>NC_090942.1:124019746-125312246 GCF_040807025.1 Struthio camelus | reverse complement strand
GAGCAAGGCTGTAAGGGAGTCTGCTGAGCAACTTTTCAGTGAAACCCTAAGAGATGTTGGCAAGAATCCAAGGTGTACAGCCAGAACAAGAAAGGAAAAGTCACCTGGGTCGCATCAGCTTACCTTAGCTGTGGAAAACATAAAAGCCTTGCAATATATCAGCCCAGTTTAAGTCCCCTCTAAGGGTGATATTGTCCCTGAAATCAAGAGTGCTTTCTGGATGGTGGAGAGGAGATCCCCTGTATTTTGCAGTTTAGGGCAGCAAATCACTGTCAGCAGAACAGTTCTCAGACCAAACATTTGCCGTATTCCAACTGAATGGCAATGGCACAAATGAGAACAGCCATGAGCAATGTCCCCTGAAAGCCTGTACCCGTTGCTAGTTCTTTTCCGCCCTGGAGGGAGAGGTACCACATGGCTACTGCCACGTTCCGCACGCCAGCACGAAAGGCCTCCCCTTTGAACATAGGCCTTGGCAAAGCTGAGTGTCAAAATTTCTTGTCCTCAGAAGGGCGGAGTGGATGGATAGGGCCCTGGAGGTTCTCCCTCTTTGCTGCCTATGTCCAAAGGAGGACATAAATATCCATAATTTGTATTTAGACATAAAATGCAAGAGTATAGCACTGTTCCAGAGTGCAGAATCCCCTGCAGAAGATATGTGACCAGTGTGAGAGGAGACTGTGTTTTGCCTGAATAAGGCCCCTCAATATGGAATAACTGCTCCTAGAAACCCAGAGGCCCGGATTCGAAACAAGATTTTGAGTTAAGAGACTAAATGACTTGAAGATTTTGGACCCATGGCTTAGTGATATGCTGTGAGGCAGGGGCATAAGAGAGTTGCTAGAAGCTATTACAGAATGGGTAAAAGAAAACATGTCAAAACGTCCTCTCCCCTATCACAGAGAGGTATCTGTGCTGAGAGGGAGTTTTGTGTCCAACTTTGTTTGCTGCAGGTGGATGTCCTGAGAGCTCTGGGTGCTGAGATTGTGAGGACCCCAACTACTGCCAGATATGACTCTCCTGAATCTCATGTGGGAGTAGCATGGAGGCTGAAAAATGAAATCCCCAATGCGCATATCCTAGACCAGGTAAGAGCTGGGTAGGAGGGGGTATTGCAGCTTCTTGCCTTAATGCTGCTGGCTGAATTTTAAGCAGCCCAGGTGAGTCAGTGGAGGCAAAGATGTCCCAGATCTGGAAGTGTGAGCTATTGAGCTATCAACATGCTGCAGGATAGCAAGCTTTTTATTCACTAGAGGGCAGCAATGTTTGCAGAAATTGCAAAAAGGTTAAGGCTTTCTCCACTGAACTGGCAATCCTGCGTAGAAAAATAGGCACGAGGGTCATACACGCCTTGAAAAGAAACTGTCACACAGGCAGGACTGATCTTGATGTTGGAGGATGCTAGCACCTTAGGAATACCCTTAAATTAGGTCACTTCGGGTTGTTGCACTTGCCCTGAAGCATTCTGCCTAGGTCCAGATAACAGATAAGGAAACAACCTGAAAGGAGAATATGCAGCTGTTGTGGTGCATGGAGAACGTTTGTCATGTTTTTGCAATGCCTCAGGATGTGAAATATAGTGTCCTTCTCATTTACTTAATGGGTGTGTCTTTCAATGTAGTATCGTAATGCCAGCAACCCCCTGACGCACTATGACACCACGGCTGAAGAGCTCCTGCAGCAGTGTGAAGGTATGTTTGCTATTCTAGCCCTCTCTTAATGAGTCCCTAGTATTCCCGTATTGTTATTCCATGTCTTTAAGGAAAGAGGCCTGGAGTGTTTGAGAAGTGCATGGATTTTGATATTGCATGTTCCTTATGCTGTGTTTAATTAGAGAGTTGCCTTATTTCTGTAGTCTTAGTAACAAACTATCTTTTCCATTAAAGAGGGCTGTTTTGGTTTTTAGATGTCTCTGCTTGTGACATCTTGTGACACTGCTTTTGTGTGTCTCTGCTTTGTCCAGGTAAACAAAGCAGTTATTCTTAACTCAAAAATGCTGTAGCTAAAGCAGCATGAAAGAACAGGGCAATTTTTTTCTGCTCACAATACAGAAGTAAGTATTTTACCTGCTCAGAATCCAAACTGTACATAGAGGCAGGGAAGAGATTTTTGCTTTCTCTTAATATCTGTCTGGAGTCTGCTGAGTTATCTAATTCTGTTAGATATTATGTAAAGACCAAATACTCTGTTAGACTGGAAGTATCTTCGCTTACCATTGTCCTCAGGAGCACAAGCTGCTGTGTTGCAGTTAATACCAGCAAGGGCTCTTTACTCTGCAGGGGTCCTGTCCCTATTAGCTCTAGGCTGGCTAGCTGGAGTACCAGAAGTGACTGAACTGTGACAGCAGAAAGCTTTAGCTGGGCTAGCTCATCCAGCTGAGGAGATCCATTTGAGAGCTACCGGAGGCATTCAGTGCAATGCTGCAGTGTAGCATGTAGGTATTGCCACAGGAAGTAGAAGGAGATTGTGGAGGATGCTGCTGACCTGCTCTGTAAAACCATACAGTTGGCTTATTTTTTTGATGGCACCTTGGCTACTGGAATAACAAAATTGGCTTTTTTTTTTTTTTAATGAAGATTAGGACCATGTGCAGTGTTCTTCCCCTCCCCCCCCAAAACTCTCTCTGCCTGTGCTGCAGAGGATTTATTTAGCATGTCTCTCCATGGCAAACTTTCTTCTAGTGTGAGTTAAAATTAGCATACTTTAACAAACTGCCACCCCACAGACTGAGAGTCCGGATGAACTCTGGCTGTGGGCTTCATTCCTCTCGTGTTCATGTTTATTGTTCCTTGTAGGCCAGGCACTGTTCAGTCACTACTAGTGAGCTTACACTAGTCTCAGGTCTGAACTGGGATATGCTTGGTGGAGTGTTGTTCTGTTGACTTGTAAGCGTTTACTTTTGTGTAACAATCTAAATACGTTTTTACTAACAAAGCTGTTCGGATAAGGATTTGGTCCACGGTCCTATGCGATGCCTCAAGGAAACTGGAGGAGGTGACAGAAAAATGAATTCTGAGATACCAATCTGACTCTGTTGGGTACTCATGACAAAAACAATAGTTTCTCACGTGTAAATGAGAAGATGCTTGGGTTAATGATTCAGTGTACACCTATCCCATGGGCACCTATTCACTAAACTAACCTCAGTATAGGCTGTTTATTGTAAGTTAAAAGGTGATTAAGTATCTATCTGCAGTAACAGGAAAACTGCAGATGTCGACTCTATTGGCCACCTCTCATCTCTGTCAAAAGTCTCACAAATTGGTGCCTTGTCAGGCTGCCAAAAGGATGTTTCAAAACTGTTGCTGAAGTAAGTGTGGATTGAGCAAAGTGGCCTCAAAGTAGGTCTCCTATAGCTATTGGGAAGCGAGGATTCCCATATCTTGTGCCTCTTCTGCCATTGTCTGCATTTTTGTTAGAGAAGAAGGTTCATAGTTAGGTGTAAATAGAGTTTTTAATCCATCACACTCAGGGAGGTTTCACAAGTGCCTTTTGATTTCTCGCCCTTAAACAGGAAAGATAGACATGTTCGTGGCTACAGCTGGCACTGGAGGGACCATCACTGGCATTTCCAGAAAGCTAAAGGAGAAGTGCCCAGGATGCAAAGTAGGTGGCAAATTTAAAGCTCTTTAGCTGTGAGAGCCTCACACTGCTCCACTAGAGTCACTCCTATTCCTGTCTGCATCTCCTCCTCCTTGTAAGCCCTCCCCTGGGTCTCTCAGGGAAACTCTCAGATGTCCTTAGCTCAGTTCTGAGCAGCAAAGAAAGGGTGTTAGAATCCATCTGAAACCATTGTGCTCTGGTCTAATTGGTGACCAGAGTCAAAGGTTTGGCTTTTCAGGTGAGAACTGGCCCTCAGATCCCTTCATGGCATGTTTCTGAGAAAAATCCTTCTCTCTGCTGGTGTCCTGCAGCCTTGTGTTTCTTCTCTCTAACTGTGCCATGGCTAATCGTCTGGAGCTGTTGCGTTTCTAACAAGTATGATTTCTCTGCAAACAGATCTGTACTTGTACTTGTGTACTGTTTTATATTTCCTCATAGAAGTTGGCATCTGTTTCGATCATGAATATTTTCTTACATAGTCAGGGAGGAAAAAACAAAGGGAATATAGCTTTCTGCCTGCACTTGGCACAAAATTTATTGACTGTAATGACACCTGGCATGTGAATAGAGACAACTCTGAAGCAAACAGAAACCATGTGGAACAAATGGTGCCCATCGTTTGCAGTGTCCACCACCTGAGGAGGTGGGATGTGTTGCTAAGGGCCAGGAGCACCAAAGCATTTTGATCACAAGGGAGGTGAATATTGCCAGGGAGAACTGAATAGGAGACCAGATTGCCATTAGCTTGGCTGTATATGCAACCAATGTGCTGTCATAAGGGCAGCAGTGGTGAGTAGATAGCTGTGTTCTCAAAAGTAGTGTCATGGTTGCCAAACTGGAAACTTCTCCAGATCATAGGTGTTGATCCTGAAGGCTCCATCCTTGCTGAACCAGAAGAACTGAACAAGACTGACAAGACAATGTATGAAGTGGAAGGAATTGGGTATGATTTCGTCCCCACAGTGCTGGATAGATCTGTAAGTCATGCTTCTCAGTTTAACTGCCCCTTACCTTCCACTGGGATGGAGAGGAAACTTGGGAAAATATTTCTTTGAGCTGGAAGGGGAGGGCTAGCAGACAAAACTATTTCTGTTCTTTCCCATCAAGGAAAAAAATGTACTGGATACTTTCTCTGTTTTAGAATGCTGGGTAGAAACACTGAGCAGATTGCATTTTCCTAGAATGTAGTATTTCCCTTTAGAGGGAAGGAGACTGATCGATGTTCCCTGTGGCTCTTCTCACAGCAAGATGCCAATATTGAGACTGTTTTGTTAATGTGGTCATCTTATCTTGGCAAACAAAACTGTCCAGCATTGGAAGGATAGAAAGCCAAGCACATGCATCAATAGGGCAGCTGTTAGCTCAAAGACCATTGGTTGAAGCAACACTGAGGTAGTTACATAGTTGCCCCTGCCCTCCTCATCTCAAGAGCTATTTGTTCCTCTCTGCTTGCCTCCTGCACAGATGGTGGACCGGTGGTACAAGAGCAACGATGAGGAGTCATTTACTCTTGCACGCATGTTAATCCGAGAGGAAGGACTGTTGTGTGGTAAGAGCAGACGCTAATCCTTTGGGATTCTCTGAACTTGCCTACCCTCTTCTCTTTTTCTCTATCCCTTTCTCTTTGTCTTTTCCCTTATGGTATTTGACAATTTTGTCTCTGATCTGCATTTTGGCAGGTGGCAGCTCAGGCAGTGCCATGTCTGTAGCTGTGAAGGCAGCCAAAGAACTGAAGGAAGGTCAGCGCTGTGTTGTTATGTTCCCTGACTCTATCAGGAACTACATGTAAGAACCTACTTGTTTCCTCCAGGAGGAGGCGGAGGAGTCACTCTCTCAGACCTCCTTTCATCAGTGGCAAGCTGAATATGTATCTCGAAGCATCCAGTTACCAAAGCAAGGAATGTGTTTTGGGTACAGCTTCTGAAGTACCTAGAAAGGGTCTGACGTGGTGTAGACAAGAGCTCAGCCCTTTGAAAGCAGAACTCCTCCTTGTGTGTGACTTTAGTATCTAACCGTCACTGGTTAGTTAACTGGTTAGTTAATATCCCTCTGGAAAAGATTTGCTTTCAAGCTTTTCCTTTACTGGGGACCATCAGTCCATCCCATTTTTGTTAGGGTCTCTTTTAAGGCTGTTGTCCGCTCTCTTTGCATGCGCTGACAGCAGGTCACAGCAACGCTGTACAGCAGCCAGTGTTGGTGTGCGTTTGCAGGTGATCGGGTGAGAGCTTTGAGCTGTGCTGTGAGGAAATTTCTCTCCCACCATTATGAACGTGTACCTAAAAATGATGTCTTTAGCTGTGCTTCATGACTGTTGTTGCATCCAGCACAATGCTGGATGACTTTAGAAGCTGCAGAAAGGCCTTGGCTGAGTACAGGTTGGCACTTCTCCATTCCAGGCTGTCTTTATATGGTATTGCAAGGGAGTGATGTAGTTGAAGCTTTGTATCCTACGGGATTCCTTTTTCTTCCTGTGAGGATTTCGTCTCTGTGTCCCTGGCTGGTAAGTTTGGGTGGTGAATGGCAGTATATTCTTCAGTTACGCTTTAGTTGTTAGTTGTAGTGGGCTGTGCAGTTGTCTTGTGTGCTATTGTGTTTGCTATTTTTAAATGTTAGTCTGCTAATGAGCTCTTTACTTCCTGATGCTTTCCAGGTCCAAGTTCTTGAGTGACAAATGGATGATTCAAAAAGGGTTCCTGAAAGAAGAAGACCTCGTCAAAAAACCTTGGTAAGCACGTCAGATCCATTTGCGTTTTTGTCTATTTCATTGTCATTGTGGCAGTTGCTAATTTAAAGGTCATTGCAGTTTGTACCATTTCCTTGGTTTTTTAGCTGATCTTTTGTGTTGCTGTGTCAGTATTTAATTGCAGATGTAATCAAATCTACTTAAATGAGTTAAAAATTCCTTTTCTTTTGAGTTGGGCAGTAGCAGAAAGGACTTGGTACTTACTGATTTTGAATGAAAAGGGTTATATCTAAAAGGGAAAAGTAGCATCCAGAGAACTCTACCAAGACCAGAGTTCTCTGGTGCAAAGCACTACAGCTGTACATGGCTGGAGGAGGATCTTCCCTAAAACTGTTGCCTATAGTGATTGTAAACATGGCTAGCTCTTTGAGCAGCAGCCCAGAATTTTTCGTTTAGGATGCAAGTAATGAAACTAGGGAGACTAATACTTTCCACTAACCATGTTCCGTCCTAGAAAATAGATTAAATGAGAAGCGAGTTTCAGTCATAAAGTCTTTTCACACCTGAGTGACTCTGACGTTGGGGAGAGAAAACTTGAAAGCGTTAAAGGTTAATAACTGTGGCTGATTCCTGACTCTTCCTTGCACCCTCTTGTCATTCCTCTAGAGTTGAAGGCCATGGCACATGAGCTACCAGTTCTGTTCTCCCCATAAGACTTGCTTATTTTTATGTTTGGTTTTATTCCGAGGTGGTGGAACATCAGTGTTCAGGAATTAAGCCTCTCTGCTCCCCTGACTGTGCTTCCAACTGTTACCTGTGCAAAGACAGTTGAAATCCTCCGAGAGAAGGGATTCGACCAGGTACCAGTTGTTGATGAATCTGGGTATGTCCATATACATATATTATATTTATGTGTACATATACATACATATATATATATACACACACATATACATACATACATATATATACACACACATACACATACATACATATACACGCGCACACACACACACACATATACATATACACGCGCACACACACACACACACATATATATATATATATATATATATATATATCACTGTCACACATATATTTCACTTCCCTCACCAGGTCCTAAGGGATGTCTTTAAACCTTTAATAGAAGTGCAATATTCCTTCTGTCATCTGGCTTTCTTCAGTTAGAGTAGCACGGTTCAAAAATGTTACCTTAAATGTACCAGCGCTGGACTTAATATGTTGTCATGCTAGGACTGTTCTGCCCTTCATCTAATGAGCCTCTAGTGATTATTATGATCTCTTCAGGGGTTTTTTCATTTTTTTGATAGTAGCTGTTTAACTTACCAGAGCAAAAATTCACTTTTAAAACAAACAACCCCAAACTTATTCATCTCCACCACAGCTTTCACCCAGTTTCTTCAGAATGTTTTGCTATAGCGCAATGAGGCAGTGACTGCTACTGGAGTCTCCCAGCAGACTGGCATGCCTTGGTACCCTGTACGTTTCTTGTAGGACAGGCTGAAGAATGAACAGTTTGCTCAGTTACTCTGTAGTCACAGTGCCAACACAAGGGATTAATAAGCCTCTGCAGCATGCTTGTAAGGAAAAGGGGAACAAGAGCAAAATTGAGAAGAGCACGTCTCTGGCCCTGTTAGGCCTTTCAAAAGGATGAATGAGGGCATAAAACTGTGAGGTCTCCTTTTCAGAAACTCTCTGACTGCAAGAAGCTCTCTCTGATTGTGAGAGCTAGAGGTACAAAGAGCCTGATTTGCAGAAGGGCTAGGCACCTGCAACACGTGCTGACATCTGTTTGTTTCCTCAGTGCTTCTGAGAACGGGACTCTAGGAATCTCCTGTAAGGGGTACAGAATCCAAGTATATCCCCAGTAATGTTGCTTTGTGCTATGAAACGGTTGAATCAACTTGTGCAAGCTCACTGAGAGTGGGTGTTTTTATCTCTAGGAAGAGCTTACACTGTTCAACCATATCTCTTCTTATCCCTCTTCCCCAGGGTGATTTTGGGCATGGTTACTCTGGGTAACATGCTTTCTTCCCTGCTTGCTGGAAAAGTTCAGCCTTCAGATGAAGTCAGCAAAGTAATCTACAAGCAATTCAAACAGGTAAACATATTCTACAGCTCCCAGTTTTCTAGTTTAAAGTACTACTGTGATATTCTAGCATTAAAATTGTGTCAGGTTGGGTAAGGTTTACGTGGGATCATATAGAACGACTGTTACTGAGCACAGACACAGGACTCGCACTGAACTCTATCCCATATCACTGAATAGCTCCCAGGTTTATGCACTGGCTCTGTGTGGGGCCGTTCCATTCCTTCAGCAGGCTTTCTTCTGGTATTCTTGTCTTCTCTTCTCTCTCCAAAGCCCCAGTGCAAAAGTAGGCAATGTGAGTATTCAGATGAAGAAAGAGGGAGATATTGAAACAGCTCTTGTTAAATAATTCCTATATCAGCTAAAACAGGCAAGTGTTTGCCTTTTGTATCAGATACCTTGCTGAAACAGGGGGATGGCTGGTGAAAGCTGATGTTGTCAAGGTATGTGACAACTAATTAGCTAATTCACATGTCCATCTAGTATGGTGTGCCAGGACATCACTAAACTTCCCAGCTGTGTGGCTGCTCTTTGAAAATATAAGTATTATTTGCTGTTGCTTTGCTTCATTTACAGGAAAAGGCTCCTTTTAGCATGGAATGCTTGATCTAGCTTTCACTAGGCTTTTAGTTTCAACACTGTCAAAATAAATGAGGTCCTGTATTCAGGAAGTATGTGTAATATTTCTCTTTATTCTACCAGCTACCAGGTCTTTGAGGTTGAGAGGGAATGCTAATTCTTTGTAGATGAAATGTAAATATATTTTTTCCTTCGCAGACAAATAATCAAGCCTCAGGTGAAAATATGGTGCGTAACAAAGCTGTTTAGCTCCTGTTCTCCCTCACTTGACACCTTAAGAGTTTCTGGGGCTGGCGTGGTGCAATCACTTTGGTAGCTAGAGTGGTGATAGCTGTAATAGCCAATTCTCTGCGCTTCTGAGGCTGTCGGGTTTTTTTCCATAGACATCTTGAATTTCCGCATGCTTCTTCATTAAAGAACGACTGAAACATCATCCCTTTTCTCTTCAGCACTAATGTTTCTTGGCAGAGGTAGAGGGAGAATGACATGAGACAGTGGTGGTGTTGCTAACATGCCAATTAAAAGCACCATTCACTGGTTATTTTCCATTTGAAATGATGATTTAATGGAGAAACATGGTTAAATGCACATAACCTCAGAAGCTTTGTGGATTTTTGCTTTTTTCCCACTTTGGTCAAGCTTATTTTAATCCTCCTCCAAAAGGAGGCCCTTCTCTGTTGTGGAGGTTGCGGACATCAAGCCTTGCATTGTTTAGCAGAGGGCTAAATTGTTTAGGGCACTGGCCAAAATCATGCCACCCCTTGCCTGACCCATAAGCCTATGGACTGACACATCAGTCTGCGCTACAGACTGCTTGTCCTTTAAACACAGGTTACTGGGAATCCTCCTCTTGATCTTCTCTAGTTCAGAGTTTGGGAACCGGAGCTGTGTTTTCCAGCTCAGCTACGCTGTTCAAGCTGTGAAGTTTGTTCCCCAGTCACAAGCTGAGCTCACTGCAGGGTAAAAGTTTTTTTTAATCTGCAGTGCAAAATTCTTTGCTGTAAATTCCTTTATCCCTTATAAATCCTTTTAATGATAGTATGTCAGACAGTGGGTGCTACTGTTAGTTGGGAAGAGTCACCTGGATAATAGACTTGTTGATGCTTTTAAAATCAGTTAAAGCTTGTAGGAAGAAGAATGCAGTTTTATGCATTCTTTCAAATGCTTTCAGCAGGTGATTAGCTAAGTGTTTCAGAAGGACCTGTATTCCATCTACAGATCGAGCGCAAGGTGCTTTCTTGTTCAACTCTAATATTAAGCTGCTTCAATGAAAAAGAATTCCTGATTCCGAGTTCCTCGACTTGCACCTCAATAGTGTTACTCTTCACCCTTGGTTTTGTGTTTTGGCTTGTTTGGGCTTTTCTCTGTCCCCCCGCTACCTTTTTCAATTGTATTCACTTCCACAATGATTTGCAGCTTGATTTGTTCACTTTTTCACAGTCTTGATAGAGCAAAATCAGTAAGTATAATCTGGAGAGCCATGGTAACTTCTTTTGTTAGACACATGTAACACTCCTTTTCACCCCATTTCCTCAAAAGTATTTTGTTAATGTTTCTCCAGCATGTTTTCAGAGTTATAATGAAAATTTCATGTACTACCTCATCTTTTTGTTCAGTTCTTTAAAAATTAGAAACAATAAACTCTGATCTTTCAAGTGAACTTGGATTTGTTAGTGTTTCACAACACTTTGGATGTGAGCAGTAGATAAATGCTGGTGTATTATTTTTAATACTGCATTGAATATATGGGGTTATCTACCACCAAATATATAAAGGACTGTTTCTTTTAAGTTTTGTAACTCTCTCTGTTTTTAGATTAACCTGAAAGACAACTTGGGGAAACTTTCTCATATCCTGGAAACAGATCACTTTGCTCTAGTGGTCCATGAACAGATTCAATGTGAGTACTACTCCTTGCAAAATGTAGTCTTTATCATCCCTCTCAAAACTCTTTACATTGCTTCCTCTATGAACTGGAAATGACTAAGTTGCTCAAAGCTAGGTATATGCAGAGAATGGCATTTTTCCTTTAATTTCTTCCTCATAGCAGGCTATCTTGAGAAATTAGAAACACTGAGAAACTAGACTAAAGAGAGCTGTCAGACCTGACAGAAAAATTTAGCTGACAGATATCTCAAAATTGTAATGGTAAATGAAGAATCTTCCTCAAAATTTGGGTTTGTTCCTGATGGACTCCATAAGCATCTGCTCTTGACCCCGTGCCATCTAACAATTCATTTTTATTTAATCGGTGATCTAGAAGAAAACCTTGATTGAATCCCACTAGAAGTCTGTAGTGTAGCAAAGATTGAGGAAGCAGTAAATAATGAAAAGTTCAGGACAATCTAGATTGCTGAACAAACTGGGAATAACTAGATCAAATGTCTTGATACAGCCAGACTGGAGGAACAAGGAAGTTAGACCACAGATAAAGGGTCAGAGCACTTGGATCCCAGGTTAAGGACCTTATGGTCACAATGAAAATTGCCATAAACCTCATTCAGCAATGCTCAGATAGTTAATAAGGTTATTGGATGTAAATGGGAGGATGCTGTATTAAGTTTTTATAGTAACTCTGTATCTGGCAGTGGCATAGGAGGATGGTAATGTCATATGTCCTATCCTAGTGGCTCCTGGTTCAAACAGAGTATTTTCAAGTTGCAGAGGTTTCAAGCGGAGATACAGCAACAACTAAGATGCATTAGAAAATATGCTTTATAACCAAGGGCTTGAAAAGTTGAAGCAACCCTTGTAACAGGAAGTGAAGGACTGACTTTATGCCTCCCTGTAAGAACAGAAGTTAGAATAACAGTTCGTTGATCAAGCAGGTGCCATTCAGATGCATAACAAGAGCCAGTGGCTGGAAGCTGAACGTGTTTGGATCAGTAGTAACCTTTTTGTAAATAACAGGGAAAGTTATTTACCTGTGGAACGTTTTGCCAGGGCTTTCAGTAGAGTCTCTAGCAATCTTGGACATCATTCTGAAAGGTTCAGGAGCAGCTCTTGCCTTGAGGACAATGAGGCCTATCCCTACCAAAACTTTTATAAACCTCACTGAGATTTTTTTCCTGTCTTACTGTCTGAATAGTGGCATGCAGTGACAGCATTGTGCAGTGCAGGTTTAAGATAACTGTCTCGTAAACAACAAGAATTATTCATCATCAGGATAATACTAATACCCTGAGACTTTCTAGCTCTTTGCTGGAAAACAGACAAAAATGGTCATTGCCATTGTGAAAATTGACATGGAAGAATGGCAACCCAGGCTGATTGTACCATATAGGAGAGACTTGTCACACCATGTAACAAACTTCCACTGACCGAGATAGATATATTTACACTTTTACTAACCCTGTAATGAACTACAGTCGTCTTCTACATTCATCTTTGCAATCATCTTCGGTGGAGATTTCACTAGCTATTTTCATGCTGGCAGAGGCAGGCGTGTGGCAGCTTAGGCTGAGCATAAAAAGGGATGTGCAGGAGGAAGTTACAGGGTCCTCCAAAGGTGATACTATTGTATTGGTTTTCCAATGTAAAGCAAGTAAATATTCTCATCTTGCTAGTATTACCTTGCTAGTTAGTAATTACTTTCTTGCTCTGAACAATATTATTCTAAGTCTTAAACCTGTGTTGCATGGTACATGTGTACATACCCAGGTGTAATATATGGTTTTTTGTTGACCTTTCCCACCAGCTAAAAAGCATTATGGCCACCACTGAAGCAGTGTATGCTCTAGTTAAACAAGAATATACTTTTAAAAGTTTATAGGATTGTGGTAGCGTTATTAGCTACAGCCACTCTAGGTTTTCACTAGAGGAAAAAGTGCATGTTGCTGTACTACTCATAGTCAGTAATACTGAATTTGATCCCTAACACTGTATCGCAGTAATTTGGTTTTTGTCCTTTCTGCTGGTGCATTGTGCCCTGTCAGGGAGAATTCACCTGCTAGTCTGAAGTCAGTTCTCTGCCTGCATGGAGGTCCTGCTGCAGCTGCTAAATCCTTGCTACTCTAAATAAAAATTTTGTGCAGATGTGTCGTGTGAAGCACTGTTTCACTCTTTTACCACATTAAACAAGTTCTAGTGCTAACATGGAACTGTATAAAGGAAGGACTTTGTGTAGAGAGGTTGAATTCATGTGCACTTGTCAATGGCACAGAACAGGGAAGGCCTCACAGTGTACATCTGATGTCAGCAGTACACCTGATGCCTCACTGAGAACCAGTGATTTACTTATATTCTTGTTTCTATTAAAGAAAAATAAATCTGATGGACCCATACCCTTCCTCCCATAGTACTTCAGTTTCTATATCCCTTTTCTCTCCCTGTTCTTCTTTAGAGTAGCCTTTCTGAAATGATAGTCCTTGCCATTTCCTGTGTGACTATCAATCAAGATGACATTTAGGTTCCACCAGAATATACAAGACTCATCAATGATATCTAACTCTGCCAACGTGCCCCAGCATTCGGAGCTGGGAAGGCTTGTGCTTCTGGTTTTGCAAACAGTGCTGTTAAAATGAAGTGGTGTATCTCTGTTCCTCCTAAAGACAGAACCCTCTCTTCTCTTTTTGTGCAGATCACACTGATGGTTCCTCCAGTAAGCGGCAAATGGTGTTTGGCATTGTTACAGCTATCGACCTACTTAACTTTGTGACTGCACGAGAACGGGAAAGAAAATACAACTAAAGTCAAGTAGCAACCTGGAGCCTCTTCAACAGCATTTTGCGATCTCTAACAAAGAATCATTTTTTTTCTTAGGTAGAATAGTCTGCTGCTAGGGTGGGGGGGGGAGGGTTTGTTTTGTTTTAATTCTGAAAATAAGCTTTTCTCTCCTGGTGTCAGCTATATAGCCAGCACATTTTACATTATTGCACAGCTTTTGGGAGTTCGTTTCTTAATCAGGTTCCACAATGTTTCTTGTTAAGACAAACTTATTTTTTTACCTTTATATATATATATAAATATATATATATACACACACACACACACATATGTATGTAAGAATATTACTTAAATTAACTGATGTGTTCCTTATCTGTTATGTCTAAAGTTGGGCTTTCCAAAACATTATTTCAGATTCATTACAGGTAGTGAAGCAGAGAGTTACTGAAGCAGAGGCCCAAGAGAGCTCTGAAAAGTTTTATCTGTGCAAGAGTATTAGGTTAGACAATACCTGTGTGAAGACAAAAACAGTATCAGGGCTTAGGGTTGGGGAAGAAGGGAGTATATCCTTTTTTTTTTCCATGCCATCAATGCAAAATAAAGTAGGAGAAAATCCTGAGGGCTGGAATTGAGGTTTGTTTCAATCAGCTGCTCTTCTTAACTGGAAGCCTGAAGGGATAAATGTAAAATAGTGATGTAATTTTAAACAGAACGCTAGCTTTCATTGCAAAGACAGTCCTTTTTTTTTTTTTTTTTCAATTGTACCTTGATAAGTAACCACAAGTGAAAAAAATTAAATCAGATCAAGCTCCTTGCTTGAAGGTTAGTGTTTACTTGATCATGCTGTGTTACATGTAGGACCTTCCACTTCTTCCCTGCTTTTAACTTAAAGGTTCTCTTGCTTAATGCCTGCTTTACAAAAGTCAAAGCTAATCCAGCAAGAGCTGTAAAGTCTTTTTAAAGTCCTGTTCAGGTGTTCCTGAACTGTAGCTTCTTATTCCAAAAAAAAAAAAATCTATTCATTTGAGTTCACTATGGCCAAGCTTGGAAGTAACTGGCCAGCGTGGTGTGGACTTCGTCTATCATAAGCACAAGAATACTGTGCAGTAGGTGTGTGTAACTACAAATTTTTACTACTTCCAGAAGTATCTGGATTTTCAGTTATATTTGACATACATAATCATGGCAGAGTTTGTTGGCACTAGCAACCCAATCCACACACTACTGTGCTGAGGCTACCGGCTCCTGTTAGTTGGTGGTAATGATGGAAGGAATCACCATATGGTCGAAGGAGAAAAGTAGCCATACTTCATCTTAATGCTATAATCCTCTTCTGATTGGCTTTTTTTCCAGAGACAAAGCTTTTGGTCAGCAGAACTGACATTCCTCTTAGCTTGTCTCTCTTTCCACTGAAGTTTAAAAAAAAAAAAAAAATTATTTAGGTTGGGAGTATTGTTGATAGGATAGTAAGGTTTAAAAAAAAAAGCTGGGGGGGCTCAAAAAAGTAGAAGCTGTGAGTCAGCTAAGAGAAGACCAAAAATGTTTATTTAAAAATCACAGTTACCACCCTGTACCCCTCTGTATTAGTTTCTTTCTCCCTTACTGGTGTGCTTGTGGCCGTGGAATTTGCTTTACATTTTGCAAGTGTGCTCAGAGGAAGGAGACCGTGGAAGCCACCCTGTCCCACGTCAGTGCTGAGCACAGAACGTCAAGTGCGGGCTTTGTGTAGTGGTGGGCTGGAGGAGAGAGGAAAACAGAAGGGAGGCAAGAGCTCAGAAGCACAGATATAGCACCCATGGTACTGTTTGCCTGCCAGCAGTGTAACAGGCTGGTCTGTGTTTTCTAGCTGCTGCTTTGTCATCTTAAATTTGTGAACGCTAAGAACTTTGAAATGTTTGAAAAGCCTCAGGCTGATTTCTGTTAACTCTTTAATGCTATGCTGATGGCTGGAAAGCTTATTCCACCCCTTAGTGAGTTTATTCCCTTAGACATTGGCTATCCCTTCAGATTAGGGCTTTCTGTTGCTGAAGTAATGTGACCCATGGCCTATCTGGCTTTCTCAGGTAATGTGAGTAATGGAAACTGTAGACTAAATAGAAAGGTTGGGAATAGGAGACTGCTAAGCTGCAGCTGGACTGGATGAGAAAGGAGCGGCAAAGCCACCAAGGACACTTTATCTCTCTGACTTAGATGGAAGCACATGGCCCTTATGATTTTAATTCCAAACCTGCCAGTTAATACTTTATCCCTCATAGCTAAACATTCCAGGCAACTGCTGAAACTGAGGAAGAATAGATAACAGATTAGATGCATCTGTCTGAGGTTTTTTTAGTACCTAGATTAATTTCCTCAAATTATCTATGTAAAAGCTAGACATCGAAGCTAACCTTGTCGCTTTGACCCAGTGGAGAGAGAAAGTGTCCTCCAAGAATGATTCATCTTTAACGCTTCTTGTAGAGTGGGGTGAATTACACCAGGAGATACTTGCCTTAAACTATAGTTTAATCCTGAAAATCATACGTTTCTTTAAGATCAAAGACAACTTTCCTCAAGGCTTTGGAATAAACTACTGTGAAGTATAAAAATGTGCGACTTATTATTCGTTCTGAAGGATGGTTGATTTTTTTTTTTTTTTTTTTTTTTCAGCCTGAGGCTTTGTGGTGATTCATTCCTCATAGTTCCCCTCACTGCAGTAGCAACCCCAATTTGGATGCCCTGACTGACTAGTGGAAAGCTAAACTAATATAGCAGATGTGTGTATGTGTTAGGGACACTGCTTTTGAATCTGAATCAGCTTTTCCAAGCTGGACAGCTTTGTCTTACATCTGTCGCAGAGCCTAGTAAATCATCTTACAAACTGTATTTTTGAGCTACTTCCCCAAGGAGTTGTAAATAATTTCAGACAATTGAGAACACGATCCTTGCTCTTACAGTTTTTAACATGCTTTTTGCTTTTGTGGACAGGTCTGTGAATAGTCAGTTACATTCCTAAAGACCTTAGTATTTCAGCCAAGCTTGTAAACTCCTTTCCCAGTGATTTCAAATACTGTTTTCAGCCATATTTTCATATCTATTCTAACTTACAGGGAAGGCTGAGGAGGACTGATTTCTTTGATTACTTGCATTTTCACTGCATTCTTTGATTCCCACACTTGCAAAAGAACCTGTGTGCTTCACTAGATGCCAGTAACTGAAATGTTTGCTGCCCTTGTAGCTGTCACTGCTGCTAAATTTTGGTATAACTGGTGCTCTTGGAAAATTTACTTCACTTGCCTTTATCTGATTTTTTCCCCCGTTTTCCATCTGACCTTTCCTTTGGGGGAAGGGGCTTAAGTATTTGGGATTTTTTTTTCCTTTGCCTTTATGCTTGTAAAAGCTCCATGTCACAGGATAACTGAATCCTGGAAGAAATAGGAGGAGGATAGAAGGAGATTCCCAAAGTTGCCATTCAGAATAGAAGTACATAAAAGAAATAAAGTCACTGTGTTAAGAGTTGGGGCAGCAGAATAGTAATGGATAGCTTTAACTGCAATGCAGAGAAAAGTATAAAGATCTTAGTTTGCTGTATTTGTAAATTAATCTCTTCCATGTCATGGGAGAAACAGGTGGTACTGCTTATTAAAAAAAAAAAAAAAGAAGGGTTGGTTAGAGCTGGTAAGGAAGAAGGAATATGAGAATAAAGCAATCCAAGTAAGCCTTAAATTACTGCAAGACAATAAACCCTGTGTATCTCCTGTGCATGTGAAGTTTAAGGACGGGAGCTGTTTTCCTGTTCTAAACTGGCACAAAGAGGAAATGGTGGTCACCAGCCACTTCTGTTCAAAGTAGCAACCCTATTTGATGAGAGTAATTGGGGAAATTGAATTGATGAATGACTGAAAAATTTTCCAGAACTCTTTCCCTTAATGGTGACAAGGGGAAGGGGACACAGAGCACTGCAAAGCTGAAGGTCCTCTGGTGGAAAAGCTGATGAGCAGGATGCTTTTCCACATGCGTGTGAATGTTCTTACTAGCCTGGTCCTAGTTAGTAGTGGTAGGGCTGTATTCGTGTTTACCTTATCTCTCTGTTTCAAATACTGTGAGGACCAAGAAAGACTTTGTAGTTTGTTTATTTGGTCTTTAATCCAAAGCTTAAGTCCAAAGCTTGAATGGAAATACACTTTTTTTCTGAATTTAGTGCCTGCATCTTGTGTCTTACCTGTGCCGATTAAGCAAATGCTGACCATAGGCCTGAAAACTATTTTGCACATGGATATGTATGTCAACATTTTATGCTCTATTTGTATGTCAACATAAAAGAATATCAGTCCTTTTGGTTTACTCTTGGCTCTGCAAAAATACTTTCATTTTCTCACATGAAGACAATTAGTAAAATTTATGTAATATTTTGCAAGGAATTATCAGGAAATGACTCGAGGAGCATTTTGAAGTTGTAGTGACCAAGATTATTTCCCACTCCTTCCACAAGCTGTGGCGGACTCCAGAACTCCATATAGCTGCGTTTCCTCTAAGCAGCTGGACCAGTCTCATTTGCAGACCAAGCTCATTGCTAAATGTTTTTTGAAAACCTCTGCTTGCTGTTGTGAGCTTCACACAGCGTGCTTACTGTTAGGAATTGCCTAGCATTGGCAGTGGCATCCAACAGCCTTTCTGACTGTGTAGTATCAACATACTACAATGACAAAGGGAAGTCTTTTTATGCTTTGAAGAGGTGGGAGAAACCAATACTCTGTGCTCTATTCATTGCACAAATGTTCACAATATTAAGAGCTCAATAAAACCTGCTTAATTGGAGAATGACACTGTCTAGGTTTATTTTTAATGGTGGGTCAAACTGAAAGTATATTAGACTGTGGATTGTTTGTGAGAAATTTTCATCTGTCACAGAAAACCCTCCCACTTTCAATGTATAGAGTGCAACTCTCTTCACTCCTTTTCTTCTGTCTCCAAAGAGCTGATGGTGTGGCAGGACTGTGTCAGTGAGCCAGGCTATAGTCTACTTCCTCTGCTGGTTTTATTACCATTCTGTTTTTTCTATGTACACCTAGGCCTCAGGTGCTGCTATTAAAGTTCCTACAGCAACAATTGCCTTGTGTGACCTGTTGGGTAGATATCTGCGCATGGGAATGAATACCAGGGGTATGGGCCAGCTTGTGTTTCTGTGAGAATGTGATGTCTTTTTGGAATTATAGTGACATTATAATGCTCAAAGGTGCATGAACTCAAGTGGCAGGCATGGAATTGTTCTGTGGATAAGAAACAGCTGGCAGGAACAGCTGGCTGTGTTATTTCAGAGCTATGTATATGTATTGTTACTCAGCTCTGTAGCATCTTGGTCAACTGCTCAAAGTAAACCAGAGTGAAGGTGTTTTATACCTGTTAGACAAGCAAGTAAATCTCTTATTCCTTGGTTTTCAGTCCCTATTTCCTTAAGCGGTCAGTCCTTGCTCAGCCCCAGGTCAGTAACTTACAACCCTACCAGCCAGTTTTGCTAACACGTTACTCCATCACCTACAGAGACTACAGGGAAACAGCAGGGTGGTGGGGAGGTACAGGAAGGAGTTCTGCCTGCCTCAGGTGCTGGTGTGGGTCCATCCTGCACGCATGGCCAGCTTGCTTACCTACATGCTAGGTTTTCCTGTGGGGGCAGTGTTGACCTACCTCCTCATATGCAGAGAGTACTTTATCTTCAGCTTTATCTTTTTACTCCTGATCCAGTTTACTCTCAAGCAGCATGACTAATGCAGCAGGTGAATGATACATGAAACTTTCTTTCCCTTACACATCCCTTTTATGTTACTAGCTGAAACACTGTCCTTGTCTGCAGCAATTGCAGATCATTACCTTACTTCCACCTTTTGGCAGTCTGCTAAAAAGCAAAATGGATCCTAATGTCTCGGTGTGATATGTAGAAGGCCAGCGTCACTCCCAAGCTCACCACTGCAGAGCAGAACTCACCATTTCAGCAGAGAGGCCAAAGGCTAACCAAGCACGAAGAACAGCAGGCAGCTCATGGGATCAAGTTCCATCGGTGAGTAAGCTGAAGGCATTCCTGCTCCAACCTGCTGCTGCCGGTGGCACCAAACCACAGCTGCAGTGCTAAACAGGAATCACAGAATCACAAAATGGTTGAGGTTGGAAGGGACCTCTGGAGATCATCTAGTCCAACCCCCCTGCTCAGGCAGGGTCCTCTAGAGCATATTTCCCAGGATCGCGTCCAGGCAGGTTTTGAATCTCTCCAGCAAAGGAGACTCCACAAGCTCTCTGGGCAACCTGCGCCAGTGCTCTGTCACCCTCACAGGAAAGAAGTTTTTGCTCAGGTTCAGATGGAACTTCCTGTGGTTCAGTTTCTGCCCATTGCCTCTTGTCCTCTCACTGGGCACCACGGAGAAGAGACTGGCCTCACCCTCTCGACGCTTTCCCTTCAGATACTTGTACGCATGGATGAGATCCCCCTTGAGCCTTCTCTCTACCAAGCTGAACAGGCCCAGCTCCCTCAGCCTTTCCTCATAGGAGAGATGCTCCACTCCCCTAATCACCGTAGCAGCCCTTCGCTGGACTCTCTCCAGGAGTACCATGTCTCTCTTGTCCTGGGAAGTTCAGAAATGGACGCAGTACTCCAGGTGAGGCCTCACCAGGGCTGAGTAGAGGGGGAGGATCACCTCCCTCCACCTGCTGGCAACACTCTGCCTCACGCACGCCAGGATCCCATTGGCCTTCTTGGCCACAAAGGCACATGGCTGGCTCATGGTCAACTTGTTGTCCACCAGGACTCCCAGGTCCTTCTCCACAGAGCTGCTTTCCAGCACGTCCACCCCCAGCCTGTCCTGGTGCAGGGGGTTATTCCTCCCTAGGTGCAGGTCCCTGCCCTTGCCTTTGTTGAGGAGGTTCCTCTCCGCTCATCTCTCCAGCCTGTCCAGGTCCCTCTGGATGGCAGCACAGCCTTCTGGTGTGTCAGCCACTCCTCCCAGATTAATATCATCAGCAAACTTGCTGAGGGTGCACTCTGTGCCTTCATCCAGGTCACTGACGAATACGTTGAACAAGACTGGACCCAGGACTGCCCCCTGGGAGACGCTGCTAGCTACAGGCCTCCATCTAGACTCTGCGCCACTGACCACAACCCTCTGAGCCCTGCCATTCAGCCAGATAGCTGAACCAGCTAAAAAATACTCTAGCAAGGTAGGCCAGGAGCTGTTTTAGCCAGTACAGCTACCCAGGGAAACATCTAGGCAGCCATGAAGTTAAACTTGGGTGAGAAGGTCAGCTGGATGTTGCAGGCACTGAAAGAAGATGTGTAGCGGTCCTGTGCCAGCCTATCTTATCTGTGGCAGCACTGGCACTTGTCTTGTCATAGGCTGAAGCAGATACTTGCCAGTCCCGTCAAAACAATGGTCCCTTTCTTTCTGTGTTAATATTATGCCCTTTGATGAGTTGGATCTGTTTATCATGGGGTCAGATGAACACTTGAGACTGTGGCAGTTGGAGATAGGAGCACATGGTCAGACGTGGCACCTCCTGCTTTTCGGGCCAAGGCACTGATTAATTTTGCCTAAACTGTAAAGTGAAACTTCAGTGCATTACAGCAAAACAGGAACCTGTGGCAGATCTCAAGCCTGCAACTTCCAGGCCCTTATCCAAAGGCGGTGCCTTTTTCTGCCTAGACTCTTTCTGCTGGAGCTCCTTGGCATGCCCAGAGGGTGTCCCATTTGCAGTGGCTCCCCATTTTAAGCGTCCTATTCGGGTGACTGCACATACCCCATTTTTGAAAAAGGAGGCAATGCTTTTCCCAGCGATTAAGGCACTGCGTAGTGGAACTGATAAGACTGAACTGTCCTCAGCTATGGAGGTGCCCCTCCTCACAGATGCAGGGAAAATTACTGGGTACAATCTGCTGTACCGGCTGTAGAGATAAACGGAGGACTTCAGTCCAGAAAGCTGCTTTACAAAAGCAATAAATTCCCTTTGGAAAAAAATGTGTTGCTGATGGAGGTGCCAGGTAAAACTGGAACTGTTTCAGCTTTGCACATGAAATATTCCTGAAGGCATTCCTTAGTAATAAAGGTTTACCAGAAATGTAACGCTGAAGAGGGAAGTGACTGTACAAACGGCCATGGAGGGAAATCCAGGGTTTTAGCCTTCCCTAGAGAAACAAATTCATCATGAAACAAAGCCATCCTGCTTACAATGGAGGCGGTAGCTCCTCTAGGGGTGGGAAATGGACTTCTCTGGGAATTAAAAGCATAACTCTCTAGCGGTGGAGTTAGCTCCCAATGTCAGGCCGTGCCCCAAGCAGTGGTCAGGATTCCATTGTTTCTGGTGAAAAGCAGAGAACCACTGGGGGATAAGAGAGAAAAGGGATCAGAGGAGGACTTGCATTTTACTAATGTGTCGATGAGCTCTGTAATTGCAAGGATCAGAGGCCAAGAGTAACGAAAGCTGTCTCTTACTCAGCGTGGTCTAGCTCTCCAAGGAACTGCAAATACTGGCAGAATAGAGATTCATAGGAGAGGAGAGGCATCATTTACAAATGGCAGCTCAACTCAAGGATCAAGCTCCAGTGTGGTAGAAGGGGATGGAAAAAACTGCATAGCATGTGGGGTGAAATGGGGAACTGTCGGGGTCCTCTGGTGTTAGTCATGAGCTCGGCTGACTGAAGCTGCAGGACCTGTAAAGCTGAAAATGTGAGAAGGCTGCAGGCTCTGGGAGATGTTAGCCTGGTGTGCTACGGCATTGCCATCCCCAACTGTTTGCCTTGGGTTGTTAACTCAGAGGCTGGGGAGGGAATGGGATGAGGAGGGAAATGAGGGACTTTGATATGAGGGAGGAAGGGATAGGAGGGGTGACTCCAATGTGGATAAGAACCGAGGGAGCTAGTGACATGGCCTTAGTCCTGGATGTGTGGGAGGGGGAACAGGAAGGGGATGGTGAAAATTTCTGAGGGGAAGAAATCAGCAGTGATGGACATGTGCAGGCAAAACCCCTACCGGTGTGCAAAGAACTTGGCCTACACAAGCTACTGAGTATACTGACCCCACTTACTGCGGGATAAAATATATACAGCAGGACTTCTGGGCCTTTCCTATGGCTGCCTCAGGATGCTTGTATGAGTGGGTTCCCCAGGCCCTCTTTCCTCCTACAAGGTTTCTGAGCCATTTTCTGCGTGGTTTCTGAGATAGCGGGGGAAATAGCAGGCAGGCAGGCTTTCCTTTCCCCAGGTACTTCCAATGGAAGAACAAGATGACATGGAGGCACAGGCCAATCTGTGGTCCTGGCATCATTTGCATCTTACCCCCTTATCACGTGTCTGCAGGGACCATGAATAGCGCAGGGTAAGGAACCTTGCTTTAACGTGTGACATCATGTTAGCTATGTTTGCAGCAATTTAAGCACAAAGGAAATGCCTGCTGAAGATGGGATGGCACATCTGTAACATGGGAATGGATTCAGGCCAGAAGCACCTTTGGTCAAGTTTTTATAATGGGATCCAAAAGGAAAGAATTTAAGTTCATAGAGGATCTTGATATTTTAAGGCCCCTGGATAAGTGAATCCATATTGTGAAGTGCTATGTGCTCAACTACCTCCACTGAGTTACTGGATAACATCCATTAAAAATCTCAGGGCTACCTGAGAGCGGTGTATCACAGATCCTGTTGGTGCTGGCTTCAAAGGGTGCTTCCCTTTGCAGGCTGGGGAGCTGATCGAGGAGGTGAGGTTCAAGGGAGTTACAGGTTGCCCAAAGCAGAATCCACTGGATCACAATAGAACTGTTACTTGTTTTACTTGGAAGTAAAGCACAGCAGTGGATGAGGCCGCTTGGTGGCTAAAAAAAAATCACAACAAATTGTTCAGTAGGAGGAGGTGGAGTGATGTGGAGCTAAGGCTTTGTTTGAGGAGCATCTCTACTGGCCTGAGAGTGCAAATGGATGAGTAACATTTCCATGACAACTCTGGATTAAATTGTCTTTGTGTTAGGGCCTGCATACCTCGCTGGGCTCAAGGCCACCTCTGGTGTGGTGCAGCCCCAGGGCCTTGGATCAGCCTGCTGCAAGAAGGAGCTGTGAAAGGTGGCCCCTGACCTCCTCCGCTGAGGAACGGCATTTAGCTCAGGCCCTCACCCTTGTCCGCTGCCTGAGCTACGCTGCAGCTGTGCCCAGACCCAGCCATGCACCTGGCTGCCACTGCCACCAACAGGGCCTCTGGCTCAGCCTCAGAGCTGCCGTGTCCCCACAGCTGTGCCCGGTGGGCCTGGGGCTGCAGTGGGCCCCGGTCATCGTCCCGAGCCTGGCTCTGCTCACCACCTCCGGGCACTATGGGTCAGGCCTGGGGGGAGGCCCCTGCCCCACTGCCACCAGCAGCTCCTGCTCCCTAGCTTTGCTGGGTGTCTCCTGCATGCTGCACCCCAACGCTTCCCTCACCCGCCTCACCCCCTGCGCATCCTCACCCTGCACTGCCCCTGCTCTGCATCAACACAAATGTTGTACAGCTGCAAGCTGAGCTGGACTGCAGATGAGATTCAGCTGAAACGTAACTTTTCTCCCTACCCTGCACTACCTTTTAAGTAAAATCCATTTTTCTGGTCTGTTTTTCTAGGCGTCCTAAGTGGAGCAGGCAGTTTATGGAGAGGCTGGGGTGGGAGGGTGGAAGGGAGGACTAATGGCGAGGGTGGCTTATGAAGGCACTACCATATGAGAGAGATGCTGTTGCATCAAATAGAGGCTTCTGTAAAGTGGGACCTACCTTGTGCTTTTGTCAAGGACAGGAGGGAATGGCTGAGGAGAGCTATGTGCCATGGCTAAGCCCAGCTACAGCGTTGCTCGGTGCCGAATGTCCTGGGTAACTCAGCAGTTGTAATGCTGGAGGATGCCAAGCACAGGAAGAGTGTATGGTACCCAAAAGGTGGTGTGACGGGAAAAAAAAACCACCAACCCACCTGCGCCCCACTAGGTTATTTCTTAACAATCTACCTATTTAGGGGCAAAACTAGGTGTTGTTCACATTGCAGGTTGACTACTCTCTTATTAGTTGGCAGTACAGCCTAGCTTGTCTGAACAAACGCCTGCACAAGCTTCTTTTGCAGCTGCCAACTCTCAGGCTTTGGAAAGTAGCCTCCTCTTTTAGTGGTGATCAGCTGGATTTCTACACCCAAAGAAACAGGGTAAATGGCTAGTATGCATGTGCAGAGTATCTCTGTATTTCATGCTAACTAATATGTATGAAATAGTCCAGATGCACTGGGAAAATGAAGGGAAGCCAATGTGCTTGGTCGTAGTGAGATTGATGCATTTTGGACACATCTGGATTTGTGAGTCTGCTGATCAGCTCCATAGGGCGAGCACAGTGGTGTGACCTGCAAAGGCGTGGGAGATGCACGTGCCTTGGATTCCTTCTAGTTTCCTCATAGGAAATATTAACCGATTTGTTCCTTCTCTCACCTATCTCTAGAGCGTAGCTCTCCCTGTAAGTAATGGTAGTGAAAAGACCAGCAAGGGAGACACATTAGACACACTGTAAATGTGACTGTGTGAGTTATACAAGCAAATATCGAACTCTTCTGAATTGGATGGGTGCAAATGACTTCCTCAAGGCAGTAATAAAAATGTAATAGTAATAAAAACTAAATCATTTCTGATCGTTGGGCTGTAACAGGCTTGTCACTGCTAGTGCACCTCACATGGAGAACACTGCCAAGCTTAGGCTATTTATGAAACATGCCACTTCTCAGGGCGGTGGGGTCTAACCACAGGAAATTAATTTTTTTATTTGTTTTTGGTAAGATTTAAATTGTGGGCAGGAAGTTCTCATAAACTCTGTATTTTTGACAAATGCCTTTTACCATATTTCAGCTGGAATAGTTTTTACATTCAGCATGTTAAACAGGTAAAGAATATATTTAACAGCAAGTAAAAAAATTTTTTTTCCAGTTTACCCCTATAATTCAGATCAGTCACCAGGCACTGTGACCCAATTCACTTTCCCATTCAGATTGACAAGTGGTAGTTTTGACCCCATGTTCTTACAGCAAAATGGCTTCATCTGAAGGCCAAAAGAAAAGCTGAAAGCCAAAGAAAGCCATCCTGCTCTGAATTATCTTCTAGGCCTTCCCAGAACATTGCTAACCCCTTTTTTTCTGAAATCACACCAAGCCTCACCAGTTGCTCCAACTGCTTTGAAAAAGCCATTATGATTATTAAAATGCATGAGAGGCAAAACTGTGGGAGGGGAAAATGTGGATTTCTCCCTCCCTTGCTACACTAGAATAAGCAAAGTTTTAAAAATGGATCGTCTCCTCTAGGAGAGAATCCATCTGGAGGGATGGCTCTGCAGTCATGAAAGATGTCTCCTGTCAAGCCCCCAGAAATAAACCCTGAGTGCTACACCCCTTCCGACCCTAGTGAGAGGAGTACTATGAAGCTTCCTGTGCATGGAGTTTTCCAGATGATACTTTAAAAGCAGATGCCCTCTGCACTGTGCCTGGGCGTTCAATCCTCTGTAATATCTTCTCGTGAGAGCAAGGAATTTTCCAAGTGCTCTGTCTCCCTTTGCCTTACTTTGTTTTTATGACTGGTTGGCTGGTTCTCTGCAGTTGTGACTTCCTGGCCTGGGATCACTGCAATTTAGTCACCAGATCCTGCAGGGTAAAAGCTGCAACGTAACTGGTCTACAGGGCAGCGCAAGTCTGATGTGTAATAAACAGCTTTAGATTTGCAGTATGCTCTTGTTTTTTGCTTTAATAGCGCTTAAAACACACACAGAATGGCAAGATAAGATTAAATACCCACGAGCCACATTTTTATTATATGCATATGCTGTGATGTTCCTGACTTGCTTGTGCAGAATGAAAATATGACAAAGATGTCACTGCAGGCTCCAGCCAGCCTGCTGTGGACTAGTTTCTCCTCTACTCATAACTCAGGCACAGACAAAGCACGACAATCCATGCCAAAACTCCTGCAATCTTCAAGCGTCCTGGACAAAATTGGCTGCATGCAGATCTGCTCTACTGTTCATGTAACTGGTGTTTGCTAAAGGGCTGATAACCTCTCTAGACCTGGAGGCTAGAGGTGGACGATTTTTCTAAAAACTGGAGTCATTCCAAATAGTAGTTCTGGGGGCGGTGGTGGTGGTAGTGTTAAAAACATTTAAGAATTCGGATAAAATTTAGCTAATAGTTTTGACTTGTAAAAAAGAGGGACAATCCAAAGTTCCCAAACGTTCCATTTAGACTTTTTCTGCAGAAAATGTTTCACTAAAAAAATTCTCTATACAAAATATTTTATTTCAAAATGAGCTTCCCTCCCTCCTAAAACCCGTCCAAATCTCTTTTTCAGTTTAGGTTGAAAAGGTCTTGCATTCCCGTTTCTTTCAGTTTGGTCACTGAAAACAAGGATCTTATTTTCAAGCGTAGCTTTACTTCAAGCATGTGCTGCTTCACAGGCTGCTTCAGAAGGTAGCCAAGAAGAGATGGCTGGGTTATTCTGTAACTGGAATGCACAGAAAATGCAATTCTTACTGGGGTTAGGATTATTTGCAACCTCTTTAAGAGAGACCTGCATGATCTATGTCATATCAGATAGCTTACAAGATTTTTCTGCAATGGATTACCTCTGGCAATGTTTTCCAGAGAGTTCATTTATTGCAAAAAGACCAAAGGTAATGTAATCCTTGTGCTAATACCCATAATTGTCATGTCTTTGAAAGGTTTAATTCCAAAATAAGCATTCCAATATGCATTATTGTCACTTGATTGCCTGAATAGCAGTGAAGTTTCCCTCATGACGGTGTTGTCAGTGAGCACGGCCCCAGTCTGAGCCAGGCGCCTGTGCACTGTGCAAACTGCGGGAAGGAGCAGGGAAAGGAGGGTCTAACATTTCCCTGGGGATCTCCCTCTTCAGATAAATCTGCACCCAAAGAATTTTATAATTGCACCAGGCAGCATTTGGGAATCACTGTAAAGCTTCAGGAATTTGCTGCTCTTAGATGACTTAATAATAAAACAGTTACCTGAAGATCAAAGTTAGCATGAGAAAGACATAGAGATTTAGGTCTGGACACTAACCCCAGGTTCCCAAAGGACACAGAGAGTCCACATGAAGCAGCACCTAACTCTGTATTTCCTTTCTGTTATTACTTACACCCGATTCAGCAAAGCACATGCTGACATAGACTAGAGCTGGATTTAAGCAGCAGTTTAAGTATGGGGCCTGAAATGATATCAGAAGTGAAATTCTGAAAAGACCTCCACACTGCTGGGGGCTAGGGTGAGAGCACTTACAAAGATAAGTGTAGGTAAAATTGAATAATAAATTGCTTATCTGCTTTATATCCCGATCATTTACGCTTGGAGGGCAATCAGACACTGGGCATAACCAGGTACAGGGCAGGACCCAATCAGCACCTCTCCGCAGAGTGCTCATTGGCGTTCTCTGTCACGGGGATGCATATAAGCTCAGAGCTGAAGCACAGTGAAGACATTCGGCTGATACTCTGAAAGTGGTAAGTATGGCTTATCTGTTACTGAGCATGCTTCTTTCCTAATAGCAAACTACACGGGAGCGGTGCCTGCTAACCAGATAACATTGTTATCATGGAAGGGCTTTACAAAAGTAGGAATACTGTAGCATCTGCTTCTGAGCCTATTCAAAGGTTGACTGTGATCCAGGGAGTGTCCATGTTTTCGGCAAGACCTGAATGCATCTGAAAACCGAGGAGGTCCTGACTTTGCACCACAAGGTCAGTTGGGCAGTGCAGTAGGTTGCCCAGAGAGGTTGTGCGGTCTCCGTCCTTGGAGGTTTTCAAGCCCAACTGGACACAGCCCTGAGCAGCCTGGTCTGAACTCAGTGTTGACTCTCCTTTGAACAGGAGGTTGGACTGGAGACCTCCCAAGGTACTTTCTTAACTGGGTCATTCTGTGATTTTGTTGACGAACTGCTTCTGCATTTGTCTTAGTGAGAAAAATACTATTTATTTCTTTAAAATGTACTTGCTTTTAAATAACGCAGGAAGACTGCATTTTTCTTTGAACACGTACAGAAGTTTGAGGCAAATCAGCATGGAGCTCCTGCTGCTCTGCTGACTTCTTTTCATATTCATTCAGTCTACATAGTACTATCTCAGTTTTCTTCCTTTTGAAGTTATCAGTGCAGTCTGATAGCTTAATAACTGAAATGTCTTATCTGCAAAGTACTCTATAAACATTAGCCTATGCTCTTTGTCATATGTTTTCATTAAGTGGTAGAAGCGGCAGAATCATGTGTTCTTATGCCCTGTCTCTTGGATTGCCTCCCAGTTCCAGCTAGCTTCGGTTATTTTCCTGTATCTACAGTCCATTCTGCACTGTCTCCAACTTCCCTATTTAACAGTCCTGTGCTCTGAAGAGAGTAATGGGGCCATTACAGGATACCTAAAATAGATCAGACGTATTTGACAGCTGAGCGGATGATAGCTGAAGCTTTAGGCAAAAGTAGGAGGAGGATTTTGGTTTCAATGTCTGGGACGTAGGTAAGGGTTTCCATAATGGGGAGAGGATCTATCTTTGCTTTGTGATGCAAGGGGACTTAAAACTGCACTGGAGGCAGTGCGGGGAGATGTTTGCTTTGGATATTGCTCGTCCCAGCAATCCTAGACTGCAGTCAGGCTTTCCGCTGCAGTCCCATCCTCCTTTCTATTCCCACTTTCCCAGAGCGATACAACATAACTGCAGGGGAGCTGCTCACTGGTGTCATCTCCAGGCCTCGGAAGGATAGGGGAAGGTCAGACTCTGCCTCCGCTTTGGTGCTAGAGCTACTGTTTCAGGTTGTCTGCAGTCTCACATAGACATTATTGGGGTTCCTACACTTCAGGCAATTTTTTAAGGTTATCTTCGGAACCACAGCGACTTTAGACCTATCTTAACTTAAATATAAATCCAGACCCTAGGGCACAGCTATGCAGTGACTCTAGAATGATCTGTAATTCGAAGGATATCTACGCAGTCGTATCGCGTAAATACGAGGAATTAACCAACCTTTATGCAGATACACGAGAACTCCTCCAGCAGTAATGAATGGAGACGTTGGCACAGTCAAGGGGCAGGTATTGTTTTTTTGTTCGTTGGACTTTTGGAAAGTATATCCGTATCCACTCTGGCTGGCTGAATAAATGAAAATCCCATTCTTTCCATTGTTTTTGTATTGGCTGTTTAGGGAACCGAGCACAACGATCAGGCTGCAATATTATTTAAAAAAAAAAAAAAAACCAAATACCGGTAACGCTCTTCCCTCCCATTAGCCCTTCCAGCCGAGCCACCTCAGCACGGTCTCCAGTCTCTGCTTCGCGGTTTTAGGGTAGGGACGGCCGTTGGCCCCTGGCAGGGGCCACAATGGGGTCTACGCCGCCTGTTGGCAGCGGCAAGGCGCTCTGACATTGCTGTTGCCGCTCCGGTCCCCGACGGGGCGGCCCTGAGCGCCTGGGCGGGCGCTGGCGGCAGCACCGCGGCGAGGCAGCGCGAGGGCGAGCTGGGCGGCTCCGACAGGAGCGCCCGCGGGACCGGCGTCACGTCACCCTGAAGGCCGCGCGCGGCCGCGGGGCCAGGCGGCGGCCGCCGCCAGGCCGAGCGAGGCCTGGCGGCTCCGACTGGCCTCGGGGACTCGCGGCCGCCGTGACCGCGGGGGAGAGCGGCGCCCGCCGCGGCGGGTGCAGAGCCCCACGGGCATCTCTAGAGCCCCTAGTCTAACCCCCCGCCTCCGCTTCCTCTCCTCCGGTCCTGCCCCGCCACAAAATGGCGGAGACGGGCGTAACCAGGCCTCGTGGGGTGAGGGGGAAGGGGAGGGAAGAAATGCTAGTAAACTCGTTTGCCCGAATTTTAGTTGGTAGCTGGTGACCCTGGTTGTGAAAGCAGCCTAACTGCCACTCATCTACTCTAGCTTATCGCTTCTTTACCCACAAGCGACTTTTGCTCCTTTTCGGTTAATTCACTAGGTAAACAAGGATTTGCTTGGGGACATACTCTCAAGGCTGACACAAATCCTGGCCTGCAAGGAAATGAACTTTTTTTTTTCCTTCTAATCGCTCCCGAGAAGCAGCAGGTTTGGTGAGGAGAGCACAGAGTGGCGAAGCGTGTAGTATCAGACCCGCGTGTGGTATCGGATCCTTTGGCCGGGCCATTCGGCACACTTTTGCCCCTCACCGCTTTGTCAGCCCGGCGCAGGCATCCCCAGGCGGTCTCAGGAGGAGAAAAGGCTGCTCAGCCGCTGCCTTTGAGGTGTTGAGTCTTTCCAGGGGCCATCTTCTGTCAGTTCATTTCCAAGGAAAGATGGTAAAGCAGCTCAGGATGAACTCTGATATCACAGTGAAATTGCCTCTAATACCGCAACCAATTCACTTTTTAACTCCGTGCATCTAAATCCCAGCGCAACTCAGCTGGCTGACACAGGCAGCTGGCGCCATCTGAGGTGACCTCATGTGCCCTGACCGCCCCACCAGGCAGTGAGGGGTCTCTCTTGGGTCCTGTGTCACATCTACCAGCCCCACATGGACCCTAAAGCATCCCAAAGCGCTTGTCATCTGAGATGCTCAGGCACGCCAAGGGCACAGAATCGAGCCCTCACTGTTACCACGCTCCATATTTTGTTTTTAGCCTCAGGGTCGCTGTGTCTGATGTTCTTCTTCACGCCTCAGCCTCTGGGCCAGACGACAACATCAAATTATTTATTAGCCTCCATCTCCAAACAAGTTCTGATGCCTCTGGCTGAAAAGCAAGCATAAGAAAGAGAAAAGTACACAAAATCCCCAAGACTCAGCCCAGAGAATTTAAAAAAAGGAAAAGGAAGCTAAGATAGTTGATTTCTTTCCTAAGCCAAGTCTTCCGGTTTATGGAAGCTGAATTAAGGTTATTATAATGCTTGAAGATGTCAGAAAGACTCATTTGTGCACGGAGAGTTTTTCTGATGGGTTTGTTTAACGTGGTCGGGGCCATGCTGTCTCTCTGCTCCCCAGAGCAGACTGTGTACATGAGAATGGGCTCCAGAGGGTCGGAAGGGGAAGAGTGGTGAAAAGTGGCAAGCTGGCTTGATGTCATGCACTGTTTCAGCGCTCTGCTATTACTCAGACAACAGTGTATTATTAATCACTTGCTTTTTAATTGTTTCAAGGATACCCCAGCAGCCAGAGTGAATCGCAACCCTGTTCTCCTGGTTGCGAAAGTTTCTGTGGTGGAGAAACCACTCAGCAAGCAGTGCCCTGCCCTCAAGAAGATCCCGCTGTGCTGCTTTGGAGAAGACACTGCGAGCCACTGAAGCCAGTAAGCGAGCAGAAGGATGGCAGAAATGGTAATTAAGGCTGCCCTTAGTCTCACGTGTTGAGTCACAAATTAATGATGTAATCAAGAGCTAGCCATAACAACTGTGCTGGCTACTTGCCTGGCTACTATTAGTCAGCAGCACTTTATAGGCATTATGGTCAACCTGGCTGTCAAGACAGGGCATGGGAGCGGTTTTATGGCCTGGGAGGAAGATGATGCTCCACATGTCTATTGGCCTCTGCTATCTGTGCTGCATGCATTGGTTACAGCATCCTCCTGTCTGCTGCCCTCATTACCTGCCCTAGATGGCAGGCAATAGCTAGAGTGTATTTCCCACAGCCCCTTCCTCTCCATATGGCGGGCAGGCCTGTTCCTCCCACCAGCAGTCCTCTGCATTTGGAAATGAGGTATTCCTTCTTCAGATCAATGGAAATCTGGTTTGGTTCTATCAAATTTCAAAATTAAAGTTATATTCTCATTATACTTGTTCTAATTACAAAATGTACCACCACAGTAGTGTAAGAAGATGTGGCATAATACACTCCAATAAGAAGATAACACCAGATTTCATTATCAGTCCAAGTAAGACACAAATCTCTGAGCATGACCTTCCTGAGCTGTAAGGTCTCTTTATTTAACAGCAGCTGAGTCAGGACCAATACATTCTGTGAACAAGCCAGAAAAGAGACTTCCAGTTACCAAAATTTTACTCCATGCAGCTGACTCTTTTATCACAAAAGGCTGGCTGATGAATTGCAGTTGTTCAAATCTTTTTGCAGAACTTGATGGCAAACGCCGCCAAGCCAAGAAATTGATTGCAAGTGATGATTCCATAAAAAGGACCTACAAAGAGCACCAATAAGAAATAAATGTTGCCATAGTGAGTCACATCACAGCTCTATGTAACCATTTATCGTGTTTCTGATATTGGTCAGCAGCAGATGTTAAGAATAAATTATAAAACCAGACTCATCCTTTTCTCTATACATGCATCATTAGCAATTTACTGTCTTGCCATAATGCAGGTGCCATTAGGACCAACATGTTTAAGAGTCACTAATGAACTTTACCTTTGTGAACTTTTTTCTGGTTCCTCTTGCATCTCCTTTGCTTCTATAATTGCTCCTGATAATTTCGTTGTGCCTTATTCTCTGTTTCTGAGAAAAAAAAAAAAAGTGTTTCACAGTCACCTTCTTTAGATGTTCCAGGATTTACAGACCACTCTCGCTATCAGCGATCATTTCCAGTTTGAAGAATCCTGGTTTATTTAAGCTGCTTTACTGTGGAACTTTTTCTGTACTCCTGAGCACCTTTGTTGCCCTTTCCTAACTTCTTTGTTTCTACATATACTTTTTTTTTTTCACTTTTAACAAGCACTGGTACCAGAGCACAGGTGAGGCTGGCACCACAGTACAAGTTTTACCAAATTATTGTTGGATAGTCTCAGACTTACCTACGATTTCTTCACTGTTAGGGTGAAAAATATTTCCCTTGGCCAAATAGTTAAATATAGAGCGCCAAATTTTCAAGTAGGGAGATGCTTTAATGTGCATTAGAGCAGGGGAAGACTTACTGGAGATGGAAGTCAGGAGATGTTTTGTTAGAGTGTGGAACACTATACTACCGTGCTATGTATATGATCCAGCAGAGCAACACTAGACATGTGACAAAAGAGTAATTTCCACTTCTACATGCAGCCCTAGAACTGGGTTTTTGCAAATTGGCCATCTTGCTTTCACACCCAAAGATGGAAGTCATTTGTTTCCTGTGACAGCTGTTGCACATGTGCCTGCATACACAATTTTCCTCCCAGGTTACTGTGTGGCTCTCTTTCCACAACACAGGAGTTGACCAAGGCATCCCTTCTCATAAATGGCAATTGCGTGGGAGATCAGGAAAGGAAAACTGACAGCACGTGGATTCTTCCCAACCTGCCCAGTAAGTGCACGTGGACAGCTGCAACACCTGCCGCCAACTCTCCACACTCCTGTATACCCTTGTAAGTAATTATTTTATGCTGATTATTTCAGTGCACAGAAAACTCAGCATCTTCCTCTGAAGATGGCGCACGGTGTTGTTACACCAGGACGGTCATGACTGGGTGGTAGTAGTTTGACAGTCGTTCATGCTAATGATACTTATTTCAAAAGGCATCACCAAACTAGCATCTACTCTACAGGGAGAATTTTATGCCTTTCATCTTGCAGAAGGATGTTGCTGGCTTAAGATTCAGATCTTTGTTTTCCAGCATACATTCAAAAGAATCTGCTAGTTTGCGGCATTTCATTTTAGAAGACTCAAGATGGACAGATTTTAGAGGCAGCATTCACCAAGGACTTAAACACTTCTGCAAAATGGACTTTTTGAGGTCTGGTGTTACACAACAGAAGCTAAGGCGCTCCAGATTGCCAGGCACTTGAAGAGATGTTGTAATGGTTTGGCTGTAATGTAATGTGTGCGTACAACTCAAAGCTGTTGCTCCCCACCCTTTTGTACAACAGAATGTGTTAACAGCTATTCATTCACTAGCTGAAGGGCTGCATGCAGCTCAGCTAAACTTGTTCATTCAAACAGTCTGAGGCAATAAGTAAGAAGAGCACAAAGTATTAGCAATGTCTTTACCCATTGCTAGAGATCTTCACAAAAACTCATTACCAGGTTCTGGGCTTCTATGTAGGGAGAAAATGGCCCCAACAGAGGGGTCCTTGCCCACTTTGTGAGCAAGGGAAGCAAGAGTTCAGTGCAGGTCTAAGACAATAATTATTATGAGCGTGTTCTTGTCCTCCCTACAGCTCATTTCCTCCCAGAGTGATGTAAGCCTGCTGAAGAGCCCAGACTAAGTGAGAGGTTCTTTAACAGCCCTGCAAACCAAACCCAGACAAGCTATTAAAGATAAGCCTCTTCTATAAATGTCAGGGGCATGCCTAAGTTGTGTCAAAGATGTGAAACATGAATTCGACTTCGGCATTTACGGAATTAGAGCCTCTGGGAGGTGTGGCATTGTTCTGTGTGGATGCCTGCCAGGTGGAAGCCAGCTGGGAGATCTTTGTACCACATGCCACCTGAGCAGGCAGGACAGCCCTGCACAGCCAGGGCGTGGCTCACCAGGACATGCAGAGCCTGAAACAGCATCCAGATCTGATCATTGAGGGAGAAGCGGGCTTCACAATCTCAAAGTTAATTTAGCAAACTTGCATCCAATTGCTCACCCAATATAAACCCTGCAGCTAGGACCGGGGCCACCAGCACTGAATCCAGCCACCTAGGCTTTGACAATGGCTAGATCTGTTCTTCACCTTGAGCTACTCTCTAGTCCAAACTTGCTCTCCTTACGCAAATTCTCATGAGGTTTTGTGTGCTTCTCAAGTGGCAAACTCACAGAAGACTACACTGTAGGAAAGGCAAACACTCTTTGCTGTCTGATCGTCTGTGAGTCCCTAGTAGTGCAGCTTTCTTTGGCCCTGAAAAGGAGCCCAAGGAAAGCTGTTATTGAACCTCTTCAAGTCAGTGGCATCAAGCAATTAGCTTGCTTTCTTTTTAAGAAACACCATGACTCCAGTATCCAAAGTCTATTTCCCAGACTGTCCCCTTCTTATCTAAATGTGAGAGGCTGTAGGGCTTAGTAACCTGTGAGAAGAATCAGCCAGGGCACTGCTTTATAGAGCTCACGTGCTCCACTATTCAAGGCTAACGCTCCTCACAGAGTGCAGGCATGGTGAGATAACCCCTTAAGCAGGAACAGGCGCTCTGCAGCTTCTGAAACTCTGCCAACCTTCCTGCTGGCCTTACCAAGCTGAGCATCTCCTCCTCCCAAATCTGAGCAAAGCATACTAATCAGGCTATCCCTTGCAGAATTCATGAGGGACTTCAACCCCCTCACAGCACAAAAAGTGCTTTGAAAATGTGGTCCTTTGAGTTATTGTGAAAGCCTAGTGGGGTCAAGACAATCAGCTCTTTTCAATCAAACCTGCTGGTGTCCCCAGGGCCAGGACACTTAAGCTCTCAAACCTGCCCCCTTTGGGGAAAACAGGAATGAGATAAAGCCTGCCAAAGTCTCTGGGATCAACTCTATACAAGTGTGTCCTTGTGTCCATTCATTTTCTAAGCAGCAAAGCTTCTTGCTGAAACATAGCCCTTTATATAGCACTAAAGAAAATACATACAAATCACACAGGACCAGGACACGTTACACTGTTTTTTTTAGTTTTCAAGAAGTGTATGTGTGTGGAGGGTTTTTGTTTGTTTGTTTTTTCTACTCTGGAAGAACTAGTGATGGCAGCTGATGCGGCAAAGATTTCAGGACTTTCCTATATTCCCATAGGAAACCTGAGTGAATTTTGGGGTAGAGGGGGAGGACACGGAAGAAAGAAGGCAAGACCTTGTTTTAATTAAGAATACTAATTATTTAAATTTTCCCAAAGATAGGAAGGTGAACAGGTTGTGATATTCTCTGAGCCTATTCTATGCCCTATTACAAACTCTGTAAGAATCATTTGGCTTGTTGAGACTGTTTCTTCTCTGAATCACTTACGTAATAAATGTCTTACAGAATAAAAAGGAGAATTTTCGGGGAAAAAATAACCTTGTCCCACTATGATCCTGAACTGATACTAGCTGTTGCAAGAAGAGAGTATCCCCACCACATCCCTCAGGAGCACCAAAGGCATTTTCCAGATATCCTTGTGTCCCTAGCTCTACTGACTTCAGGCACGCACCTAGAGCTCGCATAATCCTGGGAAGGAAGCTGACCGTGTTAGTAGCATTTTTGTAATAAAGTATGTTGGTGATTAGGAAAGAATTTTATGGGAACTGCAGAAAATTTGATTCCTTGCCCCAGAGAGAGCGAGGAAGGTTATTCTTTTTTGGGGTGGTCACTGTGCTGGGTGACAACGTAGAAGATTACTCCAGTTTCTGGTTCCCACTTTTGCTGTCCTGGCAAGGCTTTCCCTGGCATGTGAGCTAGCACTGGCTGTGATCTCATATCCCCTCTGCTTTCCCAGACTCCATCACTGCAAACCCCTAAGCCCTACAGCCCCTTGCACCGCCACCTCATGCCTTGCTGGGGTTTGAAGAGCACATAGCGTCTTATTTGCCACAATTACTGACCGAAGGCAAATAAATGAGCTTGCTTTCTTCTCTCGAGCTGACTTGCTGCAATCCAAAAACATGTATTGTAATACTCAAGCCACCGTCTTGAAAATCAGGCTCTAGCTCAAATGCTAGATGATGGTTCCTGTCTGCCTGAAGGAGGTGGTATCTCCTTGCACTTTGGGTCAGCTCTTGTCCTCACTGAAATCGCAGAGACTTTCAGTGGCTTTTGGGGCTGCGGCTTTCCATACAGATAGAAAACAGCTGTGGGGAAAGCTCATTTATTGTGTTACTGGCTAACATTCATCAGCACTCGGAAGAGGTTGCTGCCATGCTAGTGTGCGGTGATACTTTTTGTTGAGGGAGAGGTAAAAGCACATATGTGTAATATATCATCTTTTCTGGGGTTGGGATCCAAAGAAATGGGCTCTTTTTGGCAGTAAGTACCTGAAGTGTGTATTTCAACTGAACTAAAACACTACGCCTGTATTCCTGCAAAACAAGAAGTATTTAGATCACACTTGCACACTCTGGAAGAAGGTGCATGTGTCTTTAAGTAAATCAGCATGCCATCCCTGTGCCATACGGACTTTCTATCAGCAGACAGCCATCTGCCTGGCTGCGATAGCAGACAAGGATAACTTAGGTTCAAGGTTCAAAGGATGATAGCGAGAGGTGTGCAAAGGAGAGCTGAATAGCAAGGGAATGCGGCCTTGTCACCCTGCTTAGAGAGAGACATGCTGATTATCAACCAGGGGCAATATGTTTGTGGCCCCAATAAACACTGTTCTCACCAGTCTTTTCCTTCTGTCTTTTAAAGAGTTCAAGGACACAGGTTCCTCATCAGCATGGCAAGATGCTCTCAGCTGTGAGTTGGGCGAAAAAGCCTGTTTCACTCTAGTTGCAATTGCTGTGATATGTTTTTTGGCTTCTGCTGCAGTGTGACAGAGACTAGAGAAAGCAGGAGGGTGAATTTCCGCAATCCAAGAGCTCCGTTTAATTACTTGCAAAATGCTCCAGAGTTCTCTGCTTCATGGCAGAGTTAAGAGCTTGGCCCACAGGAGTGGGGCTAAGCCCTCAGCTGCTTAACAAGGCTGCACTGAAAAAAAAAGTGATGTGCTGACTTGCCTCAGGTGAAGCTGAGTTGCATTGCCTCAGATATCATCCCTGGGTGAACACGGGTGCTAAAGAGCCCACTAATGCAAGCTTTTGTAGATATGAGAAGGGAAGCATCCAGACTGATATTTCATTTCTTTACTAAGGTCATAGATTTGAAAACATAGAGTACAGCTCTAGTCATTGATTGAAAAAGTTGCCAGGTTCATACTCTTTAGAGGACTGGGAAATAAAATTCAGACAGGATTCATCAGGAGTATCATTTCAAGGGTACAGAACTCCAAACTGTGTTATGGCCGTTCAAGCTCTGAAATCCAGGAACTGGCTGATGCTGGTGAGCAGACCCCGCTCAGAGGGGTCTTGCTGGTCAGTCAGAGATTGAATTTCCTTTGAACCTTTAAGTGGCTTGATCTCCCTTATGGCTTGGAGCAGTCCTTGCAAGTATGGGAGTAGTTCCTGCTTAGGCAAGCAGCAGTTGGCTGAGAGACCACAGAAAATGTAAGAAGCAGAGCTGGTGCTGGGTAGGATGGGGGGAAGAGGAGAGCCCTCTGTAGTGGATGGCCTTCTGGCTTTCTCATCCACTACATAAAATCCTGATGCTTGTTTGCTCTTCTGACTTCACTTAGTTATAGATCTGGCCTATGGCCACGCTGAAGAAGACACTTCAGAATAGCCCTAAAGATTAACTATCTTATTTTTTATCCAAAAGAATAAATAGCTCATGGTAACAGTGACGGAAGGCCACAACTAGTTTCTATTGCCATTAATCATCAATGGACCTTGGAGCCAGGATGCCTTTTGGAGGCTTACCAGAGGTGCTGAAACCTCAGTCAGATTTTATCCTAGTTCATCTTGGGTAACAGTTGCTCTGACTTGATGTATTTTTTTTTCCTTCCGCATTTATGCAGACCAGAAGAAACAAAGATCTTGCCCAACATCCTGAAGAAAATCGGCTGCACTCCAATGGTCCGAGTCAACAAGATTGGGAAGTCCTACGGGCTGAAGTGTGAGCTCTGTGAGTGTCCTTTTTTCACTAGTTTTTTCTGGGCCGTGAGGGGCAGTATCAGAAGAGACTCTGTGGAGAGGAGAGCAAAGATAGAAAGGGAGCACCAAATGTGGCACATGTTGGATACTTCTGATTAGTAGGTTACAGTCTAGTCTTTTATCAGATCAGACCAAGTGGTTTCAAACTGTAATGCACAGCAGGCTAATAGCAATGAAGGTGTCTCCCCTCCCAGCTAATAACTCCTCCAGCTTCCTTTTCAAAACACTGATTCATTTGTCCAAATCAGCAGAACGGGGGCCTGCTGAAGTTATGTGCGCTGTGCACAGGCAATTGAGGGTTAAGCTGGCACGTCAGGTTTGCACATGTCACCGGCCCCGCAGCAACTGCTTGTATGCGTCCTGTTTCCTGAGGCTTGTTATGTTTTACGCGCTATACAGGTTAAGTGCAGGCACATGACAGCTATCACAGAGATGTAGTAAACTCATACCATAACTTGTTCACATGTCCTTGATATTAGCTATTATGTTGCTTTCCAGATATTACAAACTTCATTAAATGAGTTCAGTCAGGCACGTTCTTGTTTGCCGCTGGTGTTACCTTGTTGTGAAAGCTCGGAGCGGAGCTGGGCTGATTTCGGGTGCTGGCAGATCACACGCCACGTGGCAATGGGCAGCGATTCTGCAGCACTGGGGGTAGCAGGTGGTGTGCACAGGACAGGCTGGCTAAGTCACCCTATTTCCCCCCATGCACAGCATCTCTGGGACAGAGGAGGTGAAGCTGCCTGAAATGTAGCAGCCAGGACAGGGTGAAGGGCACCACAGGGCCCTTCCCACAGCCTGCCCAGGTAGAGGGAGCAGTGAGGGCTGCACAGAGAAGCACCAGCGTGGCTCCTGGCTGCTGACAGAGCTTGTGCAGGACTGGAGCCAGGTAGGGGAGCCCGGCCGGGTGCCTGGACGTCACGCCGGTGCCACGTGGCTCCCTGACCGCTGATTGCGGCAGGGCGGCTTGCTGTGCGAGATCTGCCTTGGCATCGCCTCTCCGCACGTCCTCTGCCGAGTTAGCTGGAGCCGGGCCAGGGGCTGCCCTTTGACTGTGTCACTACCCTCAGGGCTCTGTCTGGGATTTCACTTTCTGCAACAGTTTCCTTTGGGGATCTCCCCAAAACATAGCCTGAAGTCAAATAGCAGGCATTTTCAACAGCTGAGTTTATCAGCAGCATGCGTGCCAGGCCATTATGCTAAAAGTGGGCCACTGCACTGATGGTGGGGCCAGTCTTTCTAGCAGGAATCATATTCTCCCCTCGAGGGGATTTTATCATATCACTGCCTCCAAGTGAGGTGTGTTACCTTATGCAAGGGTTGTTTTTAGCTTGCTCTCCTACGGAAATAAGGATGATGCAATTAAGCTACGTCTGTGTATATGAACTTTTCAGTCTCCCTCCTATAACTTTTAACCCTATTAATTAATTTCAGCCAAATTGGTCAGAAAGATGGATATTAAAGGTCATGAGTTTCAAGTATCTGGGTTGGAAGGAGGGAGTTGATTAGTGCTCTGAAAAAAACAGCACAGCAGGATCTTACGGTCTTATTTGACAGTAGGGAGTCCCCATGGTAACCAATCTGCATGGGACACAAATCCACATGAAACATGCTGTGCTCTTTGACCAGATCCCTTTTAGCTCCCCGGGCAGGCCCCTAACCCTATAACCTCAGAGACTGCCACGTTTCACTGCCTGGCTCTTCCTGGAATAAGACTTTAGAGGACTGTACGTGCCTGTGAAGCCAGGGTGTGAGGAGGTGGAGGGTAGGTCTGCAGTTCCCGATTCACTTCTGAAGAAAGTCTTTCCCTTGGAGGATGTCTTGCTGAGACAAGTGCCTGCCAGGCAGGGAAGGATTTGGTCCAAGTGGCAATGGGCAAGCCAGGGAGCGAGGCCAAGCCCCTGTTTACTGGGATGGTGTCTCCCTCCTCTGGTATAGAAAGGGAAGGAGAACAGGACTTTCACCAAGTGGCCATAAGTTCCTTTCTATATAAACTGTCAGTCAGCACAGAGCTTTCTACACAGCAAAGAAATGAATGCTTGCAGTAACCGCAACATTAAGGAAGTGGTTAAAATTAGCCACGATTACCTTGTAATTTCTGTGCCCTTGAGGATGCCTGTGTAGCTGGACTTTTGGCAGTTTGCCTTATAAAATGCAATGGCAATCACAATATTTTTTTTCCCATTGCTTTGGCTGCTTATGTATCTGGTTGCTTCAGCTCAATCTGAAGGAGATGCCTCTGCAGTGATGAAGTGAATCACATCCTAAAAGTATCCATTTCTCCCTGTTGTCTCTAAAACAGAGCCCAGTATGACCATTTCAGATCTGGTCATCAAAAACTAAGTGAGAATAATCCTATCCAAAGCATTAACAGTGTGGAGGCACACATTAGAAATACACATCCGCCTTGCAATTTGAGAGCACCTTGGAAAATCTCTGTTACTGGTGTTTTGACAGTTGAGCTTAGCAAGCATAATTCTGGCTGTCAGTTGAAACTAGTACTTTCTATTGTTTGTTTGTTTGGAGACCCCCCAGACACACATGCAGACACACAGAGCGTTCTTAGAAAAAGGCAATTTTTAGATACCTCTTAATAACCCAGACCTGCCACGGCCCAGGAAAGGCCATGAAACCTTGCTGTGAAACCTGGCAGTGCCCTGCTCAGAGAAGTGCTCTTGAGGCAGGGCAGCGGGGTGTATCGTACCAGTGTGTCACCCTCGCACCGTTTGTCTAGGTAACTGTCAATCTATCTTGGACTTAGCAGGCCTGCCCACTGCTGTCCACGTGCTGCAGGTAGATGAAACCTGGGTAAAAGATGGAATATGGGCAAGCATATTGGTGGACTGGTAATCCCATGACAAGCTGCAGTGCCCTGTAAGCAAAGGGTGGATGTGTTTCCCTGAGCAACGGGTCATCCTACAGTGGAGGAATCAGGGTCCCAAAACAATCACAGTGAAGGCCAAGGGGAGCAGGGGGCTGGTGGCTGAGAGGTGCTTGGCACTTGTGGCTGTAGCTTATCCCTGACAGAGCCTCACCTTTGAACTCTAGTAGCCAAATGTGAGTACTTCAATGCCGGGGGCAGCGTGAAGGACCGCATCAGCCTGAGGATGGTGGAAGACGCAGAAAGAGCTGGGATTATAAAACCTGGAGACACGCTGATCGAAGCCACATCAGGAAACACAGGTAGGAAGCGTACATGTGACAAGTGACTGAGTACCAGGCAGGCTGAAGAAAGGGATGGTATTTCTGAGGGATCACACAGGAGGGACAGTACAGAGATTTATGGAGTTCTTGCACTTCCTATTATACAGTTAAGCAAAAATAGCGGACTGACTAAACGTCGCCAGAGCAATGCAGTTTTTCCTCTGGTCCGTTTGTGGAAACATCTGAGGAAATATCTTTGAAACACCTTGACCCCTCCTTGTCTAGTGTGAAGTGACAGATCTGTGCGCACTGATCCTTGTGCAACAGGCTACGGGCAAGGTTATCTACGGGCCCCATGTCTCTGGCTATGTCCTCACCTCAACTCCCCTCCTTCCTGGCTGCCTCAGGTAGCCCAAGGTGCTGAGGTGACTCATTGCTGAAATTTCTGAAGGGCCTCTGAGGATCCCCTATCCTGCATAGGCCTGCCCGTGAGGTTACCCCACAGTGACGCAAACAGCCTCAGGAGCTGGAGCAGCTGGGACAGCCCGCGTGTCTTCTGGCTGAGAATTTCTTGAACATTCAGAGTTCTCTAAAGAGGGCTTCCCCAATGGGCTGGAAGATCTTCTTTTCCTCTTTGTCACTGTCATCTTGCTCAGACACCAGATTGTGGTTGGCTACAAGAAAGGGGGGAGAATAAAGGAGTGTCTCCCCAGTTTGCAGTCCACTCAAGACACAGGGACACTTGGTGAGAGTTTCCATGACCCTGTCCTGCTCCCTGCACCAGTGTCCCTGCAAAAGGCAAGGATATGTGTACACATAGCAAGCTTTCCCCCAAAAGGCACAAGGGTGGATGTCAAGACACTTTGGAGGGAACTGAGATCATGTCCCTTGCTGTGCTCCCCTCTGCTGCTACGGTGACATCATTTCTTCCCCGCTAGTAACGCAGCTCTTCTCTAAGAATTTTGCTCCTTATTGGCCTGTTTGTTCCAGGTCTACCCTGAGCCACCTTTCGCCCAGCTTAGGCGTCTCCCAGCAAGAGCACTAACACAGGGGCTACGTGACTTGTGTGCCCCAGGCACAGCCTGCTCTCCTCCCTGGGGGCTGGGGCAGAGGGGCCCTCTAGTCACGCATATTCACAAGGTGGCTCAAGGTGCTGCCCAGCCCGGCTCCGGGCCCAGGGCCTGGGCAGTTGGGGCAGCACTATACTGCCTAAAACCACCCCCAGACCTGGGCGTCCTCTCACAGGGACTTGCACTGCTCCAGCCTCACTTTCCTTATCTAGCTGGGGAACAGCTGGCTTGATCCATCATCCAAAGTGAAACCAGAGCACAGACACCCTTTGCCTGCTCACCACCGGGTGAGATATGCAGCTTCCTCCCCCCCCCCCCCCCACGCCTAAGTGAGAGCATTTGAGGGGGAGGGGGAAGTACTCCTGAAGTGAAATCATCTCTCTCCTGTGTTTTAAAAATCTTAACATGGCAGGCAAAGAAAGAGACTTGAGCTTTGGTACGAGCAGGAAAACTTTCCCCAGCCTTGCCACTCACTTTATGCCATGCTAACAGACTGCTCACTCTCCTTTCTCTGGGGAGCAGAGTGATATTATCAGCTCACACATTAGACCATCCTGCCACATTCCCTGGCTTTCAGAGCACATCCTGCAAGACTCAGAGAGGATGTCCTCACATGTAGTTTGTCAGCGAAAATTTGTAGGTTGCGTTCGCCAGTAAGAGAGAAGACCATAGGAAGCATGAGGGAACATGAATGTCAGTCGGCATTGCCAAACGCTGTTATCAAACAATTCCCTTTCCTCCCCCCCTACCTAGGAATCGGGCTGGCACTGGTAGCTGCAGTGAAAGGTTACCGCTGCATCATTGTCTTGCCGGAGAAAATGAGCATGGAAAAGGTCAGAGCTCTGTATGGTATTACCCTGCAGCTTGGGAACATCTCCCTCTCTGTTTTTCTCTGTCTCTCTTTCAAGAACTAGAGCGTCCTCTCCTTTAAAGGGTAATAAAGCCTCATTGCAAGTACTGACATATCTTTGTAGCTATTCAGAAGGTTTACTCTTGAAAAAAAAAGCACATTGTGATGATCAGACTGATTATCTAATATCAGTGACGCAGCTGGGGTCATGTGTTAGCCAAATATGGTACATTTCTGCAGAGAAATGGAGTGATCTGTTGTCTGACAGAGCGAGGGCTAGAAGGAGTGAAGGAGAGGTATGCAGAGTGCCTGGGCTCTGCTGCCAGTCCCGCTAACTTCCTGTGTGACATTTGGCGCGTCACTTGATCTCTCCATATCTGTAGGGTTTTCTTTAACCTGGAGACATTTAGAGTTTTCTGTGCTGTGTTTTGAGATGGTGGAAATCAAGTCACTTGTGCAAGAGCTGTTGACTAGGTGGAATTTTTGTCCTGGAGATGGCAGGAATCTCCTACAGTCTTGGGGAGCCAAAAGTCTCACAAACTGGTCAGCTGGACTCATGCCAGCGAAGCCAAACCTGGACCCTGACTTGGCTCAGAACTGAGCCCTTCTTCTAAGCACCACCTTCATTTCAATCCAAATCTCACTTAAGCTGAATCTGGATCAGATGTCATAGGTTTCACTTGCAGGAGCTGACATTCACCCATACTTCTCTTTTGACACCCCCCCACTCCCGAGGCAACCACATCTCTCAGTGGATTAATACCCTAGGACTGATTTATAGCTACTCCTTCCCCATGCTTGGGCAGGGTAAAAGGAACCTGGGGTAAAAGTAGATTTAAAATATCCTCTTTGTGCTGAGGGGCTCAGTCCACAGCACGTATGAAAGCTGCCCCCAGATGCTGTTCTCTATATCTGACTCCCTCTGTCCCCTTCCCTAGGTGCCAAGGAGCAGCCCAGCATTACCTACCTCTGCCGCGTCCCCAGCCTGCTCCCAGAGTAGGACTGAGCAACAAGGCCAGGTTTCAAACCATGCACCAGCTCCAGGCAGGAGGCCCCGGGGCTGCCAGAGGGATATCAAAGATAGTATAACTGAGAATCAGACATTGTAACTCCAAATGTTAAATGTCTCCTGCATGCAAAGCTTCTCTGGCATCTGACACCACCGCGAACACAGAGGTTCAGGTTACTGACACTACGTGGGATCAGTTGCATTACATCTACTTTCTTCCCTCTAAAAGGTCGATATCCTGAAGGCCCTGGGTGTTGAAATTGTGAGGACCCCATGTACCCGCTTTGATGCACCTGAATCAAACATTCGTGTTGCCTGGAAGCTGAAAAATGAAATCCCAAACTCTCACATCCTGGACCAGGTAAATGCAGTTCCTCCACGAATTCTCTTTTCAAATCCAATTTATACGGTACACTCCAAGTCTGCCTGTGTTTGGGGGGTTTGTCCAAACCAGCAACTAAAAGGCAGATTTCATCAGTGTGAAATCACCATTTTACGGCATATGCAACTTAACTGCTTCTCCCTAATGCACGTGGTAGCACAAACAAAATAAGGGTCATCTGCAGCACTTCTGCCAAAGCTTGGGGGTACGGAAGGTTGGATTTTTCTTGCATACCTGAAAGACTCCTTAGATTGCTTCAGACATTAATTTCAATCTAAGAATCATTTTTTTATGCCTGACGAGCAGCCTCAATTCTGCCTCAAAATAAGCCTCATGCTGTAAAGGGTAAACGCTGACAACTCCTGCCAGCAGTTCCCACAGCACTGAGTCCTGTACAAGCAGGCATTTCTCCCTCTGATCTGACCCTGTTGCAGGGAGGAATCCCCAAAGTGAGCAGGGACCCCAGTAGTGCAGAAAACTTAGGTAAGGAATAGATTTCCTTCCTATTAACAAAAAGGAAGCTCAGCATCTGAATACGCTTTTCAGAAGCAGCCTGGGCTACAGGTTTAAATGTGACACTGCACACATTTTTGTGCTGTACCTGTGCACTGCTGCAGCGACTCCCTCTCTAAATGCAGGACTACTACTTTGGCTGACATTTCCGAGACACTAACTTGCTGCACTGTCAACCACAAATGCCCCTAAATCACAAGTCAGAGCTCAAAATTACACATATGATACTTCAAAAAACTTTTTAAAAATGACATGTGGCGGGGGGGGGTGTGTTTGGGTTTTTTGGAGCTTTTCAGGGGCGTTGCGTGGCTGCATTTTCAAATTTTTCTGGGCAACAGAGAAGTCTAAAATGCTTCTTTCTAAGCAATAGCTGAGATGTTGAGGGGCTTGCTTATCTCTGGCATCTAGGGCTTTAACAAAATCATTAGATCTCACAAAAAGTGGCAATGCTGAATATGAGACAGCCACGCCATCTCGAGGGCAAATAGTCACCAAGTGCCAGAGAGGGAGTGTTCTTGGACACATTTACTTTTCTAGTGTAGACATATCCTGTGTCCTTAGAAACCTGGCCCGAAGTGACAACATCTGTGACCTGGCCTGTTTGGATTGCAGTGTAGCCATCTCCAGAAAAAGGAGGGGGGAAGTAGGATGGTTTGGGCAAAGCTTGTCGGGAGCTATTGCTAGTTTGGTATTTGACCTATGCTTTACACAGTAACTCATGCTGTTCTCTGTTGAAATAAACAGTACCGAAATCCAAGCAACCCCCTGGCTCATTACGACACCACAGCTGAAGAAATCCTGGAGCAGTGTGAAGGTACCACTTATACTGTTGTTTCTATGTACTGAGGATGCTGTAACTCTCCGTGAGAGGCTTATTTTACATTGTTTATTGGTCTGAATGTCTAGAAACGCCCAAAAGGGCCTCTATAAGTGAAGGCACCCTTGATAATACTGACATGCAGAATGTAGCAACTTCACATAATCCGCTCCAGATCCACGTAAGCCTGCAGGACTTCCCTATTATGGCCTCCAATTTCAAAAGCCTGAGGGAGGAGACCAGAGGCATAACAAAATCAGGCTGTTTGTTTTGAAGGAGAAAAAGCCTATCTCTCGGCTGTTACAACATCTCTGAGATCTGTCAGCTGAGAGCACAGGATGGCTCAAGAGGCCTCACTGAGGAATATAACCATCAGGGCAGTGGCAGGCTGCATCTGATCCAGCACAGTCATTAGCAAACAAAAATGGATCAAAACTTAACAGAATAAAGACTTGCGTTGTGACAGCGGTGGGGGCAGGGGAAGGACTATCTCAGTCCGTGTCTGTGCAGATAGGAATAAAATTTATTGCCGGTACCGGGAGCACTGCAAACCATAAACAGGGCTCAAGGGTTTTAACTTGGAGAGCAGTTGTGATAACAGTACAACAACAGTTGGGTAGCAACAGGAACAAGAGAGTTCCAGATTTCCCTCTACCACAGTGTGCAGATCTGCTCTTATTAGCAGCCGGTAGTGAATTACAAGCCCTGTTTTCCCACTGCAGTTACAACACAAGGCTCTGAAGGCCTGACTGATTCTGCTTCTACCATTCCTACACCAGTATAATTTCACTGATGTCAGTAGGGCTACCCGTGACAGACATTGGTGTCAGGGCAGAGCCAAGACAGCCATCTCTCCTCTTTGGATGCTAACACTAGCCGAAAAGATGTGCCTGTTACTAGTGTTCGTTGTTATTCATGTGCCTGCACCGCTTCAACATGGTGTGATTTGGAAGGGCTGTAAGTGTGGTGATCCTCCCTCCCCCTTAAGCCAATAGCTGCCAAACATGCAGAAATCACGGAAACCAATACGAGAGCTGGAGGTCACCTTTAGCCCCCTGTGCTGTGTCCAGATCCTGAGAGCTCATCTGTACCTCTCAACAGGACCATGTTTTTGCTGCTGGCATGAATTCTGCTTGTCCTTTCTGTACATGGGGTTTGCATCTGTGCAGGATCCTAATGAAAGGGAGACGGTCTACCATGGCAGGGCAGTGCTCATGCTTAATCGCTTCAGGCCTCTCTCTTCTCTGACCTGCAGGCAAGGTCCACATGGTGGTGATTGGATCTGGCACAGGAGGCACCGTCACTGGTGTTGCCAGGAAGCTGAAGGAGAAGTGCCCAGAATGCAAAGTAAGCTGGGAGGCAGGGCTGCTCGGTGAGAATGGCGGTTACCCTGGCTTTTCCTGTCTGCGTCCTTGATCAGAATTAACCCCACAGCTCATGTGTGGCAGGGCTGAGCTAGCAGTTGTCTCTACTGATTTGTTTTTTCACCGTGAGCTTGGCTTTTCTTGGAAACAACTTGGTGTTATGCTCAGCTTCAGCCAGATTACTCAAGTGCCATAGAGGTAAAAGGCTCCATAGCACTGTTACTAATCTCTGCCCTCCTCTGTGCCCTGCACTTTCCAGGACGCACTCAGATTTCCCTTGCAGAAGTGGTTGGCCCAGCTGACAGCGTTATTTCTCCTTCTCCTGGTTAACTGGCTGCCAAAAGTTATTGCCCTGGCAGCTCCATATGAGGAGCAGACTGTGCAAGTACCTCTCATCTGCCTCTGTGAAAATGTCAGTGCAGTTGGGTTGACACCAACCATAGATAGATGATGATTCTACAGAGCTTGTGCTTCAAGACAGACTGGAGGCTTGAAGGTTACTGCCTCCCCAGCATAGCCAGTGTGTGAGTGACTCTGGTCCACCAGAGGCAAAGTCAGATGGTGTGGATCCAGCCACCGGTGGGCATGAGCTAACTTAGCTGACTGCCAGAAGCTAAGTGTGGAGCAGTGCCATCATCGCTTTTCAAGCTGAGTGCCGACACAGGCAACCTCAACCCAGACAGAAGGCTATGGGAGGTGCCACTGACAACGAGCACAGGTAGATCTAGAAAGGATATCAATCTGTGGCCACAGTTTTCTGCAGTGAGTGAACTAGCTGACCGGCTTTGTACTGAAGCAGACTAAGGATCAATCACACCCTCTCTTTTAACGGTTGAGCTTTCATAATAGCAGACTCTGCCAAAGGGATGATGACAAACAGAATGATAGCCTCTTCTACAGCAGCTAAACACCACTTAGGATCTATTTGTAAAGCCAGTGAGAAACTATTTCTTTATCCTGGAAGTGTTCCATGCTGCCAGTGGATAGGAATATTAATGATATCATGGGAAGAAAAATGTTGCTGACAAATGTTGCTGGTAAGAGCATAGGTAATTTTGCCTTTGAGGTATGTGTTTGATTATATTTGAATTCCCTCTGCGATTAACAAAACTTCCTTCCCTTAAAGATCATTGGCGTAGATCCCGATGGCTCCATCGTTGCTCTGCCCAGTGAGCTGAACAGGACAAACACCACAACCATAGAGGTGGAGGGTATCGGACATGACTTTATCCCTACTGTCCTTGACAGATCAGTAAGTAGCTGTGTGATGAGAGGAGGCCTCCGTCTGATCTTTGGCTTTACATCCAAACTGCTCCCAAGTTCAGAAGTAGCCAGATTTGGCACTTGCCCTGGCCCAGCTCTAAGGCTACTTGTGTGCATTTCCAGTGCAGAACAAGCTGTCATGCGGGGACTGGGACTCTAGCATTTCTCTAAGTAAACCTGGTCATAACTGACCTACAAGGAGAAGCCAAATATAGGGGCAGAGAAGAACTGTACCGGAGCATCAGATTTCTCAGCTCAGTCTTGATCTTCCAGTGTTCAGCGCATGCCTCTTTTACTATAAATCTGCAGTAGCAGTCAATATTGAGGCTGCCGTTCATCACACTGGGGTTTCCTGAGGTGCTTCACTGCATGCACCAAGCAGAAACCTTGCACCATTTATGGGCTGAAAGACAATGTAAGACAACAGACCACAAACTCGGTACAGCTTCTTGTCAAGTTTCCTCTTCCTGTATCATCCACCACCAGCCATGGTACTTTAAAGCCATAACTCAAGCTGTATGTTTTCCTCCAGCCTTGCTCTTAGAAACCACACCACACAGCCTCAGACCCTAGATTCTTTATATTTTCAAGTGTTGTACTAATTACTTCCCTGCTCTTTGCACATGGCTTTACAGCTTTGACCTGTGATCATCCCCAAACTCTTTTCATCGCTAGGTCTGATTATAGCTTTTGCCTGGCAAAATCTTGACCAGCTAACCTAACCTAGCCCAAGCCAGTATGAACACCATTCCCTCTTCCACACCCCAAATCTGGACCTGTCAGATATCCCAAGCTCTCTGAGGAAAGGATGCTGGCTGGAACAGCTAGAGTGGGTGCTTGCAACCAAGGACATGCCTTCCAGACTTAGGACACCTTGACAAACGTGTCTGTTTTCAACCAGTATGGAAAGCAATTCAAGGCTGCCAGATGTTGGAGGCCTGAGCACCTCAGTATGCATCAGAGGGTAGGCACAGCCTGAAATAACACCTCTAGAAACCAACGATCCTCTTTGCTTTCTCTTCAGGTGGTTGATCAGTGGTATAAATGCAATGACAGAGACTCGTTCCTTATGTCTCGCAGGCTGATTAGAGAGGAGGGATTATTGTGCGGTAAGCATCAATGACAGGAGTTGCTTGTCTTAATAAGCTTTTTGAATCTCATCCTTTAATTGTTTTGAGAGAAGAGCAGTTAAGGGCAGATGCTCATTGCATTTGGTGTCTGCTAGGTTAACAGTGTCGAATCCAGAGCTAGTGTGTAGGTCACGGTAGACTTCAGGGATGCTGCAGTGAGTCAGTGGTCTGAGATCTGACTCACTGGCAATAATAATAATAGAAGCAATAACTCTCTTCTTACTTTAACATTTTTGCACATGGAACTGGATCTTCTGAGCCTAAATCTGTTTTGGTGTAGTGTTACATGGACTGAGGAGTAGGATTAAGGGGATTCAGGATAGAACAGGTGGACTAAAACTGTTGCTCCACTAGCAACTCTGTGAGGCTGCATTTTCTGTCTTTGGACTGTTGCCACACTAGAGGTGCCAGGATTGAAGCAGGAAAGATTGAAAGTAGAGTGAATGTAAGATGTTCTCACTGAGTATTTCTGTGAGCTAAGGAGTAGTAAGTGATCCCAATGGCTTTGCAAAATGAACAGGTGCCTTCAGACATACAGTGGCTGTATTACCCCAAGAACCTCTGCACAGCATCAGCATTTTTCAGCCTTTCTTCCCTCTAAGCAGGTAGTTGTAGGTTTGTACCCAGTATCAGACAATGCGTTGGGTTGTAGCTGTGGCTGATTAAATTCCTCATAACTCACATCTGGAAAGTTTTGAAAAAAAAAAATCAGGCTGTTTGTAATGAAATGCTTAAATGCTGTTTGAAATATCTAAATTAAAGTGCCAACCTGAAAGCCCTAGCTTTGCACATACCTAAATACCAATACCCAGTTGTCTTCTTACATGCATGAAAGGTGAAGGGCATCTTGAGAGGTACTCTTCCACCTTTCTTATCTGATCTTAGGCTTTAAAATGACAGCCCACAATTGATTAAACTATCAGAAATTTCAGTCATAGGTAATTAGCTAAGCTTTTCTACACTTCTTTTCTACACTTGCTAGAGCATACTTGACCCGAAGTAAAATGTATTTACTTTCCGAATATTTAATCTCTTCCTTCTCCACCATTTTTTCTTTAAAAAAACCCAATCAGTTCTGATCCAGAACAAGCACTATTTTAAAGTAGAAAGTCTAGATGAAATGTGGTTCAAGACAAAAACATTAGGTAAATGTTCCAACGTTTTGCATACTCACAAAGTCACCGAGTTTCATTGGAAACTGCTTGCTAAACTAACTATAATTTGTGAATAGCTTCATGTTCCCAGAACTGCATTTTTCGGGCACTTTCATCATTTGTTTGAAAAATGTGACCCAGTACTACTTAACCTGCTGTAAAATACGTGCTGCCTTGAATGCAGTCTGTCATTGGTACACGGGTAGTGGAATGTGTTTGACTTCCAGTGCTCGAACTATCAGTGGAAGAATTGCCTCTGTAAAGCCAGGACCTACTGTCACTACGTGCAGCAAATCACATGCATGCACACAGACGCAGACACATTTTAAGCTTTCCCATTGCATTGGTCCTGGTATTCTGAGCATGAATGTAATGTTTATATATTTTTTCAGCCTTGATGGTTTATTTAAAGTAAATCTTTGATTGTAAAATATGTCAGCCCAGAAGCTCTAGGTTTGACATAACCTTCTCCTTACCCAAAGAAAGGGTGCAGCATGGGCAGCAGCAGTATGAATGTCCCCATAACATGCTCCTTTGGGTCCTTGGCCTACCAGCAATGCCACCAGAAGAGTGCCAGTCATAAGGTGACTTTTCTTATCACCTCATGAGCCCATTGTCAAGAGCCACCACATGGAGGTACCCCTTCAGTCCCCATCCGATTTCTTTTGGAGCGCCATACAAGACTGTTGGCTTGCTTTGCCTCCCACTCACAGAGTTTTGGGCTGCCCTGGTTTACAAGGCATTAATCCTGCTGCAGCTTGGCCTCAGTGCCTCCGTCCCACAGGCCAGGGCAGAGTGGGACCACACGTGGGGCTGCAGCAGGCACCCTGGGCACCTCTGACGTCTGTCTCTGTCTCCTCGCACCCGGCCAGGCGGGAGCTCAGGCAGCGCCATGTCCGTGGCCGTGAGGGCCGCCAGGGATCTGAAGGAAGGGCAGCGCTGTGTCGTCATCCTGCCCGACTCCGTCAGGAACTACATGTGAGTTTCTGCGCTCGCCCGGTGGTGCAAACCATTGGAGAGCCACCAGTATAAATCTGATAGCATGGTGGCCAGAGTGAGCCCTGAGCTGGGAGTCACCCCAGTACAATCTCTCAGACAAAAACAAAAAAACAGCAAAAAAAAAAAGGAGGGAATAGCATATTACAGTTGTAAGAGCCAGGGGCTGGGTGTTGGGACACTTGGGATTTATTTCCTCTTGTCGCTGACTTACTGCACGGAGTAGGAATCAGTCAAGCTACGGTTTTTGAACTTGCATGCCTAAAGTTAGGCATGTAAATAGCTGGCATGCTTCTAAGAGTTATTGAGCACCCGCAGCTCCTGTTGACCTTAAAAGGGGCTAAAAGCAGCCAGCTGCAAAAATCATGGGAGCCCTGAGGCAGTGCTGAGGTCTAGTGCATGAAACAAAGCACGACTTCTTACTGAAGATTTATAAACTTCTTCTCTGTGGATGATTTCTAGGTCCAAATTTTTGAATGATAAGTGGATGATTAAAAATGGATTCCTAAATGATGTCCAGGAGCACAAGCCTTGGTAAGAGAACTTTTGACAATATAAACTGTGTTAAGGGAATCTTTTTCCTGAGTCTGGAAATGATTATCTTCAAAGAAAAGTATTATCTTCTAGTATTTCAGAAAAATCAGTCAAGTCCAGATCCTTCTGAGAAGGCCATAATGTCAGCTCCTCTTTCTCAGTGGTTCGATATACCTGCTCACCAATCAAAAACTATAAAGGAGTCATTTCTGTCCTGCAGATGTTGATGTGCTCTCACGTGGCAGTCATTTTCCAGGCTATTTAAACTCTACTGAGCAGAATGATTGAGGAGGATATCTAGCTCCACTCAAAATCTACTCTCTGTGCTCTGCAGCTGATATTCGAGGGAACATCTGGCCAGTGGGGAGACGGGTCCCTTCAGGAGCAAGGACCCCTTCAAATAGCCCGGGGGTTTTCAGGCAGGGAACAGTACATTTTCACTTCCCAGAGTTGAGGGCCAGCAAGGGTGACCAGCTCAACTTCCTCTCGCACTCCACAGGAAAAGAGTCCCTTGGTGGCAGGGAATCCCAGATGCTAGTTGCTGCTGATGCCAGTTGACACGTGGCAGGACAAATGCCTACTGGTTAGAAAGCACCTAGTCTCACTTTCAAGACAGGAAGTGTTACTGAGGTCACCTGTTCCTGTAGGTTACAGTAACCAAAGATTATTGCAAATTATTTCCTAAAAAATTAATACTTTTCAAAGGCATCTTATATCGGGTTAGAATTGCTCTTGGCCCTTCCAGTCTCTAGACATTGCTCTGCCTTGTCTGCAGGGGTGAAGGGCTGGGATGACTTGGAAGTTCCCTGCAGTCACCAGCAAGGTAGAGTAGCTGGTCCCTGAAAAGTCACATCAGCATCTCTGCCAGGCTCTCTCCTGGAGGCACTGCAAACCCTGTGTATTAAGGATCCAAGGACACAAACTAAGGAAGTAAAACTGGTAGACGTCTGCTCACGATCTTAAAGCTAAGCACTTAGTATCTTCCCTGGATTAGGGACAGCTCAGTACCTTGCTAACTGCCAGCCTCGGGGGTCATACGGCCACTGGGCCTAGGGAAAGCGCTACTTAAACAAGACCTGGCCATGGTGGATTTATGGCATTACTGCTTTGGGGACAGCAGTGAAGTGAGCTTTTCAGGTAGACATAATATCTTTTGTGTAGTTGGTCTGATCTTTACTGACCTTGCCTCTCTGAACAAGGCCCACAGGCGCACACTCATGAATAACAACTTGGTGCTGCCATTTGTCTGTCAACAGGTGGTGGAATATCAAGGTGCAGAAACTGAATCTCTCAGCCCCTCTGATTCTTCTCCCAGAAGTCAGCTGTCAAAAGGCAATTGAAATCCTCCAGGAGAAGGGATATGATCAGGCTCCCGTTGTTGCTGAATCAGGGTATCTATTTTCACTTGTTACATAGATGGTCATTCAAATGGGAAAAGCAGCCATGATGAAACTAAAGAGAAAGTCCCATTTACTTTTCCAGTGATGTGGTAGTTGTGTTAAATTCTGTGAATTCTGCTAATTTGGTTAAATTATCTTAAATTCTATTTTTAAAATTTCATCTGCCTCCTTGTAATGCAAAGTGAAGGATAAGCACATGGGCCTAAATCCTGAGAGACACGGGTCCTATAAATGCTGCAGTAGTGGCATGGCTCAGCATTCCCTAGAACTACCTATCCAGACATTTTAGAGCCTTTATTTTTGCTAAGAGTAGTAACAGGTATGGTCTACCAAGGAAACTCCCTGTAACGAGCTAGTAAAAGTCAAAGCCAAGTCCAGTGCCTCCCAGGCTCAGCGGAGGTTGCATCAGTGCATAGGCCAGTGGGGTGCAGAGGAGAAGTGAGGGCTGGATGGGAAACACGCTCAGACAAGCAACTGGAGAGTCCACGAGTCTCTCTTCTCCCAGCTACTAAGACCTGGACTGCAACAGCAGACTTGAACTGTGGTTAAACTAACGGCTTGGTGAAGGACGAGGATCTTCTTGTCACTGGTATAATGACAGTGGAAGAAATGGAGCTGCAACAGTCTCCAGTGTGGGGACAGGGAGCCCCACGCTACCTCAGTGCCTGTGTGTTGCCTATGGTACAGCAGCGGATCTCAGATCTCAGTCTGTAGCTATCAGTCCCCAGGCTATGGTGTTGAACAGAGACATTCCCAGCCTGATACTGTGACTATGTTCAAGTGATGCCATGGATTTGGGCACTTCAGAGAGTTTCCACTTCAGAGGGTGCACAAACTAGAAATGCATGCATCGAACTGACAGCTGATGGAAGGAACAGTGCAAGTCAGGAGGAAGGAGACCAAGGGAAAGAAAGATGAGATTCAGCAGTGAAAGGCCATTCTAGGGGGTCACCGAGAGAGGATAAGCGCACACTTAAAAGTGCTGCTCAGATGCAGAAAAGGTTGGTGCTGCCTGCTGAAAGCTGCAGCGATTTAGTCACTACTTAAAGGGGAGCAGTTCAGCCCCTTTGTGACATGTGATCTACCTCAGACCTGTCCTTTTGAAAAACTGCCTCTTCCCTTGCAGACTTATTTTGGGAATGGTGACGCTCAGCAACATCCTTTCCTCTGTGCTGGCTGGAAACGCACAGTTCTCAGACCCTGTCACAAAGGTCGTCTATGACCAGTTCTCAAAGGTATCACTGATGCTGCTGCTGCTATCGGCTGATGTCTAAGGAAGGGAGGGAAAGATGCACTAGTGCCCTGAAGTGTGGGAGGAGCTGGGAGAAGAGGTTAATAAAAAGACAGAGCGGTAAGCATAGCGAGAAGTGGGAGGGCAACCATCATGGAGGTGAGAATAAAAATAGGCCCCTGCAAAAATGATGCCAAAAGTGTGTGGGGTGACACAGGAGGATACTGTGACATTACACACAGGAGCTTTTATGCCAGGAGCAATGCACTTGAATGTCCTCACCCAGCTGGACATTTTCTGAGGACTTTGGCCAGCCGGGGGATCAGCAACCACTGAGGGCCACACCCAGCCATCCTCAGGGCTCAGCAGAGCCGCTGCAACAGGCAGGGGCTCTAAAGGGATGCAAGGTAGTTCCTGGCTCCCATCAGTGTGCAGGGGAGGGAAGGCTGGGTTGGATGGTCATCAGGGGTCCAGAGGTGGAGTGAGATAAATGGATGATATTTCAGAGGTGCTGGAGGATTTATATCAATACAGGCCCAGAGATGCCCTTGGGGCTTGTGGGGTGACAGCACTGTATTCTGGCTAAGGCAAAGCCACATTGCCTGCAGCCCCCTGCCCCATTTCACAAAAATACTGCAGGTGGGTGAGGCATACCTGATCGTGGTCTTGCCAGGTCCCATCCTGCCCTAACAGGGCTACATTTAGATGGAGGAATTGGGCTCCTCACTGGTATGCTTTAAATGTGAAGTGACATGTGAAATGTCTCTTTTTGTCCCATTTAGATCAGCCTGGATGACAGCCTTGGGAGGCTTTCCTGTATCCTGGAGAACGACCATTTTGCTATCGTTGTACATGAGCAGATGCAGTGTAGGTATCCGTAAAGAGGGAAAGGATTGTATGGGCTTTGCACAAATGCTCAGGAGGGGAGAGGGAAATTCTCAGACTGAGATTGATAGGTATCAGCACAGCTGCTCCATGAGTGCAGCCCCTCTGCTTTTGCAGGAAAAACTTCTGCCCAGTGGCTCTGTGAAGCCCTGCAACTGTCAGCTATTCACCCATTGCCTTTCCTGACACAGCAGGGATGAGGGGGAAGGAGGGGAGCCTTAACCATGGGAGCCTAGGACCAGCACACCACTTGGTGTGTGTCTTCCTGGAGCACTTCCCAGCTCCCGGCCATGGGAGCTATGCTTTCCCCGCCATGTCGAGATGACATCGAAGCACACACCAGCAACATCCCTCCCCTCCACGGAAACCCAGTTTTGGGGATGGAAAGGTACCCATTATGGGACTTCACTTGGTTCCCTCACCTGACAACCAAGGTGGACAGTAGGCAGCAACTTGGAGCACACTGCCTTTGCTGTATAGCTGTAGCCTCAGGCATCTAATACCCATTTAGTCTCTTTATCTTGAATTCAAATTGTCTTGCTGGTTGTGGGCAGCAGAGGAAATAAGTGGGAAGTTAGGGATCTCCGTAGAATTAGTAGCCCACGGCAAAATCCCAAAGAGCGTTTGGGTACATTAGATACAGCTTAGGTGGAATTTAGGCATGTAAGTGCAAGAGAACAAACTACAAAACTTGCACACACACACACACACACACACACACCCCGCTTAACCACTTTCTGCTGTGCATGCCCAGAGGCTCTGCCATCGTGTCTGAACACCCTTGTTCCCACCTGCTACCTCTGGGGATGCAGCCAAGATATGTCCTTATGCCTGTGTCCCCTGAGGGGCCTGGGCAAATCACTGCGCCAAGGGGCCTCACGCCATGGGTGTTGTCAGACACCTACCCTGGAGGACCAGGGTAAGTAGAGAAAGCTGACAATGCATGTGTTACACTGTGAGCAGGCCCCTGTGGCAGAGGTGCACAAGGCAAGAGTCGGGGGGTGCGACAAGCACCAGCACATGCAGCCGAATCTATCTGCATAGAGCCTTATACAGGCCAGGGCCGGGTACAGGGATGCTCTGCTAATTCAGGAGCACCATTAGACTAGTCCAATAAAGCAGCTGTACCAGACACTTTGATTTACTGTCAAACCACTGAATAGCAACCCCCTCCCAGCTGAAACAAACCAGGCTGGTATTGCCACGTGCTGTAGGACCACGTCAGCACAAGGGCTGCTGACACACTGATGGCAGCAGGGATCACACCTTGTTACTCCCCTGACAAAAACAGGTGTGGCTGCTGGTACCTGTTCTGTAAATCTGGCCTAACATACCTTTCCAGTATAATTACGCTGTAAAACTTCCAGAGGTGCAAATTTGGCCTTATCTTGAGGGAGATGTGTTGTTTAAAATGTCAGCAACACAACAAAGCAGTCAGAAGACCCATATTTAGAGCGACATTAGAGCTGAAGGGTGAAATTATGATAATTTTATGGGATTGTACACTGAACATGCAAAGCATTCCTGCAGAGCATCAAATGCAACATTGCGCCTCCTTGACTGCCAGCAAAGGACTTCAGGTCTGAGAACCAGACCTGCCTGCTGAACTCAGGGTCTCCAAAGCCCACCGTTCACAGACATCCTGTCCCCTCTGTTTCCATCGTGGTGGCCTGTTCTCCCTGGAACCCTCACCAGCTCTAAAGCAGGCTGGGCAATCCAGCCATATTCCCACAATATGTTGCAAGCAAGACCAGTTCAGAAGGTCCTTTGAGGCATATATTCAATTCTTTCATCAAAAAACAAACAAAAAAATCCAGGTAGAATTGTAGGCAGAATTTTCTTTTTCAGATATTTTGTCATAAGATAACAAAAATCTATTTTGTGTCACATTATGGTATAAATTAAATGATATCCACCAAAAAATATCAGCCAGCTGTACTCAGTGACTCCTGCTCTGCTTTTTAAACAACATTTTCTTTTCTAGAGCTGCTGTTTTAATGCAGGCACAGTTGGTCCTTTATTTATTACTTTCTTCCTACACCTTCACAGCTTGCATTTTTTTCTCCTGTTTTGACTCTAGTGGCTAATTTTATTTTAATTCAATAAGGCATTAATCAAATTGTTAAAGCAATTTTTGCTATGTTATTTTGTTAGGGCTGGTGCAGGACATTATGAGAACAGAGTAGAAAGTGTCTCATTGCTGTTCTTAAAAAGTCTGATTATTTTGGCCTGAAAAGCTTTGTGGTGATAGCAGCAGAGCTGAAACAGAAGCTGGGTAAAAGCAGCTGGGAAATTAAGGTTCCTGCTCTGGTAAAGAATGCATTATTTGCAGCTAAATACATCCCTGATGTGATTCCAGTAATGTGACTCAGGACGCATTAGTCATCTTTGTTGAGTTATACCAGAGACACCTTTTGTCCCAGTTGAGGTTTTCTCTTAGGAAGTGAATATCAGCCCCGAGACGGCTGTGGGTCGCCCCCTCCCCCCCCCTTTTTTTTTTTTCACTAAACTGGAGTTTTCTGTGCTTACAGTCAGTGGAAATGGCAGTTCCTTCATGAAGCAGATGGTGTTTGGTGTGGTCACGGCCATGGACCTCCTCACCTTTGTCAGCAGAAGTGAAAAGAAGCAGAAATACCGCTTCGCTGCACAGAACTCCGTTTCTCCAGCAGGGTCATTTGCTCCTCCTGAACCTGAAACAAGCGACTGAAGATATTTTTATGGTCTAACCCAGCTGATCCTTTCTCAGAATGACTAGGTTAAAATTGTGATGTAATAGCCATTTGTCCACTAAATGCCATCCAGACTAACACTAAAGAGAAGTTGACTAAAGAAATTATGTTTAATAGCAATATGTGGATACACAGAGCTACCCACGACTGGAGCAGTAACGTAGGGTGGGTAGAAATATGAAGGGAATCGTTCTTATTGATCAGATTTTATCAGAAGTGGGTTTTGTTGCGTTTGTTACCAGTAGCTAGCTATATGGCGCTGCTGTTACCGGCTGCTGTGAGGAACATTGGTTTCACTGGGACTGGAGCCTGCCTCCGTGGTGGGAGAAACTTGGGGACTCTTGAGACCCACAGGCAGGCTCGGGACATGTGGCGGGGGCAAAACACGTCTCCGCGGACCTGCTTGCCCCTCTCCACCCCTCACAGGGAGGGAAAACCGGGAGCTCAACCTGCAGGCACCGCTCTCCCCCTGCCCATGCTCCCCGGGGAATCACCCTGCTCTTGCTGGAGAGCCTCCTTTTCAACTCAGGCTCCTGTTTGGAGGGCAAGGGAAGAGATGGAGGGGGCTATAGCTATATCGCAATTTCCTGTAATACTCATCTCATGAATATTCACCATGAGATCTCATTATTGAGGGAGGGAAGGGGAAGGAGAGGTTGATCTTGTTTTTGCTGTCAGAGTATTATGTTCTAAGAGTTGATAATGAAGGTCAGAAGAGCTATTTGCCATGGCTGCAAAATCATAAATGAAATCAAATGTGAAACTAATGACGTGGGAACAAACTGAATCGCCTCTGAAACCCAGTTTGGGGGAGTCACTTTCAGAACATGCTAAGAGCTTTGCAGTCTTTGCATAAGTCTCGGGAAGTGCTCCAAGGAGAGAACGACCAATTCCAATTCTGGCTTGTGGCTAAACAGCTAGTCCATATTTTCAGTCTAATCTAGTTTGTACAAGATTTTTATTAAATTATAGAATACTAAACTATTTATATTTAGGAACAGCGTCTCTGCTGCCTTTTGTTTCCTGAGTTACATAAACTATATCAGATCTTCTGCAAGTTTTTGCCTGAATAATAATAACCATATTTGTCTAGAAAAGTAAATACTCATATATTATATTATTATATTGTATTTATTTTAGCAGCTGTATTGCAGACTGAAGGATATTAGCCCACTTATATATTTCAAATACACATGAGTAAGTGTACTTCTACGTCACGGGCCTGGCTGCCAGAGGAGCGGAGGCTTAAGTCCATCTGATAGCCGGGGGGGCGTCTCTCTTTGCAGAGCTCCTCTTCGTTGGGGGTCCAGACCCTCCCCTCCAAAACTGTGGAGGACCCAACCCCCAGATCGCCCATGTGCTAAGCAAGTGCTCTGATGGGACAGCTCCCCTCCCAAAGGCAGTTCCCGAGGTTTGAGGTCAGGCGTGTGACACCTCCTTGGGCTCCTCTAGAGACACCTTGGAGGGGGCTGCCTGCCTGCGCCTGGAGACTGCTGCCACCCCCAGACATTGCCTATGATTTTATAAAATATGGTGTTCCTGGAGGTTTGAACAAAAACGAATACAATATTTGACAGAGGGAGAGGACTCGACGTTTATTTATGGAGGAAAGTTTCTCCCTTTGAGGTAAGGTTGGAAATAGAGCCGAGCTGGCGATTCCCCATCACTGTCTCAAAGGGATTTCCATCCTGCTTTTTGCTCTCTGCACTCCCAGCTCACCCGAGAGCAGGGTGCTGCCTCTGCACGGGCCGAGAGTACAGTTTGGGGGGCTGAGCATTAGCCCGGATATGTGAAATAAGAAGGCTTTAACAAAAAAATGACCAGAAGAAAATCCAGACGACGGACTAATAGCACATAACCGCAGCCTAGGTTTCTGCCGCCCTCAGACTTTTTGCAGTATCCACCTTCCCCACGGCTTTGTCCAAGCAACAGTGCTCTTTTTAACAAACAGCGGTGCTGCTGCGCAGTGACTGACAGCTGTAAACAGCCTACGTTACAGGCAGCTGCGCTTCAGCCCAGGGCGAAATAATTGCCGAGTGTTAACCCTGATTTTGCAGTGGCGCAGATGGCAAGTATGGCAACTGGCAGCGGGGGAACCAAAAAGTTACGCGTAAGCGCCGGCCGTTTCAGGATTGCTGCACCCGGGTGGGGTCCAGAGGCGCTGCGGGGTCCCCAGTGCCCCCCGGCCGGTGTCCCCAGGGCGCCTGCCAGGCGGTGGCAGGGCCCCCCGTCCGCCTGCGCCGGAGCCCAGGTGTCCGTCCCCCAACCCCGACGGCAATCAAACGGGCCGGAGGAGAGGGAAAGCCGGCAAGGAGGTGGCCACCAAACGCTGAGGCCAACGCGACCGTCGCCCCAGCGGCTGCCTGCACCCGGCCTTGGGCGACGGCACCGACCCCCGGGCGCCTCTGCTCGCACGGGGGGGGGAAGGAGCCCGCCGTGCTCGGGGCGGCTCGTTTGAGCAAAGTCTGGGGCGCTGCAGAGCGAACAGGGGGGAGGTTACAGGCTGAAGGAGCTTCACGGGGATGGGGGGGAGGCCTGGCAGGGCCGGTCTCGGGGCTGAGGACGTAGCCGCGGCTGAGGCCTGCCACAACCCCGTCTCGCTTCCCCCGGGGGCCGGAGGGAGACGCCCCAGCTCTTCATCCCCTGGCTTCAGCCCTTTCAAATCCCGCCATCCCCCCCCCAACCCCAAACCACCCCCCCCCCCCCCCGCAGGATGGTGGCCCTGCAGCCGGCGGAGACATCCTGGCTGTGTCTGAAGCCAGAGGGAATAAACTGACACCACCGGCCAGATAAACATCTTCCCGGCCCGGCCCAGCCACCTTTTGCGCCACGACGGCTTCCCCCCCTCCGCCCCCACCGCCTCCGCCCTCTCCCCTCGGCCGCCCGCATTTCACCCCGCGGCCACGGCCCGGGCGGCGTATAAATAGAGGCCAAGGCCGGGCTGCCGGGGGACGACGGCGGACGTCGCTCCGGTCCCGAGCCCGCGGCCCCCGCACCGCCACCCGCCAGGTAACGGGCCCGGTGGCGCGGCATGGCGGCCTGGCGCTGCCCCGCCAGCGCGTGAGGAAGGCGAAACGGGAGCGGGTCATGGGGGGCCAGAGTCCGCCTTTCTGGAGCCGAGGAAAAACGGGCTTGGCCCGAGCAAGAGGCGGCCGCCTCCGTAGCTGCCGGCCGACGATTTCCTTCGGCGCCTGGGCCGTTACCGAGAACAGGCTCTGCTGAGCCTATTGCCGGGCGAAATCATAAGCGTGGAGGGGTTGGGGAGCTTCCTGCGGGCCAAACGCGTCTTCTGGCGTTTTCACGTGCTCTGGGTAAAGCCCGAAGCGGGCTGCAGACCCGGGCAACGGCCAAGGGATCTCCGCGCGCGGTGGTGAAAGGGAAATCCTGCAGGCAAGTCTCGCGGCGGGGTAGCTGCAGGGAGCAGGTCGGGGCTCGGTGCTGTCAGCACAGCCACGGGGCAGCTGGAAACAGTGGTAAAATAGCAGCGGTAGATTAAAACGTGCGAATGAAACGGCAAGTGGCAGAGCAGTCTCTAATAACGAGGAAGAAGCAGAGCGGTAAGTAACTTAAGCGTCAGTTTGCTTTAAAAACAGGAAGGCTTTAAAGAGTATTACTTTGTGTGCTCTCTCTCTCTCGCTTGCAAATTAAGGACACACGGAGTTCGTGCCTTCAGGCTTTTTCCATGCAATCATGCAACTTGTAAATATTTTTTTGAAAATGTTAAGAGCAATTGCAAGTAGTTGCACGTTTCCAAAGGTAGAAAATTGAGGATATCTACTGCACAGCATGAAAGTAATGATGTAATTGTAATCAAAGGTGGCATTGGGGCAATCAGACAAGTGGTCCAGATTGGAAGGATTCAGCGCACCAGGAAAATGAACATATGTGATACAGCAAGATGTAAGATGAGTCACCTCAGGGAAAGGATCTGTAAGTGCAGGCTACGCTTGCAGAAATGCAGTGTGTTGAAACGCTGGCTTTCCAAAAAAAAAAGGCAATTCTGGGGGTTGAAATAGAAAAGGAAACCAGCATGAGCTGGCCAGGTGATTCGTGCCATCCTAGAAAGTCTAAACCCAGCTGGCGTGAGCAGGCATGGAGAGGTGGTTCGTTTCTGTGCCTGGCTCCGGTGAGAGGAGCACCGGCACCCTGCAGCCCTGGCTGAAAAACGGTTGGCTGAAAAACTGGAGAAGGCAAAGAAGAGTGTCGTGCAGGCGTGCCTGAGATCTGAAATATCTTCCTTATGAAGTGAAGGCTTCACAAAGTGAAATCAGGACTAGGTGACCTGCCTGGCTCCTCGTGGGGGAGCGGGCTGGTTAGAAAAGATGAGCAGAAAACCACTGGGTGGCTAATGGCATGGCAAGAGTGGCTGGGAGTGGAAAGCCAGACATATTCAAAGGAGAAATAAGGTCCAAATTGCACTAGTGGCTGTGGAACAGGCTCCCAGAGGAAACCGTGCTGCTTTTATCTTGTGGCATTCCCAAGCCCGAAGGCCTCTCAGGGAGAATTAGTCACTGAAACTTAAATCATTAGGGTCAACACAGGGGTAAAGAAGTGCCCTTCCCTGGCCGGGTGATCCGTGCCAAGGCTGTGTCAGGTGGCGCTTCATTATCCCAGCACCCAGGGTACAGCGGTCCGAGCGCCCGACCTGTGCAGTACTGACGCACTCATGACTGCGATGCCTCCCGGTGGGCAGGGCCCCTGCAGTGGGTGCTCAGATGCTGGGGAGACCGTGGCGGGGGACCCCCTGCTCTCCTTGCAGACACCGGAGGACACAGCGGGATGAGGCTTTGGGCTCTCTGGTTGAGACTTGTAATTTAAAGTTAAGCAGCTAGTTGCAGTGAGCTGCCCCAGTAGATGAGCAATTTTATGGCTAATACACAGGCTGGGGAGAGGTGTGCTCACGTGCCTGCCAAAAAAGCCCTCCCAGGCGGTGACTGGGGACGGTGGCACTGTTTTTCCCGCAACCCGTTTCCTCCCTTCTCCCCGCAGGAGCATGGATCTCGCCGAGGTGCTGTGCCTGTGGCTCGGCTGTCTGCTGCTGCTGCGCGGCGGGGCGGCGAAGCCCCTGGGACCCGCCTGCCCCTGCCCCAGCTACCTGCAGAGTGACTGCGACATGCAGGGCTTCGCTGGCGGCCAGGTGCCCGCGGGCGAGTCCTTCTACATCGACTTCGCCAGGCGGCTCTGCACCTGCGGCCCCGGTGGCAACATCACCTGCGCCTCCCGCTGCCCCCCCGTGCCAGCCGCCTGCGCCGCCGTAGGCAGCCCCGTGGCCGACGGCTGCCCCCAGTGCATCTGCTACGACGAGGATGAGCTGCCGGTGCCCGCAGGGGCCGTCACCGCCCGGGGCACCCAGATTTGCACCTGCCCTCCGCAGGGAGGCCAGCTGCAGTGCAGCAGCAGCAAAAGCAAGGAATGAATACGCTTTCTGCACCCTTTGCGTTATTCAAAGGCGGGAGGTTTTCTGCACCTTCGGGCATCCTCACTGAGCAGCTTTAAATGTTTCACACTGTCCTGTACAACTTGGTAATGATTGCGTACGTGCCACAGAGTGCTAGAGAGATGCCGCTTCTTATGTCATTTATAAGCCAGGTTAAAACATTTATAGCCGGGTGATCTTTTCTGTTGTAAGGTTTGTTCCATGGCAGTGGGCAGAGAGGTTAGATTGATAGCTGCTAGGATGCAAACAAAACAAATGCAGTTATTATTTATTTGTAAGATGATTGTACTCTCGTATGTGTGTTTATATAGGATGTAGATAGCACTACTTCAAGTCAACTTACCAGATAAACTTTGCTCCAGGATCCAGGCTTTAGCTTCTTAGAAATCCACCAAATTCCAAGTGATGGGAGCAAAATCTTGTACAGTTCGGTTTTTTTTTTCTTTCTTTCCCGCCTTCCAGGCTTTTTTTCTCCTCCTGGCTCCAGACGGACGTTGGGGGGCAGTTCATCGTTCTTAGAAGGAGGCAAACCGCTCTAGTTTCTCCATCTGTTGGAGCAAAGTTTTGAAATGTGATATAAAGGATGTAGCCTTCAAAGCCACCTCGATGAAGCAGTTACCCAAGCCTGACCCTGTTAGGAGTCACTGCAGAGCCCTGGTGCGGTAGAAATATTGTGAGTTGTGTATCTCCCCCTCACTTGTGCTCTCCTCTTACGATTAGTGATGCGACCAAGGATACAGCAGAACTTCATCTTCTGAATGCTTTAAAAGTGTATATATATATATTCACAGGAAGACTGTAATAAAAAACACAGCTTAATCAGGCTGAGATGTTAACAAATGTTATTGTATTCCTTCAAGAGGCTATATAAAATCAATTTTACTGATAAGCTTTTGGCATACATTTACTTTCCTTACACATTATCTGGTGTTACTTGGGCCAGACAAGCCCTCCCCCAGACATTTCTGCCTCGGGTATACCTAGAAACATTAAACAAGCCTTCCTTGGCTTGTGCTGCTATTCCTTTGTACTGCTCAGTCTGATGCTGTGCAACTGAGACAAGCAGCAAAAGGATGGGATGCAGGTGTAGAGTAATAAGAAAGGTGGATGAGGCAGGCAAATTTGCATTTTGAAAATAAATGAGAGGCCCCTGTGTGTTGCCAGGGCCAGACCCTGCCCATGGCTCTGATTTACCTCAGCTAGAAATGTTAAGTGCTCAGCAATCCCAAACACCATTCTGCATCTCCAGGCCGCTCCTACAAAACAAGGGCATCAAAACGAGAGGCCTTTCTGACAGCTTCCCCCATCCATAACATAGGGGGGTCACGCAAGTTTGGGGCCTTGTCAGCTTTGTTTTAATTTTTTTAGGGTTGTTTTTCCTGGGTCTGCCCTAGCAAAGACGGGCCACCGGCAATCCTACTCGCCAACCAGGGTGGCAGGAGCTCCCCACCTGCAGTATTTCCTCTGCCTCCCAGCTTTGCTCCTGCTCTCCTGGCCCAGCTCCTCACACTGCTGCGTGGGAGGCACCCAGCTCGGCCCGCACTCAGGGCACTCATAGCGAAGCATCAGGGAGAAAAAAAAAAAATCTGCTGGCAGTTAGGCTTGGCATTAGTCTACCTAGAAAGGCTGGTTACAGTCAGAAACTGTTGCAGCTAGATGGGACTGCAAAGACCTGAATGAGCAGGAATGCAAATAATCATGTTGAGCTCCTGTTAGGAGCAGGACCAATAGCTTGTGACCATGGGCGCAGGAAAAGGATTTAAGTTTGATTTTGTAGGCCTTCTGTTGAATTCAGTGCTATTTACCAGCCATAAAATGGCTTAACTGAAAAGGTCCCTGGCTGAGCGAGATTAAGATACTGACGGAGCGGTGCGCAGACTTTCACGGCAGCCGACAGCAAACCCTGGGCGGGATCTTTCAGTACGGACCTGGTGAAGAAAAGGGATTTTAGGTAAATACTTTTTGCAGCTGCTATGCCTTCATGAGGGAGGGTTTTGATTGCTACAAGCTCGTTCTCATCATGGAGACAGTCATACCCCAGCCACACAACCCAAGCCTGGGAAGGTCCCCAGCTTTGTCCCCGCTTGCAAGATGAACCTGGTGACAAGCTACCTGGCAGAGAGGCTACTGTGCACAACCAGATAAACTGAAGCACTCAGCAGTTTCACTTCTTCGTGTTTTGCCTTCCTTGTGTTTGATTTACACAAAACTGCAATAAACCTGAGGGTTTCTATAGGTGAGAAGGATAGCTCATAGCAAATCAAGATATGAAATTGCCTGGCAAAAGGCAATGCACTACTGTTCAGTGTGGAAAACCACATGAAGCAGAAAGGTAAGTCCATGTTCAGGCAGTCAGCAAATTTTTGTATTGCTTGAGCTAAGCTTTTGTCGCAGTTCAAAGTCAAGAAACTTGTCACTTATACCAATTAACCGGATTAGGAAACAGCACCTTTTACTTTCCAGTGGTTTTCTGAGGTAGACGCTATAGGAGAAAAGGTAGAAGGCAGCATCCAGCTGCGCTAAAATCCCATTTTAACATAAAGTGTGTAATAGTCATCTCATACCTCATCTACTGATTTTATTACAGCTGAGCAGTGGGAAGGTGTTTGGGGATTAGAAACGACTCTCTCCAAGGAGCAGGAGAAGACACTTGCACAGGCAGCTAGCCTTTGAAGGACAAGGGTGGAAAACCAGAGTCTTCACTCCAAATCCTTCTTGCTGCAAGGGCTCACGGAGGTCCTGTGAGCACAGCTGGGGGGGGCTGCTGCTGGTGAGCTGCTGCAGCAGCCTGTAAGAAAACTCTGCAGACCTAACTGAGGCCCCTGCTGCGGCGCATGCGGGCCCCAGCTCCAAGGTGCTCCCTTGCCTCTTTGCAGAGCAGCTGGAAGACCTCAAAACACAAGCTCTAACCTGGAGCTGAGCCCATTCAGCAGAGGCTACTGTAGCATGTATGCATGGAAATTACATATGAAAATGCATTATAACCGCAAGCCAGCCAAGTCGTCACTAAGAGTTAAGGTAAAGGGGACTCATCCCACAGCTCCAGCACAAGTTAATCTACAAAAACTTTTGGCTTCATATACATAATTACAGTGTCTGCAAAGCACATTTCTCATAGGGAACAGATTTTTACACAAAATCACCTCTCCTCTGCTCTTCTCCATTTGATGAAAAAAACCTCTTAGTTTTTAATGACAATAAAGCTCACAGTCAGACACCAGACACCAGAGTGAATGAAGCAGAGAGAAAGGTGTCCTGGTCTGCTGTGTTGCAGAGCGGGTGGGGAAGAGGGTGCCTCCACCAACCACTACACACCCAAGTGTCTTAACAGCTCCTGTGCTGCTGTTGAAGCCAGAAGCACAAGGTATTTCTTGCATTACAGGGTTTAGTTACACACTAGGTAGTTACTTACAAACATTTGAATGAGTTCACATCCTATACATAGTTGCAAGGCGTGACTATTTCAGCCCATGAGGTTGGCTCTCTTGCTTGCTTGCTAAACATTTGAGGAAATCAGAATCGCTTTGCAAATGTAGCAATTGTTCCCGAATAGTCACGAGTAATTTATGCCTCATTTTCGCCTAGGGAGGGTGGCGGTCTGCTGAGATTTGTTTACTCTTTGTCATGCATCTTCTCCTTTGTACGACTTGTCCCCTCTTGACAACCTTTTGAAAGGGGAGAATGATTGACAGACGGCAATTACTGAATGCTGTCTTTGTGCGAATGCCCTTGGCGCAGATGCCGGGACCAGCACGAGAACAACGAGGAGCAACGCTTCAACCTGAGCCGCCAGACACCCCTCTAGCTCCTCTACAAGCAGCCAAGTGTAGCACGGGAACAGTGTCTTTGCTCTGCCACCACAGCGCTACCTAACTGTTTCTGATTTAAGGACAGTTTGCAGCTTTAGACTCTGCCTGGCAGCCTCACAGGAACTTTGTCTACTTTTCATGATATTCAAATAAGTCACCACACCCTGTTACTTTTCCCATGAACTCCTGAGAAAAGGTGAGCTCCCATGAGCACACGGAGTAAAAAGAAAATCAGTTCAAAGATGATACACAGTTTAGTTGTCAGAATTCATTCACTTCGGTCGTCGCTTGGTTTTTAGCATGCTTTATTGGAAAGGGTGTTGTCCTGTATTCTCCAATAGCAATCATCTGTGTGCTTGTCTACTTTTGGACATGGTATTGGTGCTATCGGTATCTATATTTTTTCCAGGTCAGACTTTCCCTATGGCTGGATAATAGCGTAGTTTTGTGGCTACTCATTTGCATGTTTACTACAATTTTGCATCACAGCCAGATGTGTGTTTGCAGGTAAGAATCTACACCTGTTTCTTAAGTGCAAACCTACCTACGAATTCTTGTGCACCCCCAAACTAGCCCTGAAAATTGAGTCACAATGCCAAAAGAAATTTGCAGCTCCTAAAAAGAGTTGATTTTACGTACAGTGCAATCAAATTTGGATGTTTGGTTTGGGTTCTTCAGTGTCCCATAACTTTGCAAAAGACCATTACCATTTCTGTAAGTCATGTGTAGAACTAATGAGGATTTCTCCATCGCATTACATGATTTTTAAGAGAGTCATGTTTTGGGCATATGCCACAAGCTCTTTCAATTCCTGCATCATGAAACTATAAAACATTAGGCTGGAATGTTCATGAGTGAAAGTCCTTTAGGAGGCCCTTTCAGGGCAACAACCCCGTGGCAAGAGCGCTTGCCCTGGCCCTCCTCCCCTTTCAGAGCAAGCAGGTTTAGTGCTGCTGCTGTTACGCTCCCCCAGCCCGCATCTGTACAGCCCTGTTTAGGATTTTGGCTGCCTGTCGCTTTTTCTAGGTATCATGCTTTTATGTAAGAAAGCCTGATCCTGCAGCAAGTTTTACACCAGTGACCTCTGATCAGGACGAGATGAGCAACTGGGTTGCCCAGTTCAACAGAGATTTCCTAGCAAACCGCCCAGTGTAACTAAACCACACCTACTCTGTGTAGATACCAGAGTGACTACATCCTCTGCTAGAGAGACTTTAAAATTTGGAGGTAAGGAGCAAGATAAAACTTTTCACTTTATCTTTTGAGGGTGGCCCTTATGGGAAAGTTTAAACGCATGAACTGTGAGATGTCTGTTAGCAAGGCAAAAAGTGTAACGTCTTGACCAACAAACCCTGCACACTGATGAAAACTGAAGGGTCAATGTAAAAAGAAAAGTATTACAAATGTAAACTGCCCTGGAACAGATTTTCAAAACTAGACTTCTTCCAGTATTCATTTGGATCAGTATTACAGTGAAAAATCACTGAGGTATTTTAGAAGAAACTGCAACTAATACTACATAACAAAAAACGAGGTGCCAGTTGTTAGATGATCTCGCTATTAAAAACGACAACCATTCCTTCTTTTACAGGGCTGAGGGGAACAAAAAGATAGATTTGGCCTTCAAGAACAGATGTCCTTGGGGAAGGGCAGTTAAACTGACCCTTGAATTATGTTAGTCAAAAGTACAGAAGAAGGGACTGTACAAGAAGACAGATTTACTAGTCAGGAGTGTCAGAGCAAAGCCCATGTAAGGAGACACACTTGGTACATCATATATTTTACTTCTGAAATTCAAAACTGAAGTGGATTTTTCTGATAATTTAATAAGTGTTATTTCTTTAAATTAAGGATTTGCATGATTTAATAGATTTTTTTGCATGTTTCCCTAAGCAGTGCATATTTTGTGATGCAAAGTATTAAAATATGCAGATTGTACACCTAAGACCTTTTACTAGGGCAAACACATAAAAACAGCATGTACGTGACAAAAATGATACACATTCATTTCTGAAAATAATGTACAAATTGTTTTACGTCTAAAGTGATTTAGTTTTAACGCTGTGCATCTAAGCTAACAATAGCTTATTTTTATTTATCGTTCCAATACTGCATTCATGGTAGCATCCACAACTCATTTTGTAAAGTTGTCAGGCTGGAATTTTTCCAACAAAGCTTGCTTTGAACCTTGGAGTGCTTTGTGGGGTCATTATTCAATGCCATTCACAGTTCAAGAGACACAGAAAGTCTAGGGCTATGTAATCAAGAATTAACTGTTACCAGCTTTCAAAGAAAGGAAGTGGGAAGAGAAAAACAAACTTGTTTGAAAGCAAAATGCAGGTTCTTAGAGTAAAATAATTATTTCTGTAACTGCTTAAAGTGTCACTGCATTTAAAAATGCCTCAGGAGTATGGTTTCCCTCAGCATCTGAAAGGCAGAAAAGATATTGCATGTATTATCTAAAGAATGTTAGCCCACTTCCTTACAATCTCTGGAGTTTTGCAATTTTCTGTTTTATTTGATGAAGCTTCTTTAGCTTTTCAAGAGCGTTCAGGTCTCAATCCAGCTATGGTACTAAGTTAAGAAAGTTATTCATAATCCACAGTGCAAAATAGTCTTACAATCATTTCACGTAGCAAAAAAACTAAAACCAAACCAAAACACCAAAAAACACCTCTTGTTCAAATATAAGAATATACTGAAACATCAGCAACAGAAATATTCTCTCACTTTCCCTCCTGATCTTAATTTGGATCTCGCCCCCAGAACCATGTATACTCCTAGGTATCTAAGAAAATCAGTACCCGCACAGAAATTCATTTTGCTTATGCAGTTATACATATAATAAATCTCCCTGTCATTATGTATGCCGGCCTATAGCAGTCTAAATCTGAAAGACCAGACAAGAAACTAAATGTCATCTGAGGAACATAAAAGAACGTTAAGGAGAGTTTTTCTGCAGTTTGCACCCTCAGAGAAAGGTTTCTCTGGGAGCAACAGATACAAACAAAATGACGTATAAATGAAAGACTGATTTCCTCAAGTATGATCTATAGATGCTCTTGTGACAAACTCTTAAGTTTAAAAATGTTTGGATCTTACCAAACATTGTCTCTAAATTCAATGTTATTACCACAGTTACATTTTCACTGAATATTCAGGATCCAGTAAGAAAGGTAACAAAAAAGTGTACTGGGAACAATGGTCAGGAAAACACCCTGTAGGCCTGATCTTCCGACCTTTAATTGTAATCCAAAAGTCAAAAGAAATCAGAGAAGATACTCACTTCAATAAGCTTTAGATCACATCTTAGTTGCATCAGGAAGACAAACCAAAGCTAACCTATGAAGGTCCCATGGCTTTCTTTTTTTGGTAGGGTCTGTAAAGGATGGGGGGGTTTGTTTTAAAATACATTACAGGCTTCCTCCTGCATACCTTGCCCACTCTGAACTTGCATGAATTTAAATATGGATTTTGAATAAATAATACGGTATTTTATACAGGTCCGCTACTCCTCACTTCTTGCAGAATCATCGTTTTATAGTTTTTGTGTGTGGTGTATTTTCCTTCTTTTTAGAATTGAAAACATTGTTCTCATTTTCTACTAAGAGGAGTACTTCCAAACAGCCTGAGGTTGGATAATAAAAGATTACTGAGTGTTTTGCAAACAGGTCCTCCACAAAAGCAAGCAGGCTAATTAGTTTCTTAGGATTATGACTCTGACTCACGGAACATCCTGAAGGAGTCATCTTTGAGGGGGAATTGAGACCAAAAGACTGGGGAATGCACTATCCTGACCATACTATAGGGCAAGCATCTTTTTTTACAAGTTTACTTTTTATTCATTTCACACTGAAGAAAAATTTGCTCCCTGGAAGCAGTGGAGTTGGAACTATTTCCAACTATATCACTACTCTCAGGCACTGTTTTAATGTCAGACAAAGAAATGATCAAATACATTCTAGCACTGCTCAGGTCTATAATATCAATTAAACACAGATTAACCTTTTAAAACAATGTATGATCCAAAATAACCTTGGAAACATGTTCTGAAGTAGGCAAACAGTTTTAAAAATACTATTTTATTTGAAAATTGCCAATTATGTTTATAACTGCACGTTCAGCAGAGGACATCTATTACAGAGCTGATCAGATCAGAAGGCCCATGGAGACCCAGGCTTGGTGAACTGAACAATTTGACCTGGCCCATGAAATGCCCAGGACTCCTTGGAATTGCCCCACACCCTGCCACCTCCTCTGTCCTGCTGCCACCCAGTGGGATGTGCCCACCAAGCAGAGCAAGGTGCAGCGCCGCCAGGCTGCACCAGCTCTAAGCAGTACAGCTACACGGACCCCTTAGGCCAGGCGGATTTGGCTCAAGGCTGTACCAGTTGGGGATCTCACCAGGCCAGATCGTGGGGAAGCAGTAGCAGGAATAAATAATGCTTCAGTGATAAGCAGAAGTGCATCTTATCTTCAGAGCACCTATGTCTGTCTTCCTTTTTGCTGAATGAGATCCACACCCACTGCAGGAATGAGTTCGAGTTTCTTGCTAGAGAGGAGTTGCCGCAACTGTCTTACTAGAAGCCTGCTCATTTTCCAAAGATTTCTGATCTAACAAAACACGGTAATTTTAGAAATGCATTATAGTTTATCTGGCTGAAAAAGTTAGCACATGGGACCTGCACGGGGGAATCCTTTTCAAATAAGTCACTACTATATATGCTTGGAACCATTATTGAAATTTTCATGTCCATGCTATTTTAATTAACAATTTTGAAACAAACAAACAAAAAAAAAAGTCACACACATTATGGGCTATTTACCTGCTAATTCTTTCTTTCAAAGCTGCTCCTGCATTACAAAAGCATAATAAAAATCCCCATATTGTTAAGTACTAGTAAACATTTTTCTGCTTTTGCATAAACAAGAAAACCCAAACAAACAAAAAGGCCAAAGATTCTTCCCGGCCAAGAATTGGTTAACTAGTTTGAAACTATGCTCAAGATTTCTTGAAAACATATATGTCTTTCAGCCAAACAATACTGCTAAGGTAATGTGAATGCTTTACTTTAAAGATGCGTTTTTAAGTTCACAGAGAACAGTAGTGTAAAAATACATCATCCATGAAGCACATTCTGATTTTTAATTGTAACTTTTGATAGATCAGCTGCTTCACAAAATCCCATAACAACCACCCCAGGGGAGGAAAAAAAAATAACACAAGGTTCACATTTTAAAGATTGTCAATTGTACAAACCAAATGTTGCTAAACCATTTATGGGCCGCTTCTGTCACTATCTGAAAACACTGGGTTCTATTAACACCAGTTGAATATCTATATAGTAGTCTACAAGGTTGGTAAGGCGCTTCATTGCTTTCTCCTATATTGCTTTTCTCTGGCAAAACAGCTGTGTTCACTCAGTAGGTCCTAAAGAACTAAGGCACAGGAAAAGATCAGATTTTAAATTTCCAGGAGACAACAATGACCAAGTAATTTGATTTGAGAAATCATTTAAGAGCGCACTAGTGCCAATTTCACTATACTTTACATTGGGTGATCAAGTCACTTTAAGACTTAAAATAATACAACCCAAAACTTATTTGAAAGAGCTTAGTAAGCAAAGGGATAGGGGGAAGTCCCACTGGTTTTGAGTTTGGCGAGGCCAACCTGCTTTACTATTCAGCTACACTGAAAAGTAAAGAGCAAAGCGTATTCAGCATAAGGCTGATGATTTGCTCATTTGAACGTAACAGTTAAATTTGTATTTTCCATGGATATTTATCAGCTAGCATTGTTTTTAGGAGATGGTGATAGTCTGAATTTATTACGAGGGAACCAAAACATTTCTCTTCCATTGTTTAACATGCAAGATTTTCAGGAGTGAATGAAGGTTGCTTACATTTCCAGAATGTAGGATTTCAGAACGACATTTTGCCTATTCAGCTCTAAACTAAGCTGAATTTAAGGCTGAAAGGTTTAAAAGATTAAAGTAACAGACGCCAGAAAGACAACAATACAGCACCTAAAAATGGCTGATTCACACGTTTTTGACTTTCATCTTGCATAGACATAGACAAATGCTTATTCATTTTTTTCTCCCAAGACAACTCAGCTTCAGAAAGTAAATCTTAAATCAATTTTAATTACAATGAAACGCATGCATTTTCATTTTTCAAAATAACTTTAACTGCTACTAGGCTAATAGTTTTATGAAACTATCATCCCTTGGAAAGACTTTGTTTCATCATTTTGGCTTTCAAGTTCATGAAGTCAGGAAACTGAACCGCTTTCTAATTCTTTTTCCATGTGATTAGAGACACATTATATTATTCACGCATTTACTCGGTGACCCTGCTCCGTAAGAAGATCCATAAACCCAAAGTTACTTTTAAATCACAGGAACTAGGAACTCTAATTCCTCGGTCTAGGTGCATCTTCTGGCCGTAGCCTGACTTAAGAATACCTGGTGCACACCAGCTCCACAAACACTCTTGCCCCTCTCATGCCCTCACCCCTACCACAGTTTCAGAAGCAAAGGGAGGCATGCAGGCAGGAGAAAGTTGGAGGGCTCTCCAAAAGCTTCCTAATCATAAGCAGGGACCAGAACAAGGGAGCAATTCTCTCGCAGTTGAGATGTATCCTTATGGCACATCCCCGAGCTTAGTTAGATGTCTCTTTGATGTCTCTTTGATCCAGATCTAGGAAACTGTCTGCAGAGCCAGAGCCATGCCTGCCAACCCTAAATGTTTAATTCTAAACATGATTATTTATTTAGAGCAGTCATTTTTAAATATACACTGATCAATTTGGAATTGATTTACTAAATGCAATGTTCCTAAGGTTAAAGAATAACAGGAAATTGGCTTGCTTTCGACAGAAATCTTGGAAAAAAGTGGACTGAGAACCCTATTTTGGGCTAATTATCTAGATTATATTGAAAAAAGATTGAGTTTCAATAATCACAATTGCAGAAGAGTTACACTGATTTTTAAAACAAACTAGCTCTTCTATTATGTATGAATGTGACTTTAATTGCTTTGGGTGGGAAGGGGAGAATTATATATGGGTTTAAAGTTAGGTCCTCTATGAAGACTTTGTAACTAACTGTCTAATGTAAACATCTACCTTTCCCGAACAGCAATGCTTCCCTTAAACCAGTAATCTTTCTTACAGAGTAAAAAAAGGGAAGAATAGCACTTTTTTTTCTTTTTAAAGTCATGAAAAGAACAAGTACTTCTATGCAGTTCATATCAACTGCAACATTCTAACTGAATTAAGAGGTTTGAGTTTCATGCGTTGTGATACCTTTGACTAAACTGAAAAGTTTTTTCAGTTTTAATAATTCACTTCGCTTTTTTTGTTTTCCCTAATTTACCAATATAACTACTCCATTTTCTCCCTTTCATAGTAACTCGCCAGTTAGCTTCACTTTCCAGGTATTTATACACTAGTTGAAGATAAGGTCGCAAACATTTCAGCAGAATAAAACTTCTGGTGCAAGCAGAGGAAAAAAAATGAAAACAATTAATCAGATAATAATTTGTTCCAAAAATTAAACTTCCAGAAATTTGTAAGCTCTGAAGCCCAGTTGCTTCCAACCGGGTTCAAAATGTCAGAAAAAACTGCATATATTTCTGAACCCTCTTCCAGTCAGTTATATACATATCAAATGGTATCAATGTCCTCTTTTTTTTTATGATCTCAGTTCTGCTAGTCTTGAAGGACAGGCAAATGCCTGTTACATATCTATAAACCACAGAAGTTTTACCCAATTTTGCCCTTCCCTGCACTGCTTGCTACCCTCAGAGATAAGCTGGCTGAGCTGTTCTCCAGCCTCCCTCGGAGCAGGCTGGGGAAAGCTCTGCTGGTAGATCTGAAGCAGCAACAACTCTAGTCAGAGAGAAAGCAGGAAGTGAGCAATTACCTATTCCTCCAGCATAGGCTGATCTGGAAAAGCATGTTTGTTCACAGCCCTGTACACGCTGAGAAGTAGATTATTCGTCTGTCTGCATACTAGAAATGTTAGGATTAACACACTATTTAACATGAACAAGGGTACCTGAATAAAACCCCTACACAAACCAACAAACAAAATCAATTATATAATAGAAACTGTGAGGGTGACAAAGTGCTCGAGGAGTTAAAACAAAAGTAACTTAAAAGAAAAATACAGAATCTGTTGCTGTTCTAGTCATCTCAGGTATCATTTGTAGGAACAGTAGGTCGAATGTTTCCAGAGGAGCATGATTTGCAAACAATAATTGTCTCTTTAAATACTTTGGGGTCAAACTGGAGTTGACAGTAGCCTTTTCAGTTAGTCATGCTACGCCAAAGTCTTCCTAATTAAATCTTTCATTATTCATTTACTATGCTCTTTAATAAGCATGGCACATCAGTGGCAAAGTGGAAAAGTTAGAATAAAACACATTCTTTAGAAATTATAATCCAGCTGGAGTATATAATCACTGCATTTGAACCGAGAAGCATAACCCGCAGCTGGGAGTAAATGAAAGCCATTGCAGAAACATCACTCGTGTTGAGTAAAGCCCAACATCAATTTTTCAAAACAGTTACTAGTCACTAGTAGGACATTTCTTTCCAAAATCTTTCTTCATACTGACTTAAAATTGACTTGTGAGACAGTCTTTAAAGATCTGCTTCCAAGCATTTCAGCATGTCAGAAAATATATGCTTTAATCCTATTGAAATCAATGGGACCTACGCACATGCCTGAGCATTTTGTGAAGCAAAAATTAAGTTAATTCAATCTTTGCATTCGCTAAAGGACTTTGCTCAAACACGGTGCCTAAGACTCTAAAAGCTAACATCCTTTTCCCTATTATGTTAGAAATGCAACTAGATTTGGTCTAAATCAGAAGGAATTTCTGGCTTTGATCTAAACCTAAATAGGGACAATTGGACTGGGAGGAAAAGAGGATCTTGATCATACCGTGAGACTCTTGGAGTCTGTTACTTGTACTTCGTAACAGGAAATATCAAGTTCCAAAAGTAAGTGTTCATGGCTAGAGAGACACAGACTCCAAACTTTGGGAAAAAAGAAATGATCTATTACCACAAAAAAAAAGTGCTTTCATCACAAGTTCTTAGTTTTTAAAGGACACACAAGGATCTCCTACTCTAAAATAAGCCTGCTGTATACTCTGGTAGTGACCTTCAGCTTTGAAGAAATTTCATCTAAATCCATAAATTATTTCTTTTTGTGCTGGGGGAAAAAATATTTCAAATGCAATGAAACAGCAAAAAGATAGCAAAATTCAACACTGTATAATAGGTAACTTTTCATTTTTTTAGAATCAGACAGACAAACTATAAACTGTTAAATTTCTCTAATAACTGGAAGTGTTCTGGGTATTTGAATTTACTTACCTGAATACTCATTCAGCAAACATCTTCAGATACAAGTTTAGATACAGCGTTAATGTTATTTGAATATTAGTTTACACATAATATAAATCAAAGTTTGACAATATCAAAATCCCATCAAACAGTGGGCTGTTCTGAGGCTATTATCAAATATACTATACCACTATGGGATAGCTGAGAATCATAGAACACTAGTGTAGTCTTGTTTATTAAATTTGGTCAGTTTTCAGACCTTCCAAATAGGAATACTAAACATTTATTTTTCCCCTCTGGAAATTTGTTTTTCTCCTGCTTAATACAGTCGTCATCCCAATTCCTAATGAATTTATAAAAATATTTTTTATCCAATAATCCCGGCAAGGTAAAAATAGGAGTTTTTATAGCAAATGATAAACAGGCTCACTGACTATGAGAGAAACTAAACTTATTTAAATTGCCATACATTCGCTATTGAATCACACATCACCATTTTCTTTTTGTGTGTTGCTGTCCACCTCAGACTAGCAGTTTTTAAGGTGCAGAAGCATCTTTCAAATATATGCATCTAACTTAATGATCAAGTTCCACACACTAGTGTCACATGCTTTAAATTTACATTACCTGCCCATCAAGAGCTGTGTTAAATAACAGCATTAATTGAAACTGCATAATTCTTTAGAAACTGCAGCACTTCCAATTCATTAGAGAACAAAGGGGTGCTTACGTGGTTCTTTATATTACTAGATATAATTTTCTGAAATAAGAAAATGAAAAGAAATGAAAAAAAACCACATTTGAAAGAAGTTGCTGCACCTGCAAAAACACTCTTTAAGCTTACTATGAAATACAAAAAAGTGCACCCTTCTATATCTACATATAAAACATATTAGAAATAAAACTTGTGTAAAATGTTTGCTGTGCAAACTATAAAAACAGTCAGTCAGTTCATTCTTTTTCCTAAACGTTCTGTCACTCCATCTTGCTTCCTACTGCAGAGAATCGCTGTTATCCAAAACCAGCCCACTGATATTTGTCGTTGAGAGATCGCCTCCATCATCTTCGCCGCTGTCTACAGACTCGTCCTCACTTTGCCCTGCCATCATAACCTGCTGAACAGCCAAAGTAGCACCATCGGATGACAGAGACTGGAGACTGTCTACATTCATGTTGACTGGAGCTGTAATTGTTACAACAGCACCTGGAGAAGCACAATCATAACACTTTAGCATCTTTATTGGTTTACTATTTTTAAGTAATAGAGTTACATAAAACAGAATGTGGTTCTAATCAGTAGGAAGAAAGCCTAAGGAATTGCATTAAAATAAAAGCTGTATTATTTAGGCTGTCAAATACTTAAATATTAGGAAGTGCCAGAATAAAAGTTGGCCCAGAACCTTAAGCTTAGCTGTGTTACGGACACTCATTACAACAATTCTCCACTCAAGTCATTGCAAGATACATTTTTCTGCAATGAATTAGGCTGCAACACTCTGCAAAAATTGAGTGTTCAGAGATGTTCAAGTTGACTTAAATGGATAAAGCTGTTGTCAGAACAAGCAGAGGCTGAGGGAAAGTTGCTACAACTTTGTAATTAACAAAGCAGCAGGTTGAAGGAAAGAAAAGATGGTCCCGAGATTAAAGTAGTTAGATTCATTTCAAGAAAGATAAATATTTAGTTTGATCTAACTTTGTTGCTAACAAAGTTACTTCAATCAAAATCTCTGGAAGCTCTATTGTATTCCTCTGCTTCTCAGTGCTCAATTTGAAACACGAGGCATATACAGAACTGCAGATGCTCAGCCCCTCTAGCAATATTGAAAGGAATGTGAACAGGATGGGGAATCACGAAGGTGAAAGTGTAGTCCAATATTGGTAATAGAATAGAATATTTCTGATGCATACACACATTCTGAGAGAACGTAGTCGCACATCTAACCTTTGTTACATCATTTCATAACTTTTGAAAGAAAAACAAAAGTTTCTCAACACAATTTCCAATAAAACACCCACCCGAACACAGAAACATTTTTTAAAGATTAAAAAAAAGACACATTTCTGTTGTTTTTCCAAATTAAAAGCACAGTCATGCAGAAATATCAAGGAGTCCCCTATGTATCAAACTCAAATTCCATGTTACAGAGGAATTAACTTTATGATCTGTTTCCTAGCCAGTTCTCCTTACCATCTGACATTGTAAGTTCGTTAGATTGCTGCTGAGCAACTCCTGAAGCAATGGAGTCAGGCCAGAACCTCTGAACCGGTCTGTTCTGAGCTGTTTTCTTCTTTGTTTTTGGAGTTTCAGAACAACTGGAATCCAGCATTGGCTGAAGGATTCGCCTTCTAGCATTGATAAACCTAAACACAATCAAAGATAAGAAATACTAATGACCAGAAGGCTGTAAACAGTCTCTCTCTCAGCTTCACAAGTATACAATGAAAAAGAAGTTAAATCAGAAATATTAAAATTGCAAAATGTCTCTTCTCCCTACCAGCTTGGCTCATCATTCTTTTTAACATGAGAAACTGCTCCAAAAACACTGGCATCCTTCGATATTGCCAAACTAGCTAAGAAAACAGGACTCTTATTTTGCTGCTGGCAGCCTTTCTCCCCCCTCTCCAGAGGAAGAAATTCTTCAAACAGCATGACAGATGCACATTTCAAGACCTTATTAAAAGCTAACCACCAGAAAACTCGCTGACAGCACAATTCAAAAAGCTGATACTCCTCTCATTAGGGATCACCTGAAATCTAGCCCCCACCTTAACTACTCATTTGGTCTGGTTTAATTTACTTCTGTAAGCTCCTGTATGATTTATCTTATAGGCTCCCTGGCTTTGCCAGGCCTCCTTCCTGATCCAAGAGACAATATGTTTCAAAGTTTTACAGAGTCATTATTTAACTTAAATGTCACACATATTAATATAGCTTATGTATTATAAAAATAACATGCATGTACTATGTACATAAGTTCGACTCCAGATGTCCAAGTTATACTCCTAAATATTCCTGTCTGCTGCAAGCATATGGAGACAGGAACAGACATTAGGTAAGAGTTTCTGGTCTTACCAGTTGTTAACCTGGAGTAGTGTCAAATTTGTTTGTGCTGCAATCTGTTTTTTCTCATCCTCTGTTGGATATGGATGCTAAACAGGACAAAAAGCAAACAGAAAAGGCATAAACTTCCATTTCGTCTCTTCATCAAAAATAAGGACTCTTTTATTACATCTGATTAAAGCTACTAGACTATGGCAGACTACGCTGACTCGTTAACAACAAACTTAAGAAACCTCACAAACTTGTTACAGATAAGATCATTTAACGAAGAGTAGTTTACTCCACAAAATTGGATTTACCCTTGAAAGCGCCTACAATACCATCAAATTGCTGATGTCTAATTCAGAAGAAAAAGCTTCTCAATGGCTTTACTAAACAGTAATTTATTAAACAGCGTGATCTCTGGGCAACACAGCATGTGATAAGACCTGATTAGTTATGCTGTATAAAGGCAATGTCATATGAGAGTACTGATAAGCCTCTTCTAGTTAAAATAAAGCTACCCTGAAACAAACGGATGAAAAGAGTGCACGTAATATAGGAACGTACATGCAGTTTTCCTGTATCATTTGTCTGTTGTAAAATCAACTGCTAAAGACAGAAAACATCCATCAATTACATACTATAACTTAAGACCTATTTATCCTTCAAGGACAACTATTTTCGCAAAGGAAAGATATTCTGTTGTAAGCACAAGTAGACAGGAACACAATTGGCATGCCTCAGAAGGGTTGTTGAAAGGGAAATAATCTCACAAAATTTGAAGTTCTCCTCCACAAAAAAAAAAAGAAAAAAAAAGAAAAAGGAACTATTTTTTCATTGTGCCACAAAGCTGGGTGTAGAGAGCACTACATTCTCAACATACTGAAAAGAAAGATCCCTTTCAATGATGTTTATTGAGATCATGGGGTGCAAATGCAATGTATTTATTAAAAATAATAATAAAATCAACTGATTAGACTCTGTGGAACTACTCCAATTGATTTTGGGAAAAATGAACTGAGATTACACAAAAGACAACAAAATAAATTTACCTTCTTTATGAAGTAAATTGTAAGAGATTACCTAAAAAGAGTTGCATGAAACCCTGTGACTCCTGATCATCCTCAGTCCTTACCCCTATGTGCTGAAAAAGCCAAGATCTCATCACATTTGTAGCGTGCTTGGGAAGAACTCCTCTTTTGTTTTTTGACGAGCCATCATCTTGATGCAAGATGCCTAGATCTTGGTTTAATTGCAACTGAAGCTGCAAATATAATTTGAGAAGAAATAAAGAAGTTAACATAGTAATAGCAGTACTTTGTATTAACATATGAATAATTCATTTATAGAAGGAATGAAAAGAAACTAAGCTTTAGGAACACTGGTTATAAAAGATACTTTATTTGCTAGGGAAGGCTTGCAGTAGCAGCTTTCCTGTAGTATCGCTCCAAAGTGGCCTTAAGCAGAGCAAATACTTTATTAGATTTCCATAGTTTTCAGATTTTATGCAACTTTCCTGTTTTAAGAATTGTAGCTGTTGTTAGGCTGTGATCTTGCGATTTACTATATTTTAGAATAAAACCCATCTATATATTAGACTTCAGGCGAATAAGCCTGTGTACCACTCTACGCTACATAGTGAATGTGATGGACTTGTCACCCTAGGTAGTTATTTGCATATGCTGAAAAGCATGCGTAAAATGCAACGCTGAATTGGCAATCTGATATACTGACTACATGCAGATATAAGCAACCACGGAAACTAAAATAGTTATGATTAAGGACTTAATTTAAGGAATTAAAGTAAAATTAACTATTGCGCGGCCGTCCCAAACAAAGATATTTAAGGTCCTGCTAAATAAATGCATCTAAATTCTCAAAGAGCAAGAAGGTATATGCAAAGGCATATCAAGGGGAAAAGGTTCAGGTAACTGCAGAAATCTTAATTCACTTAATTCACAAGTAGCCTTGCTACTGTTTCTCTAAAGGTTCATATTTCTCTCTCACTTCTGCTTCTTTTTTCACTTCCTATGGGTTCACCAATCCTTTGCACACAAGTCAGGAAAAAGAAAAAAGACGACCACCTGTGACCATCAGTGGATATGTTCTTCAGCATTTAGGCAAAGTTAATAAGAAACAATATATAAATTGCATATGAGATGCTCTTTCAGAAAATTGTAACTTCAGTCATTCTAGGACAAGTTTTTCAAACAAGACAGAACAATTTCTTCAAGCCGGTCACGTCTATGCCGCATAGAAAACAAGTTTTAAAGACAATTTCTGAGCTAGATTTGTTATCAGATTACAGTAAGTATACACATACACACACACACAGACATATATATACACACAAGCATATATCTATATAATTCGGAGCATATTTTTCTTTCAGAAATAACGTTTTACATCCTAAATAGTCTGTTTATATATGGAAGATTTGTAACGAACTTTCAACTACTCTCCCCCAATATTTCCTTCCCACCTCCACAGTACTCTGAAATATTGAAAGAAGAATTTGAAGAGGGAATTCCCATAGCTGACAAAGAATACAGGCCCAAACCTAGGCACAGCTGGGTTTAGAGATTCCTGTTACCATAAAGAGAAGCCACAGATAGATATGTATGGAAGGGTAAACTTTTTTTTTTTAAACTTATAAGCTATATATATATAATTTTCCATGCAATATCTCTTTTTCCCCCCCCCCCCATCAGAGGGATAAAAACTACTTTTTTCCCCCCAAAATACTTCAGTCTAAGGGACTATTTTTACACATTTCCTTCCAAAAGGACAGAACTGCATGTATTCTAAGGCAGAATCTGGGCAAGTACACACATGCTACTGGCAATAAAAAGAAGATAAGAATACTCTCAGCATACTTTCTGGGGGAATGAGAGGGGAGAAGGAAGAAGAGAAGAGAAGGAGTCAATGACTGCCAGTAGATTTTTATACTGTAGAGATGATAGCTCCTGATTCACATTTTTAATTAGCTCCAGGTTCCTGAAAGATTTGATTTACTGCTTTCTGCTCTAAGAGAAAGCTTGCAAGGTTCTCCATAACTTTGTCTATTTTTCATACTTCCTTTTCCTTAGTTTTTTTCTTTGGGCTCTCCTGATCCAACTCTAAAGAGCCTCCCTAAAAAGACTGCTGGCCCCTACCTTTTAGGATATGCTTTGATGAGCACTATGTGAGGGTCACCCATAGTCTCAACTCAGTATTTTGAAATGTTTATGGCAAAATATTTCTCAACATACATAGATTTGGAGCTACGTACATTTCCACAGTACTACTGGTAACCTTCTTGATAAAAAGTCAAATTTCTGACACCAGCAGTGGCATCATAATGCAATACCATAAATCCACACTGCCATAAAACTAACTCAACAATTAGAAGGGCTTTATTCATTGAAAAAGCGTTTACTATTTAACCAGTTTAAGGTCTGTTTTTTAATCACCCATGCACAAACGCTTTTTTGCTGTCAACAAAAAAAAGAAAGGTAACAGCTAGGAACTATGACAATCTGTTATGGCAATAGAGATCTCTCTGGGACCTTATGCCATGTTATAAAACTAGTAATTTTCATTGCAGTGCTTGCATTTATTTTACATTAGTTATTATGCACTTGTGCACAAAGCTCATTCTGGCACCATGTCAGATTTAAACCAAAACTCTTAAAAACAATGAGATTTATTTGAGCCCAGGACACTTTTCTATGAAGCCGATGAAACAAACCTGAGAATTCTGGATCCGAATAGTCCCAGGTGACAGTGCTTGTGTCACCACTTGACCTTGTGGAGTGACCACAGTGACTGGCTGATACACTGTCCCCCCTTCAAACAAACAAAAAAAAAACACCCAATAAAAGATTATAGATGAGAAAAGCACTTCAAATATTCATTCTCTTTAAACAAATGTATCACTGCAGACAATATTACAGTTTTGATAACATATCAATTATTCTTTTCCACTAGACAAATAAGATGTGTTCTTCGTTACATTACGGTTTCTTCCACCCACAAGAACACATGCTAATTTGATTATGCTTCCCTGTACTTCAGATATGCTAAATCTAATGGTTGTGATGACTTTAAAAGTCTTTAGTGTCAAAAGATTTGCACTGCAGTGGCTGACAATTAGGCACCCAGGCCCCAAAATATAGTATTTACACACCCAAGTTATGCAACAATGTTCCGTATACAGGAAGTCAATGAATTGGGGGATGGGGTTGGGGAAGAATATAGACCAAAAAAACCCCACAACATTCACCATGTGCAATGGAGGATGTTGAAGCCAGTCAATAGCAAATAATGAAAGACGAGTTGTCTTTGCAATTCTGAAGTTGAAGTGTCTAACTGGAAAAACTTCAGAAGCTATGATTTACAGCCCCTCAAACACTTTCTAGATATAGATGCCTAAAGCTGTGATTTGACCATAACTTTATGCTGACCTAAATGCAGGCTAATGCTGGAATGGGCAGTCCTACCCTTCTTCCCATCTGTATCTTGCTAGTGCTGGCACTTGCCATTGTGCAGCTGTGTGGTAACCTAGCAAAAACAGATATGTTTTTGGCTGCATAATTTTCAGCCACTCACTGAGCTGCTAGCGCCCATACAAAGGAGTGGCAGGACAGAAGGGCCAATGGCAGGTTATACGGAAGAATGATCCCTTTCAGCTTTAGCATGCCTTCAGATTGGCTTACAACAATCACAAAACTCAAATTTAATTCGTTCCTTTTGGATACATCCAACTTGCTCTCTCCTCTCCTTGAAAAGAGAGGGTGGGAGTAACATCAACCTTAGCAGCCTACCAATTAAAGTACTTGCTCAGAAAATAAGAGATCTGAATTCAAATTAGCCTTTCCTGTTTTCAAAGCAAAATGCCCTGACCACCAGGCTATAAAAGAATTTATCACTTTGCTGCAGCTGGGCTACTCTTCACTAACACGATTCATAATGCTGAAAAGCCACCTATCTGGGCTGAGTGGCTGGGGCAGTCAGCTGGGTGACACTAGATGTACAGGTCAACTAAGATGACAGCATCTTGCTGAACACATAGGAGGTCCTCGACACTGAAGCCACATAGCACAAGCAGACTCTTAGGATGACCTCTCCGCGATCTTTCGCTGCAGGAATGGACTGGATTGCTTTCTTCCATTGGTACTTAAGTTTTTTGGTTTTTTTAAAACCTTGCTTAGAAGCAAGACACAACTTTCCAATTCAAAAGTCATTCCCATTGAATAGGAGCACAACTTGGACCACAAGGATTTCACATGTGAGATCTAGGTGTGGTTCTAAATTGCATAAAGTAAGAGAAGGCTAGTAAGTGCAACATTTTAACTAATAAAAATGTATTTGACAAAGATATGTGTTTTTGAAAAATGATTAAAAAAAAAACAGTCTCCGAAATTACTTTTAACAAAAGTAGTGTTGCACAGAAAGTTATCTTAAAATTGTATTTAAACTCCACCTCCACTCACATATATGTGCTTGGTATACATAGAAATTAAACCAACATTCAGAAACCAGTAAGGCGCTTGACTGTATTAGAAAATCAACTCTTCAGACATTGTTAGAGTTAAAAAAGACATTTTAAAAAGTATTTGTTTATCTCTATAACAACTATAAAAGAAATCAAAATGAAGAGCAAGGTGCCAGTTTTTCTTTACTGTGTCATACCTGCTACTGTTGCCATAGTTACATTTCCCTGCTGCAATGCTGATGCTGGCACCATAATCCCTTGGGGACTGAGTGTGCCTGCAATGGCACTTGGAATTTGCTAGAAAAATAAAACAATTAGTTGCTGCCTTTTTTTTTTTTTTTTTAAGGAGATAAAGCATGCTTTTGTAATTTTGGCTCTAAAACCATGTTTGGAGCTTAAACACAGGATTAACTTCAAAGAGAAACAGACTTCATTAGAGGTGCATCATTACCTACATTAACTTTCTCATTACCACCAATCAGTATCTTTGAAAATCCTCATGAAAGCAACTGCTAGAAAAGACATAAAACTGTCTGGAGACATTTTAGGAGGGAAATGATTCTAGGTATATGAAAACTAAGACAAAACAGTTTCCAAACACACAAGAGAGAAAGGACAGATGAAAGGAACCCTTGATACTTTTATTACAAGCATCAAAGCTTTAGAATTTCAGTTATTACTACATTATTTTAAAAGTTGGAAGGTATTAAGGTATGCATTCAAGGTGCCTAATACGTTTTATTCAACTCAGGAAACTTCTTACTCGCACCAACCATTCAAACTCTTACACATACCTTAATATTTATGAATAATTTTTACTTTTTCCACATACAAAATTCAGTTCCTCCTGTCTCTACAGGAGTAAGACTGTTACAGCCATACAAAAATATCTTTTCAAAGTTATTTTTGTCTAACTTCAAACTCTCCTTTCCACACCTCCAGATACCAAAACTTAAGTAAGGATCTCAGACAGTGAAATTTAAGTCACAAGACTGACAAGAATATGTAGCAAACACCTCTGTATGTCAGGACCACCCCTTAGGACTAGATGTCTAGTAAGTACTGAGTGTCAATTATAACAGTGATTCTTTAAGCACCGCCACATTTTAACAAATTTGCCCACCAGGCAGTGGCACACATGCACATGCACACACACCCACAGATACAGCTCTTTCTAATCTTAGCAACAGATTTGAAAGAGTTAGAGAAACTGCAGAAATTCTAGTTACAAACTAAGAGCAACAGAAGTGCATTCATAACTTCTTCAGGAAATTTAAGTACAAATCCACATAACTATTTGAAACATACCTGAGATTGCACAGGCGAATAAGGACTTCCAGGCTCTCCACTTAATAGCGTTTCACTATTCATTTTTGTCTTCAGGCAGGCAATGTAGCGACTACAGAAATCCTTGCAGAGCTCATTAACCTTTTCTAGCTCAAGTAGATGGATACGTAGAACTTGGATTGCTTTAACCATCTAGGGAGACAATTGGAAAGTATTTCAGAAACAAAATGAAAATAACTGTTAATTGCAAAAATATTTAATGTGAGATTTAAGCAAGCATTACTTTCTGGTAAAAAAGACCAGCCAATCAAAGCAGAGTTACTAACTGCAGAGTGCTTACTAGAATAGTCTAGCTCTGATCATGTGTTTCTGAAGTGTGAAAGGAATGCATTTATATATAAAATCTGTACTGTTCCATGACTTAACTAAACTACAAAACAGGAGAAATAAAATGCAAGTATAATATAATTTTTGACCCTGTCACATTTGATGCATTAGGAAGGCTGAGCACGGTCGAGGTGTACATGGAGCAGAGGATGAGGGTGCACAGCCATGTGACCTTTTATCACCATCAGACAACTCAGGGTCATATATTACACAAGACTAGAAGTCAAGGGAAATAATCCCATCCAGATACACTCTTTTTTAAAAAGTGTGGCTGGAACAGGCTGGGTAAGCAGTAGTTGTCAAGTCAGAAACATAAGGTTCAGCTCCACATTACACCCTGAACCAAGAAAACCAACAGTATACAGACAAATCTGACATACTCTGAGAAGAACCTTCTACGACTTGGCATGAATTTGTCACGCAGATTGCTGGGGGGAGAAGGAACGATACAGGAAACGGCCTGTCATTTTGTCCGTAACAAAAATGGTTCAAGAGTCTGTCATCTTGTTCAGCAATGCTTGCAGTAACTAAACAGTTTTTCACAAATCCACAATTAAAGAAAAAATGAAGTATGGGAGATATGAACATGATGAGAATCCTTATTATGCTTACTGTGAGAAAAAAGACTTGTAGGCTGTGATAGCTGGGGGTATTACATACTGCATAAAAATAGCGTAGGTGATAGTAAGGCTCATGGCAGAAGATCAAAAGCTAAAACTAAATCCAGATGGTGTCAGCTTTGATGGTGCAGTAGCAAAGCCAGGACATTCAAATATGCACCTAACAGACTGGCAAAATAATTACTTATTTTATTTTTATACAGTGTGCCACCCCCAACACTTACTTGCTATTCTAGATTGCCAAGAAAAATATCCTTCAGTTTTATGAAACTGAATGGATTATGTTTTAATGGATTATATTTTAAAACATAGTGCATAGCTTCATTTTACCATTATTTGGAAGGATTCGTCACATATACAGAGTTGTTTACCTAGCCAGAGCACTGAAATCCAGCAACCAGAAATGAGAGCTTACTACATGCGCCCACTTACTACTTCTAGCTAAAGAAGCCAACTGGGAGCTGAAGTAGCCTTTATTCGGGGCATCTTAAGGAGATTAAGGCCAGCAAACTTCTGGGTGCACTCCCCTCTCCTCAAGATGACTTTAGCTTTTAGTACAACAGATCTTTTCCTTTTTTTTTTAGCAAGGTTTTTCAGCTGCATGACATTCACCCAATCTAGAAAACTGTATGCGAAAACCAACAAGAGACCCCTCACTCCAAAACAGTAAGAAAAAAGAAAATGTTAGCCCTTCTTTGAAAAAAAAAAATCTTTACAGCACAGTTGCAGAAAAATCTGAGCTATATACTCGAGGTAGTTATTCCAAATTAAAACCTAGTAATTCTTAGGAGCTTTTAACACTAAAAGTCTGTGGAATAAGAAGTGCAATGGCCCATCACTGAGGTATATAAGATGGTAATCTTCTAGAATATTCCTCTACAGTGGTTGCCTTTAAAATTGCCGTTAAACATAAATGAGTTAACAAACTATGCAAATTTAACGAGCTTTAACACAAAAAAGGTCACCTATGCTTAAAAATATCCTGTTCCTTTCATAGTTATTTATGATTATTCTGTAACGCTGCAATAGCTGAAGAGGTTCAGAGACCCAAACACTTAAATCAAAAATTCTTTACAGGTAGCAGACCAACACAGAGTACATGCATTACTGAATGCCTTAAACAGAAGTTTTTTAGCCTCTCTCATCTACTCTTTGCTGTGCTGAGACTGACGTAACAAATAATTTACCTTTGGGCACACAATATTTCACTGCATTAGTGATGAATTAATTTTGTTTAGCCAAAAATTTTTTTTTTTTTTTAACCTTAAACCATTACCCATACATTTATTTATCCACATTTGTTTGGAAAATAAGAGTCCCTTCTTCAGTTTAGGTTTAGTTTCAAATTGACAGTTGATACACAAAGTGAAAGGAACGTAGCAACAGCTGTACAAAGTCAAATAAAAAATGTTTAGTCCAGCCCATGTCACAAACAGAATACCTTAAAAATTCATTTAAGGAAGAAACCTTGCATGAGGAAGTGCCATTTTTCTCCTCTTTCCAAACTCTTATAATCTATTCTGAGAGATTCTTGCGCTTCTAAATACACTGGACCCTCACAACACTGTTCTGACACAATCCAGAAGCCATCAATATTAATGGAAATGCTTCCATCCGTCTCACCACAAACCCTCTACATTGATGATACACCTGAAAGTCAGACTTGGGTAAGACACTGCAAAAGTGGCCAAGTGCCACTATTTCTATGTTGACCATACTCTTTGTCATATGGTTTCAAGATCATCAACTGAGTCTGTTGATGCTGTAACTTCAAAGAGCTGAATCTCTCTATAGAGATAATCAAAAAGGCTTGAAACTCCGTTTATAGGCTAGGCTTAACCATGTACGGACCAAGACTGTCCTTAACATGAAATTTCAAATGGATTCTCCCTGCATTTCCCAGTGCTGAAATCCTTCATACTACTAAGGAAGGAAACCACCAATTAATTTAGAGCGGAACAGATACCATAATATCAAAGTAACAAGAGGTAATCTAGACTTTAGCTTGCTAAGAACTACTCAGGTTAGCACAACCTAACACAGCTTTTAATGAACTTCCTTTCTGGCCAAACTGACCTAATGTCTGTGTCTTTCAGATTAACATTTTATAATAATACAAAATAAACTCTTTTGGATACAAAATAAACTCTTTTCCGGGGAATATTCAAGGCACTTCAACTGAGTGTGCAATGTGAAACATTGTCAGGATACTAACATTCATCTGTAAGAACCCCCACAATCAGTATCTGTGACAATTGAGAATTTCTGGTATCTAGTCAATTAGTCTTTAAGCAGTATGGAGCCAGTTAAAGCTCGCAGAGACACTGAAATAGTAATTCTTCTGTTTTGGAGCCACTAGTTCCAGTTCCATCATATAAACTGTCCGGAGTAGTTGAGATCTACAAGCCATTAAAAAAAAACAAAAAACAAAAACACTGAACTAACTGAATTACTGGCCAGTATCCTTACATTAGGCAGGCTTGTGACTCTTGTTGCTATAGGACTTGAGTATTGCTTTTTATAGTCCTAAAATGCTTGACTCATCTCAGTTTAGCTCTGGCTCTAAGTTGAATGATTTCTGCTGAATGAGCATTTGCACCTTACTTGTTTGACTCCACCAGAATCAGACAAGAGCACAGCTGGAAAGAAAGTAGTTGTCTAGCCTACTCACTCCACCCTTCCAGTTTGTTCTAATTGACAGTATCTGCTAGTTTCTCCCTTCAAGTGTACGGTTTATTTAACATTAAAGTTAAAAAGGGAGCGACCACCAAAAAAGAAAAAGAGGACCAGTAACAAAAGGAGCATAGTATTAGGATCTCTCCTACTTTCCCACCTCTACCACAGATATTTTTAAATCTATGCAAAAATTTATACATTTATTTTATTGATATGACACAAGGAAGAAAAAACTGCCGCTAAACCCAGCTACAGTCTTTTCTGTGCAAGCACCAACATATCAAACAGAAGAACAGCCTGAATAATGTATTAGCTATTCCTCAACCTGAAGAAACTCTTCTGCTCTTCTATTTGCTGCCCCTGACAAAATGAGCTGCCCGGCAGCATGGCAGCTGTTCGCAGCTCCCAACCCCCAGGACAGGCAGAGGAGAAGTCATACTCAGATTTCATTTGGTATCTGGTAACAGAAAAGCATGGATAACAATATGGCTACAGAACAGGAGTCCAATGCCAAAGACAAGTTCATTTTGCAATGTGGTTCCAGTTCAAGACAGTACTGACCTCAGCTGTCATAGGTACGTACCTCCTACCACAGCTGCACCATGAAACACTAGATGTCCTCATCCATTTCAAGCAAAGTCAGCCAGATTTGTGCAGCCCATCAACAAACATAAGAACCACATAAACTAAGTGACTTTGTCACCACTAAAACCAGAAACAGGTCAACCAGAAAGAAGGATTATTTGAACGCAACCCTCAGGCTGCTTTCCAGACGGTTGCCTCTCAACCTGTACTGGAACACGGGGTTCTTCCCCCCCAGGGGTAGGACTCTGCACTTGCCTTGGTTGAACTCCACAAGATTCCCGTTGGAAGTAGGAGCCCATTTCTCCAGCTTGTAGAAGTCCCTCCGAAGGGCAGCGTAACCATCTGGTGTGTCAACCAATTTTGTATCGTCCGCAACTTTGCTAAGGGTGCACTCTGTCCCACGACCCAGGTCATTAATGAAGATGTTCAACAGCATTGCCCCAGTATCAACCTCTGGCGTACACCGCTAGCGACTGGCCTCCAACTGGACTTCATGCTGCTGATCATAAATAACCCTTTGAGCCCAGCAGTTCAGCCAGTTTTCGACATTCCTTCTCCTATTGAAGAAATATCTAAAATGATGGCACCAGTGCAGATCAACCTCCAAAGATTTCTGTGCCCTAATGTAACAGCCAAGCTCCTCATATACTGAAACAGGACCATCTCATTATAGCCATTCTGAAGCACTCATTTCTGCTTACATTTAAAAGGCAATCATTATATTGTGCTCTAAGTATTTCATAAACATAGTGCTACTCCACTGACATTTCAAAGAAAAGAAACAAAGCACCCCACACCACTGCTTCTAATACTAGGGCTGTAGCTAGAGAGGAAAAGTACAGTTTATTTCCCTTTGCTTTCATTTTGTCTCTTTCACATTCTACTTTTTTCTTCCTACAGCAGCAATACTCATTCCGCTACAGGTTTTATCCATGGAACTGTTTCAGTGTGTATGTTAATATTTCCTTCTATCTGGAAAACTAAGTCATTGTCTGTACCATTAAATCTTAGTCAGGTGGACTGCATCACAATTTGTCCATGGAGATCTAAATATTAAGATATTAAACTGAGACTCTGCAGTTTAAATTCTGTTCTGGCTACAACTTTGGTCAAACAGGCAACACCTGTTCTTCATTTATAAATTGAAAATCTTCACACTAATATTGAGACTATCCTTATGTACTGGGAAAAAGACACATTTCATATGCACAAGGTACTCTGAGGTAGTTAAAAGCCTATGACTCCTCCTTTAACTGCTTTCCCATCTTTCTGAAGTGCATTGTTTTAGGTCGCCTTCTATCCTAAAATCTTATTTGAGCCTCCAAATGTTTCCAAATTGAGAGTAAAAGCTTCTGCAAAACAAACAAGCAAAACTCTTGGAAATTCACCAGTAGTGGTTCATAACTGCGTACAAGTCATCAGCTCCACAGCCAAGATGCAAGAACTTTTCAAAAGCAGTCCTGCAGGTGGACCAGTGCAAAGTGCGTTGTGTTACCCTGATCCACGGTTAAGGAGGATTTAAACTAACCTGACTTCATGTTTGCATAGACTAACAGCATTGACACAACCTATTAAGATATTTCAGTCCTGGTAGGTAACTTTGTAAGCCTCTTTAGCTAGAGTTGTAAACGCCTGCCTCACTCTACAACAGCCTGTGAGCCTGCCTCACTCTACAACATACTGTCCTCTTCTCTGTCTTCTTTCCTCTCACACTGCTCTAGTAATACACAAAGGCTCTTTCAGCTTTATTTTTCATGACAGTTTTTCAATACAGCCTGCTCAGAACTCAGGACACTGACAATCAGTCATAAAGTGCTTGGAAAGAAATCAAGCTACGCAAAATGACTAGTCAGCATGCTTGCAAAAGCAGCCAAAATTCACCCCTTTTTTTGCAAGTGTACGTGCCCTCCTAACATGCTGTTCCGTCAATTCAAAGCAGCATCTCACATTTCTCTCATTACGTCTTCGTTTTGGTTAAAAGCTTTTACCAGCTACATTACCTTAGTCTTCCACATAGGATATTAATTGCAGACTTAAATCTTTCTAGATATCCATTATAAAAGATTGTTGTTTCTGACTGATGTTTACAGCTCCTACCAATTTAGTTGTGCTTGTGTACGTAAATATTAAGTAGCCTTTTCTCCTACGAGGTAGGCTCAAGGATGCAGACTTGTTCTATTACACAATCTGCTTAAGAGACCAGGTATTCACAACAAAACAACAACCAACCAAAAAAACCCAGAAAACCCCACCACGCTGTACATTAACACATGACCCCTGTAATCCGAGCACTCTTGAGTATGATAAAAATCTAGCTGAGACGTAATTCTAAAAAGAGGAGGGCAGGCAGACAGTTTAGAAACAAGCACTGCAAGAAAGCCAAAAGAGATGTTCTCTAGAGATGTGATTCAAGCAGGACACTAACGGCCTGGAGAAATCACAGCTTCACCACAGGAAGGATTTTCAGAAAAGTCTAAAGGACACAACGGCGTATGAGCAAACACGTATTAGAGTTCGCAAGCTCATCTTATAACAACTCTTCATCTTCAGCTTTCTCTCCTTTAACTTCTCCTTTAACATTAACTAGACCCCAGGCTAAACAAACAAACAAAAACCAGCTGGAATAACTTCTACTGATTACATTTTTTTGGCAAACATACTTTATGTACTTGACACCTTAACATTGATTTGTAGGGTCAATTTGACTATGGCAAGCATGTTTCTGCTCATTTCTTACACATGATCTGAGCCAGTCTAGAAGCCAGTATAGGAAATGACTGTGAAGGAGCCAATAAAAGTTTACAGATAAGGGGGAAAAAAAGGTTGGAAGAAACTTCAGAAAATGTTTTTCAGCATTAATACAGGAAAAGAATGCCCTGTAGGAAGAAATATCTGGGGAGAAACCATGAGTACCAGCTGAGACAAGAAATTAGGAAGAAGACGTAAACATGATGACTTTTTAATAAATAAAATGAATAGCTTATGCTTACCAGATTATCAGTTTCTGGATCTTCACAGAAAAACGGTTTTCCTTCTTTCTCCTGCTTCCTTACAAAATTTTCAATATCTACATCAAAACTAGCAGAAGTTGTGCCTTCTGAACCTTGTGTAGATTGTTCACATTTTTCAAATAATAATGCTAGCAAGGGAAATAGCGGGTGCCTAGAATAAGGGTTTAAATAGATGAGTAAGTATTTCATTTACAAGTACACCACTGAAAAATTAAGTATCTACCTCATGTAAGGTAACAGTCACTTGTGTAAGAAGTAGAAAGACAAGTCTTGGAAAAGACTGCATCTAACACAATTAGCTATAGCAGAACATGATGAAAGTTTGTTTTTTTATTTTGATTTACTGTACAATCTAGATACAAGTAAAGCAGTAAAATAAATATATTTTATTATATATTTAGTAAAATATATAAATAGAACAATCATGACCTACAAAGCTATGGCATATTGTTTTATTTACTGTAACTGAGTGGCAAGAGATACATTAATACAGTGCATTAGAAATGGGGATTAGCAGTTACAAATAGTACAAATCCAGATTTAAATCACCAAATCTGATAAAATTCACATACTCTTCAATGTGGGTCTTATTTACGTATCACAAAATGCCTTATAGATGGATAAAACTGAGAATGGTAGATAGGCTGTACTCGGCGGCCTCCTATGCAACCATTGAGGTTGGCTCAGAGCAGAACTAAGATAATTTTGTTATTCACTCATTTGGAGACTTGTGCTCAGTCTTTTTGCTTCAGTTTTTCACCTGCTCACTGGCTATAACTACATCTTTATAAAGCAATTAAAATGAAAGAACACTGACACTCATCAAAACGGCACTTACTGCTCAGCACAGCACTTAACATTTCAAAATAATTTTTTTTTTTTTTTTTTTTTACAATTTTCCATCGACATTTAATTCAGTTTGAGCTAACTACTAGGCAACAGATCGTCATCCTAAAAAAAGGGAATAAAGATTGACCTAATCACAATAAAAATTAAACATGACATTTAAGATAAAAACTACAGTATGAAAAATAGTAATCACAGTTCAACTGAACAGCTTGCTAAATTGCACTTGCTCCTTAAATGCAGCTCTCTTTAGAATAATCTCAAAACTATGCTGAAGTACAAGGAATCCCACAACAAAGGGAAGTTTTTCTTAGGTAAAGATTGGTAATGAAACTAATTTGATCTGATTCTTTCCTTGCAAACTACTGAGACAAATAGCCAAGAGATCATTTGATTTTAATATGCTTCTTGTTAAAAAAAAAAAAAAAAAACAACCAACCAAACAAAAAAAAAAACACACAAAAAATCCCACTCTACTCTTTATCCTTCAAAAGACAGAACACAAGCCCATTACTACCTGTAAATAGCCTGCTTGTCTGCATCCATTGGAGTCTGAGATTCTACAGGGGCAGGACTCACCCCTTCTGCATCAGTTTCAGAGCAGTTTGGATCTTGTTCAGTTTTTAATTCTGTTACTACTTGCATCTGTAGAAAAAGGAGGATAAATTATTAGTAAATCTGTATGCTTGACGTAAAATAAGTGCACTGTTTTCTAAGGAAATAGCAATGCAAAGGGCTGCTAAATAGCCAGAAGGTTGGTATGACTTGGCAGTTGCACAGAAAACATAAGCAGTAACAAAAAAACTCTTTTAATCCTTGACACTTTTTTACGGGTAAAGGTCACTTCAAGTTTCAGCACTCAGCTTCAAAAATGGGAATGACAAATATTAGTGGATTGTTAAAATATTTTGTCTCTCAAGTAGCTGTTTTTGGAATAGGGTAGAGTACGTTGCTCCAAAATTTTATGAGGATGCCTACATACAGAGCCTTTATGATGAAAACAACAGGAAGGAAAGTTTCTGATACGGGTTTTCTTTCTAATTCCTTACTGTACATATCAGGATACTGAAGCAAAGAGATTCTGAAGCTAGTTTTTCTTGTTCATTAAAATGTCCACTTTCTAACTAAAACTAAAATATTCTGTGTCTTACCAATCTTTGAATGATCAGGAACATAACTTCTCCTAACTTTTAGCATTCAAGTTTACATACTGAGGTAATAAGTTAGGAACATCAAGCTATGGGAGAAAACAGCAGTAACTACATCTGCTTAACAAAAACATTTATGCAATTTGTGAGGAAATAAAAGCTAAGCAACTTGGATTAAAAAGTATTTTTGTAAGTCATACATCTGCCAGCTTACCGAAATGCCATTCACATATTCGTACACAACAAGTTTAATCATCTTGTGTAAAAGTTGTCAGTCTAAAACAATAAATCTGCATGAGAGTGAAAAATGACTAGTCTGGATTGGTGGTCTGCAAATAAGTGGAGCAGTAAGGGACTGCGATATTAGGGTAGGGAGAAAAAAGAAAGAAAAAGGTGAGATAGTAATTTCTCTGAAGAATTTCAAAAATATAAACATTTTTAAAATATTACTGAAAAGAATACAAAGTCCTATAAAACTTCTTAGAGATTGTATAATTCCATAGTCACACTGATAATGTTAGAGAAAACCTCACATTAATATTGTTGATCATGTTGGGGCCAACAACAGCTTAAGTCCCGCCTCACTTTTCCCTTAGCAGTGAATCTGGTTGAAGACTTCTCTTCCCCTCTTCTGAGGGAGAGCCTTTAGGTTTCTCTATGGCTTTTTACCTGTTCACCCTCTACCCCTCCAGGTGTTAATACTCACTCAACTCAACTGTTTGTCTACAAAAACAGATTGTTTCACCAGATCTATTTCAGAGCACTGTCACACAATCTGCCAGCACTGGAACACCACCACAGAGCCACAGCCTCTACCTAGCACGTCTTAAAGTGCACTAGGTGGCTGGGAATACATTTGAGGTGCTTTTAAGGCTTAGCAAATGGTTTTTCCATCACTTCCAATTAAAAATCTTTTAGGTTAAAAGGTATCTTAAGGAACCTGACCCCTGAGAGTCATAGCTTCTCTTCAAAAAAGAAAACAAACAAAATAAAACAAAATCACCTTGGTTTTCTCCCTTTTGAACGCTGACTACATCCATACAAAGGCAATAAGTCACTGCAATCTTCTGCTTTGAGCCTATCAAGCTTTATTTTGATCACAAAAGAGATGCTGTTCTACATACCCCCATGCAGTCAGAATCAACCCCTTCAGAAATGAACTTAGTGTACAGAAGGCAGTCCTCTCCCCTCTTTTCTCATGAGGTATACCATGTCAGGAACATGTTCTCTCAGGAACAACTCCCCAAGAAAAGAGCTGGCCTCCAAAAACCTTCTGAGAATCTGACTCTGATAGAAATTCATCTATTTCCACACAACAGAAGCAAAAGGAATTTATACTATCCCAGCAAGGGACTGAGAGAACTGAAAGGCTTGTGCTTTATTACCTGTCAGGGTCAAGCCACCTTCTAGCTAAGCAAGAAACTAAGCAAATGACAAAGTATCCTATCCAATAGAGCACCTGCTTTGCAAAAAGCTTCCTCAGCAAGCATAGGTGATTTTTATGCCAGAGTGCTTGCAAACTTGGCTAATGACAGGAAGAAATGGCAAAATAAAAGGGGATGACACATACAAGCTATTATAAATGTTGAGCCATACATCTGCAGAGCTTGAAGGTGGAGGAGATCTTACTAGAAGAAGGAAATAGCTCACTTAAAACTGCTAGCTTTTTTTGGTGGGGCATTTCTAAACTACGGAAGCAGCAGGTACCAAAATTACCTGCCTATCTTGGTCACTGAGAGCTTAAGATACAAAACAAATGGAAAGAAAACGCTTTGCTTCCAACCTGTTCTTTACAAAAGCATGTATTATTTTAACTAACATATGTCAGAGGAAGGTATGTATTTTCTGGGGAATAAAGTAAAGAGGTAAGGTAGGTGAGATGAGAATGAGAAATCAGAATTCCAATAAAAGAGTAAACAAAACAGACTACATTCAGATAAACATCTGTTTATGAGCGAGGGGAAAAGTTGCTAGTTTTCTTCTGATTGTTCGCTACTGTTGCCATCTGCTGACAGAAGTACCTGCATTTACTGCTTAGGGCTGACACATAGTAACATAAAAATGGGTGCTCAGAGTACAGGCCAGGGCATGACTAGTCTCCAGTTAACAGTATTTTAATTTAGTTATGGAAACTGTTGCAACATACAGCCTGTTGTACAAAAAAGAAACATCATCACCAGGCATATCCAAAAGAGCATGTTTCATTAATCTAGTTGTTTTTAACAGAAACGAAAGTATGTAAGACCAACTGACCAACATTTTAATTCTAATTATGACTTTTAATGAGGTTATTGATTAAAGTATTTTACCAGTTTTTAGTCTGCAGCATAACTGTAGCAACTCAAATTAAGTTGTTGCCATATAATTCTAGTTAACTAAATTTATGCTTCACTTGCTCAAGACCAACATGTCTATGACTGCCTAAATGTCACTGTGAACACGGAAGCACAAGAGCACAGGAGTCCATACAAAAAATACTAATATTTTGTCCATGCACAAGATATTAAGGATACCCATTTGACTTTCCTAAAAAAAGGAACATTACTGCATGGGACAAATCACCTAGGGCAGATTCAGAAGAAAAATTCCTTATCTAACCATTTCTCAGAAGTTAAGCAAAATTATGAAAGATAAGCCTTTAATAAAAGTGTCCAAGTATTAAAGTGTGTTAGTTCATCACTTTAAAGATCTTGTTTTTATAACCAACATTTATAAATAACGACAAAGCAGGCACTAAAGAAAAAGCCACTACATTTTTCTCTTGCTAACTGTATTCATTCACAGAGAAAAAGAAACCACACGCTTACCTGTTGTCCATCTTGATAGTTATCTATACTTAATGTCTGTGTTGCCATCATGTTTAATAAAATGTTAATTATGTCCAATCATCCTAAAACATTCTAAAAAAAGTAAAAGATGTCAGTTAGGAAAGTTACTTAGAATCCATTTTTAAAAGACAAAAAATAACTAAGACTTATGCAATAAAAAAAAAAAAAGGTTCGTTTACTGATAATGAAATAGTTATGCGCATTTTCTCAAGAAAATACCATGATGGAAATCACTATAGGTTTCATCAATAAAGAGGTCACTGTACCATTCCATTTTAACTCAGGATTTTTCCAGAAGGATGAGGTCTTGTTACATTCACAAACTTCAGGTAAAGCTAAGCATTTATTTTTGCGCTACTTCAACTAACTTATTGTAAGGTAATATACAAAGCACAGAAAGGAGCACAGATTTATGTTTCTGTGTTTTGAAAAGGCTAACAATATACTGAACATTACTATAACTGAAATAATTACAGTCTACAACCAGCACTCCAAATGTTCAGAAATACTCTGTTTACTTATGAGTATGAATCCTATATACCAAAATGCCTGAAATTAGCTTTAGAAATCAAATCATTTCTGAAATCCCAAGTTTACTATCTAAGCCATATGAGCACCAATGAAGAATGGAACAATGCCTAGCTCTCTTTAAACAACACGGCCTAGATGACTACATGCTTTGAAAAGTGACTCAGGAATTCAGAAATCTCATTTTTATAGGCATGTGATGCTTTTGAAAATATTAATTCTACTGGTATTTATGATACAAGCAGTTTATGCATGGCATTTCCTCTAAGCGTTAGCAGCCGTTTGGTGCCTAGATGAGCTAAGTATTTTTTCAGGTCATATATATGTTCAAAAAAAAAATTGTGAGGGGAAAATTTTAGTTTAACACTATCATTAGATAAAGTTTATCCATCAAACTAACAATTTAATTTCACTTTCTTGGCAGATTATCAGACATTACAACAATCCATTAAGCCATTATTGTTAAATATTACCACAGCGCTCAATTTTCCTTGACAAGTAGGAGTCTTAAGGCTTTAGCTACTATAAAAATATACATATATATGCTCATAAGAGCTCAGGCCTTGTAAAAAGATTACATCAGGTATTACTTCCAGGTTTTCTGCTCCCTTCTGCCTATGTCAGTAACGTTGAACTAGGCATTAGAATTTTCACCAGCTAAAGATCTGACCCTAAAACAACTTTTTTTTTTTTCTTTTGCAATATCTTTAATCACTACAAGCTTTTCAAATGTTTTCAAATCTTCCCTTCACCACACCATACAACTATCACGTATGACCATTTTGAAGAGCAATTTTTACATTTCTGGACATTTTTCTCTACAGTTTAGAACAATCTCAAGTAAAATGTTTCATTTAGGAAATGTTAGGACAGACTTCAAGATTTCCTTCTCTGTTTACTTAACAGTTTCAGGCACACAGACAATTCCTAACTCCCCAGGACAAACCTTGAGCCTTACTTTGTACAAAACTCTATTCAAAATGGGTTTCCCAAGCACAATTGCTATTTCCTTTTTTGCAGCTTTAAGATAGAGTAGTTCATCATGACCATATAACTGTGACTTCCTTTACAATCTAGCTTATTGACTTTCACTCATTAATTCTTTAATCAAGCTGTTACTCTTTGGGAGCCTATGTCATCTTATGCAAACAAAAGTACCTTGGGAACCATCAGTACGAACAGACAGAGCAGATCTTGGTTTTGGCACTGGGCCATGTGCTTGCACAGCTGAATAAGTTCCTATCTGCAGACAACATGCATATATCATCTTAAAGTTGTTTGTGGACCATTAGATAAAAGGTATGCTACAGTCTGGGAACTTCTGTCCTAGAATATAGGGTTTTTTTTAGAATACAGTTTAGAATAGAGACTTCATTTAGATTCTTTCTAATAGCTTTAGCGGAAGTATTTTCTGGTTCTAGTTTGGAGGCAATAAATATCTCCTGAGAAGAGAGTTCTTTGCAATGCTTTAGTTCAAAATGGTATGAGTCTCCTAAGAAGAGTCTGGCAGAAATCATGTCCTCACACACCAAGGCTCTCACATGCAAACATTGTGAGATTTTAGTGTTGGAGTATATTTTTAACATACACCAAAAATAAAATATATTAGTATGTGACTTAAAGTACCCCTAGTCAAAATGTTAATATTCTACTTTTTTCTTTTTTGTTTACACAAATCGGAGGCGAGGAAGACACTAATATCCTTTCTGCCATACAGTCTTCTTGGACATCACCACGACAAACACTTAGCTAAATTATCACTAAAGCACCAAATAACATTGACAAAACAGACAAACAAAGTCCAAAAACCGCCCTAATCCTTAAGTTTATATTAACACTAGTATAAAGAATACCTTTTCAGATTTTTATACAAATATTGCAACACCATACTTTCCCCTTAAAGAAAGGGGGCGTGAGGGATTTCCACAATCCTTGTATTTTCTTAGGAAAAGATGAAGCTCCTTTTAATTTACCTAAGCAACTCTGAATAATCTTTCTTGCATTTCATACTTCTACTAACATTTCTTTTTTGACGTTTAATACCTCTTAATAAACTCTTTCCAACTACTTGACTTACAGCTTCATCTCTACTGTTTCTGCTTTCTAAAATGTGAAGTTATACAGTAAATAACTTACGATAAATTCTAATGCTACCATTTAAAAAAAATAATAAACCAGATCATGAAATACCTTATCATTTTAGTCATCATCTGATCTGCTCTCTCAAATGTTGTTCTATGATTTAGCTTAGCTTAACTACGCTCCCAGTTCAGCCAGAGAAACATATTCAGGTTATTCATGTTTGCCAAAACTGAACTTTTGTTATGACTTAGTCACATGACTATTTTTCATACACAAATACATAAGCTTTAGTCTACCTCCAGCTTCTACAGAGCTGCCATTAATATTACTGAGAATATGATGAAGAGACTGATCACAGAAGGCCCCCACAGAAAAAAGGCAAGTTAAGTCAACAGTTGCTCCTTGTATACATTTTCCTCTCAAAACAAGGCATAAGCAAAATGTTCTCACTTTACACACTGTAAGGAAAAAAAAATCCAATAAAATACAAAATAAAAAAGGATTACAAAAATAGAAACTTCTTAGGTGAGCCTTCAGCTTTTTCCTGGAGATTTACCTCAGAAAAGTGCTTGAGTTCTTTTATGGCTTCTAACCCAAACACGTTAAATGACATGAAATAAACTACATGAATGTAATTTACAGTTTTTCACTATTGCATTATGGAACTAAAAATAACAAGAAACATTTCAAAGTTCTTGCTACGTTTGTCTTGGGTTTATAACTCGAATCCCACTGAGAACTGTATTTGCTGAAGGGCCCCACTGAGTTTGAAGGGCTTTCATAGACTCAAGTTAACTGTCATTCTGTCTTCACAAAACATCAGTATCTACTTCTTTGAAACTCCAAAAATTTACTGATTTGTCCACCAAAAGGAAAAAAAAAACACTAGGGAAGAGAAGACACCGACACTCTTACTGATAGCAGTATATTAGAATTATTTTTTGTAGTTCTCAATCATTTGATGTTGAAGTTTAAATCAGCACTTGCCACAACAGCAAAGTGCAAGTATCTTTCTGAAAACATCAAGGGGACACATTCCAACATTAGCCCTTTCAGCATTTACCGTATGCTTAAACATCTTTTCTCCTTTCAGGAACGACAGTTTATAAACACAGCATTAATGTCTGTCTGTATTTGCCATCAGAGTGAAGGGACACACACAAAAGCCTGCTTTTCTCTTTCCCAAAGTGCATACATCTTATTTCTTACTGTGATATCAGAAGTACAAACTAGGCTAACCTCAAAGTTAAAACAAAACCTTTAATATACAAACATCATTTGGACATGTCAAATTAATCAAATAACAAAGAAATAGTAAATGTTATTTAGTAATTATTTTAGAAGTTTAAGAAGTTCTTCATAAAAGGCTATTAAAGAAACTAGCTGTGGGAGAAAGATGAAGTTCTTAGTCAAAAACGAGGAAATAGGAAAAGGTAAAGAGGTTTAAGTACGGTGTCTTTAGAGTACCTTACAGTTAACAGACTTGTGAAATAATATTAGTGACCTGAAGAAGAGCATGAAGAGGGAAGCAACACGATCTGAAGGTAATACATTTAAACTCCTGAAGATGATAAAACATGGCAAGAATGTCAGGGGAATCAAGCAAGTTGGACTGCCCCTTCCGTCCAGATTTCGATATAGAAGAGGCATTCCACGTTGCGAACCACCCCCACGGCCATACGAAGGAAGAAAAAGGTGCACAGCTTTGAGCTAGATTCATAGATTATTTCACCAAAAAGGGCTTTGGCCCTACCCTTTCCCACCAGAATACATGGAAACAGTTCTGTATGGGTATAGCCTTTATTTCTCATAAGAGCTTTGCTTCTGACTTATAACTACAGGAGAGGAAGGTTAAGCTATTAGCAAGATAGCAACTGATGAAATTCAGTGAAGATAACTACTGCAAATCAAGAACAAACTGAGCTAATCACACATTTAAACTGAGGCAATTAACTGAGGAACTACTTTGGTTGACGAAAGAGAAATATCTCCTCATTATCCAGTAGTAGTAAGAAACAAACTGTGTTAGACTTTAAGAAAAATGACTGAAAAGGTATTTCTTCATTTGGCTTTTATAATCCAATTTAGGATAGAGTATCTAGTTCTAGTTAGCAGATATACAGCCCAAGCAGATGTTCATTCTGCAAACAATGATGCTAGCTGAAGCTGCTATCACTCCCAGATGTTTATCACTGCCACCCTGCCAGAGTTAATTACTTCCACAGCTCTACCACTGAGCTCACAAGAACATGTGAATGGTTTCTGATCCTTTTTACATAAAGTCAGCCAGGCTATTTCAACCCACTGTTAAAGGTGGCTATGATGTAAACCAGCTGACTTTGTCTGAAGCACATTGCTATGCACTCAAACAACCCCTGCTCTTGGCTGACCTATTAGTGTGGTAATTTCTGGCTCATGCATTGCGATTATCAACTCACAGCAGGACCATCTTTAACCAGCTATAACAGCTATATCTAATACTATATTGCCTAAGGTATCTGAAGTAGGCCTAAGCACACATGACTTCTGGACAACTTTGCTTTAAAAATTCTAATTATTCTTCCTGAGAAAAATTGAGAGCAGAAGCAATACAGTGCATTTGTGTTACATTCAAAGAGTTGCAAACAACAAAAACAACCTGAGGCTGAGAGTCAGCCAGCTTGCTTCATGCAGAACAAAATCAACTCTCATTTTATTTATTTTGTAAACAAAGCGTGAGGAAAATCCAAGGGAAAGTCTAAGGTCTGTAAACTGGAAGCTGACACATGAATTGCATTTAGAAACTCCACTGACATCGGTAGCAAAAGAATTCATAAAAGCACTGTGTTCTGCAAAACAAAAGTGAAAGGAATAAAATCCAAGCTTTTGATAAAAATAAGTACGAATTCGTATGATGCAGTAGAAAGAAGAAGCTAAATTAAGGGGAATAATCACAACTTTCTGCAAGTTAAGCAGTATCCAAGAAAAAAAAGATTTAAAGGCGAGCGGAAACACGTACACAAAGTGATTACTTAACGTACATCACTCCTCTCTTGGTCTATGTACCCCTTCATAATTAAAAGCAAAGGGACCACCCAATAATGTTAACATAAGGTGCAAGTAAGCTGCCGGACTTTAGTAATATCATTTTTAAGATATACAAGCCACAACAGATGTGTGTAAGAGATATAAATAGTTATGCTCCAGGGTATAAGTCAACCACTAATTGTCTTAGGGTTGTGAAGAAACTACCCAACAGACTTGTTAACACATAATTATTCCTTATAATCTTTTTCCCTATACACCTTCTTTTGAAGTACTTAGCATTAAATACATTTAGAGAGAAATGGGTGATTGGAAGATTCACTATGGCTATTTGTCCATTCTTATTTACTTAAGTACTGGCATTTGCTGTATAACATACATCCTTACATTCACATACAAAGCAGAACAGAAACAAATCAAAACAAGCCTTCTTCTCATGTTTGACAGGAGAAATATCTAGAATCAGCTTCACTTTTCATCAAAAGGTGTAATGAAATTTGCTTCCACTGCACATGATTTTCTAAACATGACAAAATATTGGCTGTGAGAAAGCTGCTCACCCCTTTCTTTCAACTGATTGAAGAGGCCATTATCTCATTCCAGCGAAGCAAATTCCACTGACGCACAAGGCAGTGGACAGAAACCTAAGAAATAACAGAGAAAGATTCAGAAGGAGACAACAATACAGAACATACTTCCTGAGATTGACTACAATTAAAAATAAATGTTTTATTACGCTCTTCTTTCAAAGTTTAAGTAAACTGACTGGAACAAGGTAGCTGTATTTTTAATTATCTCTAGCCTCCTGCCTCCCCTATCCCACGCTATTGTTTGAACTTTGACTTATCTTATTCCATTCATTCTCCATATTTATCTCCTCTTTGCTGATGCTTGCAACAGAAGGCTAACATTTGGACTGCTGACTTGCTTTGTGTTGAATATAGAACCTTTATATTTTACTCTCTGGCGCAGCGTCTGTCTGCTTAGACTAGAAAGACATATCCCAAAATGAAACTATAAAATGAAATAAGAACTCAGAAGTGTTTAAAAGGAAATCCTTCCATGTAAAAATTGAACATGGAGCCAAGAAAGGTCAATTTTTTTTTTAATTTCAATCTCCTTCATAATCATGCTTTTATAGCAACAATGGAAAGTATTCTAATGATCAAGTAATGCACTACATTGAAAAAAACACCATGAAATAGAGGAAGCAGTGTGAGCCATTAATGGTATCATATGTTCTGAGAAGGCAGGTACTACTACCGAATTACTCAGTCATTTAAAAAAGCTTTCCAAAAATCACCATTAAAAATTACTTAAATTGCATTTAATTTAATAGTTTGATGTCCTGAAGCTATTTTAAAGAGTATGAATGATTGTGAACATGCATTTAGAAAACACAATTCCTAAAAAGCACTAAAGAAACCCAGCAGTTAGCCAAAGAGCTGATTATCTGAGTGGACATATTTAGCCAGGTTTATACCCAGCAAAATTAGCTTGGGGAGGTCCCAGACACTACCATTGTAAAAAGGCCATTTGAAATGATATTATGGGTAAAATGCACAGTCAAGATCTTAAATCTAATTACCTCTATTTCTTACAAAGTTCTTGCGTTTCCCATTTTGCCAAATGCATAACAACTTGAATGAAAATAACTCCAAATCAACATTTTTGAAAGTGAAATGAAGTTGGTATTTAGATTTAAGAACCAAAGTTTAACTGTACGTAGTGTAGAAGCAATTGTTTTTTTTCTGACACGCTCACAGAGAAACACAGCGTTAAGGGATATTAAACATCAGTGCCGTCTCTGGCTCACGAAACCCTCAAAGCTGCAAAAGGCTAGGAAGATGCTTTGGGGAGTTATCAGGCAGTATATTGCTTTAGTCATTGGTTAGAGATGTAATACTGAGCTAGAAGGAGTTTAAGTCTGACCAGATACACCTGTTTTTGAAGCCTCAAAGGTTTCAAGATGATACGTTAGTTCTTACCACTTTCTCTTAAACCGTCAAAGATCTGTGTCCTCAAAGAATGGGCTCTCTGATTTTTGAAACTTCTTAATTCTGTTCTGAGCGGTGACTGTACCTCTTATTTCCTTCTTCCCAGACTATTTATCTTCTCTGATCTTGATACCTATTTTCACCTACCTCAATTTATTGGGCTATTTCCAAATAAAGGAATTCTCATTTCATAGAATCTTCTGAACATAGATCATTGCCAGATAAATAGGAACTGCCCGTTCCACGTCTGTGTCCAGACCACTGATACAAAGGAGGACTACTTCATCTTTGCAAATCTGAAAAACCTATTTCCTTCCTTCAGAAACAGCTGCAGGGAAGATCTGATAGTGCCTCTGCTGCCAGATTTGACTGCTCAAAATATTTCAGGTCTAAGGAAGAAAACAGTTCTTGCCTGCAAAACCCTCAACTGAAGCTCCGGGTATAGGCTAATTTCTAGATCTTATTCTATGAGACACCACGGGCAGAAAGTGAGAGGTACTAAGGAAATGCAGGTCCATGTGAAAGATGATACAGAGGAAAGGCTTTGGCTGAGAAGAAACCAGAGCACACTGCAGTAAGCCTTCTTCCAAAAGACATCTGATACAATTAACACTACAAAGTCTACTCGACGTATCAGACAAGAAAATAATAAAGATCTGAGTTTGAATGTCATGCCCTCCCATGTATCTTAGTGGGGACAAGAGGAGCAGGTACACCTATGAAAGGACAGAGATAATGTCTTTACCAAGGCACTGTGGAGCTTAGACTTGAAATTAATATTGCCAATATGTTTTTTTTTCTTGTATTCCTCTTGTAGACAAGCTTTAAAGCCACGTTACCATCATGAAGAAGATACTTAACTATCAAACCATAACCAATGACAGCTTTCTTCATCACTTGAAAGACATATCGTGACTGAAGTTTTCACTATAAAGTAAAAGATGACCTTGTTCAGTCAAACAAGAAGAAACCCTCTGTTCAGTCATTCTCTCATTTCACGTCAGCTAGTAAGAGAAAAAGACTTCAGCATATGCTCACATATACAAATATTAGCATACATTAAAAATCAAGATAAATTGATATTTTTCATGAATTCAAAGAGTAATAATGAAGCAATAGGTAGAGTATGAAAAGATGGTACATCATCAGAGATTCATTCTACCTTTGCTGCAATGGATGCCTATCTCCATCAACCTGCCTACAAAGGGACATTCAGTAAAATTAAGATATATAAGTTAATGTGAAGTTGATGCACATATAGTGCAGTGTATTAAAATTATGCTGAATAGGAATGTAACCCTTCTTATTCAGCAACAAAGTGGCTTTCATTTCCTCTATCTCATGTACTTATGAAGTACCGTCACTATTTAGAAATATACTTTTGGAACAATGATGCTCTTGGTCAGGAATATTAAACCACCCTCAAGGCTGCAACTGCACAGAGAGAGCAAAATAGTTATTATACAACAGTTATGCTGTCAACTTTCCTAGAAGACAAGCCCTAAGAAAGCCACAAACCTGATATTCTAGTGCAATAAAATTTACTTTGTGTCACTTTTTTTCCCTTTATTGCTTGGCGATGCAATCAACTAATTTATATATTAGTCAAGACAAATATGAGGTTAAATTTAAAAAAATGCATATGCAAATAAACATAAATTAAAATTCACTGCCAAAGTTGACTTTCTTCGAATATACAGGCTTCATTAATACCTGTCATTAACCTTTTTTTGCCAGTGGAATTTTGGACATACACACTATGCAACACCAACTTTATTCAGCAAGACCTCTCCAATGCTATATACAATGCTTTGCTATTATGCTAATCTTTTTCATCATCCTTTTTACAAACTACTCATTTGATAACAAGGCATATAAAGTGTGCATACCATAGACTTTATTTTCCAAGCGTCAGTACATCATGTTACACAGCTCGACAAACAACAAGCCATCTCACGTGAAGATTTGATCCCTTCTACCAATCAACACTCAATGAGGAAACTTTGTTTTCTGTATTTTAAAGGAATTCTGGAAATTCTTCCATTTATAAGTATTGTATATGAATAAGTATTATAAAATGTGCCACTTTGCAATCTGAATTTGTGCATGTAGTAACTGATAAAATGAATATTAAAGATGCAGAAGATGATATAAACTCCTCAAGGCATAACAATGAAAGCAGAATTAAGGGCATTGGAGTGTTTTTAGCAATTCTAACTCCTTAACCTGGCACACGATCTTTCTGTTTACATCAGCAGATTTCTTGGGGAGCACGCATAATCATGTTTTTTTAATCTCCAATTTACCACAGTGCTTCTTAATAAGTAAAAAGAGTTTATGGATGACATCTGCTACAGAGAGACTCTGTCCTACAAATCAAAGGCCTAAAAATAAAAAATAAAAAATAAAAATCCCACCAAGTTGAGAAATCCTATCCCATCTAGCCACAAAACAATGCCACCTCAGTATGCTAAGCATCCAGGCTCCAGGTAACTCATAGCACTGCAGAAGGAAATCTTGAGGTTGTTCTCCTACTGTCCGGAGAATGAAAACCTCATTCTTGAAACTATCAAAAGATTCTCAAAATCAAGAAACTTCCTGCAGCACCTCAGTTTCTCCTACCCATTCCACACTGTAATCTGATGCTGTGTCATTAGTACCATAAAGTCGTAGTAGGGAATGAAGGGGACTAGGAACAAATTTTGGTTAAAATGGAAAACAAAACATGAGGGAAAACAAAACCTGCCTTCTCTAATTCCTCTAAGACTCCTGAGGGATTAGAGTATTAGGGAGCAGAAATATTTCCCATCACTCCCTCATTCATTCCCAATATCCATACAGTAAATGAAGACTCCTTTAGCTATTTTCTTCCCCTGAATTCTTAACACTGAACTGAAAGAGTTTTACAGTTCTTGCTTGTGAACCCTAGAATATACATCATGATTTCTCACCCATACCTGCTTATGGCAGAACAGAGAAGAATAATTTTTCCTCAAGATCTACCCAATATACTCCTATCATACCATCTTAGGCCCAAAAATAAGAAAAAGAAGTACCAAACTTGCTGCTATAGCGATAAAAGGACTGTATTAGAAAGACTATCAAAAAACCTACACATAACAGAGGGGACATGTTAACAATTGCACAGCTAGAACTCATTCTGGTACGACTTTCCTAATTAATATTTAACTACTTTTTCAAACAAAATTTCATTAAAAAATGTGCAGGATAAAAAAAATCCTGAACTCCACCCTTCACATTTCCCCAAGACTCTCCATGTGGATAAACAACAGGTTTGCATGCGTGCATGCGTTCCCCTGCCATTCAAGCCTATGGAATAACCACATAAACATCTACATGGATCTCTTACTCCTGGAGAGACACTCATTTTATCTTATCCTTCCAAATGACTTTTAACTAAAGCAACAAGAAATCCAATTTTAATCTGATTTGTATCAATACCCAATGAAATTGTGGCTGAAATTAATCTGGTTTTGTGTTAATAACTTGCAGTTATTGTCATAAAGAAGATACAAAATAAGCACCAATCTCACTCTGCTTTATTGCTATTAAATAATTCACAGAAAAAGTGTTAGTAAATAGTCTGTGTCATATATCACTTAATATGCATATATTCACATTTAAAAAAAAAAATTTTATTACAAAACTGCAAAAGTTTCTAATGATTCTTTCTATGGCAAATTCCTAATGGCCACCAGTGCACAATTAAAGGAAGAAAGAACAGTTTTAGTCAACTAATAACTGCATTTAAAACAAGCTTAAGATGCCAAATACATACAGAAGTATCTCCACGCATTTCTGGCATTTAAATATTTCATCAAGATTAATATGTTCTGTTGCCAATGATTTCATTTTTATGCCCTTTTTGATTTCAGAAATAATAGTTTTTGAATTGCCTTTTGAGCCTGTGAATCATCCAGTCATTAACGTGGACTAATTGAATAAATTAAAATTACAATGTCTTTCTGCTCCTGCACCTCTCCTTGTGAGATCTGCTTCCATTTGGTCAATGACTTTTCCAGCATCCTTTTTTTATTTTTGACTCTACAATTTGGTCAAGCACCAACTTGATCTTGCTATTAAGTTTAGGCCTTAGCACAAACTCGTAACTTTCTTTTCAAAAAGTTATCTAATTAAATAAAAATTCTTCCTTTCCCCTCTATGTTGTCCACAGATATTTGGTAAACAGTAAAGCAGTGGTGAACCAGAAACAATCACTTAATTAGTTTTTGCATGGAAAATGTTTTGTGTTACACGCTCTTCTGGTCCTGCTGCCATCGCTCTTTGTGCTCCCTTATTTTCTTATCCATATTCATCGAGCTCTTCAGTCTTGTACTACCCTTTCCCGTTGTTCCTTCCACACGAACGTTCAGCTTGTTCTCCTTCTCAGCTCTTGCCCTCTCTCTTTCCCTCTGCTTCTGATCATTTCTAATTTTGCTAGTACCATCTTTTCCAGGCTGCTGGGCCTATTGCATTTCCACCCAGCTTCAATTACCATTCCCCACCTCTCCCCCCAATGCCCAATGCCCATCTTCATCCCAACACTCAGGAGTTGGGGGAGAAGCACAGTTAAAGAAAATACTATTTAGGATTAGACTTACCCATCACCTACTTCTGTGTGATGCATCATGCTTAACTACTTGGTCCAGATGATGACTGCACAGTCAGGTGACATGCAAGGACCAACAGACAGGAAGATACTCACATTACACGGAATATTCAGATAATTTAGTTAATAAATATTTGCCAAGTAATACGAATGAACCAGTTCTTCCAAGAGCTTTAATTTGTTAAGGTTTCTCTAGGAACAGCCATACACTCTGTTCCCCTCCTCTGCAGCTCTAAATTATAGCTATCAAGTGTGGATATTCTTTTAAATAAACCAATCAAACATCTTTTTTCCCTTTTAAATTAACATATTTACTTTCTCTTAATGTCAGTTTTCAAAGTGCTGAATCATTTTAGCTTAAACTTTCCGGAATAACCCTCCTCAAACATATGCATCATGGCAAATTTCAGTATGACTAAAATATAAGCAACTGAAAACAACATCTTAAAATAAAAAACCACCAAGTAACCTTACTCCTGGTACTACTACTGTCATGGCCTAGAATATGTATGAATATAGTGATCACAGACTGATCTGGGAGTTCAACTTATTTAGTTATAGAACATAAATAAAAAAAGCAGCGCGCACGTTTTCGTTCCCCTGTTCTCTAGGCACGTCATGCATGTATAAAGCTCCAATGTCTGTCTTATAAATCCCTCGTTTCTTTGGAAAATAAATATAAAAGACTTGAACTTTATTTTGCGATAGGAAGTATTATGATACCCTTTTCCCTTTGTTTCATTTACTATATAACTTGAAAAAAGTTAAGCAGGATGTAAAGCGTGGCCAGATTTTGTTCTTAATTCCCTATGTTCTCAAGAAATAAACAGAGACAATTCCAAAAACTCCAAAACAAAGCAAACTAAAATTTAGTGGTATAAAAATTGATCCCTATGTTAGTACACCAATAGTATGCTGCCACATTCTATTTATTTTTGCCTGAATTTACTGCCAAGCGCAGATGACAGGTACAGCCCTATCAGTATATGAGGTTAAGGGCAGTCATATCACAGTCATTTCTCTCCCATTTGCTAAAATCACCTTTTGATAGTTAATATACTTAAAGGGCCTACCTGTTTTAAAGCAAATAGCTGTTTTACACATATATGTATATAAAATCAGAACATCACGGCCTGGAGTCGTTGTCATATTAAAAAAAAAAACCAAACAAAAAAAAGTGCTTGTATGAAGGATGATAAGTAAGTGTGTGAAGGCAAGCAGACCTAAGTTTTATTTCCACTTCTAACACTGACTTCCTTTTTATCCTTCAGTAAGACACATGACTTAGTAATCCCCAAATTGCTGGCAGAGAAAGCAAGTTACTGCCCTTTACCCACTTTATAATAGCATGCCAATGCTCCATTAAGAGAAGATTGGTCTTTCCAGATTCCTGGTGTCATTACTTCTATCTTCTACCCCCACTTCTAGCTGGGTTTGATGACACCAGCATGCTACAGTTATGACATGAAACCACTTCTATAGTAGCACATTATGCAATCACAGATAACAATATTATTGAATGAAGTGAAGAATGTGCTAAAAAACTGGACTACTTTAGCAGCATTCAATTATCTTCGGGAGAACTATACTAGGCCGAGTAAAATGTTTTAGTAACACCTGGCAGCAAGTAAGTGAAGGAAAGAATTCTATCTGCAGCTTTTTGCTTGCTCTTGGAATCCTCTGCTTAGAGGAGCGATGAGTTATTTTGCATTTTGTGCAGTATAAGCTGTGGTAAAATAAGCCCCTGAGAGACTGAGCATTTGTAAACCCACAAAATCTTGTAACAACTGAGACTGAAGCAACCAGCTGTTGCAAGAGAAAAGAAACATTTGTGGAATTTTAAATCTTACACAAAAACTAACTGAGTCTTACTTATATCAAAAAGAAAAATATTAATCTACTTTATTGTAAACTCTCACATGTGTGCTTTCTGGAGGAGAACTATTATTTGGCTCCCGTATCAACAAAGTAATATTCTGAAAGACATTCTGGACTGTATCTCCTTTCATTCAGAACATTAACAGAGCCATTAGAACAAGCAGTTCCACTGTCACAATACTGGTTCAGTGGATCATTCACACTTGGCTGTTAGTACATGATTTAATAACAGTGAAAGAGTTATTCTTTTCCAAGAAATTAAAATGCTTCTTAAACACTTCTAATTTTGCTGTAGTGGCAATGAGAATTATTACATTACAGCACTGCATTTACAGTATAGAAAAACGAAAGTAGGAAACAAATACTGTGTGAAAGCAAAATTAAAAAAAACAGTATCTAAAAGATTCATATCCATTGTATAAGACTTAAATATTTAGAATTAAAATTTATATTCTGTTCATGCCAAACTCCTTTTTGTCTCACTGATGGAAGACTGCACGGACTCAGTTTTAAAATGGTATTTTTAGAAATGAATACTTCAAAAGATAAACCCAAATCTTTAAAGTTATATGAGATAGAATACAAAAAAAGGCTAGAAGTTACACCTTTAATACTAAACACAAGTAGACTAACTTTTTACATGCCAAAGTGAACTTTCCACATTAAAAAAAAAAAAACTGCAATTATAACATGCAGAACTTTTAAGAGTTCTTAAATTTTCTATTAGTACATAGCAAATGGTAACAAGATCAATTCCAGTACAGTAAAGCACTTTAACTACACAGTTAAGACCCACTTCACCTATATCTACTCAATTTGTAGAGACAAAAACACACAAGCCCAGATAAAAAAAATGCATGCCTCCTCTTCCCAAAAATCACTCAGCAGGTCAATGACAATGAATAAAATCAGTCTTTCAAGTCTCAGTGCAGCGTAATATTCTCTAAACCACACTGCATTTCTCTTGCAAATGAAGTAAACGGAGTTATGCCTCCAGCCATTCACACAATTGAAGCTTATGTTAAGAAATCATCGCAAAATCTACACTGAAGTTTTCACGTGGATACTTTAATCGTAAGATGACAAGAAAATGCATAAAGCTAAAGCAGTCTACAATGAAAATATATACTTATTTGTACAGATTTAAAAAAAGAGACTTAAAAGTGTGCAACTGCTCCTTCAGACTGACTACATGTGAATTTTTTGTTTCTTTTCTCAAAAGTTTTTGAAAATTTAAATTTAATTACATGGCCAGGCATAGATTCAGGAAAGGATAATTCTGCAACGTTATATTTATTTTATGGAGCCATTTAGAAAATGCACTCAAAACACATTTGTTGTTGCTTTATATTCCAGTAATGACAAACTCTGCAAACGCATAGTAAGATTTCCGATCTGATCACAACAATTTGCTTCCTGTTTCAGTATAATCCATAAAATGTGTACATGTAGCTAACATGGACTAACCAGGATCTATTCTGAAACAGGATCTCAGTGCTTGCCTATGGCCAGAAGCTCCATCACTTTAACTACACATGCATAATTATGGTAATGCAATACTATGGTATAGGCACATCGTAGACAGTTTATATCCCACGCAGGAAAGGGAAAGATCTTATGAGCCTATTCATAGTGTGGACAACAGTGAGATACATGTATTTATTGAGCTAGAGTCATAACAGTTCCCCTAATCAAGAAAACAACACTGGTAAAAATTTGTGCAGAGCATTTTCTTTCCCCAGAAGAATGTTATAAACAGCATTATGAACTGGCACATCGTAAAGTGGTATGATTTTGTAAAGATTAAGAAAGAAGTCTTTAAGCAGATGAGAGGTTTAGCATACACGAATGAAAACTTCCTAAACCCTCCCCCTATTCTCCACAAAATGCTGGCTCAAGTGATCTTAAACGTCTGCAAACCGGAACATATGGTCTATGCTCTCTATTTCAGTGTCATATTTAACGGAACACACACACGGTTATTTCATATAGGGACAAGGACAAAAATTAATCTTGCCTGGACAGCACTCAACTACTTATGCCAAACAAGTAATTCATAGCATAGCAAAAAATAATTTATAAGGGTATCTAACCAGATGTAGAGATTCATTATCCTTCCCAAAATGACATTAGTCATTTACTTAGATATAACTGACAAAAAAGGGGTCACCAACTGCAGCTAAGAATACTGTTGTCTCTAAAATGACATGGCATGTTCCCATTTAGGACAAAAAAAAAAAAAGAAATATTAAACAAGACACAGATAAACTTTGGCAGAGAAGTATCACACAGAAGTGTTAACCACTTATAGTTTTAATTGATGAACTCTAGGCCATACAGCTGGTGTTATGGGAACGAGGGAATGCTATCGACTCCTCCATGGAGACCCAGGACATGTGGCTAATTGAGACAATATTTCAGGATAAAACCAGTACTTGATTTATTATTGTTTACACACATCATAAGTGGGGCCTCTGGGCAATGTCAAGTTTCAGCTCCTAATTGCGGCTGTGTAAACACTCAGGAAGCCTCGGTCTAGGTGTCAAGAAGCTTCTACTCACAACAGAGCCAAGAAACAATGAGGTCATATCAAAAATTAAAAAAAAAAAAAAAAACAGAAGAAGAAACCACCACCTCACGCTAACACTGCACACACACTGCCCCAAGTGCCTACCACTATCATAATTTGCTTTCTATGAATTTGGGGGGGGGGGGGGGGGTTGGGGAAGCAAAACCAGAGACGCGCCAGCACCGGCTCTCCCAGGGGGCCGCGCCGCCCGCGACCGCGGGGCAGGGGTGCACCGCCCCAGCCCCGCCGGCGCCCCGGGGCCGAGGCCGCGACCGCGTGCGTTGCGCAGGGCATGGGGTCCGCGCGCGGCAGCGGCCGTTGGCAGCCCCCTCCGCGCCCCCCCCCCCCAGGCCGCACCCGTCCAGGCCGCGGCGATGGCTGCGCGCCCGCGCCGGGGCCGGGGCAGGTGCGGAGGGGAGGCGACGGCAGCAGCTGCCGCCACGGCTTTATTCCCCCTCCCACAGGCGAGGGCTTCGCGAGCTGCGTTGGGCTCCTCAGGGCAGGGACAGGTCGGCGGGGTCCTGGCTAAACCGCGGGCCGGAGGGGGAAGACGGGGGAAGACGAGGGCAAAGAGGGCTGCGAGGAGTCACCGCTGCCACCATCACCTACTCTGGGCACCCCCCCCCCCCCCGCCCCCTCCACGGGAAGGCCTCCGAGCAGCGCCGCTGGCCCTTTAAATATCGCGCCGGCTCCCCCGCCCCCCCTCCCGTCGCCCCCTTCCCGCCCCCTTTCCCGCCGCCGCGGCCCCTCCGCGCGGCGCCCAACAGCTGTCTCGCTCTCGGCGCTCCCTCTCGCCGCGGCTCCCTCCCTCCCTCCGCCCGCCCGCGCGCGCTCCCCGCCGCGCCCGGCCCGCGGCGCGTGCGCGCCCCCGCCCGCGCGCCCACAAAGACAACGGTTAGACGGCGGCTGTTCCAGAAATTTCCTCGCTCCCCCCCCTCCCTCCCTCCCTCCCCTTCCCGCGCCTGCCCGCCACCGCCCCTAACCCCCCTCTGGGTTAGTTACAGTGCGGGTGCCCCCCCGCTCCCCGCTGTTCCGTGTGCCGGGCTCGGCCTCCCCCCCACCCCCCCATCCCCGGTCTGGTTGTGCGCCTGGGCCCGGCCGGCCGGCGGCGGCGGGCGCGCCGTGATGGATGGCTGGCTGGCTGGCTGGGAGCGGGTTTGAGTGACAGCGCTTACCTGGGTGCCAATCTTCGTCACACTGACAAGCGGCTGCAGCAATCGGGACCCGCACCGCCGCGACACGCGTCACCGCGCACACACGCACTCGGCCAATCGCCGGCCGCGCCACCCGACACGACACCACGCCGCGCATCACGCCTCATCAATATTCACCGCGCGGGGCGGGGCACGCGCCGGCGCGGGGCACGCCCACCGCGGCGCCCGCTGTGGCGGCGGGGCGGGGCGGCCGCACGCCACCGCCCTACGCCGGCGCGCCCGGGCTCACACCTCATGAATATGCACGAAGGGGGCGGGGGATCCCGAGCGGGCCCTGCCACGCCCCTCCCCCGGGTCCGGGGTTGGGGGGGGGGAGGTGAAACCACCTTCTTGAAGAGGGGGGAGGAGGTAGAGACCAAGTGGCGCGGAGGCTGGGGAGGCGACAGCCGTGGCGGGGAGCGCCTGCCGCCCGCCTCCCCGGCCCGGGCCGCAGCACCCCCTCAGCGCCCCACCGGCCCCCGGCGGGGGTGCCCCTACCCCCCCGGAGCGGGGAGTGCTGGCCCCCGGGCGGGGGGGGGGAAGGAAGGACACGGGCGGGGAGCCCGGGGCCCGTGGCGCGTGGGCCCGCACCGCCGGCGTGCGGTGGTGCCCGGCCTCGGCCACCCGGGCCTTAGGCCGCCCTGCCGGCGGGGGGGGCCGGGGGCCCAGCCCGGGGAGCGAGGCGCAGGGTGAGGGGGAGCCCCCGGCCGCCCCGGCGGGCGGCTCCGCGGGCACGGACCGGACAGCCTCGGAGACCCGCGCCAGAGCCCTTGTCTAGGGACCAGGAGCGAGGTTTTCCCCCGCGCTGGCGGTTGGCGGCAGGGCAGCAGTTGGTGCCTCCAAGCCAAGAGCTGGCGTCGCTCGGGGAGCGCAGGAACATGCTCGATCCCAGCTGATATTTAGCAGAACCAGTGTTTTGCATTCAGAGGAGAGAGGTCCTGCACCTGTCTGTTAGCCGGGGCGAGCGCCCAGGCGGTCCCGGAGGGACCTTGTCCCGTCTGCTTTGGGCAAGGATGGCCCTGCGTGGCTCCCGTGTTAGCCCAGCCCTGGCCTTGGCGACTTGAGAGATCCCTTGCACCGGCTAGGATCCTAAAACATGCTCCTTCCTGCCCTCCCACCTGCTCCCATGTTTCGTCCTACACCTCCGGAGCCAGCACATGCCCAGGACCGCAGGATCCTGCCCGTGGTCCTGACCGCCATCAGGAAATAGTAAAGGAGAAGGTGCTGGTCACAGATCTCTTTCTTGTACTGCAGTTGTGTGTCCTTTCTCTGTTTGCAAAAAAAGCAGCACTCTGCCGTAGCCTTTCCTTCCCCTTTCACCCCCACTGAGTGTGTTCACCTAAACTGTTATTAAGTAAGCAGTACGATGAACAGGAGAATTAGGCGAGTGTGATTTGTGACTTGTTACTTGCCTCATGGCTGTATGATTTTGTCACTGGGACATTTAGAGAGCTTCCCTGCTTGTAGATTCTGTAGTGTGTAAAAGGGCTTGCATTTACATCTTTCAGTGGGTTCACTGAGATGATCTCTTTGCTCCTCGTTCTCATGACACTGGAAGGAACCTTCACATCTTAGTAGTCTCGCCCTCTCTGCCAAGCAGGCTTTGAGGGCCAAAGCTATCCTGGGCATGCAGGAACTGATACACAGAAAGTCTCATCTCCTTAGGAAACGCAGCTCAAAACAAAAATGGGGTTTGTTCCAGGTTTTGTAGCCCCTCTGCAGCATAGTAGCTGGAAATCTACCTGATTATCCTGTACCTCTACAAACTGGAATATGCCCTGCGTTTTTGAAGATCCATCCATGTTTTTCTGTTGGTTTAACAGTAGGAAGCCCTCCATTTTGTTTTATACAACACTTTGCAGCACCAGGCCACTTAAAGAAGATTTGGCTAATAGGCAATTAATAAAGAAGGTCTGGCTAATAGGCAATTAATATAACCAGCTAAATAAATGTTCCTGCAAGCCAGCTCTGTCTTCAGTCCTCTGAGCGTAACCATTATGTCAAGACCCTGCTTAGCTGGCTCTGGGTTTTCAGGAATCTAGTTGCTCTGTGCACACTGCCACCATTTCTCCAGTCACAAACAGTCCTTTCATCCTCTCACTGCACCACCTGGATCCTTTACAGGAGTTCATTTTCTAGCCATTTTTCCCCATACAGTCAGAACCACATGGATACAAGGCTTGTGAACATGAAGAAAACTTGCACATCTTGCAGGGAGACTAGGAAAGAGAATGAACTGTGCCAGTCCAAAGTGTTCAAATGTGTGAATCAGATCTGCAAGTTCCTGTGCATAACTTAAAAGAATAAACCCAAGATTTAAAAAAATAATACAACTCTTAGTTTGTCTTGCTCACAAGATTCTGTTTCTGCTCTCGCACTATATAACATCTCTAATAGAATTCCTGTGGTCAAGCAGACTTCTTCTACCACCACTTTCTTCTCTCATTATCTCTGACACATTCGTTAATGACACATTCACTAAACAGTTCTTCAAATTAACTGGTTCCCATGCCCAGACCTGCCTCTTCCTCAGATTTGATTCACCTCGCAAACCCTTTGTTCTCCTTCTGCCTTGCCTGCACTTCTTTGGACAGGAGTTCAGTGATTTTCTCTGAAAAAGAACAGCTTAAATTCAAACTAATTTAGTTCCTGTTCAATCCCTTCTCCCAGTTATCCTCACAGCCTTTCTGGATGCCTTTCCCAACTTGAATTTTTCTTTCTCCTTTGCTTAGTTTTGATTTTCCTTCTTTGTTTCCTGTCACTTTCTCTTCCTCAACTCCTTCCCTTCCAACAGGGGCAGAAATTTCTCCTCTGCTGCCTTCCCCTTGCCCGAGTAATCCCGCTTCTTGGTCTGCTTTGAAATTAAGCTAATTTCCATCCTTTTTCTCCTCCGTCTTTTACTCTCTTCGTAATATAAATATGTTCTAGCTTCCTCAGTCTTAAAGCATGTGATTCCCAAGCACTGGGATTAAGAAATCCTAGCTTCCTACTGAGTTGTGGCTCATGGTTGATTAACTTGGGGGTCTAAGGAGGTGCAAGCTTTGACTGAAACTTCTTCTGAAGTTTTGGTATCCATAAGGGGTCTGTTCAGTCAGTGAACTCTCTGTTGCCTAAAAGCTCATGCGTGTTCCATCATTCAGGGAGTGCATGATGCCTCTTCCCTACCTGACTAGGTTTCATGAAAGTTATAGGAACTAAATTATTTTTGAAAATTTTAATCCTCTCTCCTATGGTACTGAAGTAAGTCACTAGGTTCAAATGTGATTAAATCCCATGGTATACCCTACATGACATGACCACATACGCCTTGTTCCCTTAGAAAAGCAACGTAAAAATCACCCTTGATCCAACTTGTGCCTTCCAGCTGCCCATCTCTAAATTCACTGAATGCAGTGTACATAACCACTGTCAAGAGTTCCTTGTTTCTCATTTTATTTTCAGCTCTCCCTGATACATCCTCTGCAGGCTTGAAAGCTAAGAAGCTTGCTTTTAAAAAATATGATGGCTGAAATGACTCCAGGAGATAAAGATTTAAGAAAAGCACCAAAAGTTACAAGGCTTTTGTGAGAAGCTTGCAGCGCTCAGAAAATAGAAAGAACTGGGCGGAGAGGAGCAGGAAAAAAGAATGAAGAAGTAAATGAGAAAAATCGTACAAAGGAAAATAGGCAAACAAAAATGATCAGAGGAAAAGATAGGTACACCCTTCTGTTTCCAACTGTCCGAACACATTGTGTTGCCCCGCATCAGTTCTGCGAAAGGATCAGTGTCCAGTACAACAGATCCTTACAACAGAGGACTGAAGACAGCTAACAGGAGGGAATTCTCCACATTACACATTTTGTAAAGATTATTACACAACTGATACAGTTTTACACTATCAGTTTCCGTTGATATAGGTGTACTCACTTAAGAGGCAGTGATGAGATAGCTGCTTTTTTTCTAAAAAAAGCTCCCCAAAACTGCACGGAAAGGTGAATGAAATGCCTGCTTAATACTTTACAATTGTGAATTGCAAGTACTTCAAAAATGAGGTTCAGTAATATTTAGGTTTGCAACTGCAAATAATAAAATACTCAGATTCTCAAATTCCTGTTACATTATTCACATTGAACATATGAAATATCCTCATTAAGTACAGCTCATTATATAAAGCATGCACAGATATGTTTGCAGGGTCAGGGCCTTACTTGGCTACTACAACAGTCCCAAATACATAATAGAATACCTCACAGTTGGATCAAGTATTTGCAAACACTAAGCTATTAAAGTCCTGTCTCACCAAATGAGAAAAGCCACTCTTCCAAATCTGTTCTCTGAAATACACATTCAGTTGCAATTTACTGATAGAAGGATTGCATGAATGTCTTAGAGGGCAAAACTAGTTCATACATACAATTGCTAGATGAGTTAGAGTTTCTATGACATCCTTTAGCAATCTCCAAGTTCTAAATTTTAAAACTATATGCATAATGTAACATTCACCTGCATTTAATCTACTGCAAAAAAAGGAGATTTCTCATTTTAGATACTTGGCATTACTCTTGATAGTGTACTTTGCAGCTCTTTCATAATTAAGCATTCAAAGGAAATATTTGCACAGAGGTGAAGGGACTGGCTGCTATGCAGATGTTAGTAATCCACCCTCTTACTGAATAAAGATTGTAGTTGCAGCGTTAGGATTGAAGTAATCTAAACAGAGCAAGCTTTTCTCACGTTTCCATAAAAATCAGGTGAGTTTTTAAGCACTGCTCTCTTAACAATGCAAGGCCTCTACAGCAAACCTGTTTCTTCTTTCATCGCTCCTAAGGAAAAAAGTACGTAATAAGACATGTCAGCTACTTAGATGTCCTCTGGCTGTTTGGAGACCATTCCAAAAAGCAACCTTTGTATGCTCTGTTTGCATGCACAGCACATTCACATCTGCAGCCACAACTTTACGTGGTGTAGGAGGAGCCTGGGAAAAACGTGAGAGTTATTTTATAATGGATAAGGCACTTAAGATTTTGAAGCTGAAATTAATGCGTTAACTCAGTCTGAATAAATGTCAAGCATTGCTTGAACTAGATCATGCAGATCTGTGTAACTCAGCTGGGAACACTCCCTCTGGAGAAATTAGGAGCTCATGTCCCACAGCAGGGCTTGGGCTCGGACCAAGAGCTGGCACTGCAGTGCAGTACTGTTCCAAGGGGATTCTGTGTGGTGATCAAGATGCCGTTCCTTTGATAAGCTATTATTGGACTACACTTTTTTCCTCACCTCTCTTCAGGAGAAAAAACAAAGTGCTTAAGGCCCCTCCAAAAAAAAAAGAAAAATGGGTAACTCCTATGTCTTATTTAACATTTCTGCTCTTGTTAAATCAAATTTGAATTTCCAGAGCTGTATGTTAGCTGAATCACCGGCAGCATAATACACACTCCATCTGTTTCTATGGTTGAGTCACTGCATTACCAATATCTAACACGTTACTTGGAAAGAATTTTAGGCTATCTGGAGGATAAAACCCCAAACCTCTATAAGATAATATTCCCAGCTATATATTCTCTAGTAGCATTCTCTACATCCCCCACTTTCTGCTATCAGAGATGGCAATTTGAACACACTGCTATTAAAAAAAAAAAAAAGAGCCTATCGTAAAAGTACAGCATACACTTAAAACCTGAAGATTGAACTGTGATGCAAAAATATACTATCACTTTCCTACAGGTAATGCTTTGTACTGGGAATTGCACTAGGAATTCCATAGTAATGGCGCAAACATCTTTCATAACTCAACATAACTTTTTTCCACTTGAGGTACTATGAATAGATTACCTTTTGAGGGCAAATTGTCTGGTTTTAATGATGCCAAAAGTTGAGCGTAGCTTTTCATTTGGCTGCAAAGTTTCTTCCAAAATCTGTTACACTTGAAAAGACGATGACATTTTCATTTACTTCATTGTGGAAAGGGAGGAGGGGGGGCAAAAAAAAGGAGAGAGAGGTAGAAAATCAGGGTCAGAAGAACAGAGGAGGAATTACCAGTACACGTCTTGACTTTTTAAAAAAAAAAAAAAAGGTAAAAAGAGAACATTTTATATGAGTCCACCATGGAGGACAGTGAATGAAATCACATTATTCTAGGAGCTGAGAAGCAGAGAACGAACCAACAGAAATAAAAGAAAACCAACGAGACTAGTTTTACCTTCCAGTCCAGAGGATAGATCCAACTCTCACAGAAGTCAGTAGAACTATTCCCATTGCCTTGAGCAAGATTTGGATTGGGCAAAGTGAAATACAGAAAAGATTACCAGGAAGTATTAATAAGAGGTTCTCGAACAGTGGTCTACAGAGCACTTTCTTTAGTCCATAGAGACCTGACTTTCCTCTCCGTTACTCGTTTACTTCCAGCTGCTTTGTGGGTTTCTGCATTTTGAAGCCTAGAAGAACTGGGACTCTTTAGTAGCAAGGAATGAGAACGGCTGGCCAGCCAGCCTGCTCCTGCTACTGCTCTGCAATTGGAAGAAGAAAGAAATCGATCACTTAGCAAATAAAGGAAAAATAGAGAAGGGAATATCTGCAGGAGTAGAAGTCAGTTAGGCAGAGAGGATTAGGTGGCCTTCAGCGAGGATTTATGCACCTTGCTGCCTAATGCAACTTTCTAGCCAGCCACCTGAGCTCCTAGCATAAAGCAAAAGAAAAGCTGAGCTCCACACAAACGATGGCGCTGAGCAAAAAGCAAATAGGAATTGCTAAGGGCAGAGGCATTCCACAAGCATTCCCGTTCTCTTCCCAGCCAAGTCTGGATTTGGGGAAACTACCATGCATATGCTCACACACACACACACACACACACACACACAAACACGAGCTCAAAGCAGACAAGCCTGTCCCTGATGGTCCACACTGCAGTACTTATACCATATCCTTCAGGCCCACGTCCACATTGTCATCCCAGATGTGACTGCCTTCTACCGCATCTAGGTGAAGTCCTTCCTCTTTTGGGCAGTCATGCATTTGGGCCAGGCTCTACGTCTGTGGCATAAGCTATTCCTGCTTGGGGGCCAACTGTTGATGTTTGGGGCACCATTCCCAGCAATGCTTTCAGGCTTTTCCTGAGTGCAAGGCTAATATGTGCATGCATGACAGCCTGGATGGACCTAGTGGGTAGTTAATTCTTAGTTGCACGGCAATGCTTCCTTTCACATTTGCTTCATAACAACTGCATGGGTCAGATGATCTTGAGTCCAACAGTGGCCAATAGCAAATGCTTAGTGAATGAGTATAAGAAACATGGAAAGAATTGGGTCTGCCTTCTTCTAGTATATCTTAAAAGCTTCTGGGGATCAACAGTTTGGTGCCTTTCTGATTCAGAAGTTGCATTCAGACCACCATATTCAATGGTCACTAACAGACTTCTCCATTAATCCCTCCATTCCCTTTTTGGAAACTATTTACAAACTGGAATTCCATAATGTCCTCTGGCCAGCCAGTAAGTCTCTCCTGGACTTAGACTCCTAAGTCAGCCCTTACAAGAGAGAGGAGATACAGGAGACTCTGGATTTTTTTTTTTCTCTCTGAGACTTATTAGTGAAAAAACACTACGAGAAAGAGAGAATATGTCAACAGCTTGCAGTGCAACAAGGTACAGAGATCCCTACATTGGCTCTGCATGAAATAGCTTTGGACGTGGAAGCAGTGGAAGTTACGTCAACCTCGTGCTGTGCACGGGTTAGTTGGTGCCTTGAGAGGCAAGTCAAATTGGCTTGAGACCGAGTGCTATGCTAACAAAGCAGTACTGCTTCTGGGATCCAAGCTTGTATCCCTGCCAAGGTCTGCTCCTTCCTCTGAGAAATATTGGCCCGTTCAGACCTCAGTTGGGGATCCGCAATACAGAACTGCCTTGTGCCGCACGGGACATGCCGAGAGGCACATCCCGCTCCCAAAGATCTGTGTTGCCCAAGGACGCAGACCCATCTCCCTCACGGACAATCTAACCAGGAAGCTGCAGGACAGTGAATTCTCCACGCTTTTCAGTTTGCAGCCTCCAGTTACTTTTTGAGATTCCTGGGTGCAGATTCCTAGGGAGAGATTTAAAATCTCCCAACTGTAGCCCATGGAAGTGGTCCCTGTAACCCCACAGATCCCACACATCCAAGCTGAATCACATCCTCCATCCAGCAAAAAGTCCCACACTTAAACTCTTCTCTTGGGAAGGAACTGAAACGCGTAGCTACGGTGCACAGCCACCAAGGCAGCACGCACTTCTCGGCAGTCCCAAAAGCCCACTGCCATCACCCACTGCTTCCCCCTTAGGGGACCTTGGTAAAAATCTCCAGCAGACGTCAGTGAGAAATGAATGAGCAGCCCTGGTCTAGTGAGTAGCGCACTTACCAGTGAGAGGGGAGACCTAGGTCTCCCCTCAGCTCACAGCCTCAAGCACTAGCCAATACAGCTGTGCTGCCTTGCTTTTTCTGACCTACCGATGAAATTTTGGACCCTGGAGAAGAGAGCTATTAGCAATTCCTTTCCTTTTAACAGCATAAGGCATAAGGCACATCAGAAAGGGCTGGATTTTTTTTTTTTTTACTGTAGTAAGTGACATTTATGTAGACATGTATCCCTTTTATAATATTCTATATATTATGGTAGCTTTAGTTCCCTAAATAGGACATTGAACAGTGTCAGAATGAACACACTGGAATCACCAGAGACCTTTCAAGAAGTGCCAGAAACAATATTGCTGATGGCTTTGTAACTGTTCCATAGAAAGCAGAGTCCTCACCACGGCAGTCAATCTCATAACTAACCCATGCACTCCCTGAGTAGTTTAAAACATCAAGAAAGACAGCAATGAAATACACTCTTCATTCATAGGTTAGTGGTGTTATGCTCGCTCGCCATTTCAGAGATTTACAGTTCAGCTCTGTCTCCAGGGTTTGTTGTACTCAGTCCTGCTTTCTGAGCATTAGCACTGAACCCTGTCAAAACTGCTCTTTTGTTTTGCCCTGCCTTCTCCAATTCTCTTCTAAAAATGATCAGGCATCTGCTTTCCCAGTTGCCCAGAAGTCAACAAACTGCACCAAACCCAGCAGGTCTCTTTCAGTACGACATCCCATGTACAAAATGTGTGCCTATTTCGGCTGTCAATCTTCATTATTTTCTTTACTTGAATCAAACGTAGGAATACAAACACAAAACATCCAGGTTTTTTTTTCACAGTACTATTTCATGGTACTGTACGTATCCATAGGATGATAGCTTTCTTCTCACTGCTAGGTAAGCATATATGTACCCTGATTATACAATCTCCAAAGGCAGAAAGTAGCCTGCAAAGTTCATGCAGCATGCTGCAAAGTTTGTGCGACACACTGTGCTTGTGCAGAGAGATTCATTTCCGTCTGGTTGTAGGGACTGTAGCTCTCCTTTTCTTAAAACTCAGCAACAAAGTCTTACTTTCTCAAATGTTTGCTGTTTTGCATTCTCTCCCCAATTAATATTACGTAAACTGCGTGTAGCCAGAACGTGTAGTGACTGTATAAATTACAGCTGCTCCCCGTGTAGACCATTTAGTGGGAGGGACACTACTGATGTAGTTAAGCATAAAAAAATGACAGCTTTCAGAATCCACGTTTTCCTGTCACCAGCCTTGCCCCTTTCTCATACTCCAGCTCAGTTTTATATCACCATCTCCACTGCTGACAATAGTTTTTTCAATGGGACTATCACAACTGTAGCCGTTGCCAGAACCTTTTGGCAAACGAGCTGCTTTCTGAGTCAGAGCCTAAAGCCGTTACAAGGTCTGCAACAGCTGCAGCAGTCATACATCTGCAAGTCATTTGAACATTTTATGATGAATAAAAACTATCCATTACATAGACCTATACATTATATATTAACCCTAATACTTATTTGGTTACACTAACAATAACCTTTTCCCTCTGCATGCTGTAAACTTCTTTGGCTACGATATGTGTTAACAGAGATACTTAAAGCTCCGTTCTGTGGTGGAACAGTCCCTGTGTACGTATTACCTAACTTATTCTACTTCTTTAAGCACAAAATTGGATGATGGAAAGAAAGAAAGAGAATACAAAACTGTAAAAATTCATAACATACATGAGAAAACCATTTTTATATAATAGCTTGAGACTGGATACACTCGTACGCATACAGAGGATACAAAACTATGGAAAATACAGAGGAACAATGAAAACATGGGCTCAAAATATATAGTTAAGAGTATGATATGCACAGATCGCAAACCTATCCAGATGTCCCCAGCTGGCAACCTGATACCCAACACCATAGCCAAGTTCTGAAATCTAAAAAGTCAGAATATTGAAGATAAGGTAGTAGGGCTTACAGAAAAAAGAAACAGGAGTTGTGAAGACTTATGAAACCTTTAAAAAAATAACGATAATAAAGAAACACAAAGGTGGTTTCATGAAGGAAATATATACACAGCCGCAAATTATGAAGTCAGCCCTTCAGGACATTACAATCCCAATGCAAGTTGCTGAGCACGCTCAACATAAATATGTGTAAAATACACTCACCAGCTTAGTGACTTCAAGGAGAGAATCCCATATGCGATTCCCTACCAGTGAGTCTTCTATACTATGTATACTTTTACAACAGTAAATGTGAACTGGGCAAGACATACCTCCCCAAAAGTTTCACCATAAGAGTTTTAAAGAGACAAGGCAAAAGTCTGGCATGACAGCAGCCTATCATAATTTTTCCGTTAGCTCCATCATCAGGGCCAGAATTTTACCAGCATACCATGTGCATGTAAATACTATTTCATGTTACTTCATTATCCATTGTTTGCAGACTCTCTTTGGAGCCTCAGAAATACATTTCTGTGGCTTCCCATTCACTTTTACTCTGTATTTCATACATTACCTTCAGTGCCCTTCATAGTATCAGTATCTCTCTGGAAGTAGAATATCAATTAACTCCCACACTGAGGTAAATGTGTAGATTAGTAATCACAAAGTGGTACAGGTTTTAAATAAGAAATGGCTATTAGAATATTCTTGCAGTTAGGAAGCTGACTTTTAGAAAATGTTTTCTTGAATCAGCCTGCCTCCTCTGTGCAGTCAGAGGCCAAACTTTTTAATTTAGTGTCAAATCCATCTTTATTGCTCGTGCTGGTTTTAATATTTCCATTCAGAGAATATACTTATTAAAAATGAAGTAAAAAATCCTAGTAAGATTACAAATAGTTCCTCTTAAGGGGGATTGTAAAGGCATTCAGCACAGGATGTCTTTTTTTTTTTTTTTAAGTTTTAGAAGTTTTTTTAAAAATTATTTTTAAGGCTGAAACATGACCTTGCCACTGACGAGTGGGAAGTTTTACTTGACGATACAGAAGAGCCTATGTGATCAATTTGTGCGGTATCAAAATTCCAGTTAAAAAAGGGAAAATCCTGACCCTTCTGATTGCAAAGATAACTTACCGAGCATGAAGTGACGCAATGATGTCTTTCTAAGTCGGCAGGCAGCCAGTCGTTGCTCTTACTTTTCCCATGCTATGGCAGAGCGAAGCTGAGAAGACAGGTCAGTTCCGCAGCCACTACCGAGTCAGAGGGCAAGAGTGAAGCTTAGAATAAACACGTTGTTTTCACTTTGTTGCTTGAAGTGCTGCCAAATCCCTTAACATTAGCGCACATAAATCAGTAAATATCATAAAGCCTGCCTGAGGCCCGAGCGGCTGGAATCTTGTAGCTGTTACCTGAAATCTTAACATCTCCCCCCCAAAAATAAAAAAGCTTCACCTTTCCTTAAGGCTATGTGGAAAATCTCAAAAAGCACAATCATAAAAGTACTACTAACATCAAGGAGAAGAACTCCTAATTATTTTCTCTTTAGTTCTCTTTTTTTACACTCATCTCAAATTTGGGGGGCTGGGGGGTCTTTCCAGAGATTTTGAAACGTGCTCGGTTCCCAACATTGTGCCCAAGAAAGTATTAAGAGATCCTAGAGGCAAACCCTGAAGTTATTCATAAGGGAGGAGGACTATGAAAATAAGCAGTTCAGGGCCCAGCAGGAAGCAAGCAGACACCAGGAGCTAAGCAGCAGGAGGAAGCGGGGACACGTAGATTTTTCTCTGGCTGACAGCAATCCTCAGGAGGCAGAAACGGGTTAGAGAAGGGATGTTCCTCCCCTGCACAGCAGCTATGAAAAGGTTCTTCAGCGAGGACTTGAGAGAAAAGGCTCCTTCCCCTTATCCTGCAGCCAAGAGAAAAAGAGTTTTAAAAACCTGAATCCTTAGGGCTGATGGGAGGGTGATATAAAAGATGGAGTCCATTGACTAGTGTCCAGAGACAACAACCTGGTACGAATTCCAGCACCACTCTGCTTCCCAGCAGCTGGATTTCTCACCAGGGTGGATTGCTGGTTTTGGATACCTCCCCAATTTTTCCTGTCTGTTAACAGTCTTCCACTAGTAAGTATTTGGAACGGTTGTAAAGCTTTTTTTGTAGCTAAATGTCCTTGCCATTGCCTGAATGTGATTTCAGAAGTGCTGGCATTTCTGCGCAGACTATGTGAAGTTTTTGTAATGCTGTTACTGACTGTTGTGTCTCCTGGGAGAACCTGAGCCAGCTCAGCGTTTCTAGACGATACGTGTGCCTGACACGGAAGATGTAAGAAAAATCTTTTTCATTGTTTACTAGCTTTTTATTTCCTGACCTGCTCTGCAGCTAGATGTGATGTACAAAGGGAAAGTTGGAACCATTAACTCGTCATCTACAAAATGAGGAGAAGAAGTAAAGAAATTACGTGACTTGCCAAAGGATACGCCAGGGTTAGAGCTCACAAATGAATCCAGAGCCAGTCCAGTACCATCCTTGCTCTCAATTCCTACATTACCCTTCTGTTTTCTATATTCTGAGTTTCTTTCCCCCTCCCCTCATTTCTCCCAATACTCACACAGTTGAGTTAGCTCACTTTCATGGATACTCCAGGAGAGTTTGGGAAACATCAGTACAGTTTAGTATGGCCTAATCTGGCATGATTTTAAATTAAATTAGACATAGGAGATGCTTTTAGGAAAATGAGTGCATGAAAATGAGAAATGAAAGCATGACTCTTTCAAGCCCCTTTCCAAGCCTCCAGGGAAAAGTAACTATCGTCCTCCTCTTTGATATAGGACATGAGCATTTGCCTTGTTTCAAGCTGTGTCGTGGCTTGCATATTCCCTCTCCCGTGCTATACAGACACTGTCATGGATACTAAAAACTATGCACATCTCCACTGTGCAAACGGCAAAATGGAATACCAAGAGCACCTTGCAACTGTGGGGAGAGATAAGACAGACAGACAGAAATTACAAAACCCAACCAACAAGCACAGAAAAGCACAAATAATCTTAATTAACTAGTTTTTATATTACTGGATATAAACTGCTTCAGGAACCAGCTATAAGGTGCTCAGATTTGGAGAGGAGTACTGCCCTCTGAGGTTCAGGTCAGACTGGGGAGAAAAAAAAGGCTACTACTGTAAGCATTAAGAACTGTAAGCATTGACTAACATACATGGCACAGGTTCTGCGTGTTAAGAAGTTAACATGCATAAAGGCTGTATTCTGTGAGGCTACAATGAATGATTTACAGCACCATGTCTCTGTTAGCCTCTTTTGCAGTTAAAAGTTAGTTGAGACCACAGGGCAGCCCAAAAGAAATTTTGAGAGCTAACCCGCTGACATTGATCCAAACTTTCGGGCCATTTCATTATCCTAAACACACATGCTTAAACCTACGTCCCTAACTATGCATTAGCACATTCTTTTCTCTCTCAAAGCTGCCACATAGCGTAAGACTTTCAGAGGTGGGTATGAATTTCCAAATGTTATTAAATGTGTGTAGCCAAAAGAGCAACAATGAGGGAGCTCAAAAAAAGACAAGCAGATTGTATAGGGAGCTGTGTCACCCTGAGATGAACACTCAGGATAAAATGTAAACACTAACATAAATATGTATTTCTAATTCCATGAAATAGAAGCACAAGAAAGGAAAAGGATAGTTCAGAAACTTGGTAGGATATTTTGTTTAGAATCCTAAGAGTTTAATCAAAATCATGCAAAGCTTAGGAGAGTTTATCTTAAAGAACAAAATTAAAACAACAACAAAAAAACAAACAAAGCCATGTTAAAAGAACACCATGCTTGTAAAGTCAATCGCTCGAAGGTTCAAAGTACCTGTACTAACGTGCCTGTAATACCCTTATTGTGTCATCTTCTGTCTAACTCTTTAGGCAAACAATAGCATACAACACAAAATCGGATAGGAGGGTTGTAAATCACAGGCAGACAGTAAACAGCTGGGGCCAAGAAAGATTCCAAGACAGGGGTTTTTGTTTGTTTGTTTGTTTTTACAGCAGGACAAAGTGGAGACTTGAACCTGGCCTTACACTACCGTCGTTGTGTAGCATCTTGAGGAACCCAAGTCTCCCACCTTCCTTCCAATTCACTCTGGAAAGATCCACACTAAAAATTAGGAAGATTAACATAAGCCCCCTTTTAGCAACATTATGCCTTGAGGCATTACCCACAGCAAAGGAAGATAGTCAGGGACCACATAAGCAACCTGGCGTACACCAGACTACAGAATAAGGCAGGATGGACCTGAGGGTGCTGAGGGAGCTGGTGAATATCTTTGTGAGGCCACTCTTCTCATCTCTGAAGAGTCATGGTGCCTGGGGGAGGATCCTGGACGTCTTCTTAAAGAAGGGCAAGAAAGATCTGAGCAACTAGTCTGGTCATTGTCATCGCAGTACCTTGGAAGATTATGGAACAAATTCCTAGAACCTATGTCTAGGCATACGAAGGGCAAAAAGGTGACTGGGAAGAGTCAGCACAGATTTACCCAAGGTAGACTGTGCCTGACAAACCTGATTGCCTTCTATGATGACTTGTTCTGTGGATGGGGGAGAGCAGTGAATGCTGCTTGCCTTGACTCGAGCAAGGCTTTCCCCACAGGATCCTTATAGATAAATTAGTGAGAAATGGACTCTGGGCAATAAGGTGCCTGGAAAATTAGCTGGACTGCCAGGTTGTGATCAACAGTTCAGTCTGACTACTAGACTAGCCAGTTAATATCAGTGCTTCTCAGGGGTGATTCTGCGGCCAGTACTATTTTAACATCTATATTAATGACTTTCACAATGAGATGGAGGCACCCTTATCAAATTCATGCACAGTATCAAACTGAAGGAAGCAGTTGCTATGCTGCAGGATAGAGTTGCCAATCACGCTGCCCTTGGCAGGCTGGAGAAACAGGCTGATGGAAACCTTGTGACATTCAATTAAAAACAAATGCAAAATTCTACATCTTGGACAGAATAAACCCACAGAGGAGAATAGGTTGGGGGCTGACTAGACAGAAAGCAGCTTTGCAGAAAAGGTCTGGGAATCCTAGCGGCCAAGAAGCTGAACAGGATTAAGGAGTCTACCTGCGAAGGCAGCCAGCTGCATTCTAGGTTGTACTAGCAAGAAATGCAGAAGCAGGTCAGGTGAAGTGATTCTTCCCCTCTATTTGCCACTTCTGAAACCACAGGGGGAGTACCATGACCATTTTTGGTTCTGTGACCACAGAAGGATGGAGGGTATTGGGAAAACAAAGGCAGACTTTTCTGAGGTGCACAGTGAGGATGAGAGTTACAAAACTGAAAACTCCAGACAGACATTAGGAAGAAGTTCCTTCCCCCATAAGAGTGTTCAAATGCTGGGGAAAGCGATTAGAGAGACTGTAGGATCTCCATCCTCGGATATTCAAAACTCAGCCGGACAGCATCCAGAACAACCTGATCTAATTGGACCTGCTATGAGCAGCAGGTTGATAATGTTAAGAGGTCCCTTCAACCCTAAGTCTGTATGATACTAATATTATGATACCACACAAGAGCCTTCAGTAAACATGCTTTCTCCTCCCTCCCTCACTGGACTAGAGGAATCATTGATTGGACCCACCAGGAACTAAAAGCACCAGGAACAGACAAATGGCATGTCCAATAGCAGCGCTCACAAGGTCTTCCTACTCCTCCTCCCAAATGCCGCAAGATCACAAAATCCCGCAGCTCACCAAAGGGCTTTGGTGGGATTCCAATTAGCATGAAGTCACACAGTCCAAATCTTCTACATATCTCAGCAAACCTGAGCAGTCTCATGACTGCTCTTAGCTTGTGCTCTCACTGAGCTTCTGCTCAAAGGCAGAACTTGCCTCCGAGGTCCTTACAAATTCTCGGCATTTTTTCATCACATGCAAGAGCAGACTCAATATAATTATGCAAGTAGCTTAGACAATAGCATCTTTTATTGTAGGAGAAAAGACTAAGGGAAGATTTTTTATGGCTTAGGAGTTTATAGGAAATCAGAATGAGAGGCACTGATTGTGGTTCGATTGTTGCAAGTCGGTGACATCCTTTCTAAGAAACATATGTAAGCACACCGAGTTAGTCTTGTTTCACAAATTTAAACTAAATCTTGAAGATGGCCTTATAGATTGCACTGGTTACCATGAGTGCCTGTCACTGACTGGGTTCCACTAGGACCAAAACAAATCTTGACCTTGCAATAACTAAAATGATCAGCAAAACCTCTCTGCTTGAACTACTACTTTTGCACCTTGGATTGGTGGGTTTTCAACTGCTATCCAGAACCTTCTGGGTCCATAAATTACAAGGATCTAAGTGAAAGGAAATTATGAAAAGCAATTTTATTAGCAGGAAACTTAAGTTCACTACACTAGAAAAATATCAAAGCACTTAAAGTTTGAAAACCACTGCCTTGGAGAAAAAAAGTAAAAGTTTCACCTTTAATGAGATGTTAGTGCATTCCACTTTCCAGATCTTCATGTACTTCCACAATAACATGATGTTTACATTGGAAAAATGTAAATTCTGAACTTTTGAAATTTTGTACTGGTCCTACAGAGCTGGGTTTTTTTTTTTTTTTTACAAAGTCTAAGCTGGGACCTAATTTCTTTTTTTCACATTTGAGTTTTTTCAGGACCTGTGCTAACATCCTGGATTATAAATTCTTCAGAACAAGGTTCCCATATCTGACAAGTGCCTTGCACTGCAAGACAATTACTACTGTAACATTACAGAACTCGAGCATATTGTATCCTGCTTGAAATTTAAATGTTAGCATATGACTCAAATACAATAACATCTGAAATACTCAGGTACGAGAAGTGACGCTTTTCCCATTAAAGTCCAGGAAAACAAAACAGTGGAACAAAGCCTGTGTTGTGCCCTCCTTCACACCATCTTCCCTTCTCCTTCCACGGCAGTCAGACTGACTTACTAAAGAGCACATAAGTAAAACAAGCAGCATAGGTGCTAGAAGGATTATGAAATTACTTGGCTTTGCATTCCAGCTTGATTTTAGAAGGTGGGGAAAAAATCACTGCAAGACACTGAAATAGCATTGTACAGACTTAAGAGGTATTTGCCATTTATTTTTTCTGTAATTGGGAAATAAGGGTAGCAGAAGGCCTGGTCTTAATGCAGATTCGAATACTGATGCAAATCCAGCAAAGGAGACTCTAAGAAGTGACTGAAAACAACAAGCATGTTTGTGCCAACCCACTCAGTTGATTAACTCAGCATTTATAACACCAACTCTCCTTGGAAATAAAAAGTGCATTAGGCGAACAATTCTAACTCCAAACAGCTAACAATCACAGCTACTGTGAGTAGATTCAGCAAATATATAAGCGTATTAGTGGACTGCACTTAAAATTTTTACTTTTACTGTCTAGATTCCATCTGATAATTTACAGCCTCCTTCTGTAATTACAAAATAAAGTTAGGAAAACAGCAGCCCAGATCAAAACTACAGGGTTCATGTTAGTGCACTGAATCTCAGTTAATGACAAAAAAGCAGCTTTACTGTGGCCCTTCAGTAGGCCCTTAATAAAGGAAGTGTCAGAAGGCTAATTGTGAAGACCCATTTTCTTATTCTTGTTTCAACATTAACAGTAAATTTCTTTCCAAGTATATCATATGTGGTATCGCTGGTGTGTCACAATAACTTTCTGCTCTTTATTCTTAGGTATGTGGATTTATACGTTTGCGGTTTTTAAATTTCATAGATGGGAGTCAGTAACAAGCTTTTTAGTTTTTACAGGCAAATAAAAATGCTTGCCAGGGGTTTCTGACTTAAAATTCTGAACAGCAGATTGATGTAGGCCTCTTGATCATTCTTACCATGTTTTTACCAAGTTACAGTATAAAATAGCTGTTCTACTAATTGCGTAGGGATTTGCATCCCGTATCCAGATAGACTACTAAAGCTGCCTTCATTTTCCCTTTGATCTTGCATATTCTACTGCTTGAAGGAATACAGACAGGTGATGGAAAATGCTGGGATTGTTGCAAGTACAACTGCTTAAAGACCAATTAACAACAAAAAAACCAAAATGAACAAGAAGCCAAAGTGGAACTAAACCCACAACAGCTGCCGGTCATCAAGGCAGTTTTCCCAGTGGGCAAGAGACTGTTACTAATAGGATGGAAATACAAAATTTGCTGAGACCAGCTGTAACCACTGATGAGTTATACATTGAGAAGTGTCTCATTTCTCACATTTTCTGTAGGACAGCAGTCATTGTGAAAAAAAGCAGGAACTGAAATGTAGTTCTGCTAACAATTAGTACAAGGAGCTGATTTTACAGTAGTGCTATTTTTGTCATATTTTCAAAATAACTTTCACTGATTTCACCCATAGAAATAAGTTATTCCTCAAAGTCTAACCAATGTAGTATAATTTGTTAGGGATGGCCCACCTGAAATTCTCTTACATTTTAAACAGTTTAATTATTGTAGAATCCTGATACTAGAACCCTCAACAGAAGATTAACCCAACTTTTACGTTCCCTCTTTACAACAGCAGAGGTACTGACATGTTTCAGTCATATTATATAAACTTATATTCATCTATTAACAAAAAAATGTATGCTGTTGCTGCAAGAGACAAATATTTCTTGTTTCTAACCAGTGAATTAGTCTCAAATTCAAATACAGAGTAAATGTAACTTCAGAGCTGGGAACATGTTTGTGTGTAAGGAGTACAGCCCACTGCTTTCACAGCGATAACTATACCTATTAAAACCATAGCAACATTGAGCAGATATATGCGCAAAAGCCATTCTTTTCTTTGACACAGTACTGAAAGAATGGTCAATATCCACAGTTTGGAGACACTGAAAAGTCAGGACAGTCTGCACTATCTAAACTATCGCTAAATAATATATACTGAGAATTAAAAAAAAGACATTTTTATTCAGTGATGATTCATTTCCAACTCATCCATACAAATCAAGAAGTGAGGGACTCCAAGAACAAAGAAGAACTGTTCAAAAGCATTAGCATAAGTTACCACACATTTATTGATTTTTAAAGCAGGTAATGCAACATTGGCAAATGGAACAATTTGTCATTCTGCCTGAGCATTTCTTTTAAATGTGGTTCTTTCAGTGTCTTGGTGACGGTCTTCCAGAAGATGGCTGAGGCTGCCTGAATTTTGAGAGAACCACATCAGAATCCACAAAGGTATAAATACCATATTCATGATGCTGAAGGTTCTTGTACGTAGAATTATCAAATTCCTCTGGAGCAGGCTGAGCAGCTGTTGTGGTCTCTGAAAAACAAACAAACAGTGACTGGTGACTCTAAGATAGCAATATTCTTAATTGCTGAGTCAGCCTTCATGTACTTGTAGATCCCTCATCCAATCAACACTTTACAAAAAAAAAAAAGTCAGCAACTATAACCTAAGGACAAGTTTACTAAATTCTGCTGGTATCTTGTGTGGTCCTGAAGAAGCACGTCAGTATGCAGCAAGGGAGCAGAAATCAGTACAAGTCATGTACTACAGCATGGGTTTTCAAATCAAAGCTACAGCTAACACTGAGGGAGGAGAGGGCAGGACATTTCATTTATACTTTGAAGAAGTAAGCCTGCATTCCCTGGCTTTTTCATAGTTGCCTTGGTTTTCACTTTGGCTGGAACTGTAGGTAACATTCTCAGCAAGCCAGGAGCGGCAAAGAAGCAGTACAAATGATGTATCATCTTGTCAGACCACAAGATACAGCAATTAGAAATACTTTATAAATTGATTTTTTCCATAGGGAGAAGCGATGGAATTACTGAGATATTCAGTTTAATTTCAAATGTAGTTATATTGAACAGCAATATATCAAGAGCCTTTGAGGTAAATTTCCCTTCCTTGTTTAAAAGCTCATTCTAATACAATCTTTTAAACTTTATAGCAGCCACTCTTCCTAAGAGAATAACCCTAATAAAGTTATTCAGAACTTCTTACTTCACATTAAGGCCAACACTAATTCTTACACTTTTAGAATATTACGCAAATTCAGGCAGTACCATTTACATGACTATGGGCTGACTTTACTACCAAGTAAATTGCAAGAAACAAAGCTTTATTTCCAATATTAATTTATTCCCATGTACCCAGAGTTATAAAAATAGTAAAGTCATAAGCATAATATAGCAAAAAGCTTGTCATATGAATTTGTATGTGGTGATTTATACTAGATCCTATGAAAGTTTTTGTAATGTAGCAGTCTGCAATAAAAATACAAGAACTCAAGCAACAGAATGCTAGAATTTCCCTTTAATAATGCCATAATAATTACAGTGTAATACTATCGGTTTAAGAGCATGCATTCATAACATCTAGCAAGGCTCACTTACAAAATGCAATATAATAAGCCACGGTTTTGGAAAAATGACATGTTGAACCTATGAAAGGAAACATCCTCATGCCTACTGCTCGTTTCCTACTGAGACAGCTCATCGGAGACACCACTACATACATATCAACCAGATGAAATGGTCTTTGCTGCAAATAGCCTCAAGAACAAGCACGCGTAAGAAAGCAAACATTCAACCTGCAAGACACGGTTGTTCCAAATTAAGAGGCAGATGCTCAGGAAGAAAAGCAGATGGAGTCTAATTTTTACTGCCCAAATACACTGTACTTGGCTTCGCAAAGGAAAGATTTATCCCTGAGTTCATTCCCCCCGTACTCCAGACTTCATCTGTGCTTTCTCTCTTAAAGAGCAAGAGTTTCACAGGATGTTCTTGAAAAATGAATCAGAGGTATATTTCTGAGTTGCCATGCTGCTATTGCACTACTTATTTAGCAGTTAAAGACAAATTCAATTTTTGCTGACTGCTTAGTAAGCCTGCTCTACAAAGTGGATGACACCGCCTTCACTTTCAGGTTTGTAATGGGAAAAATTGCCTTTATGTCTTTGGTACATCTGCTGCAGAGTTTTCAGATAAGCTAAATAACACAGGAACATAAGTGCAGAATACAGAAGAGATCATTAATGGTGAACATTAAACATGGAAAAGCAGCAGCTGTTCTCAAAAAAAGCCACTAAAGGAAGAGAGAACAAGATACCCCTGAAGATACCAGTGAAGCTGTTGAACATTTGAGTATAGCTAGGTTTCACTCTTCGCTACCCTCTGACACCCAGACATTTTCCTGGCAGTAGAGGGGTGTGAACTTGCCTGTACTAACTCCTTCTCCTCCCCTACAACCACTGCAGCAGAGTTCTCTAGCAGGCGTGTAGCACATACCTAGTGGAGATTTTCCTGCTGTCACACCTTTACCATCTCTACAGAGCAACTCAATAGCAAAAAAGCTCTTTTTGGCATATCTGGGTTTACCTAAAGGGTTTTGATGTGTGATTATGCTGATGATGGGTCTGGGGCACAGCGGTATTATCACCCCATTAATATAAATCTACTGGAAAAAATTGTCATATGGACTTAATCTTATTCTGGATTAACAGCATCAGAATAGCAGCTGCTGTTTCACAGACCTACAGAGTGTCATAACCTTCACCTTGAATCATTTTTAAGAGCAAGTCCTCCCTCCCTTTCTTATACTGGAAAGTAACTGAACTAATTCTTTTGGTCTTAGTATCAGCTCCAATGTGGAAAAAACCCTAATGCCTGAGCATCTAGAATACCGCTGTGGATAAAGAGGGAGAAAAGCATCATCTGTAAATAATCACAAAGAGTATTTCCCAATTTATTTTAAAAGCTTCCTCTGCTGACCATCAGGATGAGCAAGTAAATGGAAATGATACTTGTAAACAGTGCTGCATTTAACCATTTAAGTCGGGGCCAGGGAGGAAGGTAAGGTTGGCTTCCAGCTCTAAAATAGATCAAATTATGATCTGACTAACCCTTTAGAACAAAAGGCAGCTCTTTGGCTCCTCACTGTATCCTGGAAATTGATGTGCAAAAGTGATTGTTTGCCACTTAACCTGGTTAGACACTTAAAGAGTGATATCCACACAGCTTTACAAGTATGCTGCCTTTACATCCAAGTAGGCAAAATCTTTAATTCAAGGAAGCAACAAGAACAGTAGCCTTGAGAACGATATCCTGCCTAAGGGAGGAGTCAAGAACGGTAAGCCACCATAGATCAGGACAGAGAGGCACTTACTATTGAAATACACAGAATGAGAGCAGTAGGAACGCTGGGAGAGGGCTTGCACAGGACTATTTCTTTTCCCAACCATAAGCTAATAGGAGTGGTTGTAACTAAGACAGATAAGTTAGATCGGGAAATACAGCTAGGGAGATGATTATTTGGTCCATGATGATTTCCCGTAAGATAATATCACCATCTCCTCCCTAACTCACTGCAAAAACTGAGTTAAGAGGTCAACTTTCTGCTACTTCTATATATGACTCACAACACACCAGTCAATAAAACTAATCTCAAGATTTGGCAGAGATCACTGGATGTCTTCTATAGATTTCAAAAGAATTTTCAATAACCTCCAATTATTTCAGAATGGAAACAAACCTGTTTTCATTTGATAAATAATTACTGGTTTATGAAATAAGATACGATGAAATGAAGACTGCTTCCTTTGACAACATAACTGGGAACTGATTATTACACAGTTCTCAGAACAAGTAGCAAGAGACAAGAATTTCTCTTCCAGAGACCACTGCTACACTGTTAGCTTCAGTATAAAGATCAGAGAATCATGAGTACAGAAGATTTTGGACACCCTTTAGCGAAAGTTAAACCTTAGCCCAGATGAGTCAATACAGTTCAAACAATTTAAAGCTGTACCCTCTATTGTGCTTCTTTCTCCAGCTTGGACTCCTGCTTCCTGAATGATCTCATCCCTTGCTGTAGTGTGCGTCTCCAGCATTGTGCTTTCAGAAGTCTCCTCTTGTAGTTTAGGAATAGCTATTTCTTCCGCTTCAGACTCCTGTACCTCCTTTACCTTTTTTCCTTTCCCTCTGGACATCAGTTTTTGCTTTTTGTCTTCCTGAGTCACTGACAGAGCTTTCAGCTGAGTAGCTGCTGCTTGGCTTCCATTGGACTTTTCCCCCAAATAACTAGATTTAAGGGTGACATCTGTCAGATCTTGACTTTCATCCACGTGCGGTTCCAAGATCACCTTCTGATGACCTGTTTCTTTGGGAGTTGACTTTACGTTAGGGTCTCTTGCTTTGGGTTTTAATGTTTTATGATTGATTGAGGTCTTAGAAAACTTGACCTGCTTGATAGCGGAGACATCAGTTTCTACTCTGCACGGCTTCTTCTTAGCTACATATTCTTTGTGGTGTTTTGGGGGCAAATTCTCTTTTGGTAGCATCGATGCCTTTACTGTTACGTTCTCAGGAAAAAAAGAATCCCGTCTTGGAAACTCTACTCTGGTTTTAATGGCAATTTCTGGATCATTATCATCATCTTTCTCTTCTTCGGAATCTGAGCTAGAATCTGAATCTGAGCTGGATGAAGACATTTCTTCTTCAGCTAACTCTTTCCTCAAGTCTCCTCCTGTTGCAGTGACCTTTTCTTCCTCAAGGGAGGAAAGAATCACTCGCTGAGGAAACGCAACCACGGTTTTTCTTGACATGAATATCCTCAGATCTTCAACAGAAGGTTCTGAAGCTTCCTTGAGGTTAGTACTAGATATGCTTGTGGATGCTGGGGGAGAGCTAGAAGACAACATTTTAGGAAATTCAACTGTTGTTCTGGTGGCTAGCAGCTTGGTGCTTCCCTGTGGTGCCACTACATCTAGGAAATGGTATAAAGAGGATTATCATCATTATATTTGACATCCCTATTAATTAGTGTTCTTAGTTATACAACTCTAACTTTCTGACATGGTCTGGTACATAAAGCAAATTGAAAAATGTTATTATACTAAACAGAGGCATTATGAAACAGAAAGTTACATTTTTGTACAGATATTTTAAAAAAGCCAGAGCTCTAGTTAGCATTGAGCACCCTTGGCTGCTGCAATGCTGAAACTCATGAGATATGGCTTTTGCTCCTTGCTTTGCCAGACTCCTTTTGAGAGCTGTTTTTCTCTGTGACTCAATTCTGCAGCACTGGAACTGATTTACAAACATCTTCCTGTCTCAGGTGAACGTTAAGATAGCTTGTTAGCTGACCTCTCCACATATGCTGCTACCGAAGCGTTTTAATGTCTGTAAACAAGCCAGCAAAGCAGAAGACCTAGCAAAGAGCCAATAGCCATAGCCAGCCTCTTGCAGTAGTTATCCTTGTAAGCGACAGGAAGGGATGACTCCCAAGGGCCAAGTACTAGAGCAAGAGACACCTGATGTTATACATGAAAGTATTACCTGTTCGCATGTCCATGAGGTCTATCACCTGAATTGTGTCTAACAGTTTAATGCAATTTCCCAAAGACCCTATCTCCTCTAGTCTTCAGCAACTGCACTTTGCATTTTTCCCTTGAGACCTACTCATTGAGAAGTCTTAGAAGATTTCCTCATGCTGCACACTAGCCTGCTTTTATTTCTTCTCCCTCATGGATACTTTCATTGAGATAAATTCTCCAGACAAGGAGCCATAGGTGAAGAGAAAGCAGCAACTTTCATACTCTTCCACAGACTATCAGATGCCCCTTGGATGCCCATGCCTATGGATATCCTCAATAGTAGAAGCTGATCAACAATGTATAATGTCATCATTAGAGAAGACAGGAGGACAAAAAAGACTAGGAGCACATTAAAAAGATGCATCACCACTGAATTTTGCTCCAGCAAGGCCAACCCTCATAAGGAGTTGTGCCACTTCAGTTTGCAGTGTAATTCAGCAGATTTCCAGTCTATAAGGTAGAGCTACACCTGCACAATTTGGAATCCCAGATCTATTTTAAAAGGCCATAAATTAGTTTTTCTCCTTACTGATATGCTATAGTAATATCTTATATAGCCTAAGGAGTTACTGTAAGTAGTTCTGGGCAGGAGCAAGTCTTTAGCAACGTCCAAATGAAAATATCACAGAAGAGTCAGAGATGCAAAGTCAGAAATAAGGCATTTAAGAGAGAAATGCAGAGTTCATAACAGAAAAAAGAATGAACCGAATATCAGTTTACTACGCAGGTAATACTTTTGAAGGATTTCAGATACTTATCTCCACCAGACTGTAGGTGCAAATAGTGGGGCCAGGGAACAAAAAGTCTATAGCATAAGAGCAAAATACAGCAGCAAGACTGAGAACTGCAAAATCTTAAAAGTAACATTAGAGCAATAGGGAGCCGCTTCCACAACCTGCCTTCCATTAACGAAGGAGTTTAGCAGATGCTGGGAACTCCCGACTTGAACAGAAGTAACATACTGCAAACGAGTAGCAACTTGCATTTTTGAGAAACAGCACCTTCGATTTTTTTTTTTTTTTTTTTGCTACTAAATTAATTGAGGAGTAGGAGGGCGAGAGTCACTTTTGAAGGAAGCCCGACTTACTGCAGACTGGCACAGCCAAACACAGCAGCCTGTAGAAACTATATTTGAGGAAACATCACTCAAGACTGAAGAGTTCTTCAAAAAAGTGCACAGAAAGGCCAAACTCATGCGAGAATGCTCAAAGAGAGGGAAGACAAGGGAAACCTGAGCAAAAGCTGGAGAATTACTAATGCAAAGACATCCTAAGAAACCAAGAGGGCAGATAGCATTCAATTTCAGCATTAACAGTAGATGTTGCTAAAAATAGTCTAAACAATAGTATTTGGATATGTGAAAGGGATCCATTTTTCAGCTTTTAAGTGGAAAATCTCATATTTTTGATACAGGCACTTTAATTGGACACAAAATAAAACAGCATGGCTGCGTTCTGTACAGCAAGTTTTTTTTAACTAAGGTATTTCAAGCTTTGTACCACCTGAATTGTATTTGGCTATTACAAGACTGAACTGACTCTGCTAAAAGAGCAACACATCCAAATCAGTAACAAGAATGTTATTGCCAGATGCAACTTAGAATCGGGTTGTAACATTGGTATCATCACTGAGATGCCTTTAAAATGTGTTCACATTCAGAAAGGTGGCATTCAGAAATTTCAGGTCTGTTCCCCATTATTGATGTCATTAGTAAATACGATCACTTTACCAAAGCAAAGAAAATTTTCACACATTGCTCAAATTTGAAAAAATCTGGGTGCATCTTATACAGCTTAACTAAGCTTAATCATTTGCAGAGGGAGGAGGAAGAGCAGCTGGCTTAAAGAGGTAGCCTAATAGGTCTTTTGACACTTCTGAAAGCAGAGAGCTGCTGAGTAAAGAATCTAGAAACTGGTGCTTAAGTAGTGTGCTTGATGTTTTACCTCGACCACACTTAAAAATAATATATAAAATAAACTATAACAACTATTTGTTATTCAGTTAGGCTTATACTACACTACGCAACAAAAGCTTTCTGAACGGAACACCCAAGCTTTTATTTGCCTTGGTATTTAAGAAGCTAACATTAGAAGCCAAAGTTTGCGTTCAACCATTCTTTCAGAGATCTTTTCAATAGCTATCGACATGTCCGGTTACTCCTGTATATGGTCCCAGAAAGCTTTGCTGTTTAAGCACCTGGATCTCTAATTTGGGATAAGAATCTTAATCTTTGAATCAGCGAGCCGCTATTTACAAATAGCATTTTGCACATTATATCCCCCTCTAAAAGCTATATTTATATTTTGGTTTTGGTCAGGGAGAGAAGTGGTTCAAGTATCCCCAAACTTTGCACTTTAAAATCCAAACCCAGGTCAGCTTGCAAATCTAGGGGGCCACATAACTAAATTTAACCCAACAGAGCCGTAGTACTTTTCTGCCACTTCTCGACACTGCTGCTTGAAGCAGATATGACTATGTTGCAAATCTCTCTCTCTCTCCCTGTAAAATGGGCTGCCTTTTGACCCAGGTGATCCAAACATTTCAAGAGGCAAGATGGAACGTCTTATGCTCGAAACTAAGTTTTGCACCTCGTTACAAAAAGGCAATTTGCTACACTCGCCTCCATCAAATTTCAGCAACTTGCGAAGCTACTTTCTATTGGGACAAGTGTAACAATGACCCTTCCTCAAGTTTGGTCAAGGACCAAAGTGGCTAGTGTATTAAGGTGCAGGGAAACAGGAAAAAAATGGCAAGCTTTACAGTGTGCCTTCGAATATAAAGATATTCCACGCACACCCTTCCTACCAGATCTTTGGTTTTCACAGCCTTACTGTGCAGTTATGTTGGAACAGAAATCACTGTTTGGGGTGTGATGAACTTCCATTTTACTAGTTAGCTTAGAAGCTGTTCAGAGACATGGCCATACAGCATGGCTTGGAAAGTTTCTAGGCTCTTTTTGCTTATTTAACTATAACCGAAGCTACTTGAACTTCAGGTGAACCTCCTCAGGTTTGGCAGCCTTCAGGCTCAAAAGCCTTTTCAGCTCTGTACGTCATCCACAGGGCACAGAAAATCCTCCTAAAGCTCGTAAGCTGGGCTGGGAAGGCAGTTAGCTACCTCGCAGTTTAACAGGGGACAAGGGGGTTCCCCTACGAACGCTCGTCCACACGTTTTCCTTGGCGCACAACCTTTGACCGTGACGGAATAAAACAGCTTACGCGTTTGTGGCCGTGTCCGAGAGCCGCCCGGCTCGGTGCAGAGCGGCGCCGCCGCCGGGGCCGCGCCTCGGAGCCGCCGGGCCTCCCGCCGCAGCGCCTGCGGAGACAGCCAACGGCGGACCCTCACCTTCCGGCCAGGGCCCGGCCACACAGCGCCCTTCCCACAACCCCGGCCTTTCTCGGACGCATCGTTAACCACTGATTCGCGTATAAATAACAGAGCGGGACAAAACCGAGGCCCATCTCTTCGGTATGCTATTGGGGGGGGGGGTAGGATTCCCCCCCCAGGCATCAGCTCTGATCGTGACACCCCGCCCCTGCGCCCCCAGGACCGGCGCATGCGCAGACCCGGCAGCCTGCGCCAGCCAATTCTGCCAAGAGGGGGGGAGGGTGGCTGTCAAAGTGCTCCGCGCATGCGCACCAGCCCTCCAACCCCCTCCTCCCCAACCGTCGCCGCTAGAGACGGGCCGCGATGCGGCCGGCACCTGCGCAATGCGCGGGCGGAAGGTCGGTCAGTCACCGGCCGGGTGCCCACAGAGCGGTGCCCCCGGGCACCGTTAGGGGGTCGGGAGCGGCCAGAGACGGCTACGAAACCCCTCTGTGCCCCGCGGAAGGGGTGCCCTCCCTTGCCCGTTACCTGGCAGGTCGCCGCCCGGCCGCAGCCCTGCAGCAGGGGAGCAGCCATCTTAGCGCTGGCCCCAAGGCACCACGGGCTTCCCGGCGGGCGGGGCCTCCGCGCCCGGCTCCGCCCTGCTTCCCGGCCCCGGCGCGGCGGGGGCTGCCCGGTTGGGAGGGTGGGAAGGCCGCCGCCGCCGGGATCCCCCCCCCCCCCCCGGTAGGCCCGTGGGGGGCGTGTTCCCCTCCTCTCCCTTCCCCGTGTTGGGTGTGACTGTCTAAAACACCGCGGCGTTGGGAGGGCGCGATCTTCGCACTGCCCTGCTCCTAGGGAAGGCTGCTGCCGCTCGGTGGGTCGGTAGACACGGTAACACCGCGTGAATCGGCTGTGCCGGCGGTTGTTGCTGGTGAGTAACCTCTCTTCTCTCCGGCTCCGGAGGAGGAGCTCAGGATTCAGACACTGAGGACGGCGTAAACCGCGTTGCGTAAAATACACAACCCCCTGGCCTTTCTCTTTTCATCCCTGCCCATATTGCCCTTCTTTTTACAAGGATTTTAAGGCTTACTTACAATTATTCCAGTAGTTAGTTATGACTAGGGATTGAAATGAAATAAGCTGGTTCATGACTTCTGAATAGTCCAGCTGACACTTCTGAGTTATTCAAACGCTTAAAACATTTTAAACTAGACCCGCTACTTTCAGGTGAACCATTTATACCGTCTGCTATCTGCAAGCAGTTATACCCTGAGTAATAACGTGTAATGCAACTATTCAGAATGATTTCAAGTTGTTCTCGTGTTCAAAATATGTCATTAGGACGCAATAGAATTGCTGCATCAACCGTAAAGTATAGCTTATTTGAAACCCAAGAACTGGATGAGGTGATTTGGCTGCTAGCCAAAATCATAATATACAGTTAAAACAGGAAGGTTAGCATTATGCTGAACGTTTTTGCATACACCTTAACAGACTTTTGCTGTGTATAATCATAGTTGTTTTGTTTTGTTTTGTTTCCCCCCCCACGGTGCTGTACGTGTGCTGCCATCACGTTCACCTCCAGGAGAGAGGAGCGTTTTCCTTTTAGAGTGGTGCCCATCTCCGTAAGAATCCACCCCCGTCCTCAGAAGTACACGCGGTCCCCTCGCGCCACGCTCCCGGCCACCGCAGGGCAAACCGGGTGCCGCCGGGGCAGCGGTAAGGTGCGCACTTCGCACCGGGTCGTCCCGGAGCCGAACTGCCCCCCCCCCCCCCCAAACCCACAGCACCGCGCAGGCGCAGCTGCCCCGGTGCGTCATCGCGCCGCGCGGTGACGGTCGCGCTCGGCGCTGGCTGTGGCAGGCACGTGGCGGCGGCGGCTCATGGAGGGCGGCGGCGGCGGCGGGGGACGCGGCCCTGGCCCGGCACTGGCGCTCCGTGGGACGCTGATGGCCATTAGTGGCGGCGGCAGGTTGCTGGCGGCCCGGTACAAGGAGCCCGGGTCAGTGACGGGGAGCGGGCGGCGGCGCGGGGCCCAGGGAGGCTGGAAAGGGCGGGCTGCTCTGCCGCCCCCGGGGGCACCTGGCCCTTCTGGCTTCGCTGCCGCTCCCCGGCGACTTTGAGTAGCGAGGAGCGGCACCTCTCGCCTCTCACCGGGTGGTGCTGCGGGATAGCAGCGTCATGTCGGTGACTGACTCATGGAGCGAAGCCAGATTCTCTTGGCCTGTTGCATGTTTACTGCACCTGCTTCAGTGTAAGGGCAGGTGCACCGGGATTGTGCAGTTAGCACCCGGAGTGAGGTACTAACAGCATGTAGGACACTGTATGCGTGTGTGTTTTGGGAGATCTGTGTATAGTTAAGTGCACATTTCTAGGCATTTCTTTTATGTGTTTTCAATTACAGGCAATATCACTTTTCAGCTCTTTTGTCTTAGCGGTTTTTGGTGTTGTAGTATGACCATCATATTGATGTCGTTGGTTTGTGAAGTCACTAAATACTAGAAATCCAGCTGTGTAAATGCTAGTGAACACATTGAGGAGCCTGTCAGAACTAAAATCTGTACAACTTACGCTGAAAAGAAGATGAATACTTTGCCCACAGATTATGATTTCTGTTTTGCACATGTGTACAATACAGGGTTTTGAACTTTTACTGCTTCTGTAGCACTTTAGGAGTGCTGTTGGCAGGGGATGGTTCTTAGAGGTAAGGGTCAGTTGGGCATATGACTGTGTAATAACTGCGTTACAAAAGAGTTGACACTTATCATGGTTAAGTTCATGGTTGTTCTAGTTGGCAGTTGTTTTAGTCTGTTTTTTGTTTATTTGTTTGCAGTGACGGTAGTCTGTTCGTGTATGATTGCATCAAGGCGGAGAAGAAGACCGTAGGAAATAAAGGGTGAGAGAATTTGTGTACGTAACTTGCTGCTTTCCTAGAGGGTGCGTCTCCTCCTGAGGTTATGTGGCAGTGAAGAAAATACAAGAAAGGCATAGAATGACTGCTTGAACAGGTGATGGCCAAGTGATTTTTTGCTAACCCTGATGAATATATACATATATTGTTTTTAATTTCATCTCAGTGAGGAGACTAAGTGTTTTGATTTTTTTTTTTTTTAAGAAACAGTAGTAACATAATCAATTTTTCTGTGTGACTCTTGTCAGTCCAGGCAACAGATCCTCTGTTAGATCATCTAACTCAGAAAAGAATAGAATAGGTTCCATGTGTACAAGCTTGCCTTCAGGTCTGTGTTCTAAATAGCAAGCTCTCTAAAACTGAAACAATCTTTTCCTTAGTTTAAATTCAGCCACTATTAATTGTTTTACTTGTAGTGAGTCCTGCTGTTTTCCACTAAATTGGTATCAACATATGCTACCGCACAGCCTAGTACCTGCTGAAGCAAATAATGATGCAGGCTTAGGCCTTACTGCCAGCTTCCTTTTTCTTGATTTTTTTTTTCCCCTACCATAGGAGAATAAAGAAATCTAAATCTTGCCCCTGGCTATAAAACTATTAAATACTTCAAAAATGCTGGAGCTGTTAGGAAAATTGTAATTAGCCCTAACCTTTAACCTTTGCTTGGATTCTTTGTTCTTATGAGTCTGCAGTGTGGGATGAGACCTGGTGTAGAGGTGCTTGGATGCTGCACCATGCAGAGATAAGCAGTCTGGAAAGCAGGATGCCAGTCTTAATTTGAGTGCAGCAAAGTGCTGTGTCTCACTAGTTTGGGTGCAGGACAAGTCCTGGCATGGTACTTATGGTCCCGTTGTAGTCACTGCTACCACAGTCTTTGCACTGCACTCCACTGTAACGTGGAGGCATATCTTAAAAGGAATGCAGCTCTAAATTGGATCTTGGATATGTAGCTTCTAGCCTTTTAAGTTCAAAAGACTGTTCACCTTATTTATAGCAGCTTCTGTTTACAGTATAAAGCTGTGTAGTGAGACTACACTGTTTAAAATGTCAGCTAATAATTGTCTTCCACTAGAACCTATGTAGTTTGGTATTCGAGAATGGTACCAAATCTGAGGAAGCGACTCATATGCTTGAGGGAGGGCTGCCACGCAGAGGGACTTTGATAACTTGAAGAAGTAGGCTGTCAGGAACCTCATTAGGTTCAGCAAAGGCAAAGTTCTGCACCTGAAATGGACGACTGCATAAAAGGGAACAGGCTGAGGGCTGACTGGATAGAAAACAATTCTGCAGAAAAGGATATGTGGGTTCTGATAAGCTGGGGATAAGTCAGCAGCATACCGTTGCAGCAAAGGATGCCAAGGGCATGCTGCGCTGTATTAGCAACAGTGTAGGTAGGAGGTCAAGGGAAATTATTTTTCCCCTCTGTTTGGCATTTTTGATACCATATCTGGAGTACTGTGTCCAGTGTTGGACCCGCCAGTAGAAGAAAAGTGTTGATAAACTGGAGTTAATGCAGCAAAGGTCCACCATGGTGGTCAGGGGGCTGGAATATGTGATGTATGAGGAGAAGCTGAGAGAATAGGGTTTTGTTCAGCCTGGAGAAAAAAAGCTAAGGAGAAATCTTATTGGTATTTAGAGCCTTGTAGAGGGTATAAAGGAGACAGTCTGTCAGATGCTTCTTGGACCTGCATAGGGTCAGGATGAGATGTAAGGGTCACAGGCTGCAACATGGGAAATTACAATTAGATGCAAGGAACTTTTTCACCATGAGGGTGCTTAAACATTGTGACAGAGACCCAAATGTGTGGAATCTCAATCCTTGGAGAAATTTAAAATTTGACCGGACAGGACCTGAGCAACCTCCTCTCATTTGACCTGATGGGAGGAACGGGTTGGATTAGATGATCATCAGAGCTCTTTTCTGACCTAAATTACACTGTGATTCTTGCAAAGTTGTGCCTCTGTGTGGGTCTCACTGCAAAATCTTAACTGTGGCTTCTGAGAGTTGATTTGTCTTCCTGTTACCTTCAATAGGTTCTAAGTTAGGCCTTTATGCCTCCAAAACACAGAATCACTTTAAAAACTTACTGCTAGCCTCTAAGGAGCAAGTACGGTCTCTGTACCTTTGCGTTAACGTTCAAGCGATTTAACATTTTGAACACAAATATAGCTTAAAGCTTTGTGCTTTATTCTCCATGTTCACTCTTGGTGGTGGTGTGAGAGTAAGCCGTCTCTGCTTAAGGATTTTCGGTAACTCTGCCTCAAGCTGTGAACTTGTTTTTCCCCTTCTCTATATTAGACAGGATGGACAACCAGCAGAAAAAGGAAGTGTTGACATCCTAGCTTTTGCCTTCTCCTCATCAGGAAATTATTTTGCCTTGACAGATGACAACAAACGTCTGATTCTGTTCCATACTAAGCCTTTGTGGGAATGTGTTAGTGTCAGGTAAGGAATCAGGATGTTGCATGTCACTTCGTTATGCAGCTATGGCTGATAACTTAGAGTTACAAAATAGTAGTTCTTAAGGTGCAGCTATTTGTAATTGCTGTGCTTCCTTTTTTTTTTTTTCTTGTACTTCTTCAAGCAAACCTAATGTTTCCTGGGATTTCAAAGGTATCTGTCAAGAAGTTATGTATGGTATGTCACGCACCAAGAATGGGAGCGCAGGCTTTTGTATCTTTGGCAAAGAAAACAATAAATCTCTTTGCTTCTTCCAAGAATCAGTGTTTACATCTTTAAACTGAGTCTTTACGTGTTCTTAGTTGATGTTAAGGTTGAGTCTTCAAGAACTATACCGAACAGTTTAGAGAGCGCATTGCCCAGTTCTATTGATCTCTGATAGACTGGGAAAAGAGGGTATTTCAGGGAGCTTGTGAAGTCTGTCTTAAGAACATATCTTTAGGGATGCTGCCAGCTGTTTTCCTTCTGTAATACTGCCCTCCTGAGAAAACAGTCTGTAGCTGTCCACCAGAGGTCCTCCATTTACAAATTTTTCATTGCCACTCGTGACAATTGTCTGTATAAAAGAGGACCATGAAGGACTCCCTGAGAAAATAACTCAGCCTGTGAGGTCCCTGCTTCTGGTGGTCTCTGAGAAATGTGAGGCCCTGGTTGCAAAGTAGTGGACTCGCATCCTACAGTCTCTCATCTTGGCTGTGTTTGGGGGGGTACGTGATGGACCTTGGGTGGGTTAACCAATGTTATAGTGAGTAAGCAGTGAACAGAAAAAACAGAACTGTCCAGTTCTGTTCCGCTTAACTTTTAATCCTTTCTTTGTGATGAGATGTCTGTGGAGCCCATTGAACTAAAAAGGGTGCCCTCTACTTGCTACTGTATTAAAAAGAATTTCAGATAGTTTCAAATACTAGTCTCTAACCAGACTCCCTGACAGTTTTGTGTCAGTACTATTTTCTTCTCAGCTGTAAAATATGTGGCCACCTTTTTGCTGTATGAATGACTCGGACAAAAAGTAAAATAAAACAACTCTCTGATCACTGTTTTTTCACTGGGGAAAGAGTCCTTTCCAGTTGCTTATGTCTTGTCTTTTTGGAATGCATGGTACTCTCACTGGTACGTTTATTCAGGTGATATAACGCTCTGTGGACTTTGAATAATTTCTCTCCAGAGACTAGCTAATCCTGAGCTGTGGCAGTATGGGTCTGCTGTGCCTGGTCTGGACTGAATGTGAATTTGTCCTCTTGTTTCTTCTTGCATTCTTTTTTTCTTCTGCTGCTCTGCCGTGTTCTTCCTGTCTGGAAGATGCCAGTGGATAATTGTTTGACATTTTGATTTTCTGCTAAAAGGTCAGCTAGGACTACAGTTGGATTTTATGGAATGTCACTGCCTCCTGTTAGAAAAATGGGAGTACAGGCAGAAGGATCACTGCGTTACAAAAGAAGCGTCAAAGTTGAGCTATGTAACTTCTTATGGCAGTGTTTTGTGGCAAGCTGTGTTAAAGGTTTCATGCAGTGCTAGCTTTTACAGTAAGCTCATTTCAGATAAGGGGAACTTCTGAATCTGTACGTAAGAGTAAAGGCAGTGCAACCAAACCTGGAGTAAGAATTTTTTTGTTGGAAAGTAGCTTATTTCAAAGCTGTACTTCCTGAGCCTGTGACATCTTAGTGGGCATCCATGTCCTATGCATTTTCCTATTGTTAAGATATTCCTTTATCAGTCACTAAAAAGCACTAGAATTTCTGTCTGGCTATGTGAAGAGCAGTACATGTGTTCTTTCACCTGCAGAGGTCACTGAATTTCAGCAGCAGGTGAACAGAAAGGTCCAGTTCTTATGAACTCCAGTATCTACAGTCCTAAAGTATAATGGTAATAGCAATGGCTGTTACGGTGCAGAAACTTTCTCTATGGTAAATGATTCAACCTGTTTTAAAACTTGTTTTCTGACACATGGTCCTTATGTTTACCTGAAAAGTCATGATAAAATCATTACTTGCTGTGCTACTAATTGTAACTATAAGATACTGTCAGATGATGTGAGGAAGGCAGAGTTGGAGGTCAGGGTTTTTAATGGACAAGATACACCGAGACTCTGACTCTGTTAAAGTGTAAAGGAATACGAGGAGGAAGAGTCCTTAAGGCTCACAAAGATGAACTTTCTTTTACAGAACAAAGTGGCAGTTAGAGAAGTGGTTTCAACACAGCTTTTTGCATGTGTTGTTTCAAAGGGCTTTTTACTAGGAGACCTCTCACTTTGCCTTCTTTTCCTGATGCGTTTAGCTTTTAGTTTTATTACGGAGAGCGCAAGGAAGTTCATCAGGCCTTTTTCAGAAAAAGGGCAAGCTGCCTAGTTAGACACTCCATTCAGAAAATACCTAAGCAAAGTATAGACATGTAGTTTTAATGGTATCTTCTTCTTTCTCCCACCCTCCAGGTATTTGCAGTTATACAGTATATTCATTTAACAGGACTCAAAAATCCTGTTTTCACCTCCCTCTCCTGCCCACTCTTCTTTAGCATTATTCTCATTGCTGTCATTTCAGGGATGTGGCATGTGAGAGCTTCTTAGGCAGCCTTTGTAGGTCTTTGCATTTAACTGGGTCTGAGTCCAGACTTTCTGAAGTTGCTACACAAAACTGTTCAAGCTGTGCCATTTTTCTTTCAGATCCGTGAATAGGAGATGTACTGCCGTGATTATTACAGCGGCTGAGGATAAGATTCTGGTTGCCGACAAATCTGGTGATGTCTATTCTTATTCAATAACAGAACCCCAAACGGAAGGAAAACTTGAACTGGGTCACTTGTCTCTGCTATTGGATGTGGTAAGTACATGCTTCTGTGCAGCTTCTGTACAAACTTGCTCTCGTACTTGTGTTTCGGTTTTTCATTGTTGTCCCAGTCCCAACTTTGGGTCCTCCCACTAAAGATTTCTAGTCTTCTTTGGTATAAACCAAGTGGATGATCTGTGTTTTTTCCTGCTGAATGTCTGTGTGAACACGGAGTTTGGAAAGGAAACGCATGGGTTGTCTATTCTGGGAGCATGATTGTTCAACAGTTCTCCATGCTACAGTCCTGGAAGACTGAGAGAGAGAGAAAACCACACATGGGAATTCACCCAGTTCTGTCCTGTCAGTTTAGCTCATCAGCATGACTAGTGTCTTTCTTTTTAAGATGCAATGGGATTTCTGCTGTACTCCTGCTGGAGTTCAGTGGCTTTCATTGGACTCAGTAGTCAGTGTCGCTTGTCTTAGCGAGGAAGAAAGTTGCTGTCATAAAGATTTGCTTCTATTGTAAGTGGAAGCATGTGGTTTGATGCTTGCACCTGCCATTCAGAGTAGGAAGAAACAGGTAGTTTACTGCTTTCTTTTTCCTGGTGAGGAAGAAAAGCATTTAAAACAAACGTTCAGGTATTGGGCTCTAAAACTCTGTCTTTATCAACAGGCGCTGAGTCCTGATGACCGGTATATCTTAACGGCGGATAGAGATGAGAAGATCAGGGTCAGTTTGGCTAAGGCCCCTCATAACATTATATCTTACTGTCTGGGACACAAAGAGTAAGTTTATTGTGTGCAAATCTTCATTGTGCCGAGATGGATGAAGTGCTTGTTTCCCCAAAGCATATTAAGCACCAGCTACATCTGGGTTACAGACTCCAGAGACTGGGGGTTGTTAGTTCAGGATAAAGCCTACCTCAGTCTTCGGAAGGGCAAGTCTTTGTCATTTGAGCAGACTGAACTCTAACAGTATCTTGATGCAAAGCTCAAGCTTGGAGGTACTGTGGTAATAAAAATTAAAAACAGCTGTATCAGTAGGAAGGATGGAGCACTGCCTGCATAGGCATGCAACTGTAATGAGCTAGAGGCCAGAAAGTGATCCCATGAAATAGATTCTAGGACTCACACTTCTTAATGTAGTTTCCTTGTCTTTCTGGTAGCTGAGAAAAAGGGACTTCTGTGTTTTTCCTGAGATTGGTTCTTTTGCTTTGGGCAACAACAGTTAGACAAATAGAAGGATATGTGGAAGATGGATCATAGGAGACATTCCTATGGGAGGATATTGCGGTGGTATGTTATTAAGTCCAGCATGATGCAGGGTTCCCTGTACTTAAAACAAGAAGAATGCTTTTTCCTTCTCATTACAGTGATCTGGGGAAGGGAAGGCACCAAAACAATCTGCTAGCTATGCCGATGTGATTCAGATGTGCTCTGACCTGCTGGGAGAGCAGTAGTTGCTTTGGTACAGGAATAGACAATGTCTTCTAGCTAGTACGTTGGTACACCGTTTTTGGTCTATGGGAGGGATTGTGTTTTCCCTTTCCCTCTCAGTAGTCCTCCCAAGAGGAAGGAAAACTCAAATGGCTAATAGACTTTAAAAGATTTTTCCATCCTTATTTTGCTTGCTAAAATGACTGTCAGTTGTGGTATTTTCAAAGTCTTTTGAGTTTATCTTCCATCTATGTTTGTTTTGTGGGCTTTTGGAGAGTTGTTTTTGGGGGGGAGACTTGTGCAGGGGAGGATAGTGCAAGTTTTTTGCTGTGGCCACTGCTGTGTTCTGAGGTCCGTGGTGGCAGGGTAGCAGAGAAGATATGACCCTACATAGGGCAGAGAGCGTGCATAATTCTGCTCGTCTGGCTGCTGGGTTCCCCGAGGATAGCACCGCCCTTCAGGCACGTTCCTTCACAAGATGATGCAACATGGAGCAGTGAACACGCTTTATCAGGGGCAAGGGTTAAAGTAAGACAGTGTGACCGGGGAGCTTGAGATATTGGTAGCAACCCATCCGAAACCTACCCAGCAAGGTGTTTTAATAAAGTATTTAGGACAAAGATTAATCAAATCATTTGGTAGTGCAACCTGGGTAGAGTTGACATAGTTTAAAAGAAGCAGACTTTACGTATTAAAGATCTAAGCAGCCTTTGATCAGATAGGATTCTGTAGCATATTTACACAGCCATGTCTGATCTTTCTGCCTATTGTGTACACACAGTTGTACTTTCTAATGAATACAGAACTTGATGTTCAGAAAAACACTTTTCAACAGGGGCTGTTGTGCCTACACAAAGAATTCATTAGTGGTTGCACAATGGGAAGGCACTTAGTGTGAATTGGTTGAAATGTATTTAAAAATTCAATATTTAAATAAGGAATAGAATAAGTGAAGGAGTATATAAAGCAGCTGTAATTGTCGGTCTTGTTTTACACTCCTGGATTTTCCTCATTAAATGGGGTGCATGATGATTCTTTTTTAATCTGTTATGGTTGTATGCACCTTATGGACCTACCATTACTGCTTTGTCATGGGAGCTTATATTACAATGACCAAATCTTTTCCTTCCTTTTTTAAATTTTTATTGTTTAATGGCTTTTAAGTTGTGCTCATTTTCAAAAGCAAGACTGTCCACTCAGATAATGTTCTATGTACTAGTCAGGGCATTACATTTTACGTTGCTGAGCTCCAAGTTAATAAGAAATTACAGAAGTTCCGGTCCTCTTACTCCGCGAAAACAAGTCATCGTAGACGTAGAAATATTACACACCTATGAATAGCAAGGTTTCTAGCTGATTATAGACGCTCTTGGTACATTGCTACATGTTTGTTTTAAAACTTCATAAAGATTGCTTTTGAATGATTTCCAGCTGTAATGGAGGAGATGTCGTATTCTGAAGGATGAGTCCTCGCTGATGATGTGTTTTGAAAACAGCTGTTGACAGTTCTTGTTTTTAATGCGCATCACAAATTCAGGAAGGGGAACAAACTACCCAAATAAATGTATCTCCATTGATAATTTTGGTTTAAGTGGCAAAGCCCTCCGCAGTCAGGAGGGGGTTGGTAGAATCCCGAGAGTACAGGTAGGAAAATATTTTTTCTGTTAACTGGGTCGCTAGTAAGTATAGTGTATATATACTATACTAGGTATGGTGGATATACTTTATCTTCCTCTTAACTAGCTTGATGGGGAGAATCACTTTGTTTAGTTATTATAAGATTCTCTTTTAAAATGGATATGTTCTCTTACTGTGTGTGTTTAAAGACCAAGGTGTCACACAACAGAGTTCAACTTTTGACTACTTTCCCTTTAGGTTTGTAAGCAAAATATTTGTCATACCCAACTATCCAGATCTGCTGTTGTCAGCTTCTGGGGTATGTATTGCAATTGCTTCTAGAAAGTATTTTTTCTTAAAAGTTTAGACTTTAAAACCGTTATCTGCTTGTGCCTCCCTCCAGCTCCCCTGGGACACTGACAATAATTTCCCTTTGGTTTCCAGCTGCCTCCCTCCCTTTCTTTTCACCCTCACTCCCTTTCTCGGCTTTCTGTTCTGTGTTGAGCCATTCTATTGGTAGATCATATAGGAGCGATTTTACTGTGTTTATAACACAGCTATTGTTAACATCTTTGGGATGGAGAAATGAGAAAGTCCTCAATATTTCTTCATCATTAGCTCCTGCTTCAGAGCACAGGCAAACTGTAGTCAATGGACTATATAAAAAAAACCTTTGAAGCAAATTAGTATTACGTCAGCCTGCCATGATAATGAACGTCTTGAGAATTTATGGCCTTTGAATCCTAGATTTTTTTACAGCACTTAAGATGAAAGAATAGTTCATTCTTCACGATCCCACTTGCTTTCCCCATGAGACTCCTTTTGAATTGTGTCCTCATGTGTATATCCCCATAGTGTGTCCAGTGTGTGTTGTGTGAGATTGCAGTGCAGTGCTACACAATGCCTTGGATGACAAGTGAAGAAGTGAGTTTTTCCTCTCCCTCTTCTCCCCATATTATTATTATTATTATTTTCTTAATTGGTGGGCTCCTGCTGTCAGGCCAGAACTGTAAAGATGGAGTTGACCTAACAGAGAAGCACTGTTCTTTATATCTCAGACTACCAGAGCTGCATAGGAAGAAAACATGTTTTCTCTGAAGGCTGTGTTAATTCTTAGCATTTGGTTTCAACTGCTGCTGTTGCTTCCCTGAGGCTGATGTCTCTTGTTCTTCTGTAATTTCTCTCTAAGCATCTCTAGTGTTAGTGTTGTGTGCTTTGTTAGGGCTGTGTTTCATTCTTAGGAAGTTATCTTTTATGACTCTGTTTTTCTAGAAAGGTGTTCAGTTCCTCTCCAGGAGGGTTACTAAATCAAATGAGAGTTTGGTTGGTAATAAGGGTAGGGGAGGAGAAGGGCAACCTGAAGGAATTGCCATTAAAATACTGAGCACGTGTATTATTATTGTACTGTTTGGAAGAGACTTGAAATTCCCTCCTCCAGCTACCCAATTTCCACTTCAAAGGGAAAATTAAAGTTAGCATGATTGAATAATTTAAAATTGAAGGGAAAAGTTACGTTAAGATCTCAAACTGCAGATAAAGCATTTTAATTAACTAAATGGCTATTTAGTGACTTCTGTGGGAAGCTGCTGAGGGAAATGGGGCTTAGCTGAAGGCCACAAGCGGCCTCTTTTTGCCTAAGGCACCGTTAGTAATCAGCCTGTGTCCACTTAAATCTGTCCAGGATTGTACCGTGAGACTTTGGGAGTACAGAAGCGGGAAAGAAGTGTACTGCTGTCATCTAAGCAGTGTCAGTGAGCCTGAGGCAACCAAAACTGACCAGGTATGGCTACATGATAAGCTGTGTGTTATTGCTTTTGCCGTCCTCCTGAACCTTATGACTCCCGATCATGTTTGTTGCGTTTTATATTAGGAGTGCCTTCCTTCACAGAGTGGTTCTGTAAGGCCTAGAAACTGTTAGAATAGCTGAGATTTGGAAAAAGGAAGAAAGTCTCTGAAATTCATTCGTGTCTCACGTGCATTTCTAAAAATGCCAAGCAGTGACTAAAATAAGCTCTTCATGATTCTTCCGAAATATAAATTCTACAAACTGGATAACAAAAATGACTCAGTGTCTTAGTCAGAAAATATTTTCTAAAATTGGAAAGATCTAAAAATTAATTCATGTACAAATATTAAGATAGTAGCTTTAACACTCGAAATTATATCTGAGCAAAAGGCGACTTTGTAATGTTTGTAACCAGTTCCCTGAAAAAGTATTACCCCATGTAATTCCTAGGCTTGTTATTTTGAGTTGTTCTGAAACTTGGCCGTGTCCAAAAGGAAAATGTAGAAGTCGTGTCCACCTAGCTGGTATCAATCTGGGTCCAGCAGGATTGTGGGGGTTAAGACTGGGGGAAGAATTAAAACTGGGGCAAACCTACAAAATTACTTTGCAAGTATAGCCTTCTAGAAACAAGTGGATCAGGGAGTTTCCAAGCCAAAATTTTTAGTCTTTGTGTTTGAATGTAGCTAATGAGTGCTTGCTTGCAAACAGTGTAATTTGATATCCGTTGAATCTGTATCTTCAGTAATGTTGCAAGGTATTTCCTTTGCGGGGCGGGGGGGAAGGGATGATCTTATGTTAAAATACTTCTCTTTCTAGCTTTATAGGACCATTGAGGACTAATAAGTAACTTTACTGTGAACGTAAAAGGAAGAGGAAAGTCACATTATTACTTTTAAAAATGTTAATTGCTGCTTAGACTGGCTTAGCATTTAGTGAGATAGCTTGCACCGAAATTAGTGGTGCTTGATCTCACGCTGAATCTGAACTCCATTGCTGGAAGACAAGTTTGTTCAAAATAATACTGAACTGTATAATGAATCTTGAAGGTAGCATTGGGTAAACTAACAAATATTAGAAAACAAACAGCAACTGATCAAAAGGAAAAGCTTCAACTGTCTTAGAATGCTTTTGAAGTTTTTAGAACATATTTTCAGAATACTTGCCATCTCCTGACACACCTGATAACGTCCCTTCTATCGGTACTCTTTGTATGCTGATGGAGTCTCTCAGTAGAAATTAGATGTGGCTCTCATCTCTAGTTAGCTTCTTTCTTTACTCTCACTGTGAGTAAACAATTACGAAAAGGGAAAGCACACCAAGTGAGCATCAGTTAATCAACTATATTCCTGCAATATTTTGCAGTTCCTCTAGCCATTGGCATGTACTGTGTCTCCTAACGGTCTTTTTGGAAACCTCAGGCTGACCTGTTCCTTGAATCTGCAAAATTCTAGTTCTTACGAATTCTTACAGGCCTTTTAAAGTTCGTCTCCAGTAACACTAGATTTGCATCATGCTTGTGGGGTGCAGAAGACTCAGTTGGCTTCCAGAATTCATACATGTTAGCAGCGATCATGAGGCAGAGTCACAGTGATTACAGACAGATTTAAACCTTAATGCTGTGGAGTGCCAGCTGTGTGCGGTATTGCTACACAGTTGTCAATATGTATTTCTGTCTTACTAGCTCTGCACTGTTTTAAATCGTTGTATGACCATTAATTAAAGTATCATATGACATACTTAATAATCTGCATCCTGGTTCCAGGCAGGATTATCCAAATAGTAATTTTGAGGGATTGTTTCTCCTCTGATGGCTGGCAGGACCAAAAGAAGCCTGTGTTTTTATGGCATTGTCTTCTCTGGCATTTTTCGTGCTGGCTGCGTCCAGTGGTGATAGTTAGCAATCCTGTGCATTCAACTGTATCAAAGGGCAAAGATCGACTTCATGACCTAGTCCGGCATCTATATTCTGGGTGTAAGGGAACAGTCTCTTCAGTTAGCACTTTATAGGTTATAATTTGCATGCTGGGTTCTAATGACTCTGGCAACTAGAGATCACATTAGGATATAAGTTTTTCTTTTACTTCAAGTTGAATTTTATTTTTACCGTTGGTACACACTATGAATGCACTGAGGCTTGAACTGAACAGCTTGGTTCCATTATTATCGTGTTTCATCAGTAATGACAGGACATATGAGCATGTAAATGTGGGTTTGTTTTCATCATCTGCCAAGCAGAATATGTCTGTATTGGGAAATGAGGAGTGTTCTTGAGCAATGTAGTGGGTTTTTTTTTGTTTTAGCAGAAGGATTGCGGATCCCCCATTCATTTTCCCCCTAGAATAGGAGTAATTCTCTAATTCTGTGGTGCTGTGTAAGTATTTTTCCCCCTTCAGAGCTTTCACCTCATCTGATCTTCTTGACAGCAGAAGCTTGTTTAAAGTCCAGAGCATGAACCGCATAACTCCACTCCAGTGCTTCAATATATTAATTTCTCATAGGGTTGTTACTTCTCACAGATGACATCAAAGTTAGTTTAAAAGTGTTGGCAGGCTGATAACACTGGCACATAAATATTGAATCTGTAAAGAGAGTATCAAGTGAACTTTTGTTCATCACAGGCTTCTCTAGTAGCTTTTCTTTAAGTTCACTATTTTCGTAGGCTTATAGTCAAGATACTATTCTGGGGCTTGCATATACTTCAGTGATCATTAACTTACCCGGTGCAAAGTTAAAGAAAGGAAGGAGCCTGCAAAGAAGATGCCTTTTTCTGTCTCTGTCCAACTGTGAATAACATTTGGTTCAAATCAAAGTCTCCTCCTCCTTCCCCCAGTGAGGGTGGGGGAGAGCTGCTGAATATTTCAGGTTCACAGAAACCCTTTGTCTGTCTGACAAAGCACTGAACTAAGTAGGTGGGTACTTCCTATCACTGCCTTTACGTTGAACGTTTGCCATAAGACGGTCAGAGAGAAGCTTTCTTATTAGAAACAAAAATCACTTTTTTTTTTTTTTTAATACCTTGGCTTGTTTTCTTAAATGTCTAAATAACCCTCTGGTGGTTGACGATAAGAGATATCCGTTCTGCTCCAAAGCTACATTGTAAATGGCTCTGTACTGCAATAGTTAGAGTTAGATGTGTTAGCTGTAGTGACCCTTGCTGATTCAACCCACTCAACCTCATGCTGTCCTGTGTTGGAAACCAAAAGCATTTTTTTATGCCTGTGGAGGAGGCCTGGGTCCCACTGTCAACCATGGAATTACACTTTGTATTTCTACAGCGTAGCTCCATCTGTTCCAAAGAGCTCTTAAGCGTATCTTTCTTTTGATAGTGGCCTTTAGAAAATGTTCTTCTGTGCAAAGAAATGATGAAGTACGTGAGCAAGAAGTACATGCTGCTAGGTGATGTTCTTGCTTGCTTCCCCCTCCTTTTCTTCTCTTGCTGGAGATGCACTGTGTAGCTCATTTTTGGCTTTATTTGTGTTGTTAATTAACTTTCCCACAGTTGGTTCATCTTTTGGTAGTCGTATCGGGTCTTGTGGAAAAAGCATTAGCTTTTTGTATTAAACTTGCTGTCTTGAATGTTTGGAAGCTATGCAGCTTGTTTTGCTTTCCTAGACTGATTGCAGAATTCCAAAATAAGTCCCCTGACAATGCTGTACATCAGCTGCTAGCTCAAAGGGTAGAATCCTTTGGTTACTCCCAAATTCAGCTGCTTGTGCTGATGAACTAGGGCTTCTGCCCAGTGACAAGTGTCATCTCAGGGAAGGAGGTGAAGGCTGGGAGGGGATAAAAGCAAAGGGGGCTTAATTCTGCCATCAGAGTGACGAGATGACATGTTTTCCCTGCCCTAAAGGGAACGACCCACTGCTTCTCTCATGGGAAGGTTTTATTAGGCAGAAATTATGATGTTATCACTACTTATATACTTTAGAGCGAGCTTTTTTGCTTTTGCAGTCTCACCTTTCACATTATATAAGAGATGTTTTTAAAAAAAAAAAAAAAAAGCCCCAAGTTCTTAATTCCTGCTCAGGTAGCCTCAAATCAGTTGCTGTGTAGTTCAAGTAGTATGATGTGTCCAGCAAAGACATTTCCCTGACTCTCCCTGAAATAAAACTATATTTCTTCTAAATTAAAAGTGGGTTGTTTTAATGAAGAAAATGTCCTGAGACAGTCTTGCCTTGCTCTTCAGAGAACGTTTCCTGTTGAGCAGTAGACTTCACCCAGATACAGGCCGAAATCTGGTACAACCCAGCAAGGCTATTGGCTGTGCATCGCTGTTCTCTTTTTAACAAAACGTAACGGTTGCTAATGGCTTGTACTTATAAACTCTAAGCTATTGATGTGGTATTCTAGCTGAGCAGGCTTAATGTTGGTATTTTCGCCATAACCATTACAGGAGAGAATTTTTAAAGGTGATGTATTCTCCTTCAGCGTCTATCTGTTAGTTTGTCTATTAAGTGAAGTTCAGCAAAACCTTTACATTTGACCTCTGGATAACCGCGAAGGGAGGAGTGTGGAAAGCTTCATAAAACTACAATCATTGGTACAAAAAATATATTTGACTGCAGTTTAAATATAATTATGTTGCTTAACTTACTATAAATTAAGACATCTGCTAAAATTTAAAGGCTAAGACATGAAATTGAATGTAAATTTTCTGCCTATAGATGATCTCTAATTTATTATAATAATGCCTCTCTTTTTTTTTTTTTTTTCTTTTCCTAATAGAAGTACACTGTGTCAAGAATAGCCTACTGCTGTCAAGGTGGTTATGCCGCCATTATATGCGACTGGTAAGAGTAAATGGAATAATGGCTAAAGTCTCCCAGGTCCTGTGAAGGAGTGAACAGCTTTCACTGTTGGATGTCTTAGCTTTCCTGCAGTCTGAGCTACTTTGTACTCTGGATTTTTGAGTGTCATAGGCATTTCTGTGGCCTTGCAGGAAAGGTGTGAGTCCTTATTGTACTTGATCTGAATTCAGAGTTGAGTTATAGCATTAGCTAGCTTAGTTAGCTTTTGCAGAATTTTATGCTGCCTTTTTCTTACGGTAGGAAACAGCCAGGCTAGCAGGAGAGCCCTAACTGGTACTCAGAATAGCTCCTGAAATTGCTGTGCTGGACCAATATAGTCTGGGTTCTGTTTATTCAGGATGCTGTGACACCAGAGCGTGCAAACTTCTGTTGCCATGTTCTGCACCTGTAAAATGTTTAGAACTACAGTGTTACTTCAGTTTAAAACCTTGGAGAGGCTGTGACTCTTGGGTTCAGACGTGGGTGTTTTCATTAGGAAAGAGCACCAGGGAGCAGCAGGGCCAAGAACTGAGGAACCTTACTGTCCAACTCTCAAGGAAATGTCTTGTGGGGATGAATAAACACCCTTCCCTGCTCTTTCCACAGCACCTTAAGCCTGCCAAGAAAGCTGTTTTAGCTTAAAAAAACTTGGCAAGAGGAAAGGGAGAGCCTGCTAGAGCTGCCTGTGTGGTGAAATGGGCGGTCTGTCCCCCTGATGAACTTGCTCTTTGCCAGAGTAAGGAGCCTTAGCTTCTTCCTATCACACGTGCTGCCAGGCAGAGCAGTTCTGTGCACAAGCATCCAAACTAGCTCTGGAAATGGAAGCAGTGTCAGCAGAGGCCTGCACCTGTGTTAGTTAAGCCTGGTAACACACACACTCTGTGTTACGTTTTTATTTCCAGCTCCACAGCCCAGCATTTCCAAACAGTGTTGTCATGTAGACATAGTCGCGCATTCAGAAGGGAGCTGAGGGATCCTGCCTGGCACACTGTAGACCTATGCAAGGGATGTTAGGAAGCTTTGTCTGTAGAGGCCATGTCTGGTAGAGGAAATGGATGCTGACAGGAGAGATGGAGATGACTGGCTTGCCATTGTGGTGCTTGAATCCTGTTCTTTAGCTACTTCAAGATTTCCTATCCCTCCTATCCCCCATCCTCTTCTCCTCTCCTCTGGCATGAAATTCCTTTCTGGTTTTACTTTTACTGGTGCTCCCTCAAGTTAGGCCCTGAAGGCCACTTGTGCTATGAGACAACACTTCTTATGGAAATCCCTAGTTATCCTTGCAAAATCCTGACTGCTCTTTCTTTCATATAACATTTGAAAAGCCATACCTCACATCTGAGGTATCTACAGCTTGTGCCTCAGATCGTGCAAGCAAACTGCACATGGAGTGCTATGGTGTTTTTTGCAATTGTCAATGACTTTGCTTTGACTCTGTTTGGAATTGGAGTGGGTGATTGCAGTTTACTGTGCCAGTGGTGGCTGTAGGTGGGTTTGGTACTTACAGTAATTAAGTCTTTTCTCTCAAAAGTATTCCCACAGTCTACATCTTTCAGCTTGATGCCATTGCCCAGCAGCTAGTTTACAGACAGCAAATCTCTCTGAAACATAAAGGTTGGGACATTGCATTTGAAGAAACAGGAGATTTATGGATTTTACAGGAAGACAGAGAAGCCCCTCTTCTGTTGTACAGACCAGACGATGGACAGTGGAAGGTAGGTATTTTTCTTATGCTAAAATCACGGATTGTTTGCGTCATCTTCAGGCCACAGCAAAAGCGGAAATAAACAACGCTCTGTGAAAGCTAAATGGCACGCTTCTCTGTTTACGTCTTAAGACTGAGACTTAAGTCTTGGATACATCTCATTCTACTTCTGTCACCTGTGTATAATGCAAAGCTACCGGGAGCTTGTTACGATTACTAGTCTCGTCTCTTGAAAAGCTAACGTGGCATAGTGTGATCAAGTGGAGTGACTGTCAGCCATTGCACTCAGTGCTTTAAGCCACTGCCTCTGCTTTGTGTGTGCTATACATAATGATTTTAAAAACACAAAACAACAAAATTCCCTTGTGATTTTTTTTTCTGAGTTACAAAAAAAAAAAAATCCTTCCAATGGATCCTGTGGAGGACAAGGCATTTTGGTAGTGTTAAGATGAAAGTTATTAGCATTGAGAGCAAGGAGTCAAAGTTGAGGGTTGTGCTATCACATATCAGCCTATTAAAAAACTGGAAACTCCCTTGTTATCCTAGCAAGTCCCAAACTAAAAGTGATATAGTTATGAGGTGATTTTAATTTAAACTTTTAAATATGTTCTTTGACCCTTAAGTTGAAGAAGTTCCTTGTGAAATTCCTTTTCCTCACAAATTAGTAAGTAGGAATCAATTTTTTTTCCCTTCAAGCTGCTGAGCTTCCCCAGCAGAACAGGTGAACTCAGGTCAGGTTTCTGTAGCAGTCCTACAAAGAAGGAGGAGCTTAAGAGATCCTGGGGTTTTATACATACTCTACTTTCAGTGTGCTCATCTGAGAGCTTTTGCCTTTTTCAGTGCACTGCGAAATGTCAGATTTCTTGTTCGTTATGCTCAAAATACCATGCGGTGTTCCTTCTTTTCCCAGCCTGTAACCGATGACAAAGGATTACAGAAGATGTCGAAATATCTTAATGACAACTGGGCAGTGTTTGAAGGTGAGAAATTTGGCATAAAGGCCCTGGAACTGCAATTTTACAGTTGAAGTATAAGGTTTAGGAGTAAGATCAGAGTTCAGGTCAGTTTTACTGGCTGTTGAACTTGCTTAATCTTTCCAGCTTCTTCACTTCCTCTGGGATGTCACCATGATTTGTAGTCCTTCTGTGGAGGTTAGTGCAGATAATAAATTAAAGTGTGTTTAGGTTACTCTTCGCACCAAATGGTGTAGATGTCTAGATCTGAATTACAGCATTAGAACTATTTTACGTAGACACCTTAGTGTAAGGATGTATTAGAAACACCCTATAGCTGTGCTGCAGAAGTCTGTCTTACTGCCGTGATAGCGAATGTTGTTGTCATCTTGTCTCTCCCCTGGACTTGAAACTACTAGAAGGACAACAGAGGTGGTAGGAATGGAGTAGCTGTGGAAGGAACAGGTTCACCGTAAAGATGGGCCTTTCAAGTCAATCTTGGTAAGGCAGGTTATATGGAGCCTGATGCGGTGGGAGAGTTTGACCCTGGGTCATCATAGATGAAATCAGTTGGTATCAGGGTTGGTTTTGTCCTTTATTTTTGCCTCAAACCTTGCAGAAAAATAATAAATGATTTATTCATTTGGAAGCAACCTATGTTTCCAGGGTTATGTACTTAAAATAACACCCAACTTTATTTAGAAGCTGAAATTAGTGGCAGTGTTTTTTACAGGGTAGGGGAAGGATGTGGCATATATTAGTGGATGTCTCGTTATGTATTGAGACTTAATTGAAATCTCTCCCTCCTAGCTGTACTTTGCTGGAAGATTAGGAACCTTCTTAAAAAGGTGGTACATTCACTAGCTCACTCTCAGTCTGTCCTTGGAGGTCATACGTAAAGGTGGTTGATTCTCATGGACAGAAGAGTTGCAGGAATGTGCAGTCTAATTTAAAGTCTTCTTAATATCTAGTATTGGATGGTATAGGGTATAGCTGTTATTAAGTTGTGCTTGGTCTTTGAAATCTAAAAGGAAGTCAAGTGCTCCTTTGGAAGGGAGAATGTTTACACGTAGATGGCGCGGATTTGATAGTTATAGCCGAGCAGGTTGTTGAAAGTATGAAATCTTGAGTGAAAATGAACAGCAGAGAAGTAAAAAGAGCAGGCAGGGGAACAGGTTCTGAGCATAATTTGCCAATATAGCAAATTACTATGATCTACTACAGCCTGCTGAATCTGCAGCTGGGAAAGGAGGACTGCTTCAATGACATGGTCTATTATTGTTAATTAGAAGGGGGCGCTCACTTGATGAGCACTTATTCCAACTGCATAATTAGTACTTGAAAAGGTGGTTACTTCTCTTACAAGAGGTGATCATTATCTTGCTAAAATCTAGTCTTAATACCTACATCGCCTCATTTTTTCCCTTTATAAACTTGTTTCACCTGATTGCTGATTCTGTAGGATTTAAGACATGTAGATAATCTTGAAGTAGATATTGAACAGTGACATCCTGCTGTAACTGATCCCAGAAAAGGATTTTGCAAGATTTAGTACAGACTGGTCAAGTAAGGAATAGAATGGATGTGTGAATTGACACCGTGCAGTTTCTCCTAGGGCCAAAGCTGATAAACAGGTTACTCTACTGTGAATGTGAAACTTTCAAAAGTAAAAATGTGCATGTTTCCAAGTGCAGAGAGGAAAGCTTGCTTTGTATGTGTACCAAGAAACAGGGGGATGCTATATGTACGTTATTATGGAGCAGCAAACTTGCTTCAGGACCGTACCCTAGCAAATACTGGATTTCCTTGCATTAAGAGTTTTTGGCAGTGGAAAAAGGTGGGAATACAAAGAGAACTCGAAGCAACTGGCTTTGTCAGATACTCCTCTATCATTTTAAAAACATGGACCTCACCTGCTAGTCTTATTCTGTGTTCTCCACAAAATGATCTGATTGGTTGGCTGTTAAACTCACCTAAACTTAGCCTTGGGGATGCTATGATTAATACTGTGCTAGATTCACAAAAGTGTAGCAAAACTATCCGGGTGAGTGCTTAGAAATGTATGTGTGCTGTTGGAAAGTGTCCCATCACCATGTGTCCTGTACTATTTTGGCCTTATTTCCTAGAGTATTAATTTAAAATAAGTCAGCTAAATACAGTTATGTAACATACACGCTTTGCAGCGGTTAAGTACTGGGGAAAAATACCAACAGGATGTCTAATAAAAAGTTACTACAGCGGTAGTTTTACAAACAGGAGCCTTGAAGTTCTGCAAGTGTGCTCCCACATGTAAAGGAAGTTGTGTGCCCTGTTTGCTTGAAAGTCAGGTGCCTGCCTCTGTATGAATTTTTTAGCCTGAAAATGGAGGCTAATCCAGGCTGTGTGAATGCAGATGCTTCCAAACACAAACCAGGCTTAAACAATATAAAAGCTGGTGTTTATTAAAGGGGATAGCACCACTGTGAAAGAGTGGAAATCCCACTATACAGAATGCCAATACAGGAGACAAGTGATGAGAGCACCAAGGGAATTAACACTTGTGTTCTTGTTTTGCTGCAATTGCAGGTTTTGTTGGTGCAGAGAGCCACTACAGCAGTCTCTACAAGGCTTCTTTTGATAACATGGCCACCTATCTACAGAGGAAAGAGGAAAGGCTACAGCAGCAGAAAAAGAAAAGAAAGGATCTGCAACATGGTTCTAATGGACAAACAAAAAAAATAAAAACTGAAGAATCATTGCTATGACACCACCTGTTAGCTTGTAACTGTCACCAAACTGAAAGGGACTGACCTTGCCCTGAACTGTTTTTAACTGTAAATTATGGAGGAAGACTTGATTGAAACTTGTATTCAGACTGAGGTTTTTAGGTAGCCTGATATGACAATACCCTTTTTGCAGCAGGTGCTGCATTTACTCTATGCCCGAGCTTCTAACAGCATAAAAATGTTAGCAGTTCAATCTAGGAATCTCTGATGCACGATATATGAATATTGGAGATGGTATTTTCCTTGAAGCAGGATTTCCTTTTTGCCTACTGTGTTCAGGCTTGCTTCTTCAGGTAGAAATGCACTGATTGAAGTTGAAGTAAATTTTAATTTTATTTTTTTTTAAAGGTCTTTTAGCTAATGTAAGTGGTATAACGTAACTGGTTATGGAAAAAGGAATATTGCAAAATTCTTGCTGTATACGAAAAGTTGTAGCTGTTTTTTACCCTATGCTTCAGTTTATATAGTAGGGCTTCTGCCTAGGTTCTGACTGAGTGCTTCTTACTTGTAGCCTATTTTTGCACTCCTTGTAGAAATATATTTTATACATGAGAAAGTAAAAGTAAAAAGTGTCAGTCAACTTTGTGCCGTTGGAGGAAGATCCTTCTAATGCGATATGATCCTAGTGTGTCTGTTAAAATGGTTTGAGAGGCCCGTGAGCAATACTTGGAGTGCGTTCTGCCTCTTTCAACAAGAACTCTTTCATTTTGAAATTAGCCAAGAAACACATCTTTTTGAATAGTTAACAAGCGATCCCATAAGGCTCTTGCTGATGCTTCATCACAAGTCAGAGGATATGTGTTCATCTACCAGCTGCCATTATGTTTGCATGGAATCTAATGTACTTCAGCGAAAACTGTAAAACCAGATGTAGAAATCTTCTGTATGATCCATTAAATATTAAGAATTAGCCTATGAACCATGAATAGTGCTCCAGGTCTCTTTATATAGCTGTCATCTCTGGAATATCCTGGATGCTTAAAGATGTTGCACTCAAAAATTTTTAGTTACGTTACTGCGTAAGACTTTGGGGAGCTGTAGCTTGTTTTGAGAAAATCAGCAGTGAAGTGAAGCAGAACTGCCTGTTTGTATCTGCTCAAAACTATAGGCTTGTCCTTATTGTGGGTTCTGCAGACCCCAAGTCTCTCATGCTGAAGGATTTCAGATGGATTTTCGTGTTCCTTGTTTGGAAGTGCCCCCCTAAGGATGGAATGTGTGTAATACAGAGCCGACCCCTCCAGGGTCTGACTACTTTCAGTGATTGCTTGTGTATAAGGAGTCTGCTGCCTTGGCAAAGGTCTCTTTGGGCAGAACTTGTGAAGTGTCAAGAGTGGAATCATCTATTCTGCTTAAAAGTCTCAATTCTGGCAGGGGAAGCCCTGAAGCAAACAAAATGTTAAATGTTGCTACTGCATATGCTGTTATGCGATGCAAGAATGCAATGCCAAGCCCACAAGCATTACGGCCTAATGTAGCAATTCAAACACCTCCATCAGCTATCTGTGTATCAGCAGTGTGAAGCATCTTGTTTGGGTACCACTGAATCTAATGTTTCTGGATCACACTTTCAGTGGGGTCTCCCGTACAATAGTGAAGGTGGTGGGTGGGTATATTTGGGCTAGACAAGGAGTTTTACCTGCTCAGGTATGATGGCCGTTTTAATAAAAAAGTCTGCTGAGACTGACAGACCTGATTATGTAATCTGGAGCAAAGATTTTTGAAATGATGTTTTTTTGTTTGTTTTTTATCTTTTGGCTCTGGTAGAATGGCTCTGGCTAGCATAGCAAACAGCTGACCTGGCGGCTTTTGTGCTACAAAAAGTCCTTGCTGTGTCCTGATGGTTAGCAGGTAGTTTCCTGATCATACATTGACTGGTGTATTAGAAATGATTGTTATGCAATAATGAAATGAATATTATGCAATGTGTCATTGTAGTTGTGTACACATGTGATGTCATATAAATGAAGCAAATGCTATGCTTGGCTTAGATTGGGAATACGGTTAAAGGCTTAATCTTAGAGCTCAAATGCAGGCCTGAGGCTCTGCTGTTCAGGTTGCTGAAAACTTGCAGCCTCCCCTTCTCCAGTTGGAGATGTTGAATCAGTAACGGGGCTAAACTACAGGCCGTCCAGTTTCCCAGTGGAAGCTAGGATTAAGAAACCTTGTCTGTAGCTCCAGTCTTCTGAAGGACAGTTGTGCATGTGACACAACTGACTGTATATGGAACGCTAAATACAGCAGTAGTACACTGATGCTGCTTTCTCTCGTATTTGAGAAAGGGTGAGAAACACAATCTGAAACACTTGTTACTTTGAATAATAGGAATGACTTGGAGACTGAGATACGTGTTATACAATGATGATAACTTAAAATTTTTTCTAATTCTTGTATTGATCTAGTATAAGGGTGTCTAAGGAGAGCAGTTGGGGCAGCAATTACGGAAACTCAAACATGAAAGACAGTTGCTTAAACCTGAATCAGTCTCCCTCTGAGGATCCTGATTGACCAAAAGCACCAGAGAAGCATTAAATGTATCCTGGGGCAGGAGATTATTTGTCTGACTCTTTTTGGGATAGGTTTTCCAGGAAGGGCATAGTAAGAAGTAAGGCCTTCTCCTGTCAGCCTTAGGGAAAACTGGAATGTGCCCACGGTTTGTTTTACTGTCTGGGATGACTCTGTTGTAAGTTAATACTCCAGTTGAAGAAGGTTGCCTAATTACAGTTTAACTTCTGAGAGGAGAGGACTGCCGGATCTAAGCCCGAGGCTGTAGCTTCGTATTTGTTCAGGTGACGTGGTCTGGTAGCGCACAGATTCAGTAGGACAAACTTATCAGAAATGGACCGTTAATCACGCTCTTTGTGAACTAGGCAGGGCAGAGGATACAAAATGCTAGCGTTTTTGCTGGCTATATTGGTGGATAAATGATAGATGGCCCTGCTGATACGAGCAGGGGTTGATAAGTCAGAGAAAGCTGGTGAACTGCCACATCCTGCTCGCTACTAGGGCTTTCTGCACAACCCTAATTTCTCCTTAGCAGCTTTGATGTTATGTTACAAGTTCACGTGGATAAACAAAACATTTACTAATACAGAAGGAAAATCTTCTAAGGAGGACACAGGGAACGGCTTACAGTTCGTGGGTTACAGATTTTAGATAGGGCTTCAGCATGAACATTAAAGCTCTTACACTTCTAAAGGATAAGAGACTCATTTGGCAATTCCTATGCCTGTGGGATCCCCCCCCCCCTTTTCTTTTAGCACAGGATAAAACTCAGCAATTTTTTTCACTTGCTGTGAGGTACCCTTGTTATCCTCATCCTGACAGCTGTCCTGCAGGAAACGCAGAATCTTTTCCAGTGCTTGCACTCTGATGTGAGTCACATTGTGTGGTAGTGACATGGGATGTGATATCTGCAGTGATATCTGCCTGATGACCCCCTTTTTTTTCCCCCCTTCAAAAATTTCCTGCCCTTTGTTATTCTGTTTCATCTATCTATTTCTTCTGCACAGCAGTGGTTCTTGACCTGAAGTTGTGAGCCCCTACGTGTCTGTGGGGTGCTCCCAAGGGGTCTGTGAGAAGTGATTAGAAGGAAGGTGTTTATGCAACACTTAAATGCACTGTAGTGTGCCTGTACCTCAAATGGAAAATGGTTAGACACCCCCAAGTATTAAAAAGAGTAAATACGATTGCTAGAGAGTGAAACAATACTTTGCTTCCTGGTATTTGAACTGTTTCTAGTAAACTGATGTTGCTTGTTCTTATTCACTTTCTGAGCTTGAACCAAAGTGTGTATTTGTACCCAGCATAAAAGGGGTATCTCAGCTGGGGTGTAATTTTATAGCAGACCCGTGTGCCCTCGAACCATTGCAATGGGTATTTGTAGGCCATTTAAGCTTACCCCTTTGCTTCTGAGGTCTGATGTACTGATTGTGATTAGCGGGGGTTCTTTGGTCAAATGCCTGCGGTGCTGCACTCGAATACAGACCTCCATCCTATACGGCCTGACGAGGCTCCTGTTTTTGCTGAGAGCACAATTCCTTAGTGAACCCAGTGGGATCTGCTCTAGATGGGCCAGAAAGGGAAGGGGTGGGTGGAAGAACTGATGCTCGTGGAGGGTGATCTCCAAATCCTTTCAAGCTACAGGATTTTGTCTTTGCCCCTAGCCCCAGAGATGGACCCCAGGCTCCTTCTGGTGTATTTGAGAAGCAGCCCCAATCTCGAGTCTTCAGCTGGTTGGATGCTCCTGGCTAGCTCTCGAGGGCGTTTCCTGAGCAGAGGGGAGCTGCTAGGAAACACTGGGAAGCCGAGGGGAATGGCTGCAAGACCTTTGGCTCTCCCCAGCTGGGGAAAGGCGTTTCAGGTATTTCAGAGCCGGGGAAAGGTATTTCAGAGCCATCTGCTTACGACACATATGCCAAGGCCTGCTTTCTGCTGGCGCAGCCCTCGGGGAAGTCCACTGCAGCAGAGGAAGGCTGTGCACCAAGCCAGGAGCTCTGGCTGAGCATTGCCCACCTTGGGGAGCAGGAGCCAGCCCTGCTTGGGGCTCCTGGGTTGTCCTGAGCCTGCTTCTGCTGTAACCTGGGGCCCGGAGGGAAGAAACTCTGGGGGGAGCCAGAGACTGCAGGTGGCGCGGCAGCTGCAAACCTGCGACTCCCCGTAGAGCTGTTCCTGGAGAGCTGCTCCTCAGGTTTCAGATGGGCACTTGCCTCTAGTAGCCCACTCCCCTTCCTCGCACTGCTGCTCTGTCACCTTTTCTCACAGCAGAGTCCTCTCTTCCCCTTTTCATAGCCCCCTCCCCCCCTTTTTAGAGCTGACCTCTAGCCAATTCCCACCCAAATGTAAGCAAATTGTAGCAGGGCCATGACGTTTGGTCTACCTTATGCTTGTTATGTGGTGTCTCCTTCGCTCCTGCAATCTCTTTTGGTATTTTATCTAGTGTTTAGGTGTGGTACAAAGCTCCACAATCATTCTTTCACTGTTTCCTAGATACTGTTAGGACGATGCTTCATTTGAAAACTGATTTTCATTACCAGAAGTGACTGCCATTAACTAGTCGGAAGGTGTTACGTGCTGACACTGAGAAGTCTTTAAAAATATTGGTAAGAGAAAAATTGAAGAAATACTGACTTTCATTTCCTCAGCATTTTAAACTTCCTGCATTTTTGCTGAGATGTTACTGAAACCCCTTCAGCATCACATCTTTGAACAGTAACCTTTTATCTGTTCTTGCAGGAAGGAATCCTAATGAAATGTAGCCAAATATCACATTTTACAATACTGCTTATTTTTTTTAACAAAATTTAGGAAAGCACATTTATTCTACACATCTATAAAAGCAAATGTTCCATTATTTAAAAAAAAAAAATCCAGGTACAATAGCCTTGCTTCACATTCAGGCTAATACAAGTTGCCATAGATTTTGATAGGCTCCAAATTCTGCTCCAATTTTCTTTGCTAAAAGATCTTCTATGAAGTGCTTTGATCTGAAAAAGAAAAGCCTTATGGGCTTAACTCTTACCGATTGTCCCCAGTGACATCAATCCTGCTGATGTGGTGTGAACATGGCCAGGATGACTCAGCCTGAGGGTGATAGTTCATGAATGAGAAAAAACAGGCTGGACATGATTTGTCAAAATAGCTGTAGATGCAGAGGTTGGAAAGAAAAAGCATTAGAGAATTGAATGGGTTTAGAGGCCAATAGTCCTTGGCTTTCAATGATTTTGTTCAAGTTATCATGTGTTACTGGAAGGTCCTACAAGAACTGAAGAAAAAACTATAAGTAAAGGCTTTTCCACTCCTGAAATAGATCATTGTTTAATATGCCACATCATTAATTTTTGCTCCATGACCTGCTGCACATCCCCTTCCCTCAGCTAAGTTGAGGTCAGAGTAGAAATTCTGTGGAAAAACCTCTCTCAGATAGGGAGTAACGTGACTGGAGGGAGAGGGAACAGCCAGGAGATAAACCAAGCACTGCGAGGAGATGAAATGTCTCTCACTGGGACTGATCTCCATCCTGCAACTCCAAATAACAATGGCTGGGCTTTTCCCTGGGCTTTTCTCCGCAGCTTTACCCTCCTCTGTGGCTGAGTTGCCTGCCAAGCCGCACCACCGACAGCCAGCAGAAATGCTGGCAGCCCTGCCCAGCGCACAGGAGTGCCTGCCTCACCACGCATTGTGGTTGTGCCAGTTTCATGTGTAATGTGTGACGCTTGGTAAGCCACTGGGTCCCACAGGGCTTGACAGCTAAAATGCCAGCCGAGCTTATCTCCAAATTGAGTTGTATCTGGCTGGGGGTGCCTTGGAAGCTGTGCTACAGCTGTGAGTAACCAGTAACATTGATTGAGGATATGTTTTTAACCTGATGCTTCGTGTTTAAGAAAGGTCACAGCACCAGCAATGTATTTGTTTTTCCTTTTCTAATACTACACAATTTTTTCTTCTCCTCTTTCTCTCAATAGGGATAACAGATGCACTTGCACATGCATGAGAAAGATGTTCCCACTGTCCACATCCACCGTGGCTACCCCATTTTCTAGTTGGTATTTACCACCTTGAGCCTCAATGACTCTTTTAGTAAGAGTTTATTAAAGTTAGTGGTGGGACTGATGCTCATTAGAAATGGAAGTTAGGTACTACTGAACACTTAATTCAAACAGCATGTGATAGCCAGGTGGATATACTCGTTCTAGAGAATCAGCATGAAGTAAATACGAGTAGAAGCAAACATGACATTAATACAGTCATGCAGTCTCCCATGTTTCTATTAACAGCTAGCTCTCCAGGAAAAAGCTTATATTCACTCATTTATTTCTCTGAGATCTATCAGATTTGCAGCTCCTAGCAGGATGTAGCACCTCTACATGCTGTCCGTAGGGCTACAAAAGAAAATTCAGTGGTCTAATCTGCATGGAGCCAGCTCTGTCTGTCAGAGCTATTTGTATGTATGTCATAAGTTATAAGGAGACCCAAAGTGCCTTCTGACAAAGTGAGGAGACCCTTGCCTTGTATTGTATCTAGCTGTCATCCTTCTGCTTCAACTTGATATGTACGCAGGGAAGAGAACAAAATCCATTAATCCTACCCCCACGGGAAGAGGAAGGAACAGCCCAGATGCTGCTGGACGGCCAGAGAGCACCTCTGTAGCAATGCATTTTTCAAAGCTAGCCCCCCTTCATCTGCAGTTGGGTGGGTAAAGGAGCTGACAGCCCTTCACTGCCATGTCATACCCCTGCTTTCACCTAATGTTGGTGTGAAATCAGCTCAAGTCTTAGGAAACACAGTCCCCAAAAACGCGGTAGTTCAGGGACTCGACTCTAAGTGTAGAGACGAACTTAATCAGAGACTGTCGTACATAGAGTTAAAAACAAATTTTAAAGGATTTATGAAAGGATAGCAACCCGTGTTAGACTTTCCTTGACCTGGATGATTTTAGAGAAATGCAAATTCTTCCAGCTTGCTACTTACAGTTCACTGTAATCGTGTACTCTAAACCTCAATGTTTGTATTGCGTAATCTTAAGAGAGCTAGATGCACATTCCTATATTTAACATGCTTGAATAGCCTTAGCTCTGTTTTTTTGCACTAGTATTTAAAAGAGGGTCTCTGCTGCAGTGTATTTTATCCTAAACGTGAGCGTATCTTGAGCTGACTATTAGTGTTAGTATTAGTATGCATGGAAAGAGCCGAGTGCGTTTAGCTGCAACTGACTGAGTGTATGTTTGCACTGTGGAATTTCCTGCGACTTTTTTTAAAGAAGAGAGTATGGTGTAAGAAAATCACTATTGCTCTTAATCCTTTATGAAGTGGCTGCTAGAGAAAGGCAGTTATGAAACAATTAAATATTTAATGCGAAAAGTACTGACTAAAACATCCTTTTCAGCATTCCCTCTGTGCAGATTTTTAGGAGCATAGCTTGATTAACTCTCTTTACAGCTGTGTTGCAACCTACGAGGGTGGTGTACATTTAAGTAAGACCTGCATTACTATGTTTTCACATCAGCATGTTGTCACGATGGCAGCTTCCTATATCAATTCCAGTTAATTTTGTGCAATGCTGGGTATCTTACGTTTCTGCAATGACTTTTCCCCTTTATAGCTGCAGTATTTCACGTTACAGTCCTTCCTTTGCTCTTTAATATCTCAAAGCACAAGAAATGTAGGATGAGAGATACTGACTTTTTAAACTAAAAACAACATTGAGCTGGTTTCTCATATTTTCTGGTCTATTCAGCAATTCATGTTATCTATGAACCACTTAAATTTGCCTGAAATAATAATTCATCATCATATCTAAGACCAACAGTATTCAGCAAATAACACAGAGCCATTAGAAAGGGAAAGCTTCTTATCTTCAAGGAAATAATATTGTAATAATCAGTGTCTTAAGATTTGCAGGTACACTGTTTTTGGACTACTTTGCCAAGAAATTCTGGTTTTTAGATGAAGCGGTTTTGCCGTTGTATTAAACAACAACTTTTAGCAAAAATAATAAAAAGTAGTTCTGCATTTTCTCCAAATCTCTTAAAGAAAAGAGTTTCTTTAGATAAAAGAGTAGTTTCTACCTGCTTATTGTGATACAAAAACATAGGAACTTCTGTCATTATGTCGCAAGACTGAGCTCTCATCCTTTTCTCACTCTAGCCACTGCCTTGATCAAAAAACCTACCCCAAATAAGGACTAAAGGACCCCAGAGATCTACTCAGTGTAAAGCCAACTTTGTAAGATGTAAAATTGCTAGTCAAAAATAGTTGTATCAAATCAGGCTGTGTCCCTTGTCTGTACTTTATGGTGCAGTGAGGAGGAAGTCTCAGCTCGCTCGCTCGCTCTCTCTCTGTTTTTTCATCCTTACCCAGCATAGGTAGGATCCACATAAAAAAAAGTAAAAATAAAAAATCCTCCTGACCGTTTGACCTGTGCAGCTATAGAGATAGTTATCTGAGTAAAAGGTTAATGGCTTAAAACTGAAAGACCTCTTAAGTTGGATGCAGCAGCTTGGTAGAGCAACTCTGTTCGGAAGTGGCAGGTACCCGCATGGAAAAGCTGTTGAATTTTTGCTTCCCTGTTAAGAAGCAGCAGGTTTATTTGGGAAAGCAGTGAAAATGGGTTGAATAAATAAAAAATGAAGAGCCTCCTCTGTCGCCAGGCTGGCCCCTCTGAGAGTGCTGGAGGAGTACAGCTCGCAGGGCCTGGCGCCTGCCGCAAGGCGCGTGATTGCACTGAATGGGGCAGGAGCAGAAGAGTCGCTCCCGTGTTAGGGCTTTCCGAGAGGCACAATCAACCTCAAGTTCCTCCATCCATCCTTCGTCGCTCAGTGACAGGTGGAAACCAGAAGAGATGCCGTCTCTCTTCTGGGCATGTAATTAGGCTGGTGCGTCTTCCTTGCGTCTCAGCTCTTGCTATAATTAATTAGCACCAGTGACCTCAGTTGATTGTACCTCCCTATGGACAGTTAACACGTGCAAAACTTATTGGTGTCAGTTCTGAATTGATGTCAAAAGGAATTTTTTTTTTTTCATTTGGTTACGACAAAGGTGCAAGAGATGAATAAGGGGAGAGAAAGCAATGCTCCCTTGGAAGCAGCCTGCAGCACTGCAAGCTTGGCTACTGCCTTATCCCTGAGCTGGAGACATGAGAGTTGAGGAGATATTTCACCATTCATAGACGTCCTTCCTGCTGCTGTGGTTAGCCGATGCCAGGGGAAGCAGGTGGGGGTGCCAGGGTGACCTGCTATGCTTGTTGCTCAGCTCCTCTTTACGGCAGCATGCCTGTAGGAACCAGCTGGCCAAGGCTCACACACCAAGACATGCGGACAAACCGAGGGAGTCCACTGTGGCCAGCCATCACAGGGGATGCGGAGAGCACGAATTGTCACCGTTGTCCTTCTGTCTTGTTTTTGCTGCCTTCCGCTCTGGAGCAGCAGGCTGGGATGCAGGCGGGGAGAAGGCATTGCTGAGGCTGGGAGCTGATCTCTTGCCACCCACCTTCAAGCCACGAAACCATTCTGTGGTGGGCTGGCTCTCAGTGGGAATAGCTCAGCTCTGCACTGCAGTGCCTTTGCGCTATTAACTCGGGCTTCCCAGCACAGCAGGGATCCAGCTAGTGTCTGTTGCCAGTGTAGCATGGGAGCTGGCAGTGCAGAGCACGTTCAGAGGCAGAAGAAGGGATGGCCAAGAGTTTGCATGTGGGGACTTGAGAAGGCACGTGCAGGAGCAGCTTCCCTGTGCCCAGAATTCACTGGCCGTGCTGCTCCAGCACTGGCCCACCCTCGTAGCACCCACGTTACCCTCGTAGCCCACCCCTGGCTAGCTCATAGCACCACGGTATCTAAAGCGGCGTAACTGCTGCCCACACCTGGTTTATATCCAGCTGACTCCTAAGATGGCTAGAGCAAGCTCATATCTGCCTGAGAAACACCAGTAGACCTACCCTAAGCAGAGTCCTTGCTCTGGCTGAATGAGGTCCCGCAGGGCCTCAAGCCCCAACCTTCAAGAGGGAGTTTAATCCTGGTGAGCACCGAATGCCTCTTTTTAGTTCTGGCACAAGGAAAGTCACATCCTCTTGGAGGAGGTCACAGCTGCACCACCAGATGCAGTGGGTGGCACTTTAATGAGCCCTGGCTTACTCAGGAGGTGGCAAAGTGCACAAGTGTGACCCTGCGGTGACATTTCTGCCTGACTCCCCAGGCAGTCATAGTCACTGATTTCCAGCTCACATGCTCGTGGTTAGTCAAATACACCCACTTTTACAGGAAAAGCCATTCCCAAGTAAAGGCGGCATAATTTTTGCCCTAGCATGCCCTCTGTCTCACTGTGGGCTCGTGGGGCTCAGTGCGCTTGCATGAGCTGAGTGCCGCGTCCCAAGCTCAGCTCCTCCTCTTACAGTGGGTCTATGCAATTTGGCAGGAAAACATGTCCGAATTAGCCATTTGAACTCACTTGTGTCCCATTTCTGATCCTGCTGCCAGCTCCCTGAGGTGGAAACCGTGCTGCTCTTGATGCTTGCAGTCTGCTCAGCAAAATCACCCACCCCATTTACCTATTTTGCTGGGCCCCCTCGGGCCCACAGGGGCTACCACCATGGGAAGCACTCTTCCTGCAGGAGGTAACACACATGGTTGGAAGTGAAAAGACAACTAATTGTGACAACTAATGACACCTACTCTAACTTCCCCTGGGGAGGGGAGACACCCACTTCCAGTTTTATCCCTACAGCCCTTCCTTTCCTGCTGCAGCGTGGTTGTCCCTGGAGGAAGCTAGATGACTTTTAAACTAAAAGAGTCCCAGTGAAATGTTACCATTCTGCGTATTTGTGTGGTCCACTGCTGCAGGAGCAGCCTTACTAGAGCTTGGCCAAAGAGGTGGTTTTTTTAGATTTATGATCGATATAGATGAACGTTTGAGGTTAGGGTGTAAAGCCGTATCAGGGTTGCGACAGAGCCAAAACCATCTCCATCCTTGACCTTCTCTAGGATCAATGATCGCTGTAAAATGGCCACCAGCTTAATCTGAGCTTGATCTGGAGGCAGAAAAGACCTGACAAAAATTCATGGTGTTCTCTGTTCCAAGAGGGTAGGCGCTGGCTCCTCCGCTAGCCGTTGCAGTTTTAGCGGTGGTGCAGCTTACTTGTCCTTCTGGGGTGCTGCGCCTGGGAGGCCGCTCGCAGCTGGAGCCCAGCGATGCGCGTTATGTATGGAAAAGCATTCCTAGCAGAAATGTTTGAAGCGGTCAATGGCTTTTACAGGCCTGACAGTTGCGAAAGCTGTTTATTGTCAGGACAGTCTAATCACCTTAGAACAGTGCCTATTAGTCCTCCCCCCCTCAACTAATTCCTTAAGAATCAGAAAATGTAGAACTTTTGCTTAATTTTCTTCTCTGACTCTCCCTTGGCAGTTGTTTAACGCAATGACCGTGCAGCTGGGAGTGAAGAGATTGATGGGGGTGTCATGCAAGGGATTTCAATGTGCTTTGCAAAAGGAAAATAAAATGGCCTGCTTGGTGCAGCATGCTTCCCAAGACAGAGGGTCCTTTCAAATTATTAGTCCCCTTCACCCATGAAAAGACCGACATCTTCAATATTCTCTGAGGACATTTTGAACAGTAGCTACGAGCATGAAAAGAAGTATCAGGCTCCTATATAATTCCTTGTTATTACAGTGGATAGACTACATTTAGCTGCACTAAAAAGGGATTCTTAATAGGGTAGAGTAGATAACAGTTTAATTCTGAAAAAATGAAAAGCTGGAGAAGATTAAAGGCTTCAGAATCAGACAATATGGGGAATGAATGGAGCTAATGCAAGCTAATGACTCTATATTTGGGAGGAAAGGGATAATCATGTCTGATGTAAACATTGCAGCCATCACATTGCATGCAGCGGTACACCTCCTGTTAGGCTGCTTAGCTGCCATTCCTGCACGCAATGAATACTGGAGTCCGTGTCTAATGAGAGTTGTATGCAAATTTGTATGCAAATCTAACCGCCAGACCTACTTTGTTAAATGCTGTGTTGCAAGTTTAAAAACATCCCCAAAGGGTAAAGGCATTTAACTTCTGTGTTCGGGTGACCAGCGCTTCTTATTTTCTGAACTGGTTGCTCAGTGCTGGCGTCCGTCACTTTGCTCCTTAGTCAGGGCCAGCGCGGGTCCCAGCTTTTGTTACAATGCAAAGCCCAGGTAGGAGGTGCCAGCGCCCCGTCCCCCTCTGGCTTTGCAGCACTGACTCTTGCCCCCACCACAGTGGGAAGTCCATGCCATGGAGCTCTGGAGGGGTGAGGCTCCTTCCTGCTCCAGAAAGGCTGGGGTGAGGTTGGGAGCGGGACGTGGAGTTTTTGGGGGAGCCAGGTTTGCTGCTCCTGGGGCTACTGCCACATCCCTGCTGTGAGGGCTATTCCTTGCCCCAGCGGCTGTCAGCTTCCCCGCATGTTAGCAAAGGCAGCAAGCTCACGGCTGCGTTGCCATCCCTACTGCTGTCTCACTTTGGCCGTCACCACCCGAAAAAGGGTGAGCCATGCTACGGCGGTGCTTTAAGCCTGGACGGGCCGGCCTCTCTGGGAGCGCAGACTGAAGCCTGAACTCCTCTTCTTGCAGGCTAAAACACTCCTACTGTGCACTGAAGGTGATGGCAAAAGGACTTGAATCTCCCTGTAACGCCTACCACGATACCTTTTTCTCGTGGCTAGGGAGGAAAGGGGAGCTCCCAGCACAGAGCCTCCCTGCCGATGATGTCAGACACGCAGCAGTAAAAATACAGCAACGGTTGGGGTAGGAGAGCAAGGGTGGCTTTACACAGGCTGCTCACACATACCTTTGGCTAATCTAGGCACTTTTATCTGCTCTTAGTTGTCTGGCTTGTTTACTGGGAAGCTGGTTTTCCAGGTGACTCGCTGGAGGTGCCTGCCTGCAGCTTCAGGAGGACTGCGCTGCGTAAATGTGCATTGCTCTGTCTGTCCCTTGCGTTCAGAGGGCTAGTTCGAATGTCGTTTACAGAGCTGAAACTTTACTTACTGACCCCTAAACACAACAGGGCTCACATATATAAGTCAAGCAAACCCCATGCAGTCAACAGGCTTTGGTTTTGACCCCCTCAGGAGAGAGAGCAAATCCTCCCACGTGGCAGAGTGCAGAATTCACCCACTTTTGAAAGACTGTTCCAGGGCTGTTATTCTCTTTTACAGTCTGCAAATACCATTCCTACTCTGCAAACTTTGAGTTCCTCTTATAAGTCACGCCACAGAATCCCCCTTGATGTGCAATGTGTCTTTAAAGATAATTATTGTCTGCCTAGTTAAATTTTAACAACTGGGATGAGAAAAGACCTTTGTCCTAGAGATAAAGTCAGAGGTGTTATAAGCTTATTATACTGGAAATAATGGATTTAATCTCATTTTTGAAAAAAATAAGCTTCATGAGTTATCCTGCATAGTTGATGCTTGAAAAAAAGAGCCCTACCACACTAGTCAGGGCAAAAGGAATGAAAGATTTTTTTATACTAATCTACTTATAACCACTTATTTTTATGCAATTTTATGTATTTTCATGCAAAGGGCATGTGTTGGACCTTGATTTTGTAAAACACTGAAATGAAGCTATATGAATGCCTGTAATTCACTGCACTTCACAATCATGAGTGCCATTATTAGAGTGTTCAAAATTTCTCTCTTAGTCTACATAATTAAATAACATGCAGGCATAGGAATGCACTTTTGCAGCTTTTTAAATATACTTGCCATAGGACAAAGCTGAACAACTTGTCATAACCTTGTCTGTCATGGCAGTACTTACCACTGTACACAGATCTGAAATGCTGTCTTTTGGATCTGTGAGCAGCTTACACTTTCTGCACCGGTGTAAATGGCTACTACAGAAAGCACAGGTCAATGAATAAATCAGCACAAAGAAAGATTAAATGAAATGACCGGTAGGATAAAATGGAACAGTAGAAATAAAGGGGAGAGTCCTCAACTTTTCAGTCCATTGAAACGCTACAGAACAAGTTCTGCCTGGGTGCAGTTTGCCTTCCACGTGGAGACAAAACCCTTCAGAGGTCTCTGGCACGGTGTGGCCTGGATGGCTCGGCCTTGACTCACCTTCCTTAAAGTAAGCAGCATATCTCCTTTGCACTCAAAGAAGCTAGGACTTGTCACTGCATCTGGATGTCTGTCCTTGGCAGTATGCATAGGAACCAGCATGACTAGGAGGATCAAAGTCTTGGAGGGGGAGAAAAAAACAGCCTAGAGGAAATAAAATTGTCATTTATGACATGCACATCGCCCTAGTGAACTTCCTCAAGTACACAATGTTTTAGTCTTGTTATCCTATAATCTTTCAGAACATATTTCTTCAGCTCTTCCCAAAGATAGGTGAAGGTCTCCCAACAGCTGAACACAAGTTGGTGCCTAGAGGTGAGGGCCCAAGAGAAAACTCGGGTGGCAGCGCACAAGTCTGGGTGCTCGGAGTGTGAGCAGGGGACGCTGGAGGAGGAGGTGGGGTCTAAGGCATCTCACTGCCCATTTTAGGGTGATTTGGGCACACCAGCTGCAGTCGCAGGTTCTTCACCGCTGTCTGGGTTATGCCAACCTCCGCTTGGCTGTAAAACATTTACCCACCACAGCTTCTCCAGCCTGCTTGACGCTGTGCGCCATTTATATGCGTTAACTCACGTGGTGGTGTGACATTAAATCTTACCCACTCACATTGGGTAGATGGGTGGAGAAAGTTTCGGGTTTGCTGGGGAGGGCACAGGCAGGTCCCTGTCTACCTCCAGAGCAGGGTGCACATGGTTAATTGAGGTTACCTCCTGGTAATGGCCAACTCCTGGTTAACTGAGACTGTGGGCACTCAGAGGTGCCCAAAAGTTAGGACTCGGCTTCTGCAGTGACCAGGCGTTAAGAGCCCAACCCGGCGCAACCTCCTTCGGCACCAGGTGCCAGCTGCCTCCCTCACCCTTCTTCCCTGCTGCTCCAGCTGGGGTGTTATTGGTCAGTTTGCTAAAAAGTGCTTTGCGTCAGTGCCTGGAGTTGTCTGCGAATGCAAATTGAACTGGGATGTTGCTTTAAAGAAAGAAAAGGAAGCTTAAAAGATAACCTTTTCCCCCTCCCTCAACATTTTCTAACAGGGACGTTTTGATTTTATTTATTTCAAGGACAACTTCAGCTAAACTTAATATTTTTCAAAAAGGAAAATAATAGCTCATGAGTGAAGTGATACATAAGCATTGCTCTGAAAAGGGATTTCATTTAGCTGAGGTTTTTTTTTTTTTTTTAAGGAAAATGAAATTTCAAACTTTCAAGTTAGTGCCCAAATTTAGTGGGTAGGGAGTTGCTCACCAAACTGGAAAATCAGTTATTCCCATAACTTTCCTTTTTTGAAGCTGCGAGGAGACTGGAAGAGGCTTTCTCCCTACTGCTTACCTCCCAGAGTTTATAAAAACCTTCAAGCGTCTCCTTTCCCCCCCACTCCCCAAGCATGCTGCTTGCTGAGATTTCTGAATTTACCTCAATCAACTAGACGCCGTCCCAGCTCTGTGCATGAGCAACAGAAAATACTGTCTGTCGGGGCTGGTGGGGGCAACCTGCATCTGCGGACCCCTAAGGGCAGAGGTCCGGGGCCTCTGCTCTCGTGGCTGCAAAGTGGGGCTGGGGGGGGGGGAAGACTAGGGGCCGGGATCGCCCTGGGCAGGTGGGGACAGGTGGGTGCCTGCAGTTTGGATGTAGCTGGGGAGCATCAGCTCCAGCCATCTGCACTGTGGCCGAAGAGAGAGGTACAGCTCTGTCAGCCTTTGGTGCCATTTTCCGTAGCTCCAGATAGAAGGCTCTGACAAGCCAGCTTTTTGTAATGGAAAGCCTGGCTGATCCTCGAACACTGACTACAGTAGTGCACAAACATTACCTCTATAATGGATTTCCAGCCTGTTGATTTGGAAAGCAGACTGAGCGCTTCAGAGCCAGATGGCAAAGTGCTTGAAAAAAAAAAAAGTAGCACAGAAAAGAAGCTTCTCTTTAAAAAGTAACCACCGCCAGCTGCCAGCCCCCCAAGATAAAGCTGCAAGGAGCAAACCAGCTTGAGAATAAATGTCTTGTTCATGCTACCTTCCCTTTGCCAGTTATTTGCATTTACTTTGAAACCCTTATCAAGCTTGTCCCTGCGAGCGATAGTGGCCAAGCATGCGCACTGTGGTGGCCTGAGCTTGGCCTATCTGGCCCTGATGTCGTCTCCCCATGGTGCTGGCCTTCATGGGAGCCATTTCTGCATCTCCCCAGCAAGGAGAGCAGGATGGGGCAGGCGGCAGGTGACAGCGAGCGACTCTGTGCCAGGCACGAGTGAGGGGTGAGCAACCCCTGTGCTGCTCATCGCAGCCCGGTTTGCTTGCCGAAGAGAGACAGGACAGGGGCTGAGCAGAGGACTGGGAAATAGGTCGATGTTTGCACTGAGATGCATGTGTGTCTGATGGCTTATAGCTTAGCTGTGCATACGCGAGCCCATTAGCTGTAGGTGCTTTAAAGTATCCTTGTGCGCTGTGCAGGGGCTGCAAAGCCTTGCAGCTCCCTGGTGGCATGAGTATGGTGAGATGAACTGATGGGCAGTCGACCTACATGGATTAACCATGCAGGGGAACTGTTAACTGGAAGAACTGGAAGGCATGGCTTGGGCGCACAGAGTTGTGAGGAGGATTTATATATTTTTATGTTGATTTTCTTGTTGCACTTCTCAGGCTGGAAACTGTCCCAGCTAACCAAAGTCCAGGACACGATCAGCAGGCTGTGAGTGAGCTCTTTTGCTCTAGACAGCAATAGACCCGTTCCAAGTTGCTGTCATCTCAGAGTTTCCTTTAGGGAAGAGGACCTGCAGTGTCTATCAGCCAGGCGGTAAGCGTGTTTCCACGCAATTTGGAAAACAGAGATTTTTTTTTCCTCAGAGGCATTTAGCAAGCTTTGGCTGCCACAAGACTATTTTACCACTTTCCAAACCCTCCTGGTTCTAAGTTTGTCTTGCAAGAGAGCCAAGAGCAGTAGTATGAGAATATCTGCAGATAGATAGCAATTTTGTGTGTGTGCATGTGTCTGAGCATACCTGTAATTCTTGACTACATGCCAAGGCCATCAGAGAGCTTTGTTGTGTGTGTGAAATGGTGAGAAGTGTGACATAAAAACAAAGTCTCAGACTTACCACAACCTGATGATGAAGAAAGAGATGCTTGGCTTGTTGGATACAGCTTCTTAGTTTATGAGAACATCTAATAAGGTTTTGGCCAAAAGGTCCTATGAAGTCATATTTTCTGAAAATAATAACTTTTGGTCCTTACACTGCACAGCACTTCACATCCAAACAGCACAAAATGCTTTGCAAAGGTAGGGCTCTCCCTTTTAAAGGAGAGGGAAGCCCTGGCTTAGTGGTTTGCTCAACGTGGTATTTCAGGCCAGTGGCAGAAATTAAGACTGTTATTTACTTCTTGCATTATGATAGCACCCACATATGGCTCAGGAGCCCAACGAGCTAGTTTTTTGGAGTACAAACTCAGTGTTTGCCCGAGCGCTCCCTGGGGGACCGAGAAGAACAGGTCGTCCGCCCCACTTCCACGGTGCCTGACAAAGCAGCATCCAGGTTGTTTTAAATGCACTTTTGACAGTGGTTGCTTCATGTTGCCAGCACTGATCAGCCCCAGCCACAGGAGAGTGGAGCTGTGCACGCTGAGGCACGGTTAAGGAGAGCAGGAGCTGTCTGGGCTCCTCAGGTCACAGCTTGGAGCTGGGATGTGTCCCCAGCTCACGCTGCCTCTCAGCTGACACTGCAACTGCTCGGAGATGCATTTTTTTACATTGGGCATCAAAGCAGCATGCAGATGGCCTTAAATCAGAGCCATCCATTCATGTGCATCCTTCTGGCAGGCTAGGCTGCAGCCGGGACTCCTTGTCACTAATAGGCATTCTGCTGTGCTTTATACCCTGTCTTGCCACCTAGAAGATGGTTTTGGAAAGAGGTGAATACGGAGAGATTTTTGCCTTAGGAGGGTGGGTGGATGGTTTGCCGCACCACATCTGCTGTCTCACAGAAACTTTCACAACACAGAACAGCATGACAGGCGAACAATAAGAAGTGTGTATGCTTTTAAGACCACAAAACAGGCACAACGGTGCGACTTGTTCTACCATCAGATGTTCCCAGAGTGGAGGGCCACTCACAGCAAAAGCTCACTATTTGAACAGGAAAATTTAATACTGCTTGACATTGCTTCTCTTGACGGGCTCATGCTCAGCACCAGCCCTGTGCTTCACTCCCATATGGAACAGATGCTGTTATTATTACTGCTCAGGGGCAGCACTGAGATTAACAGTTTCCATGTACAGATATTTCTTTGGCATTACATAACCTATGTATTAAACACATACTAAATTTTCATTGCAAGTTGGCTGCTGTGGGGGTATTCCCATTTTTTGAAAGTTGCTTCCTTCCCCAGCCATGCAGTTATACTGTAGACTTAGTTTGATCCGATTATGAAGGCCATACTAAAAAGTGAACTGGGTATGAGGCTGTGGGATCTCATCATTATAAAAAAAAATAAGAAGTAAAATATCAGAGATCACGGTTAGTTTTCCAAGCCAAATAGTGTGGAATAGTTATAAACTGTTTCATATTCTCCTTTGATCGCAAGTGCAAAAGTAGCAATGTAAGGCTGGGATGTAAGTGGGACCATCATGGTGCTGAAAAGATGCATGCAACAGGTCATATAAAGTTCTTTTTAAGGTTCTTTCACCTTAATGTAAAAAAATAACACTGAGATATAATATTCATTCTTATTCATTGGATTAGGGTGAGAAAAGATTAAAATCTACTTCAGACTCCTGTCTGGCTGTCTCAAAAACTTCATTTTCATGCCAAGTGTGGTTTTAAAATGTCACTGTGAAAATGTGTAAAATTTTAATTGGCTAATTGCCAGGATTCTCAAATCCATTCATTTACATATGAATCACAGTGTCAAACATTATGGAAGAAAGAAATTAGAATTATGAGAGAATGCCTTACATTCCCCTTGGCTAAACGTACGTTGGGAGGAAGAATGTCTCTTAGAAATCAAATATTGCAAAGACAAATAAGATTAAAAAATGCTGTGGCATCCCAGTTTATACCAGTGACTGGTCATGGCTGCTTGTGGTCTTTTTTGCAATTCTATAAATAGCAGCCTGAATGTTGCCTGTTCTTTCAGTGAGCAGCATAGTACATTATAACATCATGACAGTCATTAGTGTTGTCCTGAGTAAGGGTTGCATTCCCTTCTCCGGCGTTCTGAAGCAGCTCCAATAAAGCCAGCAGGATTTCACCAGCATCCTTGGATCATCTCCCTCCAGTAGACAGTTTTCACATTGCTCTTAAAAGCAGTGGAAACCAAAACCAGCACCAAAAGCCGTCAATTGCAAAACTCCCAGGTACCTCAAATAGAAAAGGCTAAGGAGCTGTCACTATGCAACTAGCTACAGCATGCTGGGGCCATGACTAGGCTTGTGGGAGCAACGTTAAGTACATGCACAAATACTTGTTGGATTAGGCTTTATGGTTAGAGAAAATCCTTCCGACTGAAACAAAACCCCCTATCAGGATCTCTAAAGAGTTTCAGCAGGAGGAGGGCGCAGTCAATTTCCTATAGCAGGTTTTCTCATCTAATGTAAGTAGCTCAGTGCAGGACCTGGCATATTCTGAGCGATTGTTTATAGCTCCTATGCAGCACATCTGCTTTGGGAGCTGATTTGTGATGGAAATTCACTTGAATGGAGACGGTAAATTTGATTTGCTTGAGAAAAAGAAGTGAAGAGTTCCACAGCAAAACAATCGGGGTCACAATGTACTTTGGATTATAAGATTTAGTACAGAAAAAGGCCCAAACCACAGAGTTCAGAGCCAGCTTTCAAACATCAAAAAGTCTGAGGGTAATTAAAACTAGAGTTTAGTTCATCCACTTGTGAATATGTCTGCATAACTTGGAGCTGACTCTGTGTTGGATCTTCCCATCTCCCTTGCGCTCCCCCAAGGCCGTTCAAAGCCAGGGATCAGACCCTTCTCCAAATCAGAGCAAAAGGCACAAAACCAATATACACACAAATGGCTGCGTAAAGAAGAAGACAGCTTAGGTAGAAAGAGGCACCAGAAGGGACAACTATCTGTGGATCTGTCTCGGGTCTCTGGAAACATGCAAGCAGAAAGAGGGTAGGAGGTTGGTCATTCCAAGATAATACTGCTGTCCCCAAAGGATTAGATAGTACTTGAAATAATATAGTTTTGGGCAAAAGAAATAGACCAAACAATGATAATGCTACTGAGGGAGAAACGGAGGGAAATTGAGCACTAATGTGCAGAAACAATGGGAGAATTATTCACTGAATTTCCAGGGCAGGAGGTAGGGTTTATTATTCAGTGCTGAACTTGGTACTAGTCACCTAGGTACTAGTACTAGGTACTAGTTTCCCAAGGTGTTACCTATGTCATGAGGGGGAAAATCGGCCACCCACCTACTCCCATCTTTTTGAAAAAGAAGCCAAGACTGTGTGTGTAGCTGTGGCCTTGGCAGAGGTATGACATTAGTGAGGGTGCTCGCCAGTGGGAACACGAGGAATAGTGCAGCTTTTGTCTTTTCTGCTGGAATATTTGCAGCAGATGCACAACAAAAAAGAAAAAAATAAGAGAAGAGAAATTGTGACCCCCCCTCCTTCCTTTTGCTTCTACTTAGCAAGCCTGGCTAAAAGCATAACTCCGCAAAAGCTGCACTGCCAGTATTTCACATTCCTCTGCCTTAAGGAAGATTTTAAAACTGAGGGTTGACTTGTGCCCTCAGTTCCCCCTTCATAATCCCACTGGAGGCTCTGGTGTGACATTTTGGGGATATTTGCCACCCATCCTAGCAACCTTATTGCTTAACATGGCCAGCTAAGCTCGGGGGCAGCCTGCAAGCTCCCTGTGCTGGCAGGGGCCTGCTCTGCTATGGGCAGGCAGCTCCTGAGCTCAGGGATGGCCAAGCAGCATGGCCATGGGTCACCTCTCGTGGGTGCAAGGAAGAGAGATTTCTTTCAGCCTCACCGCTTGCGAGGCCGCGCGCAGGAATCCCTGATGGCACGGCTAGCCGCTGGACTGCATGGCTGCAACGCTGGTCAGGGCTTGGGCTCTCAGCACTCACAAAGTCATTGGTGGAAGCGAAGACGTTTCAGTGCTGCTCTTATGGTGCAATGATGCCACAGAAAGATGTTTCTAAAACTTCTCCTCTTAAGAAGTCCAGACCCTCCCCCCTCCTTTACAACCCATCAGCTTGTATTCCTTATGAGAGCATTCATCTTTGGGAACAGAGGCAGTTTTTATGTGAACATCAAAAGAAAACAAGTGTGACACCCATTTCTGTAGAAGAATATATTATTTAGCAGATCAGTTTGAAAGTAAAAAAAAAATGTACATCTTCAAAGGTTTTTCTTGTTGCCATTGCTTTTTGCATCCACAAGGATAAAAATATGCTTGCATGGTAGTCTCATCTTTGAGCTTCCTTCTCTGCTCACGCTGAAGGGTCCCGCGATGCCTATCTGTGCCAGGCCACAAAGCAAACCTGCAAACCCACTGTGGTTTCTTCAGCTTTCTTCTAGTGTAGAAAAGAACATTTGCATCCAATATACTGGGCTTCTGAATGTACTGTGAACACTATAAAATTCAGAGTACTATAGAGAGAAATGTGTCATTAGGGCCTACTAGGCAAACAAAAATATATGCCAGGACCCCTGTCAGAATATAAGCATCTGTTAAGCTGTGCTGTAATTAGCATAATGCTGTACACATATATGCAGTATCTTGAACGGAATGACTTTTTTTGTTTTTGGACTTCAGTGGATCATCTTCCAGAAGAGGCTCCTTAGCTAAACTCCGCTTTGTCTTTGTAGACTGCAGGCCTAATTCCTGGTGGTCACCAAAAGGGCAAACCTGCTGAAGGTTTGAGTCTTGCCGCAACCTTCACAATGTTTGCAGAGGGGTTCTGCCGGGGAGCTGCAGCGGGTGCTCTGGAGCGAGGGGATCCCTTGGCGCCCACCCGCGGTGGTGCCTGTGCAAGCAGTCTGCAGGCTACAGACCAGGCACCTTGGCAGGCAGAGGGTGGCCGGTAAGCTGGGCACCCATGCCTGCCGCCTCTCCGGAGGACGGGTTCCCAGGTGGCTGTTGACATAGCCACCATGTCTACTTGGCAAAGATAATATTTCTGAAAAATAAAATAACCTTGGGCCTTATGCTTTACTCAAAGTCTTTTTCTTCTCACTTTTCAGTGCTTCCAGGGGTCAAGCTTTCACTTTTCTTTTTCTGCAGCTGAAATGAAGAGCAAAGCAGAGTAAACAGTACTGACTCATACAGTGCCCCCACTGCTGTGAGTCCAATGCTAATCTCTCCACAAGGTGTGCGCTAAATTTCTCGGGAAATAATAGGCAGCAACTTGGTATATCACAGGCTGGAACTCGGTATTTCTCATTATCCACTGTGTTAGACTCTAGAATTATTAGCTACCACCTTTTGTTTCAGGGTATTTCTGAATTGAGGCAGTTCTCATTTTCCCAAGACCTCTTGTACCCATACACTGTAATTAAAGCTCCATCAGTCTGTATAACAATTCTGTTTTGACAGCTTCTGTAAATCAGAAGTAAAATTTCAGATCAGCTTGAAGCATGAAGAGGTCTCAGAAAGGCTCACTGTCACCTTTGAGCTCTTTTTCCCTCCTTTGAGGAATGCTCCGCATACCCGTTGTAAACCGAAGAATGCCTAGAAGATTTTCTTCTTCTTTATAAGTTAGTGCCCTCAAAACTTGTGCTCTTTGATTAATCAGCCTTAGTACTTCTGCTGCTGAGCAGAGGACCGTTCCCTCCAAAATGCTTTGGAAGAAATGGGAGCGATAGCAGAAAGCTACTACTCTTCCCCTTACCCAGCCAGTGAGAGAGCAAGTAAACGAACCTTCATTTCCCACATATCAAAGAATAACACCACAACTAGTTCTTCAGTGCACTTCCCAATTTATTTTGGTGACAGAGTGACAGATAGGGTCCTGTCTACACGACAGAACTGTTCTTGTCAGAAAAACCCCAGAGAGTGCAACGCTGTTCTGGGTAAGTTTTGTCGTCTGTCTCAGCCGGGAAAAGAAACGTTCAAAGAGATGTGTAAAGAAGTCAGTAAGCTAAGAAGAGGTTTTAGGATTTGTCTGCTGGTCCAGTGTTGCAGGCTGCAGGGCACTGCGGGAGCTAGGGACAGCTCAGCTGCTGACATGCCTGCTGCTGCACCGCAGCTATGGGCACCCAGCTCCCGGGGACCAGTCTCATCTCTGCCCTGGTCTGGCTCCTGAGGCAACACAGACATAGCTGGAGAGAGCAAACGCAGCTGTGTGTGTGTATCTGAACTTTCCTAAGTCTTGCATATCAAAACAAGAAGCATCCTATACATGGAGATTCCCACTCAGCCTGGGCCATAAAATGAATCCTTTGGTTGTGTGGTTAATCTTACTGAGTGCTGTGTACCTGAGTGTGATGCCTCATAAAATTCCAGGCGCATCCTTGATGAGAGGCACATGAGTGGAAGTTTCTTCCCCAAAAAGAAAATTATGCCTCTCTGGTGCAGTCCTTGAACTGAGGTAAATTTTGCCCTCCCCTAGAACGTTTTAGTGCAGTCTAGTCCAGGCTAACTTCTTCTAGGGCGAGGAATTTCCTTCCTGAGATGGGTGCTTTCTAAAGTACTCCCTTCAAACAGTCATCTTCAGGCTTTGTATTGAGGTCCCTCACTTCCAGTCAGCTCTATTCCCCTGGCCATGCTTCCGCGGTAGTTAACAGACGTAAGTAAACATTCCTGTGGGCACGTACATCCTGTGACACTCTCCTTTTTGCAGTTAGGTATAATGAATGTGTTTCTCATGACTATGATTATGCCTTAAACATTCCTACTATTAAAATGGTAAAACTATTACTATTAAATTGTTACATTTGACTTATTAAGTTATAAAGTTTGCCTTATGAAAAAGACATTTAGAGCTTACCTCTTTCATAGCATCATCTATCTGTTTTAATTCCTCATAGCGGTCCCTGGATTCCCAAAGAGGCTGAAGCATCACCTCCTCCACTTCTGGGAATAGCTAGATGAAAAAAAGGGAGAGAATACTAATTTTTCCTTTCATATTCACTGACCTATACGTGCTAGAAACAGACTGAAAGGAAGGATGTGAATCACGCATTTATCTTTCCCTGGCTAACAAAGCGCCTATCACAAGAAACAGCAAAGTTCTGCAGCTCCCAGTTCTGCTTCTCACATTTGATAACTTACCTTTGTCACTGTTTCAAACATGGGGATGAGAACAAACTTAAGGAACCCGATCTGTGCCGTTGGTTTGGTCACTTTATCACGGTCCATGAAAGGCGCCACTGGAAGCCCCTCAGATTTTTCTCGGTCGCTCTGGAACAAATTCATGGTGAACAAATATCAACCTCAGCTAGAAGCCTAGGAGGAGAGTAATGTGCTGAGTAGACCAGTAACTAAAGGGCAGTATTATGTAGATACATCTCAATGGTATACCTGAAGATAACATAGAATAGAAATATGCTTCCTTCAGGCTAATGTATCCTACTTTGTTCAGAGCAAGCATCTGAGCAGATCTGCACAGCACTGACACGAAAGCAGTCGCCTGTGGGCTTTCAGGGCAATGAGGCCACCTGATTCCCACTGCAAACCCATAGCACTTGTGGGGAAAAATATTCCTGAGCATTCAGAAAAGTGGTAATGGCTCTTTGCCACTGTGTAAGAGAAGGAATGGGTCCTTAACTTCTTCATTCTCCACAGAGTGATTCTTCTTGGGTATTCAACCAGAAAGTACAAACCTTCTTTAATAATGACTAAAGCTAGTGCCAGCTTATCCAGGGACCCATAATTTCTACAGACTCAGAAAGAGAAGGCTGGATATATGCGTTCAGGACTTTACACTGAGTTGTGCAAGGCACAGTCCGGTCCTTTCATTGGCATATGAATATACGAATACAGCTTCATTGGCTGAAATGAGTTTGCCACATTACCTGCTTGATCACATGACTCACTATTTCTCTGTGGGTTCATGTGTAAGCGGGTCATGGACTGTGCACCCAAAAAAGACATCCTGTTGCAGGCTTTCTCTCCCTTATGTTGGGTCTGTGTGCCCATAGTAGTGCTTTTGTATCATACCTGCATGGCCAAAATAGCAAGGCAAGCAGATAATACAATTTTAAGCAAAAAACTGCAGTGCAGTGAGCTAGAGGTGCTTCTGACACACTGTTAGAGGTCTCTGCCTCTTGTCAGAAGCTCTCCTCTGCATGCACCCTGTCAATGTGTGGAAGAAACACACAACTTACTTAGTTCCAGTCTGTTGTCCTTCTCAGACCACTACAGCTGCGTACTGCTTGTGATGCCGGCTGAGGCAGCATACAAGCATGCCTCAGCCTGTGTGCAGGAGACAGCTGAGGGCTGCTCTTTCAGGGACCCTTTTTTCGTGTCCAACTGGGAATCCAGTGAAGAGCAATTGTTCAGGGAGCTTAAAATCAGACTTTGCACATCTTGGCAAGTTTTCTGCTTTTCCTTCAAGCAAATGTTCATATGCAGTTAAAACAATCTAAACTAGTCCCATGTAATATTTGCTACCATTTAATTGACAATTTTCTCTTGCCACTGCTCTTCCCTTTTGGCTCGAAAACCATTTATACGTCAAATGAACTTGCAAGGCAGCCACTTTACAGAGAATAGCTTCAGTCTGAAAGCATTATGATTTTCAGGTTGCTATTGTCTTTCAGCTACAAATTAGAGTCAATTACATCCAGTTGCTTTCTGATCAGCTTCTCTGCCTGACAGCCTTCTGTACCTTTCGATATAAAAAGCCTTTCCATCCTGGAGTTGGACTGGGTTGTCAGACTGCAGGACAGCTCCCACTGAAGTGGGAATCAGTAACAGCAGCAATCCGTGCAACTGAGTCTCTCCCTCATTCTTACCTGCATAAAATACTCCTCCAGTAGGCAGTCTACCCAGGGCTCTGCTACTTCCATTGGGCGGACTTCATTGGAGATATCACAGCATTTTATCAGTATCATCTTCAGCTGAAAGAGGATAAATACTTCAATACTTCAGTCATATTGCCAGGCCTTCTTCCCTATCCAGCACTTGTGTCTTTATGATGCAGGGGGAGAGGATGCTTTCAGACAGAAAGGACAGTCTTAGGATTAAATCAGAGATCTTAAATGATCTGGATACTTTTCCACTCTCTCAGTGACCCTGAGTAAACCGCTCATCCACCCTCCGCCTCAGTTTTCCTGTCTGTAACTCTGGGATGTGTTAGAGTAGAATGTGTACTTATACAGCATGTGAAGAACTTCAGAGATTTAACTATGAATGATCACAACATTCTTTGTGAGTGCTTTGATGGAGTCAGAGGAAAGGCTTCCATGAACTTTGAAGACTATTGGATTAGGAAGCAAAGGAGACTTGCATTTGTATTGGACACTCTTTCTGCATAGCAAAGGACAATAAGAATTTGTATCCTGATAGAGTAAATATATTTTATTCCTGATGGCACTCCATGAATTTTTAAGCCAGAATGATTTATTTTTATAAAGTGCTTCCAAATTTGTAATTCTTTTTGGTGGGGCAGAGGGTGTTAGGAAGTATTCTTTTATAACAATACATCTTGAACCTTGATTTTTAACATTTATCTGTAAGATACATGAACATGAACATTTATCTGTAAGATTTCACACTGTGCACAGAAAAATGATAATCCACAAAATCTCCTTACACAGGCCATGTGTTCTTCATTAGAGTAATCGAAATTTTCCATTTTTTCCTTGAAAGAGTTGAGTATTTCTGCATGTCTTGCCATGTCTGTAGCCAGGATTAATGTAATTATCCCCTAGTAAAGAAAACATGGTCACACATTAACTCAACATTGTGTACAAACTCTCCTGTTGCAGAGAAAAGTGGAGGTCTTACGCACAAAAAACCCAGACGTATTACATCAGTAACACTGAAAAGGGAACTTTCTGACTTCAAACCACCAAGTAAACTAGAAAAGAGTTATAAAGAGGTCATGGTATTAGAGGTTGGCTAGATGTATAACACTGGTGTTATATTCTGGAGGCAGTGAGGTTTCTTCTTTCTGATTGGCTGAGTGTGGAAATACAGTTGTACAACAGGATGTTAAAAGCCACACTCTGTTTGCTAAGATCTATTCTTGGTTCCTTGGAAAGCGATATGTGTTTTGTTGCTGACTCTAATAGCACAAAGAAGAGACAAAGATCAATAGATGTGCATGTCCTCTGTACTCATCCTCCTTGGATTACGGCCTTTGAAATATCCAACCGCAGGCGATGCAGTAGGGGCCCTATATCCCTCTGCTAGGCAGAGTTTATAACGGGAAAATACATGGTTAATTTAAAGCTGCAGGTTTTCAGGCAGGTCTGTCCATTTTGGGTCCATACCTGCTTCCCATGCACTGGCAGAATCAGTGACTCTAGTTGGGCCAGTATTTGAGCCCTTTTTTCGGTCTGCTTTTTCATTTAGTGTGCAAGGGAGGTGCGGCACAGAAAGTAAGAACAAATATTAGCCCTTAACGCTATAATGGGAATTATAGTATTGTTCACTGCCACAGAGATAACTGATGACTCCCAGTCCGCTAGAGCTTCTTCCAACGGCAAACGTGCTCTGCTGCTGTAAATCTTTTCCCATTTCAAAGCCTCTCTTAAAATTAATACAATGTTCTCTTAAAGCATAAATTTCTGCCGTGAGTGCTTAATCCTTTCCCAGCCAGGGCTAATTGGCTCCTTCCATAATGTAAATATCTACACAAAAAATGTCACAGGCTTTAATAGTCAGGATGTGCTCATTATTTCTCAGTAAGACATTCCAGGGAGTGCTGTGGTGGAAATAATCCAAGAATCCCTCTTGGATACTTCCAGTGTGAGGGTTTTTTTCAGTTCTATCCTTTAGGGAGAACGATTCACTTGCACTGTACAGCAGGGAGGTCTGTGCATACTACAGCTTCAAGCAGAGTTTGTATGACACAAATGGGACCAGCATTCATACCTGTCTTATCTGTTTGAACTGGTCCTGGTCGACATTGGAGAAAATGTTGCATTCTGGCTGTGAAATGATCTGGAAAGCCACGGCACAGTGATGGTTCTCCAGTGGGGAGATGTCATTGTAGCGTACTGCAAGCTCTGTTCGTGCGTTTATCTGATAGCTGATGTGAAGAGAAACAATGAGAACCCTACAGATACACACCAGCTGCTCTAAAACATGCTGCTTACTTTTATTTACATTCTTTTGAACACTTATTCAATTAACTGCATTTTTTTGATTGTTAATACTAAATCAGACTTTTAGAGAAGATGGATATTATTTTAATATCACTTCAGGCATTCTTCCACTGTAGGCTATTTTATTTCACCAAGTCTCTGTAGCTTGAAATGACATACAAAAAACACAGAAGGAATAGTTTGGGTTTCATTCGGCTCCCACGAATGCTAACAGATGGATTCTCAATCAGAGCTGGCTTCTGCCCTTATTTAGTGAATGACTAAAAATAAATCATATCCTCTCTCCCTCCCTCTCTCTTTCACATATACATAGACAAAAGCAAAAGTGACCATGAGTACCACTTCTAATCTCCTCACATGATAGTAAATAGAATAATATAGACTGTGTAATCTATAACTGTGAAATAGTATTTAAGTCAAATCACCCTTTGTATTTTATTATTATTATTACATTTCAGTCATTCAGTCATCTATGCCCTCTCAGCTGTAACACATTTACGATTTTTTTCTCTCAGGAGTAGAGAGGGAAGCGTCGGGGTAGGGCATTTTCCTGACAGAGCTGAGGGCAGCTGGCAACCCCAACCTGGACCTGAGTTTTCTGCATGAAGCTCTGCCTTGGCCCATGTGTGAGTGAACAGTCGGGCCTTGGGGGAAGGCTGTGGTCAGCTCAAGCTGTGAAGAGGAAAACCTGATCCACAAAAATGCCAGCTATTGTTACCTTCCCAATACATTTTAGGAAAGAGAAAGCAAGAGATGGACTTACGTATTGTTATAACCAGGGTGATCCAGGTCATGGCATACTGCTGCAGTCATGAGAATCAAGATATCAATTTGGGAAAATTTATCCTGTAAATTACAAGCCATTAATATAGTCTTGCAAATTCTACTTCCTCTGTCCCCATAAATGAAAAGAAGAGAAAAGCCCACATTTACATTTCAGGGAGATGCAAATCTGAGCAAAATGAAATATGTTTCCATAGTTCAATTTACTTCAGCCAAGAAAGAGATTTCTGCCTTCCTTTCCAGCAAAAATTACTGAGGTTTGCCTTTGTTGCATTAAATAACAGCAGCTCAGAGGAGGCAATTTGCTTCAAACTTGCTGTTACTGCAGAAATCGTGTGAAAGCACAGAGATATTAGTACAGTCTCTTACAAGTCATTTGAGTGCCTTGATTACTTTAGTTAGGACTGGAAGATAACTTAGCTGTCATTACATTCTGTATTAACTAAATTTATAAAAAGAGTGATAAAAATTAAATGTAACATTTCCACAGCTTCTGAATAGGGTGAACTTCCATGCAAAAAAGTTTTTCCTCATACTCCTGCTGGCAAGGAAATAAACCTAGGCCAGAAACTAAGAGATGCTTAACTATGGAAAAAAGGAGGATTTTTGACTGAATAAAATTATTTTGTACAGAAATGAAATGAATATGTAAACACAGATTTTCAAGTCAATGAAAAGAAACGATGCCTGTAGTTCAGGAGCATGTACAGGTCAAATATGAATCTTGCATTTGGTGCATGCAATGCATTATTTGCACTAGCTGACCCAAGGGCAAGCACAGTTTTGGAAAAAACCTCTGTGGAAATATTTTGTGTCGTGGACAAAGCTCACATCCACAGACTATAATTCAGTAGGCTTTGGATCCAATTTGCAAATGTTTCACGCTATCAAAGCGCAAAAAGGGCTTCTGTGTACAAACTGAGTATACGCTGGAGATGAAGGTAGCTCGACAGCAGCCTCAGAAAGCCCTGGAGGTGTCTGGGGTCTGAGACAGGGTGGTTGAGCAGGCAGCCAGCGTCAGAAAACCAAAAACTTGCCCAACACCTTCTCTTCTCTCTGCAGGGACCGAACAAGGGAAGCTACCTCAAGGCTCATCAATTACAAAGAAGTCGATGGCCTGTTTCGCAAGCAAGATAGCACAGGTTTCGTGGCACTCAGTGAATGAGCCCCATGAGGGAAATGGAGCGCTAATATCTGGATGGGGGGACATACCTGGAGATTGCAGAGTGAGATCATGCTGTACATCATCTGGGTCACGCAGAAGCAGTGCCGGAAGTTATGGAAGGGGTTGTTTCTGTAATTGTCGTGAATACATAGCTGCAAAAAGACAGAAAGAAGCAGTCAGAAATAGGAGAGCTCTTTTTTTATAAAAATGTGAATACATTTACTTCCCAGTCTCCTTGGAAGCGCTGTATGTACTTACAGGAGTCCTATGGAGTCCAATATTTTTCTCTGCTAAGACGAAGTTGCAGCACAAGGCTCTCTGACACCCTTTCTGTCTTTCTGGGAGAGGACTAGAAATAACTGCCTTTCAAGAATTTGTCAGCACCTTAACTTTGCAGTCGTGTCCCCAAACTGCTCTAGAAGGAACTTATTTCCCAGCCACAAGAGGGCTACTCGTGTGAAGCCCGTGACAGCCTACTGGTTTTTTCTTAGTTTTACAGTTCTGAGCACTTTTGGAATCAGTAAACTCTGAGACAAGTAATGCTTGCAGCAGCTTCCCTCTAGTACCAGCTAGCCATGGGTAAGCATCCCAGTGCAGCTGCAAATGCATCTCAGCCTTAAGATAGGACTCCGTACTCCTATCCCGAATTTGTATTTCAAACTGTGCAGTGTTAAACAGCCACTTTGGGGCATGTAAAGAACACAAAGTACATCCTAATTCCCCTCGCTCAATGAATGCAAATTGCAGCTTTGAAATCTTCAAAGCTGAAATGTAGTTGTTATCTCATTTGCAAATACTCAGAGGTGGCGTTTCGGGATGTGTCTCTTGGCAGAGTGAAGATGTGAATACACATGCACTAGCATACCTGTGCAGATTTTCTACCCTAGGCAGCATGGGCAAGATTTAGCCACGCAGAAACACGCGACTAGCTTTTGTGCATTTTAACTCTCCACAGGCCCTGGCTGTATGCTCTCATTACAAATGCAAGCTAGAGCAGTTTTGGTGTGTCCTTGCTACTGTTAACTATGCCAGCTGGCTGAAGCTGCCACAGCTGCATTAAAACACGCCACAGTTAATTACTCTTTTAATGTACTAGACGGCCTTCGGTATCTTTTCCTGCACATCAGCAGCACTGCTGGACCCCACCTGCTGAAGGCTCAGTGACCTGGACCCCAAAGAGCCCTTACCCACATGCTTCAACTACTGAATTTGAATTAACGACACTGATGGCATTCTTGTCCCCTTCTCTAGCTAAAGGGCGAGTTTACTGAGAGAATCCTCAGGACCCTTTGGGATGAAACCCCTTAACCAGGCACAGGAGTTCTAGGAAGCCTAGGCATTCAAAGCTCTGAATGAAGATGTGGGCTTTACTGTGGGCTTTCACTGCTCATTAAATATTTGGGCTTCGTTGCAAAAGCTGTCCAGATTCTTCTGCTGCAAAGACTTTAAAATTTACTTTAAAATCAGTAACTATTGGTTGACAGCCGGGCTCACGGATGGTGGGCGGTATCTCCCAGCCTCCACACAGACACATCGCTCATCATGCCACAAGCACTGCACAACACTGCATGGGTGTAATGTGTATATCCCCTGTAATGTATATGAGCAGTGGAGCTCAGAGCATCCCGGGGCAACATTGACTCACAGCGCTGAAAGGCTGGAGTGACTGGACTGCATTAGTCATCCTTTCCTCTGCTTTCTGCAATATTTCTGTAGCCAGTGGATGGGAGAGCAAGAAAGAAAGTATACGCAGGAGACAGCTTTTTCTCACCCACTGAAGTTCAAACTGATGCCCATGCTCCGCCCGGGGAAGTATCACACCTTGAGGCAGACTCCTTGGGGCTTTTTTTAATCACCTTTCTTTCTGTGAAGCTAGTGTTTGAGAAAGGAATTCTCACCATGCCTAAGCTTTATATAAAACATATAGGAAACTCCCCTCGTTGTTCAGAATGAGGCTTTTAAACGCTAGCGGTAACAAACGACTTGGAGAAACAAGCTAACAGGAAGCCGCCTGCTGTAAGCTTGTGGGTGGTATGTTGATGCTTGTTGACATATCACCTTGTTTCCCATATTTGCAGGCTGTGAGACAGGAGGAGGAAATTTTCTGTTTTATATGCTCTGGGCAAGTCTTGATTGTGCTGGGTTTCATCCTAGCCCTTCTGTTCAGCTAGTTTCTAAGGTCAACAATACTAAGCTTTTCAACGGTCTCCTTCAGGGAGAGATTTCCCGGGCCATGACCATTTTAAAAATCTCCTTAAACGTAGTCATAACATTTTTCTAAAATGGCTTAACCAGTGCTACACATAAATTCCGCAGGAGCCTTATGCTTTGCATAGAGATATGTTAATATTGGTCCATTTTATCCCTTATTCCACTCTCTAGTCAGCCTAAAGCCTTGTTAGCTTTGGACTGCAGCAGCACACCAAGCAGTGACAATCACTGACATAACTACACTCATGCCCAGGTGCTTTTTGCTCTTGTTGTACTTATTGGTATGATGAATTCAGTGTTTTGCTTTGTGTTTTCTAGCCACCTTCCGACTGCATGGAATTTGTTCAGACCTTTCTGGAAGTGTACATCGATCATATAAAACAGTTTCCTCTGTTCTGTGAATACTGTTCAGATAGTTAAATGAGATTAGTAAAACATAATTCTTTTCCATGGGAATCATATGAAAGTTGTTCATATCATGAACATTTTTAATTATTGTTTCAATAAATTTGCCAGGTAGAGATGTCAGTTTTGCTAACTATAATTATTCAGGTTATTTCTAGATCCTTTTTAAACAATGGGTAGAACATTTACTATTCTGCAGTCCTCTAAGAAACTGATGGGTTTTACTAAGAAAGCCAACATATTCTTCAGCTTTATAACAATTTCATTCTTACACTCCCCCTTGGACCTGAAAATTTATTGTTTTTTAAATGCTCCAGTGTTTCTTCTTTAGATGTCTTAGTTTCTGGTATGATCTCATCTTTATCATGTCTGGCATCTCTGTAACATTCCCAACACTGAAGACCAAGGCAGACAAAGTTCTTTAGCTTCTCAGCAATTTCTTTTCTTTCCTTCCTTGCTCTTTTACTCCCTCTGATTTAGCACACCTAATAATTATTGTACAGGCTGGCTTTTTTTGCTATATTGGAAGGTGTTCTTGTGGTCTACATTTACATTAGGCCACAACAGCAGTCACCAGAAATGAACCGCTCACAGTAACAGAAAGCTCAGCAAACTAATGCAAAACAGTTAAAAGTTGTCATCTGTGACCACAAGAACGCAAACATTTGCAGAAGTACTTACACTTTAAGAGTGTGTATAGATTGACTGCTTTCAATGGGATTATTCATGTGATTATTCAAAGCTAATTCCATGCCTAAGTATTTTGCCTGTTGATGTCTGAATCTGAAAAACTGCAAACAGCAGTAAACTGAAATACTTACCAGCCACCTCTTTAATGTGATAGGATTGATGTCGAAGTCTTTAACCAGTCCAAGATCATGGTACATATGTTCTAAACAACTCAGCATCTGTGGCCAGGGATAGACAGGTTACTGGCTTGGTAAATATCACTTTAGTTTACAATACAGTGCAAAGTGAATTTCCTCCTTGCAAACCTCATATAATTGCAGAGACTTCTTGTTAAGATGAAAGAAAGATGTTCAAAGATTGCATGATTAAAGACAGTGCAAGAAGGGAGGTAGAGAGGTTCGGAAAGCTTTTTGAAGTAGACAGATCACTGCTGACTTCATAGGTTTTGTACAGGGCTTTGAATCACACCAGCTCTCTTCAGCAATTGTGATTCATGAATATCGTAACAATTCCTTCTCAGGAAAAAGCTTTGCCATTTTTCTAATCCAGCTGGGATATGGGCTTGTTCTAATGCTCATTGAAATCAATAGGAATTTTCCCACTGGCTCCAAAGGCTCTAGGTCTATAGAAACGGATCAGGTCCTAGCTGTATGGAAAATGACAGCAGAAAATAAGATGTGCTTAAAGCAGTGTGTATTCTAGACACATAGCAATGTCTTTTTCTTTTATGACTTCATGTCAGTTCTTAAATGAACTATCCTAACTCGTTTTTTTTTTTTTTGTTGCTGTTTAAAAAAGATCTCAGTTTATTAAAACACAAAATTGTAGCAGGTTTGTGAACATCCACTCCTACAATTTGTAACTATGAATACCAATGGCTGAAATGCAAAGGCAGGCTGTTCTTTTGAGACAACATCTGTTCCAAGGTATGAACGGGAACGCAGGTGGTTTGGCACTGCCACTCCTGGTTAATCTTCTGGATTTGAAAATATTGCAAAAGAGAGGTATTGATAACCTGATGTTTCTGTGCGTGTAACAGCTGCCACCAATCAAAAGTGAACTGACTTCTAGGATTTCAGGACTCTATGTATCTGCATTCTCATTTGTGAGAGCAAAATCTGCAGAGGGTAAAATGCAGCCATTATATTAGCAGTTCTTAGACTGTAGACTGACCGAGGAGTTATAATATGAGGAGTATAATATCACAGCCTTGGACATATTTTTAGTTAAGTTTCTATTATTAAGGATCTTATAAACTCTCCAGAAAAATTATTTCATCTAATGATATTTTATATTTATGCAGGGAATATACCCAGTTTATGTGGTAATTAACGGGGCTGGTTTTGAGTCATCTGAACAGGAAGAAAGAGACTTTCCTACAAGACTTGAGGGACAACGTCACGAGCTGATCAGTGCTCAGATCACACGGCCAGTGTTTTGATGCAGACTGACCTTGTCTCGTTCCTAGGCTCTGAGAAAGAATATTTGTTTTGCAACAGTTTCAGAAAAGACTTTCTGAAACAATAAACCTGAGTGGATCTAGCGGGGCTGAGTTACACTCAGGAAGTGCCAGTCTCTCTCCAGTCCTTGCCAAGAGGGCCCTGGGTGAGTCGCTGGGGTAATTTGGAGTCCCACAGCTCCTGCCCTGGAGTCAGGTGAACACACGAGGGTCTCAGTTTTCATTTAAAAAAATTAATTTTAGCTTTCTTGGTCAACAGCAAAAGCTTGAATATAGGATTCTTTTAAGGCTTAAAATGAGTGAGCATTTGAGAGTGGGAATGCAAGTTTGCTGCATAGCCCTGTTTACTGACATATTGCAGAGCACCACATTATTTCCTTGTTTACTGAGCACATAGACAACTTTTCATTGCTAAATAAGCACTGACAGAATTGAAATATTCTCTGTAAATACAAACCAGAGCTAAAAGGGTGAGACAATCCCATATGCTGCCCAGGTCACCAGGGTTTGTGTGGTATCTCATTTCTGGGCAGTGCTCCTCCCTGCAGGGCATGCCTGATCTCCATAGCCTCTTGCTAGCAGCGTTCATGCCATCATATAATGTTTCCTAGTACTCAGAATGAGTTACTTTGCTGAAATACTATGCTTCACCATGCAAGAATCCATGGAAAATGTTTTTTTGTCTCTCCCTATTCTTTCCTAGTAGTCAGAATAACAATGAGCCAACAGTGTTATGGTCCACCTGGCAAGTCGTAATTCTCTCTTGCTTGAAAGACCTGACAGGCATTCAAAAGATGGGGCAAGCCAATTTGCCTGAGCAACTGTATGGCTGTGGTGCAGAGGAATAGGGCTGGAGAGGGAGCAATAACAGCAGAGCATCCTCCTCAGCTTGGCATGCGCCACACGAGGAAAGCTCTGCCAGCCTCTGCAAATGGGAGATGGACCAGAACGCCACCGAAGAGTCCTTCTGTTACTCTACCAGCCAGATAAAATATCTTGAATGAAATATGCTGTTTCTGGGGGGGTGAGGTTTGGAGTATTTTTCCTCGTCATGTTCATCTAGAAATGCTGAACCAGATTGACTCTTGTATCTGCAATTTTTTATTGAAAATGTAATTGTGCTGCTAGTTCCACCCAATCCTTCCCTTCAGAAAAACTCAGCACTGAAAACCTAATTTAGTCCTGTCCTCCCTTATGTTTTCCCTAGGTGAGATTTACTCAGATCTGTTGAATCTATTTTTACATTACATTATAAGCTGGCCACTGGAGATGCATCCTCCTTCTTTGTGTTTCTGCAGAGGCTGACACACTGGACCTTCCAGAAGCTTCCATAAAACAGATGACGATCAAAAGCAACAAGAACAATGATAGTACTAACAGGCGGTGCATGCACATTTGCAACCTCTTTGGAAGGTGCCACAGAAAAACTCTTGCATAAACGGGTATAAATCAACGCACACACCTCAGCCTGGATTCATACAGCTGCAGATATATTCATTGATTTAAATGGAGTCATGTGCTTAAAATTAAACACATACTTTCCTAGGGGTCAATTTGTTCAGATAAGATGGCATGAGAGAACTCATGTGACATTAATGATAGTGCACTGGTCTTAATGGGACATTGCTAGTCTATGAACAATGAAGAGATTAAAAAAAAAAGAGAGAAGAAGTCAAGGTATTATAACCAGTATAATCTATTTGGTATCTGTAGGGAAAAAGTACTGTGTTCTGATGTGATACAATCAAAATAGAGTACTATATTTTAAGTATATTACTTTGACCTCCCAATTGAAAAAAAAAAAACATTTCAAATTTACAGGATAGGGAATCTCAGAAAAAATAAGTAAGAGATAGAAAAAGAAAAAAAAACTCCTTCAGACTATCTCAAATGGATATTTTGGCATTGTTTGTCCTCAGAAAGAGTATAATCCAGCAAAGGCTGCTGTTGAATGGGAACTAATCCCTAAAGGTATGTCCTCACTGTGGGAAGGAAGAGTTTTCTCGATGACAGTCTCAGCAGAGACAAAGTGCAGCTGGAAGCTCTTTGGCTCTTAGCTCCTCAGCCAGCAGAGGTTGCACCTGTATTCTCCACAGGGTAACTCAAGTCAGCTGCCTAAGATGACCATCTTTTTCACAGGCATGTCAAGGCTTCAGAGTGGCAAAGGCCTCTGAGGGGTCTGTGCCAGCAGTGCTGACTGGTGGGATCCACTGACTAGTGACTGTGATCACACAAGGGTCTGCTCATGAGTGGTAGCTGTGGAGATCTAGCACCCTGCAAACACGCAAATTTACCTCCTAATTACTTGCTTGTAATGCCAAACTGTTATTTAGTTTCTGTATCCTTACCTCATTGGGCTCCCACAGCCAGACGTCAAATGTTGGCTTCCGAAGAGCTTCGATCGTCTCTTGGGACAGCATGTACTGTGGACAAAACGGCAGGCAGCGTTACCAAGGATGCCCTGCATCTGTGCAGGATCGCAGTCGCATGTCTCTGAAACTCCCCCGGGGCCCTTTTCACACGGGTTTTGGCCTCATTTCCCAAGGAAAAAGTTTTTTCTCTCTGCCTTTCTCCTTTTTCTCCCAGTAACTCCAGAGCCAGAAGACTATTCTTGGTCAAATCTGATTTACTGCTAAAGCAGTAAGTTCTGCAATTTTTGTGAAAAAAATGCTGCTGAATATGGGGAGGAGATGTTAGGTGGTTGCCAATGTGCACAGCTCCTAATGCACCACGGCAAGGCTGCCTTTTGCAAGCAGACCAGCTAAGGGAGAGCAGCTGTGGGATGTGGGGGCAGATGGGGGCATTTGTGGTGGGGCTGGGGATGCAGAAGATTTGGGAGAAAAGAGATGGGAGAGGAGAGGCTATGGAGGGAGTTGCTGGGGGTAGGGTGTGGATTTAGGTTATTTCAGCAAAGAGATGTGAAGGGTGTAGGATCCTGATCTGTCTCCTACTGCCTTAACTCCACTGCTAGCAAAATAATTTAGTGCATTTAGTGCATCCAGTCATGGCTAGATAATATGAAGTGTCTATGTTTATAATTTTAAAGTAGTTGGTGTAATATATTGAGTTTCAGATGATTTATAGTCTCATTCTGAGTATTTTTTCAAGCCCCACTTTTTCAAATTGGTTGTCAGCCTGTAAGATTTACGTAATTTTTTATCTTTATGCTCAGTGGCTCAAAACAAAATCCAGTTCGTCAGCCAGCTAGGATTTGTTTATAAAAAGAAGAAAAAAAAAAGAATGCAGAAGTTTAAAAGATCAGGGAAGAATCTGGACATTACTGAATCATATTCTTTAGGCTCTATTGATCAAAGTCTTTCTGGAACACAAAAACCTTGTAGCTTTAATTTACCATGCCTGTCTGTAATTAGTTTGGGTTTACTATACTGTGAGTCTGAATGAAATTATCTGAGCCATCAAATTGTTGATATTGAACTAAGAATCAAGGAAGAATAACACTGAAGATGAATTTTCCTTCTGCAGAAGGCAACAGTTTTTGTATCTGCATATATAACGTACATTTAACATGACGCTCTGCAATAAATCTGTGAATGAGAAAAACGATGCGTTGTTTAGTAACAGTGTGGTTGTGGCCAGAGTGGTAGTGGCCACTTCTTTCAGTAGAATCACCGCCTCTTAGCCTAACTGACATTGGACAAATCCAGCGCCTCAAAGGTGATAACAAGTGTCACAGATTTGGTGAACAGAACCCAAACTTCCTCTGAAGCCAAAACCCTTATGAGCGTTGTTCTCTGGACAATAGAGTGTCAGTATACCCTGCAGTCAGTCAGCACAACTCTCTGTAACATTTGTTTTTAATTCAAAGTCCCAATATTATAGCAATAGATCAAAGTTGAAGGGCTATCTATCTGGCATATACACTTATCAAGGAAAAAATCAGTTTGAGAATGGTTATGTTTGCCCTATATTGGGCAAAATTTAATTAAAAAAACCTTAAGTCTAATGATGCCCACTTCACAGGCTTAGATGTCACTTTTGCTAGGCTGAGCTAAATAAATGGCAGTCTTCTAATAACATGGCCAAAACTTACAATTCATTGCTCTGTAAGGCTCTGAAGACAAATTTTCAAGGATGTAGGTTCGATCATACAGCTGGGTCACACACGACAATTTGAACTCGAGAGCCACTGAGACAGCTTTGATCCGTGCAAGCAAATGACCACTGCTAAACTACGATTTGCGCATGTGTGACCTGGTGTTTTGTTAAGGTGTGAGTCGGGCACTGAGCAGCTGCATCCTGGCCGCTTTCAATAATTCCTGTGGGGAAGGCCTGTAGGTGCTAGGACCAAATAATCTGTGTGTTTCGTGGTTTCAGCCCCATTCACCACTGTAAATTTGTACTTGTGTGTGCCCAGTAGATATTTTTCTTCAAACATTGACATTTTCTCTGGTAAATACACTAACTCATTTTCACAGTGGCAATGAATCATTCTGGAGAGAATCCAATGTAGCATTTTCTCTTTGTTTTCCCAACTGAAGCATCCCCATAAATTACTTTTTAAATTAAAAAAATAATCCATTAGGAGAAAACAGAAAGCAGCGCTATTTTCAATTAGAGTACAACATTATAGGCTATTTTTGATTATGTGCTATAAGCATGCAGAATAAGCAAATGTTACTAGACAAAAGAGCATTAAATGTTGACAAGTGCAAAATGTTCATTAACATTTCCAGCACTGATGAGATTTCAAGTATTAAAGACTACTGAGGGTCCAAATCTAAGCCTATGGCAGGCAATAACAGTTTTTCCATTAGCGACCAGGAATTTTGGATCAGGCTCTGGGTTTCAAATAATTAAGTGATAGACGGCTAGGGAGTCGTCCATTGTAAACCAGCATTTGTCAGGATGGCAAGCGTGTGTTAGGATTCGGATAAGAATGAGTATTGCTTGGTACCTTTGGGTAGGAGGGTACATCCCGTCGGGGGGCTGGCCTCTTGTTTTCATCCAAAAAGCTGTACTTGCAGGGACAGTTAGTCCTGAAATGAAATATTGAGCCCTTAGCATTGTGGAAACAGCACTGCATGGTCTCAAAAAATGCCAGATGTATTTTGGCCTTTTGGTAGGCATTTCTTGGAGATTATGCCACTTCTCAACCTCTCCCTCTCTAATCTGGGGTTGCTCAAACGCTTTAAAAGCGCGACCCACTTCAGGATATTCTCCCCTTGTGCAACACTCCCTTCTCCCCTTCTCCATATATTTGAATTCAGATTAGGAGTGTCTTTCTTCAGTCATGTAACCATGGATACCCAACCCCTTCTATTTAAACCTAGTAACTTTCCTTTTAGCAAACAGCTTGTGTTCACCCATGCCGTACCAGCGTGCTTTTCAGACTCGGAGACTGTACCAGCACCACTAAACAAAACAGGCCGCGACTCTGCTCTGCCTCTAACGCCGGTTTGTATGGCAGAGCTCATTGCCTTGCAGCTAAAGACTTACCTCCCCAGAGAGAGCAGCTTTGCCTCGCACTTCGTGTAAGGCAAGCTGTCGCATCCATGCAAACCCCCCTCAGCTTGTGCCACGGCGGGCAGCCGTCTGGGAGAGTTGGCCAGGAATGGCTGAACCCTGCCAGGATCGCCCCGCACTGCACTGCACTGCGCTGCACTGATCATGCACGATGCGTGATGGTGATTTGCCTGCATTTCGCATTTATCCCCGGAGACCTAATATTTGGACTATGCCCTCTCATTTTTCAAACCCCCCTACCAAAGGAACCTGAGAAAAAAAAGCCCAAAATGAAACCAACTGAAACATTCCACTAACTTTATCTGTCCTGGTTTTCAGGATGTTGCATATTTTGTATAGCATCTCTTTTTCATGTTTCTCTGTTGGGAACTGGCCCTCATCTCTCTTATTTTTCCTCTTATCTTTGATGTCTGCTATTATTTCTGATGGCGTTGTCTGAATCCTTTGCAAAGCTATTTCATCTTCTAGTTCATGCTGGTCAGCAGGCTTCAAACAGCTGCCTTTTCCTGCCCTGTTTAAGGAGATTTTCAGTTGGTGAAAAGCTATCTTAACCGTTTCTAACCCCATTTTCTCAAAACTCCACTGTGAGGAGTATTACTGAGATAAAAATAGTGAGACTGGGGCACTCCTTGCCCTAATGGGAGCTGGCTGCCAGGGTTAGCCTGGGGTCAGCCAACCATCCGTATTTCACAGCTGTCCTCAGACTTAGAAGCCTTCATCCTACCACACTGGGGAACGCACCAGAGCCAGGATGCATCAGGCCCTTACAAATGTAAAACTGTATCTGCAAGTTATCATAATTTTAAAAGACACTAGCATGTTATTAGCGTCTGCCAATAGTGAGCACAAAAAGCAGACTAGCAAAAAAAGCAAATCGAGGTCAGGCAAGTAGGGCTGCTTTGCTCTTCTGCAGAGTAGAAATGCACATATCACTATGCCTGATGACTTTTACAAACCTAGCTGTTCATCATTATCCTGTTGTTTGGTAAATGTAACTGTAAAAATACGTAACTGTAGATGAATATAGCTATATATACTGTGATATTATTAAAGGAATATATGCACATACATAGACATGAATTTAATTTACATGTAATATCTAAATCTACCTGTAACACATTATGTAGCAAATGACATACCACAGAAGGGATGACAAGTCAAAACAGGAGCAAAACCATTTCCACTTGCCCTAGGATGCCTCTGTCCCCTGCAACACGCACGCCCCTCGCACCGGTGGGGGAGTCTGTTTGCTGAGATGCCCACGGACGAAGCACCTCAGCCGGGGGGGCTGCTGTTTCCTGACGGCATCACGCTGGCAGAGACGTGGTTGCCTGGGGAATGGGAAGCTCTGTGCTGTTCCTTGGTACCTTGCTCCCAGGTCCTGCTTAATGGCAAGGTCATGCAAGGAACACCCTCTCCTTACTCGTATGCCAAAAAAGGTGACCCACAGCAATCCCTGACTACACGCTGAACCTGGCCAGGATTTTGCACAAGCCTCCCCACGTTACTGGTGCAGAACCTCAGCTTTCACTGTACATTACAAAGGAGAAATAGTGATGTGGTGGAGCGCGGGAGCGTCTGTGGGACAAACAACTGGATATACAAGCTCAGCAAAAAGCACACCCAATTCTACAGGGTTTTTTTTTTTTTTCACATGTATATATTGTGTATTTTTCCAAGCTCTATATGGAAGAGCGGTTGTGGGCAACTGCCACTGCCAAGAAAAACAGATCAATATGGAACAACATGATGCTGGGCAGAGCAAGTTAGACCTCTGCTTTAACTGGAGCATCTATACAACTCCCAAGGTAGCTAGGAGCAAGCTAGCTTGGGTGCCTGCACCCATCATTATGTGCTGCTGAGTAATATCTTACCACATCTTTTGCACGTTATGTTCCATGCTGGTCTCTGACTTTTGAGCTACCGGCTGCCACGTGCCACTACAAACCATCGGTAAAAAATTCACTTTGCCTTTGTTCTCTGTGAAGGTACCACTGTCACCCAGAAAAAGGAGAGCTGCAGCTGCCCCCATAGCTTAGCCCATTTGACTGAACAGCAGCAGTCATGAAGGCAGGAACCGAGCCCCCAGCACAGCGCTGCTTTAGCACGCATGCCACAAGTGAGTGTGGGCACAGAAAGGCCTGCGGTCTGTTCTAGGACCCAGCAGGAGGGATGAGAAGGGACTGAGGGATGAGCATGTGCAGGGCTGAGCTGTTTTCCTGAGGCGATGACTCCAGGAGTGAGAGCAGTTCGCGTTTTACACCCGCCCCGGCAGAGGGGCATTACTTTGCTCTGCTCGTGAGAAGCCGGCTGCTGGCCATGGCGCCCGGTTTCATCCGCAGCAGGGGCTGAGGAGACAGCAGAGACTGGCTTTGCTTCCAAGGCAGACTCGATATTTCTTGGAACAAGGCGATAGGGCTGTCAGGAGGGCTGACAACAGCCTGGGTTGTTTGTGTATCAGTGATAGTCATGGATTTAGAGCTGCTCTGACTTCAAGGCCAAATGTCCGAGACTGCCTGGATCTCTGGCTACTTTCTTGAGTGTTTGGCCCCTGCTGGAGCCTGTGCTACTCTCGTCTTGCTGTCTGTCAGTACCTGAGCTAGCCAGACCCCAGAGGGTCTGCCAATGCATATCACGCTCAAAATTCCTGCATAAGAGATGATGGCGCCTCAAAGCCGGATCAGCAACTTGATGCTGCCCAGACCCATCTGGCCTGAAAGCTCCGGAGATGCAAAGAGCTGTCCTGGTCACCAGAGAGGGATGACTGATCACGAGGGATTCAGCCAGATCCGGAGCAGGCTGCTCTGGGCAGATGTAGCACTCCCCATTCCTGTTTTTCTTGTTAAATGGGTAGCTTAACATATTGTTGTTTATACTACAAAATATAGATTGTAAAATGACAAGATCTGTGACAGGAATGAGTCACGGCTATTGCTGGAACAGTCTTTTCCTTCCTGATGTATGTGGTGTCAACTGCGTGAATGTGAAGTTGCCGTAACTTCTTTCCTGGATTTAGTTTTCTATCTGCCTCTGCATCTCTAGACTCGCCAATGCAACTCTCTCAGCTCCCCATAACAGCTGAGGAAAAATAAAAACACATGCATGCACACACACGTTACTCACATCACATCAAGCACAAATCAGCATATGTGTTTTCGTGTTTGCTGCCAATCTGAACTCTGATTTTTCTAATGAGATTTCCTCACGCACCTGAACAACAAACGATGCAAGCCCCAGGGCAAACTGCAATCCGTCACATTGGTACAAATCTGGAGCAGATCTTCTGAGGTTAATAATGTTCCTCTCCATTTATGCTAGCATGACAGCTGAATTTGGCCTTAGACTTAATAGGAATGTATTAATACCCTGCCTCCTGACATATCTGGATAGTAAAATTTATAAAAGCCAGTGGTTATAAAGTCTAATTCTTTTAGCAAGTCTCCCATTGCCCTCAATGGGAAACAGTTTTGATTAAAGGTCAGAGAATTTGACCCCAAATGATGAAAAAGAGAGAGGCTTTCAAGATAACACAGTTACTTTTGCTGAGAAAAATCTCCTTCACCTACAATTTGAGCAGTGTGGTATACCCCTCTTTAGTAGCCTTCCCAGAAGTATTCCTAATCTCACAGTGATTATTTGTTTGTCTTAATGGGGCATTTTGGTGACATAGGGGGCAGACTTTGCAGCTGATACCATATACTGTGCAAAATGCAATTTTTTCTGCTGTTTTTTTAATTACAGAGAAACCAAGCTTGACAACTGCAGAATGAACCCTTGAATTAGAAAGCAAATTCCCAAATTATTGTTGAAATTGAAATGGACGCTTTATAATAGCATGAGATCATAATTAAAAGAGCTGTTACATATTTATTTGATATTTTCCCAGACTACGGTTTAAATCTTACTGGAGCTAATTCGAATGTTAGCTGTTTCCCAAACAAATGCTTTACTTCACAGAAGTGCTTTTCCTTTTCCCTCTCCCCCAAAAACTGGGGGAAGAGTTTCTGGTCCATATGGTGAAACACAGGAAAAAGTTACCCTCTGCTGCAGGACTTTTTTTCTCTAATTATGCAGCCTGCACTATTTTAACTGATGAATGGCTACAAACCTTCAAATGTCACAGGCTGTTAAATTAAAGCCAGTGTCCTTAGCAGTTATTTGTTTCCTTGCCCCTATACTTCTGAAGCCAGAATGTAACTCTGCTCTGCAGAAATGTTGCATTAGCATGGGAAACCGGATGCTTATTTCTTCAGTTAGATCCAAAATAGAACTTACCTGGTGCTTCTTGCTGCCATTTCCTCCCTCATCTTTTTAATGTCGCTCTTGCATTTCTCAATCTCCACTACTTTCAGGCCTTCCACTGTCAACAGAGGAAAACAACAGGGGTGTTACCATGGTGAAACTCGAAGGATATCATTTCAACAATTGTACAAACTTTCAGAGGGCTTGTAACTGTGGGGTTATCCAGTGAGCGAGGTACTTGTTACAGTCTGCACTGGTTCTCACATATGCAGGTGCTGCCAAAGCGATGTATCTTGAAAACCCACAGGAATTCTTTGCTGCCAATTTTAGATAATAGCTTGAGTATTTTAATTCACAGAACGGTTATAATATCTCATCGTTTCCACGATTGTTCGCAGCAGTCAGCTGTTCTGACGCCTTTACTTCTCTGCTGTTGAACCCTAATCAAAGGGGCTCCGGAGCAAAAAACCTCCAGTGATGGGATGATAAGCGTGGCTAGACAAACGTGTCCCAGTAGGATTAGAATTCCCATTAAGATAAAAGGTTTTAATTTGAAAGTTCATGCAGAGCATTAAGGAGCTTTAACAGGCATTGCTAGCTACCGAGAAACCAGAGAGAAAATGCAGGAGCGAGAGAGAGAGAGAGAAATGTTGAAAAGTTTTGGCTCTAAGAATTGATTTCATTGTGTTTAAGTATTGAAGATCTGTCACTTTTTTTTTTTTTTTTGCAAATCAATTTTGTAATCAAAGGTTATTTCTGCATGCAGCCCAAAAATCCTCTATTCCTCTTCTGTATGTAATCATGAGAGCCAGAAGGCAAAAAGTTTGATTGCCTGTTTATGTTTCAATGCATTTCATTCCACGTATTGCGAGAACCTAATGCAGTGCAAATATGTGAATATTCTCCTTTTTCTTTCCCTCTGGTTGAACTATCAGCATGCTCAAGGACATAATATAGCACCATTTACTAAGTGCATGTCATTCACATGCAACCATTTCACAGCTCGTTTGTTTACTGAACTCATTGTTTGCACGGACAAGCTGTGGTTCAGGGAACTCAAGGGAATGTGTAATTGTACAATCAGTACTCCATCACTTTCTTATAAAATAATAGTCAAAATCATCATACTTATCCGGACGGTTACATATAAGTGATGAAAAACTGCTTTGGAAGGGCAGAACTCTGAAGATCAGCAGAGAGCTCATTTTTTATTTATTTATGCTAGTGATTGCTTTTGGATGAGGAGCAGGGACAGGGAAAAGCAGAAGAGGTATATAAAGCAAGTCCAAAATATCACATATTAGAAGAGAAAAAGGAAAGGGTTTTGAGTTATGCTTGAATACAGGGACACCATCCACTTAAAAATCACATTTCCAGATGGAAATTTTTTGTCTAGCATTGTTATAAGCAATTTCTTTGGGTGATCACTGTTGAAAGGGATGATATGGGTAAGATGCTGTCCTGCTTATTCAATAGCTTTACTCTGGGGATCTGGATGCGCTGTTTTGGCTACTCAGCTCAGCTGCTTTGTTGACGGTCAGCTGCAGACGACCTGCAGCCCCTGCACTACTGTATACCTCCCCTATGCATTTGTCTGGGAGAAGCTTGTGGTAGTCCATTTGCCAAACTGCCTAAATGGGTGGCCGGTTCATATCAGAAGCAGTGGGAATAAAGCAGAGCATCAGACTGACAAGGCAGTAGGACAGGCAACTGCGGAGAGAAGGAGAGAGATGGTGCAAAAAGGCAGCCCTGAGCATTTTTCCTATTGCCTCTCCTTAGCTTTCTCCCAAAACCTCTCCAGGGGAGCAGAGAATTTGCATAATTATTTTCTTAAGGTAGATGTGAGACGCTTACAAATTGTAAAGGGTTTACCAGCGTCCTTATTCACTTGCTGGCTACTGTGTGAACGCTGGGACGAAGTAGAGCCATGGAACAGAGCATTTCCAATGCTTTCCCTGCATGGATACATTTTCCAAGGGGAAGTCACAAGCTTTAGATGGGATTTAAAAGTCAGTTAAAAGATTTGGCTCCTAGAAACAAGTTTCTGTGATTCTGTCTCTAGACAGCAATAGGAAGGAAGCTGAGAACACATTATGTGAGGTGCAGATGTGGAGCTGTCATGAATTCTTATCCCCACACATGTCCCGTCCGGGGAAGAAAACCTGGCGTTCATATGTGAAAGTGGTGGAAAAGAGATTTCTGAAGGAGGTAGGAGAAAAAGCAAAACAAAAGCACAATTCTACTCACATTTTGCTTGCAAATGATAAATGGCCTTGTCATGTGCACTGATTAAGGGCCCGTTATATTATTCTGCAGCAAGAAATACCTTCTGAAAAGACCCTGTGCTGTCTAAAGAAATCCTTGGGCTGAATCCAGCACTGAAACATGGCTCTTACAGCAACCACTGGGAGCCTCGCCTGAATAAGGAGTCTGGATTCCTCCTTCCCCTCACAGTTTTGCCTTTTAAATATGAAAGCCTGGGATTATTTCAAAATGTTGCCGTTTGGCTCTGTTGCAAATTCTGGAAGTCCAATTTTGAGCAGATGGGTGCACTTGTAGATAGGCAACCCAGGGAGCTCCTTCCCACCGGCTGAGGCTGCTGGAGATGTGATCACAAGCACTGAGGCAGAATGGCAGCAGATTGCTGCATCTGCTGTTATTTCTATCAGCGGAGAGACAAAGTTAAAAAAAGAAGCCTCATTTGGGGAACAGTGAATTTAGTTCACCTGCATGGCATGGCAGCTCCAGGAATGCTGCCTTCCCTAAACCAGCAAAAGAGTGCTGCAGAGTGCAAACGCACAACCCTCCCTCCAGCAGCTGCATGTGGATCTTCGTTATCTTCCTCTGCTGCTGCGGGGCTGCTGGTGCTGAAAGGCAGTGGGTACAGGGTACAGCTGGGAGTCCCAATGGCATCGAGGGGAGATCAGGGAGAGAGCCAGTGGATGAAAACAGCCGTCAGCTGTCTGGGATAGACTTTTCCCCCTTGCTGCCGAGGGAGATAGGAAGACCCATGGAAACACTTGCCTTGTTTGCTTTAGTCCGTGGAGCTAGCCTAGAGGATTGGAACTGGTCAGAAATTTCACAGAAAACCCGAAAAATCATCATTTTCATAGAAAATGCAGAGCAGCAGAGACGATTTCTTTTTCTTTCTTTTTCTTTCTTTTTCTTTGGGGTGGGTGGGTGGGTGGACGGAGGGACAGAACAATAAATCAGGGGCGCCTTGGATAAACTGCACGAAGCAGATTGGGTGGGATTGCTACCTGGATTCCTTGCAGAGGTTCGCACGGGCGCTAGGAACGCCGCAAGGTGCCCAGTCCGCAGACATGGGACATGGGGCAGACTTTGCTGGGAGGGCTCCTACCACACCGAGGCTCTTGGAAAGCCCCAGCCTCAGGGCAGTCTGCTGCTAGGGTGGCCTCTGGGAGAGGTTTCCCTGCAGCTGCTCCTTTAATAGGACATTTTTTCCTTTCCTTTCTGACAAAGGCATCAGTTTCACTGAACAGCTGCAGGGTCAAGGTAGCTTCTGACTGGGGGAAATTTCAAGAAAACAGCTTTTTCCATGAACCAGAAACTTTTTTTTTTTCAGCTAGCTTCAATGAGAAAGTATTTTTTACAGCTGCAGTGTTGGGGAAGATTCTGTCCATTTTTGACTTAAAGGTTGCATATCATTGAGGATTTGACCTCTGCTGTTAAAACTGCACTATGTGACAGTGCCTTATTCATATCCCTGCCCTGTCTTTCTTGGACCTGTTTTATGCATAACATACTAAAAAACTACAAGGCAAATGCTGCCTGGAGAAAACAGAAAAGGAGCTCTTTGACCAGATGAACTTTACTTTGTTGCTGCACGGTAACTAAAATCAATTGTGTTACCGTTAACACGTGAAACAAGCAAGGAAAACTACAAATGAGACTGTGTGCCTGCTCTGTTATCATATTCAGCCAGGAAATAGGGCCTGTGAGGTGTGGATTTCTGTGTTCACAACTCAAAAATCACTACCTCTTAAGATCATAAGAAGTACCCTTTGGTTGTGTTTAAGTATACATTGTGCTGCATATTCACTGATACTTCTGATATCATACTTAATTTATGCACACATGCTAATATGATTATGCTGCAGGGTAAGTCCTAACCCCATTTCAGTCCCACACACAGTAGAAAAAGGCAGAGGAAGGGAGTGTAACATACACTTACTAGAAATATATGCAGACCATAGTGCTAATGATGAACTTTAGTCACTAGTAAGAACAAACCCAATCGTATTCAGTTTAATATACAGTAAATGAATTTCTGAAAGGACAGAGAATAAAGGAAAGACAAAGTGTTTGTCCTGTGCAAATTTCCAACATAATTTTTTTTAATGTGGGAGAAAGCAGCTACGTTATCCTCCTTTAATTAATTTGAAAAAGTAGTAGCGAGCTTGAAGGCAAATAAAGGGACACTCACATTCAACTTTTTTCTCCAGCATTGCCAAGTGATTAGCTACTTCCGTTTTCATTTCATTGATTTTAAAAACCCTGAAAAGAAAACCCTCATATATTAGTGTTATACATATATTGCCATATCTATACCACCTACAAAAGACTTTGTGCTAGAAATGTCTACATTTTTCAGAGGATGGATTACTCCAACTGCGATTGTTATAAAGAAAACAAAATTTGCCACAGAAACGTAAAACTTTTGGTGGAAAATACACATGAGTTCAAAAGCTTTCAGAAAAAATAAAACCAAATGATTTTTTTACGGCTCCAGGAATCTACCGTGGCTCTGAAACACTTCAACGCCCCCTCTTTCAGCAGCGACTTCTTATTGTAACCCTTAGGGAAGCAAAGTTAAATTGACGATGCTTCAGCAGCAGCAGCATCTCAGTATTTTTACACCTCTGAAGCTCTCCTCCTTTTGAATTATGGCAGTGATCTGCTGAGCTAGAGTGGAATAGACCTCTCTTATTGAAAGCAACTGGAATAAAATAAGCAGCAATTACAGACTTTAGAAATCCTATTTGAGGAGAGACATGTTTGTGTGGTAACAGAAAAAAACAAAACAAATCAGATGATTATTTTAATGTTCTGTGAAGAAGCATTTCTTTTGCTTCCTAAGAGGACAGAAACACAATGAAAACATTGATATTTGACCTCCTTTTTAGATCAAAGATATGCCATAATTACTTCTGGTTTAAGCTACTGTATTGCTTTTAGTGGGAGACACGTGTACCACGCTTAAATCTGGCAGGAAGAACGAGATTTGAAGGAGATCTTAAGTGCCCCTTCAGCTCCTGTGAAAGGCTCACTTCGGGCCAATAAAAGAAATAGAATTTTAAATTGATAATAATGCTGTTGAGTTTCTTACCTTGAGAATTGCTCGGCAATCTGTCCCAATAAATTATGGAGCAATTCTTCTTTCTCTAAAAAAATAAAAAGGAGAAATAACAGAAAAGGATACAGAGAGGAAGGCACATTCAACTCTTCTGCCGACTTGTTATCTGCAGACTTTTAATTCTGATGACGAAACGTTTAGCCAAAAAGTCATTCTGGTCCTTTGAACAGTGACACCATTTGGGAATGCAGTTTAGTCTATGATTCCTCTTTCCACATAGTTGTTAGTTTCTTTGATTATATCCCTACTGCTTTCTGTCTGCAGATTACAGTCAAGACTTTCGGAAAGATTTTTGGGGGTGCTGGATCTCTGAAAGACATTTTATTAAGGCAGTGCTCTCTGAAAAGGAGACCCCTTTCACATTTCTCAAGCGGGACACCCTGAATTGTCACCTGCTTTTGAAAAGTTTGGCTCGCTGTCTGGCCTCTGGTTCACGAGGACTGCTTTCACATCATCAGAAATGGAATTTTAAATTGATAATAATGCTGTCCAGTACTCAAGCATGCAGGAACAACACAACAGCACTTACAAACAGAAGAAAATCCAGCTTGCTTTTCTGATTTACGCCCTGACATTACACTGGAGACCTATTTTTGGTGCAAATTTGTGAAGAACATACAGCTGTGCACAAACTTCACGCAAGCGCAAGAGGCAGAGGCCAAGCTGACCATCCTGGCAGAGTGAAGTCCACCCTGCAGAGTTCAGGGGATGGACCCAGCAGGATACCTGTAGCACAAATTTCCCGCCCCCTTTTCCCTTGACAATCTAACTAGGTAGCTCCCTGCCTCCCACTGTTACCTTCAGCACTGTGGCACCTAAACCGGCTCAGGAAAGTCAGCTTATTGAAGCCCCAGTCCCTTTCCTGAGACCCTCAGAGGACTGCCATCAGTAACACAGGAAAAAGCGAGTTCTTAAAACAAGACCCTAGCTTTTAAGGCGCACTGTATTTTAGGAAGGAAGAAGAAGCACAACAGCAACGTTTCCTGCTCTTTCGATACGTCCACACTGTGTTCACACAGGCAGAGGAAGCACAAAGCGCGTCTGCTGAGCTCTGAGCTGCTGTATCTACATTGCTCCCATTTCCCTCCACCAGCTTCCTTTATCTGCACTACGCTGCAGTCGTTCTCACGCCAGCAATGTGGATGTGCTCTTGGTCTGTCACGATCAAGAAGCGGCAACATTTGCCTGCTTTCACCACAGATTACAGAACGCCCCTGTACACCCTCGGTAGAAATACCCGACTGACATTTCTGAAGGTACTTCTTGTGTTTGTCTGAGGGAACAAAACTCCTCGTGAGTGCAATAACCTGGACAAAATACCTCAGACAGAAATACAGCCCAGCATTTACAACATATTTCTAAATAATCGCCCTTGTATCTGTTGAAAGGATTTGAAATTCCTCAAATATTAGAGATGTCAGAAATACTTGTCAGGAACATTCGCTTTTTTGTTCCAAACGATTTGGCTATCGCGCCTTACATCTCTAAACGGGAGCAAGCGCTCGCTTTCCCTGACCACCTCACATCTAATTCACTCTTTTCCGGTGTTATCCGGCTCCCAGTGGAGTGGTCAGCAGAGCAAACGCAGAGACTATTAGTTCTTATAAGGGAGGTTCATTTTTCGGTTTCCTCCCCAAAACGTTCAAGACTAACACTGAAAATCAAAGGGCTGAAACAAAACAAACACGGCTTCCTAGGTAAAACAGCAGGAGAGCTTACCGTCCGCAGCACCTGGGGTGTCACACGAGTCCGGCAGTAAGAGCAAACACAGAAACCTGTGCCCTCCCGCTTCACTGCGGCTCGGCTCTCTGACAGTGGCTGTAGCATGCGAGAGACTGACAAGTTCCCTATAAACACTGTTCCAGTAAAGAGGGAAAAAAAAAAAATCTTACTTTCACTCCCTCCCCCTGTCAAAACTCACTTGAAGTACCAGGACATTCTAATCCAGGGAACAGTCAGCTGCAATCTGATGTTTATAGATGTAATAAAAGACTTTCAAAACGAAGATGTATGTTTTTATAACCCTAGGGTGCAGTAAAGATATATGACTAAGAGTGGCAGTTCTTCCCATCTTAAAGAGACAAAGATCCATTTCTTTTCCCCCGTTGCCTTTGAGAGGAGGGACCTCTGTTAACCCCTGTTTACTAAGAAAATGAGAAACTCTGCTGGTGTCATTTAGGCTGGCTTGTCCCCTCCTTTCTAAAATAGGGAGGACGGGCATCCTTGCGCTCCCTTCCTCACTGTCCTCTGCATTTCGTGTCCCGCTGCGCCGGGCCGATACCCCAGCTGCACACAGCTACCTTTTGCCTCAGTTCCTTAGTTTTTTGGTTTTTTTTTTTTTTTTTGCTTTTCCACTGTCATTCCCTATGGGATAAGGAAATTCCACTCCACGTAACACAGGTGGTTGCCACCCGCGCGCCTTGGCAAGGGACCCTAGCTCCGGCCTGCAGCGACCCCAGGGCGAACGGCAACCCTCCTCCCGGCTGACGCCCCTCCAGCGCTGCTGCAAACGGGCGACCTTTGCAAACGCAGGTGTTCGGCAAACCGCAGGCTTTTTCTGCATCGCACGCGGGGCGCTTTAGCGCTGACGGATGGAGAAGGAGAGGAACGCTGCCGAGAGGATACCGCAGGAGCGTGCCGCTGGGGCAGGGCACAGGCCCGCTCAGGCCTCCCCACGGCTCGTTCTCCGCCCCGGTCCCGAAAGCGGCACTGAGGCAGAGGGGAAGCGGCAGCGCAAGGAGTCATTTTGCCTTCGGTTTGACCAGAAAACGGGGGCAGTGGCCCCACTTTTGACTCGGCCTCCGGCTGCGGCCGCGTCGAAGGGCTGGCCGGGAGCGTGCCCTCCCCGCCGGCCGGTCGGTCGGTCGGCAGCTACTTCGCTCCGGGCAGGTAGGCGCTGGGGCAGCTCAGGTTACGCAGGACGGCTGACAGCCCGGCAGCACGAACCGGCCGCCCTGCCCTCCCTGCCGGTACTCGCCTCGGCGATGGTGGCCAGCGAGGCCGGGGCGCAGCAGCCGCCTTCCGGCCCCTGCCCAGCCGGCCTCGACGGGGCGCGAGGGTGGCACGGGGGCGGCTCGCCTCCCCGTCTCTCCCGCGGCGGCTGAGCGCGGCGGCCACGGTGCGGGCCTCTCGCTCGCTCCGCCGCGGATTGGCACCACGCGGGCTTGTGTTTTGGCTCGCCTTTCCTCCTCCCTCCCCCCCCCACCCCCCCGCCATCTGCGTTGCCTTTTTCAGTTCGGGTCGGAGGGAGGGGAGGCCAGGTGGACGAAAGCCGGAGGAAGGGGCCCGAGCCCGCGTCACCGAACGCCTTCATCTTGGCTGCCAAGCTGAGCTGAGGCGACGCTGGGCTGCCGCCCGCCCGCCCGCCCTCGCTCAGGTGAGTAATGCCGAAGCGCGATGCCAGGCAGCCCCTCGCTGCGCGGGGAGCGGAGGAGCGGCGGGGACGAGGGGTTTTCTCCGGCTGGCTCTGCCTCCTCCCTCTCGCCCCAGCCGTGCGCGTGACTGTGCCTCCCAAGGGAAAACAGACAGCTCACAGAATACGTGGATTGAGACTCGGCAGCGAACTTCACCAGCGGCAGAGAGGTACCGGCACAACAGCCGGTACATTTAACTGTCCAGAAAAAAAAAGAAAGCGGCCCCTGTGGCTGCCTCACGGAGCTGCGTCAGTCGCCGGAGGGCTCCGCAGCCCGCCGGGCAGGGCTTTGGCACAGGGCCAGGCGGGGGGCCTTCGAGCGGGCGACGGCGCCCACCTGTGCCAAGCTCGCTGTCCCCCCGCTGCCAGCTGGTAGCCCTGCCCAGGGCTTCCTTCCAGGCAAGGGCATCGGGAAGGCGAACGGATGAACGGCGAGGGACGTGGGAGGCAGAGATGCTGCCCGTGCGCTCAGTCTGGCCAAGCGCCTGCAGTCCGCGCGGGCCGTCCCCCCGCGCCGCGGCTGCTGAGCAAGGAGCGATGAAGGCTGCAGTCCGCCCGCGCGCTGGCTGAGACCCCGGCTGTCACGGTGAGGGCTCGGCTCTCTGTGGACTTCCTCGCGCACCTCCCGGAGGTCAGGGCTGGCTTGTTTCGAAGGGCCCCCTTCCGCAGCTGTGCCCATGTGCCGCACTGGTGCAGCAGGAAAGCCCCTGCCTGCGTCTCCCTCGTGCCCGGACGGCGAACTGCGCGACTCCCTTCGGCTCCGCAATAGCTCCTTTCTCCGCACTCTCAGAAACATGCTAGACTTCAATTGTATTTCTGGAGAGTGTGCTGCCAGTAGGATTTGTTCATTTAATTGGCATCTACAGCAATACTGGAGCGCCTGAACGCTAATTACTGCTACAACGCGGTCATTAGTTTGTCACTTTGGAGTCCGTTCCACCTTGACACCAAAGTCTTTCTAGTGTCAGGAGGGAGAAGATGCCACTTCAGAGGCATTTTGCAGGCCAGGTGCATGTAGCGTTTGCTTGGGAGTTTAAACATCCCGGGAAACGTTTGGTACCTGGGGTTTGGTACACTTTTCAAATAGCCATGCCCCTTTTTGCCTGAGGCCACAAGAGGATAGAGAGCACGTGGCGCAATGGTCCCAGAGGCTGTCACTGGCTCAGAGCTTGCGAGCTGGACCCCCCACCTGTGCGTTGCAGGTGACTGACCCAGCAGTGTTATCGCAATGGCCAGTGCAAACACTGGACACTCACTAGAATAACAATCTTAATTCCAATCCCTCTTCTGTGACTACAGCCAGGAAATGAAGAACAGTTTCTTAGCAGGACCCCAGTGGATGTCTCCCTTATTGGATAAAAGCCACTGCTTAGATTTACCTTCCAGAGAATCGTGTTTTCCAATCTCACCTTTTGCAATCTTTGTTCCACTACAGCATGCTTCACTCTTTTCAGCTGCCTGGGAGATTGCTGAAAAGAGGTACATTTGCTCCAACTGTTGTGAAAATTATGGTGACCCTTCTTTGGCACGTGTTTGGACAAGTTGCCTTGGAAAGCAGAATCACGCAGGCAGCTTTATTTAAGAAGTGCAGACTAGAACTGAGCTGTTTTTTTTTTTTCTTTTAATGAAGAGGAACAATTTTGCAGTCTGCTCATTCTCCCTACTCTCAGCAAAATGTCAGGAATGTTTAAGATTAATGGCAACCCATGTAAAAGAGAAACAGATACCAAGGAACATTAGTTCCATCACACAGTTCAACTTTCCTCCTCTTTCCATAGCAGACTTTGTCTTATGCTTTGGCAACCTACCACCAGAATTTTTCTTGCCCTTTTCAGCTCAGATCTTTGGAAATCCCTATTTTATAAAATGCAGGGAGGAAACAAAGACCTTGTTGACACAGTGAACTGCATTCTGCACAAAGCAGAGCCATGTGCTGTCAGCTGGAGTGAAAAACGAGGGCCCTGGGAAAATGTGAAAAGTCAAATATGGTCTTACAAAAATAAAAGGTTAGGTTCATGTAAAAAAAAGCCAGCTTTTCTTGAAAGCCCTTGGATCAGATTCCCATCTGATATAACACAGTGGGATTCCCCAGTGGAGCCCCGACAGCATTCACTGGCCAAGGAATTGGTCTTTCTGTATCTTGAGGCCAGTGAACACTGATTACAAACACTATTCAGTATGCAAATAATCCTGACTCTATTAACACCCCACCTGTTCTGATCTGATAATGCAAGTAGTATACCCCTAGACCAGAAGTGTGATGCTATTCCAGCAGAGTTCACTTTAATAAGGAAATAATTTAGAAGACAGCTTCCTTCCCCTTAGCAGTCACGTGTGTCCCTCAGCTTTGAATACCTCCCTGTCACAACAAGCAGCAGTCATGGACATGGGATCTGTTTACGGCTTGTAACAAACCTTACTGCGATACAGTCCTTCCCTGTTTCCTATATCTGCATCGTTTTGCTCTCCTTTCTCTGTTTGCTCTCCATATGCACAAGCTCTCTATTGTCGGCTCTCTGATCCCCTCAGACCTCCTTCTACGTCGCTTTGTCGTGTCCTGTCCCTATGGAGGTTTCTGCCTAAGTGACAGCTGGTAAATTGGAAAGCAGCTTTGGTTCCCTATGCCTCCTTCCCATCTAGATAGGAAAGTGCTGCCACACGCTATGCTTTCTTGCACAACACAGGAGTCTAAGCAAAAAAAAGTGGTGGGACCTGTAGTTATCATGAAAAAAGCAAAACTGCCTTGCCCCCTTCCCAGAGCCTCACCCATTTCCTTAAATCACATTTTCCAGCCCTAGACTTTCTGGCTCCCTCCTTTTCTTTCTAGGCACTCTGAATTTCTGAGAGGATCTTAGCCTCTTGCCCCTTGTGTCTCACTTCTCCAAGCTGCATCCCCAGCTGTCTCCTGCCCTCCTACTGTCCCTGCCATCTTCCCAAGATGGGTTGCCCAAGCACCCAGCCTCTCCCTGTAGCTTTACAGCACACAGGCTTGGGCTGTTGTTCAGGCTGCCTTGGAGCAAGTGGCAGGAGATACTGCAGTTACACAGATGAGATATTCCGTGAGCCAGATGCTTTACACAAATTGCCCCAAGCAAATGCTCGGCTTCAAAATCTGAGAGCTACAGCCCTGAGCACAACACTTGCATGCAAAAAAACCCTGTAGAAATGTCACTTTAGTCCTCCCTGTGGAGGACAACAATTATATGCACTGGAGAATTTGTTCCAGATGTTGTCTTTCTTCCAGGCCTCCTTTCATCTTGTCAGGTATTTTAAAATATTTGTTTTACTTAAAGCGACCCTACCCACACCAGAAACCATGCTCTTTCTTCAGCCATTTTGAGATACCTAGGGTTCATACGTTGTGCTCAGTTTTACAGAGTTTTGCTGAAAGAAAAACAAGTTTAACAAAACACTGGAGGACAGGCTTTCAAAAGAGGTCCACACTGGCTTTGCAGAACCATTGCTCTGTGTGAGACTTTCCCCAAGACATCCCTGGGTACTGAGTCAGACCAGAGCAAAGGTCTTTGAAAGGCTTGGACCCCAACCTTTCCACCTCATCTTCAAATACTTTGAAACTTGGGGACAAATATATTTTCAATTTTCCTTGTAGCATATTTTGATCAAGCACTTTTTATTCTGCTGTAGCTACAACCATAAGAGATTGATCTTCCTTTCTTGCATCACAGCCACATAATTTCCATGCAAAAATGATTTCTGATGAATGTGAAATGATTACAAATTCAGTTTTAGTAAATGCAGTTCAAAAGACGTGTTTTACCTGAGAGTTGCCCAGTGGCAACAGGTATTACTTTGTATGGAGACCTGGAAAAGTCAGAGAGGGCTGATATTAATAACACTGAGAAAGCAGTTTGCATTTCACATTTCTGCTCCATGAGAAGTAGGAAGAAATATCGGAATATATTCTAAGCCGGCTCACAAACTGTCAGTTGCAATATGGAACAGGCACTTTTAATGAATGCATAACCCTCCATTTTACTACTGACCTAACAGATCACTGCACAAACAGATCGTGGTTGTACTGTACAGTCACACCACAGACATGGCAAAAGAGTCTCCTCTTTGGTAAGTCTTGATAGCTTGGAGGCTGAGATGGTGAAGAAATTGTTGCAGGCCAGAAGGAAGTTCCAGTGGTGGGGACCATTTTTTTTTGTTCGGTGTATGCACAGCACCCTGTGCAATAGGTCCCTGCCACTCCTGGGCTCCAACACATGGCGACAGTGAAAATAATAGCAATGGTAAGTAATGATGAAATATGTAATGGAATAAGTAATAGCAGAAGTAATAACTGTGATTAGTCAGAATGAAAATAAAAATGCAAGGCTGAACAAACAACAGGAAGCCCAGGAGCAAAAGAGAAAGGGATTTGGAGACAGAAGAGGTCAAGGCCAGCATGGAAGAGTCCTAACCTCGTAGAAGATTTTGACTTGTCTTTACAAATAATGTCATGGTTAGGTTCTAATGGAGCCCTAAAGGAGACAGCAAACAAAGGAGCTGGGAGCCTTGACAGCAAACAGAGTGGGAAGGGAACAGATGTTCTACATTAAATACTTAAATGTGGTATTTTTCCTCAGACAATTACTCCTACTTTAATAACAAGGAAAAAACTTCAAAACTAGGAGGCATTAGCGTTATAAGCCAGCATGCAATTCTTGCTGTCATCTCCCTCCCTCTAGATAGTTGCTCACATCACACTGTGTACCAGAGGCATTTGCAGCCAAACAAAACCCTTTCCCTTGGGCCTGACTCCGTTTTCTGAGAGCAACTTCCAGCAAGGCTTACCTCTCTGAGTTTGCGGGCATTGTCGGATCAATGGATACCATACAATTGTCTGCTGTCAAAAGGGAGATTGTTGTGTTCCTGAAAGGTATGTTTCAAAGAGGTTTATTTGACCCAGAAATGTTGGCTTATGGTACATGACTGTTTTCTCTCATGGCGCACTCCCATTCTGGCCTGGCACTGTCTCATACCTGTTTTAGCTGGAAGGGTCAAAGCACAGGACAGGGTAGGACTGATGTTTCACCCATTTCAGTTACCAAAAATGTTTCTGGCAAAATATTAAGTGTGATCATCTCCGATCTTGGAGCAAACTTTACTCCTTGCTAGCTCGTGTATTCTGTTGAATCATCAGCTAATGACTTCTATTAAGTAGCTATGTATGATGATACATTGCCTGGCAGCTATATATTGACTAACTTACTTAAGCTATAGAAATGATTATCAGTGGTAGGAATGTCTTGAAATTGTCTAGTTACTCCTTTACAGAAACAAACAAAATGAAAATCTTTCTAAATAAGAAGCCATTTTTTTTTTCATTATCCAGTGCTAAGTGTGATCTCTTAGGCTCCGATGTAAACTTTTTTGCTCTCCAGTAACCTGACTGAAATGAACAGTTCTTTGGAAGTCTCTGCTGAAAATTAAAACACCAAATATACAATGAACATCCTGTTCATGAATGACTCCAACTGATAAACAAGGTTGCTTGGCTGAGGGAGTGGAAGTGTTTGACATCATAGGCAAATGAGAGCTATTAACCCCTCTAATGTCAAATGGGAAGGAATAGCAAGGAAAAACAGCAAAGGGCATTAAGTCTGTCCAACAGTTTATGCAAATTCTGAGTCAGTATAGTCCAATTTATACTTCAACACCCAGAGTTAGAGTTACTCAACAAACCCATTATTCAAGGGTTGGCCTATTTTTCCTGTGCTTTTTTGTATTGTAAACTTCTATATACAAAGGTAAAGACTATGGCTTATTGCATGCTGTTCTGCACCTGGCCTGTGCTGCTCAAGTCTCACAGACAGACAACAGCTGCCCTCTTCTAGGTGTGGATTTGTGACGTGATTAAAGGGTTGTCTTCCCCCTGTGCCACTGTCCCGGACAGATAGTGCAGAAGTGATTGAGGGGTATGCAATACCATCCTCTTCCATGCATCTTCCTCCCCCCCCCCTCAAAACACAGCCACATCCAACCCAGAATCTCTCACAATAGGCTGGTTTAAGTCAGAAGATATTCTCTGCATGGAGGGTAGGAGAAACAAACTCTGCAAGAAATTTCGGCAGGAGAGATGCATTGGATTTACAGAATAACATAACTTAGAAAATATGTGGCTTGGGCAATTAATTTTGGAATATTTCTATTCTATAAAAGGTTTCTGTTGGATACTTTGTGTTTGAAGATCCCATACCTGGGAAATGAATGTCACAAATGAAAAGAGAGACCTACCTTGGTAATCCTGTTGCAATGCAAAAGAGGTCCATGATATCTTTGGAGTTGCAGTATTTACTAAAGATCACCTTCCAGAACGAATAGCAGCAGGAGAAAAATGAAGACAAAGGAGAGAAAGGACAGTTAGTTCCCAGTGAGATATGAACTCTATTCAGGTGTGAACTAGGCTAATTTTAAGGATCATCCTACCATTTCAATTATCTGGTTTGCCCTGTGAGCTGGAGTATTTCTCTACTCCTGCTTCAATACTTGTGCTTTTAGATAAAGAAAGAAGGCTCTGGAGACCTAATTGTGCTGTTCAGAAGTAGAGCAATAATGTATGTGAACTGACAGCAAAAGGTATCTCATAATACTGTAGAACTGCAGGATGATCACAACCACAAATTTCAGAAAGTAACAACCCAGATTTGGGAAGAAAACAACCCAGATTTAGGAAGATCCTTGGATGGTATGAAAGGGCACTGCTGTTTGGATTACACCAGCTTAAGCTAGTTTTAAATGGAATAGAACTTTTTCCCGCTATTTGTGCCAAATACCCTGCAGTCCAACAGACTGCATTGTTCCTGCTGTTTGGCCAGAGCTTGGACCTTGAATTCTAAAATTTGGCAATGTTATCATCCCACTCCTCCCACCACCTCTTTATACACCTGCCCTCGCATGCATACAAGGCAACCCCTCTGCTGAGAGCACTGTTTGAGCTGGAAAGGCAAGCACCTGTAGGTTTGGAAAGGCCAGCATTAAGTCTGTGAATGCAACATTCACTTGACCTCATTATGATACAGCCGTTAATGACACAATCCCATGGTATGATTTTCCCCAGGACTCCCACTTCCTTCAGGGCACATGGCAACGGTGCTCGCTGATTGAGAAACTCTTCTGGGTTGTGTCTTCCAGTTGTTCGTGGGCAGCAGTGGTGGGCCAGAGAGGCTGTCCGAATATAATTTATTGATTAGGGTGGAAGTTTAGAAACTGCTGTGGAAATAAATTGCCTCACTGTAGTAGAGTCTGGCTCATCTTCCCAAAGCCAAGAACAATAGAGAACAGTGGGTCTTATGTGACTGGGAGTTTTTCAAGTTAATGGTGTGGCTGCAGGCTACAGAGGCCAGTTTGTCATGGCAGGATGGGGGACGGTGTTTGGAGAAGTGGTTTCCCTGGGCAACGTTGGACCTCAACTCCCTTGCACCCACCCTCCAGAAGAAAAAAATGTATAGTCACAGGGCCTTAAAGTTCAGGATAGAGTAGACCAAAAGGACTCACAGAGACCTATTAACTCATCTATAATAAAACTCATGAGGAGTAAGAAAGTGATATTTCGCAGATGAGAAGAGAGGCACAGGTGCCTAGTTGGAAACACTGTTTTCCAAACTGCATAATCATTCTTTGTATCTGCTTTTTTCAGGCACAATTTCGATTGCCTTTTATTGCAGGCATGAGTGCTCAGCTTGTCTGCAGATCAGACTCAAAACTAGTGACCCGGAAAATGAAGAATGTGTCATCAGGGACTGCCTTTGAACAGCTTGTTTTTGTCCACTTGCCTTGTGTCACTTCTGAATTCTGGGACTCTGTGAGAGAAGCCAGTTCTCTGGGACAGCATTCAGCTGCTCCGCTTGGAGACCCTCGCTGGCAGTACCACAGTCCCCTGTCTCCTCCATGACACACACTAAACAGGAGGAGGTAGGGTCTGTAGACAGCAAATGCTGCTGCCACGATCTCTTGATTGACTCAGTTGAACAGTGTCTCTGCATGCAATACGGCAGGGACCGTGCTGGAAAAATAACATGTTCTCATCTAATTAAAGACCCTTCCAAAATGCATACGTGCCAGGGGAGTGGGGGTTAATTAAGACTGCAGCTCCCCTCTGGCAGTCTTAACCTTTGAGTGCTTTGATTTCTAGATCATAATGATGTTGCAGGAACATGGTCCTCATGGGTAGCTTCTAAGATGTCTTTTAGAAACCAACGGAAGTCCCTCAGTTGTCCTGGGCACCAGTCCTCTCTCTATTCCTGGCAGCCCTGAGGGTTGTGGGATGCCCTACTCAGACCTTAGCCACGAGAGCTGGCAGAGATCAGCAGTAGGCTGTAGTCCCCCGGCAGACCATCAGTAGAGGCCGTGGGACGCTCTGTCAGCAAGGATCACTGATATTTACTAAGGGCAAGGGAAACTCAAGAGCTTTGGGAACTGTACCAGGCTTTGGAGAGGTTGTGATACAACAAGCACAGGCTTTCTGCCTCTTGCCTCTGACTGAGGCTCACCTCCATGCTGTTATTCCAATATTGTCTTTCCTATACCCCTAGCTTCCTGTCTCATTAATGCTTCAATTCACCTTACCCACCCCAGCCTTCTTGCCCAGACCTTCCCAGTCTGGCCTCAAGCCTCAGCTCCCTACCCCAGATATGTAGCTTAACCAATCCAGGGTCTAGGTTGAGAGTGATGTGATCATGACTTTTGCAGTGATTTTCTGAGATTTAAAGGAATCTATCCCCAATGTCTTTCCTTCTAAATATTGGAAGAGTCCTGACATAATTGGAAGATGTGACCATGCTGCTTCAGTCCTATTGCGCCTGAGGTGTGCTACGCTAAATACAAGGCACAACTCTTTTTAATCCTGATGCCGAAGTAACGCTTCAGATCTTAGTTTTCACTGGTAGCTAAAAAACCCTTGCATTCTTTAAGTGAGTACTAGGGGTTTTGTGGTAGAGAAGAGAACCATATTGGTGACCTCAAGAGATGGTTACGACTGATACATAAGTATACATCCACCTTCCCTGTTTTCCAACCTAGATGAAATTACACTAGATAATACATTCAGCTTATAAAAACTCAAGGCGGATTATTGCTGAGATAGTTAATAACTCTTACATGGGAAGCGGGTGGGATTAAAGCCCGCTGTGTCCCAAAAGGCTGTTTTAATAATCACCACAATGATTCACCCTTGTTTATTAAAATCAGCAGCAATCAAAGCAATAAAGCATAGTTAATCAAGTTCAGATAGGACTGAAACCCCGCTTCTTGCAGAACACAGCATCCTGTTGAAGTGACAGTTGCTAAAATTGGCTAACAGGACATTGGAAGTCTGTTTTGTACCAACGACTGATACATGCAATAACTGAGTAGATGAGGTTAATTGTGGCTGAACACAGGGAAAAGGCTTGTGGTGTACTGGGAGTACTATTTCAGGTAGTGAGATTTCTTATTCTGGAGATCAGTTATTATTGATTGGGACAGATGAGAGAGGGAAAGATTAAAAAATAACTTTAAAAAAGCGTTAAAGGTTAGAAAGCCAGCCTGACTCATAGAAAGAAGCAGGAGCTTCCAATGCATTGAGGTTGAATTTTAATGCTTCCTTTTACTCCAAATCATAGTGTAAGCGTGGGAAGCAAAGCAAAGAATGTAGATATTATTTTATGGATTGTGAGCTATCTCTGTATATGCTTTTTAGCTTTCCCAAACTCGACATTTTTACTCAAGTTTGCTAGAAGTGGATTTGTGAATCACCCACTGCATTTTGATACTCATCTCAGGATCTTAATAGTTATCCTCAGCTGTTTTTCTTTAATCAAAGAGCATATGCTACTAAAGTTCTGTTCTTTTGCAACCTGCTGAGCTTTTCTGACCAGCTTCCTTCAGTTTTAAAACAAAGCAGACAGCCTCAAACGTTTCCCAGCAACATGCAATTGTTCCTGTTATTGCCTGCAGGTTTATGTTCCCAATAAAGTCAATGACAGTTGTGCTGATGACTGCAATTGGAATGCATTTTGGAGAGGGGAGAGGACAGCCTTTTTACTGTGTACTATTGATGGCTCCCGCACAGTACAGGAATCCAATCTGCTTAAAGTCCATTGTCATTTCAGGGACATTATCACCATGAAGCAAATATAGTGACATTTGGCCTGCAGTCACACTTCACCCAGCCGGGACGTGTGATTTCTGCCATGACCGGGGAAGGTGGTTGACCGGCAGTGCTGAAATTGTCCCCATTCTGCCCTTTTTACTGTGTGCTCTTGGCACTGGGAGGTGAAGCAAGCATCTCACCCAGCCTCGTGAAGGTGTCCTTGCTCAGGCAGGTGTTACGAAGCCATAGCTGTTCAGCCCAGGTCTGCATGCTGATATTTTCCTGGCACTTACTCTTTGTGGGCCTGATCCAGACCTGCCAGTCAGCACAGAGGGACTCTGCTGCCCTTTAGACCTACCTCAGCTGCTTCTGACCATAGTCACCTTCTTGCTTAGGTCCCCTCTTCTATCCCAGGGTGGCAAGCCACTGCCAAGACATTTCGCACAGTACCTCATTCCCTGCACTAATGCCCAAGCTGAGAAAGATCGGTGTTCAGAGCAGAACTGAGACCTTGCTACAGAGCATAACTGAGGCCAAAGACTGGAGACCTCAGCAGTTTATTTAAGTGTAGTAGTGGGCTAACATCACCCATGTGCAGGGCACAGACAGGTTTTCCCATAATATGCATCAAAAAGATGAATAGTCTGACACAGGTCAGCACAACCTGAAGAAGCCAGGAATGTAGTTCCTGATACTCTTCATATAAGGAAGAGCTGGACACACGGACTCTAGTGTTGCTTGGCAGCATGACAGTGTCCTGCAGGCTGGGCCAACACAAGGCCAAAATGTGTCATTTCTGCAGGAAAAGTAAAGCCCAAATCATATGATTAGGGTTACAGAGCAGGCAGACCACATGGGAAAGGGAAACAGAGGCCCCTGCGTCAGTTTGAAGATTGATGACTGAATGCCATGAGGATAATCAACCACATATAAATCCTGTTAATTGCATCTCCCTTAGATTTGTGCCAGGAGGAAAAGAACATATTCTCCAAAAATGATACAGCATCTGCAAACTGTTTCCCCTATTTGAGCGTTAACAATATTTCATATTTTGGTCCTTGTTTACCCCTGTTAGCAAAACTTCTACCATGTGTAGAAAAACAGCAGGAAAACTACTCCTCTGAATGCTTAGCTTGACAGTTTTAATAAGTCTCCATCAAAACTTAGAAGTAGCCGTCTGATTTAAGCATGGAACACTGTCTGCCTGCCTTGGAGAGTAACGTGAAGGGGAAAAAAAAAGAATGAATAATCACTGAGACTTTTTGGAGTGGAAATAACATTTTGATGAAGCATGCAGTGACTGTGAAGTAGGACAGCGTGACTCAGTAGGGATGCCTGGTTCCTGGCCCAGAGCTCACATCTGTGGGACTGAAACTGTGGCTTGGTTACTTTTCTGGGGACCGTTCTGTGCTGTTTAAAACATCTTCCTCCTTCTCTCTTAATCCATAGTACCCACCTCTGGATTTCAAGGATTTCAAGATCCCTTTTAGAAAGAGTAGAGATTAAGAACCCCGGTGCTACCACTGGTTTCCCCGCTCAGAAAAGCAGTTTAATATTAAGGACTATATTGGAGCTACTACTAAGGGACCATAGAACGCACACTCTGCAACCTACCAGTTTACAACTAATCACATTACACTTCACTTTCAGATATGATGGGTAAAAAACACAGCCTACAAATCCAATTTCTGTTCTATATTTGATCTTCAGAACAGCTAATCCTCTCTGTGAACTGCAAACGCTGTCCAGAATGTTATTCTTGTTCTGATCTTTTGTTGGTAATTGGGTTTTCTTCCAAGTATTTAACTAGCATTTGATTTTTGTTAACCATACTAAAATTCCTAAATAAGTAATGGAGGAATATTTCCAAAGTTAATCTATCCTCAGTTTCCAGCCCTAGTTCCTTCTGCTGGTCTCAACCTGCCATATTCAAGACTTTTAGCACTCGGTGATGTCTTTTTCATTTAGCACAGCGAACAATGTTCAGAATGAGGGCTGAAAGTGTGGGGTTAAAACTATCTCAAATGGTAATATTTAGCTAATAAGACTGAAGGATAGCATGTCAGAAAAAGAGCTCACTAAATCTCAGTTACATATCTTGTATGGACTTTGAAACTTGTTGCCGCCTCTATAACAGCAGTTTTCGCATAGGAATTTTGAACTACTAAAACAGAAGTCTGACAGGAAAGTTTTCATTGTGATTTTCTCTTTCTCTCCAGCTTGTTGTCTGTATCAAAATGAAGCAGGTTTGAGCGCTGTTAGACACCACTCTCTAGAAATCACTGGAAGGAACTCATTTTCTAAATTTGTAATCAAAAAGGTCTTCCTGAGAAAATAGCAAAAAGAATATCTACCCTGTCAGTCATAGTTCTCGATTTACAGCAGAAGCCCTGCCTAAAACCCCATATCTAAAGTGCTCTCAGGTTTCTCATCCTTTGAATTTCAGATACAAGTATTATAGCACGAGCCCAGCTACATCCAAAATATCTGTCTATTCTTCTTTATTTCTTGCACTAATTAACAGTTGATATTTGGAAAACTCTTCCATTTTTCTGGACTTCAAATGTTAGACAGTATTAAAAATAGTACACCAGATTTGCCATCTGTTTGATGCAGTAGGAACTTCACCTACATAAGTATGAACATAAAATAAGTGTGTGTGTGTGTGTGTGTGTGTGCGCGCGCGCGCGCACGCACACATGTGTGGGTGTATATGAAAGAGAGAGAACCATGATCTAAGAAATTGAACAAAAATAAAAGCAATCCTAAGCTTTTCAACACCCCTTCTGTTAGACAATGGGGGATGTGGTAGACTTTTTACTGTCAAAAGCCAAAGCTTTGCAGTCTTGCTGATTCACACTTACCTTCTAGCAGTAGCATGGTTTGACATCATTCATTTCAACATGACACCTATGTAAAACGTATGGGTGGGGTTCATCTAACATAGTTTTAGACACCTTGATGCTAGGTTTCTTGTGTACCTTGCTCTGCTAGACTCCCTCCATTGTCAGTAGAGACAGAGGACCACTTCCAAATGGCAAGCAAGTCAGCCCACAGGTCTCCAAACCCCAGTTTACGGTGGGATGAATCATCCTCTGGAGACACTGCCTGCCTCCCCACTGACTATGGGGGAACCTGCATGACTAGCTTGGGCTAGTCATCACTAACTTTTAGATGGCTATAGTTAAGTGGAGTGACTCCCACCAGTTTCCTAGTTACGTACATAACCCTGAAACGAGAGATAGGAGGCAAACAGAGCTGATGTATCAGGATCATAAGGTACGTGGATATATGATAAGGCACAATTCCAATCCTTTATAATATTCCTGAACAGAGAGATACGGGAAAGAATCTTTTCAGGAATAAGAAAATGTCTATGATACCCTGATATGTGTGAGCACCAGGACAATCTTGAAAGTCCGTCGAGTCAGATAGTGTGGCAGAAACTGGAGACACTGTCACTACGAGCAACAAAGGATCTCATCACTTTTTAGAGATGCTGGGGCTGGTAGAGAAAGTGAGATTACGTTAAAGAGAATCTGCCCTCACTAAGGGACATTTTGCTAACATTAAGTCTTTTAGCACTGATGATAGCAGTATATAACCAGGAACCAACAAGGCTCATTTGGAGAAGCTGAGCTAAAAGTTTCTTAGTTTCTGCAGATGTAAAAGTATTTCAGCCCTTGACAAATAATTCAAATGTCTATATTCTAACTTCCCTTAACATCAAAAGGGCACATAGCTGCTGCTAATGGAGTACTAAGTGCAATTAACCCTGTAGCACAGTAATGCATTAGACTTGAAATGTTTGTAAACTGGATAATAAGGATGCCTTAGCATCAAATGTCCTCACTAAGTGTGAGTGAAGTTAGGCTGTTTGTCTCAAAAATACTCACAAAATTCATGTCTGACAATATAACCTGCTTGATAATAGAGGAGTGTTAGAAATGTATGATGGTTAATGGTGAAAAGGAAACGGTGAAAGGTCAGTGGATACAATTTACAGCTGTAAAAGTAAGTTAACTAGAAAGGTGATAGAAACACAATGGTTTTGTCTTGTTTGTACTAAGGATCATATGAGAGTGGCACAAACTGCTAAAGTTTCCTTGTCCAAATCCTTAGGTAATGCCAGCAACAGAGTGCTCCACTTACACTTTCTGAGCATATGCTGTAAGAACTATAATAGATGGTGCGTGACCTCAGAAAGATAAATGCGAGTAAACAAGCCTTTCTGAGCAATGGGTCTGGAAGAGTCATGGAGGAATCATGGGAGTGCCCCTGAGCGACCTGACGGGCCTCATCAGGGAGGAAAGGGAAAGGGGCAAGAAGAAACAGAGGAGCTACAAGTATGACACTTTCTCTAACATTTTTAAAAGCCTGCTTTTAAGTCATTTTTGTCCTTTAAAATGTTGAAATGTTATACAGGAGCTGTAATATCACAGAGTTTTAAAACTCTCGCTGTTCAGTTTTTGCTGCATTACAACGAGGACACCTACCAGCTGCCTTAAATTCACCAAGGCCAGCTAAAATCTGAGCACGCAGGTTAGCCAGGACCACTGGCCAGACTCAGGCTGTGCTACCTGACATGCTCCATTGCCCGCAGTGATCCACCACTAGTAAAAAAATGGCCTTGATCCCACGAAAACATACTTCAGCCTCACTGTGCTACAGAGGGTTTTGGCATAGGCCTGTCCCTGTGTGGGAGGAATCTGTGAGCCCTAGCCACACAGACCGCACTCTGGGGGCTGCATTACCCGTGTCCCGACCGCACGGGAAATATGTCTCTGCACACCCCAGACTCCCCGGCAGTTAGGAGCTGAAAGCATATTCCTAAATAACTGAATCCCCTGGCCTAGATGGCCAGGGAGCTGTGGGCACCGTGGAGCACCCTGGCCCTGCTGTGCCAAGGGATTTGCTAGGACTGTCTGTGCAGCTTTTAGGGATGCAAAAATACGTAATAGCCTTGAACCGATCATCATACCATTATTTTTCTCCTACGTTTTGTTTTTAATCTGAATCCAGTTTCATGTGTTAAAAATAGCACAGAGAGCTTTGGAAAAATCTGTTGGGTTTGCTAGAGTTTAGGCATTTATACCACAGTTGCTCTTGCTCTAATTAAAAAGAAAAGCTCACATGACAAAACCATTCCTACTCACTGACATTTCAGAGCAATAACCAAAATATAAAATTGGCTTTGTTCTGTTCATCATGGACCTCAGGCCAAGCAGAACAATAGCTTCAGGTGTCTCAGGGTCCTGCTCTACAGGTCAGCACAGCAGAGACTGAGAAAAGTTGAACTGAATAAATTGTTTTGAGAAAAAAAAGAAGGTCATCTCTCGATTTGGCATCCACAATGACTCAGTAAACCAGCAAAATGACTCCAGAGTTCTCCACTTGCTTTCTGAAAGGGAAAAGACATCAACCTGAGTGATTTTCTTGAATCTTAGACAAAGGCGATGGTCTTTTTTTTTTTCCTCAGTTAATTCAGGCTCTGTACCCTCATGACTTTCCATCCTTGCTACAAGTATGCTGTTGATTAAGACACTGGAAAGAGAAATAATCTGAGACTAAGTATTTGCTCAGAGGAACTCTTTACAGCTCTGCAAGTAAAGCCACTGCACTGTGACTTTTGAAAATGCGAGCCATGAAGCCACCCACCTAGGAACGTGGTCACTTGGCTGGCTCTGCTCTGTTACCATTTTAATCTCAGAGGTCAAAAGAAATTCTGATGTTCTCCTGTAGTTTCTATGTGGAAAACCTGTGGGCATCAGTGTTCCATGTTGGTGGATTTTTAATTCAAAACAGATTCGATAGGGATTTTTCTTAAAAAGGTAGCCAAAGGGTTAATAATGTTATGAAGGAAAGTAAAGCTCCAGATCTGGAGTTCCTGACTTCCTCAAGCTTTTGCAGAGCAAACCTTACTTCTCCACAGGCAGATGTGGGGTTTTGATGCTTGACCCCATCTAGTGGCACTCCAGGAACAACGAGAAATTCCCATACACTGTGGTAGTGTAAAATCACCTTCCTATATGAAATAAGGCCATGGGGTTTTTTTGTTTTATTTTTTTCCCCTGATCATCTGTCCTCTTTTGCCTGACAACAAAACAGGCTGTGGTACAGGTGGGTCGTGAAACTGTGGCACAAGAGTGTTAAGCCATGTATGTGCGTGCAAAGTATAGCGAGAGGCTTTGTGACCAGGCAAGCAGGTTATGATTTCCTGGGCTTCTCTGGGTGAGAAGATCTTTTAAAAATAAATAAATTAAGCAGCACTTATTTCCCACAGACGCACATCCACTTTACTTAGGTCCTGAACAGGAAGTGCATTACCCTGTAACTCCCTTTTTTTTTTTTTTTTTTTAAACCAGCTTTAAGAACAAACGCCCTCTTTGAAGCTGAGCTTTTAAGAGCTACAGTTCAGCTTGCGTCTGTAATACTATGAAGGCTTTGATCTGCCCTCTCGAGCAGCCCTGGCATGGATGTCTGCCTGCCACGTCGCGCCTTGCAGTCGGAGCTACCCCCACCAGCCTAGCGATTCCCTGTGTTTCGGGTGTGCCACAGCTATGCCCAGCCCCATGTGTCCTCCTGGGTGATGCAAAAGCCACTCCTTGGCTTGTAGATGCTGGCAGCCACGTGTCTGTCCTACTCATTCCCACGAGGGGCTGAGACCCGCTCCTTACCCCGGCCTTAAGCTTGCCGGCCAGAGCGAGTTGCCCTGGCTGCAAGCAGGAGGAGCTTGCTCAGCTCTTGATCGAGACAAGGTAATGATGCTCCCTGAAGTGTAGTTATGTGTCCTTACGGGTACTGAGCTCCGACCCCTTGGGAGAGGACACGAGGGAGATCGCCCTGTTCTGTGGAGGGCTTTGGTCACTAACAGCTTCTATCTACCACCTGGAAAAACTCTCCAGCTACCTGAGTGCTGAACGACTATAAATCCAATTGCCAAGTGCTGCTTCTTTTAAAGAGTGAAATGTGTTTGCCTGCCAAAGGAGCAGCATAATTAGCCCTGAGAGCAATAGCGCTCTTTGCGTGTATTATGAGTCATAATCACTCTGGGGCTGGGTGCACAGCGCTTAGCAGAGACCAGGCGTACAGGAGCAAAGGTAGCAAGCTGTGCACTCTGCAGGCGTGGGGCTGCTGGAGCTGAAAGGGAGGCTAACCGCTAGAGCAATGTGCAGCAGACTCTGCTTCCAGCTTGTCCGCATGGAAATGGCCAGAGGCGAGTCGTCCCTTGCTCCACCAGTAGCAGACGCCTTGCGGTCCTGGCAGAGCGGCATGGGGAGGGAGGGTATAGGAAGTCTAGACCCGATCCCCTCCTCTCAGGCATGCTTACTTTGGTCACTGTCCTGCATTCAGCCCCTACTTTTGGTGAGTCCTTTATCTTAGCAGCCATTGAAAAGGATTTCAAAGACAGTGACAATCCTCCTCATCCTCAACAATTCGAGCAAAATATTGGGCCAAACTCTTTGCCCAACCCCCTGTGCCTCTCTGTAGCTGGGAGCACTCTCATCTGTCTAGCTTAACTCAGCACTCATGTTGTAAAACATTTTCAAGTACCCATCTGTAACACGCAGTTTCCTGGGGTGATATGGTATTTCCTGGGCTTGGATCGTCCCTTCCTTTACTCTGAGATGGAAAGTAACTTCTCCTAAAGTCACTAGCATGCTCTGAGGTTGCACTGGCCCGAATTCAGAATTAGGCTGTGTAAGCATAAAATTACGTATTAAGAATCACTATTACAAATATCGTTTTGGTATACTCATATTATAATGCAATGCTCAGCAAACTAGTTGCAAGGTGGAGCTAAGCCCTATCAAACTCAACAAACACTGCTCTAATGAAGCTCATACCTCATTCCTAGGTTAAGAAGGAGTAGCTTAGCACTGATTTAGTGAATTCTCTTGAGAAGCCTCAAATACTGCATTCTTTGGAAGATTAAGGCTTGCTTTTTTTTCCTAGTGATGTTGTTACTGAGGAGGCATGAGACTCTCTGATATGCCTTGTTTACCCCTGAGTGAACCCCATTTACTCAGTATTTTTACTGCAGGGATCCTTCTGAACATTGCACAGATGGAATTTCACATCTGACAAAAGAAACAGATAACGGTTATCAAGCAAAAACTTAATACTGCCTGAGTTTGCATTTGCTTGCTCATGCAATTGTGCCTCTTTTGTGTTTTTAGTGACAAAAGTACTCTCCATAGACTGATTCTGGGAAATGCTAATTTTTCTAAAGCAGCATAGCTGATTGATAGATAATATGATGGAAAGGCTCATAACCTTTCCAAAATGCCAAAACATTTTAATGTATAGCTGTAAAGGTGACAGGGAAAGCCTTGATTCTGGGGACTGCCAGGTGACCAACTTGTTAAACCCTGGCAAAACAGGAGCCGTCCCTTTTGCTTAACAGAGCCTGTAGGCTCCTTTCTGCCAGTACGGAGGAACCCACTGAAGCAGATGGACCACCTTCAGCTGTAAGCCCCAGGACCGGTGAAGAGGAATATTCTGCTCTGGGAAAACTTGCACAGATTTTAGCTCTCCAAGGTCTTGTTGATCGATTTGTTGTTGATTGATTGATAATCTTGATTGATTACAGACTTCTTCACTCGTGTGCTCGGAGAGCCTGTTTCATCGCAGGGAACACGGTAGGTCTCCAAAGGGGACCATAGGCAAGGGAGACAGGCACTGTAGGACACAGTTGTAAGTATTAGCTCTCCCATTACCTTGTTTCAATGGCCATTAATGCATGAAAGGGAAGGGAAAGGATATCTTTACTGTTTCTTTTTAAAGGAAAAAAAAAAGGTGAAGCTAGGTGAAATGAAGATTTAGAGCAGGAACACAAGCGATGGATATTTGAATTTTGCAAGTCAGGATTTATTTGCTCTTGAGCCTCTGACTGACTTTCAGTCAGCATTTCATAAAACAAGGCACTTGGTTTGTGGCCAAAGAATTGCTGACAAAAAGAAGAATATGAAGAGTTATTTACAAAAATGCTAAAGCATTTTTTTTCTGTTTAAAAGCAGTGGGCTATCTGCTTTACAGTGTGTGACCTCTTTCTTTTAGCCATAATATGCTTCTCCTGCAGTTTCCCCTGTGCTGTGTGCAGTGGTTAAATAGGCAAGGAAGAATAATATAAGCTAAAGTTTTGATTAATGTTTATCGACATTTATGGACAACTCCACGAAGGTGGTGGAGACCCAGCAGCACCCACAGCACAGCATATTACAGAACAATCCAACACCTGCCTGCCATTAAACTTCTCAATAGGAAAGTGCCCATCATTAAAACCCTGGTAGGCAATCTCAAAATAGGTTGGCATGCTGTGCTTTCCAGTTCTGACTGCTTGGGTGAAAACCAGGGAAGCACCTCTCCACAGGCAAAACTTTGTAAACACGTCGAAACAGTACTCTTGGAGAGGAACCCTGTCGCGCTGCTAAACCCGGGATTCCCACACAGACCCTGAGTGCTGGCAGCACACAGTGCTCGTCTCCTGCCTGTCTCCCCTTCCCCTTTAAATAACAATTCATGTACAAAGCAGAAGCCACGCAAGACCCCCCTACCCCCTGGCCACCATTTAAAAAGAGATTTGAAGCCCACAACAGAGCTGAATGCAAACACGCATCTAGCTCGCATTACAGATATAGGTCACAAGCACAAACAGCTTGCAGCCGCTGCTTTGTCTTGAGACGCTACTTGGTGAAAAACAACAAAAGTACCTTTTGAATTCTTCCATCAATATCCAAATAAATACACTTGGGCCGGTAGGTTGAGGAGGCAGATCCCATCTTCCTACAGTTGGACTTTTACTGGACTTTTTTTCCCAGTGCCAAACAGAGCAGAAAAAAGGTTTATCCTAAGGAGCTGAGCCACCACTGCCTGACAGTTTGGTGTCCCTGCTCTTCTGTATACCACTGTACTCTCATTCTAGGAAGGTCCCTCCTCTCACATGCATGCATTTTGCTGTATCTTTGTCTCCCTGCCACCTCCTTTTAGTTTTGCTTCCCTCCAAATCCAGCTGCCTCAGACGGCGAAAGGCACAGGCTCCCAGTCCTCTCCGCAAGTGCCCTCCTGATTCCCATAGCAACAACCCCTGTTGGCTCTGGGACTGAGAGCTGCCGGGCGTTTGCACTGCAACCCCGAGAGCCTGGGGCGGATGAGCTCCTTTGCTATGCACAAGATAAAGTGGCACTTATCACCAGGGAAAATCCTCCTCCATCAGGATGTGGAGAGATACCATTCATTTTTATGCTGAAATGAGACTCTAACTATTAATAGTCCCCCCCTTTCTGTGAGCTTCCTGCATGTTGCAAGTAGTGTGAGTGGCTGCCAGCTGCACTGTGTGCCGAAACTGTCCTCTTAGACGCCCGCTGCAGTCACAGTTCAGACTGTCTCGGCCAAAAATCAGCTCTGTAATTTCCACATCCCTCCTGCTGCCATTACAAAGGTGGAAAGAAAAAGCAGCAGCCATAAAAATGTAAGCCCCAGAAGCATGAAGAAAACATAAAGCGTACACTCTAGCCCAATGTCCTCCATGCCACCCTGCAAGTGAAAGAATTCAGTATTTTAGGGCACGTGAAGTATCCTGGCAAACATGTCTCCCATTTGAAGGCACAGCTGAAAACAAGGAGGATGCAAAGCGTTTGACGGTCGATTCTCTAGACGACTGTCGAATGCCATCTGCTGCATGTCTGTGTTGTTCTGCAGTACCTGTGCCTGTGGGGAGCTGAAACAGCAGTGGTGGGTGACGTTTAATCACGGAGGGGAGAGTTTTGGAGACAGCAGTTCCTCCACCCTCATAAGGGAGAGGCTGTCTGAGCGGCTGCAAGCATGCAAAGCAGCTGGAAATAGCTCATTATGCTACCATGATTACTTGATGTTTTCTCTGACTTCTGGCAGAGGAACTGTAAAAATATTTCCCAGCCTCTTCTGTGCTGGACTCTGGGAGATTACGGCTTGCGGGAGTGCGCTAGGCACTCGGTGCTGCCTTTTCTGCCCACCCGCAGGCCCTTACTACAACGTGAGCGAGGTACAACCTGACCCATGGTCAGAGAGGCGGCCAACATGAGCCCTGCAAGTTACGTTACTCTGTGCAGCCCAGAGGTGCAGAGGTGCGGTGCCTCTCGCCGGAACACACGTCGCTCTGGAAGGTACCTGGCTCCCCCTGCAATGCCCTGGCAGGGCTTGTGCGCTGCTTGGCACCATCACTCAGGTCACTCAGGTGTGAAAGATGGGCAAAGGGGGTTAGACCAATGCTTAGTAGAGTGAAGTATGAAATGGATGGTGGCGGCAGTCCCAAGTGACGTGTGGAGGGGAGATGGGTAGCAGGTGAACCCGTGTTGACATGGAAGGGCCATCTCAGGAGCAGAGGCTGCACCCGCCTCAGCGTAGCCTGCCGCATGGCCTCCAGGGTCACTGATCGAGAATGACAACGAGCATGCATCTCAGGAAGATGATGATGATGACAATGACAAAAATGCAGCTGTTCAGAAAGAGATAGCAAGAACACTTGCACTGGAACATGCACATTGGGCATTTGATCTTGGAGAGGGAGAGGCTGAGACCTCTCTCAGCGACCTGCTCCAAGAATGGTCGGACAAGGTCACTCAGGCATTGCAGGATTCAATCCCATAGTATAGAGAGATGTAAAGTTCAGAATCACAGGCCAATGAGCGTTCACCTTCTGATTTGTACTTTAAAAAGCAATTAGCTTCTCCAGCCCCCAAATGACAGCCTCCAAAATCCAGCTGATGATCCTGTTCCTGCCTGTCCATCCTCCTTGTCGTATCTACTGTCGCTATGTATTTAAATTGTGTGTTTTTCTGAAATTGCTACACACATCCCTCCTCTGTTATATTAATACTTGTTGAAAAAATTGCTTTGCTGTAATATTGCTAACTACTGTGCTTTTCTGGAACTTTTCAGTTAGAAGTGAATACACAAGCTGAGCTCTCAGAAGTTCTGATTAGAGCCTGCTGAAGTCCAGGGCACAGCTCAGGCCCGTGCCTGAATGGCCACAAATGACAGCATTCACCCATGATGCCATGCAGCTCCATGAGACTGCTGCATTCCTTTAATTGTTTTAATCCTCCTGAATCCCCTTGTTTCATCTTAAGGTTGTGCAACTGAGTTAGGAAAGTTATCCCACCATGTCAAACCCTACATAAGTTCATCAGCTGGACCAAATCCTGTCAATACAGCTCCAAAGCACATTTTTCTATTGTTTGAATTAAAGGAGCATTCTGCTTAACAAGGAGCAGGACGAGGCAGATGTCCTCTAGATCACAGGATGCAAAAGCCACGTCAGATGTTGCATAGCTCTAGTTTGCCTTCTCTGCTAATTTATTTCCTGAGGCCCACGTGCACCATTTTGTACACATAACCGTTAAAATTAGATGTGCCTTTCAGGATGCTCCTCGGTTTGCATCTTTGGCCTGATGCTCTGGCAATCAACCAGCTAAATATCACTTACCCAAGCTGGCACTCCCAAAGAGCGAAAAGGTGCCTCTGTCTGCAATTCAGAGGCACCTCTATCAGGATTTCCAAGGTGCAACTGTAAAATATGCAGATCTCACCCGGTTCACACTTGGACTCACTTCTACTGAGGTACAAAACAGCGAGCCGTTGAGAGCAAGATGGAGGCTGTACCTTAATGCCTGTTGTACCTGCTGCGCGTATATCTGAGGGTGAACATGGACACCCTGGCTGTGCAGGAGAGCCACCAAGCCATGCACAGCCCTCCTGGGCTGCCAGCCTGCGCAGCAGCCTCTGCACCTGCTCACCTGCACTGCATCTGTCTCCCCACCTGACATAAGCTCGCGTCCAGCCATATCGATGTCTTCCTCATCACTGGACTGAGGAGGCCATCTAATAATTATGAGAAAGACAGTGCTCAATCAGATCAGATGCCCATCCAGCCTGTCTCTGCTCTCCTTCAGTGACCATAAGCAGACAGCCAGGGAAGAACAAGAGGTGCAGGCAAGTAGGATATTTCCGTGTTTTCCCCTTTCCAGCGCAAGAGCTCCCAAAGTGGTTTCTGTGCACCTAGCTCACATTCGGAGGATTTTTTTCTCTTTCATGATGGAAGGGCCCTTCAGTCCCCCTGAGGAGCTGCCTTTATCAAATGCACCTCAAGGTTACAGCATCCTTCTGCAGTACTCTGCCGAAATATGTCCTTTCTCCGAAGCACCCTGCCATTCCTAGTGACTGATTTACAGCCACTAAATGAGGTTTCCAGGGCTCGCTTTGCCTATTCTTAAATGAAAAAGTAAATGAAAAGAGCAATTCTGAAGTCTCTGTGCTCACATAATGGCTCACTTCAGCCATTCCAGAGCGTTACCTAGAGCCTCCGTAAAGCCTTGTTTTCCCTCAGCACTCAAGAAATTAATTAATCTGCTATGAACAGCAGCACGTCCAAATTGGGGTGAGGGCAGGGTAGCAATTTTCAAAGAAAAAGAGACTTAGACAGAAAAAAAAAAGATGACAAATTTTTCAGTGTGAGAGTTCCAGTTCAGTTTTCCCCAGAGAAATACCTTTCCATTTGCCACTGCTGAATCTTTTTTTCTTATTTGCCACTGTATTTTGGCTCTCTTTGTTCTCAGTAATAGACTGATGCCTTGTGATTGCCTTCTTGCGGTGGCTGCTCCTGCTCTCACCATCCTCGTGAGACTGAACACACTTGAACTCCACAACGATCCCTTCCAGACCCTCGACAGATGGTTCTCCCACTTCACACATCGCCTTTTTTGACTGCCCTTTGCCGGTGACCACAGAAGTAAAGAAGTAGTGAAGCCACCTGAGCCCCTGGCCCTGCTCAGGGTGCTGTTTCCAGCGAGATGCTCCCTGCCAGCGGGGCCGGTCCCGCTGTGCCCCTGCGCCCTCCTCACTTGCCATGCCTGAAAGACTAGGAAAGGCTGCTTCGGTCAAGGCTGGTGAGGGAAAACCTCTGGTTTTGTGTAAAATGCAGTAAGTACTTCAGTGTCCTTGGGGGTCGGGGGGAGGTTGTCTAGCTTCTAAGTTTTCATTTGAAAATGTTTCCTAGGCTGGTAGGAAATGCGCAGCCTGGTCTGAGCAGATGATGGGCTGCTGGAGCGTGACTCAAACCAACCATTTTAAGGAAGCTTCTTTATTTCAAACTAACATCAAGTAGAAGAAAAAACAGAGAATAAAAAAGTCTACTTTGTTTTCTTATCTACTTGGTGTCTACATCTCTCTTTGCTTTCTCTGCTCACTTCCCATTTTTCCACGTTCCCTCCTCCAGCTGTAAATTTCTCTCACAGGTCTGTCTTTCTCCATGTTCCCCACAGGGCCTGGTCTTTCTGCTTTACTCTTCTGCATTGGTCCCTCAAACTTATGCTAACACTTTTCCTACCCTTGAAGCTCTGAAAGTTTTCCCTTTATTTTCCAATTCCTCTTTGCCTCCTTATTTAATCGTCCTCTCAGTTTTCCCTCTCTCCTTTCAGCTATTTTTTTGTTTTATCACCACTCTTGCTTCTAGATTTTTCTCCTCCACTAATGTGTGAGTCAGGGCTTTACTCTATACAAGTTATGCTGGTAAGAGCTAAACTGATGGTTATATCGACTTAAGCTCCTGCATCACTTCTGTTGCAGAGTATGAGCAACTTGTTCGATTCATCTTTTACCTCCTTTATGTAAGCATATGGAAAGTGTATGGTTTTATGTATATGGAAATTTTAGCTTGCTTCTTTGTACATTTCTTTTATGCACGGCCAGTTTTCCACAGAACCAGTTCTGGAAACGATCACATTTAATGCTAATTACAGAATGATTGATTAATAATACTGGGACCTTTTATATGATTTGTCTATTCAGGCCTCCAAAGCCTGTGTTTGAGCCTTCACCCTCCAGCGGCTCAGTCGCCCACCTCAGTCTCAGCACCATCCATTTCTCCTGGGTGTGTTGCTCACCTCAGCTCCGTCCTGAGCCCATGTTGGGCAAACACAATCATGCCAGTCCTGGTTTCCATGGAAACTCCCCCAGGTGCATGGGCTGGAAGGAAGCTGCAGCATCTCCTGATGAGGCTGGTGCAGGGGACCAGCGTGGTGAGTGAGATACATGGCCCCACGGGGTGGGGATGTAGCACTGTGCACTCAGGAACCGGTCTTGCTCTTCGCCACAACAACGCTGGCCACCTCAGTGCTAATATTCCCTTTATTCTGTTTATGATTATCATTAAAAATCTGGTACCAGTGGTTCTCCTGTGTGAGTCAAAACTCACACGTACCAATTAATGGGCTCGAATCCTGGGATAGTAAGTCCTGGAAAACACTATTAACTTGCTAACACTTGTCCATGTATGCACTACTGGCTCGGAGAAGGTGAAGAGCAGTCCCAAGCCACAGCTGACTCTTCCATTTTATGGAAGCACATGTCCTTTGCGGCATTTGGTATCCCTTGCCTTTTTCTTTTGTGCATTCAGGCACAAAACTTCTCTCTCGAGCTCCATCTTAGCAATTCTTTTGGTAATCAAATCTTTTTTTTCCTTTTTTTTTAACATCATTTGCAATATCTAGCAGCTTTCCCAGATGATTTTTCTGAAGGTCCCTGAAGCATTGCAAAGACCACCATCTTTGCCCCGTTCCTTGATACAGAGGGAGCTCAAACTTCACAAGCTATGTGTTTTCACTGCAGTGTTATTATCCAGTCCTTGTCGCAGACTATTCAACGCAGTGGCACAAATAGTCCTATGTCCTGATTTTTCTGAGAGCATTTTGCATCACTAGGCTGGATTCACCTTCCCTTGACATCCCTTTTCTGGATCCCTTCTCCCTGCCTGGAGCAGGCAGGATCTTGGGCATTGCTGTGCCCTGCCATGCTGCCAGGTGCTACAGAGATATTTGCCTGCATCATCTTCTGTCGCAGCAATCCTGCAGCATTGCTCCTTGTCTTTCAGGCTCCTTTCCCTTTCTACTTTTCCTTTTCTACCTCTTCTCTTCATTTCTTATTCCCCTCCCATGTCTTTATTCCAACTATTTGTTCCTAGCCCTTCGTTTAAAGTAGGTACATGGCTCCCACTGCAAGAGTACCTGAGTGCCTTGCAGCCTTGCCCTAGTTACTGCTGTATACAATATGAAGCATGCAATACATATGCACACACACACCAACTAGTTGTGAGTGACGTATGTAGTGGGCATGCTGGATCTCTGGCATAAACTTCTGGGAAAGCCCAGCTATAAAAGTTGCATTTTCATAAGGTTATGGAAGAAATTCCAGCTGGGACTTTCAACAGCTGATGGGAAAAAAAATAAGTGAAATTAATTATCTCTGGAGTTACTTGCTAGATCATTCAGAGGCACGATAGCCAAGAAGTGGAAAAGTGAATTCCTTCTACTGGACAAGATTGGCTCATGCTCTCGGCAGGAAAGCCTGAGCTGTGGGCCACGGCCTATGCTTTCACACAGGAGGTAAGCAATACATGGCTCTATTTGAAGAAAACTGTCTGACATTTTATATGTTGCAGGAAAGTAAGGTTATTTCAAATGCAAATTCTGGAAGACAGTCTTTCAAGCAGGTCAGTGCTATTCAGTGACTCACTGTAAATCAGTTATTTCCATCTTTCTAACAAGTGGATCTCAGACATCCTAAAGTTTTGGCACACTTAAGAGTAAAAAAAGGTTACTAGTATGGGTGCCAGCCTGGAAGAGCATGGCTAAAGCAGTCACAACATGTTGGTCCTGGGGTAGTGGGGGTGATAACTGTGCATTTCCATGTCAGGGTGAAAAAACTGGCATACGCAGAGTGCAGAGTGTCACACCTGCACATACGACGGTCTGGGAAGGATAAATACACACCATGTTGGGGTCCATGCAGCACTGAAGCCTTTTGACTGCTTCAGCAGTGAGTGGGAGGTGTGAAGCCACAGAAGCTTCGAATAGTCCAGGGAGAGAATTACTCTCTCCAGCATACATACTTTTCCTTACACTTTTTCTCTTGGCAGGGCATTTGTCTGGACAGGTGTTTATCTGTCACTGCTCTCCTTCCCCAAGGGGACTGCACACAAAACCTATAAACATCAGGGTGCAACATCACTCCAGAGCAGGAAACAACTAAGTGACTGGAGGACTGCTGCATTTATGACTCATCCTTTTTTGCCTCCTCATCTGTATTCTGCCTGATTACCCACTACTTACACCACCTAGCCACAGTCCCATTGGCAGAAATGATTGGGAAATGCACTGCTACTTGGATCTGCTTTTCAGCAAGTTAGATGCATCACCAAAGTTAAGACCCTGACTGGGGAGATTGTACCTCTACTGTATCACATCAGAGTCCCATAAAAATCAGAGCCAATCATGTGAATTTCTATTGGGTCAGAACAGACAGACTTTGCATTATTCTTTGCAGTACCTAAAAATTAAAACCTGCATTTTGACATAATTTATATATAATATTCATATTTATTTATATTTATTTATAGATAGGTAATATCTTAAATACATGTATATAATGTGTATATTTTTTCATGAGATATACATCGTCTCATATCGGTTCTGTTTGCACAGATGGTTCAGTGCTGTTTCCTGTAATGGCCAGAAGCACATTTTGTCAATAAAAAAGATTAAAGAGTCCTATCTTTTAGTGTAGGAGTCCAGAAAACGGCCAGAGATACTGTCTGAAAAGGATGGCAAAAGCTTCATGGGCCCAGGTAGCACTGAACGTGTCTGATCTGCTTCACCAGAAAGCTGAAAGGTATATGAAATAGGGAAAATGTTGACTACTTTTGCAGCTTACAAAACTGTGCTGAGTTCAGCAACTCTTTCCCCCAGGAGCGTTAACCAGACAATCACCTACATACTTCTCTCTGCCAGCATTTCTAAAAATCATTGGTCATAACCAAAGAAAGTTGTAGGATTAGATGAGAAATCGTTATCCCTGCTTTCAAATAACATACCTGTGATTTTTTTTTCTTGCCTGTCTCCTGTTCGTTGAACCTGGGTGTGCATTCAGGTCGTGTATCTGGACTTTTCTTTACAACGCTGAAGGCCAGAAATTTTCACTAAGAGACGAAATTGAACTGAGTTTCTCATAAGACTCCAGTTCTGGAGGGAAAAAGTAAGTATCATACAATTAACGGTCCAGTCAGGAGCAAGGGCAGCCCTGAAGTATAGAAAATGGAATGGAAGGGACCAAGCTGCCAAGTCTTCCACATGTCTCGCGGGTTATTCCTAAGTTGATGACCCTGTGCAGGGTTTAGATAAACCTTTTGTTCCCTTTTGGAGAGAACATTTGACAGTATCTCCATCCAGTGCTGCGTCTGGGCGTCATCAGGACTTATCACTGTTCCTTGTCTCCACATCTGGGTGTCTGGGAAATGGCAGGTAGCTGGCCTGGGCAGCCAGGCCAGTGTCACAGAAGACATGGACATCGCATTCCTTGGCAGAGTGACAGCATCATGGCTCCCACCATGATACTGCTGCTCATTGAAGAGACAGCCACCCTCAGCCTGAGCGCTGGGAACTCACGTTAGTAGAGTCTACTCTGGCTTCCCAGATATACACAGACAGCAACAGGCCAGGAATCTGGTACATGGTGGACAACCCTATTGATTTATGGGCTTGGCTGTCCATGCCCTGTCTACATAACCTTGGACTGGCAGCAATGTGAGAGATATTGTGGTTTGCTAAGGGTGGTCACGGGAACCTTTGAACAACTAGAGCAACTCCCTTCTCTCTGCGAGGTGATTACCACTGCACTGCGCAAGAGGAGCTCAGGGATGAATTCCCTGGAGAGCTCTCATAGCCATCCCTAATGACTCCAACTTAACAGCCAGAGTTTTTGTGGGAATAGACTTTTTGTGGGAAACTTCTTCCAGCTGGGTGTCATTGGTGATTGAACCCTCTTCTGTCACGTCTCCTTGCTATTCTTTCATCCTCTCCTCTCTCTCTCCCTTTTATTCCTGCTTTTTCCTTCTGAATATATTTCACTGAATTCACCTTAGATTTCTGTTTGTTAATCCTTATCCTCCCATCTTCAGCTGCTTCCACACAATCTGAGCACTGGATAAGGCAGTTTTCCTCATTCTCTCCCACCATTCAAGTGACTGATGAAAACACATTATTGACATATCAGCATCCCAAAAGGGAGTGCTGATCTTCCAGTAGCCAATGGACAAGTTATCTGACAAGAAGCTGAGTGAAGCAAGAAACTTTCTGAACAGATGTAAGTAAAGTAAAAAGCTGACAGTTCACCATCAAAAAGGGAACAAAGTTGTGGCCAACTCTACTCTCCAACTCCACAACTTTTCCATGTACTTTCACTCTTTTGAGGTCTCTTTTGCTTCTTTTCCCTCATCATCTCCTCTAAACAGTCCTCTGCTCTCCATTATATCTGCTCTAGTATATTTGGGCTCAATCAGTATGGTTGGGATTTGTCCACCCTTTTCCCCCTGCCCCATTTCATCTGACGGCTGCAGTCTCCTCCCCATTTCCCATTATGTCCTAGCCTCCCCTGCTAGCAATGCAACCCAGCTCTCCACTGTCCCTCTCTCCAAGGCACGGTGCCAGTTAGAAGAGGAAAGGCTACAGAGCCAGAATTGCTTCTTATCAGCAAAACAGAATTCCTACAGAGGAGCCAAGTCCTGCTTTCCTTGGAACGCATGAATGCTCGACCCTTACGTTTGCTAGGGAGAAGGCCAAAGGCAATACATCACTTTGTTTCCCTTAATAAAATGGTGGTTTTGGCCTGTTTGTGTTTGCGTTCTATATACCATGTTCATGGATTGAGCAAGCAAGACTGGTTTTTTATTTTTTATTTTAAAGAACTCTGCTTGTTACTGAAGAGCTGCTGTTTAGAAGCATGCCTGATTTGTGTGTGCACGTGTCTGTGTGCACATGCATGTCTGTGTTTACTCTACAAATTTTTAAGCTGTCAGGCATTATGAACACCGCTCCCCCAACTGAGATGTGTGGTAGCTACCATAAATAAAATAGTGCTAGCATGCTATAGCATCATATTGTGATACACAAAACATTCTAGATATTTTGCATTGCTGAATATTATTTGTAGGAATTTCCATGGAGTTCTCTATTAGGATAGCAGAACGCTGATCAGATCAAGGGAAGAAATCCTGCCTCAATTTCAGATGGGTGATGCGCTCTTCTCATGCCTTTGGAGTCCATTTTCCGCACAGTGTCATTGCTACTCTCTGAGTGCATCTGTACTGTGTTTCTTTTGACATGATTGCTTGAGAGTCTGCCAGCTTCAGCAACTGACTCTGCTTCATATTCTAAAGGTGATGAGGTTTAAGCTCAGTCAAGTCCCCCAGAGAAACAAAATCCATCACCATGGATCATTTTGTGAAAACATACTGCCTTTGGCTTTCAGGCCCAGACTGCATTAGCCAGAGCTTCCCCACAGAGAGAAAAAAGCTAAGATAGTTGTATCGGCAGAGCTGAGCAAAAAGCTGTACAATCTGAAATAGATCCAGAATTTGATTCTGGGTGAATCGAACAGAAATTCATGAAGTAATTACTTGGTCAAACTTACTTGAAAATAGAGTCCTGCCACAGAATATTAAAATTGCTGGAAAGTCATGCAGCATCTAAGCATTCACTTGATATCTATTTTTTGGCACAAAGAAATAAAACTGGAAATGCAGCTTATTACAGGGTGTGTGTGTGTGTGGGTGTGGGTGTGGGTGTGAGTGGGTGGGTGTGTGTGTGTGGGGGGGGGGGTGTGTGTGTATATTCCTCTCAACAGAACACAATTGCATGGACAATTTCAAATATGCCTGAAAAAGAGAGAGAGCAAAACAGCTTAGGAGGTAGTTCTGGATATTTATAGAGACGTATAGGTGAAAGTACTGAAGCTGCTAATCATTCATTTTGATTGCTTTTTACAGGTCTGGGAAAAATAAAAAACAGTGCCTATGGGAACCAGTTTATGCTTAGAAATAACATTTCCTTTCTGATCACACAAAAATGAGATTTAGCTCTTGCTTCGACAGATGCACTGTTCTATTAGAGGATTTCAAGCAGGCAAATATGAAACCTTGTTTTTCTTGCTGCTATTCATTATCTGCAACTTTTCCACCAAAAGGCTTTATGTCAAATGACAGTAATGCGAAAATTATTCAGGGAGCTACATGTCTTGGTTTTACTTCAAGTGTTCAGGGACTTTAATCATTTCACCATTATAAGGTGCTTTACTGGACAGGGCTTTTATCCCCCTCAAAAAATTATTTACTGAAATCTGATGTTGGCAAACTTAGAGACTATGGATTTGCCCAACAGCAAAGAGTATGAGAAGTCAGTCTATCAAATGAAGCCCTAATACTGGTATCAGACTAAAACATACATTCTTAGGCTTCTGTGCCTATAATTTGGATTTGTTGGTCAGCCCAGTTTTGCGTTTCTGGGCTGTATTTCCAACCCCATACCTATTGCTAGGCCTCGATATTGATATCGATAGTTATATCAATAGTTATCAATCCTGATCGATATCGAAGCCTAGCGATAGGCAAGCTCCGCTAGCTGCCAACGCAGAGAGGCAGGTATAGCTTTTGTTGTGTGGCTGAAGTTGGTCTTGGTAGGCCGTGAGGCCTATCAGCGTTGACGGTTCTCAGAGTGGTGAGTCCTTGAGAAGCATTGCTTTCCATAGGGATGGCTCAGGAACGACATCCACAGATATCGAGCACACATTGGTATGTATGGATAGCTCTCGAACTCGACAGAAATCAGTGATGCCTGTCGATTGCCAGGCCTATTGCTAGGCATCGATATCGAGTAGGATGGCTACCTTTTGATGCCTGTGGATATCGATCCCTATCAAATGGCATTGATGGCTGTCGATCTCCACAGGCATCTCAGAGTTTGGTCTGGGGTTGCTTTTGTGCTTGGTAGGCGTCAAAGGAGTCTCGACACGGATACCTCTTGCTATGGAAGGGAATGGGAACCTGTCAGAATCCATCCTTAATGTTAGGCATGGATATCGATCGGGATACTTATTGATCATGATGGATCTAGATGCCTAGTGATAGGCATCACTAGCTGCTGATGTGGAAAGACAGGTACAGTTCTTGGTGTGCAGCTGATGTTGGTGTTGGTACGCCGCGAGGGCTACTGACACTGACCGCTTTTGGAGCGGGGGGGCCTTTAGGAGCACTGTTTTCCAAAGGGAACTCTCGGGAAGAACATTCAAAGAAATGGAGTGCAATCGGTAGGCAGTGAGAGCTTTTGATCTCGACAGGCATTCTTGTCTGTTGATTTCAATGCCTCTTGCTAGGTATTGACATGCGGAACCGTTGTTAGAGTTTAGGTTACAATAAGAGTTAGGGTTTGGGTTAGGAGGGATGGAAGAGGGGAAGCACAATGTGGAGTGGGGCTGCAAAGGGCATGGCAAAGGAAATGCAGGGCTGCCGCAAGACCCCTGCCAGGAGCACTCTGTGGTTCAGGAGAGGAACAGGGCTTGCTGGCTGCAGTTCGGGCCATGCCTGAGCTCAGCCTGAGGGTTCGGGTTAGGAGGGAGAGGAAGGGTAGAGCGCAATGTGGAGTGGGGCTGCAAAGGGCACGGCAAAGGAAATGCGGTGCTGCGGCAAGAGTGCTGCTGCAAGACTTTGTGGTTCAGGAGAGGAACATGGCTTGTGGGCTTCAGTTCACACTGTGCCTGAGCTCCGTCTTAAGGTTACGGTTAGGGTTAGGAGGGAGAGGAAGTGTAGGAGAATATGCCATGTTCTCTACACCGTGTGAGAACAGGTGGGTGTTGCTTTTCTCGTGTCACCAATGTTGTTTTTGTTTACTTTGTTTACTCAGAACAGCGAGGCGTTGAGTAGTATTGCTTTCGATAGGTATTGCTAAGGAACATCATCCCCAAATATCGGTTGCTTTCAGTATTCATCGATAGCTCTTTCTTTCAACAGGCGTCCTTGCCTGTGGATTTTCGTGCTTCTCCGTAGGCATCGAAATCGATCGGTATTGCTATCTTTTGATTCCTGCGAAAATCAGTCCCTTTCAAATGGCATCAATGGCTGTCGATCTTGACAGACATCTCAGGTTTTGGTCTGGTGCCGCCTCTGCCTTTGGTAGGTGTCGAAGGAGTATCAACATGGACACCTCTCAGTAGGGAAGGGTATGGGTGCCTGTTAGATTCCATCCCTATTGGTAGTCATCAGTGTAAATAGGCATTGATAACTCTTGCTGCCTATCGATATGGATGCCATAGGCATCCGCTGATGTGGAGCAACATCTTTTGCTTTTGGTGTGGGGCCAGTTTTCCTCTCATTAGCCATCGAAGGAGTATCCACAGCGATACCTCTCAAGATGGAGGGGCACAGATGCCTCTCCACTTCCATTGCTATCGATTGGCATCGATCTTGAAAGGCATCAATAATTCTTTCTCCCTGCTTTAAGCAACTACACTGTTCTGCAACTAGACATTCAGGCCAGCTATGGCAATACATTTTTCTCTGTACAAAGAAAGGAAGCAATCCTTCTTACTTCCAAACCCCTAACATAGCTGAGAGGAAAGCAAAGAGCTGCTCCATACTGGTGCTGAGTTGAAGGTAGCCATGTGTTGACAGGGGGATGGTCACCCCAGCACAGAGGAGCCTGCACATCCTTTGAGTTCTGCCTCCTCTTTGGGATGGAGAACGTGCCTGCAATACGTTTCTGTGGCCTCTTCTCTCCTTTGTTAACATGTTTTATTCTTTTAACCTAACTGAAAGGTTGCAGAAAGAAGAAAAGGGGTATGAAGATTTCTATAAAGACTTCTAACAGTGATGGTTGAACTGAATCCCTATGTTACATGATTTTTAGTTCTACATGTCACTATAGAACCAAACACATAGATTCTGCCACACAGAACAAAGTTTTCACATGCTTCCTACTAGATGATAAGAGTGATTTAATAATAGATTTAGAGCCTGCTGTACTCATTAAGCTAAGGTCTCACATGGCCTAGAGTGAAACTGGATAACTCGGACTCGAATATAATACTCCATCCTCCACAGCAGAAATAACATCATTGTGTTTGGCAGGATTCAGAAGAAATTCAGTCCTTGCAAAAGTTTTGCTTGTACATTACTTAGCTACTACATGCTGTCAACATTAACTACCCTTTATGTCATAAAAGTGAAAAGGTGAGAATTCAGAAGTTATTGATCATTTTGTTACCTCTAATTTTTTTTGAGCTAGACTACCTATATCTACTGGGCTGTGAAATCCAGTCCTCCTTTAACTGGTTCCTGACTTGTGCTATAACTTGTGTGTGTGTGTGTGTGTGTGTGTGTGCATATATAAGTTTGTGTGTGTGCGCATATATACACACATGCATTTGTATCTCTCTTGATTTAGCATATGAATTCAGGCTTCTTTGAGTTCTGACATCAGTATGAGCTGCTGCTGGCTTCTGAATAACCTAAGAAATTTAGGGCACCCGCTATGGATTTAGGTACCAGATAAACTGAAGAACTGCAGTGCCTAAGATGGCAATTAAGGACTTAAATAAAATCTTTGCGTTCTCAAAATGCTGGCTCCTGAGCTACGTAAGTGAAAGGAGAAATAGTTCCTAGAAGTAAAGACTCTGATTAGATATTTGCTATTGCTTATGAGTACAATCGCCCAAGTACTAACAGTTAGATAAGGTTAACCAGCTTATCTTACCTAAGCTGTGCTACAATTCATCTATGCAATATAACCTCTCTAAGATTTTGCCCTCTGCAAGTCCTTGTGTAAAACAAACAAACAAATTCACTCAGCCATAGTTTGCAGGCCACAAAAAGACAATTTTCTAACAAATCTGAAATCAGCATCCTGCAATATTGGGAAAAGCCCTACAGATGCACTGTAGGGCTTACACAAGAAGGTGACCTCTTGGAGTGAGGAATAATAAGAAATAGGTTTTATTTTGAATTTTTACTGTTATATTTTTAAAAACACATTATAAAGGTGATAAGAGCAGGAGAATCAGTTAGTATTAAATACATGCAAATATCAAAGTAATTCAGATTCTGCATTGTTTGTTTTGAAGTACTAACTCTAGCACCCACCCTAGATTGAAATAAGTATAAAAATCTGCAGATGAGGAAAAGGACTTGGAATCGGATTCTATAGGGACAAGCCTGCATCTTACCCAAGAAGGACTTTCAATGTTTCAGCCACATTTAGCTTCTCCACTAGCTGCTCCCTTAACCCTACTCTAGCCTGCAATGACATAGACAAAAGAACACATTGATAATGAGAAGTGAAAATAAACTAAAAATTACTGAAGTCCTGAGGTGGCTCCACATTAACTTGCTGGACACCTTGGTCGCTATAGCTCTGGGACAGGAAATTACCTGACCCCTCCCAGGCATTTCATAGAAGCCCAGGAACCACATCATTCCTGGAAACAAAAAGAAAAAAAATATATAGACGTGAACAAAAATATCTCAAACTTCAAATGAACTCTCTGGCAGTTGAAAAATCAAAAGGTTCAAATTCAAGTGTCTACCTATCTTACAGGTTATGCCTAAATAATATAGGGGAGGGCAACCAGGAGCTGAAGGGCTCCATGTGCATCCATGTCACCCTCGCCCCTCCTGGCTCCACGCTCCCAATACCAAGCCCAGCTTAAAAGAGCTGCGTGGGGATGCTGCTGGCAGACTGCCCACTGGTGATGGCACTCAACTCAGTCTTTTACACTTTGCAGTCTGCATTTTAACACTACCTGCTCCCACGTTTACATTTCTATAGCATCTTGATTACAGCTTACATTTTAATTATGTCATCATCTCATGCCTTCCTCTGTCTTTTCATCTCATTTTCAAAACCAAACTGCCTGTCTTTGCTTTTCCTTTTTTTAATCTGTAACTAGTTTTTCATACACAAAGGACCCGGCTCTTTTTCAGATGAAATCTTTCAAGCTCATGACTGCAGCCTTCTGCTTAGTCTCCGGAACTTGCTCACTTCCAGTTGTCACAGGCTCCTTCCTCTCTCTTTTGCATGTTCCTGAGTTTGCCTATGCAGTTTGCAAATGCAGTGGCACTCAGTGGATCCTAGAGATGCAGAATGACCAACAGTCAGGTGCTTCTATCTGTCATCACAGTGAAATTTCATTCACAAAAACCCCACTATGTAGGCAGTGTGGGTTTTTCCCCCCCTAAACTTTACAGAAGCACAGGAAACAACTATTATCAGGTAATAGATATTCAGCGTTTGAAACGATACCTCAATAATTTCCAGCAACTGCCCTTTTTTCAGCTTCTGTGGCCTCTACTTATACTAACATGTACATTATTTTTCTTTGCCTTTTTTTTTTTTTTTAACTCACTATGACAGGCAGATATACCTCTTCAGGAAAAAAAGTTACTTTAGACTCATTTGTATTTATTGACATCTGGATAATTACAAGGCCACAAACAAGGATCTTGTATAGATGTGTGTGTACATATCCTTGTTGCATGGCATAGAATATATGTATTTCCACTTACAGTCAGAAACAGAGTCCCTTACAATCTGAAGCTGCAGTGTAAATCATTGCTGAAAATGGTTCTTAAATGTCTTCCATTATTGAATGAAAAGATTCAAGTGAATACTGTAATCAAACACCAGTACAGAAGTGTTTTTGTAATCCCATCTAGGTCAAACATGTTACCTTTACCTAGTGCATCAGCCTTTTAATAGCATCCCAGTGCTTATACTTACAAGTCATTATATGCAAAGCCAGTTTAATGCCCTCCTCTGCCCGAAAGAAACTTCTGGACCAAAAGGAGCATTATGGAAACACAGCTAAATATTTGTAAGCTGCTTTTATAAAAGCAGGAGGAAGAGAAATCCTACTCCCAAAATAATCATGAGGTAAAGAAAATAATTTTCTGGTTAAGTACAGCATCAAGAGAGACTTTTATTAACACATTTTTGACAGCTTATATGTCCATGCAGGAGACGATCAAGTTCCATAAAATATGTCTACAGAAAGTTTGGTTCTTGTATTCACAGTTCACAGAGATGTGGAAGTTTTGCTGCAGCAGAAGGATAACTGGGTAAACTATGTCAGCAGAAAGAGGGAAAGAAAAGAAAAAAACATTAGCTGGTGATGTTAAGTAATTTTCTCCTTATTCCAAATTGGAAACCAACCATAAGAAGGGAAATGAAGAGGTGAAGAACATCTCATTTTACAGCAAACAATTTAATTAAACTCTGAAGACGCAAGACACGTAACAAAATTACTGGACAAGAAGCTGAAGTGTAACAGTAGTTAAACCAGCTCCTTCCCAGCTTTTAGGATAACAGACAGATTTCTAACTCAGTGTGGCAGAAAACATAGCACAAGGTTACCAAAGCCCCAGAGCATTTAAGATGCAAAATTCCCAATGCAATTAATGGAGCACTGTGCCTACAGTCATTGCATAGACATGACAGTCGGCATAATTAGCAAGGGGACAGGAGGAAGAATTCATATTATTTCATTTCTAGTTTAGCAAAGAGAACATCAAAATAGATTTGCTCTAAGGTCAAAGTGACAAAGTTCAAGAACAACATAGTAGATAAACTTTAAGGCTTGGAGAAATTAAATAATCTAATCTAGTCTCCTATATAATACACAGACCATAAAACTTAATTCAGACCAGAGAATTTCACTGGTACCCTTTCTGGGCTTAGTAACTAGATCTGATTAAAACTAATCTTTCTCAAATTAATTCCATATGAAGAGCAATCAGCCTCCAATTTCTTTTACAGCATATTATGTTCATCTAATTTTGAGCAGGACGTCTCATATAAGCAACTCCACATATCAACCCCTTAGAGAAATCTATTAGCAGCAATCAAATAGATTCTCCAGTCTAAACACTTAAGCCAGCCAGAAGTTCAATAGTCAGCCAGATAGTGCAATATTGGCATAAACGTAAATGAAAGATTGCCATTATCATCCTCATGACTTTATGCAAGAAAAGCACAGCACATGCACGTCTTCAGAAGTGGATGGCAGAATCCCTCCTGGAATTTCTTAACCGATAAAAATGCAGGAGAAGGTGTCTCTCCGTGCACAGAGCACATGAGCAGTTTAACCTAACCGCAAAGGAAGTCTCAAACTGACAAATATGACAACACCTTCTTGGATACCTAGTTGTCCTCTTCTTTTCCTACTCCACAGACCTCGGCTACACACAGCAGAGATAAGCCTCCTCTGCAATGTGCCTCGCAACAGCCAGGGCACGCATGTTGATCAGAAATCCTGCCAGAGGCACCCAAATATCTTCTTCTAACCAGATTTTTTTTTTTCCTTCCAAGTAGTTTCTCCTCTTCCTAGTGCATCTGTGGTTTTGGACTCCACTATATCTCTGGTAGAGTCACACAAACCACATTAAACATGGAGGAATCAAGGTCATAAATGCTCAAAATGATTTGAGGTAGAGAGAAAAGATGAAGCTTTTCAGTTTAAATTCCATATAAATTGAAGAGGAAAGCAAAGCAGAAAACAGAAAGACCACCTCTAAAGCTAAGCTGCAGAAGCTAGACTCACCTCTGACTTTCCTGAGTGTCCTCCTTCCTACTCAACCAAAATAAGGAGGCAGAACATCCTCATCTGAAGTAACTGATTGAGAACAATGATGTTATACAACCCTCAAGATCATGGAACAAAAAAATTACACGTTCAGTTGAGAAGGGCTTTGTTTTTCAAAATAAAAGACTCTCAATTTGTTCTCCTAAAATAAACTTTTCAATTACTCTTACAAGGGATATGAGCCCTGCCCCTGTGGATATGTCTATCCTTCACAAACAAGAAATGATACAGTTCTTCATGGAGATGCAAAAGATGAAGTAATCAATATTTCTAATTTTAAAGTAGAATAATTTTTATTCAACACGGGAGGGAAACAGATAAAATTCACAATAACCAGCATTAAAAACTAACAAACCTGCAGTCATATTTAGATTCAGCGCTACCTACTGGCCACTCACATTTCTATATACAGAGTTTTGTCAGTCTTGTTCATTTCCGGACTAATGAATATTGACACCCAATTCTAGCAAAACATACAGATTGTTCAGAACTTGGGAGATCTTTCAGGTTGTTATGACAGAAAAGCAATCTTTATATTTTTTGTCCAAAAATCTGCAACTGGAAGGAACCAAAATGCTGCATATTAGCAAGGAAGGAGAAACTGGCATGCTAAGACTCCTAATTTCTTCTTGCAATCAGTGGAAGGAAGACTCAGCCGAGCACCTCTGACATCACCATCATCCCATATCTGAGTCAATGCGGTGCAAAAGCTTTTCAAATAAATAAATAAATAAACAGCATCAGCCCCAACAACTAAAACACGTAAAACAATTAAACATCTCGACAACACAAAACTGTTAAATATAACTAAAAGCATTTTAACCTAAGACTTCAGCCCATGGGGAACAGACTCACAAAATCTCAACAAAGTTGAGTTTAAGAACACTCATTGTTTTGATAAGTGAGTGTATAATTCTATATACCTTTTCTGGGGGAAGAGGGATTGGCATCTTCAGCTAAAGTCGTCCTCCATCTCTCCCTCCCTCCCTCTTCACACAGCCCTTGGCGTTGTGCCAGCACAGCTGCTTTGGGACTGCAGTGTTATTTTTCCCCATCATGGGCTAGACTAGCCCCCTGATCGAGTAAATGGTCCCACCGACAGTCAGACTGGCCAACGGAGGGGTGCTGTGCCATGGCACTGGGACAGAAATGCCTTCAAGCAATACTGCTGCAGAACTCTGTTGCATTAAATTACAGCCCAAAGTCCAAACGCAGAATAAAATTATGAATGCAAGTCACTTTTTGCATGTCAAGTATTCCCACTGATCTCAACAGGTTTACTCGTACAGTGTGAAGTGAACTGTTCATCTAAGTAACTGCAGGTTCAGAGCTTATGTAGAGCACTCATTTGTGAGGACTTTGGTACATGCCTTAAGTCTTTGCGTGGCTGAAGGTATTCCCTGTATCACTGTGCAGCAAAACACAGAACAATGAACACCTATTGTTCCAGTCAAGCATAAAGCACATGCTGAACCAAACCAGTGAAGTAACTGCTCAAAGACTACAAAATTACAAAACAGTCCAGGAAATTCACTATTGTGCCAAGACATGGCATCTAACACCAGCAGCTCATGAGACGTTCCTCCACGTGTGTGGCAGGACTACTTTAGAGAATGCTGTTTTTGTTAATCAAGTATAAAGGCTACAGCATTGTTTCACAAAACTTACAACATAGTTTAGAACAAGACATGTGCCTACAGCTTTAATAAATACAGTTAAAAATAATACACAGTTTAAATTATTTAACCTTTGTAATCTAAGTATAAACAGCTCATTAAAAAATCATTTTTACTTTGTACATCTTAAAAAAAATCACAGAAACATCTGTTCTTTGCAAAGAAGATAGCTGTATGAAGAAATGATATGTTTTGAAGACATTAACCTTCCTATTTGCTGGGTAACATTAGTTACTGAAATGTTCTCTTACAATCTACTACCTAGGACTTTTTTTTGTCATATATATATATTTTTGCTCTGTACCCGAAATTCAGAGCCACTTGAAATTAGCCACTTGAAAGAGATTTCTGGTTATTAAGGCCCTGATCTGAAAATGACTTCCATATGCCCACAACACCACAGAAATCAAGGGGTGCCCAATGGAGATCACTGTGGCACTGGGCACCAAAACAGCTAATCCTTCTAATCCTGCAGTAATGAAGTGTGACAGCTTGCAGTTCTCTCCCATCCCAGAGGAACACCCTCTCATTTCAACCTGACCTAGGAGAGTAGCACAACAATTATGTCACTTTTGCACAACCAGTTTATAATGCCCTGAAAATCATTAGAGTCCCTCCTGGAAATTCTGACTCACAACCAGCTTTTTTGAGGCTTAGGATTTTTTTTTTTTTTTTTTGCACAATCCTAACTGAGGACTAACATCCATTCAGAAAGTCTGTAAAAACTGCATACTGCAGTACTCTGCAACTGTAAATTCCATTTCATTACCTACAATTCTAATCCCCTTAGGATTAGAATTAGTGCTGTAGTTAATATCTAATGATACGGTCAGGTTATCATTGTCTGAGCAGCTTCAAAATACTAAATAGTGGTGCATCTTAATAGCCAGCTGGTATCGTCCTCTATGAAGTGATGCCCTCGATGTGCACAAGGTGATATAAGGCATACTTTGCTTATCGACATTTGCTAATATCACTGGGACATTCCACTGCCAGACCGTTACAATTTCAACTTCCCTGTGCTCTATTTTTGACTTGTTTTTTGAAAATACAAAGTTTAAGATTCTAATTAAAAACATCCTATCAAAAGAAACAAAAGGCACTTGGTATTTCTCTTTGGCTCAGGTGAGGCGCTCTGCTAGCGGCTTCCCAAAGTTGCTGTCTCTCCATCTGATGAATAGTTGCCATCCTGAGGTACTTATTCACGTGCAAAACAAGAGCTTCAGGGATTTACCAGTTGCATTCCTCAAATTGCTTCTGGTAAATGTGCAAAATTCTTCAGCAAGTAGAATCTCTTAAGCATTCCACAAAGCTCTTTCCGGGAAGAGCTCTGATCACTTACACAGTCTTTTTTCCAAGTCTGGTCTCCTAGCTCAGTGTTCTTTAAACCTGAGAAAGAACAGTAATCAGGCAGGAAATTTTTCTGCATGAGACATAACAGCCACCAATTTCAAAATGCAGCAGCCATTCCTTGCTAGGTATTTTTCTATTTTCTATCCATTTTATTTCTCCAAAACTACAGTGAAAGGGGCCCAATTTATATTTTGCTTAGGCCAGTGTAACCCCCTTGATTCAATGAAATTTTTCTCAATTCAAACCATCATAAATTTAGAGTCACCCTTTCCTTTAAGGATATCTTTTGCAAAAAAATACATTTGAAACCATTAAAAATATAAATCAAGCAATCCAAAAGCTTCCTTTTCCCCACCTGTATGCCCTGCGATGAAAGCAAGAAAGATCACATATGCAGGAAAGAAAACAAAGCAAAACCAAGAGACTATGACAGAGAAATCGGTTTTTAAAATAATAATTTTTCTTTAAAGCATCTTATGATGTAAAATATCAAAATGGGGTTACTCTTTTGAAGCAGGAATAAAGCAGAGAGAGAGAAATGTATACACAGAAACCTTAACATATTCTGTCTACTTCTATATATTGTGGGGCTATGGAGCAGTAATGTGTTTTTCAACTGTTTTTATATAGAAATAGCCACGCATAATACTTACAGGGTATAGTCTGCATTACACCGGAGTTCCTTCTGTATAAGACGTAGTAAGAACTGTAAAAATAGTAACAGTATCTGTGTTAATACCTACAGAGATATGCCAGTAGGCTAAGATAAGATGCCCACTGTCAGTCAAAGACTTCTTCATTTGAAACATTACCCTTTAATGTTCAACCCAATTAAAAAAAAAAAAGTTTGGAAGAGGAGTCTGCAACACGAACAGCCAAGAGACAAATAATTTATTTTCACATTTGCATGTCAAAACCTGTGACTTTCCAAAGTTACTTTACCAGCAGAGCTGCAAAGAAACCAGCAGAGGGAACCCAAGACTTCACAGAAAACATGGCAGATACCTCCATGCACCAAAACTTGCATTTTAGCTGCTATTCTGAAAAACAGTTGTGTGTGTGAAAAGCTTTAATCACACAATTAGTCTGAGTTAAGTCACTCATGTTTATTTGCTCATATAGAATCAGGACTTTCAAACCCAAAATTTGAGGATTCCCACATACATTAAAGACAGAACTTCAGGGTTCCTCAGTTATAAGCTTCCTTGTCCTCAGATATGGAGGATATGGATATGGAGGAATCTCACTGTTATAAATGGAAGTTTCCTCAGTATCTTAAGTTTTAGTGTTTTAAGAAGTTACACCTAACATTTCAGAGGTGTACGATATCCATGTAAGATATCGTACACCTCTGAAATGTTAGGTGTAACTCCAGATATCTTTGAAGAAATAGCAGCCAAAATCATCTATTTGTCCTACTGCAAAGAACAGGAAAAGCAGAACAAGAATTACAAAAAGCAGGATTTATCTCAACAACATAGAGTTAACCCTCTCAGAAGCAAAAAGCATCTGTTAAAATGCCTTTGTAAAGCTGCAGAGAAATCAGGGATTTTTTGGTTTACTTTTAATAAATATCTATAAAAGAAAAAAGCAGAGCTTTAAGCCTACTTAGGAAAACTACAACTATCTCCCAAACTCCCATTCTAGAGCATGGAATATCTTAAATGGGAATGCAAAACTGAAAACAGTACAAATCAGGATTTATAAAGCTGTTGACTGTCACTAGGAACACCTTTCAACTATTGTCTAATTTAATTAATTTCCAGAGAGTTCATATCTTAAATGTGGAAAATAATTTGGTTTAAAATTCTGGGCTTGACTTAAGCTTAAACTGAAAAAAAAAAAACCCAAAAAACAAAAGCCTCAATCCAAACTCAAAGCAAACTTCCTCCTTTTCTCGTGTTAGGAAAACATGGTCTGACACGCTCTGCATTAGCACCTCCTCAAGAAACGTGCAGCTCAGCAGAACACTGTGCTGGCATGGCATTTGGTCTAGGCATGGCCAGTACAGAGGAAGGAGTATTTATCAAGTTTCTCACAGTCACTCTGCCCTTTTATGAGTGCTTCTATCCAGAACTTCAAAGGGAGAGGATAAATAAATGACACTTCAGGAGACCTGAGGTAGTCATAGCAGTATTCTGCTCTGCTGGAAGAGAAAACACACAAAGATGTGGCAGATGCTTGCCAAAAAATCCCTGGCAAACATAAAAACCCACCCTGCAGGTTCTACTATTTAAGTGTGCAGCAAGACTGACTTTGAAGGTACAGCAAGACTCTCCTTGGCTTATCTTGTGTCTTCTTTGCTCTCTAAAGCAAAGCAGGGTAAGTCAGAAGAAAAACTCCTTTCAGATCATCTATCCATCATACTTGCATCTTAAACAGGAGAAAAAAAGGAAATAAATGTACTCTGTACTAAGTCACCATATGTGCGTCACACTCCTTCCCTAAGCATCTGCTCTTGGTCACTGTCAAAAGTTAGCACGCCAATCTTTGGTCTAACCTAGCGCAGCAGTTTTAGGGCCCATCTGGAGAATGTAGTGTATTAACTTTCAACAGCATCATTATCACAGTGTTTTTGTTAATGCAGCAACACAGCAAATGTTTGTTACTGCTTCAGTAAACTGGCTTTAAAGAAAACAGAAATAATTTTTCTGTGAGCAGAATCTGAACCATCTTCAAGGTCTATATGGGAAGGTTTATTTACAATTATGCCTGCTGATCTGCTCAGTCAGCAATTTACTTCTGTGCCCTGCACAGAAACTGGAGTACATGTGAACTAATCTGCCCTTTTCATTAGACGAGAATTTCAAAACAAGCAACTTTGCTCTTGAATTAAAAACTGCCTGTAACAATTGGAATGGAAGTTTCTTACGAGACAGTATTGAAATTGCAAAAAGAAAATCTGCGTTTCAATATAAATAGCTTGGCGTAAAGGAAATACATTGCAACAACTAAATACTATTTTTAGACTTACTAGCAAGGCACATGCATCTGCCACCATAAGCATGTAAAACACATTGTTCCAACCAGATGGGGAGATGAGACCAGCTAAGAGAGGCCCCAAAGCCGCACCTAAAACAGAACATTGATATTGCATGTCAGAACGATGCAACGTAAGATTTACTATGCGAAAAGACAGTTTTTTGAGTTAGTATCAATTTCTCCATCTAGTTAATTCAGTATTACCGTATGTATTAAAAGGACCCAGGAAACAGAAGACTTTACCGGTACAGCTGCAAGCCAAAGGGGAACCTAACATGGGGAAGCTGGAACACTAGAAGTACGAGAAATATCACCCTTTGGCTCAAAAAATTCCCATCCAGCATCAGAATGAATCCTACTGAATTCCCTTCCACATGCCAGTGCAAAAGGCATGACTAAAATATCCTTGACCTCAGAAACAGGCCCATGGCATCTACTTTTGCCACTTGTGCTCTAGTATCAGTCTACCACCCTCTTGCCTCCCCCGCCAGATTTGGGACCACTACGGAGACTTAAGGCTAGGCTAGGTCTATTCCCCACTTCCAAAACTGTATTGAATCCTCGCAAAATGGGAAATGGAGAGAACGCGGTTTCACAAAGATCCTTTGGTTCAACCTACAGTGGCTAGCTACCTCAGAGCTCTGACTTACCTACAGATCCTGTTCCATCGATGATCGCAGTCACAGTGGACAGTGCTCTTGCATTTCCTTTCAGGCTTTTATGGGTACCCTGAAGTGACAAAGACTGCTTAGGACCATTTTGAGCTGAACTTAGAAACTAAGTCCCTACAACAGCACCTATTTCACACCCCTCTACATTAGATGCATATTGTGAAGTTGTCTTAAATGTCCAAGCTCAGACCCTTTAATCTACTACTTAAAGAAGCCCTCCACTCCATCAACCTATTGCCTACAACATTCTCCTTTATTAAATCACATTATTTAAAGAACAAAAACTAAAAAGCTTTCTGGTCTGCACATTGTGGATCCAAGCAGCAAGGACAGCACTTCAGCTTTGCAATGTGCTACAAGGTCATATCCATGGCCATCATTTCCCTTGCTGATAATGCAAAGCTCTGTAGAACAGGAAAAGATCACTACCATAACAGGAATATTGGAATACCAGAGCTATGGGTATAAACTGAAATGTTCATTGAGAGAATTCTTGAGCCAAAAGAAACTTTTCATTTGCAATTGGAAAAGATAAGTCTTCAGAACAAAACAAGTGGTAAAAAGAATAACTTAGCAGCTGGACAGAAAAACAAAAAAACTGAATAGCTCAGAAAACTGCATGAGACTAACTCATACTAACACACAAACTCTAAAACAATCTCAGTTGCCTCAGCCTGCAACGTTCTGCCTATCCAACTCCTTGTCTATTTGGGACAATGCAAGCCCTTCGCTGACCACTCTGCAGAAGTCAGAGGGCTCTCTGCAGAGGCCAAACTTGCTACGTTGGAAGCAGAGGGGAAGCCAGACTCACCAAGTCAGCAGAGACAGCAGTGGTGATCAGTGCGTAAGGGCCGTTCACCAGGGCACCACTGATCAGCAGCATCACTGTTGCAAGTTGGACAAAGAATAGGAAACATGAGTTGCCTGGAATGGATACTAACTGTAACAGGATACGGTGTAGCCTGACCTTCTCAAATGGTTTAGATCCTTCCCTGCCTCCCCTGACCGCGTTCCAGAATTGGGAAAGGAGGAAAAGCTACATACATTCCTGCAATGCTTATTCTATGAGGGGACTTCCTAAATATATTAGGAGATAGGGCTGAGTAAAAAGGCAATTCCCAAAACTCTTATTGATCGTGGTGGTGGTCCAGAAAGAGCCTAACTAAACTGGCCCATAAGAATAGGGCAAGCTCACAGGAAGCCAAACATAAGTCCTTCCTTGGCTTGTGCAGCACCAAGCAACAGAGGGCTCAAGGGCCTTTAGGTAGGTGAGAAACTACTGTCCGCCCTTGTGTTTCAACTCCTGTTTTGAGGTAACAGATAGACAGGCCCAAGTGAATTCCGCCTACATAAGTAAAGTCAAAGTTGCTTTCAAAAAGTCGTTTTTGAACACTGCTGACATTTGGCATAGGGAATACAGCACAGGCTATGCTGATATAACAAGCTCCAGAAAGAGGACAAAAGGTACTAACTAAATCACTTTTCTCACGCTGCCCCTTACTTATTTCCTAGCCCCTCTCCTCAACCTCCCTCCCCTAAAAAAGCCCACAAGACAAAAAAAAACAAACAAACAAACAAACAAGGGAATTTGATTCCATGCTTTCTCTGCTCAGAAAAAGAAAAAAGAAGGGAAAAAAAGCAAAGAACCATGAATGTAAAGTTCACATAAAGCTAGGCAGAAAATGAGTTAAAACACTCACCAATAGTAGCCTCAAGGCCCATTTTACTGACTGCAGAGAACATGTACAACTGTGGTAAAGATGGAAAAAGCAGTCATGCTAGAATACTACATAGGGATTAAGGCTACGGAACCCCATTTTCTTCATGTTAACTAAAAAATATCTTAGCTGGTATTATGTAAAAAGTACCTCTGGTTTCCTAGGTTTTACAAAACCCTGTTAGGCCTCAGCATGATGGTTGTTTGATAGGATTAGAGAGGGAGATTAAGGGTATGCTCCTATTCCCCAATACGTCCTCTCCGAAGAAAGGGCTACACGATGAGACCATTCAGTTTTGAACTCTCAAACTGCCAGCACCAACACAGCACAGAATATTGCTCATAACAGCATCAAAACTCCTAAAGAAAAACGCACCTCATATATGCAGCTGTCAATTTTCCAGCAGTAACACAGCATAGTAATTTTACCCTTTGAGCAGCTAAAACTCTGGCTAAAAGCTGGACAGCACATTTTACAAAAGAGTAATAGATTTTCTATAGAATCCTGTAACACGCAATGCATTGGATTTGTCTGTTTAGTAAAGCCAGCCCAAATCTCTACAGTTGCTCACATGCTCAATTTTTCATGCCAGTTTTTAATCTGGCCTGAATTTTTACATCCAAATTAGAAGATCCTATTTTCAGAACATGCTATGGAAAATGTTGACAAAGTCTCATCCATGCACGTAATGCAGGGACAAACTCTTACTGTGGGTGCTGCCAGCAATAACATCATTCCGCAGGTCGATGCCCTCTTCTCTAGCCGATCCGAAATCAGGCCTGCCAAAATCCCACCTGAAAGAAGAGATAGATATGTGAGGAAAACTCTTTGTGCATGTTTAATACACTAAATATCAGATATACTTAATGAACCCCAACCCATATTACAACAATACAGTACAGTTTTTAATGTGAGGTTATACACAGCAGCACAGGGCAGGGGACTGACAACACAATTCATATTTAGTAGTATCCTTATTAACCCAGCCAGGTCTGATGTAGAAGATAACTACTGCAAACAGTTTTTCCTCATTGTTTACTCCAAGGTCAATTGAATAGCCAGGATGATGTCGGAACAGGGACGAAGAAAGAGAAGAAATATTTAGAAACCACTGTTTCGCAGCTTTTGAATGCGGAACGCCTTTGCACCAGGTACTACGTGGCTCCATTCTGGAATCTAGCTATGTCCAACTAATCTGATAAGGATCCAATAAATCCAGTTCCTTAACTCCTCACGTTGAAAAATAAGCTCGGCTCCAACGTGTCAAATGCTGTATTACGTCCACGTCACATCACAGCCAGGGGAAACAAGCTATTTTAGCTCTTGGGGCAAACAAAACACGTTTTTCTTCTCTCCAGGTAGCCACCCCAGGCTGTTTAAGACCCCCTGCTTCTTGTGCTTGCCAATGACTACAAACAGGAGCAGTAATTGGAGCACTGCAGCTGCACATGGCTGGAGCACGCTGGAAGGCCTGGAGGAAGGAGCTGCCAAAATGATACACAGGCAACTTGGAAGAGGGAGAAGGAAAGGTCTCTGGATTCCCAGACTGTACATACTGCTGAGCCTTCCTCTCCCTTACCAGTTGCTCAACTCCAAAGTGACCACATCTTATTTGAATTTATATTTAAACTCTAAATGACCAAGTAGCACCTGACACCTAGTCAAGCTTGGATATATAGTGGAGTGCAATGCGCCTTGAGACTGCTGAAACAAAGTCACTCAAATCTCTAAGGTACTACAAACTCTGGCTTCCAGCCGCGTGGGAACCCACCTCAGTTGCCCAGCTGAGCAGCAAGGAACGGTAGGATGGACATCCAGCACAAGACTGGAGCAACAGCTGCAGCACACCTTGCCACTTGCATCTTGAACCACTAGGGACCACACAGCTCTTGATCCTGGCAAACTTCTCCCACTGTGAGCTCCGTTTTCCCACAGATGACATATGGCTTTCAATAAAGGAATGGGGGCTCACGTGTGTGTGAAGCAAGTGGACATCAAGACGACATTTGTGCTATTGCGAGCTGTACTGTTTCTACACTAGGATTAAATTTAATTAGTCGATGGTTACCTCATAAAATACAAAGGAATATTATTATTACTATAATCTCCTGGTTTTATCACATACAATGACATTAGACACCAAGAGAAAAATTGTGGCCGTTCACCTGTACGCCTACAGAAAATATACAGCTGTAAAACCGCATTAGTTCTCCTATGCTAGGTGAAAAAAGGAATATATTTTGACAGTTGAAGTGACAGAGACCCGTTTCCGGGACTGATGGAGCTAAAAGATTCTGTAACATTTGGCTCTTATAGTCTCTACTGGACATCATTTGCTCTATGCTTTGTTCAATTAAGATATGTTTTACTAGGTTTGCAGTGTCCGATCCAGCTCTCAGGCAAGCACCTTTTCTATCACTCTTTTTCAGAGGACACAAAACACACAGCTAATATATGTAAGCTGTGTGCCACAGATTTTCCTAAATTGGTCTGATTAAGGATGAAATATTAAACTTACCAAAGATTCCACCCACATCAAACAGTGTGGAAAGATCTCCAGCTCTTTTGGCATCGAGATGCTCTAGCAACAACAGTAAAACATTTGTCTCATTTCAAGACTACAAAAAGTACAGACCTCAGTACAATCTTGTCATGTCACAGTAAAAGTATCTTACAGTAGTATTGCTTATTCACAGGAATAAGCTATCATAAGGTGTTCTTATGTATTGATACATGTGACATAAAAGATTATATCGCAACCAGTTATTCAGTGATACAGTCTTTTGGATATGATTACACTCCACGGCAGGTCATTTTACCACTGTAACTGTTGATACAGTCCAAGAAATAGAGCATTAAAGCTTGGACTGAAAAATGTTCTGATACATTAATAGCCACGGATTCATGAACAGGTAACAAACGCTTGTAAGTGAGACTCTGACCTAAAATCACGATTAGCATACATTCGGACTACTTACAGAGCCTCATTCTGGAGGTTTTCATCACATGACCAGTAATATTGATAATTAGATTATGTCTGGTCAGTCTGCTTGGCATAGCATATACTGCATAGTTTATGGGGACTCTGAAGGGACCATGACTTCCTCAACTCCACTGCTTGCCACGGGCAGTGAGGACCAGTGTTTGCATATACTTACATTTAGTCCAAAGCTTCAAAAGGAGCTGATTTTCTAAACTTTTTTGGTATTTTTTTTTTAAAAGTCTCAGAAGTACATTTGAAAGAGCAGAATGTTTTATAACAGTGGTGTCAGTGATACTACCATAACCTCACCAGCAATGAATCAGCCAAAGCACGCATGGAAGGACTGTGCTAAATATCACTAACACTTCTATTAAAAGTCAGTTGCTTTCAAGGTACCCACTCCTTCAGGAGTGCTGGTTACTTGGAATCTACACAACAGGCTTTAGCTACAGCATTTACAACTGCCTGTGTCTTCCTGGAGCATTTAATCTCTCTCTCTCTGCTGGTTGTGGCTGCTACACTTGTCTGCACAGTCTTTTTAGGTAGCTGGATGTTTAAAGGCTACATTATGACTCACAAGAACGTTAGCTTCTTTAGCTAGGGAAAATTCTTTTCTCTGTACTCTACAGCACAAAATAACATAGCAGTACTGAACAGATAGAGAAGCTTATTTACCTTTTTGGTATGCTTTTGGATAAGGCACTTTGATCATTTAAAAACATGACTAGAAAGTAAACCTTCTTAACTGGCTCTTAAGAGCCAAAGCCACACCACTCCGGCTTGCAGTCACTGAAGATGAGCCAGGTGTGGTTTTTTCTTTTTTCCTTTTTTTTTTTTGAAAACACTCCCTCATAATACTGAATCCGTAAAACTCACACATATCAGTTAGTGACTTACAACTCACCTGCTCCTGTAGCAAAGGCAGTCTATTTCAGAAGCAGTAATGTTTATTTTCTTATTTATTTCAAGCTCATATTTTCAGTCACTATTTAGGCATAATTCTGTTTTCTCTTACTGTGACACTTACCTACATTTGTGATATAGAGGGGAAGCCAGAAGAGGAAAGTATAGCTCACCAATTTTGCAAACAGAAGACAAAGGGAGAACTCTATGACTCCCTGAGAGAATAAAGGAAATAGGAAGTTAGAACCTTGATATAGGCTGCTGCTTGTTTTTAATCAAAGCACATTAGGAAAACTGTTTCTAAGTAGTATTTCAGGCTTTTCTTTTTCTCTCAATAATTCCCAAGAAGCTTTCTTCCCTTGAAAGCACAAAGCCTACAATCAGAGCAGATTGTGGTACTCTACTCATACACTTTTTCTCCTCTTAATTGTACTGAACTGACCAAAGAGAGAACATGAAAATAAACAGAAAGGACGTGATACTGCTTGGGACACCTACAACACTTATTTTTGTCATGTAAAGACTTTTTATATAGCAGTATAGCAGAACTGGGGTATATACCAGAGAAAAAGGCATATTTTTGTGCTCTTTAGACAGTTCTAAGATCTCTCCCTAGTTGTTTAACCCTTTACAAATAGCCAGTTAACCAGTATGACATAGGCCTTCAAATTAGCACGTGGCAAAAGCACACCACTGACATAGCAGATGCGGACTTAAAATACCAATTTGTTCCGTTCTCTTTCCTATTGGGTATAGGAAAGTTGTGCCTATTGCACAGAGCTGCAACTAAACTGCCAAACTAACCTGTCTTCATTTCCCTTACCATCTCACATCTTCTGGTTGGAGACAGACTTTTAAAATCCTTGGTATACTGCAGTTATCTGCAGGGACAACACACACATGCACTGGCTCCATTTCACATACAGCTGTTACCCTTCCCAACACCAGGCAGGGAAAACAGAGCAGGAGCTACAGACATTCAAGGTGGCAGCAGCAACTCTTATACCCATGACTTCTACTTTGCCATAGGAAAAACAGGTGAGATTGAGGATGAGATGGGACAAAATGTGAGGATGCAGGAATACAGCAGTTGAGTGCTGGAGACTTCTTCCTCTACCTTTACACCTGGTCCAAATAAATTTGAGTACACTTATACTTATGCTCTCTTAGAGCACAGCCTGATTGTCCCTATATTAACGGGAACTTCCTTCTTCTCCTTTTCCAGCAGTCTGAACACTTGGGTTGTCCACCTTCTCTATAGAAACCATACAAGCGATTTCAAAACTAAAGAACTTAAACAATTTTTGAAGAGTGTAAAAGGAAGCTACGGAAGGAAGTTCTGACGCAGAGAAGAGAAGCCCAAGTGCTTATAGACTCAGCCTAGTCTTCCGTTCTCAATCCTCACGTGATATGCAGGGATATTTTCAAATCAGATTAATACCTGTAAACTTTTACACTATAGGTCATGTGCGTATTAGCTAGACCAGGTTAAAATAATCAGTTTGCACAGGTATTGGAGTCTAGGTGTTTATAATTTTTAAGATGCTACCAATGACCTTATGCCATCTGCTACGGGGAGAAGAGAGTACTCTTATGCCAATTTTCACTCCCCCTCTCAGAAGGCGGCACTTTGTCTCATATAACAAAATACTGCTTTAATCCCTACGCTAGAGCTGCCAATCAAAGCTTGTGATTTAACGCTAGGGTCACCTACCACTCCATTTGGAACTGCATGAGAAATAGGACTGTTGGAGGAACAGGCAAGAGCAGCACAAGTACTTACAGGTATTCGCAAGGCCCCAAGGAAGCTGATAGCTGATGTCCCATGTCTACCTTCTGCAGTGACTGCAGTGCCAGAGTTCAGTGACATGGTGCCGCTTTCACTGTCAATAAGCAAATGCTGTATCTCTGGATCCTGAAATTTCCCCCAGTAACAACATATGCAGAAAGGAAAAATATATCAAAACATGTATTAAGTAATCAAATCATTCCAAAATCCTTTTAAAACGTTGTATGCATTTTTATTACAGAAAGCTATGGCTTTTAAAATCTCTTGACTTGGGTATATAGAGAGAAACAAGCCTGATTTGTTTACCTCTGAGAACGTACACTGCATTATGGAATCAGGTCTCTGTTCTACTGTGGCAGATTTCAAGTTTCAAAAAACACATATCTGAGTATGACGTAACAGAAGAAAACATTTTCCAGTCTTCCCTTACACCACTATTTACGTGGTCTAATTAGAACTGAAAAATCTACTGGGTATTACTATTTCTCTATAAAATCGTGCATTATCTATCTGCTGTACGAATATTAAGCTTGCTTTTCAGACGGTCCATAACATCATCCTATCCATCGATTTAAATAGAGGTCATGTTTCCAGTTGAGCTATAGATAGCGAGTACTTTATGTTAACCTACCAATGAATTTTTCACCTCTTTCTTTTGAGCACTGCAATTTACAAATTATAAGAGTCTTCAATTTTTGCCAATGTTACCCAAGAACTGAATTCTGAATTCTTTTCTTGCACAAAAAGTATTTTACTTTAAGCAGACAGTGGAACTACTGTTAAGAATACTTGTAAGTCATCCCAGTCTAGCCACAAGCACATGTTATTAATTTTATGCACCCACCACACTGAGCTGATTTCTCAGAACAGAACTGGAAATTTACATTTCACAGCTGTACACAGAAAAAGAAATTTCAGTTATGAACAGTCTTCAGCATTACTTTGCAAACTTAGGAAAAAAGACAGGATGTAGCCATCCTCACTCTCACCTGCTTCCACAGACACTTAGCTAGCTGTGCTCTCTTACTAGCTACGAATATACTCTACATTCAGTTTTCTCTCTCTCAATTGCTGTGCATTTGAATTAAGCCTTAGCGAAGCACTGAACAGCACATATATTTGGCTGCAGGTTAGTAAAAATAAAATGCCACATCACTCCATTTCCAGCAGTAACTACAAAGATGAAAACTTTCTGATTAACATTTTGTAACCTGATGGAGAAAAAGGAATGTGATGGACACATTCAACCCTGCTATTTTACTGTGAATAATTCTAAAGCAAACTGTATTTTTAAAGAACACTATTTAGGACAAGACATTAGGGAATCATTGAGGTGCCTGAACCAGGACACTTAGTATTTTATAAGCTACTATGTGACATAAAAAACATTTGCATAGGATTGGCAGATAGGATGTAGAATTTATGAGAGACCTTGCACTCTGCTGAAGCAGGAAGTGAAAGACAGGAAAAACACGTAGGGACACCTAAAATGGCACTGCACATCTATGCCACGGCACCTGAATCACTCTATAAATATATATCTTTTTGAATTACTGGAGCAGCTTGAAAACTTCAATTATTTTGACGGTAGCAATACAACCACCAGCTACTAATATTAAAAAAAGGCTGACAGCTTTACTCAGTCAAGCTCCCTACTGGAATCAAGGGAAGATATGTCTGGAAAGTGACTAATTGAATCTCACACCATTTACACAACAAACCTAATCAGGATTGTCTGAGGTAATACTGCTCATTTATCAAACATAGCTCAAAATCTGATAAAGCAGAGGGGGTTGAATACCAACAGTGTAAGTGACCAAAGCACAAATACCTTATTTAGCCACTCACACTGAAGACATTTATTGGAAGTATGACATTTTTATGCTTCATGTATCTGGAGAAAAAAAAAAGCAGTTTGCACTTGGCCGAGAACGTTCAGCTTTCCCAGCTTGTCAGAGAGCACGATTAGACATACGGCACGCTCTTGATCTCTGGGGAATCACAGAATGGCCACGGTTGGAAGGGATCTCTGGAGAGCATCTAGTCCAACCCCCCTGCTCAAGCAGGGTCATCCAGAGCACACTGCTCAGGACCACATCCAGACGGGTTTTGAATACCTCCAGGAAAGGAGACTCCACAGCCTCTCCGGGCAACCTGCGCCAGCGCTCTGTCACTCTCACAGGAAAGAAGCTTTTCCTCATGTTCAGATAGAGCTTCCTGTGTTTCAATTTGTGCCCATTGCCTCTTGTCCTGTCACTGGGCAGCACGGAGAAGAGGCTGGCCCCCTACTCTGAGATCACCTCTCAATCTTCTCTTCTCCAGCCTAAACAGGCCCAGCTCCCTCAGCCTTTCCTCATGCATGAGATGCTCCAGTCCCTTCATCATCTTGGTAGCCCTCCGCTGGACTCTCTCTTGTACTGGGGAGCCCAGAACTGGACACAGTACTCCAGGTGAGGCCTCCCCAGGGCTGAGCAGAGGGGGAGGATCACCTCCCTCCACCTGCTGGCAACACTCTGCCTAACGCACCCCAGGATCCCATTGGCCTTCTTGGCCACAAGGGCACACTGCTGGCTCATGTTTAACTTGTTGTCCACCAGCACTCCCAGGTCCTCCTCTGCAGAGCTGCTTTCCAGCAGGTCAGCCCCCATCCTGTCCTGGTGCAGGGGGTTATTCCTCCCTAGGTGCAGGACCCTGCACTTGCCTTGGTTGAACTTCAGGAGGTTTCCCCCTGCCCACCTCTCCAGCCTGTCCAGGTCCCTCTGAATGGCAGCACAGCCTTCTGGTGTATCAGCCACTCCCCCCAGTTTTGTGTCATCGGCAAACCTGCTGAGGAGGCCTTCTGTCCCTTCCTCCAGGTCATCGATGAATGTGTTGAACAAGACTGGACCCAGGACTGACCCCTGCGGGACACCACTAGCCACAGGCCTCCAACTAGACTCTGCGCTGCTGACTACAAACCTTGGAGCTCTGCCATCCAGCCAGTTCTCAATCCACCTCACTGTCCACTCGTCTAGCCCACACTTCCTGAGTTTACCTGTGAGGATGTGATGGGAGACAGTGTCGAAAGCCTTGCTGAAGCCCAGGGAGACAACATCCACTGCTCTGCCCTCATCTACCCAGCCAGTCATTCCGTCATAGAAGGCTATCAGGTTGGTCAAACATGATTTCCCTTTGGGGAATCTGTGCTGACCACTCCTGATCACCTTCTTGTCCTCCACATGCTTAGTGAGGACCTCCAGGAGGAGCTGTTCCATCACCTTTCCAGGGATGGAGGGGAGGCTGACAGGCCTGGAGTTCCCTGGCTCCTCCTTCTTGCCCTTTTGGAAGACCGGCGTGACATTGGCTTTCTTCCAGTCCTCAGGCACCTCTCCTGATCTCCAGGACCTTTCAAAGATGGTGGAGAGCAACCTAGCAATAACATCTGCCAGCTCCCTCAGCACTCGTGGGTGCATCCCATCAGGGCCCATGGATTTATGGATGTCAAGTTTGGACAAAAGATCTCTAACCTGAGCTTCCTCAACCAAAGGAGAGTCTTCCTTTCTCCAGACTTCCTCTCTTGTCCCCAGGGTCTGGAATTCCTGAGGGCTGGCCTTAGCAGTGAAGACTGAAGCAAAGAAGGCATTCAATAACTCTGCCTTCTCTGTATCCTTTGTCACCAGGGCACCCACCCCATTCAGCAGCGTGCCCACGTTTTCCCTAGTCTTCCTTTTGCTCTTGATGTCTTGGAAGAAGCCCTTCTCGTTGTCCTTGACATCCCTTGCCAGATTTAATTCCAGATGGGCCTTAGCCTTCCTCGTCACATCCCTGCACACTCTGACAACGTCCCTGTATTCCTCCCAAGTGGCCTGTCCCCTTTTCCATGTTCTGTATATTTCCTTCTTCTGTTGGAGTTTTGCCAGGAGTTCCTTGCTCAGCCATGCAGGTCTCCTGCCCACTTTGCTGGACTCAGAGGGATGCACTGCTCTTGATCCCGGAGGAAGCAATGCTTGAATATTAATCAGCTCTCCTGGACCCCCTCCTTCCTTGTAGGGCCCTACCCCATGAGATTCCCCTAAGTAGGTCCCTGAAGAGGCCAAAGTTAGCTCTCCCAAAGTCCAGGGTTGCAATCCTACTCATTGCCCTGCTTCCTCCTCGTAGGATCCTGAACTCCACCATCTCATGGTCACTGCAGCCAAGGCTGCCCCCAACCTTCACATCTCCAGCCAGTCCTTCTTTGTTTGCTAGTACAAGGTCTAGCATTGCACCTCTCCTCGTTGGCGTCTCCACCACCTGAGTCAAGAAATTATCATCAATGCTCTGCAGGAACCTCTTTGACTGTTTGTGCCTAGCTGTGCTGTCTTCCCAACAGATGTCAGGGTGGTTGAAGTCTCCCATGAGAACCAGGGCCTGTGATCGTGAGGCTTCTTCCAGCTGTCTGTAGAAGGCCTCATCGATGATTTCCTCCTGATCAGGTGGCCTGTCGTAAACCCCCACCACCGTGTCACCCATGTTACCCTGCCCTTTAATCCTTACCCATAGGCTCTCAACTCGCTCTTCATCCACCCCGAGGCAGAGCTCCATACATTCTAGTTGCTCCCTCACATAAAGAGCAACTCCACCACCTCACCTTCCTGGCCTATCTTTCCCAAAAAGTACACAGCCATCCATGATAGCTTTCCAGTCATGTGAGCTATCCCACCATGTCTCTGTAACTGCAATGAGATCACGGCCCTGCGACCGCACACAGATCTCTAACTCTTCCTGCTTATTCCCCATGCTGCCTGCATTGGTGTACAGGCATTTCAGAGAGGCAATTGAGCATGCAGGCTTCTCAGGAGAGGTGCAAGAGGATCATCCATAGCCATGTCTCATACACACTCCCCTGGCTGCATGCACCCGCTGGAGGCATCCTGACTTGAGCTGCATATTACTGATCACCCTATCTCTAGACCACTACCCTTCCCCCATCTTTCCTAGTTTAAAGCCCTCCTTACCAGGCTGGCCAACCTGTTGGCAAAGACGCGCGTGCCTCACTTAGTGAGATGGATCCCGTCTCTCCCCATCAGCTGTTGATCTTCAAACAGGGTCCATGGGCATAGAAACCAAAGCCCTGCTGCCAGCACCAGCGGCGCAGCCAGTTGTTAACTTGGAAAATCCATCTACTCCTCCTCCCATCCTTCCTCCTCACAGGCAGGACTGAGGAGAAAACGACCTGGGCTCCCAGATCCTTGACCGCCATCCCCAGAGTTCTGAAATCCTATTTGATCATAACCAATTTGCCCTTGGTGTCATTGGTACCCACATGGGAGAGCAGTAGAGGGTAACAGTCCGATGCATGGACAAGCCTTGGCAGTCTTTCCATGACATCTCTTATTCGAGTCTCTGGCAGGCAACAAACCTCTCTAGACAAGAGGTCAGGTCGGCAGGTAGGTGCCTCTGTCCACGGCAACAGGAAGTCACCCACAACAATCACTCGCCACTTCTTCTGGGTGTTCCCACACAGCATGGGGTCTGTCAGGCCAGCTGCCTCCCTTGAAGCCATGCCCAGGTCCTCCTCAGCTTGGAGGGCACTAAACCTGTTTCTCAAAGGCAAGTCTTCAGGAGAAGCAAGAGCCTTTCTCCTTCTACAAGGAGTGATCAGTTTCCAGCCTTCTTCAACAGTGTTATGATGTACTGCTTCACAAGGTACAGAGCCCTCTGGCAACTCCACTGCAGCGGGGGGGTTGGGACTCCTGGAGCTGCACAGTCTCCGAGAATACCGTGTCTCTCTCTTGCTCGTTTTCTCGGATGCAACGCAGCCTACTGACTTCCTCCTGTAACTCCTTTACCTGGCAATACAACTCATCAGCCACAGCACATCTTCTGCAGGAGAGCTGGCGGTCAGCGCAGGCCCCATGGAGAGGCCCCAGGCACTCGCTGCAGCCTGACACCTGAAGAGCTGAATCTGCTGTCAAAAGGTCTGTCTGGGTCCAAGCTTCAGACAAAGCTGAAGCAGCAACTCCAACAGCCACTGGGGAACGTGCTCGGCAATGTGTCATGACACCCGAGGAAGCGTACACTACTACGAGAAATGAAGGCGCCTTCTTGCCTTCTGGCACCCTTCTGCGTGAACTGCTGCATCTGTTCATTGCCTCTGTTTGCTGTGTTCTGGAAGCTGTGCTCTAGGCCTGGCTCTTATATAGGCCTCTGCCTAGCAGTGACTCACAGGGTGCTTGACTCACCCTAATCAAGGGTCACCTGGATCAAAGGCCCCAGCTGCCTATGATCAGGGGCAACCAAGAGAGCTCCTTAGCAGCAGCCACACCTAGCTAGAGCTTCCCAGGAGAAGTCAAGGCCTGTAGTTGTCCTTGCCTAGCTCTCCTTTCCTGCCAGCAGCAAGCACCGTCTAGTTCCTCGGGGGTCCCCAGAAAGCCTCCACAGCTTCCAATAAGGTCCACCAAAGGCCCAAGCCGAGCCCAGATACTGCTGCACAAACTGCTGCCTCTGTTCGCTGCGCTCAAAGGATTCATTATCTTTCTATTTTGTATAATTTTTAAGAGGCCAACGTGACACAAGCAGTAAGGAACACGTGGAGTTACTCAGACTACACAGTCAAAAACATATTCTGCTTTCAGTCACTGCACATCCTGAATATCTGCTTTCTTTTTATAGTAATTGAAGAGGTCAATGAAAAATCAGTAAAAGCTTCCACTCTAGTGTGCTTGGAGTAGACCAGCTCATAAATGCTAACCATCTGCTGTTTATACACACACAAAAGCTAACAGTGATAAGCAGCTCAGCATAACTGGAACAAAACCACTGTAAAAAGCAAAGATATTAAACTCTACTTCAACAGAAGTAAGCTCTTCTGTCACAGCCAGAAAAACTGGGGCCCCAGGCAGAGACAAACAGGAATAACCCAGCTGTCAGGAGAGAACAAACAAACAAACAAACAAACAAACAAGAATGTTAACCAACAGGAGTGCCAGCAAGTGCCCTCACACTTTGTCTCTCTGTTGGGCTCACAAGGGAACACTAGTCAGTGCGAGAGGGTATGCCATCTTTGCCCACTCAGTCTGTGGACTCTTTGCAGAGGTGACTGTGTGTGTGTGCACCAATTAGTGGTACTAGAAACCAGAGTTAAGAGTCATTTTTGTCCGCTAAACTGCTGACTACGTTTTAGCTCTGTCATTCTTACATCATCTTCCCTTATTTTCCAGCTGGCTGTGGAATAATATTGACAAATTGTTTTTTGGGCTGGGGACTGTTCCTGGGCAGCTCAAAATGAACATGAGTAAACTGAGTTCGGAGGGGGTAGTACACAGACTGTTCCAGTAAATACAAAGGGAGCCAGTCAAAATCATGAGTAAAAAGTTTCCTGGACAAAAACTTCAAAACCTTTTCATCTACACGGATTATTATTCTGTGGGCAAAGGATGAAAAAGAACATTAAGTTTCTGTTTTCCTGTAGAAGCCTGAAGTAGTAAAAAAAAAAAAAAAAAGTCATTCTCATAGGATATGATATGCCAAGTGTACTGAATGCAAATACATTATTTGAAATGGAAAATTTTCACTTGGTGTTCATCACAAGTTAACATTTCTTTCTGCCCATGAATGGGCAGATCCAGAGTTCAGTTTCAGTGAGAATTACCAGCACTTACACTTACAAGTTTTAAGCAGGATTCCTGTGAATAACTGCTCATATTTAGAACTCTCTGTCTCCATGCATAATCCTGTAAGTACATACATCTATTACATTAAAAAAAGGAGAGAAGTGAGAGAGCAAGGAGGGGACAAACCACAGAACTAGTTTAAAGATTTCAAATGTGTTATCTTGAAAACATTTTGCAATGCATTCTTTTTTTGCTGGAATTCTACGCAGATCACAAATTAACCCTAACTGAGAAAGCATGTTATCATAGCCAACTTGGTTTGCAGTATTTAGGCTAGATAGTGCTTAGTTCTCTTGTTCAGAATTACATTTACACGTGAAAAGGGAAATAGATTTTGGCATTCTAAAACAAAGACCAATCTTTACCCATAGTAAATCTACTGTAAATATTCCACGTGAGCTTTTTCACCACGAGGAAGTTTTCCATACTTTTCAAAAATCACTGATTACATTTTACCTGAGACTTGCAGGTTTCTTTAGCATTTAAGGTTGGCATCTGGACTCTGAATCGACTTGCACCATTCAGGAAGGCTTTGGAACTCTGGAAGGGGGAAAAAAAGCTCTTGTTGTTTTTTTTTGTTTGTTTTTTAAAAGATTGTGTTAGTGTTAAACACTTCTTTACAACAAAAGTTTGTGTATCACATTGTAAACATAGCCCCCAATGGAGCTTTTAAGTTCTTAGGCAGACCTACTGCAATCTATGCAAAACAGTTACAAAACCTATTTGAGGGCTGACCTCATGCTGTGTTGTAAACAGAAGCAGCATAAGCAGCATACCAAATTCAGAGCACAGTCATACCATTCTTAACATCTTCAACAGATTTTTCCACAACTGAATATTCATTGGCATTTCAAACCTCTATTTTCCTGTAAGCTTGTAAGTGGTTGCTACTTTAGTAGCAGCTACAGAAGTTGAGTTGATTTGTTTCTAGGAAACCTTTTTTTTTCATCTCCCTGTTGAAGATAAAAAAAAGTTTTTCCCCATTATCTTATGCTTGCTCTAGTCTTCCTACCCAGGAATGGACAGGAGGCTGTCCTCCTGGGGGCAAGCAGGGTAGTGAAGAGCTGGAGTGCCTCCAGGGAGCTCAAAACAGAAATTGAGTCAATGGGCTATATTGTAGGATCTACCAGAGTACAGAATGTCAGAATTACAAGATCCAGTAAGTGAGAGCCCTCTCCAACTTCTCAGGCAGGGTCCTGGAGCAACCTACTCCACCTTCTCCCTCCAGACAGCTCTGGTAGCAGCCTTCTCATGAATCAGACCCATTTACCTTCTGCACATTCCTTCAGGCCCCCAGGTGGACCTTGGCTAATGCACTGCACATGTGCTCATTAACATGAGCATTCCTTGGAAAACGTCACCTGGGATCCTTGGTCTAAAAGGATTTGCCAGAGATGTTAAGGTCCATTTGTTGAATTAAACATACAGCTTGAATGCAGTTTGCGGCCACGTAGGGATAATTTAAGCTAAGACCACAAGAAGCACTGTGCACTCCTCAGGGATAAGATATCTGTTTGCCAGGTGTCTAATTACATCCTGAATGCCATATTAAAAATAAAAATGATAATAAAAATAATCAGAAAGGAACACCCATCCTGACTGAACATTTTAATTCAAAATGCACCAGTGAGGAATTCTTGCCCAATAAATTTCAAAGATGTGTCTTGCACTTTCGTTTAAACAAACTGTCGTTCATCCACACGTCCCTCTAAGAAGGTAAAGATCTATGAGGGGTGAGGGTAAGTGTAAGTATTTGTGCTCTTCAGCACAGTGCAGAGGCACAAGCAACCTTTGGCATGCATGCACCAAAATAAACAAAATTCAAATCCACAGGGTCTGATGAAACAGATTTTTAGATTTTTTTCCTCAGAGAAAATTAGGCTCTTGTTGGAAAGTGATTTACAACAATCTATGGGGAAGAAAAACCATTATCTACAGAAAAGTCATCTGCATCTTTATTCAGCAGCACAGCAGAGAGAGAAAAAAAAAAGACAGACCTTCATTTGACTGTCAAAAATAAGATTTACTCTGGTAAGGAAGAAATGTCTGGGGATAAGGACTAGACCGTAAGACTGCACATTTAATACTTAAGACTTTTTTCTTCTTTCAGAAGTTAACAATTATAGCCTGGTATCTTCTAAATGCATGAGCACTTTATTACAGGAGTTTAAGGGAACTGGTTTTCCTGGAAATACAAAAATCACATTAAAGAAAGTTTCTAGAGCATAAAGACAGGTCTGCATGAACATGCTGCAACTAACATATGTACCTATAAAAATAACACAGGGAGAAAAGCAACCAGGAGCAATAAAAAAGTTCTAAATCATCATGTTTTACAAATGCCATTAAATGTGCTCTCTCATGTCCATTATTAAAGTGCATCAATGCATGATAAAGCACACGGACTTCTCACGTTTATTTGCCATGGGTATTGTCATTTGGAAAGCTGTAGATTAAACCTCCGATTCTGCCATCTAAATGTACCATACAAACATTTTGAAACAAATTTCAATTTCATAATCCAGAGCAAAGGTGAACACAAGCAAACAAAGCACACCCCAAGAAACTGGTGAACAAAGGATGCGAACTGCATATCCGAGGCTCTTTGCCAGCTTTCCCTCTGTACTTCTGGGCAACTCAATAAAATGAGAACCATTTGCACCATTGCAAATGCTGTAGAAACATTAGGCTCATGAATGTGCTGCAAATAAATAGTGGACCAACTTCATCCAGGGTAGTGATATCACGCAGAGATGAATATGACCTAAAAATCTTAATATAACTCTACCCTAAAAATTTCACTCACGTCAAGCATTTGTTTTATTTGAGTTTAAATTTAACCCACCTCATTTTTCTACAATGAAGTTCAGGTTTTGGCACCAGCAGGTACAGCTGCCTGCATCTAACCAAAAATTTGTCCAAAGTGACCTACTACAGCATTCTGAGCATAGCATATATGTATTTTTTTATTATTCTTCAAAAAGGATTTCTAACAATTTGCAAAAGCACACAGGTTGTTTTGCTTCTCAGAATGACGGAGCACAAAATGATTGTTATCATTTTGCACCTGCCAGCAAATTCTGCTCCTTGTTCAGCAAAGCTGAAATTGTTTGTTCCAAATGATAATACAGTCTGTTTTATAGCATGAAACTATTTTCTATAAGCAATCTTTTTATCTTTAGTGATCAGATATGGTCACTACCACATCTGCATTTCTAGGATATCTTACCAAACTTCTATTCTTATCAATTATCAATTTCCTTAACTCCTAAAACCACCCTCCCCACAGTGAACGCAAACTGCAAGTCAGGTTCACTAAGAATTTAGAAACCATTGTACTTTGCAGACCGCACAGGTTTGAAGCAAGTATTTATGCAATTCAAATGGCACAGAGCTTTCCAAGATAAAGGTAAATCTTAATCTGGGAAAACTCCACGGAGTGTGGGGAAGTACTTTATAAACCTTCTACAGGAATTGCAGATGCAAATATATAGAATGAAGAATGGAGAAGTGATGTCCTTGGTTGGTTCTCCTCTGGAGAGCAAGATTTGCAGGGACACAGTAGGTCAAATGCATTGCTACACAACGAAGCTGCACATGGTGCAGTGATCTTGCTGCAGTGCTGGAGAAGATTAAGTCAAACGATAGCCCCTTTCTAGGGTTGGGTGGAGGGGTGGTGAACAGAAGGAAATAAAAGCTCCTAAAAGGTTGGTAATAATTGCATGTCATATTTCACTAACTGCTGGTATGGGAAAAATGTATGAGCAATCTATTGTGCAGACTTCTTCAGTTATGCTTTCCAGGAAATGTATTTGAAACAAATGGTAGACTTCTACAAAGCTTAACAGAAAATCTTGTAAAAATTATGCTCTAGTTATTATAAAAACAGCTAGAATGTTCACGGATGCATTTCTGAACTACATAAAAACCAAGGGGGAAAAAAAAAAATCTTCCTCTTAAGAGTCTCTGAGATTCACGTAAAATAGTCTCATAGTTGACAGAAGTTTTCTTTAAGAAGTGAAAGAGAATTAAATGAAAAATACAGAGGTTATTGTGAGTACGCCTTATCTCACAGTAACACACTAAGAATAGGAGTTCCACAGGCCATGAAAAATAATCAAAAGCTGTATCAGGATCCTTCCATATCAGGAGAGGGGAGGGCAAAAAAAACCCACCTACCACATACACGCTAACCAGCAAAGAAAATGAAATAACACGCACTACAAAAGACAAGTTGCCTCCAGTTACTACTCAAGAAAAAGAGAACATTTAAAATGCAAAAAGCCATCTATCTAAAATTGATAGAGAGAAGGGAAATCATCCTTGTACAATCTATCTGTGAGGCTTGCAACTAGAAGTTTTAGTTGACATATACATACATGTGCAGATGATCGTAAGTATAATCCTTTAGTTCAGGAAAACATACGTTGGATTCCCTCGGGACCTCCTCTCCAGCATGCTCCTCCACAGGCCTGATTTGTCCTCACACAAGGGAAACCCCAAGCCCTTCTTTACCATTCCTCCCTTGCTATGGTTTCAAAGAACTTGTCTAAAACGTGGCAGACTGTGACTGCCGACAGTCCCTGGGAGCCAAAGGACGAAGAGCCTTTTGGTTACAGTACAAATAAACAGATACCAAAGTGTTACAGAAAATAAAACAGAGATGAACCTGCAAACATACTCCCAAACTAAGCTGGATTACAAATGACGTTCTGTTACCAACAGGTGCACATAGCTGGTCTTCCTAAAGCTCTGCGTTTTGTTCTCTTTATTTGCTAATTTTTCTCTTGTTCTGCTTGGATTGCCTCCCTCCCCTCGGGTCACAGCTACACGAAGCAAGAAAGGAATAATCTTCACATGTAGTAGCTAAAGCTTGCTAAGGTACACCTCTTTTCCTAGTATATACATGGCTTCCTGTGTGACTTGTTTTTGAGCGCTTAAGAAGTCTTAGGAACTTTCGCATCAAATGCATTGGGCAAACATATCAGTATTGGAGCTTAAACACCTTCACAACTTACTATTTAATAGTGTTCAACCACCACCCACTTTACGCAAATATTTAAACACAAGACCTCCTTTTAGAAACAATTAAAAGCTACAGTTTTGCTGTCACAATGGCAAAGGCAGTACGTATTCATTGTTCAACAACCCAAAGAAGGCTTACGCATCCACGTACACGCTGTAATCCTGCCACAACATTGCCTGAGGTGGTCAATCTCTAATGCTGGATTTTCAAACTCTAGTGTCAACACAGCTATGTTTTCACTTGTGATCAGGCAGCAGACATTCCAGAGAGAAAACAGCATGTGTGCGATAAAGTTCACTGCCTCACTGATATTTAAGCCCTTGAAATATAAGCTGTCATACAACAGCAAGATGCACTGTTTTTTATGCCAGTGAACCATGTGATCAATACTTACATTCTAAAAACTCACTGGACGTTTAAAAGAAAGTCATCTAAATATAAACGGCACCTCCATTGTTAGAGACGTTCCACATTTGACTAGGCAAGACTTAAGCAATCCCATGAAAATCAAAGTTAGCACTACTATGAGCATGGGATAGGATGAGGTGACCTCCAGAGGTTCCTTTCAACTTAAATTATTCTGTGAGTCTATAAAAACTAAAGCATTGTATTGCCATGTGACCCATACCATTAAGCATAAGCTATTTCTCTCTCTATTTCCCAGCTCTTTGTTAATGCGTGAATAATCTTCATTAACCCAGTTGGTTTTAATTACATACAGGCCATGTTATATGATAACAAAATTCACTGTCATGGGCTGTTCACTCCAGTCTCTTCATCTCAACTTCATATCGAGTCCTTGCTGCCTCTTCTCCCCAGTCGTGTGCTTCTACAGTCTTTCCCTCTACCACCTTCCATCCCAAACTCATAGATGCATGCTGTATTGGGATTAGGTCAGGGGAAGGTGCTGTTTGCTTCTTAGTTTCTGCAATGCCTAGCACAGCATTCTCAAACAGCAACACTCTTCATGGGATATGGGTGGCAGCTATCTCATTATGCCATACCTAAGTAAGGAGGATAACCAGAGGATAAGTCAAAATGCTCTAAGCGCCTTGTTGCCCAACATGACTGCAGGAAAATAAGAAAGCTTAAAGAAAGATGAACATTTTTTACTTGTTTTGCTATAATGAGTTCATCCAGAGCAAAACCTAAGTTAAAACCAATCATTCACCTTTTGATTCACCCTGTTCTGACAGAAAGCAAGCTAGTGGTTTCCACCGCAGCACAGAACAGTGATCATTCCCTCATGTTTGGGTCAGTTATAGCAGGGCCTGGCACAAAAGGGCCACACAGATCGTCTGGTTCCCAGAACTACCATAGTAAACATGTAGAAGGCAGAAATCAAATAGAAAAAGCATTTACTTACACTAGATGGTGTGCAGGAGCAACTTATATCTTTAGGGTCTGAAATACAATACCACACATAGTTAACTGGGAAAACAAGGATAACAACTATCTTAAAATTCTTCCATCAGTACAGCCTGGTCTAGACTATGAGGGGATTGGGGGGAAAGCAATCATGTAATTTACTCCCAATAAGGCAACACTACAGATGACACAAAAGCACCTGGTATAAGTGTCTAATTGTGCCTGCAGGGGAAAAGAAAAGGGTGCTCCATGGTATCCTTCCCATTCTATGACTCTATTAAGTGCTGGTCTGACATACTAGCTCACTACAATGCTCCAGTTATATCTGTAGAATTTTTACTTCTTGAGATGGAACAGCTAGAGTAATATTAGCTTTCATATAACAATACATCTGAGTTCGCATAAGGACGAAAGGAGGAATTCTTTCTCTTTTAATTTCTATCAGTAGAAGTGACAAAATTTGCTCTATCAGCCAATTTCTCAATCACGTAGCACAGAATTGGGTTGGACGGTAGCACTGTATATACACTGCAGCAAGGTGGGATATTCTGCTAAGATACACTTGAAGATTTTATGTAAAGACAGGGAACTGGACTGAATTCTGAACTAGTACTCCCTCAAGTGTGCCACAGTGAGGGTATTAACTCTTTGGACATACTCGTCTTTTTCTCCACCTAGTGGTCTAGGAAGAAGTGTTTTAAGTATCAGCACAGTTTGAAAAATATTTGTTTGTATCTGAATAAACTATGATATATACTTTGCACTGGGCACCTTAATTTAAACAGCTGATGTTCCTGTCTCATAACAAGTACCTACACGGTTTTATCAGACCAAAACACTTACGTTCAATAAGAAACAGGAAGCAAACAATCCCCATCACAGCAATGGTAACACCAGGCACCACAAAGGACAGACCCCAGCAAGTAGACACCCAGTAAGCAGCAATTAAGGATCCCAGGATATTTCCCACTGAAGTATGTGAATTCCAGATTCCCATGATCAAACCTCTCCTGCATCAAAAAAGAAAAACATTTCTCATGATTCCAACAATAAGCATTATTATAGTGAGAAAAGTATATCAAAAATAGTTCATCTTAGTGTCAGTGAAATAACTGAAACCTTATTACTCTATTACTGAACATTTTTTAATGCTATAGTCTTTCATCTGGAAATTTCAAGGAACCTGAACATTAACAGGAGTGTTCTAAGTACTTCTTTGTGCGTGACAGATTTAAAGGCCTCTTTAGAGCTTACATATTTCTGGATAGAGTTTCCTGGATTAAAACAAGCATGAGCATGTTGTATAGCATATACATACTAAGTCTGATGCTCCTGGATGCAAGTCCTCCTGCAGACACATTGCACAGATAATCTGATGCTTTCAGAATACATTAGACATACCATGCAGAAGAAAATAACGTGTACAGGATAGGTAGAGCAAATCCAGTATTTTCTGAACACATCCTGGGCTAACCATGCATTAGTTGAAGATAACACCTGCACAAGCTTGGCTGACACATGAGACTCCTTTCAGCCTGGAAATTTCAGATTAGAGCTGCTGCACAATAACTCCAGCTGGGCTAACATAAACGCCTCAAAAATCCTACTAATGTCAAGGCAGTTAACAGCTTTTTTTCCTCCTAAGTCATGGGCAAGCTAGTTTGCTTTCAGTAGGATTTTATCTGGAGCAACCTAATTTGCTAACCTATCTGGAGCAATCTAAAAGGTCTGCTCACGTTTCCAGAAATTCGTAGCAAAATGAGAAAAAAAACCAGACTACTGGCATTCAGACCAGAGCCCTATCTATCAGTCCATTATTTGGCCTCCTAAGAGGAAAGATTTTTGCTTCTGCATGAAGCAAAAATCTGAATAAAAGCATCCCTTTTGTGTAGAATCACCAATTTTATTCAATTTTGTATAACGGTTATTGTTCTCTAAATTGTGTAAGTTTCAACAAAGAGGCTGCAGGGACCTCAGAAAACTAGTTTTAGATGGAAGTTTCTTAACTATCCCATGATTTTATATACAAAGCATACTTAATTTTCACACGTCCTCTTCTTGTATTGATTCATAACAATGTTCATTTAATGGTATCTACAATGGATGGCACTGCAGAAGCATTACTGTATGTTACATGCATCAACAGTTATCAGAACCAAAGGATTTAACATGCGGCTACTGCAAAATTTATGAAAAACTGCTGTATGGTATGACAAAAAAAGTAATTATGCATGACCTCTGCAGAATTTAAAATAAAAATTATTTTAAAGAAAAAAAGTGATAAAAAGAAAGGTTAAATCAGCAGCTACATCTATTTTCTTCTTTAATTAAATACTTGAGTTTCTCTAACTTTATTTGAAAAAAGGCATTAGACAAAATGGGCCATACCCTGACAATTGCTTTAACCTGCATGGTTTCTCATGAAACCATGAGAAATGTCACATTAAAATGGTATGATAAGCACCTTTATTATAAGTGGTTTTAGACTAATAACATTTGCAAGAATTCCACCTAATTCAATTCTGAAATTCTTCACCTGAAAAATGAACATTAAACTAGAATAGACTAAAGAGCTCCTACAGAACACTCTTCTGACATGAGAGAGAGTAGTCTAAACTCTTCAGGTTAAACTGAGCAGCATAACAAAGAAAATTTCTCTCAAAGATCTACCCAAGTGCTTGTTTCATCCCCAAAAATCACTGAAGCAAAAGCAAGATACTTAAATTGATCGCAATATTACAGCCCAAAATGTGTTGATCTGTAGTTCCAGTACTTTGGATTCCGCATTGTTTACCTTCCTTTTCCAAACCAGTTGCCAATACATGTAACGACACTTGGCCAGCCAGTAGTTTGCACTAAGCCATTAGCTATCTGAAAGCATATAAAAATAACAATAAACAAACACAGCTTGCAATAAGTCAAGTTCCTACACAATTCCTGCTGAGTGCTGCATTGGAAAAAGGAAGCCTATACAAATGCTTTGAATTTAGAAATTTAGTGGGCGTTTCCAATGCATTTTTTTTTCCAAGAACAAATAGCATATAATATTTTTGCAGAGATTCTTCCCTTGATCTAATGTCTTCAAAAGCTTTATCAAGTCAAACACAAAAATGTAATATTTAATCACAGACTTAACAAAAAACACATTCCACTAACTAGAACCGATAAACTAATTCCCCATGCCCAATACCTACACAACACTTTGATTAATTTGAATGTAAGGTAAAGTATGTTTGTAATCAAACAAGATGAAAAAGAAAGCTTTAGGGGAGCCTGGATAACGCCAAACATTAATTTTGAAAGGGATAAAAGAAATATGTGCATAAACCGAGAGAAGAAACTTAACGTGCTATATTCAGGCTGGAGCAGGAACTGTTTCAGCCTGGATGTTGAACAGGTCCCCAGGGAATCCTAACTTGCTTCAACTCCTGTAAAATTCTTTATCTAGCATTTCGCATTGACATAAAGATCACAGTACAATAATACACATGTTCAATGAGCATTTGAACATGCTCATAACATAAACAACGTCACTTAATCCAACAAGAACCAATTAGTTTGGTAGTGTGAGACTGTTCTTGGTATTGCAGGATACACTGTCCACATCACACAGTGCACCACTTTGTAGAGACATCTAGTCTAACCCTGAAGAAGGTGGCTCAGGTCTTAGAAATCAAACAGCCCAAGAGCACTGAGGTACTGACATGGTTAAACAGGTGACAGGTGAAATGGCTATAAAGCTTTCAATACCCAAGTGAGTATCGCTGCATGCCGTGCTGCACCATGTCATGGACACAGGCCAGCTGTGAAAGTGTTGCTTATATAATACAAGGAGAGCAGCAATGCAAGGTGTGGACCTGTCTAAAATGACTCAGAAGCACAAATCATATCCTGATCCTGACCTAAATTCCGTTTTAGGTCAAAGGTAAACGTACATGCAGATCTATAAGTGCTCTGAAAAGTCCCACACAATGATTTCCATTACAAAAGTTGGCTGTGTCTCAGCCACACCAGTGCGGGAGAACTGCTCATCATTAACAGCATATAATTATACAGCAGAGAAATCTAGGATGCGTCACTCGGGTCTTGGCACACTGACAAATGTAAATATGTCTGTTTTAAAAACTCTCCCACATGAAGGCTTGCAAAGATTTGATCAGTGATTTGACACAGATTGAAACACTTTGTTTTTAAAGATTTCTTCCCTTAAAAAACATTTTTTAAAAATAAAGCCTGGGGCTATACACTTGATCATTGCTGTCTCTCAATACCTTCCATAGCACAATGTACACCAGCATTTTTATCTTCCCATCTAACCATTAACCATTGTTTGCACCTGAAAAAACAACACAACACCAAAAAGCACCATGGAAACTCACAGCATCTAAATAACAGCATGCCTACCTGGGCCATTATGTAAAACCACAGATTATGTATGTTATAGAAATAACCCAATCCAAACATTGCAGTGAAGAGTCCGCTAGCAAGCATCCCAACTGTCAGATAATACCGGATAGGCAGCCGTTCCCCTATTATACCACTTGAAATGTGGAAGGAAAGGAAAAAAAAAAAAAAAAAAAAAAGGTTATGATTATGGTGAGACCATACCCCAAGCTTTCAGAAATAATGACCGTTTTGTGTTTTATAATTCTGGTTGCAGAGAAACTCTGTTGCCAGCTGCTGTTTTTTTTTTTCTCCTCCTAGAAACACTAAAAATAAAATGAGCAATTTTTACCACTTGACAACATAAAACAACAAACAGCTAACACTCACTAATTGCCAAGTACTGACATCTACACAATCATCTTTCAGGGAGATACTCATCTGCAGCACACCAGAAATGGCTTATTTACAAAATCATTTTTCAAATGACCTGCAAGGTGAAACATATCTCCAATGTGTCTAGCCACTGAAAGTGAGACTTGTCTCCCTCACTAATGATTCTGCTCCCGAAGGTTCCATTTTTAGTCGATAAAAAGAGGCATCTCCAAATTACAGCTCATCCCATACACTTTAAGATAGGCTCAGTACACTTTCAGGAGGTGCCTGCTTCTCTCCTTTTACTAAAAGAAAGCCAGGACAGTTAGCTTAGTCCACACACGCAAGCTACAGTTTGGGGACATGCATCCCACCTCCACATGAAGGAGGACAGGCTAGACTGTGAGCTGGGAAGCATTCCTGCACAAGGCAGTCGTGGGGAGGTAAGAATACATACCAACAGGGATTATACCACTGGGCACTCAGGATGGCACATTTTTTTCACAGCACCTATCACACAGATTGCAGCGTGACAGCCAAGTTCTTCCTGTCTTCACTGGAAACTTTCCAGTCCAAAAGGATAGTAGCTCAGAAGTAGGATAGCCTGATATATAAATAGTAAACTAGGAAGCAGGTTTGCAAGAGTGAAAAGATTTACCTCAGATACATTCCAATTGCATATGCACAGAGAAATGAGTAATCCAGTGCGCCCAGCAATTGCTTGTAGTTGTTCTTATCTAAGAATACATTTTCAAAACAAATTAACAGGTTAAATGTACCAATAGCTTTCCAACAGTTTTTACACTATAAAAAACTGCTAGTGAACCTGCACTGACATTTAATTTTAAATAGGCACTTGTAGACTTAAGCATGAATTTTGCTAAACATTTTATTAAACCAAAAAACCCCTCTACAACTTACACTTTTATCTGTAACATATTAGGAAAATAATGCTAGGCCTATTCTTAATTCCACTGTATTCAAAACGGCACTCGGCAACAGAAGAAATATTAGTTATTAACAAGTTGACCATTCCCTACAGCTTCTTAGACAAGAGAAAAACACAAACAAAACGTAGATTGAGTGGACCAGCACACTGAACATGACCGTTCTACTCCACTGATATTCATGACAGTGATAAAATGTCAGGGAATGACTGAAAATCTCAGTTAAATTAAAATACAATTAAATTTAAATTTAACTTCTAAATAGAAAAAATATTTGCCTACTTAAGTAAAGGATCAGGTTTATAAGCTACTCAATAAGCTGGCAACCCTATTCTGCAAGAAAGTCCCACATTTCTCATCATTACATTGGGGAGAAAAATATGCTCTAGTTTAGATACACAGCAAGTAATTCCCTTTTAATGACCTCTGGACCTTGAACTAAAACAGCAGAAGATTATAATGACTTGCTTTTATTCTTCTCAATTTTTTTTCCCATAGTAAACATTTTAAAGATGAGTCTAAATTTCTACACAAGCACGCTTTCTGATTGAAACTCTACTGAAACATCTCACAGTTATAATAGATAAAATCACGTCAGGTGTTTAAGTGATTTTAAGTAGGAAAGGTTTTGTTTGGAATATCAACAAGAACATTCAAAAGAAAGCACTCCTCCCAAATGCTTCCACATATGAAGAACAAATAGCAAGAGGCAGATAATCCAATTCTCATTATCAAGACACTATCATTTAAAAAAAAAAAAAAAAAAAAAGTCACTCACCAAATGGCTCCCAACCGCACTGAGACACATTAGATGGCTTTTTGACAGGCTGAATCTGGGCAGCATATTCTCTGTAGGAGTTGAGCTCAACTTCATGTGAAGCAGCACAGTGCTTATGCAGCTCTCCCTGATATAGAAAGGGAATTTAATAACAGAAGACTCGCTTGTAACAGAACCCTGCTAAACCCCATGCGCAAGCAAATTTGACCATTCTAGCTCTATATGAACCTGTGTCAAACCCGCTGAAATCAGCAGAATTGTTAGCCAATGTGTTTTGTTGTGTGAAGCCACTACTACATAACAAAATAACTGGTTGATAACAACATCCTATAGCGAACTGGTGTTTCTGATTCTGAAGGATTTTGAAATGCTTCACTAACATCAAGCCACTTTACCCATTTTTACTCATCAGTCATATATAACGCAGTCCCAGAGGATTTTGCCACCAGCTTCACTGGGAACAGGAGTAGAGCTATAAATGACCAAAAAAAAAAAAAAAAAATCCCACAGGGTCCACATTATATATCGCTATATTAGATTAATTCTCATGAACAGTGGTAAGTATAGGCATAGCTGTTCAAAGTCTTAAGCCTAAAGAACGGAAGCACACACATTATTCTAGGAGTGGTCTCACGAAAGTTTATTAAGTAAATAATAAAGTGTACCACCTTCATCAGTTTTTCATCTTTTAAACTACTCCAAGTTAAACACTGCCTTTCACAAAAGAAAATACTGAAAAGGAAGAGTATTTCCTTGTTTAGTAGGAGTAGAGGATGTTAAATAAGGACATAGCGTTGCTTACCTTAACTATACTAATAGGTTTCCTTGATAGATGGAAGCTGGCATATAACAAGAAAGTGAGAGTGAAAATGAAGGCTCTATACCTATAACATAGAAAAAAATGTGTTTGAAAATGATTTTATTCAGATTTACTTTTAGCACTAAGCTATATTATATACTAATACATTAAAATATTACAAAAGTTATTGTTATTTTGGGAATAACTGAAGACAACTTTTTTCACGTTCTCTAACAGCCAGAGAAACCACATTAGCATGAATGCTGTTTTAGAACATCCGACCTGACCTAACTTTTAAAGGAATTACCTGGGTGTAATACACAGGCAGAGACAGGATCACATGGTAGTGCTGTTTCTTTCTGAACTTGGATTGTGTGCAGCTGATTTGCTGAGTTTATATCCTTCCTTTAGGGACCATTAAAAGGCAGTTCCACATTAAACACAGTGATAATCAGATCTCACATATTATTGGTCTCATCTGGTTTCTGCTAAGATCAGGACATTAAGGGTGGTTGTGTGTGCTGTCACTTTGGTTTCTCTGAATTGTTGGGTTTTTTCTTTCCTTACCGCTTTTAGGATTTTTGCTTTATTTTGCCTTCCTCTCTAACAACAAGGATCAGCCTCTTCTAGAGAATGCAGAGTGGACAGACACCGGAAGTGTGCACTGTCAGCCGGAGTACATGAACATAATTAACCAGCTTGGGTTTTGGGAAGGAACCTTCCCCTCATCCTGACCGGCATCTTTAGGTCTTTCTCTGCAGTATGTCTGAATTATAAGGACATGTCATAAACTTTCTGTCACTGAAAGGGTTTTAAGCAAAGATGGCAATCTGAGCTGTTCTATTCTCTCCCTGCAGCACATACGTTTCAGTTTTTTAAGAAGGAAATGTTTTGTGGATTTACACTTTTAACAATGCACAAAGATCAGACTAGATCTACTGGCTCCTTCCAGCCTTGACCTTAAAATATCTGTAGATAAAGCTACATGCATAAATATAACGCTCTGATACCACACAGCCCATTAGGGTTCCTAATTTGTAATTAATCTTCTGCAGTCATTCTCTGCCTTATAAACTTCCATATAACAAGGGTCTCGTTTTATATTTCTGGCATATTCACAAATAAAATTTTAAAAAGAAGTGAGTTATACTGTAAGTTATTCACCCCCATTACTGAAGGCATCCTCACAAGCCATAAAAATTGTAATGACTTTGTCCTTTCCTTGCTGCTCTACTAGAAAAAATATGCGATAAAATTACTCAAATGGGAAGTGCTAGGTCTTTCATTTGTTACTTCTTTGTTACTCACACACAACTGACTCAGTATTCTCTCTCTGAGAAAATGTAAGAGCTGATGTCGTTCGACCAGACTTCAGAAAAGCTTCCAGGATTAACTTCCAAAAGCAAAGGTTTTTTTTGTTTTGTTTTTTGCAATTTATATTACAGTAGCAAGAACCAAAACTGACCTTCTACTAGCCCTTACTATGCATCAATTTCTGGAGGAGAATACACATTTCTAGTCAAGACAAACAAGCTAATCTCCAGCCCCCTTCCCACCTAAGAGTTTGAAAATAAAAATTTGAAATTCATCCTTTCAAGTACATACCTTGCAAAGGAAAGGACAGAAGGGTTTATTGCCTAGCACACTTGATAAATAAGGATCTATAATACAGTCCACGAATAAGTTCCCCCATCAATGTATGCCAGCATTTAATGACAGCAATATTTGTGTGTTACACAACTATTATTTTCTTGCTTTATATATGAAGCAATGAAAAGGTGAAAATAGAGCAAGACACCAGAACCGTCTTTCCCAGATATAAACTCACATTGTTGAAACTAAAGATCTGCAACATACTTCAAGACTTACCATTGATCTCTTGAAAATAAAGTGATGAAGCGAATCCCAGGAGGAAGCTGAGCCATCTACTCTACAGCTGGTATCAAATTTTACGCAGCACAATTATATAGAGCCATGCAACTGTAGACTAGCAACAGACTTGGAAGATACACTGCAGAGCTGAGCTGATCTCCCTTAAGGTTGTCTTCTGATACGTTTGGTCACTACATGGCCAGCTCTTCACTCTAATTGTGTTAATTGCTGATCTTTAAAGGAGAGAGGTTGGTATGTAAGTGTTCTTATCAAGGCATTCTACGTTTAAATCAGCAATTATCCATTTCAGACACAAGTAATAATTAGCATAACTAACCTCCTAGACATCAGAACGTAACAGAGAACTTTAATTCAATATAAATTAATGCCTTTTCTGAATTTTATCCCTTATCAATAAATACTATTTTGAGAAGTCAACAGAGCACAAAGCAGAGAAGGCATATACATTTAGGACATGACCCAAAGCATGCTGACATCCGAACACTGCTTTTGGCCCAGAGAGACTACAAATAGGTAATTCCCCATCTTTCAAAGATCTACTTTAAAACATCAGAAACGCTTACAAGGTTGAAATTTGTTCAAAAATGACTGCAGCGTTTTCAGCCCAGGACTGGGACCTGGCAACCTTGGCTGTCTCCATCCTCAAGCTGCAAACACTACAGCCAGCAGATCTCAATCAGCACTCCCTCAGCCAGCCTGATCCCCCTGTCCCAGCATCGGTGTTGTACAAAGCATGAAATCAGCAGAAATCTCGGGGTGGGGAAGGAAAGAGATGTTTTTTCTACCACTTGGGCACGCATTCTACGCCCACTTATGCAGGGGGCCAGCACAAAGAGGAAGGCAGGCTCACATGCGTACGCAACACTGGCGGGAACACCGAGGCTGTGAAAGCACCAGTTCAAATTGGCTTTAAATGTTGTAAAATTCCTACCGTTTCTTCAAACCCTGGCCAAAGCCCCTAAACAGGAAAAGGTGCACTGTATTCTTTATTACAGGCTCAGCAACAGGAACTAGCTGCATTGTTATTTAGCAGCAAGTTTAAGCGACTGGTTGAGTAAGACAACAAAGGCATTGTAGGCAAAAGGTGTGACTGCAGCTCACGTAGACCAGCTGAGCCTCCCTGTGTGCTAACAGCAATGCGTCCCAGCAGTATAGCAGATGACATACCAGGACTATGACTGTCACCTAGCAGTGCCCCTGCCTGGGTCTCCGACAGATCCCCCTACCCTTCTGGTAGCCAAGCTAGCAGGCTTAAATACAGCACCAGCCATGCTTCTCACGGAGATTTGGTAAGATACAGGACTCACTCTCCCAGCAAACAACAGGAAGCACGCAAAAGAAAAATCTCCTTTAAAGAAAATACAACTGTCATGATCAAGAGCCTATCCTAACCTGGGATTTTTAGAAGCTGCCACCTGCAGCTTCCAGAGGACAGGTGTGAGCCTGTCTCCTCTGGTCTTTATTCCCCTATCTTACTATAGAAAGCACAACTGCGCTCCTCTTCCGTTGGCTGAGTGGCAGCACTGAGCGGCAGTGGTATCTGTTGCGTCAAAACTGGCAACTTGAAAACTTAATCATCCACATAAGCTTCATCCTCGGGAATGGAAGAAATCTGCTCCCTTTTCACATAACCAAATATCCCACCAAAAGATCAAGGGACTGCTCTTCTACATAAACACACATTTTTGTCATGTCTTTAATTCTTCACATTCACCTGGTTCAGCTTGACATCTCATCTGCCCCTTCCCTCCAATGAAATCTCCCTCCTGTAAAACAGAACAGACTTGTTAATCTTGTTTGGTATGTTTTTTGGGTTTTGTTTTGTTTTTTTTTTTCCCTCCAAATCAGATACTAGTTGTGCAATTAACCAGCAAACCCTCTGGTCATTCCCACCTCTCCCACCATGAGTTTCCCACCTCCTCTCCGAAGCTTCAGGGGCCAGGGAAAGGGCTACCCTTCCTTCCCTCTGCCACCCTCAGTGTCGGACCTAGTGGCGATATAGTCACAGCTCAGGTGGCTGATCTGTCTGAAAACCAGCCCTGAAAAAGAGCTGATCTAACAAGAAATATTAGCTCACTCTGTGGCCACACAACTGCTAAGTGGGATGCACCTGAAGTAACAGGAGCATAAAGCCAGAGACTAAAAGTGGGACTGCCCCTTACAGCAACAGCTAGTCATTAGGTCAGCTGAGCTCTACACTCAAGTCGTCAAATGCTCATCAGTCATTTTGTGCTTGGCAGAACTGAGCTATGGAGAGCTCCAGTGGGAGAAGAAAGGGAAGAGAAAAAGAGGTGGGAAGAGGCCGCCCAGGGTAGGAGTGAGCTTTTCTTCAAGCAGTACTCCAGTAGTAGCAGACCTGTTTCAAGGCAATCCTAAACTCATCTCTCCTTTCCCACAGTTGTTCCAAATACTGAAACTATTATTTAAGTGGCCATACTCCAAGTGAGAAGGCAGAAATATCCACTGGAGGAGGAAAAAAAAAAAGTAACAGGCTAGCAAAGAACAAAAAGCTGAAGTCACAGACCTCTTAAAATGGTTCCCTTAAAATATAAGGGGATAAGGTAATTATCATTCATGGAAATAATTGTTAAACAGGTTACTGTTTAATGGCTTTAGTGTAAGAAGTCAAAAGAAGACTCTCTACACATCTTATAAAATATTTTAATGCTAAGCGGCCACACAAGGTCACACATCTGTGCACCTGCTGCAAAGACCGTACTCACACAAAAGCGAGTACCAAAACCACAACCTCATGATGGCATATGCTTGCTGTAAATCCAGGATCATGTGGCTTCAGCAAAGACAACTGGACTGTCAGCAGCATTCAGAGAACTGCACCCTCACTCTCTTTGGCAGGGAACGATTTCATCTTATCTACTACAGGCAGAGAGACCCAAACTCTGGCCTCACAAGGACTGGAGTGGATGTCATGCCCCGAGTTCTCATTTACTTGTCAACCATTTACCTCTGTCTCCATGAGTTCATCTGTTATTCATGGCTATGCTTTTCACAAACAAATAAAACCTTCCTCATGAGCAAAGGACCCTATGGCAATGACACTTGTGATAACAGGTTATAAAGATCTCATCCCGCTGTAGATGAAACCAGAAGTTATTCTTCAGAAACAACATTAATAAGCTGTAGCAGAGAGCAGGTAGTTTACCAACACATCTATTCCATTTCTCTGTTATTAACAAAGCACAAGGATAAACTTCAGTTCAATAACTCAACTGGTGTCCTGCTCTTTCATTTTCAACAACTGCTCTTCCTGGCAGTGCAAACAAATACCTTCACTCCTCCTTGTTATATTGCCAGATATAAAACAACGTTCTAGTACTAAGTTTGACCTCGTACTTACCTTCCACATTTTATATTGTACCTTCAGGCTTCACACTGCACTGTCTGAATCATAATTCCCTTAACACTTCAGGGAAATACAGCCATTTTTTACTGGCTTTTACCACTGCAAATACTTTAAACTTTGGCTGAGCTGAGCTGTGCTATGCTGTGCATTGGAGAAACGGTGCGATGGCTCCTGCTTGGTCCCTATCTCTTTGTGCACAGTTACTCTTGAGGACAAGCATGCATTACCCACTGCTCCTCCATACACAAAATTCAAGTCCTGGTCAGCGTGTCCTTTAGGATTCAAGATGGCTTTGGACACATGTAGATCAAAGGCATGTTGTAGTTAATGCCTGGCCGCTCAACACCTGGATCATAAACTACCAAATCCATCAGCTTAGGAGGTTTCAGAACAATCTTAAATGGCAGCATTCCTTCTGTTTATCATTAATGCACAAATTTGAAAACAACTAATCGTGACTTTAAAACGTGGGAAACCATCCTTGTGATCACGCCATGAATCTATAGCCAAGTAACTGCATTAGCCACTGCACTGAACTGGAGGCTATTGCAACATGAGATGGCTAAGCGAAAGCCAGTGCAGCTGCCCAGTCTCCCTAAATGTCAAGTGCCAGGCTTGGCACTTGGACGAAGTGCTTATATGCAGGCTATCCTGCACGGCCAGGCCGGGAGAACGAGGGAAAAGTGAGAACACGTCTCTCCCGAGGGTGGGCCTTCCCCAGGGGTATCAGATCCGACCCCCAGGAGAGCCTGCTCCCATCTGCCTAGGAAGTTTTCCAGCACCGGTTCAATACCATCTAGTGCTGATCTCCACTTCTGGCTTTCAACGTGGCTTCAACACCGCGCGCCGGAGACTCTGTGCCTGTACTTGCACACACCGAGGCACACCACCCTACATCTACCGTTTCCTCTAATAAAAGGAAACAGAGGCTCCTTGAAGAGCAACCCTCCCTCGGCTTCGTGCCTTACACCAAAACCTGCCGCGAAATTAACCGCTGAGGATCAGGTCTCAAGAAAACCCCGCGAGCCCGAGGCGCCGGTGACCTACAGGAACCTGCATCCTCAAGGAGGACAAAAAAAAAAAAAGGAGGAAAGAAGAAAAAGGAAGAAAGGAAAGGGGGGGGGGGGCGGTGTCTAACCCCTCAGCAGCACCCAACGCCCGAGGCGGGGAGGGGGCTCGGCCGGGCGCCCCCGGCCCGGCCGCTGCCGCCGCCGCCCCGCGGGAAGGGGAAGGGGGTGCCGCCGCCGTTCCCCGCGGCACGGCAGGTGCACGGCCGCCCCCCGCCCGCCGAGCCTACCCGGTGCCGCTGCGCTCGCTCTGCCGGCGACGGCGGCTTCCTGCTTCCTGCTTGAGCTGAGCGGAGCGGCCGGGCGCGGCTCCGGCTGGCCGCGTTGCCGCCCGGCCGCGGGGAGCTGCGCGGCGGGACCGGTCTGCCGCGGCCCCTCCCCTCCCCGCCGCGCCCCGGGGGAAGAGGAGGAGGAGGAGGAGGGCGCCCCGCGGCGGCCGGGCGGGCCGCGGCTCGGCGCGGCGGGCGGCGCTGCGCTGCCTCCGCGAGCGGGGGGCGCCGCTAGTGCCGGCGCGGGGTGGGGGGAGCGGCGGGCGGTGGGGCCAGGCCGCGGCGGCCGTTAGAAGTTGCGCCATCGGCTCACGCCTGCCTGCCGGCCGCCCGGCCCCGGGCTGTAACGGCCACCAAACCGCCGCCCGCGGAGAGGAACCGCGGCCCCCGGCCTGCCCCTCGCACACGGAAGTGGGATCCCCCCCCCGGCCGCGGTGCCGGGCCGCGGGGCTCGGGGGGCGGCGGCGCAGCTCCGCTGCCGCCTGGGGAGCCGCGGAGAGGGAAGCCGTGCTCTGAGCAGGCGCTATCTACAGTTTTAACCCACTAGTTTTTAACCCGAGGCGTCCCTTGTTTGTCACGTTTCGGAGTTGTGGCTCGGGGGTGGCTCCATACGCTCCAGCTACGCTTTTTTTTTTCTTTTCTTTTCTTTCCTTTTTTTTTTCTTTTTGTCTGACATCGAGAGTTTGATTTCCGATGAAGTCACTATTCCCCGTGCTGGGTAAATTTGCACAGGTGTACAAGTTAGCACTGCCAGTGATCCCCCTGAAATCACTAACGCTATTTATTCTGTTCAGCCACGAACATTCAGAAGTCATGAGCCAGCCTTCCTGAAAACTGACAGAAAAAAAATCGATGGGACTCTTTCTTTCAAACAGAAATCACTTATTTATTTTATTTGCCTTCTGGTTTCCTGATTCTGCAGTGTGTTTTCATTTGCAGTAACTATCCGTATTTCAAAGCTTCGCTATCTATACAAACGCTCGCTTCCAGGGGCTGGTGTATTTCTTTGCCTTCATAGCCTTACCAAAGCTTGAAATGTGATTCTGGTTTTTTAATCCAGAACTTAATAATTGTTAACAGTTGCTGCGTGCAGGTTTTAATTACTCTGTGTAACACAGTTTCCTCCTTGCAGTTCCTTGCCTGCCTGGCCCCGGCAACCTGCTTATGGCACTCGCTAAAATGTAATTTTTATTTCATTCCTTCCCTCTTGCCTTGCACTGCCTATGTCAGCAATCACAATAAAATAAGCTCTTCGACTCCCAGTGAGATTTTCTTAGGCCTGATGTTTCAAACCCTTACACACATGCTCTGCCTCACTGCACAATGACAGCAATGATACTTTTCCTTCACTTTCTCCCAGTCAATAAACAAGACCACCTCCCTTAAAGTAGTATTTGCAGAGTCAGGTTCCCGGAGTTACACCTGAGTGTTGCAAATGCAGGCAGGCGTTGCACAGACTGTTGTTTTTAAACTCATCACTAGCAGATGTAGATTCCTGCCCAGACTCACATCCTTCTAGCTGAGATTTGTAAATACTGAAACTGAGGTTAAAAAAAATCTTCCTATCTCCTCCCCAAATGCTAATGCAATGGTCTTGATTATGATCAACCTTGTCTTCTACGTAGACGACTTTAGTTCATAGATAAAAGCAAAAGCTCCTACTCAGCACCAAAAGGTCTAGCATTACCACAACTTTTACAGAACCATCGTGTGGTATAAGACAAACTATAATTTCATCGCATGTCTTGGGGAAAGGACAGTGCAGAATTGCTTATTGACAATACAGTCCTATGTCATTTATGAATCCAAAAGAAAATAATCTGCCCTAACCCCTCATTGGCTCAATTGAAATGGCCGGCGCCCTAGGCAGGAGAATTAAGCTCATCTGATTCTTACGCTCTGAGACGGAGCACAAACAGGGATGTACCAGAGGTGCTTTAGCTCTCCACATTTACTGTTCCCCATATGATACTGCATGAACCGGATAAGGAAATACTTCAAGACTCTTTTTTTCTTCTGAGCAGGTGCATTGTGGAAATTGCTAAGAGGATATTTGTTCCTTGAGGTAGAAAAACACATCAGATAGAGACAGGGGTAAAACAGCCTGAGCAAAACATCAACATATGTTGATGTTTATAATTTCTGCTGCATTAACCATTTAGCAGAGGCAAAAATAGAAAGGGGATGTTCCTCTAGGAAACGTGCTTTACTTGAAGCATGCCACTGCCTTTTTGCACCAGCACCAGATGGCACCCAGACACCACTTATTCCGACTGGCACACACAAAAAAATGAAGACTTGTCTCTTTATAGCAGAAAAGGTAAGACCTACCTCACTGCATTTGTTTGCATGCATAATTAGCCATCCCAAATTATCATGACAACTACTGTCATTATGCAGGAACTTCAGATTTTCAAAATTTATTTTGGCTTGGCTCTTTTTCAGTTCCTTAAAGAATTTAAACTTGCTTATATCTTTCTGTCTTCAGTTACAAGCAATTTGCAAAAAGTGCAAGCCAAACAGCCACAAAACCCTTTTTTTTTTTTTCCTGCTTAAAGTAGAAATCACATCTCCCACTAAAATAAAGGTCTCTCCTAAACCATTCCTCTAACATCACTGAAGACTACTGGCTGCCACATTTGGCACAGCTGCTTTCTCTGCTGTGCTACTACTCGTTACCAGCAGCTAAAGCTGTCAGAAGCCAGCAAATAAGTAAGAACACATATATATAAGGAGTGATTTGAGCTTGTACTGCTGTTTACAGTAAGGTGTACGGCATCAAAGGAGAGTCAGAGGTCAACCTGACATAAAAAGAGTTCTACAGCCAGGAATAAACAGCTAACAAATAAAGCACAAACAACATTCTTTAAAATAATATATATAGTATCAGGCCTCACAGAAGAGAATAAAAAGGACATTTTGCCAGTTCCTGTTCAGAAAAAAACCACAAATGAAGGATATTGTTCAGGAAATAGTTGTATTGATAGTAAACATAGCAACAGCTGGGCTTTTTAAGTCTCTGGCAGCATTCACACTAGCGAAAATAAAAAAGGGTGTGTTCTTGTCTCCAAAACCAAACAGAAGTAAAGGTATAGGCACTGGCAGATGTTTAGTTATACTTCTGCTAACACCTCTTTTGGAAAATATAATTTAATTCCCTAGGTAGACAGGTCGATTTTATTTCCACTGAACAAGAGTTGTGCTCTTAACTCCCCAAGCCCTGATTTAGCAAAACACTTTGAAGTCAGTGATGTCAGTAGTCTTTCGTTTGCTGAACACATGATGCTGGCTGACTGAGGTCTAAATGCAGATTACTGCATCCTTTACGTGATTAATGTATCTATTTTCCTTCCAGTAAATGGCATGAGCATATTTTATGATTTATAATTGCATGGACGGAAAAGACTAATCAGTTTAGCCATTGAGTGATCTCTTTGCCTAGGGGAATAGAAAAGTTAATAAATTCTTTCCATAATAATGGGTTGTTAAATAGTATTTTACTATATAAAAGTTGATATTTTCTTAGACTTTATTCCAAACAACTAGCAGAATTCCCAGAACTGATATAATCATGGCTCTTAGCTGCCTTTATTAGTTTTGCATGCTTTGTTTTCCCATCACAGCAGCTGGGATGTTATATAAGCAATTTACATCAACCCTGGGTGCAATCCAAATAGAACCTGCCATCAAGCCTTGGCAAACAAAAAAATCCAAAAGCGCCAAAAAGAAAAACCAGGGAGAGAGACTGTGAAGGACGTTTCTATATGGATGGGAGTGGACAGATAACAGGCCTACTTTAGCCATATTCAGGAATGGCTGGAGAGGAGCCAGCTTTGGCTCTTCTTTTGGAAGAGCTAAAGCTGTATATATGTATACACGTAACACAATATGTCCTGCCTGTTAATGGGATTTTTTAGCTCTGGCACAGAGCCGCACTAATATGACTACATAGCTTCCAGACTGGTACTTTTGTCACATCTAGCTTGCAAGAAAGCTAGTGAGAAACACCAGTGAATATTTTCAGAAAAGGAGATCAGTAAGCAAGATCGCTGTGCCAACAAAGCTGTTTCCCCAACCAGATCAGGACAATACTCAAGAACTAAAGACGACTTACGAGGAAAATCTATAACAAATCGAACATGAGTGGCAGTAAAACTGCCTCCATAACTCCTACAGAAGGAGAGATATTGATATAACTTCAAAAAACATTCAGGAATAATAGCATTTATTTGAACCCCATGAGTTGCCTATCAGCCTCCCATTGCATTCAGAAAAATGAGATCAGTTATGCTGATCATATTCTACTAATAGTCTCACCGAGGCTTTTCAGAAGGGTGCAGAGCAAACTGTTAAATCATCTGATGTTTTCTGATTAACGATTTTTGTGAGAAGCAGTTACAGCAACAGTGATGTCTCCTGGGGTAGGAGCTACTGAAGGAAGTCCTAGGCAGAGCTACCACATGTGGCCTGTTGTAATAGGGACCAGTGGCCCCTACAGCTGGGATGCAGGTTCCCTGGTTAGAGACCCAGACCAGCCCTCTCATACCTTCCGCTGCCTGCTCACAGGAAAATGGTCAAGAATGTACTGAGAATCCAGGATTTTAAAAAATATATTTTTACAAGCTGTATTATTATAAATGGAGTCTGCAAAACAACATATAGACCATCTTGCCTTCCATATGATTTCCTTTACCAAAGCCTGGATAAGAACAATGCGTACACTGAAGGAACGATATAAAGAAAACGCCACTAAAACGTACGTAGTCCCATGATCGATCGATTTGTCTATCTGTCTGTCTATCTGCCTGCCTATCTGTCTATCTGTAATCTCTTTGCATTGGCCTTGCACTAGAGGAATATGAGGAAAAATGTAGCCTTTTTATTTTCTTTTTTTTTAAATGCTTATTCATCCCTTTTTTTTTTTTAATCTCTATTCATGGGAGTTCCAATGCTTTCACGATACATGCAAAAACAACCGAATATTCCAAGAATGGAGCCAAACAGAAGAAAGTTTATTCTGAGGTTCTTATCTTGAAGAATTTAATTCTGTTTCCAGCAGGAAACAGGAAAGTTTCTCTTGTTACTTTGCCTTTATCTCTACTCCTCTTAAACTGACTAGTGAGCTGAGTAGAAGTGCAAGAAAGGGCTACAGAAACAACTACTGAGGAGTAAACAGATTAAAATAGACAGACAGATTGGGTCAATTTCCTTTCTCCACACTTATGGGCGAGTGGAGGGTAGTCATAAGAGAAGAAAGGGCTGAGGTGTTTTTTAATTCACAGAACATTCACCAGTCTATCAACGCTTGAGATAAAAATCAAACACCAGACTAGTTACAAATACTATGTATGGTAAAAGCCGAAACAGCCCAGAGTGGAGAGCATACACTAAAGCAACTGCACCTTGCATGTCATAAAGAAGATAAAGTATGAAGGTGTCCAAGGGGACAGGAATGAGGAAGCAGCACGTTAGTCCCATCTACCTCAATCATTTCACTCTTCTGTACTGAATTCATTCTGAGTTACCACATTAGGACTTCAGATATTCTGAACAAAAGCATCGTGCTGCTTTTTCTTTATGTCATCATTACAAACTATACTTAAATAAAGAATCTTAGGTTTGGGTTTTGTTTATTTAATGAAACAACAGCCATATGTAGAGAAAAGTAGAGAAAGGCTATACATAATAATTAATGCTACTTTATTCTTTTACTGACCATAAGATGTGTTTTACCTCATGATTAATGCTGACTGTCATAAAACTCTAGAGCAAAGACACTAGCAACAACTGCCTAAATTGAATAGAAATGACCTGTCCCCATTGCACTTTAATGGAAAGGAAAACCCTCTGTGTAAAAAAAAACCCTTGAAACTTTTCCTATATGTCTGCCTTGGCAGTAAGTTCAGAGAAACTGGAGACAGGGTTTAGCTACAGCAGAGCACTGCTCCCTGGATATTTTGGAGGAGGAAATTGGAGAGTTACATTTAGCCAAAATGCAATGAAGTACTACCACTGTTTCAATAATTACTCTCACAGTCTTTTTTCTTTCCTGATCATCCATTTTTCAGGCTATCCCAAAGTAACCTGTGCTTGGGAAGGCAGTTCTGAACTGAGTGGCTAGAAAGGTCATTCAGTTGTTCTCCTGGCTTGCTTATGAGCACAGAAAGATGCTACCTTCACTTGGTAGACATGCTGAGCAGCTTTCCTTTTGCTGTAAAGGGCTTAAAACAGAGCCGTGTGAAGAGAAGTTCCCATTTTGCAAAGGATTTTGACATTTCAGAACCTGGCCTCATTCTGAATTAGATTAAAAAAAATACCCAAATAGATGGAAGCTGGTGATAGTAAATTTGATTTTGTCCAATGTTTTCTCATGTAATCTAAGAAAATATTCTATTCAAGATATTTTGAATTCTTTAACTGTGTTTGATAGTATATATTGCAGAATAGTAAGAACTCTTCAAAAAACCCTGAAATCCTTCTTCCCAAACAGGAACTCCAATTTGGATGTTATTTTAATTCCCTTACATTACAGTTTTCTCCCAAAAGGTTGATGAGAGCTACCTGCTTTATATTTCAGTTTCTAGAGGAAAAGAGTTGGTTTCATTAAGTTTCTCTGGCAATTCCAGTTTATACTTAGTTAGTATATGATATTGACCATACAGTATATTAGCCTGTAGTTTTAGCTTGTATAATCTGAGAAAGGCGTAAATTAATGCCTTTTAAGAGATAACAAAATATTTCCCTACAGAATTCTGTTTTTTAAGTATCTCTCAAAAGATACAATCTTGCCTAGGCTTCCCTTCCCCCACTATAAGAAATAAATTGTCACTTGCATGTCTAATTTAGCCCAGAACAAAACTTGACTTGAGTATCCAAGGACCGGGCCTCAGAAATTAATCAACTCTGTGAATAATGATTTAACAATATGTAAAGTGAGGAAATCAACTTTGAGTCAGGGAAATTACCTCAACTCTCCCTATTATTTTTCATGGCAGAATTTGAAAAGAAGACTCCCAAGAGCCACGTCACTAGCTGGGTAGAGAAAAGCAAATTCAGAGGCATTGCCTCTGGCAGAAGGATGCAGGGTTGGGCAGGGACCTAGGACAGAATGCTCCTGGAGGGCAGGAAAGCCAAAGTGCACCAAGGCTGGATTAACAAGCATGCCACCTTTACCACATCAGGGGAATGTAAATGTAATGTGAGCAGCCTGCCGTATTTTTTAGCACCCTTTTGAAGGGAGATGCTGATTGCAGTTTAGAGGTAAACAAATAGACCTACCATTTCTAATGTCCGTTGTGAAACATATGTTTCCAAAGCTCAGTCAGTACTGGAAGCATCCCTGAGGCCAAGGCCTGGCACAGCAGCATTTCCCCTTCAAAATCTCTACTCTCTGCACTGCCAAAGGTCTCCCCCCTCCTAACACAGGGTAAAGTCCAAAGTGAGCCAGGAGCATAGCAGGCCTTAAAAGTGCCTTTTGGGCATTCCCCACTACAGAGGCTTGCATCTAAGTTCAAAGTGAGCACCTCCAAAGCAGAATAAAAGGAAAGCCAGGGCTGTCCTCTCCTGCAGAATGCACTATATGGAGTCCTCTGTCTAGCAGCCCTTTGCTTCACTGTGTCACTCTGCCTTTCCCCATTTGTAAACATCTCTGGGAGCAACGGCTTTGAGGGCTGCTTCCCTGGAGCTCTCTCTCTCCAGTCAGCTTCTGCTCAGTCTATACGTGAGGAGTTTCTCCAGGATAGCTCCAAGCTATGCCAGCTGCTGTCCTCTTCTGCCAGGGCGACAGTCAGTGCCAGCAGCTGTCAACAGAGCCGTAGTCAGAGCAGAGCAGATAATTAGCACATTCACTAGCCCTCTTGGGCCTCTTGCCATATGAGATTTACTTAATTTCAAATTAAATAAATTACTCAGTTTACAAAATCAGCAGGACCTTGAGAGTATTTACAGTATGATGCTGGTCCTTTGGTTTGACCTAAAAGAGGAAAGAACAAGAAAAGAAGGGTGATATTAGCCCACAACTGGAAACTGCTTTCAACAGCAACACACTAACTTTAGTCTGACTTTGAAACACACTTGACGAAACGCAACTGGAAAACTAGAAACTACAAAATATATCTTCCTTGCCACTAATTATATGCATTTGTATAAGCTAGTTACCCTCACAAGACAGTTACTCAGTATAGAAAACTTTAAATAATGCATCACTCATTTAGGTCAAACTATGGGATCCTGGCATACAGATGTTTGTGCCATCTGCCGTTTCTCAGTTTAGGATAGTTGGAATCTTATAAAGAAATACTTCCTGCCCTTTTCCCAAGAAAAGTGAACTGTCCCTCCCTCAGACCTCCCCTTCCTCTTTCAGGACTCTGAAACAATGCATACAGCAAAACCATTTAGTGATAATTAGGCAGAATGTATTTGACAGCTTGTCCCTGCTTCCTGTTTGTGATGTCCCCTTGGCTAAGTGAACTTTCAAGCTAAAATACATATCCAGTTATTTGCCATCGAGTTTGACAAGGAGCACCACTATATAAATCCCAAACATATTTTCCCCTGCAACTCCGAGCCACACAGTCTGCTTAGAGTTAATATGCCTTTCACAGAATGAATAACCATTTTTTCATAATTAGAGATGTTACCTTGCTGCAGATAAAGGGATTTAGCCTTCTTTAGGTGCAAAAAGAAACTTAGGCATCATCATGAGCAAGAAAGGAAAAAATGAGCAGACTATACTCGGGGTAAGTGTACGCATATCCAGTTCTGCAGGAGGTAAGTGATTAGAGCAGTAATTTGCATACTCTGCTCTCACGTGTTAACTGTACAGCCATTACACAAATTAGACCACCCCCTAATCAGATGCTGGGGATTTGCGTGAAAGAGAAATAGGTATACAATTTTGAGTTAATAAATGTACATTAAGAGTTTCTTAATGCTCTGTCAGCTAGCAAAATTTGATTTCAGCATTCTTTAATATTTCAGACAGAAAGCACTCTCAAATTAGTAACTGACTGCTAACTCGGAAGCTAAAAGGGAGAGGGTTTATTAGCTAAGAATGCAATGACGTGTAGCAATATTTGTCTTCCTTTTTCATCTTTGCCCAATTTAAAACAGAGACACACTTGCCACATAAGTGACATATCTTAGTACCGGCTATTTAGATTGCTCCTACAAAAACTGACAAAGTTACCGGAATATATGGTGAATCTTCGTATAAAGGTGACCCTGGTTTTCTTCTATTTTGAGTGGTGAAGTTTGGACCTAGATTATAAGGTGACCTTCATCACATTTTCTAATCACTTGCCACTCCTTTTGCTGCCTACCTCAGAAACTTTATCTCCTCTGCCTAGCTAACTGCTTCTCACCACAAATTTCCTCATACGGCTCCTCTTTCAAAACCTCGGCCATGAAATTACTATGAGAACTGCGGTGATTTCCCCAACTCCTGTATCGCAGACAGACCCTGATTCCCACCAAGCTCCTGCAAGTACTTTGAAGCAGGTAAAAGAGCTGCCGCTTGGCAGAGAAGCAAAGTACCGCTTGCCATTGAGCAAGACAACCTGCTCCTCAGCGTCCACAGGAACTTGGCATGAGCCACAAATGCAGTGGCTATCAATTCCCTCAGCCAAAGAAGATTTTTAGGGCATTTTCATCTGTAAAGAACAACAAAGTACTATCTTGTATTCAGGTAAATAGATCATATTTAAGAACGATTGCTTTTGATTGTTGCTGCTCACGTATGAAACATAGACAAAAATGTGATACACAAAATGCAAAACATGTCCTGTCCGTATGGGATATTATAATTGCTTTATATACACAGAAAACCATTACTATGATCATCCTTCTCACTCCTATTGCTCATGAACTTACTCCCTTCTAGTCTCCTCAGCCTTTTGAGAAAGGAAGATCTTCTTCCTACGTTAACTTAGCTGTTATTTTATAAGCATGGCATCATGTTTGCCAGCTGAGGTGACTGAGCTTCTGATCTGAGTTACAAGGATCAGTTGTGAAGCTGACTGAAGCAGAGAAACTTTTCTCATCTAGAGAAAAGTCAGAATACAAAGAATTTTCTAACTATTAAGATCATTGAGAATTGCAGTCATTAGAAGGAGGACAAAAATCATTTAGTGAAAGTAAAAGCAATTGTGTGAGCAAAAGATGTTTTACGTGATACAAAAACCCTGGATGCAGGAACCATTTTCAAATCTGAAATGCTGTTTACAGCTGAACAAAAACTACTGGGAACTCTCAAAAGGCATGAAAGAAGGTCTGTGACTGTTTTGAGAGTCAGAGGTCTCAAATCCCATCTCCAATGTAACAAGCCTGTTTCATAGCACTTATAGTACAAGCATAGGGAAAACTAAATCAAAGAAGAGTACAACAGATCAGACAGTCAGTCTCCCATGCTCCCATGCGTTCGCCTATTAACCCTATAATCATGTGAGACTTGCTGCACCTCCTTCAAGGATTTCGGCACTGACGGACAAGAGTCGTGGGGGAAGCTCGCCAGGCGGAGGGGCTCTGATCCCGCGGAGGAGGAACTTTTCAGTTTCTCTACAAATTTTCTCTGCTCGCGCCTGCTACGCTTCTCCTCAGAGCGCAGACGGCCACACGAGGCGGCTGGGCGCTGACCCAGCCCCGGGGCCCCTGCCGCCCTTGACTTCCCCGCTCCCTGACCCCGGCCGCAACAAGCCCAGCAGCCCCGGGGCCGGCGGAGGTTTAGGGGAGCGCACCCAGCCGGGGGGGCCCCAGCCTGCGGCAGCCGCAAGCCGCCCCGCCGCCGCAGGGGGCCGCCCCGTCCCCTCCCGCCGCCATGGCGAGGGGCGGGGCCGGCCGGCCGTTGCTCTCAGCACCGGGGACAGCAGCGCGAGCGGGGGGGGCGGCCGCGCGGCGTTGCCATGGCGGCGGCGGCGCGCGGCCCCGCCCCCCCCCCGCGCCCTGGTTGTTGCCACGGTAACGGCGGCGCCGAAACGGCGCCATGTCGGAGCTGGGCTCGGAGGAGTCCGAGGAGTCCGAGGCCCCGGCGGACTTAGGGGTGGGCCGGGGCGGTCGAGGGTGTGCGGCGGCGAGGGCCGGTGCAGGCGCCGCGGCTGGGGAGCCCCTCGCTGCGGCGGTGCGGAGCAGCACGGGAGGGGAACCGCGCACGGGTTGCGAAGTGCTCCGCCACGCGTGCCTCGGGGCCACGGGGGGCGGCGGGGAGCGCAAGCGGGGAAGGGTAGAGTGAAGGTTAGTGGCCAAGGGGGTCTGGATCCTGTACGTGAGCCGTGCCGAGCCCGGGAGAGCTCTCGGAGTACTTTATCAGTGGGCACGGGAAATTTGCAAGTGGTGCCGTAGTGTTTTTGGTCGGGCCCTGCCTAATTTGCTCCAGCGGATGAAAATGAGTCATCTGCACGTTGCAGTAGTTTGTCAGGAAGGGAGGGAAGTCTCTGGGTGCCAGGATCTGCTGGAAGAGCCTTGCATAGGCAGTAGATTTATTGGCCAAGCGCTCCTGCAGACCCTGATTCGAGCAGAACTGGCGTGGCTCCGTTTCGTCCCTCGTCAGAGTAGATTCAGTCATGTCTCTCCCTCTTGAAAATTCATTTCTATTTCTTTACCTTGTGTGATCAGGAATATGATGGTGAACGCAATTCAGAAGGTGAACGACATGGACGTGGAAAAGCACGACTACCCAATGGTGATACATATGACGGAGAATATGAGCATGGTCTTAGAAATGGACAGGTGGGACAGTAACTGTGCTTATGTTTCAGCAGTTCTGTTAGTTGGGTAATATATTACAGTGGGAACTGACAAGTACTTTATCTACACCAAATATGTTTCAGGGGACCTACAGATTTACAAATGGTGCTCGCTACGTTGGAGAATATCGTCAAAACAAAAAACACGGCCAGGGCATTTTTTTTTATCCAGATGGATCAAAATATGAAGGTAAAACACAGAAAACAGTTGCAAGGATATATATAACTGGAAGGATACATTTTTGCCCCCTCTGGAATGCCAGGAGATAGTTAAATGGATTGTTCATTATTTTAAGAAGATACCTTTGCTGTGAAACTCTTTCCTTTCATTCCTCTTTTACTACAGGCTCTGTGAGGGATACGGATTTTTTTTATTTATGTAGATTTATTTATGTAGATTTATTTGGATTGTTGTGAAAAGTGTGGTATTTAGTAGCAGTTTATTCTTCTCACATCTTCCTTTCAAGTGGTGTATTCCAAGTCCTGAGTAATACTGAACACCTCTAAAAATCACTACAATCTTGTATCAATTAATATAGAAATTAGCTAGATTCATACATGATAACTTTACAAAACGACCACTACACAGCACAATGCAATATACCACATCTCATTCTATTTTTTATCATGTTCTCATTAAAGGAGACTGGGTGGATGACCAGAGACATGGCTATGGAGTTTATACCTATGCAAATGGAGACAGCTATACTGGAGACTGGTTTAATCACAATAGGTTTGTTTCATTCTTACAGTGATTTTTCAAGTCACCCAATGGCTTTGAAATGCAAAAGTTATAACTTTTTATTGAAAAGTTATTTTCAAGGGAGGACCTTGGCAATTAAGTCTAATCCGAGTCATTTCAGTTACTTAAATCATACAGTTGTAATACCTTAAGTATAACAACATCCTATACTCTTAATCTTCAGCAATATACAGCAAAATTATTATTTTCTCCTTAGGCATGGGCAAGGTACGTACATCTACAAAGACACTGGATCTAAGTATGTTGGTGGCTGGATAAATGGAAACCAGGGAGGAGCAGCTGAACTTATCCACCTAAACCACCGATTTCAGGGCATGTTTTTGAATGGAAATGTAAGTGTGCCGAAAAATTCTATATTCATATGAACAATTAACATATAGTTGCATTAATATGATCTGTTACCACTTAAAATAAGAAGCTAGGCTCTCCATTTTTTGGACCATTTCTTGAACGATAAACGTAACAGGTGAAACAGAATTAATCTGCAGGACAGAACACAAAGTTTCTCTGCATCTTTGCTTTCAAACAATATTGTTATTAACCTTTGTATTAATTTCACAGTACAGTGCATTTTACGTTTATATGTTTAGAATGTACTAACTATAGTTTTGTTATTTTATATCTCTATAGCCTGTGGGTCGTGGCAAATATGTCTTTAACAATGGATGTGAACAGCACGGTGAATACGTACGCTCAGAGCAGGTAAAAGTAACAACGCAAACTATACTGAATATTGAAGAATGCTGTGAGTAAATCTACTGTCAAGTAATCTATAAAATGTCTTATAAATACTGGACTTAAAGTAGATCTAACCAGGAGGGAAGAGTAGTGGAGAGATGGTTAATAGGCCCGTCACAGCCATTCTGTTTAATAGATAGGCAACATTTTACCTCTAAGACAGAAAGCTGAAAGGTGTTAGTCATTCATAGTATTCAGCCAACTTCAGAGTTCTAAAGCATAGCTATTCTCTTCCAAGATTTGCAGCTGCTGAAGTTTCTCTACCTCTCAGTGCTTTAAAAGGCTACATCATTACCATTTTGTGCTGGTTTTAGAACACAGAAACATCATCTTCGCCACTCCCTTAATACCTGCTGGATGCGATTCTGGATTTTTTGAGTCCTCTTTTAGAATCACAGAATGGTTGAGGTTGGAAGGGACCTCTGGAGATCATCTAGTCCAACCCCCCTGCTCAAGCAGGGTCCTCTAGAGCACATTTCTCAGGATCGCATCCAGGTGGGTTTTGAATATCTCCCTCTTTAGGCTAAAGAGGAGGAAGAAGAGGAGGAGGAACGCTCATTACTCGTTGCACCAAAATGGAAAGTGACAGATATTACCAAAGTAACACTCTGGACACCCAATGTAGAGGAACCACCTTCTCCGAAAGAAGCCCTCCAGACAGCAGCAGAAGCAGCAGCAGAAGCAGCAGCAGAAGCAGCAGCAGAAGCAGCAACAACAGCTGTAGAGAAAGAAATGCCATCAAGTGCAGGTTTGCTCTGATGGACAGCTGGAAATATGCTTCAGACATTCTTCAAATATCCCCTGAACCCATGTTGCTTGGTTTTAATTTCTGATGGTGCAAGAGGCTTTTTTTTTCTTAGCCTCTAAAAAGAGGCTAAGAAAAAAGCCTCTACTGAGAGGCCTTTTTTGGTTATAATTTACCGAGTGTAGAGTATTAGGAACTTCCAAACCTATTCATAAGCTGCACAAGACGTACCTCTGATTTATCTCATATAGTATAAGATACAACTGTCTTGGGAAGCCATTTTAATCTCTTTCATGGCCCGATAGACAGACAGACAGATAAACAGTTGCAGAAAAGTTGGTGCTATTTCTCCCCAGAACTGCAGATTTCAGTCTGAGTTATTAGTTGCTGCATGACAATGACCAGGTGCAGATTTGTAAAAATTAATTTTCTTGCTCAAAGGAGACGTATTTCTAATTTCTCATGTTTCAGTCACTGATGAGTCTGCTGAGGGTGGGGATGATGAGCCTTCTCCTCCTGAAGTATTCAGTGAAGTTTTGAGCCCAATGAAGGAAGCAGAAGAGGAAGAGGAAGAGGAGGAAAGCAGAGAGGAAGAAGAAAACAAAGAAGATGAAGAGGATCAAGATAAGGAAGGAAGCAGGAGCAATCAGGTTGGTTGCATGACATGATGCATGTCAGTCAGCTGAAAACCTGCCACTGCTGGGAGGTCTGTTATCATGCTGAAGACAGTATGGGAAGCTCCACTTTTCATGAAGGGGCCAGTCCTCTAAAGAGATCTGCTGTTTTTGAGTAGTCAAGTTCATATATCTGAACTGTTTGTAGAAATTAGAAATCACACCACTGTGCAGCATCGTCTGTGCACGTACAGTTGACAGCTGCAAGAACTGCTAGGAGTCTGTAGTTAACAAAACTGAGTTTATAAGTTATTACACGTTTGTGCTAAAATGAGAAAACAGATTCCAGAGCCTTAGGAATTCTGGGGTTTTTGAGCACCCCACTTTTTCCCCTTGAATGAAACTGTATATTCTTATTCTCTCAACTGGAATTAAAGAACAGACAAAAACTATTTTGAAGAAACAAGTCTTAGGTATACATTATGAGCTGAACACTTAGCCAGAAGTTGGCATCTGACTGGTTTCTTCTATTACAGAATAAAGAGAGTTAGAACTTGGGTGCTCAGGTTTTCTTCTAGGCAGTTGAGAAATCTGCTTTAATACAAAACAACTAAGAAACAGCATAAAAGGGGGCAATCTATGTTTACCCATATTTAGTCAATAAGCCTCCACCCATTTAAAATGGGTTGTTTGCATTTATTAAATGTTAACGTCTGCAAAGCTACATATTTGATGCTGGGAAACATCAGGTAAATTTCTCCATTTATAATTAGTCCATATCCCAATAAATCAAAGCAAAAGCTGAGGTCAGAAACACTGTTACACCCTTTGAACATACACTGGAGGTATACCCTCAACATTTGGGGTAGCTCTTTGAATTCATCTAATTTACTTGCTCTCATTCTTTGCCCATCACCTCTGAAGCCGCTCTCCTGCTTCAGGGCAGACTAGTCAGCTAGCTGATATGAGGTGTAGGACTGACATCTAACAGCATCTCAGAGCTCAGATCAGATCCAGCAGGAATCTAAGCAGGGTTCCTGCAGAGCTCTGCTTTGAATTTGGGAAAAGTTCTTTGAGCCTGGTTTGTCTCAGACTCTTTGATTCAAACAAACATTTTTTGAATGAACTTGATTCTAACGCATTTTCTGGCCTACCCCAAGAAGACAGTTCTGGCATCCCCATTGTTTTTTGAAGAACAAAGTGGACCAATTATGTGTGGAAGCATAGAAATGTGATAGATGTTCTAGAAGTTCATTTTAGCTCTTTCATTATGTTGAAAAAATTTTAAAAGGCAGCGGTTTATTTCTAGGATAATTAGGCAACATATGTTTCCTTATCTTTATTGGTTTAGCAAGTTTAAGTTATAGTAAGAGGAAACGATTAGAAGAAAATATGCATTGTCCCATAGCCATCACTGTTTTCCCCCACACAGAATCAAAGGAAACAGGAACTGGATACAACTAAAGAGGAATAGAGCCAAAAAAGGACATTTCAGAGTAAATTGTTTCGGTATGGTAAGCCTGTAATACTTTTATAATAAAAATTTCTTTAACTGAGCCTTTTAATTGAAAATACTGTCACTTCTGTGTGGAATATATATTTCTGGCACACTTATGATCTCAGAGAGTGCTGTCTCAAGACCACTTTCTTTATTCCATGCAGCAGGTTATCAGTTGCTGATATTCTTGTTGATTATTCTGATTAAATGTTGATTATTCTGGCGTCATAAAGCTGTGTCCTTACATGCTTGCAGAATCAGGGCTTTGAAACACTTGACATACAAGTTCTTAAATGGAACGTAAATACATGCTATAACAGATCAGACCACATATGCCTGTAGACAAGTATATTGCTTCTGACAATCTGTATTCAGTTCTTCACAGGAAGATTACTTCCATGCCTGACAAGCACCTTAAGGTTGGCCAAAAATTCAGAACCTGGTATCCATCTTGGAAATTAGTTAAAGTGCTAGAAAGCAATCGTAAAATCATTTATGTTGGAAGGGACCTCAGAGTTGTCTAATCCAACCTCCTGCTCAGATCAAGGTCAACAATAATTCAAATCACGTTTCTCAGGTTTTTGTCCAGTCAAGTCTAGAAAACATCAAAGGATGGAGGTTGCGCAACCTCTTAGCAACATGTTCCAATACTTAGTTGTCCTCAGAGTGAAACATTTTTTCCTTATATTCAGTTATAACCTCCCATGTTTCAGTTTATGACCACCATGTCTTGTTCTCCTATTCTGTTCAGAAACAGAGAAACCCCTGGCTCTGTAACCCTCTCTTATGTATTGTAAGGCCTCTGTTATGTTCCCTAAAGCCTTCTCTTTTCCAGGCTAAGCAAGCCTAATTCCATCACTTTCTTCTCACAGGTCATAGGCTCACAGCCATCTCAGTGGCCTGCTGCTGGATTTGCCCAAGTTTATCAACAGTCTTCTAGTACTGAATTGGATGCAGTATTCCAGATGCAGTCTGGTATGAGATTTTTCAAGAGACCACAGACTCAAACCTCTCCCATTCTGGTAGTTCCTCTTTTCCTTGAGCCTTGTCTCTATGTACAGAGACCTAGGAGGTCTTGTTGATGAAGATAAAGACAGCATTAGGCACCCCTAGTTGTATCTATATCTACGGTCACTAGACCACCAGCTATGGGCCCACATTTTCCTTATTTATTCCTTTTCCTGTTCATGTAGCTGTAGAAGCTCTTCTGGTTGCCCTAAGCCCTCCTTTGCCAGTTTCAAACTGAGTTTTGCTTTCCTAACACCACCCTTAGATGCTAGGGTGGTATTTTTAAATTCCTTCATTGTAGCTTGTCCTTGCTTCCACCTTCTGTATACTACTACTTTTTTTAATCTTGCAGCTCAGTCTCAAGTGCCTGATTTAGCTTGGGGCCTTAAGTTGTTTACATGAAACTTTATCTACTTCCTCCTCCTGATCAGATTATCTGTAAGAAAATTACCACCATTATGTCACACTTACTGTTCTCTCCTCCAACCTGCAAGCTCTCAACCAGCGCGTAGGCTGTTCCGCAGAAGAGCTCCATTTATTCAAGCTGGTCTTTAACATAGAGGATAACCCTCCTTCTCATCTTCCCTTCCTGTCTTTGCTAGTGAGCCTGTATTCATCCACTGGAGAGCTCCATTTGTTTCAGCTGTCCTACCAAGTTGCAGTTTTTTCCAAGGATGTCAGAGTTCTCCATCTGCACCCAGAGCTCTAGTTCCTCCTGTTTTGCAGGATGGATCCATTTGTGCAGAAATACTTGAAGAAGGCTCCCTTTTGACTTGTTTTATCCTTCCCACGGGCTCACTTGCTCCCATGTGCTTACCACCCCTGAACTCCATTCCTTCACTTACTGCGAGATGTTATCACCATCCTCCAAGGTAGCAAGTTTAAGTCTCTCCTCACCAGGTTTGAAAACCTGTAGGCAAAATGATAGAAGCCAAAGCACTACCTGCGACAGCCACGCAGCCAGTTGTTAACTCTCAGGATTGTGTCCGCTCCTACTTGAGCCCTTCTCACGGAGGAAGGGGAAGACCACCCTGTGGGCTCCCACATCCTTTGCCCCCTCAAACCCTGTAGTCACTCTTGGTTTGCTCCAGGTCTCCCTTGGCAGTGTCATTGACACTCACTCTGCTGACCAACAAGCAGTAACAGTTGGAGGGTGAGATGAGCCTTAGCAGTCTCTCTATAACACCCAGGATCTGTTGTTTATCTGCAAAGCAACAAGCCTCCGATGACAGCACGCCTGGTCAGCAGACAGGTGCCCTTTATCCCCTAACAGGGGATCTGCAGCTACTACCGCTCATTACTTCCTCTTGGTGTAGATGCTCAACTTGGGTCCAGCTGGCTCTGAGGGCCCCCTTAATCACACCTGTCCCCTCCCCTCCTGTCCATGCTCTGTACTGACTCTGTGTTCAGGTTTGAGCTGGGAAAAGCGAGCCTTTCTTCTACTGCCAGGTTGCTTCCAGCAACCTTCCTCAGGGTAGCTCCCATCCACCACTCTGCCCCGCCATCCTCCATTCTCACACCACGTGGGCTGTCATCTCTGCAGGGCCCCTGCGAGACTCTGAAAACCTCCCACATGCCCTCCAGTGGGGCACAGCCCACTCACCTCCTCCCACAGGCTCTTCACCTGGTGGCACAGCCCAGGGCCATGCACACCTCCCACAGGGACACCATCATCATTCTCAGCCCTAGTTGGGCTTTCCCTCCAGCTACAGACAGAGACACCACCTCCCTCTGCCCAAGCCCGCTTAGATACACCAGGGGCACTTCCTCAGTCAGTGCTAGGGATGAAGCCCAGCAGCCCATCACCCTGGTACTGCACAATCCCACACTGCTTGGAGCAGAGCTTCTGTCCCCTCTCACATCTTGCCACCCACACAAGTACCAAAACCTCTCTGCTGAACTCCCAGCTAGGTAGCTGTTCCAGCACTCTCTAATCAGCAACCAGCTAACAATTAAACCTGCAGGCCCTTTTTAATCAAGAACTTGTCAATCAGGAAACAGCTGGGAAGAGATACCAGTTGCAGAAGCCCCTAAAGGCTATCAGGATCAAAAGGTTTTATATAAATAGTTTAGTAAGTTTAAAGTATGAAGCAAGGCAGAGCTGCAAAAAATATTGAGCAAGCACTAAATGCCATAAATGGATCTTTTCTCCTCTTCTGCAGGTGAATAAAGCTACTCTAAAACATTTCTTCCTATTAATATGTAAACAGTAGCTTAATTGTTAACATGTGTATGTGTCTGCCTTTATGGCTTTCTCATATTGTTAGAGTATTGGTATGAATGTTGATGGGCTTGGAACCTGGGATGAAGAGTTACCAGGCAGTAGCAGCTTGTTTTTAAAGTAAAATAACTGATTTTGGCCCAGATGAGGTAAGAGACGTTGCACCAATATTGCTGAAACATGACTCATTTTTCTCTTATTCACCTTAAAGCAGGAAATCTGTACTAAAATTTTATTTCAGGAGAAAAGGGGGAAACATTTTAACAAGTTCCTTTTCTTTACAACTCACAATTTCAGGCAAGATAAGCCCAGAAGTGTGAAAGTTAGTGATAAAAATGAATTAACAGAAAGTGGTGATAAGGAGACGAGATATATGAAATAAATAGAGTTTATTACTTCTCCCTGTAGTTTTTCCCCTAAAATGTTAAAACATGGTATGTTAAAACATCGGAAATGTTGTTGTGAGAAATATCATCAAGAAAATTCCCACGTGATCATTTCCGTCATATCTTACATGTCACTTTGTTTACAATTTTTGTGTGACCTCTGTGAGCCCTTTTAGAAGCGGTTATCTTTGTCATTTACTGTACATCCTCTTTTTGCTTTCTTTGGTGAACAGAAGTGCTGCATCTCCATATCAGTGTAGCTAGATCAAAGTAACCTTGAAAGTAATGTTGGGGTTTTTGTTTTTTCATGAAATCCTACAAGTCAATAGTTGCTTGTTTTAATATATTCCACTGTAAATTTGAGAAATATCTGCACAACATATTTCACCCTAACTCATTTCCATTTTTATGGTAGTCTTCAGTTCAAACTGAATTCATTCTTGGCTGATGTATGAAATTGCCTTTTCCCCTGTAGCAGCCAGTACTGTACTGTTTATTAGCACCTGAGTGACCTCCAGTGGTATACCTGCAAAAAGTGCATCCTATCTGCCACGCAATCAAGGATAGCTGAGGACGTCTGGAAGTCTCTAGTATGTTAAAAAGCGCTCCTGAAAAGATAATTCACTCCTTCTGGAAAACATCAGTGCTTTTGTTAGCAGAGACATTCCATTTCACTGTAACTTCCAGAAATACCTTTAGGCTAATCTGTAAACTGGTTAATAGTAGTACCTGTGTCCCTATCTGGGAGAGGGAGGAACCCCCCACAAAAGCTTGTTTTGCTAAAGTGTACCAAGCCCCTCTCACCCATCTGCCTTTTCACTTTTCAGTAGCAGGCAAATACCATTTTAAATAGTATTAGTTTATTTATATTGGAGACCTCTTCCTAAATAGTGTAATAAAGTAAGTGCTGAATGCTGGGATATGATGTTGAACTTAAGACTCTGGAGCTTTTCTTCCAGCTTTTCATCCTCAGATTATCACTCTGATGTCTGAATGGCTTATTCAAAGGCAGCACAAGTATTCTCTAAAAGTATTAGACCATTTTAACCATATTTACGTAATATTGATTTAGGTGCCTAACTTTATGCCTTTAAACCTATGACTTGTAAGCCACTATGGGTAAGTCTGAGCTCAAGAGTCAGTAATGGTCATCGAAATATGAAGCTGCTTATGAAAAAAATGGTGTTTAGAGTATCTATGTTCCACAAATCTTAAAAAATCATTAGGAAATGCCATCATATTTGACTTTCAGACCTGCTTCTTCCCCAAAGACAGGCCTCTCTTGAAATTTGACAAAGAGGCTGGTCACGAGAGTTCATTGTAGCTACAGGAGGCACCTGGGTTCTCCAGTTCTCTCACACCAAGGAGGTCTTGCAGTGCACCTATTTCCGCCTCAAAATGCAAGTATCTCTCAGAAAGAGGCCCATTTCACATTCACAGATGATAAGAGAAATGAGACCTATTTGACCCGTTGTCTAAAGTAGGCTTTTCCCTCTTTATTCCACTTCATGCTAAGGAAATTTAAGCTATTTTCCATAAGTGTTATGATCTATGCATGCAAGATGCAGGGAACATCCGTTCTGGTCTGTCAGATTTTATGAGTCTTCACTTCCTTCAAGTTTGAGGGACTGCAGGGGGATAGCTTGCAGTATCTAGGACTTCTTTTCTTCTAAGAAGACTCCACATGCAGTGGAACATAAGTGAACATCTTTTTTTTTTGGAGGGCTGTGCTGGAAGAGCAAACTGTCTTCCCCCCTGCCCCTTTAGAGGCCAATACATTTTTATACAGTAGAAAGTAGATTTTTTTTAAATGACTCTGTTCAGCCTGGGGAGTCTTACCAATTTTAATTTAGAAATAAGGCAAATATGTCAGAAATCAAATGTTAGGGGAAGGAAACGGGTTAAGGAGACATGAAATTGCTTTTGCAGTTGGTTCAACAACTTCCCCACGTACACACCCTGAAAGATGATGTCTCCTTGAAAGGGTCTGTAGGCCCAGCAAAGAGGTTATCCGTAATGTGCTTCTTTTAGAGACATAAAAAGGCATGGTTAGACTCCATGAAGGAATGCAGGGAACACATTGCTGTGCTCACTCCTGTATTCATCCAGCACAGAGCAGTTCTCTGCAGATAACAGCTCAGAATCCCAAAGTTATAGCCGCATTACCACAATGCCGTAGCTGAGCTAGTAAGTCCCATTATTTATTAAGGTTACATATTGGCATAGTTCTGTGCTGAGCTGGGTCTGTGGGAGCACCTCTCTAGGTCTGGCGTGAGCTCAAAGATCTCTGCTCAAAGCACTGCTGAGGTGTGCAGGTAAGCGAGCAGAGGAGCTACAGCACAAAAGCAGATGTCTGTGCTCTTCTGCAGCACTGAAATGCGCAGACAGCCCTGCACAACAGCACAGCCCACAGAGCCTGAAGTTTTACTGTGTACATGAAGTTGGAAACAAAGCCATAAAAGAGATTTGCATGTACATTCCTTATTCTTCCATCTGGAATAAACGACTTGGTTCCATTCGTGAAGGAGAGCAATTATTTATGATTCGTTTTCCAACTCCACATAATTACAGAGATATTCTCTTTGGCAGAGATACTTTCACAAACCACTCTTCAGAGGTTTTTTAAATAGCACAATTACTCTCCTGTGCTGTATCAGTTTCCGAACTATCCTCAAATACAGTGATCTACTATATGACTTAAAACTAAACACCATGCTATATAATAAATGAATTTCCTGAGACAACTGCGGGACCTCTTTTTTACATACATCTGGCTTGCTATTTTTTATAAAGACTGATGCTTGGGAAAGCTTCTTTTGAGTAAGCTGGAACTGGAGAATAGGATATATTGCATGTAGTTTTTATTTTGTATATTATTTATTCAGCTAGCTAGCCCACAAGAGAAACCTGGTAAAACACCTGGGAAATGACGACTCAGTATCAAACAAATGTAGGAACAGATGAGTCTTAAAAGACATTGCTCCCTCTTGGTACAGAAATAAAGTCATTGTATTTTAAATGTTTTCTGTTAAAACTGCATTAATGAGTTTTCATAAACAGAGTGCAACACAAAGACCTGCTATGAATTAAAAAACATATGTATGTTGGTGGCTTCTCTCTCCATTTGCTTTTTTCTTTCCCTAGTGATGTCTGAATACCAAAATGTTCCGGATTTAATCTCTGATCCTCCAAATGCTTAATTACACAAGTAGTTCTATTAAGGAGGCACCTTCAGATGAGTCAGGTTAAATGCTTCTAGCATTGTGGTCTTGTTTTTATTCTTTGCATCCTTAGAGGCAGAAGATGCTGCCTTTTGGAGTTGTTTGCACAATTTGTCTCTGAAGGAATAGGCAGGGCAGTATCTGCACAGATGCACAGCACTGACTTCACGTTACTAGAAGTTCCTGAGAGCCACAGGAGATGTGAGTGCTCCAGTGGAAAAGTCAGTACAAGGTACCAGGCTAATACTCTGTTGCAGGGTTTTCCTTCTGCACCAACCTCATGGCAGCAAAGCCTTCATGGGCTACTGCTGACGGTTGCTCACAATCTCTTTCTCCTCCTTCACTAAGTTAATTATTGAACCTGAGCATTTCTCACAGCAGCGGAAGATGAATTAGGATGGAGCAGTACCTCACCCGAGGAACCCAATCTCTACAGGATTCATGGGGTTAAACCCAGTGGAATTGTCAGTTGTCTTTGCCCCTGGGGGAAATGTGGAGAGAGTAGTCCTATATTGTCTTCTCACAGAAGAAGTCAGGGTGGATCTGGTCTTTACCATGGCTTTTTAATGCCTTTCCCAGCTTGTCATATGCATCAGGTAGTAGCTATCACCAGCAAATTTGCTGCTACGCTGTTCAGGCGAAGCTTCCTGCTTAGCTAAGGACACAGGTTTGGGGGCTCATGTTAAAAAACAAATCAGCCAACTTCCTTTGAATGCAGACAACGATACTGATGGTGGATTTCCCCTTTGCAGAGTACAGAGGCTTAGGTTAAAAGGGTTAAAATCTGAAAAGCAGATTGGCAGGATCCCAAAGAGTTCATGTGAGATCCTGCTGTTTCAGAGATGGGGAAGTGTCTTTGCAGGTGCCTTCAGAAGTAGGGTTAGTGGGGTTTCTAGCCAATACTGTCCCAGCTGCAGAAGTAGAAGAGAAGAGGGGAACAGTAATTTTCTGCTGCCACATGATGCTGAAGTCACCTTTAAACATACGAGGCTGCTGGGACTTTCCTTTCAGTGGGGATTCAGGCAAAGGCGGAGGCTGCAAGCCCCCCAAGAGGGGTAAGGTGCAAGGAAAAGGGGGGGAAACAGCAAAGAATGTGAATCCAAGCCTCTGCAAAACTACTCAAACTTCATCTAGTAAGCGCTTTGGTGTTTTGATTATAGTCCAATATGCTTCTGAAGGATAAAGAAACTGAACATGGTCCTGAGCGAGGGGTTAGAATCAGAAAGCCCAGAATGCTTTCAGGCTTCTCTCCAGACACTTTGTGAGAGGTATCAGATCTCCACAGAAAGCTGGACTGTAAAATTCAGTGATCCACTAACTCCTTCCTATACACCAGAATACAGTATTTGCTTTGTTCAAAGCTTTCATGCTGTTCTCAGGTTTAAAGAGAAATGAACATTTTAATTTTTAATCACCCATAAAGAAGCTGTAAAAGATCAAGACCGGACCCACACCCCCTTCTGAACTCAAGAAAAACTGCTCCATTTTCTATTCTTACACAGCATTTTAATAGCAAAGCTTCCAGGAGACAGTCAGAAATCTACCTGACTGCTTTATTGTGACTAAAAAATGTGCAAAGTGAAGGGAAAAAACCCTACTGTTCTGAGTCAGCAAAAATTCACATTAACTTTGCACCAATATCAATGGCTGCACAAGGAATAAGGCTTTGGGAAAATCAGGAACAAAATAGTCACTGTTTTTTTTTCTTCTTCTTCCTTGTCAGAAGAACTGAACTCAAATGTTTCTTCAAACAGTTCTGTCTAAAAGTATTCCCAAACATTATTAAATGACAAATTTCCATGTTTTTCTCTTTTCGAAGGGTATGATAGGAATGACTGTTGCAGTGTTCTTCATTCTTGTTCAAAACAACAACTGCTGCTTCCTCCCCTCCCTCGATCACTGTAGATCATATTTAGGCAAATAATTTTGTGACTGTTTTCCCACAAGGTGTCACCATAGGTTAATACCACTACATACCATGACAGACCTTTATCAAAAGTTTACCCTTTTCATTTTTTAAGATTAAACAAAACAATCAAATCTACTAAAGTACATAAGCTTTCCTCCTTCAGTAATGAAGTCGATCAAATTGAAGAAAATTAAAATGGGAAAAAGTAAAATCTGCTTTTTAGAGTTGCATAAAAATGAAGAAACTGGAAAATAATTTCCTATGTCTTTTGTTTACTACGGAAACAACTTGAAACCCTTCAGAGACAACTTCTTCATTTCATCTGTGTTCAGCATTTTTTTTCGTATTATGAGCACACCACACTGTCTGGGAAGTCTATCTATTAGCTGATATTTTTTACAACTAGGAACACTCACATGTTAAGGATATGATTTCAACTTTGATCCTGGAAAGTGTCCTTAGGAGGAGAACCTGTGCTCAGCTGGAGTTCCAGGAAGCCAAAAGTGGCATCATTTTGAATGGAACAGTTTGTCCTTGCTCTTTCGTTACAAAGATTGAAATCCACTTTTGCTTGCTATCTCTGCTGTTTGTTTTTTCTGTTCAGTTAATTTGGGCAGTGAGAACAGATCAGAATCACAGAATCACAGAATGACCAGTGCTGGAAGGGACCTCTGGAGATCATCTAGTCCAACTCCCCTACTCAGGCAGGGTCCTCTAGAGTATATTTCCCAGGATCACATCCAGGCAGGTTTTGAATATCTCCAGGGAAGGAGACTCCACAACCTCTCTGGACAACCAGTTTCTAAAAATTGAAGTATTTTGTAACTAAGCATTTCTCCTCACCTGCTCAGCACTGCAGTGTCTGGACTGGAAAACACTGCAAGAGAACTATTTAAGTCCTCAAACCCTCTTTGTCACATTCAAAGCAATTTTATTTGTTGCATTCACTGAATTTAAATTCACTAGAGTGCATCTGTATCAAAAATATATACATATATATAACATTGTGGGATTTTGGTTCAGGTGTCTTAGCAGTCTTCGTAACAAGCATACTTTTTCACAAATGATGTTCTTTATGTTCTGTGTGTCCTTTGATTGCATGACAAGATTGGATAAATCGGTTGAAACCTTCTCCGATGTCTCCAGCGGTAATGAAGCTCCTACCAGATGGAGAGGCGCTTCCTCCAAGGGTGGTCACCTCCTCTTGGCAGCTGCCTGCTGGGCTGGGCTGCACATGCTTGTTACTGGTAGGAGCTTAACAGACATTAACGCTGACAGAGTTAGAGTGTGATACATTGGCTTTTAGTCACATTATTTCTGCAGGCCAGTAGGAGTAAAAAGCAGAGACTGTGGTCTCTGCTGTCACTGTGGTGGCAGTTTAGGAAAGTTGTTCAAAGAAATAGTAAGATCCTCCTTTTAAAGATTATTTTTTGGAATAGAACCACACCGAAAAATATTTTAGTGCTTACTGAGTGCAAAGAGAGATTTTATTTTGTGTTTCATTTTGTCATTTTAGAAGGAAGACCCATATTCCTAACCCAAACTGGTATTTACAGTATAATTAATGTAAGAGATATTATGGAAAAAAAAATCTTATTTCTAAATAGGTAAGGGAAAATTTTCCAATGAAAGCACATGAAATTTTACCTCAGTGATGCTTTAAAAATGACCAATCTTTTAAACAGCTTTGGACGTTCCTATACCCGGGGGAACTTTCCTCTTTCTCTTTCTCGTCCATTAGCACCAAGTTTGTGCCCTGTGGGCAGGCGCGTCGCATAAGGAGGGGAAAATAGGTCCCACCTCCTCCTCCTCCATATCTCGTCCTGGCTCCATCCCCAGGTGGGCAGCATTTCATGGTATGTTAAAACCAGGCCAGGTCCCTATCCATAGACCTTTATCCCCAGCATTAGCTCGATGCAGACACGTGTACTAAAATAGGCACAACACCAGCAGCAGTGGGCCAAGCCCCTGGCAGAGCCCGGCTCCTGGGCCCATCGCTGATGGAGGCGTTTGAGACCACGCTTGGGTCTGGCCCTCACGGCTTCTCCTGTGGCACCTGTCCTACGGCTTGATAAAATCAGAGCAGATCACGCCAAAAACAGCAGCATCCGCAGAGGGGAAGATCCCACGGGAGCACTGCAGGGTGGGCAATGTCTCCTCTGCTGCTCCGTGTCCCGGCCCCGTCTCCCCACCATCCCTACATCCCCCCTCCCACCCTGTCCCCCAGGGACAGGCCTCTTGGCGAGGAAGTGGGGCGCCCTGCGCGGATAGGAGCTCGCAGTGGGGCCGCTTTTCGTCCACGGGCGACGAGGCTTGCCCCCGAAGACACAGCCAAGTGCAGCCCTGGGGGAGTGCAGCGGTTTAATCAGAGATGGCTTTTAGTGGTTGCTAGCCTGGCTGCGTGCACCGTGGAGATGTCACCTCCCCACCCTGTTACCTTGCTCTTCTCCTATATGTTAGTTTTCTTGTTACGGCACAGGCCTTTCTCGGGTATAAGCTCTGACTCAGAGCTCTGCTTCGAGACCACAGAGGAGCAGTGCGTCTGTCTCTGGGGTCAGGGCAAAATTGTTGCTCCTCACATCTACCCCTCTCAGACGGGTGAGACATGGGGAAGCAGCCAAGTCGCAGCCTCCTCAGGAGGTTGGTGGCATGCATGCAGAGCCATGTCAAGAAGGAATGGGGAGATTAAGATTGAAAATGAAAATGATGTCAATCATATTAAGAGAGAAAGGAAAGCCTCCGTTTTTCCTCTCCTTGAAACAAATGCTTGTGCTTTCTCAGAGGTAGTTGTCTGAGAGGAGCATTTATAAAGAAAATCTGAACCAGTGAAAAGACCTGTTCCTGTTTGTGCATAAGATTTTGGGACTATGTTTCCTTAACCAAAAAAATAACCAAGAGAAAAGCCTTCCAGGTGAACCATCCTGATGGGTGTATCACCATTTATATAATTTGGCATAGAACAACACAAAATAAAGCTGTTGTCTTGCAAGTGCCATCTCAGGAAACATTCAGCCGTTAGAGTTGCTCACGTTGGGTTTTGTAACTAGTACAACAAGGCAGGTATCTGTTTGTTTCAGCAACATTAAAGCAATCAGTTCAGTTTTCTATGAAAAGAAATCATTGAGTCCATTTTGCAAAATGAACCATCTCAGAATCAGTGAGTGGAGAAGCTGCTGTGATAGAAAATGAATCGCCTTTGTAGAGGAGGTAAATAAATAATCAGTATGATGTTTCTCCTCCCGTCCTCTCACAGAACTAGAACAGTCAATAGGAAACCAAGTGGCTTTAGGTACCGTCGATCTCCTCTTCCAATGGGAGAATGGTCTAGATGACTTTTTTCAGTTCAAATATCTCAGTTTGTCTGAAAATTTCTAAGTGCATGAAAAAAGTAATTCTTATTGGCTGTATGTTGCTCTTGGAAAATGCAACAGTTTTCTTTTGTGCCTGGAATAGAATTGCAGTGGAATTTATAACCAGGTAATTCTATATCCTATATTCTCTGAAGCGTTATTGCTCAATTTTATGCCAGTTCCTACTTTCCTTCTTCTCAGTCACTGAAATAAAAAAATATATTCAGGCACCAAACTCAGAAGTACTTATTGTTCTTAGACAACTTAGAAAGAGTAATTCCCAGAAGTTGTATTGTGAATGAATCCCTGGACTGTGCCAAATAATTAATTGTCGTTTCATTTCTGACAATTTCAAAGACAGAGCTGGGCTTCTAATCACCCAGGATGCCATTTCTCCAATTAAATGCTGCATTTGCTCCATGAGTTAGCGTCTTCACTGGTGGATTAGCCAACTGCCATTTGTTCTCCTCGTTAAGCTCTTCACAGAAGCACATGCCCAGAGAAGGGATCTAGGAAAGAAGGACACAAGCAGGAATTACTAGTAGAGTCTTTACTTTGGTGTGGAGGACAGAGTTTTGCTGCAAAACAGAAGAGGACAGATCCTGAGAACATTCCGGGAATACATACCAGGATAGTTTGTCATTTCTGAAATGAACTGAAAACGGAAAGGAGGCCTGTTGGACACTAGCTGAGCTTGTGCCATCACCCCAAATTCACACCTGGATTTGATGATCAAGCTGTATTCACTTCTTATGCATCATACCGGTAGTAAAAATACAGCTAAAGACTAAATGCTCCCCTTCGCAATACCAGGGCAGCTGGTATTACCAATACGTCCTGGACAAAAGGGAAACTGGGATGAAGAAATCTGCTACTGGTGATAACGCACAAATCAAAAAATGTACATATACCTTGGACAACAAGTCCCAAGTGCAGACCTGAATTGTAAAGCTAGCAGCAAAACCCATCTCCGTTTCAATCTGAAGCTGAGCAAATAAAGTGTGTACATACAGTGACCTAAAAACACACAACTTCTTAGAGAGTGACTCGTTGAATATAGCTGATTTTAGACTCACAACAACACTGGAAGAAGAGGGAAGACTCCTAGTCCTGTTTCTATACTAACGAGGCTAGCTCCAGATGGAAAGGTTTTCAAACGTTCTTATTGTGTTACTATTACTTGACATTGACTTTCTGTGGAAATTGCATGAAACTTTTCTCCAAAGACTTGGTTTCTAGCCATATACAGTTCACGAGGAGAAAATGCATCTCTTGAACACCAATGCTATGCTAAAACTACATGAAATTCCCTTTGTAGTGAGGGAACTAATGTCGTTGGTATTAGCATGCAGTTACATGTATGCCTCACAGCATAAGCAAGCTCCTTATTCAAAATAGAATAATACAAAAAGAAAACTTCTCACTGAAAAAACTTCTTACCTTTCGGACAACCTGGGCAAAGTCACTGCTTTCTCTGGCTGGGAGCCCTACGAGAGGTCGGGTGAAAGATGCCAAGGAGGAGCCATGGCCCACAATGAGGATGACACCTGACATATTAGAATAAACCAAGAAAAGTAGTAAGGGAGATGTAACACTATCTGATGATCATGCTGATAAGTGCGAGGCTGTTCTGGGCCTCTTTATTTTGTAGACCTCTTTGATAAGTGTAGCAGGGTGTATTGTGCTGGTCAGAAAAAGTCTCACGTATCATATGCATGCTAGTGAGGAAAAGCATTTGCTAGTGAAAGAGAAAAACTAGCTTTACAGAAAAGCACCTTATCTGATGTTGAGCTATATCCTGATGTAGAAAGACCAAGGAAAGATTATACTTTTGCAATGAAGTATTCTACTGTCTTCTGTTTAATTTTGCTTTTTTGTTTCTATCCCAAGTTTATATATATATATATATATATACATATATAATCTTATATACATTTGATGTAGTATAGTGATGGCCAAGGACTAAGTGTCTGCCTTAAAGCGCTGGGCCATACCAACAATCCGTGACAAATGTGCTTCTAAGAGCAAATTACTACCAGTTTCTGAACCTGTTGCTGAAAGTGTATGATGGGATATACAAAGATCTGAAACGTTTACCTTTGCTGGGGCAGGCGGTGACAATCTGTTTTATAACTGTGGAGCTTCTGCTTACATAGTCTTCATAACTTTCTGACGGCACCAGAGAAGAGACTGAGAAGTTACCCCTGACAATAAAATCATAAGAAAGTGTTAATCTAGATGAACATTGGGACACTGTTAGCACTGTTGAATGAGTACACAGAGAAAAGGTACTTGGTTGAAAGGATATAGGCCTATCCACTGACATAGCTGGTATACTGATACTGCAGCTGGCATGGGACATCAGCTTCCTCCGTAGTAATTTCCATTAAATCTTCTGGCCAAATCTTATAGCCCACAAAGCTGGCTAGCACCAGAGGCAAGGAAAACCACACTTGAATAAAACTTATAATTTAGAGTAGAGATTATTTAAAATAGGATTTTTGCCTGAGAAAAGCTTGTGCTTTGCACAATTCAGCTAGGAAAAACCATTGCCCAGGTGCGCAGACTGGAGTGTACCTGCCTGGATGCAGACTTACAGAGCTGTCCAGCTCTAGCAATCCTGACCAAGTTCATACCATAGGCAAGACTCTGATGATGTGAATGATTTCAAGATTTGGTCTCTCGGGGTTAGTCTCCTTAATAGACGAAACAAACCAAAATCAACAACTAAAAAAGCATATGTGCTTTAGTTGAACAAATGCATGGAAAAGACTTTTCTTCCTAGAATTAAAAAAATGTATGTTTCCAAGAAAATGTATCACAATGTGCCACTCCTCTGTATCTGAGCACTTCTATTAAGACCAGGCTTTCCTCTTTCTTTTTTATAGAGAGGTTCTTCAGACAATGAAAAAATCCTTTTCCAAAAAAGTAAGAGCCAGATCTTCAAACTACTGTAACCCAGGGCAGCTTCACTGAGCGGACATGACTTGATAAATACCATGTACCCTTCCCAGACCAGGCTCAAAGCTCCTCAGCAACTTTCACAAAACCAGATCATGCCAACTTACAGAGGAGGGTTGGGAACTGCTGTGGGCAGGCTCCGTGACCTCAGCCGAGAGCAGAGGGAAGAGCCTGCGGTGTGCTGACGGTGCCATGGCCAGGGGGCCAGTGGTGGTGCAGTGCTGGCTGGTGCTGGGAAGGCCACCTTCACTGGCTGCGACTGCTGCCCACCAGCCTTCCTCTCAGCAGACTCCTGCTTGTGAAATCTGCCTACTTAGCTGATGTTCTAGTTTAAGCTGGTCCGTGTCCTGTCCTCCGGGTAAGATTGCCTGCATCAATTAGTTATCTCCATCGTTAAGGTGTCCATGCACGTCCATGCCATGCCACGGCATTCTTGGTGCCAGAATTCAACCTCCTCAAACTCATTTCCTATTTTTCATTTCATCCTCTTACTATATATCTTTCCTGGGAACCAGAGAGATTCACAGCTAGGGCTAGTAAACGTGGTTAGTCATGTGCTGAGATACAATACAGGATGCTGATTTTCTTCTACAAACAACCCTCCCCTCCTTCCCCCAGTCTGACTGCCTCCTTACCCCATAAATAGGCAGTAGTGAGATTAGATTAATATATTGGCCTAAGGTATGGTATCATAATGTATTTTACAGGTGAGCCCTCAGTACGTTATGTCAGTACAAGCTGCAGAAGCAGAAAATAGGTGGTAAAACTGTGTGACAGGCTCATCTAAATTTTTAACTATAGTTAATATTAATTCTGGCTAGGCGAGAGGAGTCTAGAATGGTGGACCAAAACTGGTCAGCCTTTTGGCAGAGCTACAATTTTTTTTATATATTGGCCTTTAGCACCTCAGTCCCTTCAATATTAACCCCGTTATTAACTGCTTGAGCTGCAACTGAACTGAGCACCCCCAACAAAGATCAGACACCCATACCATAGCTTCTGTGCCCATTGGGTATATGTGGAAGCAGGTGCTGGCCCAAGTGGCTTCCAGGCTAAACAATAACATAGGCGTTCAGCCCAGGTTAAGGTCTCAGTGGTAGTGCCATGTCCAGCTGTGAGTCCTACAGTTCAAGTGAGATGAGGACCAAGTAGAGATAATCCAGAGGAGAGCAGTAAACAGAGGTCCAGAAAGCACAACGTACAAGGAAAGTTTAGAAGACTTTAGCTTGGAGAAAAAGACTGAAAAAGGATATGATAGAAGTCTGCAAAGGGCTGTTATGAAGAATAAAGGAAGGATCTGTCCTCCATGTACAAAGTGAAGAGGAAAGAAATAAGCAGCTTACATTGAAGGAAGAAAGCTCTAGGTTAGAAACGTTTCTCAAGTAAGAATAGTGCGCAGGGGGACTGGTTCCCAAGGTAGATCTTTGAGTGTCTGCACTTGTCGCTCTTTAAGAGCACAAATGGCAAAGGCAGAGTTTATCCTGCTTCAGGACAGGGAGCAGGGAGTATCTACCACCCTTCTGCTGCTGTGAAAGGGTGAGAGGAGAGAGAAAGGCAAATTAAATCTCACTAACTTTAGCTGCCTACAATTTAGGTGTCCGTCTAGGTGAATTGAGACAAATAAGCCCCTGCAGAGAGAAATTCATGCTATCTAAAGTATCTGACAAAGACTAAGACAGAAAATTGCCCTCTGGAGATGCCCCGTCTTTCTACTGATGAGAAGGCTGCTAGATAACTACATCAGCATGGGCACCCAACTTGGAGATGGCTGCAATTAGGTGAGGTGAATCTCAAAATGATTTTATCTCAGCCACATAACACCTGGGCAGCTGATGCTTCAGCACCACTCACTTGCATTGCCTCCTAGTGGCACTAGAAACAGGCAACCTTGGGCCAAGGCCACTACTGATGGGAAATGGTCAGGGACTTCAGCCTAGTCAAAGGTTGTCCCTCTGTGGTGGGTGAATACATTAAAACTACCCCCTGGAACCAGTGAATTTTGAATTCTGTCTGTGACAGGAAGAAAACAAGAAAACATTGTCACATGTGCAAGTTGATAGCTCATCCACTCTGTTTCTGATCACAGTGAGTTTTGAGGGGTGGTCTGAAAGCTGTAGTTAGCACTGCTTCAGAGCTTTCCCACTGAATTTTCCATGGATCCCCACTTGCACCCTTTTCTATGTGGAAGTTGGTTAATTTTTGAGACAAGTGAGTCTGTATAGAAAAAAACTAGGGGAAGTAGCCCTGCTGGTGGTAAAACACAACAGGACATGCCGTGACTCAAGAAAATGAAGGATTTTTTACCTTCTTGTGATTTAAAATGGAGACATTTGCTTGGCTGTAAGAAATAGGTTAAGGCATGAGACGTTTCCTTTCACCCTTTCTTACACATGTGGGAAACCCCAGAGATACTTACTTTTATTAGCTATTTCCTGGATCTGGCTGTGCACTGCAAACACAGAGCTGCCTGGTTTGTGAGCAAGATGAAGAGCAAGCCTGAATTGGAGGCTTATCATTTCCTGCTCTGCAGTGGTTTGCGAGTGCTTAGAAGCTGCATCCAACCCCCAAGTTGTGAGGGCCCCAAAAAGTCTTTGCTGAGCACAGCAGTTATCTTTGAAGAACTCAAAACAAAATAACCGCCTTCCCCCACTGAATTTGGTGCCAACATCAATCATAGTGAAATGCTGTTATCCTGCCTGCCTCTAAAAACCGAATGACAGCTGGCTTGCTTTCGGGTTGTCTCTCTCTGTCAAACGCTTGCTTTGCTTCCTCCAGCTCTGCCCCAGGATGCATGGGAACAGCCCCTGCTGTCTCCTTCTGGTGTAGCTGTTGCTTCCGAGGCCTCAGGGACACAAACGAGTGACGTTGAACGGTGTGGAGCTGTGCTAACCTGCCACAGGGCTGTGCACATCCACTCTCTGGGTTCATTCTCTGCTTTGAGGGAGCTCCCTCAGAGCAGACCTCGAAACCCTCTCTTGGTTCTGCCCTGGAGGCAAAGGGCTGTGTCCTAAACAAAGGCTTTACTTTCTTTTTCTAAAGTCACATCCTTCCGTTGCTGAAAACCAATGTGTTATTTACCTCGACAGGTTCTTCTTCACATTTCTCAAACATGCTTCACATGAGCCAAAGGTAAAAACAGGAATCCTGACCCCTGACGCTAGTGCGTACAATATAGCTGTGCTTGCGCATAACAAACCGTGGGCCTGAACTGGCAAATCTGCAGACAACGCTGAAGTAGGACTGAAGCTGTATACAAATACTAGATGTTTGTGTGGGTGCAGGTGTGACCACTTGTTCTATGTATGCACGTTCCCATATGTGTGTATGTTTTCACATAAAAAATGGTTTGTCTCTATGTCAGAGCAGCAAACGCAACTGATTCCTGTCACAAGGCAGCTGACAGCACACCTTATTTCGGCAACAGATCATGCAGATTCCAATCTGATCAGAATCACCCATTTTTGCAATAGCATAAACCATTAGGTTTATGACATGTAAGAACCGGGAAAAGAATAGAAGAAATCTGAGGAAAAAAAAACATTTTTACAGCTAGATACACAGCAGTTACCTGTAACTTGTATCTATTTTGTAAGAGGCCTCTGTCAGTTCTGTCACAGTCATAAAGTTAGGAATTAGTCTGCTTGCTTCCCACTTTGTCCATTCAAAGAGTCCTGGTTCCACCCTTATTTTGACTTTTTGATCTAATTTAAGCCCTGCAAGAATGAGACATGCTTCTTAAAAAGAGAAAGATACACTCAAAGTGCTGCATTCAGACTGTACATTTCCCCTTGTTTGCTGTAATATTTTCATTAACAAAATGAAATACTTATTGCCAAACAAAAGAGGATCACGTTGATTAGATGAAACCAGCGCTATACTCCTCCCTGACTAATGTTAAGGCACAAAAAAATTCTTGCACTATTATTATTTCTGGAGTTCTGTTGTGCTGATCTGAAAGATACAGAAGAGGTTAGAAGAGAAGACCTCAGTAATGTTCCAGTCTGAATAAACATCAGATGGAAAATGTTTTCACTGTTTTGCACAGTATTTTGTTCGGTGGTCCTTAATGGGACAAACAATCATGCTACAGTGTTAGAAATGGAATTCTGTTGTAAAAAGACACATTCTTTTGTTCATTATTCTCAAGCGAGGTTACTGAATTACACAGATTCCCAGAAGAAATGCACTCTCTGCCTAATTCTAACATAGACAGGATAATGAACCGAGAAGCTTTGACAGACCTATCACAGAGAAGAGAAAAGGGAAGAGAAAAAGGAAGAGGGAGAGGGAGAAGGAGAGGGAGGAGGGAGGAGAGGAGAGAGATTCGAAATATGAGGGAGTTAAAATCATTTGATTTCCAAAGGTAAACTCTTTCAGGAGAAAGCCATCTTCCCTGATTCAAATATGTATTCCTTCAGAGTGCTGGAAACATTTACTTTTTGGCTCCAAATATTTACTAGAAGAGGTGGCATTAGTGATTTGAGTAGAAGCCACTAATGTTGAATTCTACCTTGCATGAAAGGCCTCTGTTTCATATCATATTAGATTGAATTATAACTAGAAAGGATTGGATTTGATAGGATCATCCTCTTAAGATCATACATATGGCAACAGTTTTATTACTGCCTACATTACCAATTAGACAAAATGGCCTTGTCCGCTTAACAGTAAACGATCAGAGAATTGTACGTCATTGTAATTGCACATCTCAGAGACTTTATAGAAATTTGACAGAGACTTTTTCACCATGGCAAAAACCCTAATCAGGTCTGCTGCCTTACCTTCCAGTATGTGTTGAGCTGTCTGTATGCAGCGGAGCGCAGGTGATGAGTACACATAGCTGACTGCCACCTCCTGGTCCAGCAGAGCTTCCCCTGGAAGGAAACAGCAATGCGAATTGCTGTTTTACACATCACTAGAGATGAGAAGCTACTGCAAAGCATTTTCTGCAAAAACCATCTTGGAGCATTTTAATTCCTTCAACATGGGGTATATTGACAGTCCATTCCTATTAATTTTTACAAGCAGTCGACTGAGCTCACTAGAAAGCTCATTCTGGTGGCAATAGCAAGCTTAAAGTGAATGCTGGAAAGAGAATTATGGAAGATTCATCCCAAATCTGCAAATGGCACTTTGGTATTTGGCTGTCTCCATATTTCTAAATCATCAGAGACAAGCAAGCAAGCAAGCATTGATTTCTTGTCGCAGTCAGGCTTGCATGCTCTGGGTGCAGAAACAACTTCATCTTGGAAGTGGACCAACCCATATTGCCCAGGTAACTGCTACCTGTGATGAGCTGACCACGGTTTGCTGACCATGAAGCTGCTTCCTGAGGCGAGACCCTTCACTTCTCACTCTACCCGGTTAATGACAGCTGTATAAGACATTAGTCCCTCGCAGACATGCAGGAAGGCATGTGTAGTGTTGCAGCTTCTTTCTTTCAGGTGTCTTTGCCAGGAACTGGCAGGCTGTCTGTCCAAGAAGAGCAACCAGCACAGTTCTCTATTTTACTATATAACAAGATCTCGTAGTAGTTGACCAAAGAGACATGTTATCATGAGGGACACTGCTCAAAAGTATTTCTACTGCAAGGCCAGTGTGAATTTTTGCACATGATGAAAGCTTGTTTCCCAAACCCCTAAGTTTGCAGTGGAATATTATGCAGCTTACCTATTAGTCTTGACTGGAATATACCACAGCAAGATAAAGGAGGATCGTACTCAAAATTCTTCATGCTGTCTCTCCGTTTTGGGAGGGTGGAAGGAAAGTTCAGATCAGCTCTGTGGTATTTTCCTGAAATAAGGTGGAACATTTTGCTGCAGTATGAAGGAGGCAATAGCCGAATACCATGCTGCATTTCGTTATAAGTGCTTAATCAATTTTTTTGAATTCTTCAGTGGCTGATTCTGAGAACCCACCCCAAAAGTTACTTCTTTATTGGTAATAAAACAGGTTGAGACGCATTCTCTGACCATGAGAGCATTTGCCCAAAGAGCTAAATTCTCTTCCTGCCACCCCAAACATCCAAACTGTCCACAAGGAACAATCTCTGATCTGTGCTGTACCTCAAATCTCATCTGGAAACTGCGTGGATGCAAGGGAGCTATCATCAGCCAAGATCATGCCAGGGAGCTAGCTAATAACTGAACGGTTCGGAGGATCATGGGGCAATGCCTGAACTCACGTGTCTACAGGATTAGTTTACCAGTATAGACATAGTGTCTCATTGATGAAAATAAATAAATAAGTAAATAAATAAAACAGTGACTACTGTTACCTTGAAGAGATCAGATTTTAAGGTCACAATAGTGATTTGGGAAATCACCTGTCCTAAGCAAATAACACCTCTTTTGCAAGCTCAGCTTTGCAAGAGGACAGGAAATCACAGGAGTTGTGCTTTGTGGGACTCAGATAAGACAAAAACTCACTCCATATCAATGTTCTTTTACCAATATTCTTTTACCAAAATCCAGTATTTCTACTGAATAAAAATGAAACCAATGAATTGATTATAGAGCCAGAAGGTTCCACCTTCGTTATCTAGTGGGAAATTCATCATCATGTGGCAGATCCTCAGGATAACGAAGATGGCTTTCAGCATAAAGCTTCCTTCCAAACTCTTCCTTCTCTTTGTTCCCCTCCTTCCCCTCAACAAATACCTCCCTGCTCTGAGTTGGTTTTCTGTACCCAAAAACATACTTTTTGGAGAGCAAGAGAGAGAGAGAATCAAGAAATTCAACTTTTAATTTAGGTAAGTGCTGACATGCCATTTCCATTATGGTTTGTTCCTACTCTTCCTCACCAGGTTTGATTAGTAGTGTACTGTGACTCTGATCAACATGATGAACTATCCTGATTCTGACTCTAGCACTGAAAGATATACACATCTGAGAAGCACCACCTAGATCGATTGTGTGCCTAGCAGTAGAGTTTTGGTGCATCCCTCGGTGAGATAAATGAGTAGTATCACAAGAGCTTTACTTATTCTGCAGAATTTGTCTGACATCAGTATGTAGGACGTGGTATGTGTGTTAAATACTGATTATGGGCAGGTCAAAGCAGTGTTGTGTCTGACTTTGCAATGTCTTTAACTCTTCTGTCTCAGCACTTAGATTTACCTGCAGGAGACTGAATTTTTTGTATCCCTGAGGCTGAGGGTCAAGTGTTTTTGGTTCTGTTTTGGTAAGAACCTTCCATTCTTTTACTCACCGTCTGCAGTTAAGCATTGTTGAAGCCAAGACTTCCCAAAAACCTGATCAACTCTTTCACCATGACGCATCACCAGCATACCTCTTCGGAGAGTAGTGTTCTGAGAAAGCTGTATAAAAATTGTTTTTGTTATGGTATTATATTTAATCTGCATAATAGGTCAAGATGCCATTGTCTAGATGCTGCCCAACAGAGTAAGGACAGCTGTTTGTTCCTGAAAGGTTTACAGCATAAAGAAGCACTGAAAGCTGGAGAAAGCAGCTGCTATAGTAGAGGAGTGTCTTTAGGACACCTAGTAAGCCTGATCAACTTTCCGATGAAGGCAAAAGAAAGATGTCTCTGACTTCCATAAGCTACAAATTAGGTTTCAGCTCTATATTTTCGTCAGCAAAAGGCAGTGCTGATAACAAATCTTTTAATCCTTGTGTAGGAAATAATTATAATTTTAATACATATTATATGGCTGGTATAAACAAAAGAGGGAAACTAATTAACAGATGTTAGTGGTAATGCTCTTTTCTACACCAGGACTAACAGGAAGCACATCCTTCTTTTCCTAGTGAAAACAGTAATTTTACCTGCTTTATATTTTTCATAACTGTGTTTGGCCAAGTCAGCAGTGAACCTAGATCTCCTCTGTGGCTAGTTTTACAATCAGATTGCGTGGAATTATAAATATATTTTAAATAGTTTGGGGTTAGTTTACAGCACACATAGATACAGATGAAGAGACAAAAAGAAACAAATCAAAGGCTTAAATTTTCTCAAGAGTAACCAATCATAGTGTCACTGCTGCAGCACTGAGGTTAGAGACGTGCATCTTCAGAAGTGGAGAAGGGAATTCTCAAGAAGCAGTACGAGACTTACACTCATGTATTCTGGTAAACACAGAATAGTACTGCATTTCTGCCATAAGTCTCTAATCAGCCACCACAAGAAGATCAGAGTTCAAAACTAAGGTTTTGTGGTCTTGTTCTTCTGCTTGGGAGGAACTCAGAAGCTGGGGAAACTCCTACACTGCAGATGTGAACGTCTTCAGGCCGAGCGGTGACTCTGCCACAGATCTGAGCCAGTAAAAGGGGAAAAGCCAGAGTAAGGGTGTGCGACTTTTGCAGGAGTGTCTCTCTTACAGACGTTCCTGAGATAAAACATTTAAGTGTACTCTGATGTGGAACTACATAAACCATTAAGGTGAAATCCTTAGAATTTGGTTATAAAAGTAACAACTAACTAATTCTGCTCTAGTTACTCTTCTAAGAACTCATTTGAAAGACAAGGGAATACGTAACTTGAGAAAAATATCTGTCTGTACCTTATTTGTGAGACTTGTCTCCATACCTCTGCACAGCTTGCCTGTTAAGTCTGTGCACAGAGAAAGCTGAGCAGACAGTTTATATGTTGTACTATTATGAGAGGAATAAAAAGAGATTTATGAAGGCTAGAGTACACATCACAAAATATATATGAGATACTCTAACATATAGTGTGAGCGTATGTGTACAGCTATATGTATATCACATATATATACACTCTACTATAACATGACAATGTTAAGAAGGAACAGGAAGATATAATTAAATTTACTAAATGTTTTTATTTAAGAGTGTATTTGCACAAGCACATGACAAAGGTAAGGAAAAAAAACCTCAGCTACCTGAACTGAAAGTATGTTGGTTACGCTTCTTGACATAACTGGATTATGGGCTTCTCCATTCAGCTTTACATTAGGTTCACTATCAGCTTGGGTGAAAAATCTCGAAGCTGGTACAAAAGCATATTCTCTGCAGAAAAAGTAGAAGCAATATATACATAAATATGGGTGCACACACACCAATAGAAGGGATTTTAAAATCATCACATTTTATACAAGAGTGTGAAAGCCAAGATTCATATTCTGTTCGGTACTCTTTACACACTTGCTATCCACTTCGTCACCTTACTCTTTAGCTAGAATCTGTCCAGAAGCACAGATACAGTAGTAGAAAGAGGTTAAAATAATAGTAACTGACAGCATATATTGAGTGTAACCCTTCTAAAGTATGAACTTGGAAAGGAAAATGTTACCTGATTACCTTCTCTCTGTCTTCGTGGACTGAGCAAGGACTGCACCTACAGTTCCCTGCTTAGCAAAATTGGATCTAATCTACAAGTACCATCAACAGCACTGCCAACTACAGAGCAAAGCACAGGAAGCCAGATAGATGCCGGTTGATATGGGGTGATTCAACAATACAAGGATGGGCTAAGGTGGTGCATTTTTTCATTTCAAGTTAACTTTGCAACCTCTTGAAATGAGACGAATAAAAGAGAAAAGAAAGTAGTAAGCCAGACTGAAATCTTAAAATTCATTAGCATGTTTAGGTTATTCAAGAGCAAACAGAGGTCATCCTTTCAGCAGCTGAGCTAATGCGCTCTGGGTTTCTACAGGTTGGTATCTTACATCTTTTATTGCAGAAATCCCAGCTCCCCATGCAAACCCCAAGGGTTCAACCCCTCCAGCCACAAGGCTTGGCGTGCTCCCCTCCCCTCTGCCCATGCCACCTCCAGGTGGTGCCTGGCAGCCGACAGCTCACAGCGGGGATGAACTCTGCCATGTCCCTGCCATATGACAAGTGACTGGTACAACGCAAGCAATAGGCATTAAACCCCAGCACCTACAGAGGGGACCGCAACTTACCTGTGCTTAACCCAAGTGTCTGACTCGTTGGCTCTCTCTGTGTAGTTTTCAGGAAGAAAACCTCTGCAGCCAGTCCGATGCGAGGTCCCGATCACCCAGCCTTCGCTCACATCAGATTGCTGTGTTGGGTCAACATATATGAAGTCCCCAGCATTTATCATTAGTTCATCGATGTTCTGGGGCTTATACTGGAAGATGGCCCTCAGAGTCTGGAGGAGAATAAACAGGACACAGCTGTTGCATATGTTGCAGCATTTCGGAGGATGCTTGCTCACCTCTGTATTGTACATAACAATCTATTCTCCACTCTGCAATTTATTCCTTAATGGCACTTCAGCAAAGAAAAAAATTAATGATGCCTTACAGTATGTGTAAAAATAGGCATTTGGCATTCATAAAAATACTTTTTTCCTGTAAAAAGTACAAACCTTTATCGTATCTACTTTTAGTACAAACTAAAAGCAGACATAGTAAAAGCATTACCAGGTCTTTCTGTTATAATTTGCAGTTCTCCTGACTGTGACCAAAATCCAATACATGACTTATACCAGAATGATATATAGATCTGACTAAAAAAACAGTCACAATTTATCATTCTACAGTTTCAATATGGAAAAGACAATAGGAAAAACGTTGATGGTTTTAAACTAATAGTCTATTAAGCAGGAAATTAGTGAGTGAACTGTGCCCTGCTCTCTGATATTTAACCTGCATTGGAACAATCAAGAAAACTGTAATTTTACTGAATGCAATTTTACTGCAAAGCTGTGATTTGGTCAGTTCTAGCAAATATTCAAAGACCATCACCTGTCTCTTTTTTTTGTGTGTGTGTGTCATTGTAAGCTCAGCTTTCCTGGAATCAAATCAACCATAAGGGTATCTTCTACTGATGCAAAAGTACATTTTTAAACTCAGAGATACTTGAAACAACCAAGCAGTTTGAAATATTGTGCTGTGCACACACCAATTTTGTTCATGGAGAAGAAGCAAGATATCTGTAGAAAAGATTATAATTAATGAGTCATAAAATTAAATAACTCTGATGGCAGTACCTGGTAATGTACAAAACGCATATCCCTTGAGTAGAGAGCAGCTACCCACTGGCAGGCCTCTGCTGGGTTGATGGATTTGGCCAATTGTTCCAAAGTCTTCTGATGGTGAGGATAAAACTTATGAGCCAAGGTCAGATGGACCTGCTTTTGGCAAGGTTTCACGTGGCAATCTAGGGATAAAACGGTCGGCCCATGTCACAAGATAGAAGTGAAGACCATTTAATGCTCTTATTGGTTTGTCCTATATACTCTGCATGATGCAGAAAATATCATAGTGCTTGGTGGTAGAGCTGACCGTATGTTTATTGAATAACTGTTTTTCAGAATATCATCATTTTAATCATGCCAAAATAATTCACAGATCTGGACTGGATTTGCTTTTAAGCTTTAGCTGGGAAAAGACAGTTTTAAAAAACTGCCCATGGGGGTTTGGTTTTGTTTATTGTTCCTTGGGTTGTTCTCCAAAGAAGAACAAACAGGATTTGAGTTCCTCTCTCAATCCGAGATGCTTCAAACTTGCGTCTCCCAGACAAAGCTATTCTGGAGCCAAGGCCCTTCAGTCTCCACTGGTGATCCAGCTTCACTTGGTTGTCACTGGACTAGGGAATAAGACTTATTTCTCAGGGATGCAGTCAGGCCATAAAGCTGGACAATTGCACCCTGGGAGTGCTTCCTGGCTCAGTTATTCCAGGCAAATCAGAGGAGCTCCAGCAGGAAAGACTGAGGTGACCTCATACCCACACAAGCTACATAAAGCTGGGTAAAGTGTTCTCCTGGGAGATGGCAGGGTTGGGTTCAAGTCTTCTCAGGCAGAGAGGTGTTTTGAAACTGTGTCTCCCAGCCTCTGGGGAAATGATCTAACCACTGAAATACTGGTTAGCACAGGGGAGAATGGCGTTTCCTCCTCTGTCTTCATTTCCTTGACTTTTCATGCTGTGTTTTGGGCCAGAAAGATATTTTCATTTGACATAAAAGCCAAATGTTGATTCTATGTCACTGAGAAAAAGTTAAAAAAATAATTTGACTTGATCCAAGAGGATTTAGTTCTGCGATTGGCTTGCCTGCCAGTCTGAACCATTAGTGACTTCTGTGGCCCTAATTAAAGCCTCTCTTTCAATACTACCCTGTTAACACCTTTGCCTTATCTTATTGCAGCACATCTCTTTCCACCAAAACCAGCAGCCAAATAAATAACACCCATGCTCCCAGGCCTTCATTTCTTTCTGCTTGGCATGCTTAAGGCCTCTTTGCTTTTGGTTTTCAAACACCGCAATGGAAAAATGAAAAAAAAAAATCAGTCAAATCCGAATGCAGGGCCTGTGGCAATGAAAGTACCCGTGAGGCTCTGCACTGGTGCATAGTCTCGTGGCTTGTGAGCCAGATCATCCTGCCTCTCTCACAGCCTCTTCCAGGCAACCTCCTGGCCCGTCTTTGCTTGCGCAGGGTGCAGTTTGGCAGCGCATCACCTTCAGGGCCACAGCGCTCTGCTGCATCCAGGCTTTCACTGCCACCCCCTCATGCCGCAGCTCACCACATCCTCAGCTGCACAGCTGCCGGCACAGCTGCCTGCTAAACCAGACTACAAAAGTGATCAGTGCTGAAGGATGAATGTGCATCCAACAAGGAGGAGGAACAGTTATTTTTAACCATGACTTCACCAATCTGCTTTACAGAGCGACCTTGAAAGTGATGGCCTCCATGCAACGACCTGAGTTGTGGGGCTGGAAACATGGGGCTGATGGCAAAGGCAGCTGGGAGCTCCTGCAAGGGCTCTGCCATGAGAGCAGGCAATAGCATAAGGAGTGCAGAGGAAAGGCAGCAGGGATGTGAAGCTGAACATGGCAGGGGCGGGGGCTGATCTTCCTACATTGAATTTGCCACTGGAAGAAATGGTAGGTTGCACTACATGCTTCATCCCTTTCTCTTCCCCACTGCTGCTCTGACCGAGCCACGCTGAACAGGCTTGTCTTGAGGGAGGATGGCTTGAGCCAGAAGGGCAGTTAAAAGAGGGGACTTGGACAAAATGCTCTGTAACAAGCCCTTTTCACTGGAACCCTAACCCCAAATCTGGTGCTCTCCTTTCCTCTATAGCCCAGGCTTTTGGCAATCCCAGGGCAGCAGAGAGGCAGGCAGGCAGGAGAGGACGTTTAAAGGGAGATCAATGGCTCCCAAATGCAGACCTCTTACACACCTCTGCGGCTGAAGAGGTCCTTTGCCCTTTTTCCCTAAGAGGGAAAGAGGCCCTTTTTCCTTTTTCCCTAAAGAAAACTGGAAGGCAGGCAGGGTCTCCTGGTCCCTCCTTGGCCAAGCCTCCCTCTAGGGCAAGCTGAACCTGCTCTCATCAGCCCGTAAGGGCTGCTCATGGGCTGACACAGCTGCTATCGCTGTCTCACTGTTCCTTTGTCCTCGGCCGTCCCTTCCTTTCACTTGTACGATACCAGCAACACGGGGCTGGACCCCCCGGTGACATGTAATATACACTACAAGGCAGGGAAAATCTCTAGAGTGCCCATTGCACTAGCATCTAAAAGCACCAGCATGCTCCTAGGACCTTACAGGGGTCTCTCTTCCTTAGTACTGGGGGCTTGGTTTAGAATATACCTCTGCATTTCCTTATTGCATTTATCACCCTGCCAACCACTACTGCACAAGGTACCTTAGTCACCTGTAAGATGAGTGTTAAAAACTCGTCTGTCCTTGCTGTGCCTAAGATGAGCAATTCTGGGGGTCAGGGGGATCACTAGCTGTTACACAACCGCTGAAAGGAAATAGGTGACTCAAACTCAGGAGCAGAGAGACCTACATGAGCACTGGGGAAAATCCAGGCCTGCTGGGCTGTATTTCTTCTTTCTTTCATTTCTGCCTTTCTTTTCAGCCTGGCCAAAGAGATTTGAATACCCCCAAAGACAGAAAGGTCTACTGTCTCCCAAGGCTGCATGTGAGACAGAGAACCAGGTATAGGTATGATTTATTTTTTCCCCTCCAAGCCCATCTTTTCTATCTTCCTTTTGTCCCCTCCTGATCATGACACCGATCCTTGGTGAGAGAAAGAAGAAGTAGGGGTTAGGTACAGAGGTCTACGAATAGGGAGGATTATATCTCTGCCCATCTTGGATATCCGGATCATTAGCCTGTCGAGTTACACAGCCAACCATTTCATCTTGTGGCTCAAGAAAAAAAATGCGAATAAAAGCACAATCAGATAGCAATAACCCCAGTGAAGCCAATCCCACAGAAATTTGTATGTAGCAGCTCAAAAATGAATAGCCCTTAAGCCGTTTTCAAAATCCTTGGAGAGGAGCACAGTATAAATGCCCACTAAACCAACAGCTAATTGTTCCATTTTGAGGAACTGCTCTACCCATCAGCTGTCTGCAAGATGTTACCAAGTAAAGCCTCTGCCTGAATTTCCTAAAGAAGAGAAAACTAACAAAGGCTTTTAGCATTTTTCTTTTTTCTTATCTACTGATTTCAGCAAAAGCAAAACCTTCTAGACAAAAGCATTGTGTCTTCAGAGTCTAAAACAAGCTACAAAACTCTCCTAGACGTAATATTTTCCATTCTGTAGGAGGAAAGGATGCTTGCTTGCAGTAAAATATCAGCTTAGCTCCCCTAGAGATACAGGAGATGCCTTCAGTATCACATCTAAGCATTTGTTTTACAATCCACCCATTTTCCCACTGATGTTGATCCTACCCGCTAAGGCTGAAGCCTCTGCAGAGAACGCCATAGCAAATTCTTTGAGGATATTTGCATGGCTGTCACCGACAAAGAAACCAAGGTAGCTGGTGGATGAATGTAGTGACAGGGAAATGAATGATGGAAAGCACTGTGAAAAACTTTCACCCACTCGCTTTAAGGCCTCATACAATAATTCCACCTTCTGGTCTTCGCACTGAAAGAAAACAGAAGAATATGCTTTACAAACCATCTTTAACAGGCACTTTCCTAGACTGTTTCATATAGTAATACCAGAAGGATGATGGAAGTTAGATTCCTTGAGAAAGATAGCACATCTATGAACTTGGCTGGTATTAAAATCACTAATACAGGGCAGTTTGGTCAGCACAGTATCTTGGTGCTATAATAGGAGATAGAGCCTTTTACCGTTAGGTTTATTTAGCCTAGGTAGCAAGGGGCAAAAAGATTTTATCATCTGATAACTGCTCAGTAGCTAATCTGAAATGAGGCAGTGACTATGACTTCCCTCTTTAATTTTAAGTAAGAATTTATATTATTGTTATCTTACAGCCTTTAATCTGAAATTGGTCCTATTAAACCTTCAAAATCTCATATATTGAGCTACATATATAGTAAAATTCACAAGGAATCTTTGTCAGATGATCTTTAATGCTCTAATTACAATAAATTAAAGGATTATACCATGACATGCCTCAGCAAAAACTAGCAATTAAGCAATTTAAGAAATGAAGAGATAAAGATGAAATTTGTGCCATCTAGCCAAAGACACAAACTTTAACGATGCTCCCTCTCCATACTGCTTTATTCTCCTTAACTGAGCTATTTGTTCCATTTAACCTTTATATCAGGTCAAGCTGGTCAAGAGAAGAGCCAAAGAGAAGAAAAGAGCTACAAAAAATGGAACAGAATCCAACCAGAGAGGAGGTTCAAAGCTTGTACCCATCGCACTCCATTCTCATACTGAGGTTTATTTGTTCAGAGCATGGGCGCTCAGATCCCATCACCCCTCTCTCGTTGCTGTCTTTTGAACTCTCCAGTGCTCACCTTTAAAGCATTTCCACTTGCTACTTAAACAGTTGTTCTCTGTTAAGCATTTGCACTGTCCATTCTCAAGTGGACCCACGCTTCAGTTGCAAGCCACCACAACGGCATGGTTGTCTCTCACTTCTGCAAGCCATGCAAGCTCCTCTCAGATAAGCCAGGGGCAGGAGGACGTGCTAAAGGAGGGCATTAGCATACTGGTCCATGTGGGGGGAACTGGGGAGTGCACCTAAGGCAGGCGCCATCGCATAGCCTGCTCTGAGCCCCCGGCACCACGTGACAAGTCTGTGAGCTGCAGGAGACTTGTAGAGTCAGGAAACAGGAGATGGACAAGCCGAGAGGAAAAGGTGGGAGCCAGTTCAGTGTGTATCACTTTCTATGTGTGAGACTCCCCCGGTCAGCTCTTGCTGACAGCTGAGGAACAAAGAACTAGTGGCGGATGTTCATGGAGGGTACATTTATCTCTAGAAATATGCTACCTGAAACAAGAGTGAGATGCATGAGATGAGGGTTACAATTCAGTCATCTCTTCCAGGTCAGGCCTTTAAACTTGACACCTTTCAAGAGCACAGCATTCATTATTAATTAATCTTTTTGTTCCATATAATTGTGATTAATGGCCACATGATAACAAGATATTCAAAATTTTGCGACAAGATACTCTTGTTTTCACTGCCTGTGCTCAGCAGTATGGTTTAGCATGAAAGTATGATTGAATGCAATAACTTTGTCCAGTTGCTCTAGGTCGTTTCTGTTTCAGTGCATCTCAAATGCAGCTCATGTTCGTGTGCAGCATGGTCAACATGCGGAAAGTGGATTTTGGCTGGCTCCAGAGTTTTCCCAGACCAGTGAATTTCTGCTAGCCTTAGCTTATATTGGCACATTCACTGAAACATGAGAAGACAGCTCGGCTGAGACATTCTCTAAAGTGTCACCAGTATTCACATGGTCAACTAGGAGGACAGTAGCATCTCCAGAACAAGAAAACTACCCACCAAGAGTCCAGCTCTGGAGCCTAATTTCCCTATTAAACTATAGTCAAAATGACTCGGTTGCATTGATTGACTACATAGTCTGACTCTCTTTGCTCCTTCTTTCCTGTGCAATCTTATTTTTCACAGTGGCCAAGCTTCAATAGCAAGGGTAAGGAAGGACCCTGCCATCATGGTAAAAGCCTACTGACTAGGGCGCTCTGGGGGAGGCAGGAGTTTCCTTGAGACTGCCACAGGTCTAGTACCAAAGCCTCCTACATCCTATGAAAATGTTCTCACTGTTTCACCATTGGCTAAAGGCAGCTGCTGCCTGGCAAAGAGGAAGGCTTAATATCCCGGATCCAAGTGGCGAACTGCACGCGGTGAGAAGTGTTTCCCATTAATGGGGCCTGCTCAGCCAAGGCTGCACAGGGCTGCTCTTGATGTGTGATAGACGTGTCAGCTGGCTACCCAGAATCATCCCACTCATCCCAGCACCTCATTTTTAGACATGCTGAGGTCTAAGTCAGGTATTTAAAGCGTGTGGTGGGAAGGTGGTCCTCAGTACCTATGCAGCAGCTGAATACACTAGTAGAGTTTACACACATGCCTGAACCTAAGTCATGTCAGTTTGATCACCAGGGAGAGGTTCTGGTGGGAAACAACTGCAGGTGGCCTAGTGTCACCAGTAGTCAATATTTGGCCCTTGCACGTCTTTTGTGCCTTACCGTGAAGAAATCACAAATTGTGATGTGTGGAAAAATCTCATGGGCTCTGTTTTTCCCACACTGGTGCTTGCTCTCCTTCCAAAACTGTTGCAAGCAGTTATTCAAGCGGCCAGTGGGGCACAAGTAAAGAGCATACTCCTGAGGGATTGGGTCATCCAACGAGGGATCATTGCAGTGGGAGTGTAACCTGAAATTGAGAGCATATTACACAAAGTTAGTGATTGCACCGCTTACTCTTCTTTCCCTTGCTTGAAGACATCTGCTACAGAGAGTAGGAAAAGGAAATATAAAGTTGTTATTCGCTGAAGATTAGAAATAAAAAGCTAAAATGAAAGCTGCTCACAGCTTTTCTCTATGGAATATTAACTAATGGAGAAAGACCTTCAGGGCTTTGTTTCTGTTTTTGTGGGTGCGTGTGTATGTTGGGCATTTTATTACATGTCTTAATTTTTTACATGTCTGAAAACGAAAGACAGAAAAAAAGAGTTTTTGTCATGCTGTAGGGTTACTTTTCCCTCTTTTTCATGACTGGAAATAGAGGACTGGAAAAAGAAAAAGGTAATGGGTAGAAAAAGTTAAAGAACGACAGAATGAAAAACAATTGAAGTTTTAAAATATACTCAAAAAGAACTATCATTTTTATTCAGCCCTAATAAAAGCAAAAACGACAAACCAGAAAATGCAAAAGCAAAAACCAAAAACGTGTATCGCAGACGATGACAGCCTCCACCTTGTTCTGACGTCCCGTATATTTAGCTTCACAGCTTTTAGATTGGGGGTGATTTTTGGAAAGGAGATAGCGTCCCTGACAAAGCTCTCTTTCATATTACCTTGGTTCGGGCTGAACATGCCATTCTCTAATGCTTCCTCTGTCTTTTCACACAAAAAACCCCCACCAAATCAAACCAAAAACTCAGAACAACAACAACAGCAAAAATAGAAGAGAGGGTGAGGAGAGACTGGATTTGATTTGAATAAGGATTAAAACAAAAGAGTAACTTATCAGCCTATGAATGCTCTGTGGGAGTCTCAGAATGGAGGAAAAACTCAGCATGTTCAAGACTAACAAGTGATTTTGACTCACTTCCTCCTCCCCCTGACTGTCAGCCCTTCAACTTACTTTATAGGAGCCTTTCTCAGGGCAAGACGACTGACCTGATTGCCTTCAGTCAGTGCTGTTTAACCTCATGCTGTAACTATGGATTTGTAACAATAACTACTATGAGGCTGACTTATTTTCCACGTTTTCTTCCTTCTTTCCAGGTCTATACCTTGTGTCCAAGCTCTGTTCCCTGCTGGGGCATGGAGGGGCCTTCACAAATGCAATAACTCTGCGCTGACAGAGGCAGCTGCAGGCAAAAGCAGGCCCTGATGAGCAATTCTATAAAGAAGCATGAGGCTTAAAACGGAGGAGGCATCTGTGCCCTCTGTTGCTGGTCATATGAGATGACCATCATCACTGGATTTAAAGCCTCTGCACTTGTCCAAGACTGCCCCTTCCTCCTCAGCTTTTGATTTACCTGTGCCTACTGCAAATAACTTCACTTCCCAGAACAAGCAGTTAAATGCAATTATTTCTTTCTCTTTGTGAACTAAAATTAAATAAAGATGAACTGGATAAAAATAAAATAAATGCAAGGTTTTTTAAGGGTGAAGGCTGCTGACTTCAAACTCACTGACACAATCAGTACATGAAGAAGTATTTTTAACTAGGTTTGATATGAAAGCACTCCTTAGAAATCACAGACACTTACCATTTTGCAGCATCTTCCACTGTCTTTTGTCCAGTAGCAGCCAAGGCTTTTTGCCTAGAAATAACAAAATGCGTTCACCAGAATAGTAGAAAGAATTGAAATGGTTTTCCATGACTCCATAAAAGAGAACGGACATTCTGCAGCCATCAAGTCTATTTTCCAGTACAAATAAGACCTACTGTGACTAGGTTATTCCTGAAAGATGTTTGTGTAACACGTTTGTAAAGCCCTCCAGACAGTCTTTTCCACTGCAAGTCTTTAATTCTCTAAAGATAATTGTCTTGTCCTCCCCACAGGATGTCCCCACAGGATGTCCTGTCCTTTGTATTCCAGAGATATTTCCTTAGCACTCCTACCGAATATCCGGATTTACTTACGGTTGGATAACCCATCCCTGCACAGACTGTAAGAGCAGAGTTTGCTCTATTCATAGAGTAGTGTTCTTGCTAATGACGAATTCAAAGGCCAGGCCCAAGATCACATTCCACACATACAACCAAAGCAAAACATACTTATACTTGGGGTTTGAAAATCTATATTAAAAATTTCCCATAGCCCAGCAGAGAGCCAGATCTGAGCCACAAGCTCAGATGCAAACTCCGTCCAAGGTAAGGGACAATGTCCCAAGTTTCTCTCCCATATGCAACTGTCATTCTCTGGAAACAAATTTCATTCACATTTCCTTTTTTCACAGAGCTTCAAAATGCCACTGATGTCCTTCACATGAACAAGTTTTTGTGACTAAAGGCAAGGTTTGTGGAGAGTGAAGGATTTCCATTGTTTAAATAGCACTTGTACACATGAATTGTATTTTCAGCCCTGGAACCCATGTATGAACTTTTCAGAAGACACAAATAGGAGTGACAAACAGTGGGCATGGGGAAAAAATGCTAAATTACTTTGCATCCGTCCATATCTTTCTTTTGCCTTTGCCTTCTCTCTTGAGATCACGCTTTCTGGCAGCTGGGTGCTGAGGGCATTGGTTTAACTTAGTCTTCTCAAGTTCTTATCCTCCACTCATCCCCATGGCACCTGAGCATGCGCCAGCAGGGCGTTAAACAGCAGGACCCAGGCTCATCCTGGGTGCTTCTTCCCAGCCTTCTGCCTTCTCTCTAATGCAAAAGCTACATACGGCTTGTTAAAAACAGTGAAATGTACTTTATGTGCATGATAAACTGTGCTTGGCTCATTAGTGGGGGCTTGACATGGCTGAACGCTAATGTGAGTCTTTCAGCTCCAGCTATACCACCTACTTTCTTTCTTCATATAGTAAATTAACTGTCACGGCCAAATCAAAGTCAAAAACTTAAGCTAGCTGGCATAAAACTAGTGTACATCTTCTGTAACTTAAGTACTCCTGCACTCTTTCTTTCCATCCTTCCTCTGGCTCCCGTTTCACCATCACATCAAACACAAATGACCTGCGTTTGTGTCAATGCAGCCCTTTCTGCCCATATGCTGTTGAAAAGCCGTTGCCTGCCTCTGCTCTGCCAGAGATGCCAGCCTTTATCTGCCGCTTCTTAAACCTCAAAGTGAGCGTTTTACCACTTTATGCCTTGCTGCTCCTCCCACTAGGAGAGAAGCTCTTTACAAACAGCCCTGAAACCAAGCCTGACTTTAGCTTTTCTTTACCATAGTGCCTACATGATCATAAGAGTAATATGACAAGTGGCATCCTGAGACCATTGTCTGTCATGGTGGGCCACTATTGTCTCCTTGCTCCCCCCTGCTCCTCTCTCAGTTGGTACCTGCCTTTTATCTCAACATTTATTTTGGTTGTAGGGTGCCTTCTGGCAGAGCTTGTACAGCCCTTAGTGTGAGCGAAGCACTAGGCTGTGGCTAGGCTTCCCATGCCTCCAAGCTGAGCAGTGAAGGTGGAAAGATAATGCATAAAATAAATTCTGTATGTACAGAATTCTCTCATATAGAAAGTAGGAAGAAACACTAGAAAATTTATGTTACAAATAATAGCTTTACAGACAGAAGAAACTGGGGCTTCCCTAAAGCAGAAACCGCTGTCACAGTTCAGTGTGGTCTAAGCACGAGGGGAGGCCCATTTTGCTGACTTGATGCCTGGCTTGATCCCTTCATATATTGTTTTTGTTCTTTTAGGAAATGTTACTTTGGCATTTCAGTTCTACATTATAAGAGATATTGTGATATTTCTATCCAGTCTTGTTTTCTTCAGGCCAGGATATCACAGAATAACAGTCTTTCAGTACTTTGATTTACAGCTGAAACCAAGAATTGCAGAGAAAGCTAACAGATTTTATAAAATGTATTTCAAAATTTGAAGAACTTAAAATCATTAAAGGCAAACAAAAGTTAAAAAAAAAAGACTTTTTGACATTTTGTTTTTTTATGTTGATTTTCATGGTACTTTGGCCACTGTTTGTTATTTTTGACCTGGGAAGCAAAAACCCATGTCAATAACAGCAGAAAATGTTTCAAAGGGAATTTGAAGAACATCAACTTCAGAACCAAAAATTTTAAAACTATCCATTACTCTGGAGTGAACAAACTTGTAATACCTACTAGACAAACAGTGAGTTAGATTTTCAGATAAGCTCCACAGCTAAAATTCCACGGGGAATGATTGGGAACAAGAGGCCCAGAGTATCTTCGTAAGCTGTGCCCATTATGTCTGTGGTAGTTCCACTAAACAGAGATGTTCCTAGAAAAATAAACGCAGTATTTTTGTACTGCACCTTCTCAACTGGTTTAATTTTCAGTGAAAAGTCAAAATGGAAGCCACAAAGACATGCTGCTCTCCCTTTTCAAATAATTTTCATGAGGAGTTCTTTGATGTTTAAATAAAGGGAGTTATTTTTTGAAGAGCCAGTTTTGGCAAGTATATGGTTCAACTGACCACCGCAGAAGCGTCCAAAGTTGTCGTCCAGAAATTTGAAAATCTCACATAAAGCCTGTCTATCTAATCTGAATGATATCTGGCAAGGGAGTGACCATCACGTTTCTCTTTTATTAGCTCAGTTGCAAATGCTGTCCCCAGTTAATCTTTTATCAATTGGGGTTGCGAAGAACAGCATCTGATGTTTTATTATTACACAGTATTTTCCAGTTAGGACATGCTCTTGGAACAAGATTCTGACTTAAGAAAGTGATAGACTTTTTGACATTTTGTTAAACATATTAATGTCATTAACATAAAAAACCTACTTATATACTAACAAAACAAAATTTGTTAGTAACAAATTATAGCATTAACAAAATACAGCATTTTGTTAAAAAAAGCTTACTCTTTTAAAGCAGTTTTCAGTGACAAAATCCAGCAAGAGATCTTTGCCAGACCTGACAACAACGTAGGATAGAAGGCACATCCACATTTAACTCCCTTATAAGAATGATGATAAGCCCAAAAATAAAAGAGGAATTATCCCGAGAGTGAGGTATGGATGTCAGCTTCTTAAGTCATTTTGAAGCCTCTCAACCTCAAGATGAGTATGGATCTTCAGATATACACATAATATTGTACAAAATGGATACAGAGCAGGTTATTTTCGGAATACCAACAACACACTGTTTTACAAGAAATTCAAAGTAAGACTTATCTAATCCCTGTGTAGAGATATCCCCACCTAGAAAGGGCATGCTTTCTCCGCAAGTTCTCTGTGTTCAAATTCTTACCAGAAATACCTCCTGCTATGTAAAGGGAGCTGAAGCACATTACTCACGCGATATGAGCTGGGAATCCTTTGGCTAAGAGGGACTCAAGGAGGGAAGAGGTGCTTTTGTTCCTGTGTTTGTTGGACACCTTTGCATACAGCTGTGTCTCAGCCACCGCCATCTCTTCCACTCCTCCTTCAAATGTGTGTTCAGTGCTCACAGAAACTAGGGTGGGAGGATGAGGGCAGGAGAGAGAGAAAATGAAAGAGAGAGAGAAAAAGGCAGCTAAAACAAAATAACCTCAAACCTCCTGTGATCTTTTTGACAAAAGCTGATATCCTGTTTTCATATCATGTGCATCTCTAAATTTTTGTTTTAGAGCAGCTAAAAAAGCAAAAGCTGTCTGCAGTTTTTTCCTGACCACCCTAGCAGAACAAGTCCAGAGGTAAAAGACACGGTCAGCATAGGCTTGTCAGGAGTGTGAGACTGGATCTTCTTCCCTCAGCTGTTCATTTTAAATTCTCTTCTGGAAGCCAAGAAATTTACTTGAGCTGCTACTGAAGGGATGTCCTGTGGCATGTATGAAGTTGGCTGATGAGTTGAACCAACTCTTTTGAGCTAGACTTTCACATACTCTAGTCTCTACTGTACACAGCTCCCATTTTGGTGTCCTCAGCCAAAAGGGCATGAGCCGGCCAACTATGGGAAATGAAATCAAATTTCACTTTTTAGGTGTGATCATTTGAAGCCAGGCTTGGGGCAGGTAAAAGAGGCAGCTGGGAAAAGCTTTTCCTTCCCCTGCTACTGCTGCTTTCAGCAAGGGACCACGATTTAACAGTGCCTTCACAGAGATGCTTTGGTTGATCCCGAGGGCCTCTCGAGGTGACAGGTCAGCATTCCCCTTCCTGTGCTGCAGAAGAAGGCAAATCGGCTGGAGAGGGCCCTAAGGTGCTCCCTGGTCTGGGACGCACTCAGAGGGGCACCTCCAACCCACGCTGCTCCCTGTGTCTGCTGGACGGAAAGGGACACCAGAGGGAAGGGCCAGCGTGCTGAAAAGAGCCCCAACTACGCCCCGAGCCGAAGTTTCCTTAGGAGCATGCTGGTAGGCTCTCTCCCATGGCAGGATGCCTGTGCAGCCAAGGGGAGAGAGTCAGAGCACAGAGAGTGATTAAAGCATGGCAGCTTCTTTATATATCCTCTTTTCTTTTTATATCCTCCTTCAATTCCTGTTTGAAGTGAAAGCTGCTGAAAAAGTGAGGTAACAGACAAGGAAAAACTCTGCATGTCACAGCCTGGATTTGAACCAGAAATCAGAGATTAACGGAGTGTTATGTGACATCCTGTCCTTTGGAAATGCCAGTTTCCATCTTGCTCAGCGAAGGGACTAAACAGCTTCCCTCATTGGTACCAGGCTCCAGGGAGCATGTGTTTAATCTGCAAAACCTTAATTTCTTTCCTGCTCTCTGGAGCCTTGCTTTACTTAAATTTACTATAGCTTTTTGCTCTACCTCTCCTCCCGCTTCTTGCCTCCACCTTTCTGCCATCTCTCTCTCGTCTTAAAAAAAAAAAATCAAGCCAAATCATGCTTATACTTGAGTATTCTCTGAAGCTGACCATACGTTTTCAGTCTCTAAACCCCAAAGTAGAGGTAAGCTGATCCTTACCCTATCAAATCAAACATGTTATTTTCAGGATTAGGAGTTACTGCTTGCAAAGCACTTCCAAAATATTGTCAAATATGTAATAATTGAAGTTATCCATAAGTAAAGCATGGGTCCGTTTCAAAAACTCTCTTTAAGCGTCCTCTTTGCTGCATGCGCGCAGCAAAGGGGAAATCAAGTTAATGAAGAGCAGTATTAACCTAAGGCCTTGTTTGTCAGAGAGACAAAGCACCTGGGGCTTCTGCCTCTCGCAGGTTTTGCCAGGCCTGTCTCTTCAGCTGCATGATTTCTGACAGAAAAAGGAGCAAATGTGAGCCTGGGGCTTAACCTCTGTGGAGTTTCTTTGCTGGGAGGTTACAGAAAGGTTTTCAAATACTACAATATTATCTTACACTCTTATGCTAATTAAAAAGCTTGCTGATTTTTTTATCTTCCCCTTTCTGTAGCCATGCCATCCAATGCCACCTGATATCTCTCATCAGGTCGAATTACCCAGGCTGCTACAATAATGCCGTATGCAACAAATGACTGAGCTAGCAGCTCAGTGAAAACGTTTCCAGAGCAGACTGGCTTAGCAACCTCAGAATTTCCTTTTGGCTTCTTTTGATAATGAAGAGAGAAAACAGTTTTGCTTTTAACTATGACTTCGCAGGAAGAGGTAAGTGAAGCTTTGGGAGGGTGTGATGTCTTCTAGATAATGATACATCAGTGTTTATCTTTTGTGTGGTACGCTACTCAATGTTATTTTATTTCCAGATGAACAACTTATGTACCAGTTAGAAGGGTTCTTTTTATGTTTAAAAATGATGAGCATTTAGGTGTCTGTTCCTCTGCCTTAAGATTAGCAATTTCTGTATAAAATTTAAAGAGAAATGTTCAGAATTATAGCATCTTGAAATATATGTGAAATTTTATCAAATGGAAGAGTAGTAACCTTGTTATAGCTATTTGGTGATAGGTGAAAAGATATTCCATGTGACTTCAAAATTAATGTCACAGACAAAAGACACCTACTTTGCCTAAGGCTTGTCCTTGCAAACATTTCTTTGAGTTGACTCTGTAAACACTTTTATAGCTTACCAGCTCCACTGTCTAGCCAACTTGAACTTCTTTCACGCCACTGTAAGTTCAAAAATCTGATTTCTCCTGTCATTGATTGCCTAGTGTTCAGAACTAAAGTTAGAAATCGGAATTCAGGATGAATAACTTTAAAATTCTAATTATAGTGTAGCCCATTTTAATTGCTTTACATTGTGTACAAAGTGATCAAAGGTTCTCTGGAATAAAATTCAATGGGTGCATGCATGAGGGTCCTATAACGCTCTGTTCAGGTGTCACATACTTCCGTCCTTCTCTTGTTCCCATTTGCAGTTAAAGAGTATCTCGCTGAGACAGACTTGACACTTAAGGGAAAATGTCCTACAGTGTGAGTTATTACAAGTGGCTGTGGTGCTTAGGAAAACTTGAACAAAATTTAACTTCAGTACTTCATATGTAGTGCTTATATATTTTAAATATGAGAGCTCTTCTAATGACCTTGAAGTGCATACCATTTTACAAGGTGACTTCTCTTGGGCAGACACAGCATTCTTGACATTCTTGAAGATTCTTGAAAAACCCTGTGGATGCACTTTGCCTCTGTGTTTGATTCAAAAACAGCAATGGGAGTCTGAAGGAAAACTACATGTTCCTTAATATCAGAAGGGTATTGGACTTTTTAGAGGTGATAGAATTAATTTATTTAAATATTGTCTTTTGTTTTCTGTTGAGCCAGGTACAAGAGACAAATCCCAATATTGGAAGTCTTGAAATCATCTCCATTACAGAAGATGAACTGCCAGTAACAGAACTTCATTTTTCCTTCAAAAGATTCTTCTGCATACCACAAACAAAGGTGGACCCCAGTGCAGATGGATCCGGTAGGGATACTGCATAGCTTTCGGCCCATCGCAGTCTAAACAGCTAATCCGAGTGCTTATCCTCGCAAAACTGTGCTTGCCCACTCATTCGGAGAAAACAATTACTTAGGGGAAGAAGAAACAGAATCTCACTCCCCGAACCATGACATTTGCCAGCATGTTAGCAGGGGATGACATCCTGTGTCTGCATGCATATGCAAGCATTTCTCACAGCCAGACTATTTACATGCTTCAGCCCCAGAACAGATATTTGCTCATGCTTTTTTGATACGTTTTTGAACGGCTCATTTGAAGTTTTCCCAACGTGAAAATTGAATCCATTAAAAAAAAGTGAATACATAATAGAGTAGCCTGGGAGGAATAACGTGTTTGCTACCTCACATAGGTTTCATTTTTTTACCTGCTGAAATCACTGACAGAGATGTCCTTTAATTCCAACAGAAGCAAGATGAGCATCAAGGATGCAGGCAGACCAATTTAATTTTCTAGTCCATGAGCCACTACAGTTGTCTGAAAATGATTACATACCAAACACCTGTTCTGTTACCAAAACCAGATACTCGGTTTCTCCTGAGAGGGTCTGAGTAAATTGGGATTTACTTCTAGTTTTATAACTACTAGGACACACTTAGCAGCCTTGATAGAATTTTAAGTTTCTGCCATTCCCAAATTCAAAAATTTAAGAATGAGAGGGTGAAGAGCTGCATGAATTAAAATTGAAGACAAAGTTCTGCCAGCTCCTGTGTACATATGTAACTGAGCTGTGTATGCTCTTTTCTTGAGCTTGCCCTTTGTATATCAGAATATATTTGACAAAAGCGGACCATTCGTTATTTTCAGTTGTCGTCTTTATTCACAATGCCGTTAAGTTGGAGGTCAGCTATGGAGATGGACAGTGAGCAAAACCATTCCAGATCAGGTCAGCTTATGAAATGTATGCAGCGATTACTGCTGATGCTCACTTTAACTTGAGGTACTCCTTGCCTTTACAGCAAAATTTTGGCCAGATCACCTTTTCCCACATTTTTCAAGCTATCTTCTAATTTGCGGGTCCTGATTTTTGCAAATTTAGCTTTCTGTTATTGCAATCAACCTTGCTTACAAGTCCAAAAGTACCTGTAGCTGGCTTCCTTCTTGTCTTGAGCACCTAGCTACCAGCTAGTCCTGTCTTATTTCAAATATTCCTGCTCCTGCTAAGCTCTTTAGGCAACCCTTACTCTCTTCCACATCACTGTTCCTCTAAACTTGGAGGAACGCAGCATGCATTTGACTTAGATCCCGAGTGAGTGAAGGGGAGGTTTATCACCCCCAGCCTTGGCCCAGGATTTTATTTCTCCCAAATACAGTGCTCTCACAACAGCTTCCAGCTGGGAGCATGGTTGGAGGGAGTATCGGGGCCAGAGACTTGATACAAAAAAGCATCAGGAGACATCACGGACAGTAATCATCATAACAATGGCACTAAATCTCACGTTAGAATAGTTAGTTCTTTGTTACTTCTGCTGAAAGAATTTGTGAATCCATTTCAGCTTTCTGAATTCTTTGAAAAGTACATCTCTACTCCTTACACAGACGCGATTATGCAAAGAAAACGGGTCTGAATTTTGTTTTTCTTCTGGGTCTCACATTTTAAAGAGATGTGCTCATATACTTTTAAAGCTATCAGTGTGATGTAGCCCATGAAAGTGAAAGAACTTTGAGTTCCCATTCTGACCTGGACTGGGGACAGGCCATGTGCTCTGTAAGGGCATGATTCAAACCCCTCACAAGACAAAGGGGCTTCCCAGACATAGGCCCTGTATTCAAGAGTGTTGTCCAGCCCTGGAGGACTTGGAGCCTTCTCAGCCCCTGGGTCGAGGGGAGCCGACCCCTGTCAGGTCAGGTCAGGTCAGGTCAGCTCCCAAAGTGTATGCACAAGTTGCCGCTGGCATCTATCCTAGTGTTAGATAAATCTTTTCCGTCGAAAAATTAAGCTGTTCTAACTTCACAGAAGCTGTTGTCTCTGTTTGGTTTCTAGGAGATATCCAACCACCTTCGATGTGCCATGTTTTAATCTCCCCCAAATCTCTTCCATATATCTGTGTTTTATTACTTGTAGTAATCCTAGCAGTTGCCATTGGCCTGGGTGGTGAGTACAATTAGTTATTCATTAAGTTCTCAATTAACCATTCAAATGCTTAATTTTTCATGAGCCTTTTACTGAGAATGGAATTAAACTGCCACTACAGCTTGTTTACTGAAGTAAAAAATCCTGTTGATGTGATGGCTTTAAATTTTATTTACATGTATGGATAAAATGGATCTGGCACTCATGAGAGGACTGGTGTAATATTAACACATTGGGGAATGTGCCACACTAGAACCCTTTCTCCCGTTAAATTTCTCTGATTCCTCTTTAGGTGGTGAGCTAAGACTTTAGAAACTGGGGGAGGTTTCAGGTAACGCAATGATATTTTTGCCCTGTATTTCACTTCTTTAAGCTTTCAAAGAACTAATGAACTTTCCCCTGCCACGAACAACCTCTATGAAAGAAAAAAATATATATAGATTGAGTTTAGTTGCAACTTGAAAGTGCGATCTGCCCAGGTCTAGGTATCAAATATGTGGATTTTGAGCAGAACCTTCACATCTACAACAGGGATGAGCTTGCAGAAAGTTGAGGTATCCCCGCAGGAAGAGAGTGTGCTTGCATTATTTTGTCAGATTCTCCCCGTTTTGCTGATGAGGAGCTGAGGCACCCAGAAACCCTCCCTGCAATGAAACATAACCTGGGTTGAGGGAGCTGGGAAGGGGCCGGTGCAGACAGCAAGGCTTATTTGGTCTAGAGGTCATTACTAATAGATGGGTTTTACAGCACTGTGTAGCAACCCCCAGGCTGCATTTCAAACATTCCTAGAATACAGGACTTGTCTTTTCATTAGCAAGATAGAAATCTGGCCAGATGAAGAAACTCAGAAGTGCTAAACTAATATCCAAGTCTGTTTTCATCACCCTGTTTTCTTTCATTCTTGTTAGTTCAATACAACTGCATTGGGAAGTTTCGCTGCCGATCATCCTTTAAGTGCATCCAGAAATCAGCCAGGTGCAATGGTGTCTTCAACTGTAAAGAAGGGGACGATGAGTACGGATGCGGTAATTTAAATTTGATTATGAATCTCTCCTACCTCCTCCTGTAGCATTTGGCATGTTTTCAAGAGATGTATGTTATAAAGAGTTTGGGCAAGACAGAGAGACTGACGGCTTGTCTAAATTGTGGCTTCAGAGAAAGAGTCTCTCTGAACTATAGAGCTACAATTCACAAGAAATCAAACTACTCTTAAGATAAATGAGATGATCACTGTATTCAGTATCATACAGTAACACTGTGCCAATTCTGAAAATTGTGCAGGCCTGATGTTATCTTAAGGGACTCAGGAAATGGAGAGATCAGCACTGGCTTTTGTGTGTTCGGTACTGCAGAACATGCTGTTTCTCGTGTGAAATATATGCCCTTATATCGGAGTTTCTCTTTGTAACCATTTCTGGCATTGCAGAACCATTTTACATAGTACCTCTCTGTCCTGTTTTATAGAAGCTGAGGGTGATGCTTTCAACAGCTGGGAGGTAGTGACCTTAAAATTTCGGAACAGCAGATTTGATTTTTAGATCAGTGTACTTGTAATTTTGAATCCTGCACCTTGTCCTTTGGTAAGGACATCACAGACATTTCAGTCTGTGTGATGTGAGGAATGAGAAGAACCATCAGCTTTGGCCCCAGCTAATGCTGCACAACGCTTTCAACCTTTGGTCTCTTTTTCCCTGGGAAGCTTCGGACTGCTGTGGAGCCTGTTGATTATACATATGCTTTTGCGTCTACTTTAGCAATTCCGTAACAATAGCCCATGGGCCCCTGCTGGAAACTCCCTGGCCAGCAGTGATTGCGTGTGCAGTGCCCTTCTCCTTGAAAGTGTGCAGCAGACCACAGAGAGGTGCTCTGTCCTTGGTGTCCCCTGTTCAGCTGAGGCTCTGGCAGCCACGATGTGGGGTGACAGGGTGCGGGAATCAGGACACATGGGATGCAGGACAAAGGGCTACAGATGCCATTGTTGATTCTGGGCCTCCTGTGGTGCTTCTCCATGGTCCTCCTGGCAAGGGGCAGTGTGGATCACGGCTTTATCTCCCCGGCATGGCTCAGCCCCTGCTGCTGGGCCACCAGGAAGAGCTGCCATAGGGGAAGCAGTGCCTTGCAGCAGAGGGGATGGGACTGGAAAACTCCACAGCAACCCAGGGGCAGCTGGGCTTTACGTCCTGGCCAAGTATATCCACTTCTCTGACTGCTGTGCAGCTTGGGTTATGCCAGCTATGTTTCATTAAACTCTCTGTTGTTACTTAGCTTGGGTATGGTTGTCCTCAGTGCCAGGCAGGCATCTGCAGCTCCAGCTCACAGCAGTCAGCAAGACCTGTTTAGACCCACTGGAGGGCAGGCCAGTCTTCTCTGTATTAGAACTAGCATCCTGTATTCCTTCCCATGAGCATGGGAATTTTTTCTTTAGGCTACTCTACTTCGATGTGCCTTGGTACATTGATGAAGAGGGACACTGGTAAACCAGTTCCCTCCTTAAGGAGAAAGAACAACAACAAAAAACAGACAAATCATTTCAAAGGAACAGAGTGGTGAAAAAAACAAGTAGTAAAAACAGAAAATGTGGATGCTGAAGTGGTGTATTATATGTTGTGTACTCAGTGGCTGTAATTTACAGCTCACTCAGGCTTTTCTTCTTCTGAATCTCAAAGTCAGGTTGAGCGGCAAGAAAGCAGTGCTGCAAGTGTTCACTTCTGGATCCTGGAGAACAGTCTGCTCTGACGACTGGAAAGCTGAGTATGGAAATACTACCTGCAAACACTTAGGTTTCTCAAGGTACGTATACAAAATGGAAGAAACTAATTGGCATGTTGAACAAACTCTGAGGTCTTCAGTCCTTCTGATTAGCCCTGTATTTGCCTGTCATTTAAAAGAAAAAGGACTGACCCATCCAGCTTTTTGAATAACAAGACTCAGTAGGTTTGGGATGATTTGAATACTTATGCACAGCAAACACCATTTATTGCTGCTATAAATCCTGGATGATGGCTAAATACAATGACACAATTAAATCTTTTCTATGGGATGTAGGTTCCTGAATCATGCTTGTCTCTCTAGTAACTTACAACTAGTCAGAGAGGCACTAAGCAACAAATGATGCATTTTCCATGTCTCTTACTTCCTCAGTGGGAAAAGTATACACATGATTTGTGTCATTGAATCTGTTAGGGAATGCTTTGCACTTTTATTAGAGAGGCCCAAGCTAAGTCTACCTTGCAATTAGAGAAAAAGGTGATGACGCAGTTCTTAGTGGATTGGTTCGATTCCTGGAAAAGCACCATTTCTTTCATGAACTACTACACTATTTAGAAAGAATTTAATGTTGTGACTTGCAGTGATTATTTCATGTCATTGAGTCATTCTGGTTTCTGCATATTATTGTCAGCAATATAAAGTGTCTTTGAATAAATTTTTGTTGCCACTAGCATAAAGTACAACTCAATTGTTCAAAGTAAAAGACAAGAACAAATTTCAAATTATTCATCCTTCCTGCGGCAAAACATAACTCTAGAAAAAGGAGACAAAAAGCATGTTAGTGTTTCAGGAGATGTGCCAACCAGTTACAATAAAAGCTTTAATACAATATTAGAATTAAAATTTACCTTCTCTACCAGTTAAATACCTCCCAGTATGTGTGACTTCCACACAAGATTATGGCAAAAATTCCTACACTTTGTAAGAAATCTTTCTGGAAAAGGATAGGATTACTTTATCAAGTGTCAGAATCTGATTATTATACTTACTACACTGGCTTTTTCATTAGTACAATTATTGAATTATTTAAATGGATTACTGAAATTCTGTATTTGGAAGTTATTTTTATGGTTTATTTGCAGTTACGTGAGTTCAGGTTATTTGCCTGTGGCTGCAGTTGAAAAGCAGTTTCAAAGACATTTTGTGTCCCTCAGCCATTGGTTATCGGCTGACCAAGTGACATCCCTACACAATGCAACAAACTTAAGGTAAGTTTCAGATTTTTGGTTGAATGGAAGAACATCAGTTTATTTATTCTGATAGAAATAGAGTAATTAATGGAAGAAGAATTATTAATAGTTTAAGATTGTTGTCTAATTTTCTCAGGCATGTAGCACTTCATAAACGGTTTGTGATGTTACATATCATCGTTCAATTGCAGTTTTGTTAGAATATGAATTAAAGGCCTGATCCAAGGCCCATTAAAATCAAACAAAGGCCTTAAAATGAGCTATTTGAAAAATTTACTCATCCCGTGATCCCTCTACAGTCAATGATTAGTCACTAGGCACTTATCTTTATTGCAGAGCAATTTATTTCAGTTTGCAGATCTCTAGGTAATTTCCCAAAGGAAGTACAAAGCCTTTATGGTGAATTTCTTCCTCCTGTTGATTGCTTGTTCTTCTTACTTACCTTTCACTGAGAAGCAATTTATGGATCCAAGGAGGTTACAGATCACATGTTGAAAACCACTGATGAGTCCCGTGATGAATTTTTCAGCAGTGCAACATGTGGTCTATAGGCTCCTGATGATATCTGAATTCTCAACTTAAATATTTCTCTTAAACGTCTTAAGGAGATTGGATGAATACCCAACTATGTCGTTCTTTTAAGATATGAGAGATACATATAAATATATATTTGCATGTACACAGCTAGGCAAGGAGATAACACAAGTATGGAAAAAAACAGTATTCCTGCACTGGAACTAATATTGCTGTCTTTTCATCTTAGAGAAGAATGTACTTCTGGCAATGTGATCATCTTAAAATGTCTGGGTAAGCATCAGGAAAAGTGAAAATAAGATTAAAATCTGTCCTTTTTTGCCCACTACAGGGCAAGAGTTGGGAGAAGTTGCATGCTCAGGGGCACACCATCAGTTTATGATGTCAAGAAAAAATTGCATTTCATGCATAAAATTTCAAATAATTTCCTGAGGTCAGAGTAGACTGGGAGGGCAGATTGTATCAGGTAACAGGAGTGTTTTCATGCGAATCACACAAAGCAGCAAACATTTAAGGATTGTGAGTTCAGTATGAGGACTGGTATGGTAACTCAACTCACTGTCACCTTGCCAGGGAAAGGGAAATTCCATCTTAAACACGAATTTTCATCCCTTGGGTCTCCATGTCAACTAGTTTTCAGAATGGCATAGGAAAAAAAACCATCCAGGGATGGGATGCTTCAGCCTCCCTGTGTAGGCCCCTGGGTTACTGTGTGTTTATAACAGAGCAGCAGGTTCTGCAGCTCTGTTGAGTGTGAGGTGTCCAAGGGAGCCCATGGGAGCTCCCCTTCAGCCACACATGGCGCTTGGGGGCTACAGGGGCAGAGAAGACCTCAGGGACAGTCCCACTGTCAAACCACCCAGCCTCGGTGGGGCTGAGAGTGAGTGAGGAGGGGGTGTTCGAGGTGACGAAAACTGATGCATAACCTTTGCTTTCTGGCAGTGTGCGGGACGCGGGCCAGCTACGGGCCACGCATTGTGGGGGGAAACGCGTCCTCCCCCCGACAGTGGCCGTGGCAGGTCAGCCTACAGTTTCATGGGCTCCACCTCTGCGGCGGCTCTGTCATCACCTCACGCTGGATCATTACAGCTGCACACTGCGTGTATGAGTAAGTCCCTATGCCGCCGTGTTCGGGGCGCCCCGCTGACCCAGCTTGTGGTGTATCCACACAGGGAGGTCATTGCAGAAGCAGGCTAAAGCACCATGCTTTCTTTTCAGTAAAAAAATGTAGGAGACACTAAGTGCCATCCTTATTTCACTGGCTTGCTCCATAATATTTAAACTAGATTTCTCTGTTCTTGCACTAGTGCAAGTCTTTATAGTCTTTCAAAAAAGCTATACCAGAAACAAGTGGCCCAGTCTTCACATATTCTGGGCACTCCCAGCTGCCTGGAAAATCACCCTAAAAAAAGTTGAAGTGACAGTTTTTAGGCTTCCTGATCTGTGGTTTGGCTTTACTGCATGTGAATTGATCAGGAGGATTTTGTACTTGGCTCTTCTGGTATTCAGGAGCTCCAAAATAAATTACAAGCTCCTTTTCAAGTTTTACAAAATCAATCAATCATAGTCAGTGAGTTGTAGTATACTTCCTAATGCCTTTCACGTGGTCCACTGCTCCTTTTTATGCTGTAAAAAGTATCCTTAGAGTTGTAAACAGATGCTAAATAATTACTTAGACTCTTCTTCTTAGTGTAACAATAAACATGGTCCCATCTCTTATTTATAATGAGAGCAGCTGTCCAGTTGTGCATTCATGTTTGCTTGAAAATGCTACAAGCTTGCATCTCTTGCTCTTAGGAAATTCCAAATTCAAACCGCATTCACTGAAGTCACTTAAGACAGCTAAAACGGGATTTGTCCAACCAGTTTTAGACATCCACAACACGGGTGGATGACTTCCAATCAAGTCCTCTAGGATCCTTTTGTAGCCTGTGGAGAGAAGAAAGGGGACAGACAAATCCCACTCCCAGATCCTATTTGAAGCCGTATGTTGCCATAAAAATAGTTACTTAGGAATTAAGCATCTCTCTACTTTTGTAGCTCTGTCCCCCACAATCCAATCATTTGTTCAAAGGTTGACTGTGATTTGATTTGATTTATTCAAAGGTTGATTGTGCGAGGAGCTGGCAACCCTCATCCCTGGAGTCCTTTTCTCGGACCTCCACTAATCTACCACTAGCACAGCAGGGCAAACCCAAGAGAAGAGAAGTTACATGCTGAAGGTGTGGCTACGAATGAACTGGGGGCAGAAGTAAGCCCGAGAATAAAAGCCACTCCCTTGAAAACATCTTGCCACAAGTGCCACTAAATTAATCTAAAAACTGATCTGACAGTATCAACTGCTGTGGGGCTGCATAGCAAGGAAGCTGCTTTTTAAAGGTACAAAGAGGCAAAGCTCTTAAATATTTGTAGAAAACTACACAAACAAATTGCCAGTAAGCCAGTACATTGCTAACACTTACCATTCTTTCTATTATATTGAAATTAGATCTAAAACGTAGCCAATATTAATACATCAGTAAGGAAGTACAGTTGACTGTAGCTATTTGCCTGTGGAGATTCATGTAGTTTGTAAGGTCAGGTGATAACTGGAAAATCTGTGAGTTTTCTTGAAGGTTTGTCACTCTCTTACCTCTTTGTTTCAGCCTGTACCTGCCGAGCTCATGGAGCGTGCAGGTTGGCTTTGTGACTCAGCAAGACACCCAAGTTCACCCGTATTCAGTGGAAAAAATCATATACCATCGAAATTATAAACCCAAGACAATGGGAAATGATATCGCACTGATGAAACTAGCAGCACCGCTTGCTCTCAACGGTAATCCTTTGTTAGTTCTCACTTCATTTCACCTTTCTAGCTAAAAGTAAAAAGTATCCCTCCTAGGATAGACCAAGGACATTTCTGTCAGCATCCTAGGCCTCATCCGGGACAGTAGGGTGGATCCCCACTTGCTCTAAGAGCAAGGGGAAAAGCCCCACCGACTTCAATGGGGCTCAGCCCAGAGCCCAGGTCAGGCGTCCTGTGGGGAGGCTCGGTGCAAGATCCTCACATGGGCGCTGCTGCTCGGGCCGCACCACTACCAAGCCCCAGGAGAGCAAACCCAACTTAATTTGACAGGGAAGTGAGCTGTGAACCTGCCTCGGTCACTGCCTTGCTCCCGGTCCCCATGACAGTGCCTACCTGCCCCTTTGCCCTGCCATGCCAATGGCAGTGCAGGGCATGGCGAGAGGCAGCACCAGGATGGAGAACTAATGCCCTCTGCTGCTCACTGAGGTGAGGAAATGCAAAATCCCTCAACGCACTACCTCAGTTTTTAAAAACCTGCTGTTTTGTGTTGCTGGCAGGAAATAATATTTCTCAGGTCAGCTCTGCTTCAGGTTTGTCTATAGGAACTTCCAAATAGCAGTTCAAATTCTGGGCCAGAAACAAAAAACAGCACAACCTGGTTTTCAGCTCAGGCCAGATCAGAGCTATGCTGATGGCGTGAGTTTGTCCTTGTAATTGCAAAGCAAGGACTCCCTGTTCAAATTGCACCAGCACTCCCCTCCAGCAATCCCCTCCAGCAATGGAGAGGGTCCTGGCTGCCCCGATGGGTGCTGGCCCTGCGTGGCAGTGGAAAATCCCCCCGTCCTCAATATCAGGAACTCCTCCATACTCATTATCCAGCCAAAGAGAAAGCATAATATGAATATAGGGCTCTGAAAAAATATTTCAGTACATTCTGTTGTTGGCTTATTGAAATCATTTAATAATAGGCAAAACAAAGCTATGTGAGAGCAATAGAGGGGGAAGTAACCTATGCTGAGCTATATTATCTTTACTCTTTCTAAGTATTTTGTCTTATCTAAAACAAATGCCTTACCTTGTTTTTATTGGAATTCACAGAGATTTTTACAATGTCCTTGCTGTCCTCATTTCTGTGAGTATGGGAAGGTCCAGCAGTATTTAAAGCTGAAAATCAAGCTTAAATTTCAAAGAGAAGTCAAGGCAGTTAAAATATAATGATTCATTTAAATGACAACCCCTCTTATTTTCTCAGCAGGATGCTACCTGCAGCTGACAAAGTGAGTGAACTGAAATAATGAGTAGTAATGTTGTATAGATTTAAATTATAGCCTGCCAATGCCTCCTAATCACAGTGGGCCCTTCTGCAAAGGAGGGGCTGGTGGTCTCTGACTTATTTTGATTTTCAGTTCCTAAATCACTTCTCTTGAAATCTTTTGAGCTTTTTGTTTAAATGAAAATTAAGCTTGAGGGATTTTGTTCTGTTTTAAATGTCTGCTACTGCTGTTTTCTTTTGTTCAGGAATAAGTTTGGGAGGCTATCAAGAACAGCAACAGCTCTGCACCCAAACCATGCACCCAGTATGCCCCGGACAGCTGACATGCAGCCCAGGGAGACTTGAGGGGCTCCATGTTTGCGGCTGGATGCTTTAGGCTGGGATCATTTCACAAGGGACAACTGAACCGCTACCAATCACTCAGTGATATTCCCACATCTTCCCTCCCTTTGCTCAGAGCCAGGTCATCTTGGTACATTGCAGTTTGTCGCCATAAGCATCACAAGTGTGCACATTGCTTATAATGCACAGTAATCAGCACCCCCGAGTGCAAAGGCACTGCATCTCTGAGCTGGAGGGCAGGAAGCAAAAGGCAGCCCAGGCGACTTGTTGCCCTTTCAGCAGAGCAGAGTAATGTGCGCTCAGGGCTCTTATCACGTGGAATTACACAGAACCTAGTGGGGGTCTCTGTTCTACCTGTCAGCTGAGTACTATGTGTATTTCTTGCTTGCTCGTATTTTAATTTATTGACATGCCAACACGTCATCCTATTACTTCTTACTTGAACCAAGGTAGCCCTGGTGTAGGTTTTGTTTCAAACCTTGGCTGTAAGATGAAAAAATTAGAGTTGCCAGGCTATTATATGCAGGGATTAGATGATTTTCAAAACAAGCTCACTGTAAGCCAGATTCTGAAAGCTTTACTCAGGCATACAGTTTTTGCTGCATTTTAAAACAGTTCTCTCTCCTCTCTCTCTTTTATAAATAGGTCACATAGAGCCAATTTGTCTGCCTAATTTTGGTGAGCAGTTCCCAGAAGGGAAAATGTGTTGGGTATCAGGATGGGGAGCAACTGTTGAAGGAGGTATTTTAAAAGTTTGCTTTAGTTACACCACATGAAAACGTCTCACACAGAGTAAATACAGGATTTGGCTGTAGCACCGTTCAACATTACTTTTTTTGGAATTCTGGGTGGAAAAAAAAACAAACGACCTCTTCCTAAATTTTATGCTTGCCCAGCATGCAAACTCAACCTTCTGTATGGTGCCAGTTGAGGCAAAAGTGCTGTTCAAACCCTTACCACAAGGAATGGATGGGTACACTCCATGAGAAGGCTGAAAATCACATGTAGACAGCAATGACATCCAATGTATTGTATTCAGACCTTGGTGAAACTGGCTGTGTTTTTGTAACTTCAAGCACAGAAAGAACAGCAGGAATGCAAGAATCAAGCAGCTATTATTTCAGAGAAAGCGTGTATGTATTTTCAGGCCGGCTGGGTGACAAAGAAAACTGATTTGTGAATAATGTCACAAAGGAAAGTGATTCCTTTTTTTACTCTGATTCACGGGTTATGTTAGTCAATAATACATACTGAATCACTTTCACTGAAAGTGGTTGACTGCTCAGGTCATTATTTTTTATTCATTCTTCATCTGTCTCATTTAAAATGTTCCCATTGTTCAGAGAACAAGAACAATATTACTTGACCTAGAGATAATAAATAGCAAAAGCTGCTTTGGAAAGTCAGAATTAAAAAAAAAAAAGAAAAGAAAAAAGAAAAAGAAAGCAGGACTTACTGCACGGCATAAAAGTCAGGTATAAATAGTTGGAAGAATACAGTGTGAAAATCCTCCCATTTGTGGAAATGATTCATTCAGACTCTCTGGAGAATACTTATAAAATAAACCAGATGTTTGCAGATGATTTGTTGACTCGTAGAACAGGGGTTAAATTCAAAACAGATCAACGTACTAGTATTAGAAGAGTGTCCAACCAGCCTTTAAGTTCATTGTAGACATTGATTGTCTAGTTTGAGGCAGAAACATAATGTGCAGCTATATAGTATATACTGTGCTAATCCAAAGCTCTATATAGTTGCTAGTTCCGGATTCTGCAAGTGAGGATACATCCAGTTCCTTACCTGTATACTGTCATATTTCTTTTACCTTTGTTTGCCAATTCTTCTAAAACCTTTCTGTTCATAATTATACTTTAGTTTCAAGGAAATATTTCAGGACATCAAAAAATATACTTTGATAAGGAGTTTTTTTTTTTTTTTTGGTACAGGTGATACATCAGAGACCATGAATTACGCAGGTGTTCCTTTGATTTCTAATACAATTTGCAATCACAGGGATGTCTATGGTGGGATCATAACTCCTTCAATGCTTTGTGCTGGTTTCCTAAAGGGAGGCGTAGACACCTGCCAGGTATGGAAGTTTCCAAACTACAACTGTGCTCTTTAACAGCAGCTGTGGAAAAGCATGAGTAATACATTATCAGGAGGCACTCCCATGCTTCTGTTGGGCAAATATTTGTTTTTTTGCCATTTGCTCTATTTACCATAAGTATATACCACTGACTGTGTTGACGTTCGTACGCTACAATTTCTTTCTTATTTCTTCTGTGAACCATATCTGCTACTTCTAAAGTCAAATTTACTTAAGGAAATTTTTAATTTCTTGTATATATTATAGCATGGTACCATCCTTTCTTTGCCTTGGCCACTGGCTAAGGGAAAAGTTGGCAACGTGAATAGCTTGGAAGACCTGCAAGGTGCAGAAATTCCAAGGCGAAAAGCAGCCAAAGCATACAGCAAGAGAGAAGCAGAAGTACTTAAATCTGCGAAAACTAGAATGTGGCAGGAGAGTAGGAGAAGGGTTTGAGTAGCTCACAGGATCCATAATGAATTGCGAGGGAGAGAGGTTCATAGTGGCAGAGGATCCAAGGCTCCTTAACAGCACAGGGTGGTAAAGATCCAAAATTACTGTTTGCATCATGAGAATGCCCACCTTGTGCCAGGTCTCATCCCAAAACACAGAAACACAGCATCACCTTGCTAGGCATGAATGAAGAGCAACATGGGATGAGGGCTTAATGTTTCACGAGCTGCTCAGTCCCAACTACACAAGGTACAAGACAAAATGAAGGCAATTAGATGCCTAGAATACAGGTCTTCACTTAAGTGCTTGTTTGCTAGAGCAAAAGAGCAGAAACCCCTGCAGTGAGGTACCCAGCAGCAGCCCAGCACTGCACCCAGGAGAGCCATCCAAAGTCAGCATGCTCACGGTATGGCTTTATATAACAGAATGAGTCCTACTTCAGAAGGGACAGTCTCTTTCTAAATTCCCTTTTCTTTTTTTATCGCGCTGGCTCCGATGCTAGAAGGGCAAGAAGCTGTCTCAGGAAATTGGGAGTTTTCAGTAGTTAAGCATGAGTCAGTTGAGTCGAAGCTACTCAGCAAAGTATCTGGGGAGGGCCAGAGCTGGTGCAAAGCAGCGTGTGAGCCTGCAGGCAGGAGCAGGCGAAGGAGGGAGGTATGAGCTTCCCATCCAGGCACAGAAAATGTTGGATCAGCTCAGCTCAATAGCTAGGAACTTTTTGAGAGAAGCAGCTGTGAGAGACCATGCCTTGGAGACTGCAGATTAGCAATGCCTTGCCTCCAGAACAAAGATGCATTCCCCAGTACCTCAATGTTGTCTAACCACAGGCTAAAATCTTGCTTTTGTGGCACTGTACTCCTAAGGGGAGAAGAAAAATATGATCTAATACACCTCCCTGAGAAGCTGCGAACTTCTGCTGTAACATATGCCTTTCCTAGGACCCAAAAGGGAGCAAAAACAGGAAAAACTGAATTTCTAGACTATGCCCCGCTCCCCCGTTCCCTTCCTTTTCTGGGGCACTGACTTTTGTTTTAATTCTTTGTTTTCCAGGGAGATAGTGGAGGACCCCTAGCATGCGAAGACACGAGTATCTGGAAATTGGTGGGGACCACTAGCTTTGGGGTGGGCTGCGCAGAAGAGAACAAACCAGGAGTCTACAGCCGAACCACGTCATTCCTGGACTGGATACACGAGCAGATGGAGGTGTGGCTTTGCCCTTTCTCTTCATGTCCGGTAACAACTTTGTGTTGCCTGTTTGCGCCGCACGGGATTTAGCTCACATTTATCACAGCTGACTTGTGTTGTACGGCAACCCATAAGCCGAGAGCACAAAGCCTGTTTATCCTGTGCTCCCTGTGCTGGGCTGGGGTGAGGGAAGGCGGAAGGCCTGTGTGGCAAAGGCAGGAGGTGGGGTAGTGGCTTGGGATGGGGGTCTTAGGGAGGCTTGGGATGGGGGTCTTAGGGAGGCCTAGGTAAGACAGGGACTGGGACAGAGATGAAAAAGGAGGGTAGGCATGACCAGGAGGGAGCCTGGCAGTGGTGAGCAGGGAGTGGGGAGATGTGAAACGGCTGAGCAAGGAGACTGGGAGCCAGGGAAGAGGCGCCAGGGGACTTTACCTGGAGCTATGAGGTTACTTCAAAGGCACCTGGGGAGAGGAAGCTGAGTGGGGAGAAGGGAGTTGGGAACAGGGGAGAGACTGTGCGGGCTGGAAGGAGCCGAGTGCAGTGTGAGGGAAAGGGGGGGACACTGCAGCTGCCTTTGCCAGTTCCCTGAGAAAAGCCTGCTCCCCGAAGCTTGAGCCCTCAGCCCCCCTCCAGTGCTGCTGAAGAGCTGGTGGGCACAGCTGGCAGAGTTGGGAGAGTCATTTTGCTTTGGGTGGACCCCAGGCTAGGGGGATCTATTGCCTAAGCAGAAGCATCTAGCCATTTTAGACACCCAAGGGTGTCCTGCCTGGCTTCCAGTTGTCCTTGTAGGAGGCCAGAGATCTCCAGCCAGCCTTGGTCATATCTGCCATTGCCCTGAGGGTGTCTCAGGTACGCTGCAATGTCTCAAGTGGTGCCAGACACCATATGTAGGTGGCTGAATCATGCCTCAGGTGGCTGATCAGCAGAAAAGCTCTCCCAGCCCTACAGACACCACCGACACAATCTGCAGGGCTCAGTTCAGCGGTTCACACTGAAGTATCTGTTATTGAAGATGATGCCAAGCAGATACCTGCTTGGGGCTGGCAGATACAACCCAGGCTCTATGGGAGCTCAGGGCCCTCCTGGACCAGCTGTTGGAGGTTAGGCAAAGTGCCATAGGGCAACTTAGATGGCACTGGGCAGTGCATGTGCAGGAAGCTGAACCTGCTTCCACTGCTCTGGTAGGCACTTAGACACATAGTTCACAGGTTGACACCTGTGTGCAGACTCTGAAATGTTATTTCCTTAGCATCAAGTCAAAACCGCCCTAAGCATCAAAACGCGTGACCCAGCCTGTTCTAGCCTTGGTCCTCACAGAAGACAACAGTGCTGCTATTCCAACACCACCAGGACTGGGGATTTGGCGGGAGCAAAGCAGCTCCTTTCCCCTGCCTTGACACCAGCATGTGTCACCATGATGCGATGTGGCAGAACTAGCCCCTCTCTTCCTGATTTGTGAAATATTTAAGATTTGATCTTCAAAGTAAAGTGCAATGTCAAGCATTCACAGACAAGGAAATGCTAGAAATAAGGTTATACGTGCAAATTTAGTTCAGCCCTGATCTGTACACTGTATGACACGCACACAGTCCTCATGACCAGTATTACACACAAAGGCTTCTGTTATCACATGGCTAGCCATTGCTCAACAAGGCTAAAGAAGCCTGGAAAACAAGTTTAAGGAATGTCAGCTTTATTTCTAATTTTTTCCCATAAATGTTTTTGTCATTGAAACTCCCCAAAGTCTAAGCAGAGGTTCCAGAAATGGCTGGTATTTTGCACATATCCTAGAAGTGCAGACATTTCAAATGCACAGATTTCCATTATAAATAAGTAATCAAGGAGGGGAAAGTACAGTTAAGTCTTTATTTAATGGGTGCTACCACGTTCTAAGTTTTGGCAGGGACGTCCGTGAGGTGTAAACATTAGTTTATCACCTTATCCTCTTAACAAGGATTTTCAATTTTGGCATTGATGAGCTCCAGAAGAAACCAGCAAGTGCAGTAACAACAGTGTACCTCTGCAAATAGGGCCAAGAGAATTGGCTTGTGCCTAACAAGTCTGTACTGTAGTAGAACAGTCCTGACCTGCTTTTAACTACTAACTAACGTCGGGGTTTGCTTGGTCCCTCCTGAAGTTCCTGTACTTTCTTTAGATTAAATCAGCTCTTGTGGTTAAAGCTTATTGAAGGAGTTAGGAAAGGGATCCATTTAGGAAAAAGTGGTCTAGATCTGAAAGGTAAGGAATCTGGCCACTGAGCATGCACTTAAAGGCTTGCTTTCTGGAAATTAGGTTAATAATTGCTCACCTTTCAGTGGCGAAAGCATCTAATGCAAGGCACGATCAAGGAGGAGGCATCTGTGTTTTCTGATCTTCTGATCCTGCAACCGTTTTGCTAATAGCTCTCTCCCGCAAGTCCAAAAAGATTTTTTTATTGCTTTCCCCTAGATGGGAAAAATTAGCTGATACTGTTTAACAAGATGTTTCTCCAACACTGTGAGCAGGATGTTTCCTCCGTTTTGAACTGCTCTCCCATTTCAGAGGAAGCAAAGAGTTTATAGCATGTAACTGGAGTATCAGAGACCTAAACACATTACTGACTGAGAAATACTATGCTTCAACTATTAAATCTGAATAGATGTGAAAGGCGCCCACCTCAGCAAAAAAAAACCCAGCAATGGAGCAACTGAGCAGAAACAACATGAATCCCTTCAAAATCTACTTAGCTGCCTGTATCACTCACTTGACCCACGCACAGTCTCCATCACTACTAATATATTCCTCCACCCCCATAACCACATTTTTTTAATGAATCTTCTGTTCCTGTCTCAGCCCACACAAGGCTGAGAATCAGTGAATTAAGGTGGTGACAGAAGCTAATTGTGTGTGCTCAGGTTCACAATGCATGCAATGGGAATTTGTCTGCTTCTCTTTTAAAGAGGTGATGCATTTTTCTGAAGAATGAACACTGCCAGATAATAGCAACGGCTTCAGCACCTTCACGGTTCCTTTCGTAACCGTACCACAAAAAGAAAAAAAAAAGTCACTCCATTTCAGAATTCAATAGGTAGCAACAGGAACATTTGAATAGATACATAATTGGTTTTGATTTCTAGAGAGAAGAACTGCAAAACTGAAGAGAGCAGTGATTCCCTGGACTTCTGAAAATCCACATCAAATTCCAGCTGCAGAGAAGGATGTACTTTTGGACACCTGCTCTGAACGTCCTACCTTCAGCAACTATTTCTTATCATCTTTTTTTTGGTACTGGTCACTGTACTAAATGAAAACTGTTGTGCGTTCAGCCTTCTTCAGATAGAACAAGCCAGTAGGAGTGGATGACGAGCATGCATATATACTGTCAACTACAAATTTCACCTAAAGAAAAAGTGCTAAGACTGAGAATCCAGAATCCTATCATAATTAAAGTTTTGCAAGCAACAAAAGTTAAAGACTACAGGCACTTCAAATTAGGTTGTTAGTTACTATTTCAATTCTTCTTTTCCAAGAACCATACTACAAAAAGACTTCTGTCTTGAAAGTGTTCATATATAAGGTCCATGCTCTGTTGCACAGGTATCAGCAGCTTTCTTGAAAGCTATAAAGCCAGCAGGAAGCAAGCAGCTGGCAATCTTCTGAGTACATTCAGCTCCTGATAGAAAAAAAAACTGGATGCACATCCTTATCATGAGGCTGCAAACCTTATCTCTAAAAATTGAAACCTGAGGTGATTTATTGCTGTAAATGGCTCTGGAACAAGCAACACGCAAGCTGTAACTTTACTGACAAATTCTGAGATTGCTAAACAACCTTAAAGGGAGCTTCTTTACTGCTTTTCCAAAAACAGTGTTCTATCTATAGTGTACCATGCAGGGCAATATCTATCAAATACCCTCGGTACTCCCAAGCTCACATAACACAGCACAGTTCACTGAGGCACTCATGCTCAACTACCTTCTCTGTTTTCTCTCCCTTTCTCTGCACAGTATAGATCCTGCAGTCTCTGTACCCACTAGCAAGAGCAGCGGTGCAGGTGAACTGATGTCAGTAGGGCAAGCAGCTAATGCAGGGACAAAATATCTAAAGTTCTATTGTGGTTTCCTGATGTACAAGCCATTCTAATGCAACCACCTCTTGTGGTTAGGTTGCAAAGTATCTGATCATTTTGCACCTGCTCTTTGTAAAAATCATGGGACGCAAGTTAACAATTTTAGAACTGAGTGCCAGGGGCTGGGTAGGCTGAATGATAGAGATTATTGTCAGAGCTTTTCAACACCAGTCAAAGCTAACCTTGCCATCTGATCAAATGCTGCTGCTGGTCTGCTTGAAATGAGGTTTTGGATGCAGTCTGTTTGCCTCTAAATCAATATCTGCATCACAGATATCCTCCACTTCTGCAAGAAAGCACAGGAGAAGTCTGAACTACAGTCTTACTGCAATGTATCAGGTTAAAAAGGAGAGACCAGCAAGCCAGCACGAACTGTCAAACCAAAGTCTGTTCTGTGGACACTCACTTTGGTATCAGAGATGACTGTTCCAATAAGTTTCACCATAAAGAAACCTGCAAGTGCAATCGGAATAACATTTCCAGAAATCATGTTGTTACAAAGAAGAAGGAATCATGATCAACTATCTCACATAAAAATTAGAATGAAATGGGAAATTTCAGCTTGCCTGAACTGTGACAAAATTAAAACCAAGTATGTCAAAGTCTTGTGTAAATAAGAGGTTTTCAGAAGTATTTTAACATCCAATTGTTTGTTATCCTAGCATTCAGTTCAGTAAACAGTTCATATTTTACTATTATCAGCAGGCAGGAGATGAGGGGACTGCTCTTTAAGCTCACGGAGTGGCTGTTTCATATCTCTGAAAACATCTTGAAATGATCTTTTCAACTCCTTCTAATTTCACAGTTAGACTGTACAATAAATACCCATTGTGGTTTGCCTATGTATTAAAAAGGAATCTAATGCAGAATTTAGAAAGCTAGTGAAGTTTTTCAGATAAGTACAAGAAGCCACATCTTCCCCAAGTCAATGACAATCAGTTATGGAAGGACCTAGAGCGCTCTCATTGGCCTGCAAAGCCAATCTTTCCCCGGTTTCTGTTATGCCCCTGGCTGTGGCATTTTAGGTATAGGCAGAACGCTGTTACCAGAATTCAGTCTGTAAAGCTAGATTTTCCTCCTCCAATTTATGCCATTAATGTTTGCAGGAGGCTTAAAAATAAATATGACCACAGCATGAGCATATTTCTTTGAGTTCACCCAGGTGAAGAAGGGGGGGTTTTATACGGAGGTGAGTATGGCATTTTGTTCAAAGAGCGGTCAGTTTTAACGGACTGTATCTCATTCACGCTTAGAACATCTTTACTTTCTTCTGTTGATATAAAAAAAAAAAGTATAAATGGCCTGCGAGTGCATGCTTGCGCTAGTATGTCCTGCTTTTGGAGGAGGGTGAGGAAGGGGGCTGTGCCCAGGCAGGCAGGGGTGGCCAGGGGCCTGGGGGGCTGCCTCACTGCAGGGGTGGCCTGGCCAGAGCACAGACCACCATGTGGCATCGCTGCAGCCACTGTGCTCCAGGGTTAGGGCAATGTTTACCATCCGATGCCTTGGAAATTAGCATAGCTCCATACCTTAAACTTAAGTAGCACCTGCCAGACACAGCTACCCTCTGTCATATCCTCGAACTATGCCTCCAGAAAGGTTAGTAGATAAAAACCTTGTAATTGAATTTTTAGTCTCTGCTGGTAGTCAATATTACAGCTGGAATGAAGTCTAACTGGCAGATAGTAAAGTAACTTTGCAAGGAGTTGATGTAACTATAGGTTACCAAGCCCCTTCCTCTGGATTTTCTTCTTTCTGTTCAATTCATATGGTTAGCTACACAGCTTCTGCACATATAGAGGCCTGTCAAATCAGGTAGGGGTGAGGACAGCTCCAGTTTAACTAAGTTTTCTGATTAGGAATTTTGTAGTAAACATCTTGGAAGTACTTAAAATCTTTATACTAGAGGGGTGTACTTCCACTACATTATTAGAGAGGCTGGTGAGACGCTTGTAAACCCTGATCACTGGTTAAAATGGTTGATTTGACACAGGGTTACATTACAGTCATAGTATCCCTTAGAAATACAACCTGCTTGTATGCATAGCTTGTGGCGCAGACTTACATCCACAACATGTGATATAGCCTTCGAATATGAAACCAATGTATAACATTACAATGAACATTCAGCATACGAAAAAAATCCTTTTCCCATCACCTGTTCTGTCATCGAGATAGATAAATATTTAAGTCTGAAAACCGAAACAAAGCTGATAAGTTTGGATGAACCAGATGAAACTTTTATTCCACATGCAGTTTTCCCAGATATGCTACAGAACTCTGATAAATATCACAGAGATATCACATCTCTCCTTTGGCCAATCCAGAATTTTTTTTTTTCACCTGAGATGTTTAAATAAATAGGCAATTTCTTTAAAGGTGCAGAGATTAGCATAAAAGCAAAAGCATGAGTAAGTTTAGTGTTTGAGAAAGTAAAAGTGTTTTCTGAGGCATTGCCTGCTTTTCCATACTAACACATTCTACATCAGGAAGCAGCTGATGCACAGAAAGGAAGAGGTGTTGTAGAGCTCTGTTCCTAAAAGCTTTACCTCTGTCAATATTCCTGTAAGTGTGAGAACGTGGATACAATTGCATATTAAATTAAAAAACAATAGATCTTGCTGATCCAATTTTTGACATTCAAACAAAGGAGGTCAAAAATCTTATGTTCTAAGTGCTGCGCTGTAAACTTTGCTGTTTGATCATTAAAAGGTGTACGTTCTTCAATATCTCTGTGAGCATAGTGCCATTTTAAGACACGCAGGTCTGACTTTTTTCTTGAACAGCTATCCCCGTGAGAAGCAGTATCACATTAACATGCTGCAGGAACCTAAGAGATTACATAAGGTACAATAAGCAATAAGCTTACATCAACTGTTTAACTTCAGGGAAGGAACAAGGAAGCGTTTCTTATCTGAGCTGAAAAAGTACACTCCATCATTGCCTTTAATCTCTGCTTTTACATATTTTAGAGGGACTGAGGCTTCTTTGTTTGTTTTGTTGTTATTGGCACATGTTTTCTTACTGGTGGGACTCCTGCCTCAGTACAATGCAACAGAGTTGTATCACCCACCCAGACACCAGTTAGCTAGGTAGGATTTTGAGCAGTTTGCTTCCAAACTTGGCATAGAAGAGGTAATAAGGCAGCCTTGTGGATGGCACAAAAAGGTCAAAACAATTTTTACTGATTAAAGTCAATTGACTCTGTACCTGACTCACTTTTCTCAAGAACGCTTTGGTAAGTGCCAGTCTTAGCAAGATGAACATTTACAGCATAACAGGTAAGAGGGAAAGATGTCGATAACCCATATATTAATGCTGGAGTGCATTTACACAGTCTAGATGAAGGCATGTGACTGGGGCTGCCTTAAGAGCCTAGCAGGCAGTTGAAAGCTCTCACTTCAGGCACCTACATTAAACATCTGGTCTTAGGTTGTCAGCACTCCCGGATGTGTCCCCGTTTCCAGGGCTTGCTACAGCTATCCTGCAAAAATGACATTAACGGCACAAAGCCTTAGAAGACAAGGGCAAAGCAACTGCTGTAATTGCAAGAAAAGATCTGTTTACGTGGGTACTGCTGAATTGCACTAACATAGTCCCCAAGGGCGTTATGAGGAACGAGGCCTTTTCTGAGGTGTGATTTTAAAATAAATATGGTTCCCCCAAAGCTTTCCAATGAGAGAGGAAGGGCAATAAGAGAATGAAAAATGAGAAAGAAGGCGTAAAGAATAAGACTATCTTGAAGCTACACAGCATGAAACTTGAGGGCAAAATCATTTGCACTTAAAAATAAAATCATCATCAATCCTTCCTATGTGTTTCCCCCACGCGACAGGTCCTTACCTGTTGCTCAGTCAAAAGAATCAGGGTTCACAACATCAATTTCTGTATTTTAAGTGACAAATTTCCCTCCCTTCTTGAGGGAAGTGTGCGGGGCTCTCACTGCCCCTTTACTTTCGGTTCCCCCCCTCCATGATCTGTCCTCTGAGAGCAGCAGGACCAGTAAGTCAAGGGAGCCTCATCCTCTGAGGCAGTGAGACAGCTTTGGCACCCTGCCCAGGTGTCCGTGCGCACGCGGGGAGCTGGGTGCTGGCTGCAGCAGAGGCAGGCACGTGGGAGCAGAGTGCACCGCGTGCTGATACCACTGCAGCTCACCCCCGTATCTTATCTATCTGGCAGAGCGGAGCTGCCAGATCACGGCTGGTCCACAACTGCTGTTTTGCAGCATTTCCTTTTTTTTTAGGGCTTTGCAAAAGTCTGTAAGCTAAGCAAACTATGATTAGCACTTTACCCTGACAGCATTTCGTGAAGTATGTTTTTCACGGAAGGTCAAGTCGAAGTGAGTTTTAGATCATTCTTATAGAACCAGCATGACTATTGTGTATCATTTATTCAGGCGCTCATAACCTCAGCACAAATACAACTTGCAGCAACAAAGTTGAAATGCTCAGGATAATATTCAGCCCACAGCAGATGGCAGCATACATCAAAATTTTGCCTGTATCTTCCATAACTACAACAACAAAAAATTAGTTTGTGTCTCAGCAACCAGAATGAGAACAAAAATGGGACTGTGAAATAGCTGTGAAACACCGCTGTGGAGCCGGTCTTAATCCAGAGAGATCTAATGGGCAGTATCTTTTCTAGAACTACTTGGCCTGACTATTCCCATTGGAGACTGAAACTGTAATTGAATAATTAAAATAAACCTTATCCCTAAAAAACATTTTATATCACTTACCAATGACAGAAAGAAAATAACTTTATTTAAAGTTTTAACAGCCTGCCTTTATACCAGCACCAGGCTATGATGGTATCACCACTTACAGGCATCAGGTCAAAAAAATAACTGTCACATAAAAATATTCTAGTATGGATACCCAATGCTAGACATTTACAGTCATGTGCAGATACCCCTTAGATAGCTTAATGTTAAGAAAGCCTTAATCCTGATACAGAAATGAAAGCTAAGCGTCTCCAGAAACAACTTACTTCATCTCACTATGGACTGTCTTTCCCCTCACAAACATCAAGTATTTTGGACACAATTACGTAATTCCACTTGCAGAAAGTGCACATTGACACCTAAATACAACAGCAACCATCAAAAGCAAATGGATATCCAGAACAGAAAGCTAAAATGAACTATTTTGATTATTTCAATCACAGTGCCCATTTCACATAGTACAGTGAAAATATATCTCCAGGTAAACAGTTCAATTAAGGACCTTACCCCTAGTCTACTTACCTTTATATTAAATATATACAAATTATATCTCTTTTGAAGTTTCTTCTTTGTCAAGCCTCAGTTGTGAGGTGCTGGATTGTGTTATGCATGTGTAAGACTGAAATAGCCTTATTATCAGAGATACTCTCCACACCTAGCTCTCCTGTTGATAAACTGAAACCGGTATCATTCCATAAATCTCTCCACATAGACCGCAGCGAGAGAGGACGGAAAGGCTGGTCACCCATTTTAAGTTTGCTTCTTTCACCTCATCCTTCTGCTTATCTCTGTGGCAGAAATAACACGTGGCTCTTCTAGAAGGACTCATGAGGTCAGGCTCTGCATCCTTATACGCACCCGTGCCACGGTAATCCCAACTTTTCTGTGCTTTTTATAGTTCCAGTCTGCAATATCCTTAGACCCCCTCCACGTCTCAAGACCTCTTTCTTGCCTCACAAGTGCTTCACTTTCTCTGTCCCTGTATCCCTAATTACACATTTCCCTCCTTAAATTCCTCTAGCTGCCCCTTGTGTCCTCTACCTCTATCATCTGGCCTGATGGCTGGGCAAGAGGCAGACAGGCACTGTTCAAAAGTCAACCGAGAGGCTGATCTGATACTGAAAGAAAGCCTGAAACCTCCCTGCCTTTTTTCAGCACAGACAGTGATTCAGTTCTCTTTCTTCCTCCTAGCTGCAAATTAAGGCAAAACTTACCAGAACTTAATAATGTTGAGACCTCAGTTTCTCTGTCACCTTTGTATAAAAGGTCTCAGGATGCAGGAGTGTGGAAGAGCCTCGTCCTCCCTGCTGCAATGAGAGAACCTCACGCGCGAGTCGCAGCGTGGCAATGGGGAAGTCAAAGCACTAAGAACTCGTCACCTCTAGGGCAACCTCAGCACCTCCGACGGAGGTGATCTGAGCTCAGGTTCTTTTGCCTGAGGTTACTGAGCCTTTTGACATTTTCCTTCTTAGATGAATAGGAGAAAGGAAGGAAGCCTCAGAAATACAGAGAAATTAAGAGACAAGAGTGAGTAGGAAAATATACAAAAAAATAGCCTTGGACCAACAAGTTTAACAACTTTAGCATTGTATTTCACCTTCAGCATCCCTCCATGGCCTCATAGCTTGCTTATGTGATTCACTGCAACCCTCAGCCTCAAAGGTTGTGCTCAGTGGATACTGAGCTTCAAAGAGAAAAATCAAATCCAGCTCAGCTCTTACAGAGACGGGTCACATTTCACTGCCCCCCCCCGGCAGCTGTGAGGACCTTCATGGTGAATCCCTGCCTTTGGCACAGGGACTCATAGTTGTTCCCCCCAGCTATGCCCCCATCTCTTCTGCCAGCAGTGGGAAGAGCAAATTGGAAGGATCCCGAGTTACATATTACCAAACTCTTTTTTTGCTGACAGCCCTACCTGCTGTATAACGTCAGACGCATCATATGTATGCTACACTCAGATTGGAATCTCCCACCTTTCTGAAACGGAGGACTAGGTAGTCATTTTGAACAAAACTGGGGACCATCTTGTACCATGTGGTCCACATGTTTTTACTCGTTTATTTTCACTAGCTTCCTTATTTTGTTCACCTGCCTGTGTGCAGGGACGTGTGCTTATGTTTAGAAATAACTAGTTTTTCTTTTTTTAATTTTTTTTTTCCAGCCATGCTGCAGACCAGCTTTTGGTTTCTGACAGACTGGGACTGTAGGCTCAGAAATGCTGCTCCAGATGATGAATTAATTCCCCCTCATGTTGTGGTAGACCAGTAAGAAAATGCTGACTGTTGACTCCTACAGGACTTGACTTTACTCATCCCCCATTAAGACAGAGGTGTCAGAGAGGACAGCAGCAGTTGCTGTTCAGAGCAGCCCTTTCAGCTCTCGTAGCATCCCTTTCCGAGGCACTAGGGATATCACTGCAAGACCTTTCCTTACACAGATCTGCATGTCATGGGGATTTATCACTCACTGGAATTTTATAAACCATACACACATACACACACACTTATAAACAGTCTAGCAGCCCAGAATATGCCTTTCAAGATGGCTTAGAACAAGGTGTTGCCAAAGAAACGGGTATGCAGCACCTCCCTGCAACCCAACTTTATCCTCTCGTTTAGAGACAACCCTGTTGCCATCCCAGTCTTGTATAACAAAGAGTTGCAGAAGAAATGTAGTTTTTGTGAAGACTGCACTCTGGGACCCAATAACCAAAATACAGTAGAACAAGCACAGACTTGAGGCCTTCCCAGGAGAAAACCAGCATCCACCCGGAGCTAGTGGAGAGCCCCCACCAGCACCACTGGGCATAGTCCAACCCAGCTCTGCCCTGAGGTTCCCTTCCCAGTTCAGCATCGCTCAGCTGTGGTCCAGTCTCTGCACAGCTGCCAAATGCCCATATATCGCCAGACATCAGATATGGGGCTGTCCCTTCCCCAGACACTGACCCCACCACGTGTGGGTTGACCCTTGCCAGCCCTCCTGTGACGAATAGCAGGGCTCTTTTGCATTTGGCAAGTATTAAAATGCCATCAGCGAGCCCACTTGCTGATACAATCGCTTCACCCACTCTCATAAAACAGGCTCTTACCTCGGGAGTGCCTCAGGCAAGCTGTGATGCTGAGCTGTGGCTTGTTGGCCTTTTTTCCTATATGCGTGTCAGCAGTGTATGCAAGTAGCAACATCTCAAGAAACTACTAGAATAGAGTGAAGGGCTTATTGTAAATGATGCTTATAAATTCTGCTTTTCTGTACAGAATCCTGGAAAATAAAACCAGCAGTTCAGAATTCCTCCCAAAAAACAATGCGAATTGTCCCATAAAGAACTCTATGCTGCTCTACATTGCTTTGTGCCACTCAGCTCACCCCTACCGCAGGCGTAACCCCTCCACCTCACTGCACTGAGTGTCACCCCTTCCACTGCACCCAAGCCACCAGCTTGGTACTGTTGACTTTGCCTTTACCAGCCCTTCTGGATGGCATTTGCAATTATAGTGCCTGTAATGTCCTAAAGACCTTTTTCAGGCCCTGCTGATATCATTTAAGAGAGAAGTTTCTGAGAAGCAACAGAAACCATAGACATATGCAGGAGCTTGATGTTTCTTTCAGACTACTTTGTTGCTGACGTTTTTGCACCATGAAGGAGAGAAGCGCTTGTGCTGCATCCCTGTTTTCCCTGTTGCTGAGGACATCCTATGCATATTAACCAGCAAGGGAATGAGAAGAGAAATGGGGCTGCCAAGGGGCTGCACAACTGCTCCCCTGCCGTTTGCCTGGGGGCATGTATCTACTGGGCACTGTTAAAAGAAAGGAGAGGTAGCAACAGCTGCCTTTGCCAATCCACTAGCAGCTGGCTCTGTGTGTAGGTACATACCCTACTGAAGAAGAAATCCCAGTTCCTGCTCTTTTCCCAGGACTTGCAGCCACTTTTCATCTTGCCCCTAGATTGAACATTATTTTAAGACTTCCCATCATCTGCATAATTCAAGAAGTAAATAAAAAAAAATTTGCTGTAGGTACACATAGAAACATTGACTTGGTGTATTGAAAATAACCTATTTAGCAACTGGCAGAACACATGCAATGATAAAAGATTGCTGGGCGGGCAGGTTAGGATGACCAATTTGAAGAGCAAACTTTTCTACCACACTGACCTTACACTACATTGAGTATCTTTGTCAGTCTTCTCCCAGTACCAGCTACCTGGCTGTTTATGGGACACTGGATGTGCTAACAACATGTTAATCAAGAGTGATTAAAAAAACAGAACAGCCAAAAAGCTCCTCCTTAAGCAAATGTAAACTAGAGTATTGGGACAAACAAAACTGGTATAAAATAAAAGCCTTAAAAGTGACTTATGTCCCTAGAAACACATTCTGCCTAAAGTCTGCAGATGGAGGACAGCAATGGAAAGCAAGGTTTTTTGGCTCCTGACCATCTCGATGATTGTAGGGCTTAGCAGTACCTCAGAAAGTAAGTGCATAAGTTTCTATATCAGCATCCAGGAATTGTACCAGGTGTAAAATCAAGCTATCTGAAATTAGCCTGTCCTAGTGAGGGGCGCTACTAGCTAGGAGGGGCTGCTAAATAGCCTCGTTCATAAGAAATGCTAAACTTTAATCAAACATTATGCTCGTAATTGTAAAGCTATGTGCAGATGTAAAACATAACATAATGAAGTAGGTGATCATAAACAATTGGACAGATAGATACAAAAAATTAGGACTCAGTGTTCTTCCTTCAGAGGGAAGCGAGAAAGGAGGGAGGAAAGATGTCTGGGAGCTGACGATTTATGTTCCTCTTAGCTGTGGTAATTTAGCCATAAGTAGGTCTGTTTTTCCAGCAATACTCCGTGTTGAGCCTTTCTCTGAGAAGGACTAAACCTTGACAGTGGTGAGGGTCTGACCTTCCACGGACCTCCGTGCAAGTTGCATTCATCCAAGGGGAGAAAAAGGAATGAGAACACCTCCTTCTGAGGAATTGTTCACAATATTACCTTGGAGTGAGGAATGTGAAGCTGCTGCACTAGCTGCCTACATCTGCTCTATGGAGAGATTCCTGCTTGTCATCCTATCTCCAGGTAGTCTCTAATAGGCATATGGGATCCTGCAGCACACAGGACAGTGCTGCGACAAAGTTCGGAAAAAAAGTTAGCATAACACTATCTTTGAGACCAATGTGCTCCAGTATGTGAAAGACAACTGCTTACACAATATGGAAGTGTAATGAAGTGAGAAGTAACTTTTGAGAAGGGCAATTTTCATGTTCTTCACTGGGAGAATTGATTTTAGGAAATAACAGCCCAAACTAACAATTTTCTGAATCCTGTCAGAAATTACTGTGGACTTTTTTCTTTTTTGAGTTGATGAAAAGCAAATTCTGTTTTGTGTTGAAATTATTCAGCAGCTCAAAGAGGCAAGCATTATTCTACTGGCAGAGAAATGGAGAGTGAAGCTGTTTAGCTGCTTTCAGAGTGTGTATGGCTGCCTTTCACTCTATTACATAAGTGACATCAGGAAAAATAAAGCGGTATTGGGAACATCCTTAAAGATTACATTACAAAAGATCTAATCAGTTTTCGTTCTGCAAGTTAAATGAAATCCAAAAATAAGCCAGTACTAAGAAGTAAAGAAGATTTTCCAAATATTTAGTTTATCTAGTGCTAACGATAAGTGCTAATAAGAAAGATTTTTTTAAGTGTGTGAGTTTCTAAGGTGTTGTCATGTATAATCCTTGTTGTACAAGGCTCGGAAATGTTCCTTACGCAGGTACCTTCAGCTTCTCTGGCAGAGAAGAGGGGCCTAAGAGCCACTGGGTCAGTCAGAGGCTCTCTCAGGTGTTTGCGGTACGAGTGTATAGGTAATACAATATAAAACACAAAACAAGGATTCCTGCTGTGGGAACTTAGTGCCTAGATAGGGGGAGACAAGCTGTGGGGATTCAGACCTCTGGACAGTGCAAGTAGCTCCAGCTTGATGTCTTGTCCCAAGGGCATCCTCTGTGAAGAAGCCTGAAACAGCTTTTCCAACATATGAAGGTAAAAAAAAGCATGGTTTTACACAGGATGTGCAAAGTAAGTAAGGCACCTCACTAGGTAAGTCCATCTCCACTGGTGTATTGGAGCTGAAACTTTTTGAGTGAGCCCCACTTACTTTTCACATGGCCCTTCCCTAACACAACACCCCAGTTTCGGTGGTGTCACTCTCACATTACTGCTGCAAAGTCATTCCCGGCTTCATGTTTATGCCTAACGGAGTTCTGTATCTCACACTGACAACTTGCCACCACTATCAGCTGCATGTTTCTGCAGTGAAGCAGCGCAGTGCACAGCATCACAGCCTCAGAGGCTCCTCAGGGTGACCTTGCCAGGCATACCAATCTGTGCAGCAATGTTATGGCCATCAGCACAGATATGTATTAGGGCTACTGTGAGGAGAGATAAACTATTTAACCATGAAAATTAACATATTCCACCTCTCATATCAGGCCAAGACCATAACCCACTTCACCACGTAGCCCTTTGCTTAAAGGACTGACCTGCGCTGAACCTATTTATAGTGGAAGGCAACACATCCTTGAATTCATCAGACAGATACATCTGATATGTGAACACACAGGCTTATAACCCTGCAGTGGCAGCACTGATTAGTAAGGAAAAATATATATTTATCTCTATGCTTAAGTACGTGCGTGTGTTTGTATGCATGTGTGTGTGTGTGTGTGTGCGTGCATGTGTACATGTGCATATGCACACATGTGTTTGCATGACATATACGGATATGCACCTTCTTTACCTTATCCTTTGCTTTGAATAGACTCTAGTGAATGCAATGTGCACCCCAAAGCAAGGGAAAACTGTGGGTTTCCAGGCATCACGGAGACAGAATGCTTAGAACAAAAGTGCTGTTTTGACTCAGTCATCCCAGACGTGCCCTGGTGCTTCGGACCTCTGTCTCCAGATTGTGAGTGTCCATGAGAAGCACTGCCAGTTCTCCTCAGTAATTAACATATACCTTTCTGCCTGTAGGCTGCTCCTAGCTCTGTGCCACACTGAGGGCTCAGTATAGGTGCTGAGCATCTTTGCTTTAAGATCAGTGCCAGAACTTGCAGAACAGATGCCAGGGTCAACTAAATATCACACCACCTGCAGCAGCTGTTGCTCCCTTGCTAATAGCTCAATGCCACAAGGTGAAGGAAAGCAGTATATAGTTACATGCCTGGTTACCTGCTAATGGGCACGACAGCAGGGGCAGGCATGGCCCTGAGGTGACTGGGGGGCTAAGGGAAAGGCTGCTTCGCCTCTGCCCTGATGACACCAGGGCCCTGGGACATACCACCTTCAGGTCATGCCAAGGAGGCAAGGCTGCAGCATGGTGCAATCTGTGCATGTGATTTGCTGGGGCTGCGGCACGGGAAGAGGTGCTGGGAAATACTAGGCCGGGGGAACCCTCTTAGCTCCACTCGTGGTAACACTGCGCTGTGTAGCCAACAGTCAGGAATTAAGGGAGGATAACCCTTCAAGGCAGGCACTTGCAAAATTAGCTGTTTGCAGTTAATAGTCAGTGAAAGAAGATAAAGAAACAGTGGAAAGGGGCACAGAAAGTGGGAGGTTGTGAAAGATGCCTTAAGAAATGCTGTTCTACCAGTTCCAATCTTCCCTTTTTTTGTCTCTCTGCCCCCATTCAGCACCATCTTTTCCCCATCCTCTCACGTGAGCATATTCAGAGCTCAAGTCAGTGGTTCATTTCATAAGTAATAACAGCGGGAAAATAAACAGCACCATAACTTTGAGTTGCATTTCTCAGTGTCAATGCAAGATTTCATAGGACAGGCTGAGCTCTATGAAGCACTTTGCAATGTTAATTTGCACCATCTCTTTTTCCTTCTGTCTCCATTCAGACTACCCTCCTTAAAACGGGTTTCTACCGGAAGCTTGTCTCTACCCTGGAGTCCTCAACTAACAGCAGTGACAGAAAGCGGTGCTAGTGGTAGCTCTACTCCAGCATCTCACTGACGCCTGGCCAGGCCATTTCTGAGCATCTCTTTTCTTCTTGATGATTTAGTTTACCACTCACCTTCTTTCCTCTGGCTCTTTCCCTGCCTGAAAGATTAAAAGAATCAAGATGAACCATGTGAGACCTCTCCTCCTTCTTTCATTCCCCTGGAAGACAGAGGAAAACCAATTAGCAGAGAAATCAGTTAGCAACTTTCCTGTGTTAAACACATTCAGCAGCATTTTGTTAATAAAACAGAAAGCAAGACTGTGAACAAAAAGTAAGCGAAAGGGCAAGAATATCCTACATTGTCATTTAATCAATAGGAACTGTGATGAAGCAAAGGCCACTCTTTGCTCTACGTGGGATAGTGCATTTGGGAATGAGCAAGGAGCGCACAGACAAAGCGTAAAGCAGCAGACACGGCTTTCAGCTTGGGGAGGAGATGGGTGGAGAAGGAAGGAAATAGATCCTGCAGGGAGCACATTAAGAAAAAGTTTGAGAAACTGACACAGGGCATCAAAAGTTAGTCTTCTTAGCTGTCTTACTGGGCCCTCAGGGCATAAAGGATCAGTTAATTATCTCCTTATTCCACTTCTCGCTCCATCATAGTTTGTGCAACACAGTGCAAGGGAGAGAAGCAGGCAATACCTCTGCCCGCACTAACCTTAACAGAATTATGTCTCTTCAGGTTTTAGGACACATCTTTCCACCGGTATTAGAAACATTTACATACCGAATAGATGAAACTGTATGTAAATGAAGAGAGCAGGTGAGCTCTGCAGCTTTGAGGTGAAAACACAAGAGCTACCTGTCATGGAAGCTCTCAATAGAAAGCTATCTTGGGCTTAATCCAGTTCCCATCACAACTTTTCATTGGCTTTACTGGGAGATGGCAAAGGCCACTTGTTAGTGCAAACCTGGAACATGGGGTTCCCTTCTCAGCTGAGGTTTCAGCACAGGTTTTCTGTGCTTTGACATGAACTATGCCTAGGATAGTCTTCTGGGCTTCTTGCAGAGAAGCTTTTACTCTGTCCTCTAGCAAGAAGAGAAGAAAAAGGGAGTAGCTAGGAAGACTAATAATTCTCAGATGTAGCTTTAGAAACAAATACACTTAGCAGAATTTCAGCAGCTGCATACTAGTGTCCAACTTCTAAGCTTCTAGGTATCCCAGAAATGCCTACAAATCAATCTGCTACTAAAATCAATGCTGAGCACTTACTTATATCATGCCATGTCACTAGCTTCAGCATATGAGGAAGCACCATGAGAAAATGTCTGAAGTGTCAGGTCATACAAGAGAGGAGAAGTCGTATGGAGGATGGGCTGCACCATGCCACGCAGCGGCACTCCAGCAAGAGCAGGTTTTGCTAGCTGCTGCCACAGCACTTCATTTTCCCCGTGCATGATGATCTGCGTGGTTGGCTAGGCAGCTCCGCTGTGTCAGGCTGAGGGGTGAGGGTGGGGGTCACGAAGCAGCAAGCAGACTGCATTGCAGGGTTGGATACAGTCCTTGAGACAGAAAGTGAACTAAGCGTAATCCCACCACATCCTCTGCCAGTGTAAAGCACTGGGATCCAAGCAAGCTCAGGGCACGCGCAGCAGATGCTTCTGTATCCAGGAAAGAGCAGTAGCCGCCAGTGCCCCAAGCTTACACCTCCCTCAGCAACATCAGGACCATCTTTCTCTCTTGCTCGAGCTACATCCCAATTTTACATCAGTCCCTCCATCTCGGCAGGGACTAATTTTGTTTTTCCCTGCATCCCAGGGAGAGCCTGACCCAGCTCGGTCCCCATGCAGTGCTGCTCTTGTTGCTAGCCCTGCAATGCTATTGGCACAAGCCTTTTTGATCTGTAACAGCAAACGCAAAGCAGGGTTAAGGGCACTTGCCTAGGTCATATGTAAAAATGAAGCCAAGCACTGAAATTTGCATCTGGCAGTTCCAAAGGAAGAGGAAAAAATAGGCAAAGATTTGTACCCCAAGAAAAACTTTTAGTCAACTCGAACAACTACAATATGCATCATAGCCTACGCATCATAGGCTAATATCTGAGAAATTTTCTTCCAGGCTAACACAAGGGTGACTGGGGAGCAAGAAAAAGTGTTAGTAGGAGGTGCTCATGGGTATCCACATACTGGACCAAATCAGAGGAAACAATCATATTGTAAGGCCATTAAGTACTACTAGAAACTACCATTTCCTTTCCCTTTCTGCAAACGAGAAAGCACTAGAAAGCACTAGAAGCACCACTTGTGGTGGTGCTTCAGCACAGGGTGCTCAGTGGCTGATGGATGGGGGGAGGGGAAGGGGGAACAGGAGGATGACCATTTAGGACCCCCTGGCACCTGGATTGCGGGGGACCACTTAAATAAGGAGTACAGGGTAGTGTGTGTCCAGAAACCGTAACAAAGAAGAGCACGGCTGAGGGCTGGATTAAGTGGTTCACACACAGCTGTCGAGTGCCCCATAGGAAACCCCTAAGGTGCCCCAGGCCACCAACTCCCAGTCGCTGAGTCCTGTGTTATATTCACCAGCACCCAGGGGTCTGGGTCCTGTGTTATAGTCACCAGCACCCAGGGGTGTCGCAGACGCCCTGGGGCAGCTCAGCCAGCGCTAGGGGTGCAGACAACTGAATTGAGCTGTGATCCAAAGCTTTCAGAGACCCTCAAGCGTGCAAACCCAGCTCACAAGCAAATGCCCTTGGGACATTTCCCCATCTCTCTGCTGCAGGACCCCCTCAAGGTCTGCACTACCCAGCAGGGGCAGGAGGCTCCTGTCAAAAAAAGGGCAAGCAGTTTCTCTAGCCAAGACAAGAGGAGCCCCCCTGAACCATGGGCCTCGCATGGCAGGTGAGGGCGGCCAGGGCGAGCTCAGAGGTGGCAGTGGGGCTGTGCGGGTTGTGGCAGGCCTGGCTGGCAACCCCTCTGAGCAGCCAGCATCTCTGCAGGAGACCATAATGGTCCCACAGCTTCCTGCCTCAGCGGCACCTGGTCCGTACGCCAGAAGAGGGAGTCCAAGGCCTGCTCATAAACCAAGGCTCAGCACTTTGGAAGATCAGTGCTCCCTTATTTCAGTGTGCTCAGTTTATAAACAAAAATTTAGGACCTTTATCTCCAATAACTAGTCCCTTCATATTTCCAGTTCCAAAATATTGCTGCAGAGGAGAAAGCAGGAGAAAAATACAGCAATTATCGATCCCTCGTGTGCAATGGTGTGGGCTGGCAGAGCAGGAATTTGCTCTGGGTGAGGAGCAGCTCTCTGGGTCAGGAGTGGCCCCTTGGCCACCGCTGTGGGCAGACTGGGGCAAGGCAGGGATAGTCCAGCTGCAGCTGCAGTCCAGTCTGCCCTCCCACGGCTCACCTAAAACTGAACTTTTGCTACTTTACCTTTGGACATTTGTATTTTCATGGGAAGCAGGAAGGAAAGGCTCAGACAGCAAAAATGAACCTTTTGCCCCCCCAGTCTCAGAGGTGCTCCCCTGCAAGCAGCAAGCTGTTAGTGCTGGCAAACAGCCACTGTGCTGCGCCATGTGCCAAGCACACCATGAAACCTGCCCAGTGCAGCAGCTGCTGCAACTCTGTCTTTTCCCCATCTCCCACAGGTATATTGCCTTTCAGAAGGGGTTTGCTTCAGTGATTTTGAATCTGGATAACTAATCATAGCCTAGAGCCTGCGAAAGCCAGTTTCCAAATAGTTTTGCTCATTGTTTGGCTTTTAGGTGCGGGAGGTTTCGTACAGAGGGCAAGAGAGGAAAGATGCCTTCTGAAACTCACTGCTCAGGCCTTGCTGGGGCAGGGAGCAGGGGCAGAGGAAGATATGACCTGCTGAAAACTGATTTCCTCCTGCTCTTGCAGAGAGGGCTTGTTGCACAGGTCCTCTGAGCAAACTGGGCTAACAAGCCCTGATGGGAAGTCTGGTACCCAGAGCCCAGGGCAGAGGGCTCATCTAGCACATGCAGCCTTGCCTCCCCAGGGGCCAGCACCAGCCCCATCGCTTCCCCCTCCTCTGTCCCCTGCACAGCTGGGAGCGCATGGACTTGAAGGGGGGAGCACACAAAGTGGAGGCTTTTGGTGGGGCTCAGCATCCCTGCTCAGCTTTTCCTGGCCAACCTTCACCTTCTCTGCACAGCTCTGCTGTGATGCCAACACAGGACATCGCAGTAGTGATCGCTCTCTGCCAGGCGGTTACCAGCATCTGGGCAGTGGGAGAGCCTCAGGTCAGGCCCATGGAGCACAGGCCTGGCAGCAGCAGGCAGGACCTCTGCGTTTACTAGGAAGTTTTCCTTTATTATTTGCACTAGTATAACACAACCCCCTGGTTCATCAAGGCAGGCCAAAGGATGATTGGCTCTGTAAGTCTGGTTCTGCTGTAGCATTTTCCTGAAAACTAGTTCAAGATGCATCACATTAAAACCCACCAGGCCAAGTGGGAACCAACCAGCAACGTTAGTGTAAGCCTTCTTATATATAATAAAATTAAGTATAATTTTAAAATAAATTAAATAATTTAAATATTTATTTAAAATAAAAATAGCTGAGCTGTTTTCCCATGTTGCAAGATGCAGTCACGTCAAGCTCTCTGAAGCCACCACTGCTCCACACTGAGCTCAGGGAGCATGCAGTCCCCTGCATGAATATGCATGGAGGGTAACTTGCAGTGCAACAGGCAAGATGAAAACTATTAAAGCTAGTGTTCGCTATATCATGTATAAATTCTATTTTAAAATACCTACAGGGTAAAAGGGTGCTCAGAGGCATATATTTTTGAAAACTTTTTCCTCCTTCCAGTTATTAGCTGTATCACAGGAAAGTAATGAGTTCAAGGCAGGAATGACCTGAACATTAATGTAACAAAGCATAGGATTTTAAAAAGTTCTGCTTCATAGACATCTATATGCCTAGAGCTGCTGTGATTTAACTGATTGAGAATAGTGTGATGCACCAATAGAGGAGAGTCCGTGATTCTTTCAAATTCTGGGATTAGTTGCGCTGAACTCAAAAAACCATCATTTGTCAAGTACAAGAATTTATTAGAGCTAAGTGGTTCTACACGTATGACGGACGCTGGACAACACTAAACACTTAACACCGAACAATCTACAAGTCTAACAAAGCTAAAAAGCATAGTGAAGCTAGAAATATAACAGAACTAAAAATAGATATACATATCAGAGCTCTACAGTTAATCCATGGATGCACGGTACAATGACCGTTCTCACCCTTTCCTTGTTCTTATGGGGCCACCCCTCCAGTGTACTTATCTCCAGATTGCTGTCACCACACTTGAGCTGTGCTGGGACGATTCATGTTCTCCCTGGCAGTTGGCATCAGGGGTGTCCACGCCAATGGGTGGGATGTCAGGTCCACAAGCCACCTGACAGTGAGTCTGAGTCTGCACAGAGGTAGGCGGCTTGCTTTCTTTTGTCCTTCCCAGGCTTAGTTCATTATCCATTTGAACAAAGCCAGACAACAGTTACACAACAGAATACACGGCTTCAGCCGATAGCAGGATGGTCAACAGATAATAGTATGGTTGTTCAACAGATAACCCCGTGCAAAGTTCCACAGTACCTAGATGCCTACAGTACGAGACTGCAGTGTCACTTCCCCTTTGCTGACTAGGTTTGCTTAGCACTCATGGGGTCATTGGAGGGCTACAGCAACCCCAGAGCGTGCTGACTCCGGCCATAGTGCACCCAGGGTTCCTTAACTCTTGGGGAGCGCCCCAGAGCAAACCCATCTCCTATGGGCTGCACCATCCTGAGTCCCACACTTGCCTGTGCAGCACCTATCAAATAGTAAGAAAGAAAAAAGTGGGAGAGAGAGAGAGAAATAAATAATATAATAAAGGGTTTATTTTCTCTGAATCAGGCCTACAAATAAATGACTCACATTTCTATATCATAGAAGATTCAGATGACAGATGAAGAATGATGACAGATGGAGAGGCTCATATAAAGCCTTTTATCCTCTTCCACCCATTTTGCTGTGGCCACAGCACAGGAACAGGTCTTTCCAAAAACACACGTGAACTTGTTTTCTTTCTTTCTGCTAAAAGGGTAAATGAGTGAGATCAAGCCAGCATCAGTAAATCCTGCTGCAACTAAGATGATTACTCATCTAATATGAATGGGAACCAAACGTTCATGGAGAACCGAAGCCCTGATCACCAGTACAGTGTTCGCTGCCAAAAAAGGCTCAGCAGAAAAACAACAGTACCTACCGCTCATGGGTCTCCCATGTCTGTATGAACTACATATCCCTCTAGGCAGTATAGCTACAATGCCCATGGGAAAAAATAATAATAATTTTTCTGGCTGGAGAAGGCAGGAGTTTCTCTAAAGCTATTTAAAACAACTTTCTAAGGAGAAATTGCCAAGTATTTTTAACCTGTTCATTTTACTACTTTCCTTTCTGGCCTCAAGTTTCCAACCATCCCTTCAGCCGATAAGAAATTTTTGTCTACATTTTTTACTCAGCTATACACTTTGTGAAGAAAACAAAGCAATTGTTTTCTTATCCCCAACAGTGTGTCTACATGCTAACAAACACAGCTAAGTTGTACTACTGACATCAGCTGAAGTGCTTTTTATTGCTGTTCGTTTGTTAGAAAAGGCACCCTATGAAGGTCTCCTTACTATACTAGACATCAGGGGATGTTTTCAAACTGGCACATGAGCAGCCATTCCTACAGGGAGAAAATTTTGGGTGACTTACGACTGTGTGGACCAACAGACTACGTGCAAAAGAAAGCTATGCAGCTCACAGGAAAACCCATAAAATGCAGTCAAGGAGTGTAAGATAATGCTGTGAAGCAAATACTCCCCATCAGCAGGATTTGTGTGTTTGTATGTGTGTGTATGTTCAACCACCAGCCAATCACGATTAGCCAACACATTTCAGGCAGATCATTTACCTGCTTTTATGAGAGGATGAAAACACTGGGGTACTCCTGGGTGCTGGGAATAAAAACACCCACCGTTCTTGCATTCCCTTTCACTGGTATTTGGGTATGGGCAGGGCTTCCTGTTACTCTCGCAACACTTTCAGTGGTAGCTGTTAAAGACAAAGTTCAACATACTGATGGTTGGTCACAAAAGCTTATTTAAAGAGAGACACAGAGCTATTGGAGCAAGTCCCACAAAGAACTATTAAGATGGTTAAGGGACTGGAGCATCTCTCCTATGAGGAAGGGCTGAGAGAGCTGGGCCTGTTCAGCCTAGAGAAAAGAAGACTGAAGGGGGATCTGATCAGTGTGTGTAAGTATCTGAAAGGAGGGTGCAAAGAAGACGAGGCCAGACTCTTTTCAGTGGTGCCCAGAGATAGGACGAGCGGCAACAGGCACCAGCTGAAACACAGGAAGTTCCATCTGAACATGCGGAAAAACTTCTTGACTGTGAGGGTGACTGAGCACTGGCACAGGTTGCCCAGAGAGGTTGTGGAGTTCCCTTCCTTGGAGATACTCAAAAGCCGTCTGGACACAACTGTGCTCTAGGCCATCCTGCTTGAGCAGGGAGGTTGGACTAGATGATCTCCAGAGGTCTCTTCCAGCCTCAATGGTTCTGTGATTCTGTGTAAAGCAAGTGACACTCTCCTTCCTGGCTCCGTCCAGGGCCAGTGGGAAAAGAGTCTCTTTTAGAAGCAACACAGAAAAGGAACAAGCCTAACTAAATCACTCTTAAGTTACCCTCTGGAGAACCTCTCAGCTTTGCTGATGGTATCTCCTATTTGAAGCCTGCTTAGAAGTTATTTCTTCAGAAGCATCTTGGCTGAGAATAACCCATCAGGGTCCCTGCTTTGCACCATTGCTAGGTTCCCAGGGGCCAACAATAGGGGGCATTTGCTTGAACATAAAAAAATCTCTTGAAGTAATGTAACACCCTAGAATTCTCTGAATTTTTCATTTACGTAACGATCATTTTGCTTCTATATACCATTATAATAGCCAGGTTTAGTAATAACATAGGGGAAAAAAATTTCTGAACAGTGTGTTGGCTCCGTTAACTGGACAGCTGGGCAGGGAAAAATCTGATCAAAGTTTGTATAAAGCTACAGTTAGCAATCACAAATAAAACATTTGCTAAACAATAATTACTCTGAATATGTTCCAACCACAATCATCACAGGCTATAGAGGGTAATAAATGAGTTAAATTACCCGCGGAACTTTTTTTTCTGATGAAAATAATTTCACTGAAGAAAAGCGCTATAAAAGGATAAAGGGATTGAGTCAGGAATTTACCTCCCATCCAGGCTGAAATTTGTAGAGAATGAGGGAAAAATCCCCAAACCAGCAGAGCCGGAAACCTATAGATTAGGGCACCTGGCAGAGGCTCCTAGTTCCCAAAGCCACACTCTGACTCACTGACTCCCCCCCTCAATTTCTCCTCTTGCAAGAGGAGAAATTCTCCTCCTTAATGCAAACAATTAAATACACATTAGGTAAAAGTGGCTGACACTACTGCCTAATGAGAAGGACATTTGGCAGGAAGGTAAAGGCACCTGGCATGCTGTTCAGAAATCAGGGCCTTTCTCACAGGGGCCTTGTGTCTCTCACGTTTTGAAAGGTCTCCTTTGTTATCGTGGAGATTAATAAACAGTTGTAGAACTTTACCAAGCAAGGTGGTTGCCTGGTCAGCCCCAAACTAAAACCCAGGAAGAGCATTTGGGGAGCAAAGTAACTGTGGGCTCTAGCAACCTAAAACTCATCAGTCAGTTTTTAAGTTACTGAATCTTAAGTTGTTTTAGGAACAGGAGCCAGCCAAAGTAACTCTGCTCTCAGCAAAGTGGGTCTCTAGGGACATGAGAGGGGGCATCTGCAGCCCAGGAGACACTTGCCGTGGGACAGATCTGATGTGAAAGTTGGGCTGCTTTCCATTACTTGAGTAGTGTGAAAGTGCCTGTAACAGCTGAGTGAGGGCCTGTTCCTGCTTTGAGAAACCTGATTTGACTTTGGAGAAAATGTAGTTTCCGATCTCTGTCTGGTGAAATGACAAATACCATGGACTAAACCTGAAGTCTATCAGGTTTGCATCAGGAATTAAGATGATCAATGGTAAAGCCTCCCCTCCACATGCATGTGGCTTCACAGATGGCCTGAAAAGGGCCATCAAGAAGCCCTGCTTACACAGGCTCACCAGCGCTTATTAGCTAGCTCAGATGTGGCTAATGTACCTTAGCCTATGAGCAAGGTATCAAATTCTTGACGTGACTGAGGGCCGTAAGTCGGATTGGGGAGGGAGCTGCAGGGAGAAAAAGCTGGGAAAAGCTGGGGCCGTGTGCACAGCAGATCTCTGTAGGGCATCTGGTGCTCTATTTCAGTATTTGTCTTTGCCTTCCACGTGGGGTCCTTGGTATGGCTGGTTAGGGATGCTTGGTGGGATGGTTGATGCCATCCTAGGTGCTGAAGGTTTGCAGAGATAGGGCAGCCAGCCCCTCTGCAACCCAGGTCGCTGGTGCAGGCTGGAGGGGCCTCTATGGATGGGCGCAGAACATTTCTCATCTCCAGAAAGCTCTTTTGGTTTATCACTGGCTGACAGTGCCAGAGAAACATATTCGTGGCTACGTTAGTCCATTTTGCAGCCAGCCTCAGTGTCAGACTGCAAAAGCCTGCAGGGCAGGAGTGGTGGAAAGCTGAGACCTTTTCACCCAGAGTTGAACCACATCTTCTCCTTCTTTGAGAAATACCTCCCAAAGCATCTCTCATTCTCCAATCAAAACCTCTCTAGGAGTGGTGGTTCATTAGCACTGACACCAGCGTAACCCCAGCCCTCTCTCTTCCCTGGCCTGCCTGCACCCTAGCGTCCAGCTGTTTGAAACTAAGCCCAGCCTACGGCGTATTTCCTTTCTCGCTCCTTCATTCCTATGTGTAGTCCTTTCATCATTAGTTCCCACAAGACTATCAATAGCATATTTGTCTGACATACACAATTTCACTGTTGTAAATTCTCCACAGCCCATTGAATAGAGACTTCTTAATGACGTTTTAGAATGTTTCCATTAGCAGAGAGACACTGAGAATTCAGGTCTCACTTCTGAAAAGCAAAATATGGTAGAGATGGAAGCTCCTTGATTACTGAAATATTTTCATCCCTGCGTTTATGAGCGTGAATCAACAGCTGTTTTAATACTGTGGCCAGAAGTACAGTCAAGAATTTATTTGGTTGTGCAACAAACGAGAGACTTAATCCAGTGATCACACGTGAGGGCCCTCCTGGGCCACTGTATTATCTGTGTGACATGGATAGACTATGTGAACAGTATCTTTTATCATCAAATTTTAATTACTTTCCTATTTGCACTAAAAAGGCCTTGTGTTCTCACCGTTAAAGGGGTTTTCCGGCTTTAGCTCTCACTTTGCCTCACAGAACTGAGATATAGTTTTATTCCAAAGGGGAAGAGATTGAGCTGGTGCCATGTTCTTACCAAGTGTGAAAGAGCAAAGCTCCATTTACTTCAGTGTAGCTGTAGCGTAGCTGTACAGAGGCTGAGGCCTGCAGCTTCCACACCTAAGAATAGCATAGAGAGATGTTATCTGTATCTGTATGTATTGACTCCCTTGGTCCCCTTTTTCTCTGCCATGGTAAAATTGACAGTACTGGGCCTGGACTGAAAGCTATCAATCATGTGCATTCCTCAATGTATACGACTCTGTTTTCAGGAAAGATATGCATACCACACAGCTTGGCCTGACCTAGTTTCCATGACCTAGTTTCCTGACCTAGACCATGCAGAGAGAGAAGCTCTTCTGGAGCATGACATGGGACATGTAGGTTAGACCCTCCACTGACTTGCCCTTTTGTCCATTTCTCCAAGGACATGGGCAGGATGACTATGATTCTACTGATCTTACTTGGGCAGCCAAAGCAGGTAGTGTAAGTACCCTTCCTGAGTTTCTATGGTGTTCAAATCCAAATGTATTCCCCACCTTTTAACCATGGGCAAATAAGGAGCATTACAGTCAACACACTTGCAGAATGCTACTCCGACCTCGATGATAATTGCTATCATTTCTCTGAGTTAGGAAATGACTGGAGTATGGAAGAAACTCAGAGATTTTCCTTGATAATGAATGTACAGGTCTGAAGAAGAATGAGGAGGCTGTAATTGCAAAGCACCAACTTATTAGACAGATGGATATGGTATGTCACTCAATTAAGAAATCTCTTTCCACCTTTATAATGCGTAGCCCAACTCTAAACAGGCTTCTCCATTAATCTGACTTAGTGCTTATTTTCAAAAGAATCCAGGGGCTGCACTTGCCAGCGCTGAAGTCAACATGAGTCTTGTCACTGAATTCAACAGCAGAAGGATCAAGCTAGCGTAGGTCATTTCAAAATTAAATATGAAGTATATGCACTCAAGAGTTCACTGCCTTCTATAAGGGTGTTGAAGCCCAACATTAGGAGAACTGCTAGGAACAAAAGCCCCTTCTTCTAGATTATAGTTGTCATCTTTAGCCTTTGGATGTATTTAAACACACAGAATGAAAATTATTTGCACTAGAACGGCTCATTGCAGACCCTTGTTTGCACTCAGGTCCTAGGACTGTGGTGGCCAGCAGCCCTGACCTTTTAATCCATCTTCCCAAGCCAAAGGACCACACAACACAGACCATACACTGCAGAGAGATGGAGACTGCACCACATATGGGAGAAGGAAACAGCCCACAATAGGGCTCACTCTGCCACTGCTGGGTGGACCTGGGCGTGCAGCAGATTCAAGGGCGTGCGGGGCACCTCAAGGACATCATCCTCAGCACCCACCTCTGGCTGATCCCACCTGCATTCCTCCCAGCCAGGGTTTCCAATTTCCAGCTCAGCCTTGGACCAAGACATACTCCTTCCTTACGGGGAGCTGTATGTGAGATATTCAAGAGCTACAGGCTGGCCACACCTGTACAAGAGGTTCACCCAGGCCCCATCAAGACTGAGAAACTGCACTGATGGAATTGTATCATTTTTCTCCCATTAACTTAAGATACACTTGTGATCGGAATCTGGAACCTATAGCACCTCCTGAACCATACTTTTTGCTGTGGTACACAGGTCTTTTGACTTCCTCTCTGCATAAAAAGATAACCATTCCCAAGCAAGCTAATGCTATAAAAATGTCCTGCTATCTATAAATTGCATTATGATATGTATCTGGTTTTGGCTAGATGGACAAGACAAAAACTTGTTATAGAGGGGACACAAATTGAATGGGAAATGCTTTACTCCCCCTGCTAAACTTTAAAGATTTTGACATTTTTTTCTTATTTGGCTTCAGAATAACGCATTGGCCTTCCCAGTACTTGCAAAAAGCTCGCACTGTACGGTGTGGGAGAAGGGACTTGAACCTGCCTCTCCCACAGCTCTAATGGCCATCTTGATATCTCTGATTGTATTGGGCCAAACCAAGGTCCTGCAGCTTACAGTTGTGCCCCAGACACCAGTGTCAGCTGTGACAACAAGAGGGCAAGCATTTACCTCTAATATGCTCCCAGCCTCTGGATACTGTGACTCAGGAAAATCATGAACCAAATATGACATTTTTGTTTTTAATAGACTTAATAGATTTTCCCTTTCAGGAATTGTTGCACGTTGCTTTTTGTTAGGTTGGGCTCTCTTGCTCTCTGTCACATCCCAAAATGCCATCTGAACCAGGAAGACCTTTCACAGTGGCATTTTGTCAAAATAATCCTTTCATGTGCTAAATTTCCATTTTAACGATCTTGACAGAACGTTATATGAAAAAATTCTCAACCAACTCTTGAAGAGTAACGTTTTAATCCTGCTGAGTACATTCGATCTAGTTCTTACATTTCAGGTATACTCCAATGTATTTTATCAGCTTTTGGCAGGTTACACCAGGAAAGCAGGATCCAGAAAGGGCAGCTTCAGGTCCCATTTCATGTGCCTTGCTGTTCTCCACCTCTGCTGGAGACCGCTAACATGCTTATCTAAACCTAATCTAAACATGCTCTCACCTCTGGTAACATATGATAAAAAGACACGAAAGGAAAATGTTCTTATTAAGATTCATTAGTTTTCAGAGGAGGAGAATACTGCATGTAGTTTAATTTTTTTCCCTTTCTGTTTCTTGCCAAACTTTACAGTTTACTCTCCTTAAAACTCTTAAAAGGAGATTTTAAAAGGCATTTTATAGCAATCATTTTTTTCTTTTCGAAATCAAAATGCATCACATCTACTTTTTTCCCTCATTCATTTGTTAACTCCTTTGAAGAATTTAACTGTGTAGAGAAAGGGTTTTCCCCTGAAGTAGTTCTGTTCTTCCCCATGTTCTCACACTAACCTAAGAGTTTAATTAATTGGTACAAAAGAAACACTTTCTGGCTGGTAATTCCTCCATTCACAGTTACTAACGAAAATAGCAATAATTGAAAAGTATTGAAAACAGCAATTGTTTTGACAGCACTCTGCCATCATAGTAGGTAATTTTTGTTAGCAGCTCTGCTTTGGTTCCAGCCAGTCCAGGTCACTTTCTGACCTCTATTTTTTTTTTCCATTTTGTACAGAATCTTCTGTTGATACCTGCTTCTCAGCCACCTCCAGTCTTCCCTGCTATTTGGATACGAAGCGGTTTAGTAAGTATCCTCTTCATACTCTCTTTTGAAATAGGTGAGGCAAAACAGCTCTGACCCTTTCCTCCCACATGATGTCTTAGGCTCACTTATTGTTTCCTAGGTTTCCTGCTTCTCCTTTCTCAAGAATTTCTCATTTGTATTTCTGTCTTTAGCTATTTGTACCAGAAATAACCTTATGCCCCTTTGCCTGTATTGCCCCTTTTCAAGGGTTTTGACCACTCACTCTTCCATAGTAACAAATAAGAACTACAGATTATCAGGCTTTTAAAGAAGCAGGCATTTTTTTTTTGTCTGTCCTGAAAAATGTTCAGTCCTGGAAACGTAAGGTGAAAATCAGAGCTCACAATCTGGTCTAACAAGCTGCAAGAAAATTAGAAGGGAAATGTTTACACTTAGCTTGCAGAACTAATGGCTACCAACCCTGAACGCTCCTATTAATACTACCACCTGCTATGGTATTATCGAATGATGGTACAATATAGGCAATATTTATTGGCTGTTCTGCATAACTGCTGTCAGAACATCAGTGATCCAGACGTTATGAGGTCCTCAAATGGGTATTACCTGGCCCCATGTGCCTGTAGAGAAGGAAGTTTCTGGGACTGTAAAACGACTTTCCCTTCTGTCCTTCTGAACAGCCAGGAGCAGAGAGGTCTTGGCAGGCTAGAGCTTGCTGATCTATGAAATGCTTAGCCCTAAGAGACAATCGATTTGCCTTCAGGGATTCATGTCTTCCACAAAGAGCATCTCGAAAGTGCCTGCCTGGGAGGATATCTATCTTCCTCCCAAGTAGCTGGCCCATCTCCATGCATACGCCATCCTCTCCCCCCAGCACGGGTGAGAGGTGTTGGCTTGTTTCTATCCCTCATTCATCATCCTGTGGCTGATCAATTTCCCTGCACCTGGAAGGATCTGTCCCTCCTGCTAATTACCATGGAGGGGAACTAATCCGGAAAAGCCACCACCACTTTTCATGAGCGGTTCTAGGTTTGCATCTTTATTCTGGCAAACACAATTGATCTGTGAGGGTAGGTTTGCTTTGGTTTTTGGTGAGTTTCAGCAGCATCTGTGAAACTCTATGTATGGCAATATTTTCTATTCTGAAAACGCATTTTTTTTTTTAATCAGATTCAGAATTAAAAACAAACTGTCTGTAGATTTTGGGCTCAAAACTTTCACCAGATGATTAACCTCCTCAATCTGAAAGGAGTGTTTGAAAAGGTATTCCTAAAAAAAAGACAAAAGATGAAAAAGTATAATGATTAAAACATAGACTAAGCCAGACTAAGCCAGGCTAAAGTCCATTTCCCAGGATCAGGAATGACCAGTTACAGATGCTTACAGGAAAACTTTACAAAACATTATAGAGCAATCCTCCTTGGACATCTTCCCAGGATCAACAGTCAGAGCTTTAGGGTCTTCCAAAGACAGAGTGTGTATCTGGACTATCGTAAATAACAACGGCTAACAGCCTCCTCCTCTAGGAATTCTTCTCATTTGTTTTGTTCGTGTCTCTGGCCTTCTACTTTTGGAGCTCTGAATTCTAATCCACTCATACACTATATTCTTCTTATTTATAACTACTGCCTCAGCATTGTATTGAATGCTCTCCTGTTACTGTATTATGAGAAATAGTGAGCAATATTACCTAAAATCCAGCCAGTATCCTGTCCTCAAGGAAAGAGTTTAAGGCCAGTCAGGCAGTGATACTTTCCTAAAATTTTCCTCTAATCTTCAGTGATTTTCAGCTTAGAGATTTCCTGAGATAGACTTACGGTTTTTGGATTTAATAGCATCAACTGAAATTTTTTCTATGAATTCGTCCAATTGGTTTTCCAACCCATATAAAGGTTTAGCACCCAGAATGTTGTGTAGCAAGGAGTCCCACAGCTAAACTCCGTCTTACCTACATGTTCTGTGAAGAACTGTCTTCTTTCCCTTGTTTTAAATCTGCAACTCAGGAGTTTGACTTTATTGGAGGTAATATAACTTTTATTTTAGATGAGACAACAAATTATTGTTCAAACGAATTGTTGTCCTGTGCCTCTTTTGATTCTTACAGACCTCTGCCATGCTTCCTCACAGCCTGGGTGCTGTTCGGTGCCTCTCACCTTCCCTTCTGCCCTTCATGAGACATTTTACAGCTCTAGGCTGGAATTTGAGAATACAGTATTTAAAAAGTCAGCCTACAAAGGCATAACTCTGTTCTCTGTGTTATTTTCTATCCCTTCCCTGATAGTTGTCAACCTTCCATTTGCTTTTCTGGTGGCTGCTAAGCACGGAGCTGCTGTTTTCACAAAACTGTCTGTTGTACTCCATATGCTGATATGATGCTACTTACACTCTCTCAGACCTGAGTGATAATAAGCAGCTCAGAGCCCATCATTTTATTTTTAAAGGGAGGATTGCTCTTCTTCCTTGTGTACATTCACTTTATATTTACACACCACCCACCATCTCATTCTGCAGCCATCCAATTTTGTAAAATCCTTCTCCATAGTTGCCTTATATCTTTACCACCATGAAAACTTTGTATTGTCAATAAATTTAGCCCTTGCACCTCTTTCTCCCGACAGAGTTTATAAATTTGTTTCACTGCAAAGGTCTCAGCATAGCTGCAGGAGACTCCTTATGACCTCTCCCTACAGTGAAAATTGACCATTGACTTTCCCCTCTGCTTATTACTAAAGCTATTTATCCAGAAGATAACTGCTCCTTTTATCCTGTGACTACTTAGTTTCTATGATTCTTACAGTTTTTAAAACTTTTTTTCATTGCTCATAGCTACCATGAGCCAGAGAGCTCTTCCTGTTACTCTCCCTGTTATATTTTCTCCTTTTTAACTTGGGACAACCAGAGCTTCACAGAGTGATCCAGGCATGAGTGCAGCATCAATTTCAATGTAATTAAAATGATGTTTGCTGTTTTATCCTCAATTCTTTCGCTCCTAAAACTCAATTTGCCTTTTTGACACTTTGAATATTCAGTTGGCATGTCTACGGTTATGCTAGGCTCTCTTTCTGAGTGACAATAGTTAAAGACCATCTTTTTGTTTATATAATTAGGATTATTTTTCCTCCATGCACATTACTTTGCACATACCCACCCTGCATTTCACCTGCCATTTATCATCCAGTCACTCAGTCTTTTGATATGTTTCTGCAGCTTTTCAGTTACCTGCACTTCTGAAAAATAAGAAAAATATGGAAAATAATTATTATGAGTCATCATCAAATTCATCACCTCATTATTCACCAACATTTCTTGATCATTTATGAATATATTGAACAGCAAAATGCTCTTCTCTCCCTTTTGATAGCTGACCTTTGTCTCTTCTCTTAAAAGAAGTCATTTATTTACTTCTCTACTATTTTATTTCCCTGCAGTCAGTTTGTTTTTCTATTTATTTTCCTTATTTGGCTCCAGGGTCCTTTTTGAAGAGAGTCTTTTTGCTTCTAGCAGCTTCTTTTGCTGAACTACTTAACTATTCTGGTTCGGTGTGTATGCCTGAGGACGTCCTTTTCCTATTCTTTTATTTGGTGGTAAATATTTACTCTGAGCCTCTTGTATCGTGTCTTTAAATAGCATCCTGCTGTTTGCAAGCATTTCACTCATTTTGTTCTTCCTTTAAGTTCCTTTTAATAACCTTTCCCAGTTTATATATTTCCCCTTTCAGAAGGTAATAGTTCAAGATTTGGGCTTTTTTACTCTTGAAGGCATGGTAAACTGGAATATGTCCAACCACTGTGATAAAGAGACTCTTCAACGGCCATGTCTTGAACCAGATCTTCTGCATTTCTCAGGACCAATTTGAAAGCTGCTTGTCCTCCTCTGGGGTGTCTGACAAGTTGCTCCACTCTGCACTGATTTATGAGGTCTAGAAAAGAAACTACCAAATGCACTTTCCCTGACTGGCTGTTTACAGCCAATGTGTTTCAGGTGTTCGGGTACTTTTTTCATTTGTTGTACTGGCCCCTGCCTCATCTCAGAAACAATAAGCATTTGTTGGTGTTGCTTCAGTGTTCACCCCCCCCCCCCCCCCAAAAAAAAAAAAAAAGTGAATGCTGGCAAAGGAGGCATCATGTCCTGGCTGGAGAATCCAGAAGCATTAGGAAAATAATAGACTCAGAGTTGTATTTCTAAATTGGCATTGAATTTTGCAGTTGAAACTGAATCTTTTTGCAATGTGTTGTATATTTAAATTCAGACTTTTAGATCTGCCTCATCTCCGACTTATATATCTAATTAACTTCAGGTAATTAATTTTTTTTTCCATTTTACCTCATTTGTGGATATTGACCACAGAGATGTGACAAAACCCTCTTCCACCAATGCCTCTGTTTTTTAGAAATGATATATTCTTTTACAAAAGTCCCCTGAATGAGTTTGTACACACCAAGTCAAAGTTGGTTTTGGCATCTGCATTAGTATATCTTACGTAGATATGTTTATCTAGGCGATATAACAGCTTTTGAATGGATCTGAACTTTTACTTTGAACTGTTCATTCCCAGAGTTAAAATGCAGGGCTTTTCTCTGTTTATTTTTGAACTCACAGTGTTGTTTGGTAGATAGGTAGATAACAACCTGAACTGAGGGCTTTTATGCACTAATTCACCTTGTTAAAATACATAGGAGGCTAATGGCCCTCCCTCATTTACACTGGAAATGCCAAGGTTTTCTCACTACCCGTGAGGCACGGATCACAAATCTTAGTGAGCAGACCTGTCAGACACCATATAGTATCTCTGTCTCTACTACTGTCACGTTTTGTTTTCCTTTACTGCTTGAGGCTTACAGTTCTGCCTCCAAACCCACCCAGCTCAGATTTTAGTCCCCTTGACAGTGGACTTAGCAGCTTGAGGGAGACAAAAAGTACTCTGAGACACTCCTTGCTGCAGTAACGTGCAACTGTACCTACATGTACATAAGGTCACAGAGTTCCTCTCTCTTTCCTATTTCTCCTGACCCAACACCTCCCTATGGTTTCCTTTACCCCTGCTCCAATGGCTGAGATTTCTAAGCAACAAAGAAAGGTTTCTCTGTAGTGTGGCTTGCAGAAGTAAGCCAGATAGCAGCTGTGCAATAGAGCCCTACAAAATCTGTGGCTGGACTGTAGGGGCTTTCTTAGATGTATAATAAGTGTTTAAATTTTTCCAAAATCTCACCTGTCCCAGATTTTAGTCTGCGTTTAATGGCATGCACAATTTCAAGCTTTATGGACTTCTACTCTCTAGGTAGGTTTGGCTGTGTTTTTCCAGAAGTGGTGTTTTTAAGCTTGGCTCTGAAACATGACTTCGCTGATTGCTTCCAGCACAGTGCCACTCTGAAAGAGGGGCAAGCGAGGCCCAGCCAGAGCTTGGTGAGGGTGGCACATGTGTGCAAGGCGGCACCTAGCGCCCTGCGCAGACACCTCCATGCTGTGGCACAGTGTCAGCACAACAGCTTCCTTGCTGTGTGGAAAACAAAATTCTTGGGCCTGTTTTTCGATGAAGTCTGTTTCTACAAATAACACAAACTCCTCTCACATCCACTCAAAGTACTGTCTTTTTAGCTTCAAAAACATGTATTTGTTACTTCAGGTAGAGAATAACCCCTGCTAGAGAACCAAATGCAAATCTGAGACCGTGACACCTGCTACTCGAGCAGAGGCGGTTTCTGGTACCGCGCACTGAGCCCACCTGTTTGTCATGCAGCTGACCTGAACGGGTGAGCTGCAACTCTTACTGAGCACCTCTTCCTGATGTTTTCGCTCCTATCCAAATGCACACCCCTACACAGTCCACATGTCCCTGCTGGCCTCTTGAAATTCCCATCTCCAGGTGTGTTTGACATAGAAATAAATGGGCACTGGCTCTACTCTTTCACAGGACAGGAAAAAGCACCAAGAGTTGACTACAACGTCACTTGAAGCTGCAAGTTATTCAGTCTCTGGGTCACTCTAACTTACATCAGGGATTGGGGCAAACCGGAATGGTTTCTGCTATTGCCCAGGAAACCTGCTGTACGCGGAAACTTGCAGCTCCAAATCCAGTCCCTTTCTTTATTTAACTTTTTTTAGTTTTCTCTAGGTATTAGCAGCAGCAGCAAGGAAGCTCATTGCTGCATCATGTCTTGCAAGGACAAGCCGTGAAGGGGAGTGCAGCTGCAGGGAGCTGCATGGGGGCATTGCCTCACCTCCTTGTTGCAGAAAGACACACAAAATCCAGTCTACTCATTCTTCTGGCCCCACTGGCTGCTCCTGTTGGGGTAATTGCAGCGCCCCTGCCTCCATCTCTGATGGAGTCGAGTCCTGAGACCTCTGCAGGCAAACTGCCTGGTTAGCCCACTGAGGAGAGCGGTCCTGGTCATATCGTGGGAGATGGAAGTCACTGTACTGACTCTTCTCCCCACAAATGGGCCAGAGGAAGGGTAGAAGGTGATAGCTGGTGATGACATGAATGACCATAGTGGAGCAAGGCAAACAGTAAGTCTCATGATATGGGACTCATGGCTATCCTCTCTATAAATAGTCTCTTAAAAACAGCATTCCAGTAAATGAGTGGCATGAAGTTGCTTATGCCCAAAGTAGCATTGTCAGACTATCACTTCTCCTGAGTCTCTCCTTCAGGTGAATGCTCTTCTCGTAGCAAGAAGGAATGAAAAAAAACACCCCCAACACCTCCACATCTCCAACAAAGAGGTTCTTTGTTCCTTTCTCTCTATTTTTTTCTCTTTTATAATGAAACTTTAGACACGTTTTGTAGGAGCACATACAGCAGTATTGGCCAAATGACAGATTTTTCAGATTGGCACTCACTGGTAGTTACTAAAATAGAAATACTCTCAAGGATGAAAAACTAATTTGTGCTGTCGGTTTCTGGGTCTTTGTTTTAAAAGAAGTGGGGGAAAAAATATGCCCTTTAGAAGTTCTGAAATATCAGAATAAAATGTTACAGCCTTAAAAAAGGGCAGCCAGCTGTTGTGATTTCTCATTTCCCAGTGCTACTTCTGGGATGGAAAAATAGGCTGGGAGGCAGAAGCTTACCTCTGTTGTGAGCACCACAGTTCAATTAAAAGCCTCATGAGGCAGTAGGAGGCTGGAGAGAGAGGACAAGGAGGCTAGGAGAGAAGGAGAGAAGCCCTTCAAGTCCCTTTTGGCCCCAGCACGCCTCCCTTCTCGGTGCCTGTAGTGGTTGGTCAGCTCTTCAAGGACTAGCAGAGCCTGGGCACTCAACATGGAGTTACCAAATGGTCTAGGTGGATGCTGGCCCAAGAGAAGGAAAAGCTTTTGCAATGAAATCCAAGTTAATTTTCAAGGCTTTATTATACAAATATATTAAAGAATTTAAAGTAATCTGCTGGCAAAAAGCAAGAAGCCTATTTCTTTCAGGATATTTGTTTAAGATGCCAATCATATACTCTTTCCGCAGTGAAAACTCAGTGGTAGATTTGTCTTTGTGCATGCAGTGGGATCAGGCCCAATAGGTGACAGCTGATGGATAAGGATTTAATTAAGTATTCAGTAAGAGGCAGGAGTGACAAACTTTATCAGCAGTTTCACCTGACTCATACTATGGGCTGATAATCTGCTGAGAACTCTTGCAGCTCCCTGAAAGCAACAAAGTTCCCCATTCCACATAATCATTTTTGTTTTGTACAAAGGCACTGTTTCAGCCGTTCACACCTTCTGCATGAAGTGGTGTTGGTCCAGATAAAATCACAGATAAAATCAGTGGAAAAATTGCCAATAACTTCAGTGGATTTAGCACCACAGCTGATCATCAAGATCACTGTCAACATCGCACGTAAGGAAAAGACTGGATTTTTGAAGTTTAGATCCAATTTTTTCTCCCAGTGATGGAAGTAAAAATTACAATATTGCTTGAGTGTTGGAGCACAGTCCCCTTCTGCTTGCAGCTTGATGGTTTGTGAATTGAAGAATACGCAAAATGTCTGTTTTGCAAATCATACCTTTCAATAAGAAATGCCATTAATGTATTAAATGCAGATGGACAGTAAGAAAATGAGCTCCGTTATTTTTGCCCTTGTAGACCCAACACCCTCCTACAGGGTTCAAAATACTTTTCAACAGATAAATTACCCTCAAAGCACAACTGTAGAAGTTAAATGTTCCTGCTTTGAACTTCGTCAACGAAAGAGGCACAAAACAACCTCATATATAATAACCAAAGACACAAAGACATAGTCCTATCAAAGATCAAAAAATACATTTAATCCTCTTCCTACTGATGAACAGGAAGAACTCCCTGGTGGTTGAGAAGGCAGAGCTATTAATATTGACAGTATGTATGTTTTATCTAGGTTCACATAACTGAGACTAGTAAAGAAAAAACAATTAACTCAGGCAACAAGGTTTTCAATGATGAAAAGCTATTCTTTAAAAAAGTAAGATTTCTGTGGGGTAAATACAACACTTCTTAGCAAAGCATCTGATTCCTTGGAGTTTCTCTGGAAATGTCAGTCCAGTGCCTCACAAGTTTTGCCATAGGGCACTCTTCGCCCCTGAGCCCAATGTCCCCTGTTGGGATGCACCAGACCCAGCTTCCCCATAGCATGTTTCAGTGTAATGAAAAGGGGTGCTGTGACTGCCTGATGTGAGCTGTGGCCATCTCTGCCCCTTCCGCAGGTGCCCCAGTTTGCAACCATGGTCTCCCTCCCGTGCCGGTCCCTGAATGACTGTGCCTGTTCTCCAAGTGAGTGTTGCTGCTAGGAGGAACTGATTTTTCTTTGATCTGGTTTTTCTTTTCTCTTCTTTTCTCTTCTTTTCTCTTCTTTTCTCTTCTTTTCTCTTCTTTGGTCTTTTCCTTAAGACACGTTTCATTCTCTTTTGGTTAGAGAATCATGGTTGTTCCATCATGCAACCCACCAGAGTTAGGAATCAAATTAATTTCCCCAGGGAAATGGTGCCTTCTGTTCTATTAAGTGTGAAATCTAGCAGGACTAACTGTGTTCAAACACTAGAAAGTAGTTAAAAGTTAAGAAATCTGACAATAAATGATGCAAAAAGGTCCAAAAGGGAGATTAAAACTTGAATGAACAGTCCAGTCCAAAAGGTTCCGTGTCTTGATACAGTCCAAAGGCTGCATTAAAAGTCATTTGTTAAATCAGAAAGGAAACAATGAGGAAATTAACAGGCTAAACCTAGTGCTTCAGAAGTTAGTTTTCAGGTAGTTTTCTCTACAGGGCGGAGAAAAGGAAAGCAGACTCTACCATGACTTTCTCAAGAAAAACTCTACAGGGCCTGATGGGGTTTGCTCCAGAGAGTCTGATCTTCTTTCTTGCTTTGGATATATCATTCGAAATATCAGCTGAGATGTTTGAATCCAACCCCTGGACTAGAAAAGATCTTAGTTTCCCAGCAAAGCACATGCTATGGTCTTCCAAAGCTTGGAGATGTCAGACCTTCAGCTTCTCTTGCCTTACCATTTTCAGAGTAAGCGTAACCTGAACTGGACTTAAGGCCAAGGAAAGTCTGAGGCAGAAAGGATATACTTGGAGAGGGAATTTTTATATATATATATATATATATGTTGTGTGTGTGCGTGTGTATGTATAAATAGACTATATTTTATATACATATACATGTGTTTTCAATAGTGGCAATCATTTAAAGCTGCTCAGAGATTTGAAATACTCTAATGACAATGAGGTCAGCTGAGGCTGTCAGAGGCACACGGTAATGGAATTGGTCACAAGAGCCTGGAAATTTATCTCAGGGATCAGAGATATCAGAATATACATAGTAACATTTCCTAATTAAAGAAAAAAAAACAACCTCTGGCTGAAGCATCTTGTGGAACAATGTTATCAGGTCTCGCTGCGCAAACACAAGGAATGTATAAAATGAGCTGCTCCGAGGGAAAGCAGCACCTCACCTCGATCTCCCTTCCTACTTAAAGTAGTTCGAGGCCTGGGGGCTCTTGACAACAATGGATCTGAAAGGGATCTGTGTGCTCTCCGTCATCCTCGTCATAGCCCTCAGCACCTTGGCAGAAGCAAAGTTGCCACCGAGTAAGTACGCTTGCTTGCTGTTGCTTTAACGGGTATGTATGTGGGCCTGCTGCTACTGATTGTAATTGCAGCAAGAGCATGTCCCCAGTTTATGTATCAAATAGTGAATATCTTGCTCTGATATGCATCCAGAAACTGGGGTCTATTTTTTTAATTTTTGCAGAGAAATCTAAGGCAAAAAAATATACATGTATATATAGTATTAACATGAGGAGCAGACTCCAGGAGAACTCTTATGTTAGCAGAACAATCAGGAGTCTGCTATAAAGGCGGAGGGGCAGAAATACCTAAAATGACTTACCTAGTTTACTAGACAAACCTTTCCTCCAGAAGGACTGCAGGAACTAGCTCTGTCTCAATAGTCCTCTGACATGTATTTTATGCTACTTTGTTATGTGAATGCAAGTTCAAAGAAATCTATCTGCCTCCTCAATAAAAGAGAGTCATTTAGACAATCTAAAAAGTGAGAAGTAAGTAACTCAGTAACAGATCCCTAACGACATCTCCAGAGTTTCTTGGTTGGGGATGTCTATGAGGTAGACTTAAAATGTTGAAAGTACAGCTGTAACTATTTGTACATAATCCTATATTTTTTGTGCTCTCCTGAAGACAGTGCAGAGATTTTGCATCTTTCCACCTATTCTAATATCCCTAACTCTTTCCTTCATCAAATGAGATATCTGGTCGAGGGGAGTAAGGAAGATGGAGCCGGACTATTCTCAGTGGTGCCCACTGACAGGATGAGAAGCAGTGGGCACAAACTGAAATACAGGAAATTCCACCTGAACTTGAGAAGAAATTTGTTTACTGTGAAGGTGGCTGGAACGGGTTGCCCAGAGAAACTGTGCAGCCTCCGTTTCTGGAGATATTCAAAACTGACTGCACAAAGTCCTGGACAGCATGCTCTACCTGACCCTGCTTGAGCAGGGGGGTTGGACCTGACGATCTCAAGAGGTGCCTTCCAACCCCAAATATTCTGTGATTCTGTGAGATGGGCAAAACAACAAACATTTGCTAGTGTAAGTTACATTTCTTTTACCATTAGGTCTGGTCTAATTGAACTGCCTGGCCCTCAATGTGCTGGGCTGGGCAGGGTGCAGGTGAGACCACAGATTCTTAATGAGTGAAGTATGCTTACTTCACTTTTCACTTATACTTTTCTTACTGAAATCGGTGGGAGTTTCACCCCAAAAGTAACACGTCCAGCATTTCACCTGATATCTTTTTACCAATAGCAGATTTTAAACCACTCAGGTTCTGATCTCAGCAAGCCGCAGAAAATGTATGCTAACAAGACTGCCATAGTCTAGGGAAAGTTCATTGTTTCCAATAGACAACTGATACCTGGACTTCCACTAACAAGCACACCAACAGGCACCCAATAACTTACTATTTTTGTCCTCAACAGCAAGATGCCAGTGTAAAACGGCCCCCACTGAGAGGAAGAACTGCGGACATCCAGGAATCACAGCAGAAGAGTGCAGGAGAGCTGGATGCTGTTTCAGTGCTTCAGTCCCTGGCGTTCCCTGGTGCTTCGCTCCAAAAGAAAGGAGAGGTAATACATCCGCCAGAAACACTGATCTGCCTAGTGCTTGATTATGCGGAAATGTGTAAAACTGGAGAATAGCTCTACTTTTACAGTAAGGCCAACCAAGTGGGCATAGACCTGTAACAGAAAACTGCTGATAGCAGCATGCAGACTTAGACCTTGCTTACCCATCAGTCTTGCACCCCATTATCCTTGCAGCAACCACCTCTTTTCCCATCAGGCTTCCAATCATCAAATAACCCAAGCTAATGATTTTAAAATGTGTCACTGCCAGCCATTGTCTTGTTCATCAGTGGAGCAAGGGATCCTCAGCACTTATTTAAACAGGTTTTTTAAGTGGCTAATGAGGACCTTAGCACTGCCTAGCAAAGAAATCAGAAAGTCCTCAGTAGGTGAGTCCATCTGCAGATTTTTAATGACTCTTTAAAAGACCCCAGGCATCCTATAACTTCTAGGTTTGTCTTCTTTTCTCCAGGTTCTTTTGATACTTGCTGCTTCCTTCCTTTTCAGCCCACTTCCCAGTATAATTCCCCTCGGTTGTTCTCTCTCTCTCCTATTTTGCTCCAGGTCACCATCCAGTGAAATCATCAAACTACTTCAGGCAGATCCTTTTCTCCATTGCATTTCCAGTAAATCCATACTGGAAAATTTAAACTCCTGCCTTCATTTTTTCCTTTCTTTTCTTGAACAGGATTACAATGATTTCCCCATAAATGGCTTACCTCCTTTCTATAACCGGAGTTTGCATGCAGAGGTGGCTGGTCCTTCCTCCCACTCACTGCAGCCAACTCTTTTGCATTAGCCAGGCTGCCCTCAGGTTAGCTCCTTGCATCAAGCCACCTCCGGGCAACACCCTGGACCAAAGCTAGCATCTGTGGCATCATTATGGGAGACATACGGCTTTTCACCCCATCACTAGATCTATAGAAGGGTAAAGCCAGGTCTCTGCCCACAGGGCAGGATTTTGCACCCTCCAAGCCCTAGAGCGCAGCAGCTCAGCCCTGCTGTGGTGAATGCTCTGGTTTTGCCCCCCAGTTCCTCTCTGAGGCTTGCTGGCACAAATGTAGCTGGCTGTACCCCAGAAGGCACTGGAGGACTGAGGCCCTGCGCCCTGCAAGGCAGCCAACTGCATCCTAGGCAGCTCCAGCTAGTATAACGCTCTTTTCACCAGGGATTTATAACCTAGGCTGTGACAAAACTCCCACCATCATCTGTGTGACTGCCTGTGCTTGGTGTAGCAGGGAGCCTGGGTCTCCACCCTCTGTACTACCAAGGAGTTTTAATGAGAGGGTAACAGACAACCACAGGCTCTGCCCTGCCTTTTAAGCGTGGCTGTAGGCTCTGCTCATTTATAGCTCTGGCTCCCCAGTCAGAGTAATAATATTGTACCAGGTAAAAGAAATATAAAGTAATATGTCCTCCTCCCTTCCTTTGTTTTTGTTTTACGCAGTCAAGAAAGTATGTCCTTCTGAGGTTCATGCCAGAGTAAACTGCGGCTTCCCCGGCATCACAGCTCAACAGTGTGAAAAGCTGGGCTGCTGCTTTGTGCCACACCCCGCTGGTGTCCCCTGGTGCTTCTACCGCCGCACAGTGCAGGAAGGTAAGGACCCGCATGAAACATTTTCCTATTCTTCCCTGGGAACGCACAACAGCTCCTAGCAGGGCATTATGTCATGTCTGCTCTTGGTTTGCTCTGCAAGTCATATATTGGGAGCAGTGGCGTTAAAGGCAACAAGCAGGATGCGATCTCTCTTCCTTACCGGTGTAAGTTCAGAGCTCCATTGCCAAAGGTGTGAGGAGCTGGTGGCTTAATCCTAAAAAGACCAACTTCTTGCAAAAAAGGCAGGTGTTAGTGGCCAATCAGTTGTAAGCGATGTGGCTGTGCAGGTAGTTTGGCCTCACATGTGAGCTCAAGCCCTCAACAAACATGACAGTAGAGGTGCAGCTATCTATCTGCTTTATGCTAAGAGATAAAGTACTTTGCTTTAGAAACTTGACATGAACCTAAGAAAAATTTCTGATACCTCCCCCTTCCATTTTTTAATTAGGAGAAACCTTTCAGCATATCTGATAATTAGTAGCCCCAGTTGATTCCAACCCACCTCATAGCGTATTTTGTCCCTGTAAAAATTCACCATAATTCAGTTTTACTAAATGGAATCGTAGTTAGTAGGCACTTTGAAGGATGGGTGGGCAAGCAATTGGTAAAAATTGCCTGATGCATGCACACACTCTTTTTGATATGCTACTTCTAGCAAGTACTTTCTAACACCTCTTGTAATCTGAGGGAAAAACAATATATCCCTTAACCTGTTTCTTCTCTTTTCCTCCACAGCTTGTTAAACTAGAAACTTCCATCAATAACTTCTCCATTTCTGGACTTACTCAAACAGGAAATAACAGCCAGACATCCCAGCTCAAACTTCATACTCTGTAATAGCTAAGATTTCTAGGTCTTTTTTTTTTTTCCCTCGGATTGACTCCTTTCTGAAGATACTTAATCACAGCTTTTATTCTTTCAGTAGTCTAGTACTGTGCAGTTTTTCAAAGAAATAAAAGAACTGATACAATTCATAAGTTTTGTGTTTCTTTATTTTAAAGCTGTGTACTTCTCTTTCCCAGGAAATCAGCATCCCACAGATGAGAAAATAGTCAGTAACACTTCTGAAAGAAAACATAGCCCTTTTACTGTTTGTGTTAGTATTACATCACACCTGCTTGGTTTATACAAAAGATCATTTGCATTTTTTACGTGATACATGGCTTTACAAGGGCCACTGGCCCTTCTGAATACTGGGAAAAAAATTAATATTTCTTTGTATATAGCTATAGCTGCTATTTTTTTCCCCTCAAGACACAGCGAAGGACAACTTTGTTAGCTGACCACCAAGTTGGTCTGACTCAGGGACCTCCTGCTCTTTGCACCGCCTGGTCCCTCCATCGCTTTACCTCTGATGCCTGCCATCCCTCATTCCCCTTACCAGCTGGGCACAGAGTTGCTCAGGACAAGTCAGTCCCTAACCCACGTGGCACTGCACCTAACGTAACATGGGCCTCTGGCTGCTGACCCACAGCTGATGCAACTTGCAGCTAAATCACCTGCATGTTCACTGTTTATCAGCTTCACCACTGGCAAGTCCAGCAGTTCACGTGCAAAAAAGAGTCCGATTCAGCCTCTGGAACACTAAAAGCAAGTCAAGAAACAGGTCCCACTGGCCCAGGTCAGTATCTAAAACAGAGCCTGTTGTATCTCACCAGACACAAGAGAAGCTCCTGGGTCTCCAGTCAAGTGTGAATGCTTTCTCCTCACTGTCTTCAATGCTTGAGAGCTCAAATGCTTTCCTGGCTCATCTGAGTGATAGTACCACAAAAAACCTCTATGAGTACCTTTGGGAACAAAATCAGTAATATAAGAATGTCCTCACAGCAAGCCATGGTCAGTGGCTTAGCAGAAAGGAGAGAGAAAAATGAAGACACCTGTCTACTTAGGGATTTCTGTAAGCACTCTTTTATGCTGATTGTTATCCAGGTGGGCAAAATTAGCTATTCATAAAATTTGATTATCTCATACTTGCGGTAGGGTCAATAATATAGTTTGAAAACAGTAGGATATTAGCTGTAATATGAGCAGTAATCTAAGGCTCCTGAAGGTCTTTGTTAAGGAAAGTTTAGAGGGTCTAGCCCAATTGAATTTGGAAGGCCTAAGTATAGCCTAATCATGATGACGCTGCATTGCAAAATTTGGTGCAACAACTGAGTGCATTCGCCAGGTAATAGGGTCTATGTAAGAGTCATCCTGGGAGAATGAAAATGCAGAAACATTAAGGATTTAGTCCCAACCGTGCTGAAAAGGGTCACCTTAAGTAGTGCTATAGTAAATCATCAGCATGGATTGAAATTAGGATTCTGGAGTCAGCGACTTCAAGGGCAGAGCTCTTACAGAGCCACACATAGGCACCAAAAGGCTTTTCCTTCCGCAGTCGGATGTGCTGCTGTGTGCAACACAACGTTTTAGGGGGATGTGAGGGTATTCTGGGAAAACAGGCTCAGATGGATATCAGCTTACTACGCTTGTCTCACTCTCCCAGATTGCTCCACAGGGGTGGTACCAGCAAGGCAGGGACAGGTTAGCGGTCCTGCTGCCTATCCTCCACCACAACATGCTGGAGTTGTATTTGGCTTTGCACGAATAATTATTATCAGAAGTGTGTTAGTAAGGGTGGTGGAGGGTACAGTGGTGTAACTCAGTCATGCTCCTTCAGCTTAGCAGTATGTTCTCTGCTGCAAAACCTAATCTGGAAACACAGCCCAGCAAAGAACAGCACACTCAACTCTGGGGAGCTGCTTAAATCTCTATCAAAACAGTCTGTACGTTGAAGGGTGTCAATGAAGCCACACTGGCAGCAGGCTGGCCCCAAAAGGACCAAGTGTTACGCTCTTACCAACCACTAGCTGCTGCTGGGCATGGCAAGGCCCCAGGAGCATCTTCCCTGCAAAAAAACATTAACTTATGTGTGCTGTGCCACAAACAGCTCAACAGCCTGCTGTGCCCAGGCAGCGGCTCAAGTAGCTGCTCTGGACATTCGAGGTTACAGATAAGAGTTAGTAGCTCTACAGCACAGAGAAATCATGACCTAGGGATCAGTCATCGAAAACAAGCCCTAATGGACAATGGCACTCTCAGAAATTTATATTAAATGGCTAGCGGAGACTGTTATCCACTGCTGCCCAAATACACTTGAAAAACTGTCTAGAATTCTTAAAAATGAAATTTTTGATGAGAAAAGAAGCTGGTAAAACCAGAATAAAAGCTACAGTTGTTGAGGATTTGAAGGTGGTAGGCAAAGCTGTGGTAGAGTAGCTGGAAGAGGAGGGCAGAGAAGCTTCCGTCACAGCTTTGCAGAAAGAGAGGTGTGAGGTGTGACCCTCCTCATTTTCACACCCACTCTTTGGGCTACTCACACCTTAGCTAGTCACCTTGGCCTCCATTTACAGTCCTCAGAGACAAAAAGACGCTTCTGGGCCACCATCTGACTATTTCAGACGTCCCTAATAGGGTGAATTGAACTGCCCAAAAAGGCCTCCTTCTCTCCCGGCCGTGAGGGGGAAGCCATGCAGGCAGTTCACGTGCGTGCGTCTGCAGCAAAGCCGGCAGTGGAGAAGGCCACATTTACCTGTTTTCATTTCCTGGATCTTTTGGTCTATGCCTTGAGATGCTGTACAGAGCCTCTCACTGAAAAACTCAGGGAACATGAGACAGATATATGAGGAACACAACTGCCCTGCCACAGATTTTTTCACTTTATGCTAGCTTTTCTAGCCAAAGACAAATCACTGAACTAGAACAGAAGGGTCCTGATTGCTGGCAATTGATTTTATTTTAGTGTTCACAGTATGGCCAACAGATAGGAGCAGTTCCATCATTTACTTTGCATCAATAGATTAACAAGCTTCACCACCTAACAGTAGAAATAGCTTCAAATTATAGGATGATATAAAGTCTTTTTCTGCCTTTTCTGTCCTTTTTTTTTGTTGTTGTTGCTGCTGTTTTTATGGAGGGCTGTCCAGCACTGGGAAGAGAAATTAAAATGGAAACTGTAAAACTGTTTTTAATATTTCAGGTTGGTTAGTTTACCCAAATTTAACTCATACAATGCAAAGGAGACCTAGTGTGCCCATGATGCCCTGAGACCAGACAGATGGCCATATGGGTCATTTCAAAGGCTCATCTGGCATTGCATCTTTCAGCGACCGAAAAGTTGTCGAGGGAAAGGTGCAGGATAAACATACAATGAGACTTCTCTTGTAATGAAATGCAGGACTCTTGTCACTAATGTGAATTAATTTTAACAAGCAAATATGGGATGCATAAATGAAGACTTATCTTTTGTATCTACAACAGCTGTCCGTAACTCAGAAAGAAGTACTGTAGATTTAAACATGACTAGCTGCATAATTCATTTCACCTTAGGTATTTGTGTAGTTTATACAGTGTGAAGCTGTCAGCCTTAATCCCACAAACAAATATGTATTATGCTGGAATTATTCGCGTGCCTACGTGCTGAGGAGTTTGAAATCATGTTTTTCAAAAAAGATGCTATACCACCAGAAAATACTTCTTATATTTTGAAACATGTAGTTTATTTTTTACTTACTGTGTAGTAATCATTGAACTCACAACTCTGCTTGCAAACCCAGAGATAATGCAAAATAAATGAACAAAATTCTAAATAGTTTTATGTGGAAAAAAGAGGTCAACTTCATGATTTTCGTCAGCAAAGGTACTACACTAATAGGACTAATTGGTGCTGATGAGGCTATTACGCGACTAGTAAATGACATTTAAAATCATGAATGCCTGGTAGTCTTAAACTGTCTGTAATCGTAACAGCTTTCTGCAATCAGTGCTTCAGTTTCTAATACAGCTAAATAGAAAATGTTTGTCATTACAGATGATTCCTTGTGTGGGTCTTCAGCGAATGAGGAAATTCGGTTATTTACTAAAGCAATCATAGTCGAGGAAACGGTCTCAGAAGTCATACATTTTGATGCAATGAGGGAAACCTATATTTGATTGACAGAATTAACAGGAAAAAACTAGGACAGCGAAGGAGCAGAGTGCAGACTGGAGCTAGCAACAAAGAACAAACCTGTAACAATCTGAAGAAAAGGATATAACTGAAAACACCTCTGAAAATGTATCTTTTAATGTGCGCACTCACCGCAGATCAGATTACCGAATGTCTCTGGAAAGGGTATGCTTCCTGTTACAGCTAATATCACGCACCTCCTCTGGCAAAGCACCCATTCAAAAGGAAGATTTCATGCAAGGTGCTAAACCAAAGTGAAAAACGCTACAGAAACTGAAATGTTCCCATGTTGGGAGAGCAACTAAATTACACAGTCCTACCACAAATCTCAAGCAAGATACTAGTTTTCCTAAAGCTTCAGCTCTAGGATTTTGTGACTAGGGGAGAAGCTTGGCCCACATTTTCATGTACATTTCAAGACTCCAGGTTGCAGAGGAAAGCCTGAAAACTTCACCATGCCATCAAACAGCTCAGAAGGCAAAACACAAGAACTTCATCTGATTCCCTGTGTTAAAACCGGGTAGAATGACAATATCAAGGCCCAGATTCAGTTTCCAGGAAATCATCCTCACCGCCAGGCTGAGTCCAGGAAGGTGGATTAGCTTTCTTAGGGGCAAGCTGCAAAACCTTCCTTACGAGTGAAGTTCAGAGGAGAGCTTCCCAACAGCTCTCCCAGAGCTCTCTGCCAGAAACAAATGTTCTTTTGGGGCAGAACAGTTTATTATTACGTTGAGGACGACTTTTATTTTTTCCTCCCCTTCCCAACCTTCTTTTAAAGCATTTGAGAAAGACCAGTGTCAATACACAAGGAGGAGAGTTGCTCGACTGCCCCAGCAGTATGCATGGGCCCTGTCACCATACGCTTTGCTAGGTATGGAGTTGGAAGACAAGGCTGCGAACTTGTCCTCAGTATTAAAAGATAGTTGCTGAATAGATAGACTTTGGTTGAAAATATGCTCGCTGCAATGTACAATACAACCAAGAGGTATGACTAAATGGGTTTTCTCTACAGCAGCACCAACAGATGCTATATAAGAGGATGCTGTTTTGGTTCAAGTTTTTGCACTCATTTGGTGCTATTCCTCTTGCTAAGGAATGGTAAAATTTCTGTGTGCCTATTAGAGATGAGCACGATAAGGAAAGAAAGAGTTCTTCTTCTGGAGGCCAGTGTAGCTTTCCCTGTAGTTATCTAATAACTTCCTGTGCTTTGTAAACACTTTTTGACATAACTATTGTGATACGCAGAAATTCGCCTTCAAGAAGATACTAGATGAAGATGGGCTTCTTTAAGGGTCTTACTTCCCTCTGTCTCTGAGTTAGGTCTCACAGGCATCTTTCAACATGCGCTTCTGTCTCTGAGCATAACAAAAGGTTTATATCTGTTATTTTGCACAATTGAAGTTCTGAAGGACTTTGTACTGAAATATCATAATAATTGAAATGAAACTCTGGAATTCTTGAATCAAAACATTTCACTGCATCTGACCCAAACACCTCATGCTGAACTGATCCAAATGCTTTCATTGTGAGTCGGTCCTGTTGTACTGATACTAACAGCCAATATTAAGCTGAATTTTCTCATTATGTTGCATTATTTCCTGGGAATTGCAGACCAGTGGTCTCATGTCCCTTTTCTTTCCTCTGACTTGAAGGTGAGTGGGTGAGGAGAGGCAGAAAGTGCAAACCAGAATTTCCGCATACGAACGTACTCACAATAGAAAATACAAACTTGTTTAGAACCAATCAATCAGCAACAAAGTAGTTCAGATCAGTTAAAAAAAAGAGACTATATAGGGCAAATCAAAAATATTCCTGTGTATTTTGCCTCTTTCTTATTACAGAAACTCTGGGAAATTCCCTGGGTTTGAAGGCAAAGTTAGCAGGTTCTGACTAAACAAGGAGTAGACTCATGGTGGTTTGGAAACAGGTATCACCAGTTCGATGATTTTGATCCATTGTGTTCCCAGCCAGCTTCACTGGAGGTAAATCTGGGAAGTAAACCCTGTCCAGGTTCTCCAAAGGGCACGTGCTCCTTCCTACCATGAAGCAGTTTTTCTCCAGCTTGTCAACCTTTTCCAGACTTAGCATTACACCCCGTTCAAGGGAACGTTCACCATGACTTAGCACGTAGAGCTTAAAAACGAGAAGCAGCAAAATCAAAAGCTTTCCCATGTTCTTTCTTCTGCAACTACTTTGGGGGCTATTTTCCGATTCTCTCACAGAAGTAAGACAAAAAGCACCTGTAGGACTCTAGATAAAGCTGTGAAATCCATGTAGCCTTTGACTCTAAGGATGAAGGTGGGATGAACAAGGAGGTCCGAGAAACAGGTGGAGATTTATTCAACTGAGGCACTTATCCAGCATAGCAGATGAGTTGGCAGGCGAAAGGTTGTGGGACAAGAGAATGACCAAGTCAGACCCTTCTCAGGAAGGGAGGGGGAGAAATAGTGCGGCTCCGCGGGGTATTTTGGTATCTCAGAGTCCGACAATGTTTCAGCTTCATGTGTTGATAGTATTTTCCATCTGTGGAAGAGACTAAGTATTTTACTTCTTTCTCAGCCTTCCCCAGGGAAGTAGGATGGAGGGAACAGGCACAAAACTGCAATGTCAGGTATTCAGCAATGCCACTACACAAAGTTAACAGTGCATAAAATTTTTACAGAACTTCTTTTTGAATAAATCTTCAAGGCAAAGAAAAAAATGCAGGAAACCAAAACAGGCTATGAAATAAATTTAAAAAAAAAAAAAAAAAGAAAGAAATGCATGCAATTAGTGCTAATTTGAGTAATCCAGCCTTGACAGCTTTTCTGCTACAAATAGAGCTTGCAACATACACTTCCCAGCCAAGCCCTTTATTACGGCTCTCCTAAGAAAAGACTTCAGTCAGTTGGCGACTGACAGCAGAACAGCTTTTTATTGCTCACCTGAGGCCTGCAGAGAACCTTTTATCCTTCTGTGTTAAACGCTGTGATCATTCTATCCCAGCAGGTTCCCTGGGTTCCAACGCCTTCCAACCTGCATTATGAGGCAGGTTTTAAATAAATAGATATTAGAAAATACAACACAAAGCACTTTTACTTTCAAATGCTCTTTATTTTATGAATCCATTCAGAGCACATCGTAGATGATAATCATCGCATGTGAGGTATATTAATTTTTGCACAGTTGCAGGTGAGAAGTTTATTGTTGGCTAAGTTCATAGCATTTACCATAACATAATACACTTTAAAAAGGAATTTACATTGCCACTCAGACTACAAATAAGTCCTCTTTCCCTCCTGATCTATGAAGAGTTGGCATGGGAAGGCATCTAACATTGGGACCATAATTCCCGCAACCCAATATTTTTTGCAGGTCTAAAAAATTAGCATAAAGAAAATTAATTAGAAAATTGCCCTGCCCTTAGTTCTGAAAATGCAGTCCTATGGCTTCCACTGGGTAATTTTTCCTCTAAATATCATTGTTCATGTTATCAAAGACTGGACACTCAGCTAGCTTGTAAAAGCTATGGCCATTATCCTCTGACTGTGGTGAGAGATCAAGTAATTTTGTTGCTGTGGTGGGCAGGAGGGGTGGAGCAAGGACAGCAATATTGTCTAGGCTATCCTTAGTGACCTTAAATCTTTATTGACCTTAAATCTGACATGCAGACAGACATCTCAGTGGCATGAAAAGCAATGCTGCCAAATAAAGCAAGTGTATGACAAAGTAAGGGACACCCAAATGCAAACTCTTCTTTTGACACTGCTGTTCGTGGGGACGTACAAAGGTGCAGTTTTCTGTCCCAGAGTTTCCACACCACCGCAATGGAAAGCAGCAATCCCAGCACCTCTCTGCTGAGAATGATAGAAACAGTAACCAAGTCATTTTTTGGACCATGTGGATCTTCAGAAGCAATTTGAAAGGAAAAATACTGGCTCTGTGAACTAGTTGAGGAGACTTTTCGTGATATAAGACAGGAAAGAAATGCACAGAAGGCTGCAGAAGAGCCCAGGGCAAGTGGTGTGGCGGAATACGGGACAATGGTGTTTTGTAAAATGGAGAATATACCAATGTGACTAGCTGAATAATGGAAACATGCTTTCTCTTTGGCTTGGAAAAAGGGATGGAGGGGAGGAAATCTGTAAATTCCAGTGTGCCAAGCAGAAGGCAGCGATGGAATGACCATTCCCTGCCTCCTCCAACACAAGAAGCATGGTGAACTGCTGATGGGATTTCCAGGTAGCACGTTCAAGATGAACAGCAGATTCAGAAAGAGATTAGGTAAATCTGTGGAAGAAAACACCATTAAAGGCAAGAAAACATAGCAGCAATCCTACTGGCTCAGAAAGTCCCTGAACTGTGTAGGGTTTGTCAGGGGAGCATCCCTCGGTGCTTGCCCTGTTCTTCCATTCTCTCCTATGCGGTGCTTGTTCACGATCCGGTACCGGGCTAGACAGACCTTTGCCCTGAGCTAGCATGGCTGTTCTCAGGTTTTTATGCATTTATACTGGAAACTGCTCTGTAACTCACCTGTATTGGGAGATAGGTGACACCACCATAATGTACATGTAAAGCAGGCAATTTGCTGTCCTCGCCAGCTGCCCCTAAGGGCATGACCTGAAACCTGCACCTAAGAGCAGGACGTGAAAACGTTATCACTACCCCCTTGAGAGAGACCAGGGACAAACGCATCTGTCTGAAAATAATAACACTTTATTTGATTCTTTTTTGTTACATTATCATAAATGTTCTCTATTTTGAGAAAACAAAGCCCTAGTTTGGAAAATAATGCACATACAAATCTCTCACAGGTATTAAGTATACAGAAATATACAAAGATATCTCTATTATTGTAATGTATCATCAGAATGCCCCACATCCCACATTTTTACTCAGGTCCACTGTACCAGTAAGCATAAACTACAGAGGTAACAAGCAACCTGAAAAAGACATGGTTGATATAATATCATTATATATGTGTATGTGTATGTGTGTGTGTATATATATCTACAGCAGTGCAAATATATCACAGCGTGCAGGCAGCAATAGTCTCTAGAGAAGCATAATAAAATTGATTCATAGTAATGCAAATGCATTACAGAAACAAGAGACACCAATTATATAGTAGATATACAGAATATGCACACTTTAGCACGCTGATTTAAAATGTTACTTGCATTGACTCTTGCTTTAAAAACAAAAGAACAAATGTTAAATAATTCAATAACAGATTCAAGGGTAGTACCTCACAACGAGGTCAACTGACTGAGATAAGATATTGCACAAATCTTTACTGACATAGGTAAAGGCTTGGCTATACTTCAAGACTTGTTGCTTTCTTTTTATATATATCAATGTAATTTTCTCCTTAAATCTCATTTACTAACTTTTACCACAATTTAGGAGCACTTTTTCAATATTTTCTTAAATTGTTCAGCAACTCATTCACATTTGTAAGGGCTGGTATGACTATCATTGAACCCAAGAAAGCTGCTTTTTTGAAGTAATAGAAAGGAGTTTGTATAATAATCAAATTAAATGGACTCCTAAAATAAATTAAAGTGGGGTTAAAAAAAATGGACTTCACAGATGCCACTGTAGTAACAAGCCTTGTCAACTTTAAAAGTAAGACTTCTGTGTTCCCTTACAATCTGCTTAAAAAGACATTTTAGATTTTTAGATTTCGATTTTTTTAGATTCCTCTTGAAAGAGTGGTAGTGAAGAGAAGCACACCTTTAGATCTAGAACTTCAGGTATTCACTAGTTCACGTAAGTTTAAAAAGTTGGCCGCTTATCTCAAAGTATCTTGCACTGTTCCCAAAAAGCTCATTTTTGCCAGTCAGGTGGATAGTAACCACAAATACCCCACAAATAAGGGCGTAAGCAGTTAGTAAGCAAGGAAGGACCTGCTCAGAGGTCTAGCACAAAACAAATGCTTAACAAAAGCTTGATGTATCTTGTGGACATAAATAACACAAAATCTGGGCTGGCAGGCTGAGCCACAGGAATTGCTTTTGCCAAAGGATACCAATTTGGACTCGTCACCCTTTGTTTTACAATTGTGGCAAAGGGTCTCAAAAGAATTCTAATCTCTTAAGGCTCTATAACCGACAACTCCGAACGATGACTTTAATTATAACTGCAACATTATGGTTCCCTGTAACGTTTAAGAATAATAAGAAAAAAAGATGCCAGATTTCATGCTCTAAAGTACCACTACTCTTTCACAAAAGCAGCATGGAATGTGTACAGAAATAGAAATATGCTAACATATACAGTTAAAAGCAAAGTTGTCAGGCTTGCAGGCTCAAACTGCAACTTTTGGACGTGTAATATGCACAATGATATCTAATTAGTTTTTATAAACTACTCAGTGGGATCCGTTAAAATGATCTCTGTGTATTACAAAAACAGGTATTTAAGAGTAGGACAGTAGGGGTTGATCCTGGAAAAAGCTAACAACCTTGTCCCTGAAGCAAAGCCCACGATTAACTTCAGTGACACTTAGCACTTACTTTACAGACTCACTAGGGCTGTGCGGCAGAATTAACAGGACCAATGTCATGGGCAGAGCAATGATCAGCCTGTCACCAACTGTTACAGAGGACATGACACAGCATCATTTTCTGCCTGCTTCTAGTTCCCCAAGGCTTTTCAAAATGCCTTTGTTAATACCGTTCTTTAGAAATGGCTTTCCGTACAGAACAGCGGGAATGCAATTGCTGTACAGTTGCACCCCATTGGGGTGCTCTGGTATGAAAATGGATGCACACAGGAACATCATTCGTGGCCTCAAAGAAAAGAGGACAGCCTGTGGGGCAATATCTCTGCAGCTGCCACTCGCAGCCACTCCACAGAAATACAGAGCCATCATCTACCATGGTTACCCTGCTCTGGAGGAGCCTGAGGGTTAGCACCAAAAATAACCTCAACATTTTCTAATATTCCTGCTTTTGGTAGGAATCTTTGCTGCCCTATGTGAACATTAAAGGGACCAACAGTCATAACCGTCAGAGTTCAGAATGAAATTCTGACCTTTCTCTAATTTACAGTAGGGCTGTATAAACAGAGTAACTTAAATCAACCCACATCTACTTGTCCAAGTATGCTGAGGTACCCACAATCCAAGACCAGTTTTAACAAAAGTTTCCATTTGAGCAATGAATTACTTGACCTTGCTGCTCCAAAACTCTAAGCACCAAAGCTTTAGCTAATGTTTAAATGTACGGAGACTCCTCTCCCTTAACTTGAGCTGTCCACAGGTGGGCAGCTAACCAAAGGTACTTGCCTAGGCTCCCTCAGCAGTCAGTGCAAGAGTTGCATACCTCTCATGGGCAAAACATCTCACTGGAGCATACTTTTTTGTGAAATTATCTACGTCTGAATCCTGTCTCAGGCTGGGCACAAAGCAGGTGCTTAGGAAAGATCATAAATGAGATGTTAGGATCAGTGTAAGAATTGCTTTCTGTAGGTGCCTCTCTAGTCTCCGCTGCCTAGAGAGGTCATACCCACCGCTGGGCAAACAGCTGTTACTGGCTGGGCTCCAAAGCGCACCTACAAGCTTTGCATCGCTGGTGCCTACAGGCATGCTCAGCACCAGGTTAGGATTTGACAATGCAAAAGATCAGTGAAAAACTGCAGTTTAATGTCCCAGCACTAGCGTCATGGGGGCTAACAAAAACACTACGGCACAGCATGCAAGGTTAAACAGCAACCAGCACACAGAATGACTGAAAATAAAAGCTCTCCCAGTGCTACAGATGGAGCAGGTCATATTTGAGTAATAGAGATCCTGGGTGAACAGTGAAGGTCTGATCAAAACCATTTTTGCCATATTAATCACTATAAGATTTAACTTAACATTCAGATCCCCACAGCGCAACACAAACGCAGAGTTAGGAACCACTGCCAATTGTAACAACGAAACAAACCTAGAGACAAACTTCCCGAAAAATAATTCACTCCTGGGCTGGTAAATATAGGGCTAGCTAGGAGCACAGACGAACTATTGCTGCCTGGAAGAGTAGGATTCATCTCATTTCACTGTAGCTCTCATCTTGGCGTCTCACCTAAGTCAGTCACCTGCTTCGAGTTTGCGACAACTCTCCACTCTCCCTCTCACTAAGGGACCGGTGCCTGAGGTAAGTCTGCCTGAGACAAGTCATTTTTCCTGGACATGTCCATTTCTTTCATTTTACTACAGAGAAATGCAAATGATGAACTTAGACCGGGCCTCCCATTTTTAGAGAACTTTGGTGAGACAATCCATCTCCAAAAACACTATTCAGTTGATGGGACATAAAAGCAAAAAAGAATTGCATTTCCTTGGCCCAGTCAGGGTAACCATAGTGAAAAACAGTGAAAAATAGTGAAAAATGCACATCATTTCCTTTCCCTCCGCACCTAGGTCTTCTCAGCCAGGCCCGTGCTGCACCTGGCCACTGCACCCCAACCGCCATCCTCGCACTCAGGAGGAGGCTCTGCCTCGCTGCCACTTCTGCAACTGATGCCCTTTCTAACCACATTCACACAAACTCACAAAGCTTGGCCCAAAACAAAAATAGCTCATTCGGAGAGCTGTCCTGTTCAGGAAAGTATCTGTGTGTGCCTAAATCCCACCCAACCCAAGACACTGATGTGCGTGTGTTCAAAAACTTCCATGAATGAGGAAACATCACAGCTGAGTCAGTGCCAGACTGCAACAGAAAATGCTGTATTCAGCCGCTACGAAGAAGACTCCAGGCCAGCTCCCACTGCACTAAGATCAAGGAGCATCAGAGCAGATCCACAGCGTCAAACACTGTCTTCTTGCTAAACCTCACAGGACTACCTTTCACCCAATAACAACAACATAAGAACAAATCCAGCAGTGATGGGGCGGTCGCTTGCATTAGGCAGGACTAATACACGCGATCCTCTCCCCTACACGGCCATGAAATGAGACTGGTAATACAACTTGGTGACAAAGAGATCGCAGGAGGCTGCAGAAGAAAGAGGCGTGTACATGGTTTGAATCCTTCTCACATGGATTTTCTGGGAAGCTGTTTGGACACGTAAGCTTGCTGCACCTTAACTCTCTTGCTCTGTCCCGTGTTACCCTTCCTGAACACAACTGGCACAAGGCAGGAGACAAAAGAATAAAACTGTATTTCAGTGAAAGCTACACTGAAAAAAAACTAAGATGCCTCCATATTTAGATTTGGGAAGTAAAAGTAAATGCTGACACTTTTAGAATATAAAGCAGTCCTGCAGAAAAAAAATATAAAGTTCATTTTCTTCTTTACCAAAGTTGTGCAGATAATAAAAGCAACGCTGCAAGTCACAGTAAATATATAGAAAAATATACACTTCTCTCTATGCTTGGTTTTCATTCTCCTCTTCCCCTCAAAAAAAGGATTCTGTGATTCAAAAAAATTATTTCAAGATTAGTGTAATGCTGTCATTTCACAGAGGATAACCCAAAGCAAATGAGCTTCTCACTGTAGTCTCTGAGTCTGTTTACACAGCCAGCATCTCAGTCTTCCTGTGCAATATGTCCATCACCAAGCAAAGCACTTAAGCCTAGGCTTCATTTTAAAGACATTAGTTGTTCCTTTGATTCAGATGGTACAACAGAGATGTGAGAAGTTACTAATGAACTTAAGTACTTTGCTGGAACAGGGTCTCAAAGGATCCCATTAAAGTAGAAGATATCCATCTCAGGTTGAGTAGCCAGGACAGTAAATAGGATCTCCTTCTGTGAGAATCACTGAGGTTGTACAGGTCAGTAGGTACCATTATAGTTTTTCTAAAACCAAACGTTTAGCAAAATATTCATTTCTGTTGTCAATACGGACATTGACACAAAACAGAAAATTGACATGCCAGTCATTTGGTATGTCCACTACCTCAAACTCAAGTATTCATTATCTCACACTTACATAACCAGATTTCCCTCTTTTATATATACATTTTCTTCTCCTTTAACGAGAAAAGGGATATTTTGAGCTCCAAATATTAAAAAGTGAACAGGATTTCAGCACTAGATGTTTTTGTTACTCCCCTTGATCCACAAAGATGAAATTTTCTCAAATCCTTACAAGCAGAATACATTTTCCAAATCTTTTATTTAACTGCAAATAAGAAATTTTAATATTGTTTTTTAAAACTTGCAGGCCTTCTCAGTCTATATTCAAGTTTCAGTCAAAAAAAAAATGAAGAGCAAAAAATCGTAACTGATGCTCAACTGATGCTTAACTGAAGCAACACGTCACAATGTAACTGCACAAAACAAGTCAAAACAAAACAAGGAAGCCAACAGAATACAACAGAAATGATACACTCAGTCTTCAAGAGACCTTTAAAAAATATTTGTGCCTCTCATGCAATTTTTAGTCAGATTGTGACCTCATTCAAATGGTCATAATGGCATCGATTCACCCAATTTATAGTTATTTATATCAGTTGAGGATTTGATGTTTTTAATCTTATTGGCTTCCTTATTCTTCAGTATGAAGCCCCCAGTGTTTGACAATGTTCTTGCTTACACTCCTGCACATGCAAGCTCAACCCATCAACACGGGAATGCTTTTTATACCAGCCTATTAGAATTTATTTCCATATAAAGGGAAAAAGACCAAGTTGAGTGTATGGTAAAAACTTTGTGGCATACAAAAATATAATTGGGATGAACTTAAAATATTTCTGTCCCAAAGTTAACAGCAGAAGAGACATCATTTGTTAATTTTAGAGCTAAGGAAGGAAAAAATGATTATCTCATTTATGTGCAGCACTGAGTTTCAACAGACTTAATTTATTTCTTTACTGGGATACTACAGTCTGAAAGTGTTCCTTAGAATAGTAACTTTCAGCAAAGTGCTCTACAGCAGATGGCTGACAAAAAAGCATATCTAACAAAAAAGGAATGATGAAAATATTCCACAGCATACATTTGCTTAGGAACACCCATGGAGGATCAGACGTTTGACTACCACAGTACAATAGAAAGTTCAGTACAGGAGGATATGTTACAGACTAAAGAAGTCAAACAAGAATGTCTACAAATAGAGGTATAGGCACAGATAACAAGACAGCATCCAGGGAGCTCATTCTGCTATACTGGGACAAGATGGGAGAAGAGGTATTTTCACTGTTTAAGTCAACAGTGCTGAAATACCAGTCTTATCAACAAGGTTATTCTGTCTGGTAAACTGCAAGTGATCTTCAGTCTGGTATTTGGTAAATTAGTGTTGGTAAACACACAACACATGCCCTGAATATATTTAATGCCGTGAATGTCCCACTCTTTCCTAATCAGCTAGCCTACAGCTGGACTAGCAGTGTGCAACCAAAGAGTAATTTGGCAAACGTAGTCTTTTATCTACTTGCAAATAGCTTTTGAACAGTTTGCAATATTCACAAATATTCTGAGAGTCCTCAAATAATCAAGTCATGTTTTGTCAGGAGATTTCAGCTTCTGATTTGCTGACAAACTGTTGACAGTTATGAATATTATTTATAATAGCCAAAATCCTTCATTTCTTATATCTGACAGCCATGTAGGCCCATAACTCCTTTTGATTATGCCTGCAAATGCTGCAGAACCCCATGACAGCTCTGCTGGCCCTAGGGAGACTTTATGAAAAAGCAGTGAGCTCCTGCACCATGTAAAGAGGTTGTGTAAGTTTTTTTTGGTTTGGTTTGGGTTGGGTTGGGTTTTTTTTCACTTCTACAGTAAAGATTGACCTTGTTTTCACAGATGAACCTTTTTTCCAGGGAAAGTTCAACTAACCTTCCTAAAAGATGTGACTTGACTTCAATCGTTCAGAACACAGGCTTAACTTGAGCATTTTGAGTTTAATAGAGCTACATATAGTCTATGTCTGTATCGGTAAATTAAGCGGTCCTGAGTATGGGCCAAAAAGAACTGGAAAACAATTGTCTTTACTGCTGAATGGCAGAGCTGCAGCCTGGGCCATCAGAGCTCTTCCAGATAATGTTTCGGCACTGTTCAGAAGTTAGCACAGTCGGGGACATTCCTATCAGTCAAAGGCTTAACAGTATGGACAGACTGTGCAAATTGACCAAAAGGCCAGAGAGCCGGCCTCGGCACTGTTTAGTTTACTAGTACAGATGTAGCCACGGAAAACATTTTCCTCAGAAATAGTCTGTGAATTGTGAGTACTAGTGACCAGCAGATGCAAAAGGTCTCTCTTCAACTTCTCTACTGTCATGAGTTGCTGAGCTCCTGAATGGTTTGCTGATACTGAGCTGCTTTCAATTTACAAGACTTCTTAAAATTGTATCAGCTTCCTGATAGAAATAATGCATTTATAGACTCTGTGCATCTGACTTGAATCTCTACAATACTACGGTAAACATATAACCACAAAAGGTAGTGGAATTCGCACAGGAGTTTACCAGGGCATCCAACATGGGTATGGGTCCCATGCTTTCATTTCAGGTTGAAAGCTCAAATCCCTGAAACTCAGTGACAAAATTTGCTTCAACTTGGAACGAGGAGTCCCCCTGCCAAGTTTGCAAGATGAGATATGCAAACAAATGCATGCCCCATATAATGGTTTCATCAGTGTTTATAGATCAATAAGCTATCAATGCCCATGTGACGCATGTAGACTTGGATGAGAACAAAACTGCTTGGCATAATTAGCCCTGCCCTACTACACTGCCCTTGCATATTTGGAGGACAACTCTACGTGTAATGTGTTACAGGTATTTTGAGTACTGCCACACGAGGCAGTCACAAGCGTTTCTACGTAATACCCCAAGCTTTGCGCTATGGATAGTTCTGTCATGCCATGAGACTTTAACAGTCCCTCAGGCTTTAGGGATAGATTCTGCTTCCACAATTTAAGAGAAAATGAACCCTGGAGCGCTTTGCTGTTTTTGTTCACAGGAGGTAGTTCAAATGGATAAAGAACAGAGTTAGTATTTTAAATACCACAAATATGGAGGATTTAAGACACCTAAAAAAACCATTTTTTTCAATCATCCAGCAACAGCTTGAATGTGCTTGACTGCCTGTGCTATCTACTGTTGTTTCCAAATATGGACCACAGCTTTAGTGCAGACTCAGAATTTGCCTTTTCATCCTACCATTACAATTTTCAGATATGAGACCAGCTCAACAAGTAAAGCACCAAAATTCTAAATTTCGATAGAACAAAAATAGTGACTTGAATCACTTTAGTTTTTTCTTTTGTTTTAAAAAAGTATCCATATTAAAAAGATAGCTTTTTCTTATTAATTAATACATTTACAGATTTTTGGCCAGAAGGGGTAATTCTGTGGAAAAGAACTGCAAAATAATACATAGAAAACAGCAAAGATGAAATTTTGAATTTTAAAAGATGACAGAAACCTATTTTCTTTGCATCCCCCATTTTGCATCTCATTACCTTGTCACCTAACGATGACATTCTACTATGCTGGCTACCAGGACCAGTATTACCTTATCACAGAATTGGTTTTCATAAGGAAAGTTCCTGTAACCACGTATTTTGTTACAGTTACACTACCTCAGTATTGAAATTCTGTGTCATAAAATTCCCTTCTATTTCTTCTTCCTAGTTAGAGCTAGAAAGAGTAATGAAAACATGACCCAACCCAACTGGACTGATTGGCTTAACACTATATGTCCGCTATCCCAATGCGGTTCTCTATGGGCTAGGTCATAACAGCATCTAGCTGGGCACTGGAGACCGGCCTGCCACAGTGAGACAATGTCAAGTGCCCTCTACTGCATGTCTAAAGTTTTTCCTACTGCGTTGTTATAGTTGTTTTTTCCTTTACCTCTCTGCTCGGATTTTGTATCTGAGGACAAAATAGGCAATTAGGCGCAGAGAGAAGAAGAAAATTCCGAGCACAAGGAAGTCCAGGTAAAGTTTGGCATTTTCTACGTCTAGTTCTCTCAGAATTGCCTCTGATTTTTGAAAATGGCAAGTATCATCTTTGTCACAATGCAGATCTTCTCGATCCAGTCCATAGATGGAGAGAATAACTCCTTCGAACCCATATCTGGAAAGGAGAAAGATGGATTACAAAGTAAAATGCTGATGACCTGTTTAAAAGTACTGCAGCAGCAAAATACTCTCTCTGAGAGCTTGACTGGAAATGCTGAAGGGTTCAATATTGCTCTGACACGTGTCTCAAGGCAAATTCTCTCCCCTGTTACAGTCAAGCAAATCACATGTCACTGGCATTTTGCATGAGACTGAACAAGGACAGAAGTTCTGCCTTTAACAGCTTTCAGTTAGTGTATAGTGCAATTTCTCAAAAGGAAAATGTTAAAATATAAGGCAGACTAATTTCAGCTTGTATTCAGGAATTATTCTTCAATTTAAAGTGGCATCATTAATTCCATTTTTTAAAACTAACCAGCAGGGACACAATTATGATATGAAGTCAGAAATTTATTCAAAATACGATCAAACTAGAATATCTCTTCTCTTACCTGCTGTGCTATACTTTCACTAGCTAATAATGAGCAGTTTCCATGTCCCCCCTGGGACTGGGTGCACACAGGATTTGACTTCGCTAGCAGATACACCAGCACGGTCCCCATGCATAGGCTAGCTCTCCTCAGTTTCAGGAGACTCTCCTGAACAAGAGAGACAACTCTGGGCTGGACAACTCCCTTGCGGCCTGATTTTGAATTCTAGTTACTAATCCAGTGGGTGCAGCCTCTTAATCTTTGATAGGCCTCTGCGTAAGACCTCACTTGTCAAATGAGAGGAGATTTTAGCTTGGCTTTTGTTAATAGTAGTGCAGTTCAGAGGACGACGTGGGAAAAGGGGGACCGGCGCTGGAGGATAAACCTACAAACCTATTTCCTCGTAGTAAAATGGCTCTACAAAAACACGAGTCATATACAAAATGGTGGTTAAAGGACTGTTTTCAGGGACCCACGTAACTCCCTCCACAACGTCCACTTCCTGATCACTTCAGTCCACAGCAAACCCATTAGCCACCTTCAGAGGAATTCATCTCACCTAATTACAGCCCTCAGCATTTAGGAGTCTAGTCTAAACTAGTCCTCTGAGCTAGCCTCCAGAGGTTTCTTGATGGCAATCGTACCATCTTAAGATAACTGTCTCAGACAAGTAGAGTGACTGATACAGATAGGATACCTATCTCTTTCCAGTGACTGTAGATGGGGCTTAAACCACCGGTTTAGATGGGCCACAAATCCCACTCCTCTCGTGGCGGTACCACTGCAAAGTTTAAAGTATGTCTCCAACAAACCTACCTGGGATATAGCAGTGATTCAAACAACATTGTTCTTCCAAAATGAGGTGCACACTGAGGCAGCCTCATCAATTTCTCATTTGGGCACACTGTCCCTATTATTTCCCCAAACCGCTATTCCAAAATCCATGGAGATACACATGCAGTACAATCCCATTGAATTTAATGGGACTGACCTGGACCAGTGGCAGATGATTTATACTGAATGTTCCTATTTATTTCACATCAAATATAGCAAAAAATACAGTGAGATAGTATGGTATTCTTTTACACTATTTGCGTGTTTATACTATAAAGGAATGTGCTGTGAACACAGTCTCTTTGGCACCCAAAATAACCAAAAAAGCAAGCAAGCAAGCAAAAGCAAACAAACAACATTTTGAAGATGGGAGGTTAATGGCCTCCCTAGCAGTACCTGACATAGGAAATGTAGGACATCCACTGGAGGTACGTTGGAATGGTATCAAAGCTGACAAAAAACCCAGAGAACAGAAGCACTGGGATAGCAGTAACTGGGCCCACAAAAGTGGCCACCTGGGAAGGTAAAGAAAAGCCTCCTGTCAGACAGCCAGAGAAGTAACTAGAAATTAACTTGCTCTTCCATCTAATGTCTTGACCTCCACTGAGGAAAGCAGTCTTTACATGAGCAGGCCTTCTCTATGGCAAATCCTCTCTTCTGTGCTAAAGCCAGATAAGCAGTGGAAATCTGCTCTCTTAGCAGGGAGCAATGCCATTCAAATCATTCTGATAATGCTACTCCCCCAAACTATCACAGTTCCAAACACCATGAACTTACTGAATTTTTTGGACAAGGTTTCTTGGGGACAGGAGTGGTTAGAGGCTGTGAGTGGAAGAAAGGGGTTCTCTCTCCTTTCCCTAAAACCCTGCTCCCAGCTGACCTCTCTGCAGTGCTGGGATTTGTCCTTTGAGGGACCTAAACCCACCATGGAGGTGCAGAATAAGACGGGCACTGCGATTCCCTCGCTTCTCTCCATATGAGACTCTTCTTTCTACATATTATGCTCCCCACCCACTCCCCTCACAGACCTCCCTCCCCATTAACCCCACATGCACTGCAGCTTCATTTCGTCCTAAAACTTTCTGAAGAGGATAAGCAGCATCACCAGTTGGGAGGCTTTAGTAAGGAAGACAGATCTTGGCCCAGCTCCAGGCTCTCTTCTCTACATCCCCTCCACTGCAGAGGGCTGTAAGGGTATTGCTGGGGAGAGTGGAAGCACAGGGGTCACAGAACAGGGCTGTGCTGGTCTCCACAGGATGGCACAAAGCAGGACCCAAGATTAGTACTGCAGAAATTTTGACAGCATCAGCGCATAATAATGTCAACACCACCTGCTATCACATGCAATACAAAACAGAGCCCTGCTGCGGATTTATCACTTCCCCGCCACTACCGTCAGGAAGCAGGATGGAGTTACACAGCCAGCTTCTACTGTGTCAGTCACACCATGAGCTGCCTCTCTCCCTCTCTCTGCAGAGGGTTTGATTTCTGAGCACTCCTCCCTTTGCCTTGCCTCCTGCAACTTTCTCCTTGTTTGTGTATGGAAGAATCCCGTCCTGAGCACAGCTACAGATCTTCACAGCCCACCTCCTCCACTTGGTAGGTGCACAGAAATGCACCAGTCCTCCAGATTCTAGGACCTGCTCAGCCTAGGATGAATAGCAAGTGACAGCCACTTGACAGCAAGTTGACAGGCCACTCAAGCAGGGGCCTGCACAGCACCATTCAACTGGGGAAAGAGCTGTATTTCCTCACATGTACTGGGCGTGCATGCTGTTTAGTTGATGCTAGTGGGAAGTTTTTTCAGAGCAAGAGAACCTTTTGCCTGTAATCTCCCAACAAGTGCCTTGGGGACATAGCAACAGTCATGGCAAGTACTTAGTGCTGGGGGATAGTAGGGTTCCTGTGAGACTCCAAAACACCCATCAGTACCTGGAGGGATGTAGAGGCTGCACCTATCAGAAGACCCAGTGACTGAGCCACCAGGGATGTCATGGTTCCCAAGGCTGCAAAGAGGACAAATCTCAGTGCATCAGATGGCTGCGAGGTCATCCAGTACACGATGCTGCAGTAAGCTACAGGAAACATGATCTGCAAGAAGATACACATGCAGTTAGTTTATTAAAACCAAACATTCATTGTTACTCTGAATGGGATACAAACACAGAGGGAGAATTAACTAGCATTGTATGCGAGTTAACTGACAGCTCTCAGCCTCTGCATGTTACATGACAGGAATGGCATTCAGCTGAGGAGAATGAATACATCTGCCACAGACTGTCACATCTATTATATTACTCGGGAGTGAGAAAACAGATCCCACTCACTTACAGCCTCTTGCAATGCACACATAATCAAAGATGCTCCTTTGCTTATTAAAAACAAAACTGGATCATACAAACAGTTTCTTTTCAGACGGACAAAATACCAATGCTGGTCTTCCTGGCAAGTTGACTTGCCAAGAATATAAATGGTTCTTGTTTTATTGAAGACTAGAGCATATACCTGAAAAGGAACATCAGCCATGGTTTTAGCAAGATAGTAGGCTTTCAGACTGTACCAGTAGTTCAGATGCTCTCTAAGAAATACTCCCATCTCAAGAGGAACTGCAGAGAATACAAATTAGTAAGACAAGTTAGATTGTCAGTGTGTAACATTCTTGCACAAAATAACATAGCTTATCCATTTCTAACACCGAGCTGCTGCAGTCCCACAGTGGGACTGGAGCTCTCAGGCCTTTGACAGATCAGTTTGAATGATGTGTACTGAAATGTAAGAGGTCAGCCCTGAGAGTTGCTCACTGTTTACAATAATTACCAGGTTGCTCATACTCAGATCATCTCAACCTTGCTTGAAGAGGCTTTCTGAAATAAAAACGGTGCCAAAGCTTAAAGAACCTGGTCATTCCCTTTTTATCAGGCAGGGAATCCAAAATAACAGCCCTCCCAGAGGAAGTATGGAAGAGTCCATATTGCAGGATTGGTTTCTAACAACACATGGTTATGATGACCCCAAGCGGGCAGCCATGAATTAAAAGTCCTAGGGAAATTATCACAGTTCCTCCAAGACCCACCACAAGCCCATGACACAGCTAAGTAGCACTGGCACATTAGCAAAAGAGGAAATTCCAGTCCAGGATTGTAACAGTGAACTGTCAGCATTGAGAAACACTGGTCTAACTGAGGGGTAGCACTGGATAAATCTCTGTTTACCTGTATAGAGCAGGTTAGTGAGTGCAGGATTTGCCTCACACCTGTCTTAAAAGTGGAAGCACAAGTCAAATGTTACCTTACATGAGACAGGCACATTACAACCCTCTCTTCTCCCACCTTGTTGCAATCTCCTTGCTCATTAATTTACCAATATGACCAGTACTCACATGTAAGGACGGTTGGCATGAGCGCAGCAAACATAAGAAACAACATGGAAAAAAAGAGGAAGCCAGAGTTGCTGAGGACCTTCTTAGCTTCATTACCAATCCCTAAGTACAGCAAGCCAATGAGCAGTCCAATTCCAATGTGTGAGGTGATACGCAAGTGCGTCAAGACCTACAAGCAAGGAAAGAGCAATATTTCTGATCAGGACAACTGGGCTCAACAACCCCGGCAAATATGAGTGAAATCAAATAAGCAGCTTGCAGAAAAACAGTAAGTATATCCAAAAGAACTTATATAGAAATGGTCTACTAGCAAACTGGGCTTCAGCTAAGAAAAACGTACACTAATGAGCCTCCCAGTGTGTGCAGACACAAGGCCTACAGAGAATTTCTTCCTTCAGACAAAGGCAGTAACTGCAAATGCTGCAACTGGGAATCTTACTGGCTGACAATGTCATGGGGCCGCTGGCCCTTATTCATCAGGAGAAGCAGACTTTCTCTCTGACTAAAAGATAGATTTCTCAGAGCAGAAAAGTCTATTAAGCATGGCAGAAAAGGTACTTCAGACTTCTACAGACCAAACTAATTTAATCAGGTATAAATTAGCCTTTTGTGCCTTCGGTACATTCAATATTCCTACAAGAGGTATGGAAGAACAGAAGAAAAAATAAAACATGGAATAACTGCCAGTCTTCAGAGTTAAGCAGGAAAAAAAATACATTTACTTAAAAACTACCCTGTTCTTCCATCTGTGTGTCAGAAAATAAGCTGCAGTTTCCCCTTGCTGGAAATGAGGAGAGCACTGTATGAACCAACGGTTAGTGTTTGAACGCCTCTAAGAGACATTCTCCATGTAGAGCAGAGATATCTAAACGCCTAGCTGAGCAACGTGGAGAACGCAAAACTGTATGTATGCTTTGTGCTACATGAGCATGTTAGTTTATTTTTAACTAAGTATATGGTACTAGAACAGATGTGCAAGATATTCCAGAATAGGAGGCAGCAAAATTCAACAACTTTAATTAACCTTTGAAATGATAACTGCTCTATAATGTAAAACAGCAGCAAGGGAGAAGAACAATTTAAGATAAAGAAATGCTCTGGCAAAACAACAAATGGGCATATAGTCTAGAAATAGAAAGATGCCTCCTAATCATTAGAACAGCAAGGTTCTGCTCCGTCTTCGCAACCATAGCAGTGGGGAAAACACCTAATTGCTTTAACTATAGCACCGAATACAGTGTTTCCCTTTCCGAAAGGGAAGAAATATTTTGGTTATCTGACAGCATATGCCTGTTTCTTCCAGGCCTATAGTTCTACATGGCCATGTCTACATCACAAACAATAGTGTCTCAAAGAGATACCTCCCTGCCTTGAGGGGCAAGAGCAGTGAAGCTGCAGCATCTGCAGCTCAGTCAAGCTCAGTCTACCCTCAGTTTACAAGAGTAACTCACTCATGCTGAACTCCACATGGCTCAGCTGCTTCTGGTTTCCAACTAACTCATCTGAATCCATGTGCCACCAGTATAGATATATTGTCCCTGGCTTTCCCCTTTTCCACGGGCAGATGTATCAAACTAATGTATTCATTGATGCATATATTGTCTTTCCCCCTACTCCTGCAAAGCACAGAATACCTTTCAAAATGCAGGAAAAAAGCAGCAGAAAAATCCTCGTCAAATTTATTAAATTGCACATTTGCCACTTAGAACAGCACTTGGCATATTATTTATACTGTACAATGGTGAGTCCCTTAGATAGGTGAGCATGCAGTGTCTAGCTGAGGAAGCTCATCTCCTTAACTCATGAGTTTCAGAGAAGGATCATCACTGAGACAGTGCAAGTACTCCCATCTCTTAAATCCACAAGCAGTTGAGCTACTCAGAGATAAGAAAAGCTTTCTTGAGTAAAAAGAAAGCATCCCTTTGCATTTTGTTAATGCAAACTGAGGCAATCAAAACATTCAATGAATTTGCAGCACGTGTAGGGTTTGATTTGTGGGGGAGGAAGGTTTTTTTTTTTTTTAAGAAAAAGGCGAAGGACTTTTTTTTCTTGGGAATGAAAGAGTTGCATTATGACAGTTGAATCATGATTTTAAATGCATGTAAACAGAAACATTTCCTTTTGGGAGAATCAATACTATTTTTCTGTTGATTTTCTGTTTCACCAGGAAAAAAGAAATTTAAATATTTAACTTCACATCACACTGAAATTGACTCTGTGTCACCCTGAACGTTTTGGAACCAGGAATTTTGTGGTACATTAGTGCAACTTCCCACTCACTTTGCATTAGGATAAATAACTGTATAAGGGACATGGCAGCACAAAGGGTTTTGTCTGTTTTAGATTTTGCCTTTTTTTCCTGGACACATCAGAATTCCACTAAACAAAAATGTTCATAATTAAAGCAGCAGCATTTAACGGCAAGACTGAAAGACCAGTCTCTTTAAAGCTCTGTGACGATCTTCATGCGTGGGCTGCAGACAGGAACTTTTAGGCATCTTACACTACCTCCCAATCAACTGAATAGATCTTTTGGCTACCAAAGTATTATAAAGATAGCCTTACTGAATCCCTCATGATGGTGAGAAAAGTCCTTTTGAAGAGGATGCAGAACTGGGTTAGGCAGCTGGCGGAGAAGCTGTGGCAGCCTTCTGTGGAGGACGAATCCTAGCGGAAGCACATAAAATAATAAACTCCTTTCTTTGCAGAATCTTAAGTTTTCATTCACAAAACCCACTCTCAGCAACCGAATGTACCCAGAAGCCTTCCCCATTGACAGAGGATTTAAATTCTCTTCCTCCTACTCCCAACCTCAAGCCATACCCATTACTTGCTGTATACAAAATACCTCTTCAGAAGGCCGGTGCCAGAGGAAGGGGTTCAACTCATTCTCACCAACATCCCTCTTGTAGTCTGTGTCACATATCCTCTCCTGCACGGCCCTGACCAGCCGGCTGTTCTGGTCTCCATATTCGCCAGAAGCTACTTCCATAACTACACAAAACAGAACATGAGTTCTGGTTTATACCACTGATTAGTTACAACCCTTATTGTTAGGTTCCCTTGATCCTGTAGCGTTGACAGAAAGAGGAGTTTTGTTTAAAACAGCTTCTAAAATGCCACATATAAATATATATGCGCACACACAGGCACAAACACACATATATAATTTATATGTATTTTTCTATAAAACTTTAAAGAGTTCTGTTCATCCTTCTAGAGATATAAATTATTTTAGAGAAAAAACAGTGAATATTTGATTTCCTTTGACTGGTTTTTTTTGTGGTCCTTACTGCTCCACTGGAATTAAGAAACAACAACAGAAGAAAAAAAGGTGTTCTTAGCAGTAAGATACCACAGTGGTACTTCTCATTAAAAAAAAAAAAAAAGAGGAATACTGAAGTTACTTTGTAAAGACTTTAAGGTTAATTAACACGAAACACAAAAATATGTTCTGTCTTTCATTTTCTGTACCTAGACATCTGTCACAGAGAAATATTCACTAAATTCCACCACTAGGTGGCATTCAGATTACTGAGAAAAGATTGGCTTAGTTTTGTTTTGGATTTTTGGGGGAATTTTGAAACATATAGGTACACACAAACATATGTATGGATGTACAAAAGTAACACACTACAGTTCCCATTTCCTGAATATACCAATCAAATAAATAAATAAATTATTCAAGTTTTCCTTACCAAAATCTGCTGGATTGTGGTAGGTTGGACAATTTAAACCCAAATCTCTCAAGTAAGGGACTAGGTTTAATACTTTCCCACGGTAAATGCATTGACCTTGACTTAAAACATAGAGCTGAAAAATAAGACCAAAAAAAAAAAAAGAAGTTAAACACTATCAAAATATTTGAACCTGCTATGTGTTATGACAGCAATCCAGGAACTCAATGACCTCTTCTTGCCCCGTGGGCAAAACAAATTGGAAAGATTTGCTACTGCTTGGAATTGCCTTTGCATGGAATTACAGCTAATGGAAAATGTGCAGAATATTAAAAATGCTCAAGACTTGAATTCTGTAAACATTCCCTCCAGCACTAACAGCACCCTAACACAGAAATAATTCCAGCCTTAGACACGTGCTGGAAGTAGGCAAGAAACTGTAAAACTGAGCCATCTAATTTCCATACATTATGGCTATTTTTGGCTGGGAAACGAGGCTGGTGAATGCAGGAATGGAAGGAGAGATAGAGTACACAAACACATAATTTATATGTATTTATAAATACAGAGTAGAGTAATAGGAAATAGCTTGATTATTCTTGCTTTTAGCCACACTATTGACTTTAAATAAACCTCCTTGACAGACTGGCAATCTGCAAGAGCTTGTTCACCTATGGCATAGTAGGTTTCCTCTAAGCTCTCGCAGCTCTAATTTAAATCTCCTAACAAGATTAAAGTAAATTTAAATCTAACCTAAACATGCACAGTACACATGCTGTTGTTAGGTTGGAGAAAAGCTCTCCAACTAACTTCCTTTCAATTATTATTATTTTATGTGAATAGACTCTTCCAATTTTATGCCTGTGTAGCTAGGCTGAGAACGGGCACTAGCAATAAGGCAGACATTTACCTAAAGTTCCCTTACTCTTAAATTACCTCTCATTTACTTTATTGAGAGCCATGTCCCCAGGAATGGTGGTGGGTGAAGACATGAATATTGCAAGTGTAATAATCGCGACTTTGCAAACATACCAACTTTACATTTATGTAATGTAAACAGGCATAGAAGAAGAAAAATAAATAAATCAACAAGTATATTTTGCTCTGATTTATTGAAATTTATTTATTTGATTTGGAACCACAGACTAGAATTATTAATGTTTTTACCTAGAGAGGGCAGTCTTGGCAGTATAACCTTCCCAACCAATATATAAAGAGAAAGATTCTGAGAATAATACCTGATCAAACAACTCAAACAGCTTAGCACTGGGCTGGTGAATCGTGCAGATGATGGACCTGCCCCCCTGGGCTAAAGCCTTCATCAACGAGACAACCTGAAAACATGATGCACTATCCAAGCCACTGAATAAAAGGAAAGAAGTTTGTTAGATCAACAGTTCCACAGGCATCACTGGAAACTAGCATATGTATTTGATACTTTAGTCTCTCACTATTCTCTTTTTAAAAAACGTCTCAGCAGCAACTTAATTTTATCACATGCCAATGTCATGCTTGTATTTGTCCATCACCCTTTCAATTAAGTTGGAAGCACGCCTGAGAATGAAAAACAGAAGTATTCTCAAAGCTGCCTTAAGAGGCTTCTACGTTTTTAGGACTATGGATTAAAGATGCTCCCTGCTTCAATGAAGAGATATATACTTCCAGCTCTCCCAGCCTTCTCTGGACTGATCACAGAATTTAATCCTACATGCGTTACATTCTTTCTTAAAAGTCACTCATGAAAAAAGCTTATATTCATGAGCTATCTTTGCTGGAAAAAGAAAATTCACATGCCACAATCTGAAAACAGCTTCCTCTCTCTCCTCCTTCCGCCTTCAGTTTATGTCTCCCTTAATCATTTCTAGTTCCATGGTCTGGAGGTTAGCAGGTTCCACGGTCAGCAGTGACCCAGGGCACTAACTGAGTACCTAAATCAAATTACTTCTTGGGGGCTGATTGAGCACTTACAAGCAATAACAAATGAACCACTTCCAAGAATTTAAAGGCGAATAACCTTTCTTTGGCATTGGTCTACCATATAGAGCAATATTGGTCCATCTTTAATTTCTGGCTTTGAAGTACCTGGTTGGTTCATCAAAAAACATGACAGGAGGATTGTTCACCAGCTCCAGAGCAATGGCAAGACGCTTTCTCTGGCCTCCAGAAAGACTCCCAGTCCTCGTGTTGCCACATGCGAGCAAGCCGAGGGCTGTCAATATTTCCTTTACCTAATGGAAACACAACAATGAATGTCATTTACATTTGTTAGCACAAAAGAAGAGTCTCTTTACTGTATCACTGATTTTCATGGAGAATCTAAACTAGCCACTGACTTTGTCTCACCATCACAGAATCACACAATGGTTGAGGTTGGAAGGCACCTCTGGAGAGCATCTAGTCCAATGTGCTCCACCTAGAGCACATTGCCCAGGACTATGTCCAGACGGCTTTTGATTATCTCCAGCAAAGGAGGCTCCACAACCTCTCTGGGCAACCTGTGCCAGTGCTCTGTCACCCTCACAGGAAAGAATTTTTTTCCTCATGTTGAGATAGAGCTTCCTGCGTTTCAGTTTGTGCCCATTGCCTCTCATCCTGGGCACCACTGAAAAGAGTCTGGCCCTATCCTCTTGACACCCTCCCTTCAGACATTTATACACCTTGATCAGATCCCCCCTCAGGCTTCTCTTCTCCAGGCTAAACAGGCCCAGCTCTCTCAGCTTCTCCTCATACATCAGGTGCTCCAGTCTCTTCATCATCTTAGTGGCCCTTTGCTGGACTCAGTCCAGTAGCTCCATGTCTCTCTTGTATTTGAGAGCTCAGAACTGTGCTCCATCTACACAGCGAAGCCTTTTGACCCAAATTCTACTTGTCCTTCCTTTATGACCTGTCTCAGTAGGACTCCTTTCCTATGAAAATTGAGCAAAGACCTTCAATAGCACCCACTGGATTTGACCCAGACATCAAAAGAGCTGTGCCGCAGGTGAACAGTTATGGTACAGTGAAACCAACAGACTTCTTTCAATGGAATGTCTAGGCTGTATTTACAAGGGAATGCAGAACTCTATAATAAAAATCAATACTTTCTGCAGAGTAATGACCTATTTGCACCTAATATCTGTTCTTCAAAGTCTGCCCTTCAAATGTAGCCATTGATTTTAGGTGCTTTCATTCTTCTCAGGGCCAATTCAGTTGTCACACATACTCTCAGATGTTCGGGACTTCCACAGGGCACAGTCTCCTGAAGGGCACAGTCTCTTCCAGGGTCTTTGGAGCAAAAGAAGAACAATCCCAGCTGCCATGAATTTTCTATTTCAGTGATTGTGGATCTGGCCTTGTACCCCTTTACGAGGAAAGGAGTTTTTTGGCATCAGTGGAATCACTGACATAAAAACAGCTGATTCCAGGCTACGTTGCTCAGGTGATGAAAGAAATAACCTTTTAAAAGGAGATATGGAAGCCCAGACATTTAACACTTCATTAAAGTGTAGGAAAAGGAGTCTGTTGTTTTTTAATGTAGTAATTGCTTGGATGGAGACAGTTTTCTGAAAAGGCAGCCAAAATTGTTTAGATGAACCAGAGCCTGATACTGCACTTGTCCTGACTTATTTCCAGGAACTGCAGGTGCCTACCTCTGTTGGTGAGAAAAAACAAAAACATAAACAAAAAAACACCAACTCTGGTTCTCAGGGGGAATAGTGGAACTACTTCCTTCCCTTTATCTCTAGGAAGGAGCAGACTTCTGGACATTATGGTACATGGACAGCACAAGCTCTGCCAACTTCCCTAAGCTGTGTAAATTAAAACAAGCAATATGAGGTCTGGTTCACTGGAGTTTTTTAACTTGTTCCTGAGTGCTTTAAACAAGCATCTGTAATCTTGCTAACACAAATGCATAATTTCATAAAGTTTATTTACAATAAACATTTACCTTACAATTTACAGCAATGAAATGAATGATTTATTCCTACACAGCCCAGTAGTACTAACCAGGAAATGACTGCACTTCCAATACGTATTGTACAAATGCATTCGAGATAAGTCTTTTCGTCAAAGAGCTATTTGCAATTACAGCGATAACATGAGTAAGTGAATTGGTTTGCTTGTCCTAACTTATTGTGGTGCAAATGAATTAAGACTTTTAAAGTACAAATAAATGCAACCACTGATTTGAAACAAACATATTTTCCAACACAAAATCTGTTTAGCTTACTAAAAAAGAATATTTGAGTGAATCAAAGCAATCCTATGCTACCAAACATATGTGGATTCCTGTAAGTCTCCCTCTCTAGAATTCTCTCTGATTTTCAGATCCTTTGAGACTGAAGAAATGTAAGATATTCCAAAAAAAGGTACACCTGGATCAGCAGAACTTCACTCCTTATGTGCATTTTAACAGCTTCACATAGCTTTTGCTGCCCCTAATATATGCACAATTAGGAAATAAATACAGACAAAAGAGCCATGAAAACAGCTGCTGCATCTTTGAAGTTGCCATATATTTCACATTTTGGGCAAGGGACATACTTTTTACCAGGTGTCTCGGAAGCAATTTTTCCTTCTCCTTTATAAACTTCAGCTTAAGAATCACGTTTCAGCTACTGCTAGAAGTATCTTTTAATAGAGAAGGAGACTCCTGAAATGGTAAGTCCAACAAGTCAAATTCAGGCTTCAATGAGATGCACACGAATAAGCAAATTTGGCATCTGGGGAAGAGCAGGAAGTCTCTCGTGTTCCTGAAACAGGGATCTTCCCAGAACAGCCCATACCAATCACAGCTTTCCTGCGTGCACTGCAGACAAGCCAGGAAAAGCGAGTGAAGTCTCTTGGAAGGAGAAACCTGGGATGGGAATCTATCTCAGCAAGGTTCTAGGTCCCACGTCACCAGCTTGAATAATGATGTAATCTAAATTACCCTAGGCCCTGTTATCCAAAGAGAGGCAATCTCCTCAGGAAAGAGCTTCAGAGAATAAGTCAAAATAAGATGCTCTGACTTGCCCCCTAACTGCTCCTCTCCAGCTACAACTTCAATCCACACAGGGCCAGCTGTGCTCCATTCCCACTCATCTGGCCCCTCATCTCCTTCTTCTTCCTGCAGGCTTTGACTTCAGTTGAGCCCTGTCCCCTGCACCATTTTTGCCCATGTATGGTCTCCTCAGTGTATGGCTTTAGGGGCACAAAATGCATCAAAATGAAAATTTGATCCTTCTTTCTATTTAGGAAAAAAACTCTCTGAAAAATCATGAAAAGCCCCAGACTTGAACTTTACAGGAATAAGTATAGCACAAATGTTGGGAGCCTTTTATGCCAATAGTAACTCCCTTTATATTGATGGGACATCTGAATCACAGAAACACTAAAAGATCTGTTCAGAGTAGCATAAAAGTCAATAGCAAAGGCAGAATTAGTCATCAGTTTTTTGGAAAGGGAAATCACCAGTTTAGCCTTGAAGCCATACTATTGCATAAACCCCATTAGCCCTCAGTACAACCCTCACATACCTAGAAGTCTCCTCCTTGAAAAGGCAGAGTAAGAGAGATCATAATTATTGTCCTTGTTGGTATGGTCATATGCAGGACCGAAACACAGCTTGAAATTAGCAAAGACAAACCCAAACACTTTCTGAGCTACAGTTTCACTTTTCTAGAATCTCTCAACAACCTGAACCAACTCTGCTTTCATCAGTGCTGTGATTTTTCTATTTTTAGCTGCAGGCATAATCCTCCCCCTCCCCACTCATATTTTGTTTTGAAACACACTGTGCAGCACTGAACTCTTCCAATCATATGCCTCAGCTTGCTCTGGTAACTCTGCCCAAGCAGAGATAAACACCTCAGCTCCGAGTGTCCTTAAGCTATATGCAGGCTCAGATTTTTTAAGCTTTGCCTACAGATGCAGAAAGGGCTCATTTCCAATCCCTTTAAGTATAACTGAAATAATGAAATTTAGCTGAGAAAGCCATCTCACACACAAGCTAATATGTCAGAAGTCATTTTGTCTGGCCACACACCTCCAGGTTTTTTCTTTAAAAAGACAGTCCTGTGTCAGAGCACATGATGGAGAGGCACCGTGCCACTCAAATGGGTGAGAGAGCATGCTTCTTAGTGAAGCTCCTTTCAGTGCAGTTCCAGCTGGCTTATAAGCCTCCATGGGTAAAAATACACCAGGACTTCTCTCCTGCTCAGGAAAGCCATGGGCTAGTCACAGCCAGAAGCAGGACAGTGCAGTAAATGCACAAGAACAAAGTGTGCAACTCTCATTCCTGGTGCTTTAGAAAAGATACGTACATGTTTTAGCTTGGTTTCCTACTTGTCCACACCTTGTCCACCCGATGTAGCTTCAAAACACATTAGCCTGCATCTTCACTGTAATTGCGCTAACTTACCCAACTGAACAATATGATCACATAGCACATCCATTCTGCCCACTAGCATAGCCATAAAGATTAATACTTCAAATATGAGCACATCAGCTGCTGCAGCAATCAGAAGAACTACTGAAGTTTTTCATGAATCCTTGGAAACAGAAACTCCGCAGCTAGCTTCCACAAACTGTTGCCAGACGTGACTGACCTACCTGGCCATACACGAGAATGTTTGAGCCCTCAGATATGCATGTAAGAGAACTCAAGTGCTAATGTGCATTAAAAAGAATCCTAAAAATCCATGAATTCATTTGAATAGGTCTTTTACAATTACTCATTCAGTCCTAGCCTCAGGCATACTGAAAGCTACTTTCATAGAGATTGTACTACTCATTCACTCATAATAATAGCTGTCAATTTTGAGGTTATGCTTTATTCCATCATTACAAGTTTAATGCAGTTCAATGTTAGATAAAAATGTCACCTGCACAGACCTTATTTCATGGATTCTCAAAAAAAATCTCAATTTGAAGGACAACATACATACCATTTCCCTTCTTCCTTCATCTTTCTCTTGAAGTTTCAAATGAGCAGATACCTGGAATGGAATATAAAGGAATTCAGCTTTGAACTCATCGAAAGCATGATAATCAGTTTCAGTGGGCATCTCAGGCACATCCCAATATATCACTTAAACAATTTCTTCTAACCCAGAAGGGAAATTAAATGGTTGAGTTGAACTATAATGTTCAAATCACAAGCATCATGTATGCCTGCGCAGTAGGTGACTGAGGATATGCGGACTTAGGCAATCACTCAAGTATCTGACAAAAGCCGTACTAGAAAGAAAGGCCGTTCTGCAAGTCAAAGAAGTTGCGAGAAATAGAGGAGATGCATTTTGTTGCGTTGCCACTAACTTCCCAGGCAATGTTAGAATCACAGTTTCTCTGTGCTTCATCCATAACATGAGGATAACCAAAAAACTCCCTCATTCCCCAGGACGTGAACAGAAGAGTACACAAGTAAATAATCTTGCGAAAGATGCTATCATCTGCTGTCCTAAGAGGCAACGCCACAAAACATTCTGATTAATCGTTATTAGAAGTAATTAAATAGTTAAGGAATTAATTTTTGTCAGATCCTTGATTGCTGCATTTAGATACAGAGGGTATCATCTGGGTCCAGTTCTACAAAAGTGGTCCTATGGGATTCTGACTACAATATTCACAGAATCACAGAATCACAGAATGGTTTAGGTTGGAAGGGACCTCTGGAGATCATCTAGTCCAACCTCCCTGCTCAAGCAGGGTCCTCTAGAGCATATTGCCCAGGAAATTCATACAAACAAAGAGAAAAACTTCCTCACAGGGAAGAGCCTTTACAGGAAGGTAGCCACATAAAGCATAGCCAAGACTACAGTGGTCTCTTCTGAGCTTAAAATTTGTGAATTGATGCTGGAATACAGTATGAACAACCTTAGCCTTATCAAATGATAATATCCTCTGAGAAAGAATGGCTCCTTTCTCAAACTGAACAACAGACGCTTCTAGACTGATCACTCAAGCTGGCAATTAGTAATCCTCTTGCCACTATGACAAATGACAAGGAAAAGAATTTCTGTTGCCTTTAAGTCTCAGGTTTATTCTGTTCTTGTTGTTTTCCTGTGAAGAACTGGAAGAGATTTTATACAATGCCTTTATCAAAGAAAAGACATAAAAGAGAAGAAGCAGCAGATGGCCCAGGCTTAAAGTCAAAATAGCACTTTACAGTTACAGCATGGAAGACAGACAGAAAGGGAGATGTAAAGGTTATTATCGGTCACTCAGCCATCATTCAGGAAAAAAGATGCTCTCTGCAAAGGCTCATTCTGTACAGAATTATAGGCTTCATTCTTTGGGAGGTCTATGGAGTATAGTCTTAAATTTTCTTCCAAATCATAATATCAATTTGGTCACAAATTGAAAAACATAAAGCAAAACAAGCTCAGACAACCCATAGAAGTATGAGCCTGAAATGGAATTCAAGACATCATCCAAGTCCAGGCACTTCCATTGACTGGGATTAGACACAGCCAACATCTAGTGGCACCACCAGGAGTAGGAACATGTGTAATACACAAATGGAAATTTTCTGTTAGCCACCACCCCAAAATAAATTAGAGCCAGAAATAACGTTCACCATCATAGCCTCTTGGACAGTAAGATGAGGAAGGAGCATGTCATCTTGCATGATGTAACAGGAGACTTTGCGAAAAGAGCGCAGGTCACGAGGCTGTCCATTGATGAGAATTTCTCCTTTCATTCCCGTCTCTCTGAAATGAACCAAGAAAATAATCAGGAGTGAATCTTGCTTTCATTTGTTTGCCACAGGCCTCAGTTTGTGGAAGTCTTCAGTAACTAGGTAATTACTGTCCAGTATAGAATAAAACAGACACAGCGGATAGAAATCAACTTATTTTGTGATGATGTTCTCTTTCATGAGAGGCTTCACGCAGTTATGATGAAAATTTTAATTCGGGTTAGTACAGAATGTGTGCTGCCTTATATGAATATCTGAAAAAATATCAAGTCATTCAAGTGACTTTTTTTTAGATTAGTGTGTCTTGTTCCTTAAGACCAGAGGGCAACAACATAGAGCCACCTCGTATTTAGCCACAGAATAGCACGTTCAGGAAGATGAACCACAGTCACTTCACACATTGCAGTTTAGTCCAGAAGACTTCAACTTCCGGAAGTGTTGATAAAAAGGGCCATTTTTTTTCAAGTGCCTAAAAAACCTAATTTTAAAATATCATAAACATAAGACACTGAGTCAGACTTATTACACAGCTAGAAAGGAAGAATTTTTTTGGTTTTTGGGCTTGAAATTGCTTCCTATTCTTGGATCTGACTTGTTAACAGATAAATCATAAGTGTCCAGAACAGGAAAAATAGAAAAATACAAACAATAAGAATCTAATTTTAGATCTGTGCAGTACTTGTTTTCTGCAAACACTGGGTAAGATCCTTCTGGTAAGATTTCTTCTGCTGTTGTCTCTAAAGAACCATCAGCCTAGTCGGTCCTCATCTTACCAGGCTTTTCGTTGGTACTGACCTGTATCCTGCCAGAATGTTCATGAGTGTCGACTTCCCAGCGCCAGAAGGACCCATAATTGCAACAAGTTCTCCACTGCTGAATTTCCCTGAAATTCCTTTCAAAAGGGTCTTGTAACCTGAAAAAAAAGAAAAGCTCATTGTCTGGTGGACAATGTTAAGTTTATTTCTGCTAAACAATGACGACAAAGTGACTTTAATAGGTACCTGCTGAGAGGCTGATGTTAAGATCAGCACACTGCAATGACTATCAAAAGCCAGATTCTGCGTGGGAGCAGCAACCTCCTCCCACTACACAAGTAGTATAGCGGGATTACGGGAATCCATTTATGATCAAGTACTCTTGATTCACTTGGAAATTTTCTAACAGGACTAAGAAGCCTTGCTGCCTTTTTCTACACATTGGTAGTATTTTGCTGGGATGCTGGCATTTCAATTACAATATTTAATATTCCACAGCTAATGGAAAACTCCATAGGCTTGGTGCAGAGCTCCCTGCCATCTCTGCACCTCCAGTGCCAGAGTGCTGCCCTCTCAACAAAACAATAATGTCTTGGAGAGCAACAGCCATTATCTCCAAGGAAAAGCACCATTCTTCTGTTCATTCCCACTAAAAGAGACATCACAAGAAACACAGCAAAAGGAGACATACAGGAAAAGAGAATCCTGCTTCATTCTCTTATCCTAAGAGCCCATCGTATGTGGAACTCCAAGGGCTTGTCTAGGCAGGGAGACAGACGATAATAACTCTGTAAAAATAACTTCCAGGGAAATGCTTATTCCAAATTAAGGACTTTTTTTTCTCATTTAGATTAATCCACTTCAGAAGATCATGCCATGATAAGCATGTCCCCAGGCAGAGCTGTCCTAGAATAACTACAATACCAACTTTAAATATTCTGCTTTGTTCCTGAATAAATTACCTTTGTTGGCAAACCCTAATTTAAAGCCCTGAAATCAATGGCTCTGTAGATGTATGCAAACTGGACACCAATGAGGATTCATCTTGTCTTGCATGATTCCCGTTTGAAGGCATACTGCAATCTAACACTTCTGCTCTCTTGCGCAGGAATTCAGGACCTCTAGTATACAATTCTAAATGATGAGCGGAGGCATTTTACTGAATTCAAGGAATCTATCATCTGGATAAAACTTACTATATTTTCTGGTAAGTAAAACAAGCAAATGGTTGACATTTAGTTAGCAGACATCTAGAAAACTAAAGTGCAGTAATATAGAAATTGTGGGTTGCAAAACATCATGGGTTACTTGGACTTTCATTATAATCTGTAATGATGATTCACAAATTTGTCTTCTCCAGTTCTTTAGATTTTGAGAAAGTCTTTCTCCTTCAGTGATCTCTAGAACATGGATAGGGAGAAGACTGGGTGGGGAAGGTGGGCACCTGACTGGCATTTAAACTTTTCAGAATCTCTTTCACTTTTATTTATCTGCTTGCTGGCTTCAGTTAAATGAACAATTACTTTAGTTAAACTCTAATCCTAAAATAAATATAAGATGTCAAAAATAATCCTGCACTATGCTGAAAATGTTTCTATAATTAAATGACAGCAAAAAATGGAGGGGCAGAAGATCCACTTACATGCAGTGCTGGGCTTTAGCAATCCATTTTGCCATACTGGTGTATATGCAGGCAGGCAGCATTTATATGCCATGGGTAAGCTATCCCACTGCTATGATTTTCATTAGCATAGGTTCTAGCTGGAATGTTGAAATGCTGTGAAAAATCGCTTTGCGAATACCTAGAAAATAAATGATGGATTCTCTTCTACTGCTTTCTTTTTCTTCCTAAACTCATCGTTCCTTGTTCTCCTTTCATACCCACCTACCATTCTCTTCAGATCTTCATTTCTCTGTTCTCAGTTCACACACTTTCAATTCCACAGAGAGTACACTTGTGCATCAAGAATATTAATGCCAAAGGACCTCCCTAATCCACAACCAATACTCTTCTTCAAGCATTCCCCAAGTTAGGAGGAAAGTGAGAGCCACAAAAAGTCCCTCTAGAAATATATGATTCTACTTTTTTCATGGCAAATGTGCTGGAAAATGTATCTGACCATATCTATCAAAATAATGGTTTGTCAAGTGTCTTTTTTTTTTTTTTTTTTTTGAACAGGTAAAAATCCTGTCCTGGACCTGAATGAAACAGCTTGTTTGGAAGCTACTGAGATATCACAGGTATGAAAACAGCATTCACATTGCCTATTCACAGAGCAAGTCCTGAGAACAAAAGCAAAGAGAATCTGCCAAAAAGAACAGCTATTTAGAAGACAGAAATCAATCGCACCTATGGCAAGGTCCAACAACCTTGTCCTTCATGCCAATGTCACCATTTTTTGGAAATTAGGATTTGAAAGAAAGGGGCAAGCAAGAGGTCAGACCTTTCAAATATAACAATATTTACTAAATAGGTTCTATAGAGACAAGGTCCTTGGTACTATTCCCTAAGCCTAATGAAACTCTGCTAACTCCCAAGCCTATGAGGTTTGTATAATGGACTCAAACATCAGAATTCATGATCAATTATTACATGCATTATCCATACACACACAACACACACAAATTACATGCAGTTGGAAAAATCTTTCTCACACTGGTCAAAAGCTGGCCAAGCTGAATGGCCATTAACATCAGTAGGGCTGGGATTTCATTCCCTGGGGCCCACATGTAGTGCAGCTAACCATGGTGTAAAGCATTTATTGGTGCCTATCTGTATTCTCTGTCTGCCCCACAAAGCTGTTCAAAACAACAGAACATCACATGGTAACTTTCTATGACAGCAGTTTCTACTGTATAGGTTTGTTCTGACCCAGATTTCCAGCGTATAGGATTCTTGTAAGAGTTTCATAATAGTCAGTTCATCACGAGTGCCAGGATCAGGATAGTAAATACTGCACATATTAATAGGAGTATAAAGAATGTGGCCAGTCATAAATCCTGAGAGAGAGAGAAACTCAAACACACAATCACCATCTGAAAATATTCCAGCTTACACACCATTACCTAAAATTGAAGCCACTCTTCTCACCATATATGATTGCAAGATTGAAAATTACAGCCATTAAAGTTACTTTACTAAATATCATTTCACAAATGATAAGCAGTTTACCTTTTAATTGTATTATCTTCCCCCTCATTACCAGTATTTGTTTCTACCCCTCTGCTGGAGATTTCTATTATAAGCATCTTATACATAACACCTAAATATGAGTGGGATGCATCTCTCCAACTCATTTGCGAAACAGTACAAGAATATAATTTAAAAAGAAACAGAAAAAAACTATTAATTTTAGATCCTTATCCCAATCATTGGTATTTCAGTCACTACAAACTCAAAATCATCTCTTCTTTTGACTGGAAACATATATATAAGAAGCCTTTCTATTACAAAGGTTAACTTAGCAAACTAACCAAGAGATTTTACACTGCAGCAGTAGCCTGGTGCCAAGTATAATCCTTTATCAGGAATTAAAGGCTGTAAGTAACTATAGTCTTCTGTTTCAGAATATTGAGGCTAATCTTTAACTGAATCAGTTGACCTAAAACGTCTATATTGGGCCACATGTCTTTCACGAGAAACAGATTATGCATTTGGAGGAGTTTGTACTCTTAAAATACAGGGACTGTTTTACGCCCATCTGCTGCATATTAGGAATTTCTGACCACCTTCTATCCCAGTTTACTTGGCCCAGCTCATTTTCCCTAGGTCACTAGTTCATGATCAGTGCAGCAAGGAGGTTCAGTAGCCTAGGCGGAATTTAATGGAAGAGAATTCACCATAAGATTAATGCACAGGACGGGCCATACAGTTCTAATATCACAGTGGCTGTCTCCTTATTGCCTGGAGTTACATCAAGACTCAATTTAGCGTCATGACTTTCAGATGTTTCTCTGTAGAATTATTTTGGTTTTCAATGGAAAATAGCTTGGATCCTTTCAGTCTTCCTCTCCCAGATGTACTGTGACTTCATCCTCAAACATGTATTTAGGGCCCTATGCCTACGGGAATCTAAATATCGTTTTCAAGCACTACTTAAAATACTAGTTTCCCAACAGTACCTTAATAATCCATCACCAACTTGAACAACCGCATAGCAACTTCCTCAATACAACACACAAAAAATAAAATACAAAACGAAATTCAAATTGAAACAGAAATTTCAGGTAAAGTAAACATTTTTATTCTTAATTTAATCGCACATTAACTTTTAAGAGTTCAACCGTTCCTCCCGAGGAAATGGAGTTTGTTTATTCCTCTGTTAGGATTTCCTATGGAATGCAAAACTCTGAGCGCTGCAATAATACACCAGATTCACAGCCAAAAACACATGACCAGCTTCAACAGGCACCCATTCAAGCAGAGGATTTCCCTTACTGTGTGATTGCAGCAAAAAGCCCAGGGCAGCCCCTTGTTTAATGATCTCAGGAGACCTCTTTATTTGATGCAAAGAGCAGAGGAGCTTTCATTGCTTGAATCACCAGAAGTTTTGCTAATGGACTCAGCAATGGAGATATCGGTTGATGGTTTTATCTGCTTCTTTGTGGATTCTACAAGGATTTCGGGGGAGATTTAGTTTTATCATTTTCACAAAAATTATGATTAATCAGTACAAAAAAAACATGAGTAGAACTCCTACCCTTACACTGAATTTCTTCAGGTAAATAATATCTCTAGGTGTATATCAAAATGCTAAATTCATTTGCATTTCATTGTCAGTAGTATACTCATTTGCTATTCACAGAAATGTCACATACTCCTAGAACTTTCTAGGCATTTTAGCCTAATTCTGCATCCACCAGCAGGCACACAGAGCCCGCCTCAGCTCCTGGGTGAGCCCAGGGGGCTTTCCCTACTCATTGCAATTAGAGCAGCATTTGCCCTTCCAAATACATCTGAACCGTTTCTCTTGTATCACAGGCTCTTCTGAAGGCAGGAAATAGCTGATGATGCCCTGTAAGTACCACAGGCCTGAAATTGCTCAAAGATTTCTCAGTAATTCAATATAGCAAATAGGAGACACAAAACTTCAACTCAAGCAGCTCAAGTTTGGCAAAATTATAAACTATTGAAATCTGAGCCACAAAATAAGCAGGGTTTGGCTCTTTTAAACAAAGGTATCATAACCAGCTCTGTCTATACTTCCTAACCACAGCCAGGCAGAAGTGCACCACTTCTTTATTAAAAAATTATATGCAAGGACTATACTTCTGTGTCTTTCTGTGCTACTTTTTTGGATGGAGTATCATTTAGTACTGCTCAAAAACACCCAGCTGTAAATATTGATGACATTTCTGGCAAGTAGGAAATTACTAATATCTGACTTATTTTAAAACCTTTACAAGCAACATACTTTTAAAACAGTAAAAAATTAAATAAAAACAACACTTTTTTACAACAGTAAAAATTAAATTTAAATTTAATACACAGATTTGTTCGCTTACAGTACCATCAATCAAATAGATTGGTAAAATATGAGTAGAAACCTCAGCACTTTCTTGGCACTATGTACTGACTCTGTTCCATTAAGGAAATTTTATTACATTTTCCTACTCTAAAATTCAGAGGCTTAATTCTCATCTCACTACCTCTTGTTTCAATCAAAAATATGATGAAGTCCAGGGACTTCTCCAAGACAAAACATGAGGAAGGGAAATAAGAATCGGACCCCACATCCTCATCCTTCCCCTTGAGACATGAGCAGAGATTACTCCTACCATGGAAAAATGCTCCTAGCAAATATAAGACTTTGCTGCTACCCCTGAGACCCATTATATCCACATACTGGTGGCTACAGACCTTTCCCTGGATAATTTACTGTGGAACAAGGCAAGCACCAGGGGCAAAACAGACTAAATGGGTCACATTTCACATTACAGGGTAGGTTAGTGACATATGCATCAGAGAAAGAACCTTCAAAAGTCCATCCAGATGTGGAAACAGCCTCATGATATCTTGCAGATACTTTGTGTATAGACTCTTTTGAAAACTTAACAGCTGGTGAAGGTTGGTAGAAACTCTGTAGAGAAGCAGAGGACAGGAGGCACACAAAGGCAGTAACAACCTAAGCCCAGATCTACACTAGAAACATCTGTAGATATAATAAAACATCAGCTAGGGGACATGAATCTTTATCATTCTTACACTAACAAAAAGTCTTTTCTACACACCTAGATGTAAATATATCTACAAAAACTTCTCTTGCTCAATCCTTACCAAACTCTTACTCATTTTCCACATCCCAGCTCTTGTTCTCTGTACCGGGAGAGCTGATGATGTAGTGAAACATCTACGTGCCTACTTATGGAGGCTATGCTCATCTTTCTAAGTAGAGCGACAGTACATCTAACAGAGTTTTACCTCTGCAGGGGTGGGATAAGCAAGGAGAGGCAGCACGGAGGTTCCCCGAAAGTTCTTGGAGAAGGCTATCCCATGCCACAATCCCATGCTATATATCTTGTTCTCCTCATGCTTTATTTCCTCTGTTTTACTCTGGCCCAAGAGAATATGTTCGTAAACCCCAGAAGCGAATAAGCACTTATGGAAAAATAGGAGGTTCAAACTCTAGAGCACTGAGGTCAATCACAGTATCTTTGACTTATCGCATGTCTTTCTGGAGCATAGAGTCATGATCACTTTTTCAAAGGCAAGCACGCATATATTTGCACATGAAAAGAGGTGCAGGTGCCTACTCTATGCATATAAATAACATAATTGTGCCTTTAAATTAGGCCTTGATGATTTACACATTTTACAACTATAGCTATCCACTCTGTATATGCAAACATGGTAACTGTACATGTGCTAGGAGAGGCACAGAGTGACTAGTAGCTGGTGCAGGGTGGTGGCCAAGTTTCCGCGTTTTGGGGCTATTTGGATCATAGCAGCCTATACCAACAGAAGATGATGATGCTCCTCAAGGGGGTAGTCTCTCTTTCCATCCTCTCTCCCCAGGGCACCTTCCTATCATTTTCCCTGAACTGGCTTTCAGGTGTGACCCTGTAACAAGCCAGATGAGCAAGCCAACTCACCCAGAAACTGCTCCTAGGAAATGAAACACACAGAGGGCTTGTTTCCAGGAATGCAGCTGCTCACATAATGGGCAAAAAGGTTCAGCTCGCAAGCAGGCAGGGGACATAGGACAGCCCTTTGCAGCAGATGGGGACATTTGGGGCAGTTTATACCACCCAGGAATCCTTATCCTGAGATTCCTATTCTTTTCCATCCTGAAACAAAAATAGGATTTATAATTAAATGAAACTATCCCTTACACAACATTCATCCTGGGCCATACAAATCATTTCAGTCTAAATTGGGACTGCTTGTTTGCTTTATCTTCGCATAAAACAAGAAAAATCTAATCACTTCCAAGTGATAAGATTAAGATACTTGGGGCTTTTCACCTAAGTCAAAGTTAATTCAAAATCAATGTGCTTCTATAAAATGACATATTATCAGGGATTTTCTGAGAGAAATGTTTTCTGAATATTTCTAATTCTGCTATTAACCAACAAGGGCACCGTGTTCCTCACTGACGAAATGAGTACAGAATGCTTTCTTCTCCGTGATATTGACAGGGTTCATTAATATTTAAATAAGAGTTTTTAGATCCTCAGATGAGAAGTATAATCTGTAGTAAAAAGATATTATTCAAATAATTTGAACTTAATAATCTTTTGATGGAGATTGCTTAAACCGGCATTTCTTTCCCAGCTCCCCACTGAGCTCACATAGGCTTAAGTCAAAGTCAATTACAGGTACCAATACTCGGAAAGAAAGAGAGACATCTTTTACCTCCACGAAATGTGTGGGAGCAGAACAGCTTTCTTGAGAAGCAGAGTGAAAAATTATATTGCTAAAATAACAGGAACTTCTCTATTACATACAGGCGCAAACTGTACCTATGTAATTGGAGGAGGGGGGAAGTCACACTGGGGATAATAAATGTGTTTAAGGTAATTCTCAATCAAACAAAAATCTATGGCTTCAATCACCATTTGTGCATTTCAAGTGAATAAAAAATGCTTTTGGAAGTATTTTTGTACTTAAGCTTTAGAATTCAAACATGCATATATTTATTTTTTATTCACATATCTCTCAGGGACATAGAACAATGGGATTTTCCGTTGTCTAAGCTCTGAGCCCTGCTTTATGACAATTAACAGAATTTACAATTGTAATGCATTCTTGTACCTTGCCTAAGAGAAATAACCTTCGTTATATAAATGTCTATTTAAAACAGCATGCCAAGCACCAAAACATTAGAAGAGGGGATAAAAGCTGAGCAAGTGCTTGAAGTAATCAGATAAAACTCCTTTCTTTCAGAGTCCTCTCCAACTCAAAAATGAGGAATCTGTTCCACTCAGCCTAAAAATATAATGTGTGTCTTTCATGCTTGACCGAAAAAAAAAAAATCCCAATGGGCAGTGAAGCTCCTTTCTGTGTGGAGGGCTAAAGCACATTTGTGAATATAACCCACAATCAGGTTTTCTTAAATATACTACTCTTGATCCACAACCAATCTCCCACTTAGTGACCAAGGGAGGATTATTCAAAACTCAAACAGAGAGCTTAGCCCATTGCTTACAGCCAGTCTTGTACAGTTCACCTTACCTAATTTTACGCTCGTAGAAGTTTGACACCTAACCTAAACTTATCTTTTAGGATCCTTTTATTACCCAGAAAGAGAGACAAGTGCCCTTAAAGGGTAGTTAATTCTACCTCTTTTGAATTTATCTTCTGGGATGGGATGCACCCTCTGCAGGTGCTCCTTTCTCTTAACTATAGAGGGAGCTCAGGACAATTAGCTCAGACTAGACACCAAACCTTTAGACGCTGTAACAAATCTCATCCTTTGTCAAGAAACTGATGGCTGATTTCAATATCAGTCACAAAGAAAAGATATATCAAGATTTTTCTGATACTTATTTAATATCAGTTTGACCATATTCCCTCATTCACTTACACAATTGCAACAATTAAGCATACAAATCACACACTCAAAGTCTTCAGGTTGGACTGGCACTTGACGTTTGAGATGTTTCAACAAACAATATTATCCTGACCTCATTTTGAATGTACAATCATATCAGACATTCTGTTTTTACTTTATCTTTAGGCTTTAGCAACTACTTCCCATTCTGATAACTGTGGACAGCTAAACTTCCTATGAATCGATCCTCAGACAATATCGATCAGCTCAGCAACACATCACTGTACTGGTAGCACTTGGTTCAAACTTAAGCACAAATATCCTGGAAGGTCAGATCTTAATTAAAAGCTAAATATTTTAGAATAAACTTTCAAAGCAATTTTTGATTTCTCTTTGCGGGCATGCCTATGATTTGACTTCTAGCAGCACACTTTCTTTGTGCTAAATTACCAGCTAACTTCTGTGGAAAGTCAGTTGAACATATAGCGGTTTGGAGTCTAAAGAGAACTTAAGAACCCTAACACCAGAGATTTATGACATGAAATCCCTAGTTACTCTACGTAATGTTGTAAAATAAAAGAGAATATTCTGATGAGAAGACAGGCATCTAAATGAGAAACTGAGTTCTAGCCAAGGGAAAATCTTAAATCAAACTGCAGAATATAAAGAACCTGAAAAGATCATTTAATTTTATTGTTTTTCCAGATTCCTGGGCTAGATATTAAACTAATGCAAGACATTGGATCTGATGGTCCACACTGCGGAGTCAAATAGAAAAAGACCTGATTAAGTAAAATTTTCATTCCTTTGACACTTCAAAATAAGAGTTGTGTGCATCAGACTCTCTCTATTACACAAGCTGCTCATTACATTATTTTAGCATCTGAATACTGTTTGTCTTTAATCAGATATGACAGCCAGTTAGGCAGCAAGCTCTGCAACCCCATAATGTTGAGTTTCAAGGTTTAATAGACTACGCAACCTCACCCACCTTGTCTGGCTGTGTCACATCTTCTGGCTAGGAAATGTTTCTCTGCTAGCTTTGTACAAAGAGCAGATAGGCAAGTTTTATACACATAGAACCTGTACGTTGAATGACATGAAACTGAAGTCCTTGAGGATGGACACAGAATTTAGACCTTCCTGAATCACCACGTTCCACCACCAGGACAGAGGAACAGAAAGGAAATCAGCAGTGTGATGTGCACGCTTCACTGTGTCAGCAGTCACGAATTACACCACCCCACCCTGCTGTGAGATGAATATCTTTTGAGCCAGTCCCCTTTAAATCTAATCTTTTTATTTATGGCTATGCGCAAGCAGAACCGAAGTATTTAAGCAACCCATCACTGCAACCTGAGGTGATAAGAGGCCTTGGTAACAGCTAGACACCTTTCTTGTTAAAGAAATAATATTCTTGTTAAAGAAGCATTGATTGAAACTGGTCCCAGTGGAACAGCTGTCCTGAGCCATCCCTTGTATTCACAGAGACTGAACATCAACCTATCCACTTCTACAAGGACCAGAATAAGGCAAGCAACCCCTCCCTTATTTCTCTTCCTACAGTGTGTTTCTAAGGACATAAGAAGGGCTTTTTGGTCCACTCACAGAGAGCAAGAAGGGCTAGAAGCAGTAGAGGTTCAGTGATGAACACAGTGGGCAACCCATCTCTGCAGGCACCTGGCGAACTCAGAGAATCACATCGTTTTTGTATGGGTCCCTTTAGCCTGTTCTAAAGCAAGGGTACAGGCTTCTGCTAAGTTCTATAGGACGATTACAATTACATATGGGTCCTGCCTATTGATTTGAATCAGACAGTCCACAGGAAGACTCAGTTCTGGCCCATGTCTTTGCTGAATGTTTCTGCCCGAGAGAGTCAAAGGCAATTGTCTTTCATAAGCATGCACATGAAGCCATATGCCTGCAACCGAGGATAGGGTTTGACAATTAAATGGGTCAATGAACGAAAGCAACCTTCAAACATGCATGCAAATAAATCTGTACTCGCAACTAGACGTGATGGCTTCAAAAGCAGTATTTACATGTTGAAGCATTTGGAGATCTGGGGCATAGCTTGCACTTTATCTGCAAAGAAAATAGCTTCCCTAATTTATCTTCAACCCTTAGGAAAAATGCAAGGGGAAAAAAACATGCATGAATGACGCACAACTTCGTCTTTCTTATGAATCTACTGGAATTGTCTTTTCAAAGCAATATCCATAGCCCAGTCTCTGTTTGATAATTGCTTTTTGGTTCTTCTTTGTAATTGCCTTTGTTTCTGTTGCTTAAAAGTGCAAGAAAGGTCTTTCCTCACAAAAGAAGAGCCAACACAGTTTGAAATGAAAGGCTGACACATTGCCTTGAATGACAAACTAAAGTCACGCGCCTCATACATACATTTAGAGATGAAAGCTGTTTACGTATACCAGTCAGACAGAAAGCAATTTCCTCATAATCACATTACCTTTTTACCTCAAAGTACAAATAGTATTATTCACAGCCTTACAAACAGATAAAACCAAAAGGTTCTCCAATATCCCTTCTCTTTTGAAAAAAATTTCAAGTAGGAGATATTCTAAAATAGCCCAGCAGCTGTTATGGACTGACCTGACCCACCTGCCTCATTTCCAAACTCAGATGCAGCCAGATTACTCTGTGCAGGGGGGAAGAAACCCATCCTCCCTGAGAGAAGACCACTTCAGGCCTCCTGTGCTGATGTTTAGACTAACCACATTCTTTATTTTTGCTCTCTCCTTTCCCCTTTCCAATCTCTCCCCACCCATATGCATAGACAAAGCAGGGAGGCAAGCAGGGAAAAAATGGGAAAGTAAAACTTTGGTTTTCTCCTTCTACCTACCCTGTGTAAGGGCTGGAGAGGGAGGCCCTGGTGCTTTCTAGAGCTACAGCAGGGACAGCAGAAATTAGGTAACATTTCTTTTCTCCGAGCTGGGCCTGATGGTAAGAGCTAGGTTGAAGAGCTTGGTGTGCAAAGAAAAGCTTTCTGTAATACTTCTGGGTACAGCTTTATCAGAATATCTACATTAAATTGGAATGTGATGACATAGCTCCTGCAAACGGCATAGGAAAAAACTACCAAGATTATTAGAAGAAAAGTGGCTCTCAAAAATATGGATTTCTGAAATGATTTATATGCTCCCAAGTTAACATTTTGTCCTTCACCCTTACACACATGGGGAGCCACATTTCTTGAATTTTGAAAAATGTTCCGAGTCCCAGTTTTTGCCATTTAAAAGATACCACAGTGTTTGACCTTTAAAACATTTCACAACTCACAAGTCAGTTTCAATAATTCAAAATATTATATTTGACTCCAAACAAAAACCAGTTTTTCACAGCAGTCTTACCCAACTACAACGGTGATGACAGTTTGTTTCAAGAGTTTTCTCTGAAGAAGAGACAACTGCCAAACAGCTTGGCCATCTGACCTTCTAAAGAACTCCTACGCATTCTTATCCTGCCTCCCTTCCAAACCATATCAAATAGTTTTGCATTGCAAATTTCAAGAACCGTTTCCACCTCTTCCCATTTCCACTGCTCTTGTCCCCATTCTGTGTTCCACAAACAGACTGGGAGAATGCTTGAGGCTAGGAATATCCTTTGAAACACACTCAGAGGTAAGTATCAAAGGTGTTTTTAAATGTAAATTTTAAACTCAGGTATTATGGCTTTAATTCTCATACATCCACTCAGGAGCAGAGGCATTGACCAGAACTTCAACAGTTGTCCTCCAAACCTGGGAGAGCTGAGTGAGTGAAACAGGGAGCCACATTCAGAAGAACCTCTGAGACTGAAGAAGCTTCTACTTCAGCGAGACACCCCCCGGGGCCACGTATAAGGATGGCAGGAGTGCACATACAGGGAGAGCCTTGTTATCAGAAGGAGCCATGCTATTTCTCCCCATTTCTCCTCAATACTTTCATGAAATAGAAACATAGGGTAATAAGTTCACTTCGTTCTAGCTCTAATCTAATGACAGATAACTTCTATGATTGGAATATAAAAATAAAGGAAAACCTGAAGTGTTTGTGGAAGTAAACCCTGGGTTACCTCCAGTTCTTGCATTTGACTTAGAACAACTGTGTTTTTGTCTCTCTTCTTCAATATTTACACTAACGAAGTCACCCAAATTAAAATTAAACTTCATTGTCAGCAAATGAAATATAAAATCCTCTAAACAGTACTGAACTAATTATCATCCTCTCGAGCATGTCAGTGCCTAATACGTTACAAACAAAACCCAACTGCACAGTGTACTGGTGCTTCTGGAATGAAATGAATTAGAATAAGCGGCTTTCAGGAGGCTGATTTCTGCATTCCCTGCAATTCGGAACTGCAGAAGTTGGCAGCCTTGTGGGCACATACATCTATTGGCTTGCCGCAAACTACTACGTTTCCATCTGTTTTAAAAAGCTTCAGCTGACCTACATTTTATGTTATGGATTAGCTGAAGCTTATAGAGTAACTTGCAAAAAGCTTGACTCTTGCTGCTAACCATATACCCTAAGCAATGAAATATTTTATCAGTAATATGTTCCATGTAAAGATGAGAGTTTTCAAGAGGAAAAATTTGGGGGCGTTTCATATGCAAAATAGAAATAGTCATTGGACACACACGCTTATATTGTAATATAAATATCATAAACTGATGATTATCTTTTCTTTAGCATACTAAGACTGTATTGTAACATACACATGAAAATTATTTGAAGCTAAAAAACAACAGGACATGCAAAATGAGGCATCAGATTCATTAGTCATTTTGGAAAGCTTATTTTTCTAAATTATCTACAAAATGATCGGTAAGTCATTTCTGGCAAGTCAGAAAGCAAGAACTCATTTCAGAAAAGTATGATTTCCATTTCAAGTTTCCATTTTCTTTTTATTTTGCAGCAGAGAAAAAACTCAATCCTGAATTCTGGTGAAGGATCTTTTGTTTAGTGGGGTTTTTTTACAAAACAACAACATGTCACTCCAGAAGCCAGTGGTCTGGAGCGGTCTTGTACACTGATACAGAGGCGAACCAAGTCTAAGTCCTTGAGTCAGATTAAGAACTACAGCTTGAGTCTCTTAAATTTCTCAAATGCCCTGGTCAGCAGAGGGACCGAATTTTCTGTCTTTCTCTTCCTAACTAGAAAGTCCTGGACTTGACAAAAGTAGTCAGAAAAAATTGCAAGAACCAACATGTTTCTACCCTGATGCATTACCATTTTCCAACAAAAAAGAGGATATTGAAAATTCCCAGATGAACTTTCATTATAGGCTTATCAGAAGACCCTCTGTGTCAACAGTCCTTTTGCTCATACTTTATATCGGCCAACTCCTCGGTAACACCCATAACTTCTTTTCATTCTTTTTGTCCTTTACGACCCAGCTATTCAATTGTTCAATGAGAAGGAAAGGGGTAAGCTATGGACAAGCTTAGGTTGGATGTTGGCTGACCCAGCTGGTCTATTAGAATAGGAAAAATGTGATAGTGAAAGCAGATGCTTCCTCCACAAATCACAAGCCTATCAACAGAAATCAATTATGTTAACAGTTTGAGGACTGATGTTCATCACTAGTAAGACAGGCTCACATAAACACTGTTGGTCTTCTCATACCCTTCTAATTGCATGTCCCTGTAAACCATATTCCAAAATATAGTTGTTTTTCCAAAGTCAAGACAGCACATTTCCATTTTTTTCTCATCATCAACTAAAGTGACAATGCCATTTCAGAAAAATGTCAGTTGGATACCTTACTAGAAAATGAAGCTTGACTTGTCTCTTGAGATTTCTTTATTCTCTTATTGCATGACTTTTGTATGACTTGTTTATCTACATTTAGTATACTTTCTTCTATGACCTACTTATCCATACCACCTGTTAACAGCTGTACACCAGAAGAGAAGAAGGTGATAAGAGTCCAGGCTCCTTACGTGGTTTTCCTTACAAATACTATCATTTTAAATGAAACTACGAAAAGACATAGTTAAAACAATATCCATGTCACTTCCAACCACAGGCTTTGATCCTAAAAACCACATGCTCTCACCAGACTACATTCTCAGCTCTTGTAACGCAACAGAGCTCCACCAAAATCAGTAAAGCAGCACGGGTTTATGCTAGTTCAGTAGCTGACACAAGGCTGAGGGATTAAAAGCAGGGATGACAATCTAGATACACAGCAATCTTCCAAGATTCATAGAAGGCAGACACCTTCCATGTAATAAATACAGACATATAAGGAACTGAAAATCTCAGGGTGGGATTTATCTTAACCAGCTGCAAATATCTAGAATGCAAACATCTGCATCTGAGTTATTCATCCTAGTAAATGTGAGAAAGAGACACTTGTTAGGCTTATTTGGGATAAGATGAATCACAGCCTATACTTTCCTGACTCTGTCAGTGAAATCTCCTTTGTATATAAAGAAAGCCTAGGTTGTTGCCTAACTTGGACAGAAACTCCTACATGGTACAAGTCTACGTTTACTCAGATGAATCTGACTGACAATGTGTCCCTCAGGGCTATGAGGTACCTAAGGGAAAATGTGGTCCACTGTCTTTTAGGTATAACTACACAAGTAATTAAATTTTTAAAAATGTCTAGTATACCTAAGTGCAATTTAAAATCCCATTGTGAGATGAGCAGCTTCATTACACACAGCAATCTAGCTATTGCAGTTTACCTGGCTACACACATCCCTTATAGGGGCAACGTATTTGTTGTGATAGCAGAGATGCACAAGTTCCAAGTTTTCATGGCAAATTTTTCTAACTGTATGTGACAAAACAAGGGCAAGTAATGCCACTTGTAACCTGTGTGCAAAAGGAAAAATATGCAAGCCTCTAATATTCTTGATTTCAATGCTAGCTAAATGTTTGTGAATATTATGTGTAAGTGCGGAATACACCACCTGTGTTTTTTTTTCTTTTTGCCAATAAGTGAGATTCCATTATGCTGACAGAATAGGGGTTGCAACAATTTGGGTAATGGCACAAGTACAGAACATTGTTCTGTCATCAGATCACAACATTTTGAAAATATTACTACTTTTTAAAATTTCTGTATGTGCATGTTAAAACTGAGTCACCACTCCAATTCCAGTGAAAACCTCAGCAAAACCCAACACACTACTTTTAACTTCTACTTCCCTCTAACAGATGAGTTTCCACTTACATATTTGTAATATTTGTAAAAGTTCTTTTGGATTTTTACAATTATTTTTGCTACCACAGGAGCGTCTACATGCTTTGGTCAGATTCATGGTCCCATAATCTTAGTCAACTGACATCAAATACATAAGATTAAGATCTTGGAGCAGGGACAGAATCTGTTCTACTCTATTCTTCTCTAATACACTCTCCACTTATTTGCTGATTATAAATTGTCCCTATAGAATGAAAGGGTCTGCTACAGAATTTTCTCCTGTGGTGATCCAAAGCACTGATGTAAGACTCTTCTAGGTGAAGAAAGTAAAGGTCACACTAGGATTAGTTTCACATAGGGAGAAAAGTTCAAAATTTAATCAAACCTGCAGGTCAGCTTTGCCTACAAAAATCTCACCATTACCTTAAAAGAATCCTTGGGGAAACCACACAAGACATGCTGTTCTAGAGAGATGATGGCTGAACCTGAACTAGGAAGTCATTTGGAACCAAAACCACAGAATCTGGCATGAGTCCCAGCATATACAGACCCTGAGAATGGGACCTGTAATTTGTGCAACAAGAGCCCCAGCTGCAGTACCTCCATATACTTGAACCATCTGGCCATTTGGACATTTTCTGCAATAAGGCAAAGCAACTGCTGGATGACACAGTCCTTGTTCAGGCAAAGGAACAATTCATGGCTCCCTCCTATTCCTTCTCCCTCTAGTCTATCTGAATCATGGCCCCAAGTCCCTGCTAAAGGCTCTCTGTGTCTGAAAGAAAGTAGCATGGGTGATACTAAACCAGCAGATTCTCTCCTGAAGGGTCTGATCCACTGACTTCTAGCAGATCTGTTCGGCCTCTGAACCACCAGCCCAAGGACAGCAAAGACAAGGGTACCCCATGGGGGTCATCCAAGATTCAGTGGTTCAGAGGGCAGAAGTCTCTCCAAATGCAATGCGTAAGGAGAAGATGCAACTGCCTTTGGGGAGGTTTACATTTGTCACTCTTGCAAAGTTGCAAAGAAAATGGTGTAGGTGGACAAGCAAAGACTGCTCTTCTCAAAGGCTTCCTCCTGAAATTGGTGCCTACGCTCTAATACTGACTAAGCTGTAGAGCTTTGCTTCTGATCTAATTAGATAATGATACGCGATTCAAAAGAAGAGGTTAATCTTAACTTGATCTTCAATCTCCTTTCCCTGTGTACAGTTGTAAATACCCTGAAAGCATTTGGACTCACTTCTTCCTGGGTGCTTCAGTATCAGCACCTGCACAGAACGGCTACGGATATGGATAATGAGGGGAACTGGAAAAGAGGGGAGGAGGGACACATAGACAATCTTTTAAAATGCGTTAGTCAATTCACACAAACCAGGGGTATACTAGTGCCAGTACAGCTAGCACAAAAGACAATGACAGTCACATGGCTCTCACCATCCCTATCCCGCTCCCTTCATGCCTATGAAGAAGAGATCACGGAGGACTCCTGCTCGTATCTCTCAGCTTTGCCGGGGGTCCAGAGTACGCAGAGTGGATCTTCTCAAGCCTGATCACCACCAGACAACATCCTCATCAGCCCTTTCCCTTCCCCACAACTGAGATACTTGGAGAAGGAGAATGCAGCCGCACAGGAGTGCAGGCATCCATTCTGAGCACAGAGCTATTTCTGGAAAGTGCCTTCATTTGCAGACCTCAGGTGCTCACCCAGGCACTGTCAGCTCTGTCATCTGCCCCCTCAAGTGTAGTCAAGGGACATTTCTAGTCCCCAAGAAAATCAGCTAGAAAAATCTCTACTAGATTCTCACTCTTTGCACTACTGTCAGCGCATTTTGCAAATCAAAGTGCACGCTCCCATCAGCTGACATTAAACCTTAGCATTTTCCTTCTGTACCCCAAGACACAGCTCCTGCCAGTTCTCTGTCACTGGCAAATCATTACTCAAACAAAGAGAAGCAGAACACATTTATCTAGGATATAGGCAGGCTCTCCTTTACACCCAGCAGGAAAGTGAGGTGCAATCACGCTCAGATTAATACAAAAGGAATTCAGATAACAATGTTGGCAGCTGTAAACAGAGAGGCCAAATTGTCCAAACGTATGAATTGGGCTTGATATACACAAGGGCGACAACCCATTCTCCCTTGTAACTCCTCAAAAAAACAGGAACAAACAAAATATAAGCAATCTGATTACAAGAGAAATTACCGAGAGCAGAAAATTACTCAACTTATGTAATACAATAAGCTCCTGTTGAAAAGAATCAGTAAAATGACTTTTTTATACCTTTCTTTACACCAACAACATTCAGATGGATTAAAAAAGCTCCCATTTTTTTGCAGTCATTTCTCCTGCTATTTCACCTTATTATGCTGTTAATCCAGTAGCAACAGACTTGAACCACTTCTAAGCAACCAATACTCTTTTCCTTCTCATTAAAAAAAAATCAGGTTACTATTTCTTTTCTTTCCTATAATTATACCACATTGTCACTACAAAGTAGGAGAAATATACACCTCTATAAAATGTTATCGTCAAAATATTTGTTAGAGTGAAATATAGCCAGATTTTGTACATAAATAAATACACCTGTGTAGATAGGCATAGGTGCATATACATAAAAACAGAATAATAAGAATGTATACATATACACACTCTCTCATATTTACACATATTCATACAGATGTTGGATGTATTTATATATATTTACACATGGTATAGAACATTAATGTATTTTTACATATAAAGATAATAAACATACGACATGCTCACAGAACAATAAAATGAAAACTTAGAAGTCTTGGTAAGAAGCCAAAACATTATTCCTGGCACTCTGAAACAGGGGGCCTGTCTGAGGCTCTGAGACATGCCTATGTGCCATGTTCTGTGTTGACACATTTCCACCGCCATATAAATATGCATCGCTCTGCTTCATCTGTAATACTTATCATCTGAACAGGAGCTGGAACACAAGTCAGAACAAGCTTGGTTAGGTTAAATCTGTGGGCGATGGAAAGGAGGGCAAAAGAGAAGGACTTTGTCTTTCACCACCTTGGTATTTAAAACTCTAGTCTGGTCCTAACACTGTATTTCTTGACATTCAACAGACAACGCTTCCATATTTAGCATAAACAATATTAGCCTCTGTATTTTGAGAAGGCACTTTTAAGCATTACACTACATTTACGAGTGAATAAAAAGTGTCTTTTAGGTAGCAGGCCACATTCTTCCCTGAGCAAGCTTTATTAATTTCAGTGCATTTATATCAGGGATGAATTTGGTCCAAAATTTTCTACTATAGGATGAAACTCCTGGCAGACTATCAAGTATCTATTCATTGGGTAAACTCTATCCATTATGTTATTGCTGTGATTTTAAGATTTGTTTGACCCTGTACTTTTAAAGGAGTATAGTATGAATGTCTGAATTGAGTCATGGCATTGTTTCCCAAATTAGTACTGTAGGATGTACAACACTTTTTGCCCTAATTCATTTTGCCCAGGAAAGTTTATTTCCACTATTTAACACCTGTCAATAAGAACCAAAAACAGAGCATTACAATGCTGCAGCCACGTCCTATATGGCAAGGCCTGCTTTATTCTATTTAAAATTTTTTGTATAATGTATATGCAGAGTAGGGTACATGGGATTCAGGAGACTGACACTCATGCTTCTGTGTGGAAGATAAAGAATAAGTATGGTAAGGGGTATTATGCATATTATGGAGTTCCATCTTTCTTTTTGTGGCCCTAGGTGTTATACTATTACTGGAAAAGACATAATCACTCTCTATGAACACACAGTCTTACCATAATCTCAGAGTTCAGGGACTTGTCACTGCTTCAGGTAATATATTTCTCCTTGAGGTTTTTGCATCATTGTTTTCCTGGACAGGAAATCAAATAGCCAGCCTTCTTCAGGAATGCCCGTCAACTTCCTCTGTCTATTTTTAATATAGCAACTCACACACATAGTCATAACGCAGGCTTAAAGACAGCAGAACCTGATTTATTATAATTACAAATGACAGCAGCTCTGTTCGCTGTTTGCACTTACTCATAGCTTTCCCCAAACTTTCACATGTAGGGGTGAAAATGTGCAGGTGTGAGTTACAATTCAATGATGATTTAAATCGTGGGGAAATTTTCCACCAACTTCAACGAGTTATTGGCCAGGTACATTACTTCATTTATTTTTAATCAGGAAGTTCAGTAAAATCAAATCTGCCAAACAGGTGTAAAAACTGTCTTTCTTTGGTTACGTGATTAAAAGCTCATCTCAGTGAGCACAAAGACCTGGCCGAGGCTTTGAGGAACAATGGCAAGAGGACTGACCCCAGTAACCTCATCGGGGCAAACAGAGCCTGCTGAATCACCCTCTCCTGAACCTGTTGGAGGAGACAGATGGGACTGCTGGTCCTGGAGGGAAACCTGCCAAGATGCGCCAACGGGGAACCTTGCTCCCCAGAGCACCAGGCAAACCAGAGGGGCAATTGCCTGCAGGGGAATAGCACTTACCATGCCATGCAGAGGGAAGAGAATTTTGGAACTGTGTAAAGCTAATTATGAATGTTTAGGGGAATTACAGAGGGCATGCAAAACTTGCCTCAGGATGTTTAGGGGAAAGCCCCAGGGTGTGAGAAGGGACAGATGAAGGACTGAGGAAGAACAAGCATGGGAAAATAAGAGAGAAAAGGGAATTAAAGGGGCCAGATGCATGTAAACAGGTGGCTGGTCAATATGCTCATCTGACTGAGCCCTGCTCTTGATCACCACAGTCTATCCCATGCTCTTTTTAAATCCTAGTTCCTACTGTCTCCTGTGTGAATGCACTCTGTGTGCATGAACACTAGCAAATACCAAGGGGGATTAGCTGGTGAGCAGAAGAGGTCTGGGTGCTGCTGGCCACCAGAGTGGGAAGCCACAAACCTGAGGGGCTCATAGGTCCAGGTGCTAGCAAGTGGAGGAGACCAGCACCTGGACCAGTTACTGGGCAGACTAAGCATCTAAAACTAACTACTGGAGAGACCTACCTTGTGTGCACAGATAACCCACCAGCGGGCTGCAATCCCAAGCAGCCAGAGGGGAGGAACTGCAGCGAGCCATCCCATCTGCATTGCTCACATTTGCTCAGGTGCCACTTGTGTTTATGTGGGAGCCGGTAAAGGCACTGCTGTGTTTGTGTTGGTCCATACAGCTGGCTACGTGCACTGCATGCATGTGTGTATGTGCCTATTGGGAATATATGCCGAACCTGGTTGCTAGCTGGACCTGTAAACACAAAACCACAGCTGCCATCCATCTATGGGGCTGGGGCAGGAGGAATCCCTTCAGGGCCTAAAGCCTACTGGGCTCAGTTGCCATTAACAGTCTTGTTTTAAAATCCCATCTTCTCATGAAAATTCACAGTTCTGATTAAAAAAGAGCTGAAATTTGACCCAACTGGTTTTCCAAAAGGCCCCGGTTCGGTTTCTGCATGCGTAATATCTACTTACTGTCAATTTGTTCCTCTGGGGCAACTTCTCCTTCAAATAATCCTGCAAGATTCAGGGTCGGAAGCCAAACCCAAAAGAGTAACCTTTCCTGGCCAGCTTTGCAGAGCTGCACCCCTCTGCACCTTTCCTCATCTTTCTGATGCTCAGATTGCTCTGGTGGCAGCATGTGACATTCACCTGCCCGGGATAAGGAGGAGGCGTTCAATCCCAGGCAGCCACCTGCAGCTTACAACTTTATGAAACTCAGATAATATTTTAGATAGTCAGGCACTGATATTCATTTTCACAAATATTCAGTAAGTGCTAGCTGAAGTCAGTGGCATTTTGACCCAGATAAAATAACAGCCTATTCTCCAACAGCAAAGTATTCACGTTCAATCCCCTTCCTTTTAATTGGGTATTCATTTACCAATTCTAGCCCTGTTATGCCTATGGTATTAAAGTGCTTAATTTCCCAAGCACTTGAGGTAATGACTAGATCATCCTTAAAAAATACACCAGCCATGTTGTCTCTGTGCAGCTTCATCCACTTGAGCGGTTCCAGAAGCACACAGCAGATGTGACTCAGGGCAGAGTTTAATTCCAGTGCTTAACGATAGTATTGAAACTTGCAGGTATTTTTTTTCCATTCTCATATTAGTTAACTGCATCACCGCATGTGAAATTCCTGTCTTCTCTTGCCCAGCATGAAAGCCTACTCTTTGAAGAGCAGGAGACAGAGCACAGGTCTCATTTATTTAGGAGCCTGACCATTGCATGTTTCATCTTCTCCTCTCTCTGTAGCAGATGTACTCCAGTTATAAACAACATGTGTTATTATTCTAAACACGCAAAGCAGAAAGAAGTATGATTCTTACACAAAAGATGTAGGCTGTAGATACTAGATGAGAGGCAGACGGTAAATTATCTTGTAAAGCCAAGGTCTCTGCCATTTATTTTTCTTCGGAACAGATATGTAATGCATAATGAACAAACAAACAAGTGGTTAACTCACTTTGACTATTTTGTAATTCCACATACTTCCTTCCATTAAGAATTTGGACTACTTCATCATTATGCTCTCTGAAGAGAATCAAGAGCCTTCAGAGTGCATTTGTTCCTCCCACAAAGGCTAAAGGTACTGTAAATGAAAATACAAACCTAACAGTGACAACAAATTCCAGTTTGCAAATGTAATTAAAAAGGTTTCCTGTGCTTGAGTCTTGACTCATATTGCAATAAAAGACTTCAGCCACCTCCTTTTCTAGATGGAATTATTTTGTCCTCATTCTACAGATATTTACACAGCATTAGTCTTTCTGTATTTTCTACTACCTCTTACATACTCTATCAAATATTCATTCTAAAATCTTCTTTGCTAAGAAAGAAAGGCTCCAAAGACCAAATTAAACTTAACCACCTGTACTAAAGCACATAGAGAGTCACTTGCAAACATTTGTATCACCAGTGGGATATTCCAAGATGCCTCCTGATAATTAAGTTCAGAACAAATGGAATACATAAAAACATGTAGGAAGCTATGGAGATTTAAATAGTTACTGAAAATTATTGGAGTTTCTTGGCCTTCTATGTACATGTTGTGACCTTCTTCCATCATATTTAAACTGTTGTTTTGGGGATGAACAAATTAAATCATTGGTTGAAAAGTGCAATAGTTCTTCCATTCCATAGTTCTTCCAAATTGATTTGGAGGGATGTGCGAACTCTTAGTCTCTCCTTTACTAATCAACATAAGCTTTGGTATCAAGAAAAAGATAATGATGTTACTGCCTGATACAGCTTGGCCCGCAGCTTGACGAGGAGGGCTCTTCCAGTCCTAGATACTAAAGTTATTCTTTTAAGTTATTTTTATCCTAGAGAACTAAATTTCCCACTTAGTCTAGGCAAGGGCTTATGTTTTTGCTGTCCCCTTATGGAAACAGCTTACTTTTAAGTTCAAAGCCTGGAAGTCTGTACAGTAGGCAGGCAATCTGAGCCACTAACCTATCATCTTGTTATTGTCCCAATGCTTTTTTGATGTCTTTTGGAAGTAATATCTTAAAAAAAAAAAAGGTATTTTTTCCTCCAACATGGATGTTACTACAATCATGGGCAAGTTTCAGCAAGGTCCCTTACTAAAGCTCTTACAGAAATGAATTTGACACGAAGAAAAATGGAGGTTCTCATATAAACAAGCAAGCAGATAAAGCAACCAGAAACAAAGAGCAGGAGTCAGTGAATGGAGCAAAGTTACCCCCAAGTCTCAGGGGTTCTATACTGGGCTCTGCGTTGCTCACCTTATTCCTAAACGATTTGAGAAAGAGGCAAACAGTGAGGTGACAGGAGAAATAGCAAAAGCCTGCTTTGCTTCAGAAAACTACAGAGTAATTTTATGAAAGAAATGTCCACCAAGAGCTCTTAAACACAACATCTGGCTCTGGAAACCCCTGAGCTGAGCTGCAAGTTGGAACCCAGGTAAATGTTTCTATATATCTGCCTGTTCTTATATGCTTTCCTAAGCATCTAACTTTGCCTACTGTCAGAGAAGGGACACTGGCTAGGTGTACCTTCTCTGACTTTGTGCGGCAGCTAGCTGACCTAGACTCTCAAGTTATTTCTGTCAAAAACTCAGTCCTCTTCTACATTAGACATATTTCCTTAGGTACCTCAAGAGTGCTCTACCCACAGAGGTTTTCGGGATAAGGCATGGCCTTTTTTGGTTAATCCATTTAAAGTTTGCCTGAAGGGCATTTTGAGACTTAACACCCACCCTCCATTTTGCAGAGCTTTCATTTTTAATCCAAATCAGTTCATTCCCGTGTGCTAAACTATCATGTAGATTTTGCTGGGATTCTCCTCTAATTTTTTTTGGAATAATTCTTGAGATGTCAATTTTCAGAGTAAATCCAAACATTGTTTTCTAACGAAGGACAAAAGTATCCCTCGGTTTTATGGGTGCAGGTGCAAATCGTAATGCAGTTGGGTTTACCCAGTCAGGGCCTGTTACTTTTGAGTAGTGCCATGCTCGCTGAAGCCTATCTTCCCAAAGCCAGGCAGTTTACCTACAACAACAATGCTACAGGGAAGTGTAGGGACGTTAATTTCTTAGAGTATACAGTTGAACTCTGTGAACTCCAATTCCCACAGAACAAAAGCCCTGCCTTAGTGAGCATGTAATTTTAGACCTCATGGGCTTCCAGAAGCATAGCTCAATATGACATTTAAATACACAAGCAAAAATAGACTCTAAAAAATTTTTACTCTTGGGCTAGCTTCTATTCAGTTACAGTTATGAGTTAACTCATTGCAGTTACAGAGACATGGTGGGATAGTTCACATGACTGGGATGCTGTCACGGGTGGCTATGTGCTTTTTAGGAAAGACAGGCCAGGAAGGCGAGGTGGTGGAGTTGCCCTTTATGTGAGGGAGCAACTAGAATGTATGGAGCTCTGCCTCGGGGTGGATGAAGAGCAAGTTGAGAGCCTATGGGTAAGGATTAAAGGGCAGGGTAACATGGGTGACACTGTTGTGGGGGTTTACTACAGGCCACCTGACCAGGAGGAAGTCATCGATGAGGCCTTCTACCGACAGCTGGAAGTAGCCTCACGATCACAGGCCCTGGTTCTCATGGGAGACTTCAACCACCCTGACATCTGTTGCCAAGACAGCACAGCTAGGCACAAACCAAGAGGTTCCTGCAGAGCATTGATGATAATTTCTTGACTCAGGTGCTGGAGACGCCAACGAGGAGAGGTGCAATGCTAGACCTTGTACTAACAAACAAGGAAGGACTGGCTGGAGATGTGAAGGTTGGGGGCAGCCTTGGCTGCAGTGACCACGAGATGGTGGAGTTCAGGATCCTACGAGGAGGAAGCAGGGCAATGAGTAGGATCTCAACGCTGGACTTTGGGAGAGCTAACTTTGGCCTCTTGAGGGACCCTACTTAGGGGAATCTCATGGGGTAGGGCCCTAGAAGGAAGGGGGGTCCAAGAAAGCTGGTTAATCTTCAAGCATCACTTCCTCCAGGCTCAAGAGTGGTGCATCCCTCTGAGCAAGAAGTCAAGCAAAGTGGGTGGGAGACCTGCATGGATGAGCAAGGAACTCCTGGCAAAACTCCAACAGAAGAAGGAAGTCAACAGAACGTGGAAAAGGGGACAGGCCACTTGGGAGGAATACAGGGACGTTGTCAGAGTGTGCAGGAATGCAACAAGGAAGGCTAAGGCCCATCTGGAATTAAATCTGGCAAGGGATGTCAAGGACAACAAGAAGGGCTTCTTCCAAGACATCAAGACCAAAAGGAAGACCAGGGAAAATGTGGGCCCGCTGCTGAATGGGGTGGGTGCCCTGGTGACAGAGGATACAGAGAAGGCAGAGTTATTGAATGCCTTCTTTGCTTCAGTCTTCACTGCTAAGGCCAGGCCTCAGGAATTCCAGACCTTGGAGACAAGAGAGGAAGTCTGGAGAAAGGAAGACTCCCCCTTGGTTGAGGAAGCTCAGGTTAGAGATCTTTTGTCCAAACTTGACATCCATAAATCCATGGGCCCTGATGGGATGCACCCACGAGTGCTGAGGGAGCTGGCAGATGTTATTGCTAGGTTGCTCTCCACCATCTTTGAAAGGTCCTGGAGATCAGGAGAGGTGCCTGAGGACTGGAAGAAAGCCAATGTCACCCCAGTCTCCAAAAAGGGCAAGGAGGAGGAGCCAGGACACTACAGGCCTGTCAGCCTCCCCTCCATCCCGGGAAAGGTGATGGAACAGCTCCTCCTGGAGGTCCTCACTAAGCATGTGGAGGACAAGAAGGTGATCAGGAGTAGTCAGCATGGATTCACCAGAGGGAAATCATGCTTGACCAATCTGATAGCCTTCTATGACGGAATGACTGGCTGGGTAGATGAGGGCAGAGCAGTGGATGTTGTCTCCCTGGGCTTCAGCAAGGCTTTGGACACTGTCTCCCATCACATCCTCCTAGGTAAGCTCAGGACGTGTGGGCTAGACGAGTGGACAGTGAGGTGGATTGAGAACTGGCGGGATGGCAGAGCTCAGAGGGTTGTGGTGAATGGCGCAGAGTCAAGTTGGAGGCCTGTGGCTAGCGGTGTCCCCCAGGGGTCAGTCCTGGGTCCAGTCTTGTTCAACGTATTCATCAATGACCTGGAGGAAGGCACAGAGTGCACCCTCAGCAAGTTTGCTGATGATACTACAGTGTGGGGGGAGAGGGGGGGGAGTGGCTGACACACCAGAAGGCTGTGCTGCCATTCAGAGGGACCTGGACAGGCTGGAGAGGTGGGCGGAGAGGAACCTCCTGAAGTTCAACAAAGGCAAGTGCAAGGTCCTGCACCTAGGCAGGAATAATCCCATGCACCAGGACAGGATGGGGGTTGACCTGCTGGAAAGCAGCTCTGCAGAGGAGGACCTGGGAGTGCTGGTGGACAACAAGTTAAACATGAGCCAGCAACGTGGCCTTGTGGCCAGGAAGGCCAATGGTATCCTGGGGTGCATTAGGCAGAGTGTTGCCAGCAGGTGGAGGGAGGTGATCCTGCCCCTCTCCTCAGCCCTGGGGAGGCCTCACCTGCAGTACTGTGTCCAGTTCTGGGCTCCCCAGGACAAGAGAGACATGGTTTCTCTAAACCTGAGAAAAAACTTCTTCACTGTGAGGGTGACAGAGCACTGGCACAGGTTGCCCAGAGAGGTAGTGGAGTCTCCTTCCCTGGAGATTTTCAAAACCCGTCTGGATGTGATCCTGGGAAATATGCTCTAGGTGACCCTGCTTGAGCAGGGAGGTTGGACTAGATGATCTCCAGAGGTCCCTTCCAACCTAAACGATTCTGTGATTCTTGGTTGCTTTGGTGATTTCTCTTCCCTTTTATTCAGATTAAGGAGCACTCTGATCAACCGTCATTAAGACGAAGTCTTACAAATGCAAAATGACTCTGATGTCTTTCATATTTCAGACACACCTTCAGACTCTGGATCAAGTTCTACTTTGAAATACCATCACATGAAAAAAGTAAACCCATATGCCAATCAGTGGTTTGCTGTGCCATTATCCGCATGGCACAGCTGCACGCCATCTCTCAAGATAAGATGGTGCACATAGTCTCTCCCACCTCAGCATCTCATGCAAGAGATGAGTACAGACAAGCAGAGGAGAGCAAAGCATTTTATCAGATCCCATTCAGTGTACAGAAAGCTCTAGTGGGCAGTTGTCAGGGCGAGCTACAGCCAGCCCCCAACACATGCTGACCATGAGGTGGAAACAGCAGAGAATGTACCTCAGGCTCTCAACAACTCATCATCCTCATTGCCATTGCCACTTCTCTGGCATATAAATTCTGAAATAGTTTAGCTGGTCTCTCTCTAAAACTTCCTTCCTTGGCCACATATTTGCACAACAACAGCTACAGAATTTATGGCATGAAAATATTGGCTAGAATGTAGAACTTCCTGGTTACGGTCATGTTTCATTTTAATATACAATATCACAAAGAAAAGGAAGAAGGGAAATATATTCTACTCCCACCAGGCAGGACTCAGGGACAAAGACTCACTGAGTGAAACTCACACACATTTCCCTCAAAAAAGCACCACCTATTAAAAAAAAAAATCCCACAGCAAACAAGAACAATGGGTTCCACATGGAGAAAAATAAGTAGTTCTACTCATTTCAGAGGAACTACTACTGAAATAAGTTCATACTCAGCTGAAAAACTGTAGAAGAATCAGTCCCAAGGCTGACCAAAATCTGTTCTTCTGTTTTATACAATCCATGCAAGAGGATGCTAGGAATCATTATGTATCACTTACTTACTATATCATCATTTATCACTTAATATCACCATAATTTATTCCAGTAACAGTGATTTCTCAGTATATTTTTACCAACTTGAGACAGCTTAAGTGGTAAAAGAAAAACTGCACAGATCTTATCAAGGCTGAAACATGAATTCAGAAATTTTTCTGTTAAAAATCATGCATTTTTTTCACTAAAATTTTACTAACATTTTAAGTCATTGAAAAACATTTCATAAAATGTCTGGTTAAAGATTTTTTACTAGTATCATAGTTCATTTTAACCAGCGTGACTTGTTTATTCTGCCTAACATACGCATATTGCTTTGCATACATTCTGCTCTCCAAGACAAAAACACACTCTCAGACAAAGCAGGCTAAAATGGACGGAAACAATACAATCCATCTGTTGGGGAAACGCGAAAAAAAAAAATCCCTCTCTTGCAAAGCGGGTTTCACTGCTTCCCCTTCAACATCTTTTCCTCTCATCTTAGCAACAGTGCAGGGAGCAGCCAACCAGGACGGGCTTCCCAGAGCCGGAGCACCACAGCCGGGGGTTACTGCCGTGCATTGACCGCCAGTAACCGCAGCCAGGGAGACTGTGCATGCGGCACCTCTACCGCAGTGCACCTACCAGGGATGAGGACAGGCTTTTTCCGACTCCTCTGGCAAGGATTAGCAAATAATTTAGGGCAAATACTTCCCCCTCCCTTCCCCCTTGCCCTGTCATTTGGGTCTTCAGATCTCTCCAGGAGGGTGGGAGCTCTGAAATGAAGTCGCGCACAAGATGCGGCGAAGAACTAACTCGATGCAAAGAAATGAGTCTGAACATTTGCGTGCGTGTCTGAACAGATCATCAAAGCCAGTCAGCAAAACCCAGCCTGTTTAAAGCTGTCTGGACGACCTGAGAGCGTGTTACGCTTCTATCTTATTTAGAGATCAGTATTAACATAACCTTGTAACTGAAATGCAGATATCTCTACCTGTCCTAATGACACTATCTCCGACTGCGATGGATACTTTTGGTTTTCAAGAATATCTAGCAACCTGCCAAAGATTCTGTATTTCCCCATCAGACACTATAGGGCAATACAGAATAAACGTTGTCCTTTCTTCCTCTCCTTTTACAGGCAAGCCTCATCTGCGTGCTGAATCTCAAAGTCATGAAGCAATAATCTTGTGAGAAAAGGCTGGACCTCTCTGGTTAACTGTTTTCACAGGGTCTGAGTCATAACAACTCCTAACAATCAGAATCTAATTATGACATTTTCTGATGAGCATAAATTTCGGTATTGCTACTAATCAGCTCCATAAAATACTGGATCACATTCTGACTGACCATTCCCTATGAGGTTACTAGAGACCAAACGCTACCAGAACTTAGATTCAAACACAGTCTAAATGAGTTATTACCATCCTCAAAATAACAATGGAGAAATTTCCAACTAAAATGTTGCCTAATTAACCATGACTACTGACAAGTACTAGAAAAAAGTAACCCCAAAGTTGCTGCGGAGTTCTGAAAGCTGTTTTATATTTACTTTCTTCATGGATGCACTTGAGTTATGGAGGAATGGTATTGCCACAGGATCCTATGTTATATCAAAAATACCTAGAAACAAACAGATAAAAGTCTTTTGGTGTGACTGCATACAGAATCAAACAAAGTAAAACTGAATTCATTTTATTAGGATGGTAGTCCTCAGAGTGTTTTTCTTGTACTTGGGACTATCTACAACTTAATCCCCAAAACATTCACTTTATTCAGATTAATTTATGGTGCTCATAACAAAAACGGCAGGCAGCTGAAATCCTCTTGTAAACAGTTTTCAGGTAGTCCTACGTTTAAAACTGTGTGTCTGTCATTTTTCTTTGAACTGGTAAACCCAGTATATGCTTTTGTGTTCTGAATTTTAAATTGCATTTTCAATTTAAAATACACTTAAAACAGAGAGTTTAGAAGCCAAGATAAGATCCACTTTCAGATCTTTTCTCAACCCTTTGATAAATGGCTTTGTGGTAAGACCCTGAATATTTTGGCCGCAGCCTGTTCTCAAGCTCTGCAGATCTTGCTTTTCCTCATTTAGGGAAGCTGTACTTAGAAGATCTAACAGAGGACTCTCCTCTTTCTCTTCACCTCCAAGCCAGCTGGCTCCTTGGTCCTAAAAGAAAGGAGAGAGCATTCTCGGACTAAGCAGCGGTAATACTTCCCCGTGGGGCAAAGTTTCCTCTTTCTGCCTTTGCCAGTTCATCCTAATCTTACAACAGATTGCATCTGCTCTAGCAGTCCTGGAGGTCGCTTAGGCAAACTTTGAATCTTGCCAACCTGCAGGAGACTACTGCCACATACTTGAGCAAAGACTGCATTCAAACAGTGAAGCACATTTGCAGTTCTGGAGGAACCTGAAATGTTGCCCCCACAACAACACAAGAGCTGGGCTAAGTCACTTTTCAACCTCTTCCTTCAAAATTGGGGAAATATTTCATTCTACCAGCTGAAAAAATGCCTAAAAGCTTTACGGGGAAAATTTACCTCTGTAGCCTTTTCCAAATTTCCATATTGATGAAAACTCCTACTGAACTGAATGGGTCCAAGATACAGTTTGTTTCACTGAGGACTCACCTGGCAGATTCATTCTCTTTTAATACCACCAGCTTCAAGAGGAATTACACCACGAATGAATCAAGCCCAGAGTCATGCCAGTCTTTGCTACGGATTTGATAAAAACTCATTAAAATGAGTGGAACAGGCTGTTTATAGCAAGCAACATTTACCATGTAATTCTGAGAATGAAATTCACCTTTCTTGTTGTCAAGATAAAAACGAGATTTAATAGATACATCAGAGATGTGAAGGCTGAAACGCAGATCAATGAAACATTCTTAAGCAATGCAAATTCACATTTTTTCCTGATTTTAATAAAAAGTAAATGATGTGAGATAGCATATGAGTTTCACAGTTTAAACAACAGCGCTAAGTACAGAACACAATGGCAGCATTACTAATTATTCCTCCTTTTGTTAATTTAGAGCTTAACCTTAATATTATTTGGCAATAACATTCTTACTGATGGGAGTAGTCTTTTTTTGTTTATTTCAGTGCTGTTTATTAGAATTCCTCTCCAACATGTTGGCACAAATTGTCTTAGCAAGGAAACTATATTCCTTCCTTTATGATCCAGCACTCACTGAAAGGTTTTAACTAATTCATTATGGCCATGGAGGAAGATGCAGAAATAGCAGAATTTTTTTTTTGAGCTCCGTATCAGAATAGAAACACCATTAATTTAAAAGGCACTTTCTGATAACAGCATCCATTACCCGCTATTGCCACAATCAACACCAAAGAACAATGTGAACTGAGAAACATCTTCCATTTTTCTTTTTTCCATCTTGTGCCTTTATTTACGTTTTCTGTTTTTTAAGAATCAGTTGCATTTCCTACACTGGAGTTTGTACCTTCAAGAGTGTGTTTAGTGTTTCTCTTCTCACATGAAAGTGAATTTAATACTTCACATTAGGGCAATAAGAGATCTTTTTAGTGCAGGAAACCCCCAAGAAATATAGAGCTGATACAGTGACCAGTGTTTGGAGGCACAATATTGCCATTTTACTGGGCAGAGACAGATTATAACCCATTGCAAAGCCCCAGGATAAACCAGTAAAAGGCATTCAGAGTAATTTCAAGTGTGATATATTTATCTACAAGTCTGCTTGTTTTCAGTAGAGATGTCCAAGATCACACACAAATCATTCCAATTGCAGAACCACTAACATGATTCAAGGAAGCTGCTGCTTTGGTCCTTACCTTCATTTGAGACTACGTAGCAATTCCATTTACAGATTTTCCATTTCTCTGACTGAAAACCTTTTTTATCAAAACTAATACATTGAGTCAATCCCTGGAGCAGGAAACTTGGCAGGGAGAAAAGTTTATTTCTAGAGGGTCTCTATAATCTGAGCTAGCAATTCACAGACCCACAAAAGTGCTGCTTGGAAGGGACCTCTGGAGATCACCTAGTCCAGCCTTCTGATCAGAGCAAGATGATGACCAACACTAGATCAAGTTAGCCCTGCCCAGCCAACTCTTGTAAATCCCTAAGGACAGGGAATTCACACCCTCTCTGGGTGACCTGTCCCAGTGCTGCACCACCTTCCCGATGAAGAGGTTTTGCCAAATGAGCTGCTAAATATATAGCACGTGGCCATTGGCTCGTTATATCAGCTGGCCCTACTGAGAAGAGTTTGACTCCATCATCTTTATAACTGCCCTTTAAATAGCTATAAACCACTATTAGATCACCCCTTAGTCTCCTCTTCACTAGACCAAACAGGTCCAGCTCTCTCAGCCTCTCCTTACAGAACCTCCAACCAATTTGTTAACTCTCTGCCAGACCCCTTCCAGTTTCCCATCATCTCTGCTGAGCTGGAGGGTCCAAAACTTCATATAGTGTTCCACGTGTGGTCTCATCAATGCTGAGCAGGGAATGACATTTTGTCAGGATGTGCCATTTTTTCCCAAGCCAAGGTTCTCACAAACATGTCAACAAGCACAGACAGAGGTTTTTGGTCTAGAACCCTTTGATCATTTTTGGCCACTAAGAAAGAGATCCAGTCAAAACCGTAAGTTTATAAATCTTGCATCAGACACTTGGGGACAGTCCCATTTCTTGGGGGAAAAAAACTTCAAAATGTGACTTTATTTCAGTAAGACAAAAAAAATTGTCAATGTATGATAGCTGCTGATAAAACCAAGCTGTTCTCCTAAGGATAGCATGGCAACAATTTTAATAAATAAGTAAAAGATAGCAGGTATGTGCACACACAGTTTTGATGTTAAAATAAACATTAAAGCCTTGAGCCTGCACATCCTTCTACAAATTAATAGCTATATGCACAAGCTGCCACAGATATGGAAGCACTTCTATGGCTGTAGCTCCAGTGTTTTTCATAGCATACATTTCTAGACTATTAAAGCCTTGGTGTTGCAAAAATGATGCAGAATTTCCAGATAGCAGCAATATACTTTGTGAAATAATGTCAAGTGGAATCTTTAAGTCAGAGGATTTAAGGCAAGTGCAGGTATCGAGTATGGCTCAGCTGAGCAGCACACTGGTAGGGTCTTATCTCTTAAAAATAACTAAAACACAGAATCGTACCAATTTGCATTACTAAGAGAGAATTCCTCAAGGAAGAGCAATTATGTCGTTTAGTACACAAAATTCTCCTTAAGAGTTCAATATTTTCTCTTGGGCTTCTTTTTGCTAGCAGGAATTTACTCCATGACCTAATTTTCCTTCCAAAGAGATCACTAGTCACACATAAAAAAAAGTACAAATTCTCTAGATAACACATTGTTACACAAAGCAGATAAAGGTATAAAAAGAATGAACGCAAAGCAGATGAAAAAGGACAGCGCCCGCTTCCACCCACCTTTGAGAAGTGGCATAGACCAAGAGCCTAGAAAGCACAGGGCTGAATACCCTTACTCCCACCAGTAAAACAGCACCAGAAGCAATGTCAGAACCAGCTGTGTTAAGTAAAACTGTACTGTGAGGGGAAAGTAGTTATGCTTCACTTCCTTGAGATGCATCCAGTGTCTGCATCATTTTGTTGTGCCCTGCATTATAGGCTGTAAACTCTTTGCTGTGCATTGGCAAAGCAGCAAGCAAAAGACTATCTTGGTCCCTGACTAACCCTCAGGATTTAGTACTAGTAATAGCCAGTAATTTTATCAGATAAAAGAAATGGTATGATTAAAGAGATCCATCTTAGAAAACCAGGTAACATGGATAGGCTGACATTCCTATAGCTCACAGCCTTGACTTCCAAACACAGCATTTTAAGAGAAGAGTTTTTTTCCTGCTTTCAAGTACCTTCTGAAAGCCCGAGATGCTTGCTCTTCTCAAAGAGCGCTGGAAAAATAACCATTTGACAACAGAGCCTACTGTAAAAGTAAAAAAGTCTCAACCTGTGGAGATATTCAAAACCTGAATGGACGTAGTCCTGGGCAACCTGCTCTAGTTGATCCTGCTTGAGCGGGGCATATGACCAGATGATCTCCAGAGGGCCCTTCCAACCCTGACTATTCTGTAAAAAGTTAAAAAAACGAAAACAACAAAAAATGCTTTCTCCCCACCTCCCTCTTTGAAATACTGCATGCTCCATCCCTCCAGCAGTAAAATGTAAACATGCAAGACCACAGGCCAGAGATATTTGGCAGCGCAGCAATACTGTATGTACTTCAGACACTTTAGAATTGAGAGACAAAAATAAACCGTTACATGAACTATTGCAGGCCAATATATCCATCTACAGTAAGCCACATGCACCACTGCACCAGGCCTCAGGGAAGTGTCCCTGTGCCCACTGGGCGGCAGCGGGAATCTCCACGTCCCTGAAAACGTTGCAGTGTCTTCTGCTTCCAGAGCAGAGACAAATACTGCGCCTGGCTTCTGAACGAGGCCTGGGACAGCTTCCTTGTGCTCTCTCCAGCCCTAGTTTGTCTTTCGGTCTTTGTTCTTTATTTTTCACGAAGAGGGAACTATTTGTTTCCATACTCTGAGGAGTTTCCCTTCTGTAACAAGAACTCAAACAACACGGAACTGTGAAAACGTGTTCCCTTTAACTAGCTTAGCTGGCTGTCCACTACAGACTCATCCATCCGAGCAGATAACATGTGTATATTAGCTAAAACATTAGAGCTTTCCTTACCCTTCTTCCTCCACCATGGCCCTTCCTGGATAGAGTACGATAGTTCTTTAAACTCAATATTCACAGCTGGTCTGCGGGGCAGGTAGGAGAAACGATGAGCTTCTGTCAGAGTGTTGTCCACCTTTTTTAAGTGCCCATTCATCAGTCGAGCATCTTGGTTATCTGTGCCATTTGAGACCACTTCATCCACAGAAACACACACTGACTTCTGCTCAGCCATAGCAGAAGCAGAATTGCTGGCATTCTAGAGAGCAAAAGTTGAAGAAAGGACAAACATAACAAACTTTGGTTTAGGAATACATTTCAAATCTTTTTGCATCAGAAGAAGTATGTAATAATATACGAATCCTGCAAAGCAACATGCTGAAACATGAAGAGAGAAAAAATAAAACAATCTTTTGTTTGTTCTGCCTGTGTCTTGACAAAGAAGTAAAGAGCTCCTGCATACCTCCTACTCACAGCGCACAAACCCCACCTCTTTTAGCACCAGTTTTCCCTTGAAGGGTATACACAGCACACTAGTATCTTACTTCAAAATAGAACACCCCTTGCATCAGATTAATACAATATTTCTAAGTATAGTCCCCTTTACCTTGTATTCTGTTTCTCATGCATGGGCAGAATTTGATTTTAGTTGCTCTGATTTCACGGCTTGTACCTGGACTAAGTCAAAAGGGGAGGGGAGCTAGCACAACTATTACTTGCAGAAACATTTTAAAGCTCTTATTCCTTTAAATAGAATACATTTGTATAAATGTGAAATTGCATACGTTCACACTTGTGCAAATTCGGAGAAGAGCACTTTTCTGGCTGATTTGCTCCAACAGTAACAGTTCCAGGGACTGTGCAACCTAGAACAGTACACCTTCTTTTCTTGAGGTCTGTTAGGAAAGCATAGCCCTTTATATCCAAAATCTTTGCACATCTCCAAACTGGAGCACACCTTCCTTGCTCGAGAGTGATCCCTAATGGAAATCTTATCAGCTATATAGACATGTTAAACCATGCTCCAGAGCCTGCACCCCTGACACTGAGGTCAATGCTTTATGCTCGCAGCTGCACCTCTATCACACTTTGCCCATCACAGAAGTCCATGCAAATCTGCTTGGCATTTTTTTGACTGAATCACTTCTCCCTCCCCTCCAGAGCGTGACAATGACCTGCTGCCTGCCCTCTTTCTCCTTTAGTCACATAAAATCAGAACTTTTTCCATTCCTTTCATCTGAATGGACACCTCACACTGGTATCAATGGGATGTGGACCAGGCCTAAAGGAAAACAATCACAAAGGCTCTTCAGCTAAGCAGAATTTTGAACAGTTCAGAGGATATTGTCATGTGTTGTTCTGAGTATGTCATAAGCAGGGTCCAGCAACTGCACAGTTGCCTACTACAACGTCTAATATTTTTAATGTGGAGCTGGATTGGAAAAAACTTCTATAGCTGGCTTATGTGCTAGACTTTCCATGCTGTCACATCTGTCCAGCAATCTACCTGTTTCCAGAGGTATATGCTGAAAAGCAGATGTGCTGCACTGGTTTTCAAGGCATCAGTGCTAACATCCTCAAATAAAGAGCTGTAAGGTCATGCCATTATCCCCCCCACACTCGTCCTCCAATGCAGTTAAGAAGTCACATTCCCTTCTTTTCACTGTGCCATTTTCATCTTCTCTGTCAGTTTTCAAGGCATCAGTGCTAACATCCTCAAATAAAGAGCTGTAAGGTCATGCCATTATCCCCCCCACACTTGTCCTCCAATGCAGTTAAGAAGTCACATTCCCTTCTTTTCACTGTGCCATTTTCATCTTCTCTGTCACAGTGGTGGCTTTCCACTCATGTTGAATAAGTAGTACTGTTCAGATCAATCACTTGTCATGAATGCTGACGGAAAACCCTAAAAACCAGTCCTACATACCCAGTAGTTAGCTAGTGTCTTCAGATTCTGCATGCATGAGCTCCCTAGTTCTGGATACAAGAATCAGCTCCACTTAACACATTTTCTTAAGAGAGAGATTTTAATAAAGCTCTCAGGTAACTCAGGTCAGGTATCCACCAAGTCTTACTCCCAGTTTCTTAAATAGTTGACAGTAATGTATGTAATTTGAACAGTGTAATATGAAACATCTTAGAACTGAACAATTAAGCCAGGAGAACCTCCCTCTTGCCTAGAAAATAAAAGGAGAAGGTGAACTAACAACATGCGCTTCTGCACGTTTTCAAGGCTTACTTTCTTAAGTGACTCTACGTGTTATGTGCCTAGGCAAAGGCAATCTTAAGTGCTTGTTTGGTTCACAGAAACCTCTGAGTAACTTCACATGTCAGAGGAGGCATCCAAAAAACTAACTCTCAATGAATAGGTCACCTTGAGTATCCAGTCAACAGCTAGAGCTTTTCCAGTTTAAGTCAGCTTGAGTATTTAGGCAACAGTTAGAGCTTTTCCAGTTTAAGTCAACTCAAAAAGAAGCATCCTTTGGACAAGATCTTTGCTCTCTTCTTGCAATCTGGCTTAATCACGTAGGGCCGTGATACCAGAGGATTTTCTTCCTGGGACAGTAAATAAAGAATTTCAGTCATCCAGTGGGTTGAAATGCCTGCTTTCAGCAGAGTATGACACAGTCATGCCAACCTTAGTCATATGCTCTCTTCCCCCAGGGACAACCTGCTGTGGGTCATGATCACCCCTAGGAGCCCAGGATCATGCAACTGGTTCTGAGCTGCGGGAACGGCTTTGCTTTCTCAGAGATGGGCAATAGCAACGGTTACCAGAGCCACAGCCTTAACTGCACCCTCCACAACTACTTTCTGAACGCACTTCCAGTCCTTGCATACATCTACTACTATAAACCAATCATTTGCTTTTCCACTGATATGCGTGCATTTTAAAGGGATGCTCATTTCAAATTAGCCTGTACAACAGAAATAAATCAGCATATGCGCTGAAAGACTCTGCTTTTATCTTAGCCGATTTCATACAGTTATATTTCTCAATTTCCTATACGGAGTTTAATTGCTTCATGGTGTCTATCAGGCACAGCAATACACACATTCCCAGTCAAAGTAGTGCAAGGATCCCACATGCTCTGCATGCTCCTTTACCAAACAACTTCTCCGCAGAATTTCCTCCTCCTCCAACCTACCAGCCTTCCACCAAAGCCATTATATAAAAGCGCTGGAAAGGTTATAGCCCCTCAGTAAATCGGGGGGGGGGGGGGGGGGAGAATCACAGGATGCGGTCGCGGAGCACGGAGCATGCTCAGAAAAGCCACTAATCCCCTTTTATTAGCGCAAGGCAAGAGGTAACCAGCGGTCAAATCCCGCTACGGGCGGCGGACCACAAACCCGCTGCCTCCCCATACCGGGTACCGGCAACCCGGTACCGGACACCCCAGCCTCGGCTTTCCGTGGGCCCCAGCGCCGCAGACCCCCGACCCCCCCCACCCCGCGCACCGCGGCCCCGCTCCGCTCCCCTCCGCCGCCCCGCGCCGGCTCCCGGCTGCCGCCGCCGCCGCCGCCCGCACCGGAGCCCCGCCACGGGCGGAGAGCGCCTTACCGAAGCGGTGCCGGCGGAGAAAGCCGCCATCAGACATGCCATGTGCCCGTCGCCCGCCGGCGGCAGCGCTCGCTCCCCGCCTGCGCCCGCCCGTGCCGGCTGCGAGGGGCGGGCGCGGGGAGCGGCCTCGGCCTCCGCCGCCGGGGGGGGAGAGGGGGGCACCGCCTCTGCCCCGGCCCGGGGCTGCCCCCCCGCCCCCGCCTTTGCCTTTGCCTTTGGCGGGGGCCCTGGTTCGCAACCGCAGCTCCCTCGCACGTCCCGCTGCCTTTCCTCCCGGGTGACCGGCGTTTTCTCACCGCCCGCCCCTGTGGAGACACTTCTCAGACGCTTCTCCGGGGGAACCGGACGCTGGAAACGGCTCGTCCAGACGCCCTCAGGGCGCGCGGAGAGGCGCCGAGCGCTGTTTCATCGCTCATAACGGGTGCTTCTGCACGAGGTCCCAGAAGGGGATGCGGCTCCTTCCCCGAGGAGACAGGCTACCCGAGTACCACCGAATTACACCGCATGCCAGCTCTCGCTTTGGCTCTTCCGGCCCTGGGACCGGCAGCCTAAACCACAAATCACAAGCAATTGATACGTAAACCAAGCAAGACGTTGTGGGTCAGAAATGGGAGAAAAAAGTCTGCCCAAAAGTGACAGCGAGTTTCCTTCTTTCTTTATTTATTTTTCTTTTTTTCCTACGTTTCACTAAGGTCCTGTGATATTGAGTACAGTGAAGGACAGAGAGCTTGAAGCAAGCCTGCACCGGATACTTGCCCATCAAGCACAGTGCATGGCATTCACAGAGGTGTGTTTGCACTGCAGACTTGGAGATCCCCCTTTACGTTTTAAGTTGACTTAGGTTAGCCTTGCTACCCCGTGGCCGAAAGCTCTACCCAGTCAGGTTACCGTGCCAAACAGCTAGCTACCAACATATCTGCCATCATTCTCCTGTAGCTTTGTAGTGGCCATAGAGCTCAATGCTGATGTTAGACTGTCACTAACGTCCCCTTTAATTGCTTTGAAGCAAGCTTGGGTATTTCTGCACAGATTTCGGAGTCACGATAATCTAAGTCATGCTTTCCTCAAAGGTTCCTGTGATAGTCAAGGTCTTGGGTAATACACGTGCAGGACTGAGAAAAAGAAGTTTCCAAGTGCAGTCCTGTCTCTCTCGCTTACCTGATGTTTCGTCAAGGGGCTTTTTCACGATGCACAGGCACTCCATAACATCTATGTAAACTTCTCTACATTATGTTCTTAGTGAACAACTATCTGCAAAAAGCATGAGATTCTTTACTCTCAGTTAACCTCTCAATCTACTTCATGCTTACTGTGCACAAGTGGCTTGGGTAAATCCCCATAATCACTTGCGCTCAAGTAATTTCCTTGTACAGAAAAGCCCAAGGAGCATAGTTATACAGCATTCAAACACTGATAGTATACTCTAGATACAGTCAAGTAGGTTTTAAACTAGGTAACATAGTGGCAGACAGAGTAGCTGGGGTATCACTGCAGCCTGTAAATTTAGCTGAGCATTAATCACAGAATCACACAATGGTTGAGGTTGGAAGGGACCTCTGGAGAGCATCTAGTCCAATGTGCTCCACCTAGAGCACATTGCCCAGGACTATGTCCAGACAGCTTTTGATTATCTCCAGCAAAGGAGGCTCCACAACCTCTCTGGGCAACCTGTGCCAGTGCTCAGTTACCCTCACAGGAAAGAAGTTTTTCTTCATGTTGAGATAGAGCTTCCTGTGTTTCAGTTGGTGCCCCTTGCCTCTTGTTGTATCACTGGGCTCCACTGAAAAGAGTCTGGCCCTATCCTCTTGACACCCTCCCTTCAGACATTTATACACCTTGATCAGATCCCTCTTCCGTCTTCTCTTCTCCAGGCCGAACAGGACCAGCTTGCACCGTACACGAGCTGCTCCAGTCTCTTCATCATCTTAGTGGCCCTTTGCTGGACTCAGTCCAGTAGCTCTGTGTCTCTCTTGTACTGGGGAGCCCAGAACTGGACACAGAACTCCAGAGGTGGCCTCCCCAGGGCTGAGGAGAGGGGCAGGATCACCTCCCTCCACCTGCTGGCAACACTCTGCCTAATGCACCCCAGGATCCCATTGGCCTTCTTGGCCACAAGGCCACGTTGCTGGCTCATGCTTTACTTGTTATCCACCAGGACTCCCAGGTCCTTCTCTGCAAAGCTTGTCTTCAGCAGGTCAGCCCCCAGCATGCAGTGGTCCGTGGGGTTATTCCTGCCTAGGTGCAGGACCCTGCACTTGCCTTGGTTGAACCTCATGAGGTTCCTCTCTGCCCAGCTCTCCAGCCTCTCCAGGTCCCTCTGAATGGCAGCAGAGCCCTCGGTGTATTAGCCACTCCCCCCAGTTTTGTATCATCAGTAAACTTGCTGAGGGTGCACTCTGTGCCTTCCTCCAGGTCATCGATGAATACGTTGAACAAAATTGGACCTAGAATCCTCCTTTTGAATTGATTTTGCAGCATCTGATGAGCTCTGCTTGTCATTCATAGAATATGGCTATTACCCAAGCCATCACCGAGTTGGATATAGCCGCAGCGTAGACATACCCCATTGTGTTTGGCTTTACAAACATGGTATAATCATGTCCAAATACCCACTGACCTTGCTTTCCACATGTTCTGAGATTCCCTTTGCAACCCTCTGGAAGCATTAGAAAGGGTAAAAAGAGGCATAAATTGTAGCAGGGTTCTGGGAATTGGATTCAACATGTCTACAAAGCATTTTATACATGAGTTCATAATCCATTAGGAGTCTTCGGAGCGGGAGGTTGTTGTAATACTTGGCATTCACGTAGCATTGTACAGACACTGAGGTAATCTGCAGAAAGCCCCTGGAAGATAGGTAAATATTTTATCCTTTCATAGTGGGGGAGCAAAGTTTACATCCAGCTACGCGACACTCCTGGAGCAGGACTGCTGCTAGGCACTTTTGAACATCTGCACCAGGTCAGAACAACGGCCCGTAGCTCACAGTAGCTCACAGGCTGCTGACAGGGGCCAAAAATTGGACACTCAAAGAAGAGCATAGGCACAGGACCCTTATGTATCAGACTTCTCTCTAGTCTCCCAGGCTACAGACGTTTTTGGCTCAAGGACTTCCTGACACAGTAGTAGCTCTTGAGTATTCGAATAACCCTCAGTAGACCTCTCTTCTGTTAATTTGTCCGGACTTCCCCTTGAACACGTGAACTTTTACCATCCACTGCATCCTATGGCCAAGGAACAGAGCACTGAAGCTCATTGCTACTAATCTTGGATGCAGCCAGTAGATATTGCAGAATGTAACTCATGTATTGGGGGAAAAAATCTCTACCTACCCTGGAGCACCAGACGAAACATGGGCCCATCCAGAAGTCCTAGCTGAAGACTTGAAATATGTTTGAGAAGAAATTTGAGGAATGATTATCTCCTAATATCAGAAATAAAAAGAAATTACAAAGCACTACTCCAGTGAGGGTCTAAGGTTTTAATTACCCTGATTTGGAGCACTTCTCTGTAGCACCTAATATTTATTTCAGTTTGTCTCCTTATTTTCCCTTAGAAAAACTGAGAGGCTGTATTATTTCCCTACAAGACCTCAAAAGAGCTGTGAAATACTACTGTATATTTTTAAGGCGTTTTTAGGGTTAACAAACTACTTAAGGACATCACATATTTTAACTGTCAAGTAGAATGAGAGAAAGAGCATAAGATACCCCGATACCGGTGCATGTGCAACACAGACCCAGCACAATGCTTGTTTTCCTCCATATCAACTTCTTTAAGGCTCAGGGAGAAGCAAGCGAAAAAATAAAGGCTGTAACAAAACTGAAATTTACAGTACTGAAATCTGCTGCACAAACAAAAGTTTTAACTCAGTCTATAAGCAGCTTATGGTACTAAGGGCTGAAGTGCACCTTTGATGAAATAGTCCTGCATGGAAAGGTATGCATAGCCTGTCACCTTCAGGGCCCCCGTGTGCTGCCCATCTGGGCTAGCACAGCGTAGCCATGTGGCTCATCTTTGTGCCTCCTCGTTCACAGACCAACAGTATATAACCAGTAGCATTGCACCATGTTTGTGTGATATTATATGCCCTTGATCAAAAAAGCGGTATCTTTCTTACCAGTATCATGGCTAAAGTAAAAGAGAGTGGGCTCAGATCGTGTATTTGCTGCCTTACCTTTAACCGTGTACATGAAAACTACCATTCACTGTTAGAGGTGACACAAGGACACAAACCCTCTTCAGGTTAGGCATAATATGAGGACAGCTGATGGCTTGATCCTGCAGTCTTTCCTCAGGCAGTACTCATGTTAACTTTCACAGGAATTTTGCCTGCGCGTGTTTAGACCCTGAGGATTTGTTTTTTCACTGTGGCTGCAGTATCAGTATCTCACAGAACTTCTTGTAAAAACCACTGAGACATGAAACAGGCTGTGTGAAATCAAATTCTGTTTGGTATCTATTTTGATATCGCACAGGGAAAAAAAATGATTACATAAGATGAAGCATGCTAAAAATAGCAGTCTCCTGCATTTCTACGTTCCCTCATTAACTCTTCCATTAACTTTACAGGTGATCCCCTGGTACCTGCAGACACAAAAGATCAAGAACACAACTCTGGGAAAAAAAAAAAAGAGAGAGAGAAAGAGAGGGGGAGAGAGAGAAAAGCACATTAAAAAAAAATCCAGGCCAAAACAGGGAAGCTACAAATGAAGGTGAAGACAAGCAGGCAGGGACAAAACTCTGATTCCTAAAATAGATGAGGAAATAGTAGTAGCTTCCAGTCTTTACAGCAGGGTAAACATTACAGACAGTAGCTTGGTGCAACCCACAGGACAGAAAAAGGACATCACAAGAAGAAATGAAGAGGGAAGGGCAGGGCAAAGTAGAAATTTACGGAAGGCAGGAGAGGGTAGATTTACAGCACAGTCATGGGAGTAATTTTAGTTTTGCATGGAGACACCAGAGCTATCAATACAAGAACTAGTTCACACATAGGAGCAGTCTAACATAGAGAAGTACAGACCCAACATGAACGTATTTAACTGCTGAGATATAACATGCAGGAAAAGTTCCACTAAGAAGTCTGGAAGAGGCAGATGAGAAAAAGAAAGTATTAAATACAAAAAGCAAAATATTTCAGATGGAATTTCCATTTTAAAAAAAAGCCTTAACTGAAACTATCTGTAACTTGCTGTTAATTTTAACTGGTCTGGGCAGAGTTTAAGGAATTCTGAGATAATGTTTTAAGGAGTCTGAGAAAAATGTCCAGTATTTCTTTTTAACATTTAGCAAAGAAAAATATCTGGGATTTTCATTTCAGAACTATGTCTCTAAATCTACCTAAAAAGTCAAAGAATCTGAGAGCATAAAGAAACATATCCCTCTATGAGATGCTCATGTGATTACTGACCTAAATTAAAACCCAACAGCAACAGTTTTTCTGAAATAAATATCATTTTGCCATTTGAAAATATACATTGTTTTGTATGGTTTCTAAAGTATGTTTTGTCCTTTCCTATCCCCTGTCCCAATTATACTCATAGATCTCGTGAAGTAGGAGAGGGGAGAGTATTGGTAGGTTTGAACAGCCTAAAGGTGAAGTTGAGAGAAAACTTACAGTCTGATCCTGTGAAAGGGTTAAGAGCCTTGATTTGCAGCAACTATTAGCCAACAGGTTTTTTTAAAATAAAAGAGCTTTAATAAAAAAAGCACAGAAGAGGAAAGCAGAATGAAAAAGAATTCAAAGTCTTACTGAAAGAAAGATATGTTAAAAAGATGCTGTTTTCTATTTAAGTGCACATGTGAAAGGACTTGAAAAAACATCAACATACATATTGCTTTCAGGTGCTACATCATCCATCAGTGAACTTTATTTTACTACCAGGAAGTTATTAGGACCTTTGCACCTAGAACTGAACTAAAAAAACCTGTTCCAGTATTTTTTGGCAACAGGCTGGAAATCTGAAGCGGGATCTTACTAAAATACAGTGAAGCCCTGATTTAGAGCAGCATTTTCTTCTCCCACCCTGTTGTTTACCTTTCCTATTTATTGGAACAACAATAAAATTCCCTCTCATTTTTTTGTCATGTCTTTTTGTACGTGACATTAATACTTCCCTACCTATACCGGAAATACCCGCATAATGCCATTTGAGAAGAATGCAATCAGTCAGTTTAAACAGATCCATTTAATATTGAAGAACTTACTCAGTCATTCCTTTCATGTTAGGTATACTCTGTATAATGGGTGGGATTCATCTCTCTAATTTTAGCTGCCTGGAAAATTGGTATCTAAGCTAGTCATGCAGGTTCTCTTACAGTTAGTGGAGAAACATGAGCACACCTAAAGGAAAATTCAGCCTTCGCTTCTTAAACATTTACCCTGAATTGTAGTGAGTTGGCTGCCGGAAGCATCTTGGCTTCCCTATTGACTCTGGAGGGCTCTGGACTCCTAACCTGGAATAGCCATCCGGCTCATAAATGGCCAGTGTCAGAAATGGATACTACCCAAGATGTATTCTTTCTCCACTTTTGTCTTCCAACTAATATTTTCAGGAATAGCATAAGAGGTTTTTTGTATTTATTTTATTTGCTATTTTGTCCCTGTTTTTTCACCTGGTACTCAACAGCCCTCTTCTGAAATTCAACGGCAAGAAATTCAAGAGCAAAACAGCCACTACTTTCTTACCAGTTTTGGTTGCAATTCACTTCTGTGGCTACTGCCTAATGTACTGATGGGAATCAGTAGGGCTTACAGCACTCACTTTGATACAAAGAGGTTATTTGTGTGAGTATTTTGGCTCCAGTAAGCTGACTGAGAGTGATAACTCTGAAACAAAGTAGGTGCAATGTATTGGCTCAGCTCTGCAGAAGATGTTGGTCCATTAGTCCGTGTCTAAGTCTTATTAGTCTGTACCTGAGTAGCCCGCAGTTACCATAGCCAGCTGATCCCAAGGCATGTCAGGAGAAAGAAAACGCATCATCATTCTTCTTGCTCAAAAAAATAGAGTTATTTTGCCACAGACTGAGCATAATTTATATGAACCCACTACTTTCAGTTGGCGGCAACATGGCATACTTGCAGCGAATTTACTTTCCCTGAGTTATCATGAGAGAAGAAATAGCAAAGTTTTCTGTCTCCCATACATCATGCCGGAAGCAGATGAGGGCTGACTATCTCGAGGGAAAAAGTCTCCAGCAGAGGTTATTTCAGACATATCTCGACAGGGCTACAGCATTGCCCGATATGGCCACCCCGCTAAATGGGAGTGGGATAAGAAGGGGGTTATCCAAGCAGCCAGTGTGCTCTTGGTGAGGGCATGAGCTCCAAACTCATACAAAGGAGCAGCTGTAGCCCCTCACATTGCTGGCAACCATCATCTTCCTTTTGGCAAGTTTGGTGCAGTGGACTGTGTCCTGGATCACATTCTCTAAAAAGACCTTCAGGACCCTACATGTTTCCTTGGAAGCTGGACCAAGACAGGTTTCATGCCCTTGTGCTCAGCCAGGAGGCAAAGCAACCTGCCTCCCTGTGGCCTGGATGTTGTCTCAAGAAACCCTCCATGATGCTTAGCACCCCGTTCTCCGAGGCGCATACCCACCCTCATCTTAACAAGACATGCCAACACAGTGCTCAGACCAATAGCCAGAAATCACAACTAAGAATAGGTGGATTTTAGGCATCATGTCTCCTCAGACTGCACCCTCCAAGGTGGGCACCACAGACTGTAGCCTCAGGGTTTGGGCATGAGGGAGTAAGTGATAGTGCTCACACAGTAATGGCCAAGGGCAAAAACGTTAGTAACCCTGTCATGAGCAGATTAGATGAAGAAAATACCCTCACAGTCTGTTGAAAAGGCTGTAGGGTCAATTCACGGGGCAACTTGAGAGGTAGACGTAGTGCCAAGGCTCTCCTGAAACTCTCTTCACCAACTTAAGCCCCCTGCACAATGCCTAAGGAGAGCATTAGGGACTTGGGAAAAGGTTGCACAAAAAGTTAGGCAGAAGGGAATACTGAGGAAAGACTCATGCCTCAGGACTTGGGCTTAGTCTCTGAAAGCTGTTCAGCTGTTTCCAAAGGAGATTCTCAGCAATGACCCAACTCATGTTTTTCTCACAGAAAGCTGCAAAGAGCACTTATCCCATTACTGCTACTGAGCACTCATCTTGGAGCTGAAAAGCAAATTTCAAATTCAATTCCTGCTCAGTTTCAAGAAAGGTCTTGGACATGCCAGTTGGGGCAGAACAGGGTTTGAGTCATGGAAATTAAGTATTCTACAGAACAGGCATTTGGCATCTCTCCCCTTGCAGTTCTACCTTGAAAATGTAATCAGACATTAACTAGGGAAGGGACCTGAACTTGGCCCTGAGACATTGCACCGTGATTTCTGTGTAAAATGGAACAACTCAAGAAGTCAGGAAATTCATCCCAAAATAATACTGCCTTTCTACAAGGGACAGGACACTTGGATTCACAGTCCCTGCTCCAGATTAAGGGCAGCAGCTATTCTACTTGGCAGAAAAGCACTCTAACCATCCACACCCTAAGGAAAAATAGTCCGTTTCCCAGCTCTGTCTGCCTCAGATGGTTTTGTACATGACCGGCAGTAGAAGTTCAGCTGATCTGGGATTTTAGAATCTTTCTGATAGATATGAGACTTTGCAAAAATACTTTGATTATTCCACATGGCCATGCCATCTGGCACATCTTCCAAGATCATTTTAGAAGTGACATAAAGCTCCCTCCATGCTCCATACAGATATATAAATTTATTTCCTGCAGTACTGAAAACCCTGAGAGATAATGAGTGTAACTCCCAGGCAACAAAACTGTCTGCTGGCATCTCAGTCTTATAGAAGAAATTTCACGTTCTGCTTTAACTCGGAAAAAAGCTACTAAAACCCTCAAAAGTGTATAGTTACCAACTATGTGTAGGAAGTTGTCTCACTTGCTCCTTCCATTAACCCACACGAGATTGACAGGGAAACAAAGAACCAACACACTTATATCACCCAGCTAACAGGACCCCAGGCAGAAAGCAGCATAGCAGGAGCTGGTAAACTTAATATATGCTTATTTGCTTGTTACATATGTTTGAGAACACTTTTGTTCAAAATCACATCCAGGAACAAGACGTAAGTGTGACACACTCTGTAAAAGGTGCCTGGTCAGAGGGTAGCCTCACAAAGCAGCAGAACTGTCATTACCTGCAGGGGACCCAAACTGCAGACCCTGAACTACACTTACAGTTGTTATGGTTATCAGAGTGAGCCATACCCTGGAAAGATGAGCTCATCGGAGTCTGCCCTGGCACAGCTAATAGAGGCTTGAGGGAGGTGCACTTGAGACCCACAAATAATCTGGAACTATCACTAACCTCATCTCCATAACATTCAGTAGTGCCTGATTTCCTTGGTCAGTCCAGCTTCCTAGGTATCACTGGCTGATATGAAAGCCTTTCATAATGGGCCTTTCCTAATTCACACTTACTGGCCACAAATAGACTGATAAATGTCAGATTAAGAGGGCAGATCTGCTAGTCTGATACACTGTATATCACAAGTCCTTCAGTCATTCTCAGTTACGCTATGTAGGAGTCAGTACTGTTTGACTCTCTTCTTGACAGGTATTTTGGCTTGATTTGACAATATCACAGGAGAGGGAATGTTGTCTTTGATAGCTTATACCACTGGTTTATCATTCACTGTAAAACACTTTGTAGAGTAATTCGTTGTCTACCTCAGATGCCAACTATTTGTTCACCTATATAATTAATTTAAAAAGCCCTTTACAACTTGGTATGCCTCCCTCCTCCAGTCCCGAAAAGACACTTAGGTAGAATAATCAAATGACATCCCATCTTGTTTTTGGTAAGCTAAGCAGACTGAACTCTTTAGGTCTCTCTGTAAGGCAGTTTCTGCAGCCATCTAATCATTTGTGGCTCTTTCTATACCTGTTCAGCCTCTCCTTAAAGCAGTTGATGCAAAAACTTGATGCAGCATTCCAGCATCAATCCCACTAATGCCATATACAGAGTTAACATCACCTTACTTCTGCCCTGCTTATGCACTGTTAATCCAAGTATCCCATTAACTGTTTTTGGCCACAGCATAACTGTGGGAGCTCATGCTGACTTGCTTATCCTTCTATTGCCAAACCCTTTTCTGAGTCCATTCCTTCCAGGATACAATGTCCTATTCTGTAGGTTTGACCTTCATTCCTTATTCCTAAAAGTGTATCTGTGCAGTCGACTACTTAAATAAACTTCACTTAAGTGGGTCGAGCTTATCAAGAAGTCAGATTTGTTGTGTGCAACAGTTCTAACTTCTTTATTTACCATTCTGCATAAGTCACACATCTTAATCAGTCAAAGAGTTATATTTACTTCCGAATCACTGATGCAAATATTTAATCACTTCATGGCTAAGACTATCACCAGTGGAATCTTAATCAAAACATGCTCATTAGGAGTCTCCCTAGTGCTGACTGTTTTGAAGTAAGTTAGTTAATCAGTTCCTAAACTCTTTAGCTTATGCTATGATATTGCACAGTATTGTACAGAGTCTCATAGGATACTAAGTTAATCCTCACAAGAATGTAACGGTATCACATATAAGCAGGCATATAGTTTAATAAATCAGGTTGGTACCTGCTCACAGAAAGGGGAGCCATGATCTGGAAAAGACAGACTGAGAAAAGGACAATCTTCTCAAAGCATGGTATCACATACCATGTTTGATTACATAATTCATTATTAAAGTCATTTATTATATTGTCTTGGGCTGGCATCAGGCTCCCCAGCCTAATCCAGCCATTGCTGTGGCCTTTTCTGAGTTCTGGTGCAACATTTGCATTAAATTCCCCGAGGTCCCAGCTTTGTTCAAAGTGGTCAGCATTCTCTGTAGAGATCTTTCTAGGAATATGAATGTAAATTATCCGGGCTAGCGACTTAAAAGTTTAGTCCCAGCAAATGCTATGCAGAATCCTCCTCAGTCCTAAGGGCTTGGAAAGTACTTCTTCGTCTTTACTGATCCACTCATGCCATGCAATTCTTTTCCAAATATTGAGTAGAAATATTTATTAACTTAATCTGCTCTTTTCTTTAGTGCTGTCAGCCATTTTGGGTTGGTAGTGGGTCTGTACCATATAAAGAGCGCTGCTGGAACCCTTCTCTTGTTGTCCAGCTTGGATATATCCATATATGGTATATATGATGGCAGACCGTCATCAATGACCCCTCACCAACCACCAGCTTCCACTCCAATGAGACCCAAAATATCAAGTTACCCTATGCTGGGTGCAGTATTTTGCAGTGTTACCAAAAGGATATTTTGTAAAACTCCAGCTATTGTTCACCACTGACTATCACGGAATCCTGCACATCTCCCACATTAAAATCTTTCTACTTTTTTTTCCACCAATGTGCACTCTGTGTATTGTGGAAAAGTAAGCCTCCTTTAAAAAAAAGAAATCAGATCTACTTTGCACATCATCTGTGTGTGCACTGGTGACATCTGGAGTTTCCAGATGTAAAGCAGCCCTTGGTGAGAAGCTCCATGCAACCATGTACGCATACACTCATGGTATCACATACGCACAGTGAAGGCAGCAGGATGTGCCATTAAGAACAGCAAGACCACACACCTGGGCATCTTGAACAAACATAGTAATTCCCTCAAACCCTGCTCAGACAACTTTTCGGAGTAGAAGAGGATGTGCCTGAGGCATGTAATATAAGGTAACCGCACAGCAAGTGGAACTGTTTCAGTGTCTTTTTATTCAAAATATCCTTCTGGTTTTGTAGCACCCGACTAGCTTTTTGATTGGAAAGGGACATGAAGAGGAGTAGAGAGTTGGGGCGAGAAGGCTAAAAAAGAGCCTAGTTCTGTGAAAAACCTTCAGGTAGGTCACAGATGGAAGTTTTCATTTCCTGGCTCCCCACCAGCCTATCTGGCCCAGTGTGCTGCAGGCTAGCCCCTGTAGCCTCCCGAACCAGGGCCTGAACACGTTCACAGCAAAATAAGCAGGTTCCTGCAGACTCATTTGACGTTGGCAATTTTCTCCTGCAGTGGTTTTGGTCTGAAAAGTGACGACCAATTCTACACTTTGAGTCTGTGTCAGAGTAGTTCTAAAACCGAATAGCCATTTCTCTCTCTTTTAAGCCCCTCACCTCCCCCAGCTCTTTTAAGACCTGAGTAGTCAACTGAAAAAAAAAACAAAACTAAAAATGGCATGTGTAATCTTAATGAAAGAATGACTAATTAAAGTCATTATGAAATAATTACAAACTGCATGGTACAATGTAGAGAATGAAAAAGGAGAATGTTCCCAGCTACCATGGAGAAATCATTTAATAAAAGAGAATGAGACAATTGTGATACAAGCTGTAAGACAAAGCAGGAAACCTTCCTCAGATTTAAGATATCAATCATTTCTGACATCGTACAAGCAGAATGAAGTCAGATTACTCTTTACAGTGACCTGAGAGCCTCCTTGGTTAGGCTTTTTGGGCTGTGATAGTCTAGACCATATTTTCCTGTAAGCGAACTGTAAGTATGCCTCGCACACATTCTCACTATCATGTTACAAAAGCCATTAAGGACAACCCAGCAAATATCAAGTTATTTTAGTGCATCAGGTTCCAGTTCCTAGGGTGAGACCAAACAATGCAAAGCAAACGGAGTTTTCAAGCATAGCACAAGCTGGAAATTCTCTCTCACTTCTAACTAAGATTTTCAGCACTTTTTGCTAGAATTAAGGAGATTGCATGTAGACCACACTCATTATAAGCAACAGGCCAACTCCAAGGCCCCATGCCATGCAAAATATAAAAGAAGAGGAGGAGGGTTTTATTCACTTTTCATTACATTGTCAGAGGAGACATCCACTGCTGCCAGCTTGCTTGCCTGAGACAGGCAGGTTGCTAGCAGAGAGAAGCAGAACAGGCATCTGCTGCCAGGCTTGCACAGCAATAACATGTCGCTGCTCCCTCGCTGCTCCGAGAGTCCATGCAGTAGGCACAATGACTTTGCAAGGCTGGGTGGTGATGGGTCCTGAGGGACTGAAGCAGTCACTATTCTCCTTCACTTGCTGCCTTAGCTCCAGCAACATGCATTGACAAATCCTCAAGAGTTAGCATAAAAGGAGTTTTCAGCTTATCCTTGCTTTAATCCTTTCTTTCTCTCCTCCCCGCCCCTGCTACATAATCCTCACACACACGCACCTTTTTTAGGTTCTGCCCAGTCTTGCTGACACATATAATCTGCCTGCAGCTCTGCATGCAGGCTGCACTGGACGGGAAGCAGCAGCACTGTGCTGGAGACAAGCACACTTGCAACAGCACACTGGTGCGGCAGCGCATCCCCTCTGACACATGTGAGATGGGGTGAAGATGCATGCCTGTCCTGACGCGCAAGGTGAGAGGTGTACGGGATGGAAAGATGCAAGGGCTGTGTATCCTACCCTCCACCCCTGTTAGTAAGTCCACCTTCCCAGTTATACTTGAAACCAAGAGGAAAGAAAAGATGCTGGTCATGAACACTACAGTGGTAAGCAAGCCCTGTGAGCCATTAGTGGCCAAGTCCTAGAGAAGAAGAGTAAAATCTTCTTGTACCAGCCATGCCCCTGCAGAACCACAGGCTTTGCAATCAGGTGTTATGGCTGCTGAATGCCCCACGCTTGCATAAATTGCTGCTTTTTCTCCATAATCCACTACAATATCCTGCTTAGGCTTGTAATGCCCCCGACCTGCTGACCCACCATGCCAGGCCTTGCTGTGAGGGACGAGCTGGTACCTTCTCTTGAGGTATGATAGCTGGCAGGATGAGGGGGTCTTCTGATCACATACAGCCATCTTATAATGCAGATGTCTATGAGTTACTGTTGCTCTAGGTTTCCTTCATAGATAAGGGAGAGAAACAGGCATTTCTGGGTGATTTTGTCTCATCTGAAGTAGACATCTAGATAGAGGAGATGAATCATGGCCTGAAGGTGCCGGTTCCTCTCCGCTGACAGCAGAGAACAACTCAAGGCAAGATGAATGCCCTCATGCCTGAACAACTTCATGCAGTAGAAACCGCCGTGTTTCTGGAGCAAGTGAAGCTGTAGTCCCTCAGGAAAGGTGCCCTCCTCCACCACAGCCCTGTTCCTGAGCCCCCCTGGCCCGGGGTCAGCTGCTCCCTGTGAGCTCACTTGCCCTTGCCACCTCCCCCTACACCCTAGCCCCAGTGAGCCCCTCACAGCTTTCCTGTGCCTCCTGCCCGCCAGCATATCACAGGAGACATCACCTCGCTTCATTGTTTTCACCAAACGAGGCAACCCATCCAGCCCACCCCAATGAAACCAGTTGCACCCAGGCGAGAGTGGGGTGGGAGCAAGACAGCGGGGCAGCTTTCATCCCTGTTAAACAAAAGCAAAAGCATACGTGTGGAAAGGCAGAAAAGAGAGCAGAGAGATTATACCATCCATCCCTTTGGCCCTGTGGAACTGTTTCTAGTGCAAGGCTATAGGGTTACAGCATATTACTGTGCTTCCTGGTCATTGGTCTCCCTTTGCCCTATAGGCTCAGCAACACCCCATCGACAAGCCTGAGGCAAACAACCTCATGCCTCATGATGTCTCATATTACCAATTACACATCATTACCTCCCTTGCTTTTTTTGTTCCATGGGTGACTTCAGTGAAACCACCCAAGGATTTAGTTTCTGTTCAGCAGAAGTGAAGGAAGCTAGGTCTTTTCCTCAAATGCTAATTAAGATTTAAAAACTAATGAGCAACATTCTGACTATGCTATTTGTTACTCAAAGAGCAAACTAGCTTGCTGATAGCCTGGCACTCTGCAGCTATCCATTTCCTTAGATAGGAGGAATGATTAAATATATGAAATGACCTTAATGATAGTTAAGTGACACTTGGAATATCAGACTTCTTAATTAGGTGAGAGCTAATACGTAATTACATTTTTGATTTATAGAGTGCTTTTTACACAGATAGCTTGGCCATGCTCTTAAAATTGTATCTTTTTAACAGTAATTTACTTAAAGTTGCTGTTGCAGCGAACCCAGCATAAAAATCACCATGAGAAACAGCAGTAATGATGAAGAGCCCACACAGTTGCACAAGGCTTCTGAGTGTGAGAATGGAAATCAAATTAAGATTTTGAACGTGCACTTGATGTGCAATTAATCTTTTAATCAGAAGAGTAGGATGTTTATTACTGTAATGAGCTGCTATCAATACCAGACCACAGTGACAATGGGTTAGCGATTCTCACTGCCAAAACAGCAGTGGCCAAATCCAACAAGCACATCAGTCCCCTACCTCAGCTGCCAGTGACTGCTCCTTGCTTCCTGACTATTGCACGAGGTTCACATGTTGCAGAAGTGCAGTCCGCTGCTCTCCTCTCACCTTGTGCCAACCCAGAACAAACGAAAGAAAGCAGAAAAAGGAGTGGAAGAAGTAAGTCCAACCCTTTTTCTTTTAATGTTTTCATAGATTTCAGGGCCAAGTTTTAAAATAGTACTTAGGCACTTAAGGAGACAGGTAAGATCACAGTGAGATACCCACGGACACCTTTGTCCATTTCTTCTTCTGACTAATTCCACCAAGGGCTTAGCCACATACATGCGTAACTAGAGAGCTACATGGGTCTCTGTGTCTAGAGTAGACAGACCACAGAGTCTGCTTGCATTGCATGGCCAAGGTGACCTATTGGCAGCAGAGGTACCTACAGCCTTGCCAGCACCTCTTTGCTCTATGTCACCTCTTCAGAGGTGCTGGACCTTACTCGTTTCTCCTGTCTCTCTGGCTCTTGGGGGGAATATCTGAGATAAGGGCAACTGGGTTGCAAAGAGGGACTTTGAGTCACCAGATTGTTCTAACCCCTCTCTCTAATTTAGCTTGTACAGGCAGCTTTACCAGCAATACGCATATCATTTAGAAAAAGGATTTATTGAGATTGCAGGTGGCATCTCTCACTTTGCAGGGAGCAACCAGAGCCTTGCATGCTTTCTCATATGCTGCACTTCCAGCAAGTCTGTGTCTCCTGGGTTTGTGGAGCTCAGCAAAGACAGCCTCCCTCCTCCCCTTTGAGTCACCTGCCTGCCACATCTACGTGTGACTGGCATATGGGAGCAGAGAAAAGACAAGTGCCTGTGTGCACACAAGTGGGCTTAGGGCTTCTGATTCCATCTGCAGGCCATCACCATAGGCAGGCCACCCCTATCCTGTCTTCACACACTGAAAAAGAACACACTTGGATGGCATTAAGACAGGACTCAACCTTGCTTAAGCATTGGAAAGGCCACTTAAAGGGGAGTAAGCTTCCAGCCTGCCCTGTCCCTGAGACTGAAGCAGTAATTCAGGAATTAAAGATTTTAGTACCAACAGGTCCAGGAGCAGCTGATACAGGTACAGTGAGCACCATCTGGTGGACAATAGTGCACAATGCTGTATTTCTTGGTTTGACACTTTCATAAACCTGATGGTTTTCTGTCTGTGTCCAATCAAGGTATTTTTAAGATTTTCAAAAGTGTCAAACTAATCCCGTGTGACCCTAAAAACAAAACCTTTCCTTGCAAAGGAAGTAGTTGAGAATAGGGAATAATTGTTACTGCAATAGCTTTGAAGTTGCCTCCCCCCTTTTTAATTAGCATTGCAGGTTTTTTTACATTGATTGCCTGACAGTGCCTGACTGTGGGATCGTACAGCCGCACTGACTCAGTGCAAGAACATAAATCAAATGGGAAGAGCACAAAATACAGAAAAGTAAGACTGAACTGAGACTGAGTGATCTGAGTGGTCACCCAGCCAATGCCTGGATCCTGTGGCAGCACCAAGTCCACCTGAAAGCACCTTGACTTGCCTAGGATCCTATCTATCTATCTAACCTGTATTAATGTTGCTATCAGCACAGGATCATGGAGTGCTTAGAACAAGGCATTTAAAATACCAGTAATTGAAGCTTTCTTTGAATAAAAACATCCATTTTTGCTATGTTACCTAGCGTGATTTTAAGTATATCTAAAAATGCTAAGATCAGGTCTCCCCAAGACAGCAAGAGGCACTAGGGAAAGATGTGACCCAGGCCATACCCTAGAGAAGAACTTTGGCAGCTCTGGGCAGACTTTTTAACCAGGACCATGAGAAAGCCAGCTGGGTACAAACACAAAATCCTAGTTTCTCTGTGAGCTTGCTACCTACAAACTGAGCACAGCCCTGCAGAAACTGAGCACAACCCTGTACTTCTTGACTGTTTGAAGACAGAGTCCTTAATGAACCAATTAACACTGGAGACAATTGACAGATGGGCATGTTTGTATAGCAAAGGTGTTTTCAGAAGCAGTGCTACTCTGCTCTGCTTCTAGAGTGGAAAGTGAGTTTCTGGTAGGCAGATGCACCAGCTTGATCCAGTCAGTGACAGGTAAACAGATATGTTATTGATTCACGACCCCAGAACGCCATGTCCTGGGATAACTCAGCTCTCGTAAAAATGATGCAAGTTTGGTTGGTTTACCAGTACTAATATTTCTGTTGCTTGATTATTCCATGTTACAAAATCAGCTTGCACTTATTTTTTCAGGGCAAAGGAGCAAATAGCTGTGTGATGACCCTGATATCCAGTGCATGCTTTCTCGCACCAGCTGCCAAGGTCATACCCAGACCCAAATCCTGCAGCTCATGCCATTTTTCCAGGCCATGCTGAGTGCACGCACTAAGGCTCTGCTCTCCTAGGGCCTTAAGCCACTATATACTTAGAGTATCCAGAAGTCCCATAGCATTTTCATGCAGTTTCAGAAGCAAGAAGAAGTAAGCTTTGGTAAGTCAGTAAGGACCACTGAAATCACTGAAGCTAAGCTATTGACTTATACCAGCTGCAGATTTGACCCTTCTAGCCCTGTCTTGTCTAACTTTAAACTGAATACACATCTACTTCATCACATGGCAGAGCCAGCTCTCTGCAGAGGGAAGTGCTGGCCCTGTGGCTTCCCAGTGCTCATCAGCCAGTTCCTTCTGTTCCTCCAGCACCTGGCTCACATGCTGGACAAGAGCAGGAGGGAGATCACATTTCTAGCATTTCCCGACACCCTCTTGTTCAGTATGAGGACGTGTCCTGTTCCCTCATTCCCCTCCCTTAAAGGATGTATAGTCCCCCCTCTCCCTCACCAGTCTACAATGACAAGTGCACTGTGGGAGCTTCTTAACACAGCCCACATATGCCCAGTTCAGCAAAAGATGGTGACAGCACAACCTGTTTATCCACAGCATGGCTACATCCAGCCCTGAGCTGCCGATGCCCATGGGAATGTAATGCAACGTGTGAGATAGACCTTGATTTCTTATCTCTGTCATTGTCATCTCTGTCATCGCACTATCCGAAAATTTATCCATGAAGCTGGGACAGAGTTTTTAAGTTATTAATAGCAACTGAAATAATAAATTATGGAGAAAAGAAATTATTTTAAAACAATTGAAGGCTGGGTCTCATCTCATCAGTTCCAAGGACATCACATGGCATGGCAAAGGCCAGAAGCTGGACACACATTCAATTCTGGAGCAATGAATCTGGCTGGGTCTTGATGTTGCTCCAGGAAGTTAATTGGCAGATTGCTATTAATTTCAATAAGAACAGGAACAGACCCTGTAAATTTGATGCTGAATTTGAAGTAACACAAAAACTGAGGGCCATTCAATAGTGCAAACAGCAATCTCAAAACTCATCAAAGAAAGTTTTTTCACATAGTTCAGCATTAGATGGAAGGACTCATGCCACAGAATTTCATAAGACCTTGGCCTTAGTCACAATATACAAAAAGGGAGAAGAAGTTTAGGTGATGAGCGCTTAGAAGGTATTTAAAAATGTGAACAATCGAGACTAACATCACCCACCATAGGATGAGACCCGCAAAAGAGGCAGATTGGCTTTTATCTACAAGCTGTGGTGTAGGGTAACAGTCCCTCTCAGAGCTGGAATACTGGGTTTGGTGGGCCTCATTTTCTAAGCCAGCATAGCAATTCTTGCATAGCAAACTGAAATATTTTTCTAGATACCAATACTACTGAGACTCGGGGGGAAATATGTCAGGAGCCTTCTTGGAAGCCAGAAGGCTAATGCTGCCATAAAAGGGAACATCTAAAACTCTTAATTGTTGCAAAATGATGTAGAAGTCTGGCAGATGTGATGAACGTTATCAGATACTCTCACGTGAATGTCTGTTCAAGGGTGTCAAGAGGGCAGGTCTTGCAGAGGCTCACATGATTAAAACGTATTATCATTTTCAGAATAATGTATTCCTCTTATATTACAAATACATGCTATATTAAATTATGGTTGGCATGTGCTGGTCAGTGTTCTCCTTTCAGACTAACACACATTTCTTGTTGTCCTACAATATATGCTTTTTAACATTTTTTTAAATTTTCACATAGTACTTAGTTTATCATCTTCCAGGTGTATGCACTGAAACACTTTTTACCTCTAATTTTACTGTTTTGTAGAGAACCCTATTGGCTGGAAATCCTGCCATTCCCACGGAGGAGTTACAGGCGCTACACTTGCCCCAGAACTGCCCTCCCTTCTGCACCCACTATCTGCACCATTTCTTCTGTTTGAAAACACTCTTTTCTCCTCCTTTGTAACAGACCATACAACTAGTGAGAGACTGACCAACTATATTGGAGGGGGCAAACTTTGCTATGCTGAAATGATAAAACAGTTAATAGAGAGGGCTGAGAAATTACGCCAGACTTCAATGAAATGAGAGACAGGAGAGCTCCAGGAGGGCCACTGATTGGGAAACAACAACAGCACCCAAGGGCCTAGCAGCCTGCAATGTCCCAGGAGATGCTGGCCCCAGTAGTCCTTGGTGACTCAATTCCTCCCACAGTCAGGTTGCCCAGCAGGCTGCACAACAGCAGAGCTGCCAGTCGTGTGGGAGACCCCCAGCATGGGAGTTTGGGGGTATTACCTAACTCCAGAATGGATGCTTAGCAGATATTGTTTAGATTTCTAAAGAGATGAAGCTTAAATAACTGGGCTGGCTATCAGTCTTCCAGCCCATGTGACTATTCAGCTGCCTCTGCCTCCCCTCCAAAAAACCTTGCAACTAATGTTGAAACCAAGCAGATGCCACCAAAGGCTCAGAAGTCTCTACTGTAGGGAGGTCCTTGAAGTGTGGAGAAAATCAGAGGCTTATAATACTGCCTGTACAAAAGGAAAGCTCAAGCATTACCGAGGCTACACCACTTCTCACGCAGCCAAGGAGGTCTAGAGGAAGAGAGGGAGGAGGTAAGGCTGGAGGCACCGTAGGGGGGAGGCTGGCACCGTGGAATGACCTATAGGCTGGGGGCAGGGAAGGTCACAGACAACAAGATGGGCAGTTGGGTTATTGCAGTAATGGGGTAGAGAGAATGCAGGAGGCCAGTCCCTAGGAAACCAGACTTGTGTAGTTCTGCTGTTCGCACAAACCAGCTCATCCTTAACTCTTGAACCCAGAGCAGTTCAGGCTGTTCTGGGAAATAACATCAGTCAGTTCTGAGGGAAAAGTGTGAGTCTGAAATCAGCAACGTGCCTTCTCTCACACTTACGGGCCCAGACCCACAAAGGAATGTGGGTTTTTAAATCCTACCAATACCAACAGGAGCCAGATACCTAGATACAGTAACAGTAAGATACTCAAAGGTATCAGCCTGTCAGCCTCACCTCCATCCTGGGAAAGGTGATGGAACAGCTCCTCCTGAAGGTCATCACTAAGCATCTGGAGGACAAGAAGGTGATCAGGAGTAGTCAGCATGGATTCACCAAAGGGAAATCATGCTTGACCAATCTGATAGCCTTCTATGACGGAATGACTGGCTGGGTAGATGAGGGCAGAGCAGTGGATGTTGTCTCCCTGGGCTTCAGCAAGGCTTTGGACACTGTCTCCCATCACATCCTCATAGGTAAACTCAGGAAGTGTGGGCTAGATGAGTGGACAGTGAGGTGGATTGAGAACTGGCTGGATGGCAGAGCTCAGAGGGTTGTGGTGAATGGCGCAGAGTCAAGTTGGAGGCCTGTAGCTAGTGGTGTCCCCCAGGAGTCAGTCCTGGGTCCAGTCTTGTTCAACGTATTCATCAATGACCTGGAGGAAGGGACAGAGTGCACCCTCAGCAAGTTTGCTGATGATACTACAGTGTGGGGGGAGAGGGGGGGGAGTGGCTGACACACCAGAAGGCTGTGCTGCCATTCGGAGGGACCTGGACAGGCTGGAGAGGTGGGCGGAGAGGAACCTCCTGAAGTTCAACAAAGGCAAGTGCAAGGTCCTGCACCTAGGCAGGAATAATCCCATGCACCAGGACAGGATGGGGGTTGACCTGTTGGAAAGCAGCTCTGCAGAGAAGGACCTGGGAGTCCTGGTGGATAACAAGTTAAACATGAGCCAGCAACGTGGCCTTGTGGCCAGAAGGGCCAATGGTATCCTGGGGTGCATTAGGCAGAGTGTTGCCAGCAGGTGGAGGGAGGTGATCCTGCCCCTCTCCTCAGCCCTGGGGAGGCCTCACCTGGAGTTCTGTGTCCAGTTCTGGGCTCCCCAGTACAAGAGAGACATGGCACTCCTGGAGAGAGTCCAGCGGAGGGCTACCAAGATGATTAGAGGGCTGGAGCACCTCTCCTATGAAGAAAGACTGCAAGAGCTGGGCCTGTTCAGCCTGGAGAAGAGGAGATTGAGAGGGGATCTCATCAACGTGTACAAGTATCTGAAGGGGGAGTGTCAAGAAGATGAGGCCAGTCTCTTCTCCGTGGTGCCCAGTGAGAGGACAAGAGGCAATGGGCAGAAACTGAACGACAGGAAGTTCCATCTGAACCTGAGAAAAAACTTCTTCACTGTGAGGGTGACAGAGCATTGGAACAGGTTGCCCAGAGAGATGGTGGAGTCTCCTTCGCTGGAGATATTCAAAACCCGCCTGGATGTGATCCTGGGAAATATGCTCTAGGTGACCCTGCTTGAACAGGGAGGTTGGACTAGATGATCTCCAGAGGTCCCTTCCAACCTAAACGATTCTGTGATTCTGTGATCAGCCATTTCTTTGTCTCACCTGTTGGGCACACATCTCTCCAAGTGGGGTATCACAGAATTACAGAATGGCCAAGTTTGGAAGGGACCTCTGGAGAGCATCTAGTCCAACCTCCCTGCTCAAGCAGGGTCATCTAGAGCACGTTGCACAGGATTGCATCCAGGCAAGTTTTGAATATCTCCAGCAAAGGACACTCCACAACCTCTCTGGGCAACCTGCGCCAGGGCTCACTGTGCTTGACCCTCACAGTCAAGAAGTTTCTCTTCATGTTTAGGTGGAACTTCCTGTGTTTCAGTTGGTGCCCTTTGCCTCTTATCCTGTCACTAGGCACCACTGAGAAGTCTGGCCCCATCCTCTTGACACCCTCCCTTCAGATACTTGTATGCATTTATCCAGTCTCCTCTCAACTTTCTCTTCTGCAGGCTGAACAGGCCCAGCTCTCGCAGCCTTTCCTCACAGGAGAGATGCTCCACTCCCCTCATCATCTTTGCAGCCCTCTGCTGGCCTCTCTCCAGTAGTGCCATGTCTCTCTTGTCCTGGGGAGCCCAGAACTGGACACAGAACTCCAGAGGTGGCCTCCCCAGGGCTGAGGAGAGGGGCAGGATCACCTCCCTCCACCTGCTGGCAACACTCTGCCTAATGCACCCCAGGATACCATTGGCCTTCTTGGCCACAAGGCCACGTTGCTGGCTCATGCTTTACTTGTTATCCACCAGGACTCCCAGGTCCTTCTCTGCAAAGCTTGTCTTCAGCAGGTCAGCCCCCAGCATGCAGTGGTCCGTGGGGTTATTCCTCCCTAGGTGCAGGACCCTGCACTTGCCTTGGTTGAACCTCATGAGGTTCCTCTCTGCCCACCTCTCCAGCCTCTCCAGGTCCCTCTGAATGGCAGCACAGTCTTCTGGTGTGTCAGCCACTCCCCCCAGTTTAGTATCATCAGCAAACTTGCTGAGGGTGCACTCTGTCCCTTCCTCCAGGTCATTGATGAATATATTGAACAAGACTGGACCCAGGACTGACCCCTGGGGGACACCACTAGCTACAGGCCTCCAACTAGACTTTGTGCCACTGACCACAACCCTCTGAGCTCTGCCATCCAGCCAGTTCTCAATCCACCTCACTGTCCACTCGTCTAGCCCACACTTCCTGAATTTACCTATGAGGATGTGATGGGAGACAGTGTCCAAAGCCTTGCTGAAGCCCAGGGAGACAACATCCACTGCTCTGCCCTCATCTACCCAGCCAGTCATTCCGTCATAGAAGGCTATCAGATTGGTCAAGCATGATTTCCCTCTGGTGAATCTGTGCTGACCACTCCTGATCACCTTCTTGTCCTCCACATGCTTGGTGAGGATCTCCAGGAGGAGCTGTTCCATCACCTTTCCAGGGATGGAGGGGAGGCTGACAGGCCTGTAGTGTCCTGGCTCCTCCTCCTTGCTCTTTTTGAAGACTGGCGTGACATTGGCTTTCTTCCAGTCCTCAGGCACCTCTCCTGATCTCCAGGACCTTTCCAAGATGGTGGAGAGTGGCCTAGCTCCCTCAGCACTCGTGGGTGCATCCCATCGGGGCCCATGGATTATGTGGATGTCAAGTTTGGACAAAAGATCTCTAACTCGATCCTCCTCGACCAAGGGGGAGTCTTCCTTTCTCCAGACTTCCTCTCTTGTCTCCAAGGTCTGGAATTCCTGAGGCCTGGCCTTAGCAGTGAAGACTGAAGCAAAGAAGGCATTCAATAACTCTGCCTTCTCTGTATCCTCTGTCACCAGGGCACCCACCCCATTCAGCAGCGGGCCCACATTTTCCCTGGTCTTCCTTTTGGTCTTGATGTCTTGGAAGAAGCCCTTCTTGTTGTCCTTGACATCCCTTGCCAGATTTAATTCCAGATGGGCCTTAGCCTTCCTTGTTGCATTCCTGCACACTCTGACAACGTCCCTGTATTCCTCCCAAGTGGCCTGTCCCCTTTTCCATGTTCTGTGTACTTCCTTCTTCTGTTGGAGTTTTGCCAGGAGTTCCTTGCTCAGCCATGCAGGTCTCCCACCCACTTTGCTGGACTTCTTGCTCAGAGGGATGCACCACTCTTGAGCCTGGAGGAACTGATGCTTGAATATTAACCTGATGCTTGAATATTATGTACCTACTGAAGCCTGACTGAATGGCACTTCGAACTGAGGAAGCAACCCGCTGTGAAAAGGAAAATCGTGGCTATTCCTCGTCCCATTTTCAAAGAGTTCCCAGAGTCTAGACACCACACTATGGCTGTAGAGGGATTTTTTTTTATTGCAATAAGGCAAATAGTAAGGCCATATCTATTAGATCTAGTTTTTCTTGTTTAATCTAGCTCAGAGAGATTGTGCCTCTCTTGAATCACATACTAGACCAAGATTAGCTCTGTCTTTGGTAGCATTGGCCCCCTCCCCTTCCTGCAACTAGAACAGGCTCCAAATTTCATGGTAAAATAAAAACAGTAGATGGCTTAGGAATGTAAAATTGTAAAAATAGAGATTTTATTTGTAAACCTTTTTTGAAAAATCATTGAACTTTTACAGTTTTCTTCAGAGAGTTTAAAGATATCTTGTATAAACAAATCCCAGAATTCTGTAGTACAGCTCTGCTGTACCTGATCTTTAGTTCAACGTTATTTCTAAGGACATCAGAAAAGTTTAATAACAAGGAATTTGCTATTTAAAGCAAACCCCTAAAAAGAAAGTAAGCAACATTAACACGAGCAAGAGCACTCATTCGTATTTTCAACACACAGCTCACCAGAGAACTTATATTTACTGACAGAAGGCATCATCAAATGACTGCTTGCAGAGAATACAGCTCCAAAGCACATTATGTTTAAAACCCAGATAAAACAGTTGTAACAAATATTAATCACACTGAATTTCCTTCAGTGAAGTAGGCCATGACTCCAAACCCCAGACCTGTGCAGAGTGACAGCCAAGCAGATACTGTGCTGAAGGAAAGACAGAGTGAATTGTGCAACAGCCTCCTTTCATTAGTCCCTACAAAAAAATATTCCAGCCAGAGGCATAAATCATCAGCACAACTGTTTGTGCAGAGACGATATAAACATTCACGCAGCCCTCCCTTCTGAACTGGTGTAGCCCTTCAGCCCTGCATGGTAATATCGCTGCTAAGCTGAGGACAGAGGAGCAAGGCTTTGTGCAACCTCCCTCATTATGGTGGTGATACAGCCTGCATCAAATGAGCCTCTGTCCAGTGAGGGGCAACAACTGGACAGATTCACCTTTCAGCTTAACCAGGGTCCTCAGCAGGTTTCCTCCAGAAACTGCACTGTAGTGCAGGAGAGGAGGTATAAAAAAAAAAAATAGCACTGGCCACACCCAGAGGACAGCAGAGCAGTTTGTGCTCCACCACTGCGCTGAGGTCCTTTATCTGCTGATGCCCCACAACATGCCATAGTTCTGGACGCCTCCTTGCTCTAACCCATGCCGACTAAACATAACGTAATCTACAAAGACGAAGGACCCAGGCAGTTCAAGGGGCGTGAGCCAGCGCCTCAGGATATTCAGTACCCCAACATGCAAGCTGGGCACTGACGTACAGATAAAATATGCAGATGCAGGGAGAACTGGTGTGAGGTGAAATACATAATTCCTAATGAAAATATGTGCAGTGATATACTACCATTTATTATTAGTTCAACAATGTGTCCCAAGCAAAAAAGTACACCACAGGAAAAACAGACTGTAACCTCATTGGGATTGCAACTTAGAGTGGTGAAAGCAGATGAAGGCCATTTATTTTTATTCTTGCCAAAAAAAAAAAAAGGCTAGTCCAATACCATTGGATCCTTCACATTGATTTCAGTGGATTCCACATTGGGCTTATCAAGAGGAATGTAAAATGACATTATATGACACACCTTTAAAAGGCAAAAATAGATGAGTAAAACTACTTCATCCCAAATTAATCTTTCATCTCCCTTCCCAGATCTTTCTGTAGCATGCTAAGGCTATGTAATTACTGATTTCTTATTAAATCACATCCATACCTAGACAATATACATTTGTCACCAAAAAAAAGCACATTTGTTTCTTCAGAGCCTAACAACTAACCTTGAATTCTAAAGCCTCCAGATTAATTTCCTGCTCTACCAGAGACTCGGAGAGCAAGCCTCTATAGCCCAAATCCATCCCATTTCCCTTTAGGCTCCTAGCCAACCCACATATGCTAGAAAACTAGTTGCCCTGGGTTCATTCTGTTGTCAGGGGAGAGAAAGAGGCACCCTCAGATGGTGATACAAATCACAGGTGAGGTGAATCACCTTTGGCTAAGTAAATAAAGCTCAATAGAATGAATCTGGGCTCAGATGTTTATTCAGATCATCTGCTATAGATGCTAAGCTCAGTCACTCTGATTGCTGTCATCTGCATTTAAGAGAGCAACCAGTAATTAAAATTTGGCCTTTCTTTATAGTCAATGAATAGAAATCATTGCAACACCTATAGTGGATAAGCTGAACAGAAGTTTCTGCGTCTTTTCTGTTTGTACAATGGGGAAAATCCTCACCCCATACCTGAGAGCAATGTTATAAGGATATTTCATTAGAAGTTGTAGGTATTCAGGAATTCAGTGATGGATGTTGGGAAGGAGAGTGTAGGGTTATCTTAGGTTAACAAAAACAATTAACATAGAATTTTAAAACAGAATTATACTAATTTTTCTTCATACCCTAAACATGTAAGACAGACTGATGGCTTATATTATAAGTGTTTGTAGACAAAATTTCCCAGGAGTCCATTAGGTTCAACCAAGTATTTACCTGAGTTTTTCTTCATATAAAAGTAGGCCAATGTTATTAGAAAAAGTAGCACTAATGCAACTCCAAGTAGAACTCCGAGGACAATCACTGCTACTTTCCAGGCAGGACTTTCTCCAGGGGATGACTGAGCAGACAGTGCTGGAAATTTAAAGCATGGTTTAAAAACGTTAGCTAGAAACAGCTAAAAGCAAAGCAGGCATAAGAAAGCTTGGAGCCCTGCGTGACAGCTGCATTTCACTTTCGGACAGCAGATGCTTTGAAACTTCTAAATAGTGCTTAAAATGTTTTTGTACGTAGTAAAGTTTGTCAGGTAGAAAATTTTATGGCCCTCTCTCTGTCTCTGAATGTCCCTGAGATCTGTGCGTGACATCTGCAGTCAGCAGCTCTGAGAATTTGCTCAGCAGAAAGTTTCTGGAAGAGACGGAGAGGAGAGAGCTCCAAGCTGCACCTCCACAGTCACTCCAAGGTGTGAAAACAAGGGTGCAAAATGAAGCTGTAGATAATTTAACCCTCCCAGTCCCAGTACCTGCAAACGTAATTCTGTAAAATTAATTGTGGCCTAGTCTGCCAGCCACACTCATGCTTACCCAAGAGCAGTTCACTGAAACCAAAATCTCCAGATTAACAGGCCAAATTCCTAATAGGCCAAATTAAGAAAGCTTGCTGGTTGCCAGCTGAAGGCAATCAAAGGCCTGTAGAACCACATGCAAGATTATTTCATCTCTGTGGTAAAGCTGCATGTAATGACGGTGGAAGAGCACACAGACTAAATTATATTTCTAGCCAGTATTTCACAAAGGAAGGTTTTTAACTGGGGCAGAAAGAGCACCTATTTTGCTTGAAAACTCCTCAACTCATAGCCGCTCAAGGCAGCGTGCTACCAGTACTGCAGGCCTGGCAGATATTGTATTTTGCATGGCTATCCTTCTGCACACATTCTGCTTTCCCTCTGGGCCTCTCAGCAGCTCTGCACTACTTTTGCACTGCTAAAGCCATGCTGCCTCTGGCCAGAGAAGCAGGGGCCAAAGGTTTTTGAGGGCTGTCCAACAAAGGAGATGAACTTTCCATCACATCCGTGCCCAGGCAGCAGTACTGCAGATGCCACTACAGAAGACATACGGAGCCTTCCCACTCCCTTCTGCACAAAAAGTTCATCTTAGGATCAGTGTGGATAGTTTAAAGACAACAGACACTGCAAAAAGAAGCTCACCCAGCCCTCCTTCTGGGTGCATAAACTCATCCATTGAGCCTTGGATCCTGGAAGGACACGTGTGGTGGCTCTTTAAAATAGATCAGCAATCTACATGATAGCTGGAATATGCTTTCTGTGAACGTTGTTCAAGAAGCTTATGTGAAAGACTTGAATCTCTTAAAAGGAAAAAGTTGATTTATCAACTGTTGTGCAGAGCAAATTTGACCCTTTGAAACCCTACACCATCACAGAGAAGCTGTTTTAACATGACTTACATTGTATGGTTACTTCAGTTTGGTCGCCAAACTTGCTTTTTAATATATCACTTAAGTATGCCTGCAGAACATTCACATCAATGAGCTCTTGTTTTTGCAGCAGAAAAACAAAATAGGCAATCACACTCCCAGGTCTGAATCCAAGCATCACAATATCGAAGCGGTCATCCTTCAATTTCATGTGCATCTCTCTAACAACCTGTATAAATGGAAAATGATATTTTTCCATTGTGTCAGGTAAAAGGCAGCGCAAGAATTATTGTGTACACACACCAGGACATTCATTTTCTGTACTCATCATTCTTTTCGGGCAATCTCGTCAGAATAACAACTAATTGAATAACAACAGTAATTTTGGTCTGTAGCATAAAAATACTTACTGAAGGAAGATTCTGGGGCAATGTACAGCCTCGGGCTGAAGAAATGAAATCAAAGTTTGACTTCCAAAGCACTAATCTTGTTTAGTTAGCTATCAATGAATAATTCATAGGAATTAGTTATTCTCCACTGTCTATAAAGCTATATAGGACCGCGACTGCACACGATGTGGTATCTCTAAAGTGCGCATAAAATTTCTAACCTTATCTTTGCTGTCCTCGAGTTTTTTAACATGTACAATTAAACTTCCAGCATGGTCGCGCACACACTACCAAGTCAGAACTTGACATTAGAGATTTAGAACAGACAAAATGGTGCTCTTTTCACCAGATTATCAAAGTCATGACATTACAGAAGAACTGTGCAAAGAGATACAAGGGTCTGATTTGTCTCTCAATCATTCTGGAATAAATTAAGTGTAATTCCATTGTGTTGATTGGAATGATTTCAAGTTTACACTGAGGTCTCTGTACGAACAATCTTGCCCAGTGCTTTCATGTAGCTAGAAGACAAGAATAGGCAGTCCTTTCCTTCTAAATAACAGCAGTTGAAACTTTTCTGTCAGGACTGATTTTTATAGAAAATTAGCTAATTGAGTCAAAAAGTATCTTCTTGCTGTGGAAAAAATCTGATATTTTACCAGAAAACAAAAGTCTACAAGATTACTACTTTTCATACGTGATGGTGCTAAGACCCCTGCTCTGAAGCATTGCTCAGCTGTCTACCTTCAGCTTTCTCTATGGGATAATCTCCCAGCCCAAACTACACATCCTATAACGCTCTCTGGCCAGGGACTTCAATAAAGCATTTATTTTCCTCTCCATGATATGGTACTTCATGGGAGAACACATTTTAAGTGGTCCAAATAGGGAACCTGGCATATACAGGTGAAAGCATAACATATCAAAACATCAGCTACATTGTGCTAGTACTGTGGAATGTAAACAAAATGGTTCTATATTCAAAACTGTATAAAAATCCAACATAGAAATAGACTACATTTTCAGTTATATTGGTACAGCTTCCCCTTGGTTTTGCCAGCTTTTAAAGAACAATATTGTAATAGTCACACTGGCACGCTGCACAGGGCATGATTGAAAGTTTATAAAAGGTGGCAAAGAGGTTTCTCCTGCATTCCATCAAGCTTGGAGGAAACCTTTTAAATTCACTGAAGTGAGTTTTTTATCCATAAATGGAAAAATTAACAGTAATAAGACAAGGCTACATCTCAGTTGACACTGTGGGAACAAATTAATTACTACTCATGAAATCCATGGAGATTCTTGGCTAAAAAGTGTGATAATCATGCTAAAAAATGATTTTCTCTTCTGGTTATTTAAAAGCAGTCTACCCCTGTCTTGCAGTAGTTTCACTTTTCCAACTGCCTCAAGCATACCAGGATTCCTGAGAGGTATGTAAATTATTAGTCCTTTTCCTTAACATCCTTTTGAAGGCAGCTGAGCTGCACACTGCTGCTTCTTTCTATCAGCTTTACTAGGCTCTTCACTGTTTCTGAACTTTCATTTTCTGTCCTCAGTTCCTCCCCCATATGGTCACCTTGATACCTCCACAACTGCTGCTACAAAGCAAATTCACAATAACCTGAAGTAACAGTACCCACTTGTAAAGGTCCAATAACTCCAGGTATGTGTTGAAATGTTATTTTAGAGCATTAGTCTTTTCCCTCTCCACTCGCATCTGTTTAGCAAGGAGGGAGAAAATAAACATAATGGGACATTCCCTGTATCTATAAAGAGATTTTTAAAGTATTTCTTGCTAAATACTTTACGTTTGAGGACTGGTTGGGAACATACCCCTCCTCGCTGGTCAATGTGCTTTCGCTCCCTTTGTCACGGCAGTTCTTGTTGAGCAAGTGCTTCATATACTGTTTTATCAAGGAGGTGGTGTATTTTTCTCCTACCTAAATTTTAATTAAACTATAAGACTAAGTGACTGATGTTGCTAATGACAATAATTTCATTAGTCCATCCACGATGGTAAAGAAGATTACAGCAACTTACTTCTGTTTTGATACTCTCAGACATTGTCTTGTAGTCTTCACTATCAGAGTTATAAAGCGTATGATTAAATGTCTGGCTTTTTAACAAAACACTGCAGGCGAATGCTTGGTAATCTGGAAAAAAAAAAGGTGAATCCCAGGATATCACTCCACAAATGCTTTTTGGACTTTTATTATCTCATGCTATTGGTTTATAATGAACTAATCAAATAATAAGAAAGAAGTGTATCACATATGTGGGTCTAATGCACTGGCTTCCTCTTCAAATTTGTCGCCCATCACCATCTTCACAACTTGTTAAACATTCCTATATTATTCAAGGCACATCCTAGTCCTTAATTTGACAGCTGCTCTCCCACTGATTTCAGTAGAAGCAAGATGAGTCTATTAGATCCCGCAAGACATTGAGCACATTTAAATCCTCCTAAGTAGGTGGATAAGCCCTAAGCCAAAAGTACACTTTACATAGAAAAGTCCAGCCTAAAAATAACGCTGGAAGCTGACGCTGAAGTTTGATGGAGGCAATTTCCTCGCCTTATGGCCAAAGAAGTACAGACTTGGAATGCTATCTGAACTGACATAACAAACTGGATGACAAAATACTCATGAAAGACATTGTGAAACGATACCGCATAGTTATGAATAAATACATTTTAAAATGCCAGAAATCTTACTTGAGCATACAGTATGTTTTAAGTCAGTACAGCCATGATTTTGTGGTGAGCAAAACTCACTTCCAGTAAAACAGGAAGCAGGATCTGTAAAATAAATAAAAATCAAGATAATTGCCCCTCTGTGCATTGATGTTTGTTGCAAATAAGAAAATATTAGGGTGAAAAACCTTCTCTGCACTCAATCTAGCGCATCATACCTCTAAACTGAAATAGGTGAAAGGTTTATTCATAATCAAGAAGTCACCTAAACAGCATGCTGTTTCACTCTGTGAGAAATTAGAATTGCAGACTGTAAAAATGGAATACATCAGCAGAAAGGCAGGTGGTTGGTGGGTAGGTGGTATTTGAGCACTTCACTGAGATTATGTTCAGAACTCTGATTTCCTATAGGAGTAAAAGATACAAGTTGCACTCTATGTGCTTGTGCAACTAAGGCAACCTGTAGGTATAGTTTTCAGAAGTAAAAGTCACCTGCAATTTCATTTAAAAAACATATGCATCATGAAGGCTCAAAACATCAGTATGCTTGTCTAGACTAGCTTATGCAAGTTACTTTAAATAGATCAAACTAGTAGTAAAGGGTAGTTCTGGAGTTTTTATATGGTTTGCTCATTCGGTGCAACATCAGCTTCCTTCACAAAATTGAACACAGTATTTAACTCAAAGTGGAATTACTTGATCTTTATCGCTCTTCTCAATTAGTTCACAAACACTTTTCTTGTAGGGCAGACATACTTCAGACTACAAAAGGGAACAAATTTTTAGAAAATAAGGGAACCAATAAATAAAAGCCCCTGAACTGAAGTACTGAAAGATTTGAATAGAAGTGATTATGAGAATTGCTTGACTCTGTGGTCCTAAAGCCTAAGCCAGAGGGAAAGTCCATAAAAAGGTACCCCCAATTTAACTGCTAGAATAATTACCCTAGAAGGGTTTTGAGAATAATCAGACAATCTACTAGGGAACAGAAAAAATGCTTACAACAAAGAGAGTTATGGCTTAGAGGTGAAGAAATGCTGGAAGAAAGTAGCAATTGCCAAAAGTCAAGACAGATAAGTCATTTCAAAGGATATTAAAAGATATCATGAACAGTTCCTCAGCCACTGAGAAAATATGATAAAAGGCAATATAGTTTTATCAAAAGTGTATCATGCCAGATTAACCTAGTACCTTCCTTTGACTGGCTGATTAAGATCTCTTCAGATGATAGAAAAACAGTGTTATACAGTGTCAAGTGGTATTTTTCAGTCGGAAAAGACATGGCTGAAGGAATTGGCTAATGTAGAGATAGCAACAGGTAGCACTGAAAGAAGAAGCCTTACCCTAAAGAAATGTTAAAAGTGGCATTCCCTGAGAATCGCTTTGGGCATAGAACTTGTTCAACATTTCCATTACAGACCCTGCTGCAAAATGTAGGAGTTTTCTCATAACATGTGCTGATGATACAAAGTTGGCAGGTATCATTAGCACAGGAGAGAACTGGGGTATCTTCCAGAAATAACTGAATGAAACTAAAGACTGGAGCAACACCACTGGGGTGACTTTCTTTGGTACAAAATGAAAAAACTTGTGTATTTCAGGATTAATGATAGAAATGCCTTCTCTAACCTAGGAGCATAAGCACCGAAGAGAAAAGGACTTTAGGGCCTGAGCTTACCACAGCTGTGATGCAGCTATGAAAAAAGCTGGTGTCATCCTAAGATGCATTGTTCAATACACTTCCAGTAGAAACGGGAATATTGATTACTTTGTAAAGGTACTAGTATAACCTTGCCTGGAAGGCTGTGTGTAATCCTGGTTGCCCTCATTCAAGGAAGGTGATTCCTAATTGGAAGATATGAAGAGACGAGTGGTAGGAGTTGCCCAGGAAAAAAAAGAATTTATTTTAGAAAAGGAGACTAGAAAAGTATGGCTTGTCTAATCTAGCAAACAAAGGATGATAGCACTGTCTGTAAAAATGTTTAAAATTATGACAGGCAGGGGAGCACAGAAGAAGAGAAAAGGAAGAGAGGAATATTTAATCCAGAGGGCAATGTTGGCACAAAAGCAAACGGACACGCACTGACCGTGGATACTTTTAGGCTGGCAATTAGATAATGTTTTCAGAATGTTTTCAGGGAAACAGACTTCTCAACTAAAAAGGTCCCTTTGAGTGTCCTGGATATTAAAATGTTGGACCCAGATTATATGTGCAGTCCCTAAATGACTTGTAAGGAAGGCAATGTCATCTGGAAGGCCCTGTAGGTCATACAAAAAGTTTAGTGAAAAGAATTAGGCTGAGGGAAAGAATGTAAGCATGCAGGAGTGAATATTTCCCAAAAGATGGTTTCTATGTATATCTGAAATTTTAGAAAAAAAATATAACATATACACATACTTTTTGTGATGTAGTGCAGTGCTATAATTAAAGTTTATCACAATGTCCTAGGATGAAATTAAAAAGACAACGACAATGAAGTACTGCCCGCATTGACAAAATAGCGTACAATCTAAACTTTGCTTTACCAGAATACATAGCGTTATTTTTGTAAGCAAAACATCCTAACCTTTGCATAAAATTATCTAGTTCAACAAGACAATATGGTTAGAAATTTTATAGAAATATTATGGTGCTGCCTCTTGCAAACTCCTGTTTAATCCAAGTAGTCCCTTCTAAGTCAAGGTGATGAGTCAGATAAATAAAGATGACTTACAGGAGTAATAATCTATGAAATCAGGCTCATATCTTACAATAAAAAGACATTATGAGAGTACATTCATTAAAAAGAAATGACAGGGAAATACCTGTTCGGACACTCACTGAAGTCCTGCTAGTCTCACCACAAGATAATACTGCCACAGATATTGTGTATACATGACCAGGAAGCAGATGGTTAAATATAGCTTTTGTCTCATTTGTAGTGGTTTTATTGATCTCCCGGTTTCCATCCATGAGGGAAGCAATGTAGATGCTGCCTCTCCTGCCATCCTCTGGGGTCCAGCCAAATTGTATTGCTTCCCCAGTCACATTCCGAACTTCAATAGAAACTGGCATTGCAAAGAGAGAAAGTTGCTTGAAGCTGAGGAAAGTTAAGTTCACTTCCACAATTCTACTCATTTAACATTGAAGGAAAAAAATACAAAATAAGCAAACACAAATCTTTGTGAGTTTCCTGAGGGCTGATTTCAGCCTTATTCCCCACTCTCCTGCAAAGCAGAAACTCTTTGCTCTATGAAGGCAAATCACACATTAATGTACAGCATCCGAAGGCTCCAAAACAGAAAAGGGTGACATTCTCCTTGCTTCTAGTCTTTCTCACTACAGACAAGGCAGCTGCTCTGGTGAGTATTAGAGGTGGACTGTTTGGCATTTGACTCAGACTGATATCTCAGGAGGATGGATTACTAAAACACAGTCAGGAAACCCCAAGTTCAGAGTAACAGACAGGCATTTTAAAACTGTGCTTCATAATAACTTTAAGAAAAAATCAACTATCACTCTAGTTTGTCCCTGGAGGTAGGCACTTTTGCCCATGTAGGGCTTTTCCAAGGTGTAGAAACTGCTTGACTGAGATTTGTACGATTATACATTTTCAGTGGTTCTCCCAGGCTTCCTGTTCTGAAATTGTATCTGGAGATTTTACTTCATAGATGATATCACTGGTGAACAAGAATATCTGATGTGATTTTAATAATGCATTTTGGATAGTTTTTATTCTAGTATGCAAGTCTAAATATTTACTCACTGCAAGGTCCTGATGCAAATGTGGTAGCTGAAATGGAATTGGCTGTGGATCCTGTAAATCCAACTGTACCACTTTCTCGAGGGACTGCAGTCGTATGTTCTGTAAAAATAGCAATTTTGAGGCAGGGAGTAGAATTACTTTTAAAAGTTTCACCAATTTAATGCTATTTAATCATTTTTTTAAATGTTCATAAATAACTTACAAAAAATGAGTTCAGAAAATATCCTTACATTGCTGGTCTAATTTGTTACCACTGGGCCCATTCTCACATAAAATCCAATCCATCAAAGCCCAGTGTAAGTAATCTTAATAAACTACTACCTCAGGGAAGATCAGGGGAGGGAAAAGACCTTATATGCAAATTTGTAAAGCTTAAGGGAATTATAGTATAAAGCAGTTACGTGAAGGTAGATTCTGCTTCTGTTGACAAGCTCTCCCTGGAACTTGGAGACTGTTATCTGTGAATCCTTCCTTGCATTGACAGGAATAAGTTCCTCCTTCAGCAGTGCAGATGGCATGTTTGGAACAGTCATTTAACCCTGGCTGACAACTATTCCTTGCTACAGCAAAGGTAAACAAAACAGAAAAAGAACAATATTTTAACACGTCATTGGGAAAAGAGTTAGAGAGAATACTGTTTCCAACTGCCTTACCCCACCTAAATCCTATCTCATTCACTGTTCCCATCAGTGACAGGTAAACTAATATTTGGATTCATAAGGAAGCATGAAGTCATACCTTCTATAAAAGTCCTTTTAAGATCAACTTTCAATGTTGTACTTATGTTAAAGGCCTCCATAAAAGCATCTGAAATCTCTCTTTTTGTTATACTTTCGCCTACATCCAACACAATGTTGAAGTCCACAATCACGCTGCCATTCTTGAGGCTATTAATCACAATATGCATTTTTCCTTCCTTTATTAATTTTCGGATCTCCTTTGGCAGCTGTTCCTCAACCTGCAAAGTAAAAAGTTTTTTTTTCTCTCCTTTACCATCAAAATTGTTAGAGCAGTATACCAGCCATAATTTATTTCTAAGCATCTTTCATAGAAGGGGAATCTGTACACCTGCCAGAGAGACTTTCATTTAAACCAGGGCCTCCAAGGACCACAACATAAATGAGAAATAACACCTGAATAATCACTACTTTGGTTCCAATCTTCACCCCTTCTTCCCTAGCCACACTTAAGATTATTCATGCCTGCATCCTTGTGATTATTTACATTAGAAAGAGCTCAACAGAAAAAGGAATTTTATTTTAAAAGTCCTAAGTAAAATACCTCCTTAATGAACTTAGTTTCAAACTCCTTAAATGCTGTACTTGATCTGTTCTGATATTCAGGTATAAAATCTTCATTGAGAATCCTAGTGGTTCCATTGAAGACTTTAGCAGCTGTGGAGATATTGAAGACAGAATAACCAGTCAAAGTATAGGCATTGTTTAAAAATGCTTCCCCTGCTAAGCACCTCTAGGGATAAGAGAAGCTAGAGATGAAGATAGTCAGGTTAACTCCCCACATCACAGCTGGCCAAAACACAACTCATAAATACTCTGTACCACTCACTGACCACTGTATTCCTCACCTTTTAATTGATGTGCCTCTGAGGGCAGAGGACAAGCTGTTACATGATGGGAAAGGGTGGCCCGCCCTGCCCTTGGGATGTGTGCCTCACAGCATAGCAGCTTTGAATACTAGCTCATGCAAAGGCTTGCCCTTGTCCTGCAGTGTATTGACTGTGAGGGCAGTTGAACACCAAAACAGGCTGCCTAGAGATGTTGTGGAGTCTCCATCCTTGGAGATATTCAAAACCCGACTGAACACAGTCCTGAGCAGCCTGCTCTAGTTGATCCTGCTTGAGTAGGGGAGTTGGACCAGATGATCACCAGAAGTCCCCAATTATTTTGCGATTCTGTGACTCTGCTCCTTCCAACTTGTCACTTCCTATACCATGCATAGCTGCTATGCTGGCCCATGGGGGTCACAGAGGAAGACTTCAGATATTTCAGTTATGAACTTAGCAACACTGGTATATCTTCGTGTGAGCATCTGCCATGCTGCAAGTGCTTACTGGAGAGGAAGCTGGGAGTTGCAGTCCATAGTGGGAGCTGCAGGATTCCAGGCTTTCCTAGGGATGTGGCTTGAATCTGATGGCTACCAAGTAACAGGGAACTCAAAAGAGAGTACAACTTATATGTGAAGATGCAGGAGCAGGCCAGGCTTGGGAAGTAAGGAGTATGGAGCTGGGAGAGACTGGCATGTGGAACTGTGGTTCTAGTTCAGCAAGGTATTGAATTTAGCAGGAAGATAAGGGAGGCTATAGATCTCAGCCTCATGAAAAAATTGCAGACTGGCTCCTAGTATCTGAAAGTTTAGCCTCCATTCTCCTATTAATTTCAGGGTATAGCTTATTCATGTCTAAGATGGTGTTCAGTGAAAAGGGGCTTCATCTTCCAGCCATGTACTTATTAACTTTGTAATGGAAAAAAGGAGAGGTTCCCAAGGAAATACCTGTCCGAACTGTCATCGAGGTACTGACATTCTTAGAGCAAGTTAAAACGTCCACGGATATTTGGTATTCATGATCAGGAAGCAGCTTTCGAAATGCAGTACTTGTTTCATTTATGCTTTTCTCCTCTCTCACTCTAGAGCCTCCCCACAGACGCACTGTGTAAGGACTGTCTCTTCCGCCGCCTAGAGGTCTCCAGTTGAATTGTATCATTGTGCTGGTCACGTTCTCCAGGTGTATAGAGAAAGTGATAGGGGCTAAAAAGGAAAAAGGAAACTCCTGTGAATAAGACATGTACTTACAGTCTGTGTGTCTCCGAGAGTAACGTATTAATGTAAAATTGATTGTGTAAGGAACAATTTAAGTCTCTGCAATGCTTCTGGATAAGTGTGAAAGACCAAATTCTACTTTATGCCTGTGCATGTCTCCCATTGAAGCACATGAAAGCGCTGTGCTCCAACTTAGGGTAGGAATAACGCCTTAGCTCTTGCCTTCAAACTAGAAGATTACTATATCGCTCTAAACTATTGTTTTTTCCACCTTAGGAGGCTATTGTTTTTTCCTGCATTACAAAATGAAGAGATGTTCATTACTGCTTTTGAAGTAGAAAGGAAGCCACCTTGCAAACACCATGCATGCACCAGGAAGGAATTATTGGAAAAAATCCAAGAGCTGCCAGAGCTCAAAGACATTTCTGCAGAATTCTCCCAAAGACAGAACTGCCTCTAAAGCAGCAAAGATAATTTCAGAACTGAACTTAACAACAGCAGCTTCATTACCCAGTAACACTGCTTTACCTGTGCAACATTATCTATGCAACTTTTTACATCTGTTGCACACCGCTGTGAACAAATGCAGGATCTGCCACTGCAGATCAAATTTCAGACTGGAGCCGCAGTTTGTGTGAAATATTTGTTGGTGCATTGATCCAGGCTTAAATTCCTATTTTAATTGAGATAATTGTTCACAGTTAAACTGCCCAGTGCAACCAACATAGCAGAACATTCTACAAAATTGTATTATATATTCTTACCTGTACATTCAGGACTAAATATTAAAATACTCACAGCAAGTTTCTGGTAAAGATGCATTTACAGATGTGAACCGAATGGAACTCTTCGTGGAAACTGCAGAGCTTCCTTTAAGGCTAGTTATGTTATTATGTAAATCAGTAATTGGAGAAATCACTATCATAGTGGAGATTCTTGTAGGCAGATTTGGTTTGGAAGTCAAAAGGGAAGCAGTCGTTTCTGCGAATAAATATGTGGAAAACTCATTAGTACTAAAATAGTTGTATATTAATATTTTTCAATACATATATTTCATAAATATCGAAAATAAAATGTATGAATATTAAAAAATATGAACTAATGAAAAAAATAAAAAATGAAAGAATAAATATATAAATAAAATAAAATTAATTAAAAGGCACAAGGATAAAAAGTAAATAATACAGTAAGAAGAAATTGACGAGATAATGAGGAAATAAAGTCAAAGAAATAACTGATTATTAAGAATTGAAATAAAACAGGATATAACTCATTTTGAAATGACAAAAACAATGTCAAGGCACACTGGTAATGAAAATTTTAAAACTCCGCAAAAATCAGAATATAATACTGAGGAGAAAAAATATAGAGAGAGATGTAAAATTAAAAACTTTACTCTACTCTTAAAAGCTGTATTTTAAAATATATCAAGACCTCAGCACAAAAAAAAAAATTATAACAAAAGGGCCTTTCAAAAATATAATACAAAAAGAAGAAAAATCCATTACCAGAAGGAAGAGAGGACAAGGGAAAAACTGAAAAACATACATGCCTAGACACAAGACTGCTAAAAGAAATAAAGTTAAAACCTGAGAGGCGGGAGGTGGCTGTTAAACTAAAGGACACGAATGCCGGGGGCTGATGGGATGCGGTGGCCAAGCCCCGGCTGGTGCTGCCGCTGGTGCTGCTTGGCTGCCTGCTGGCAAGCGCCCTTGAGGAGCTGCGAAGAGAGGTGGAAGAGACGCTCCCTGCCGCAGAGCTGGGGTCCAGGGACACGGAGCCAGCCCGCCCGCTCGCTCTCACCACGCCTGGCGCAGTAGACTCAGGCCTCCGGCTTGCGAAGGAGGCACTCGGGGCCTCGCTCCCGGCAGATGCTCCGAGTGAGCTCGCCGTCGTAGCTGCAAAGCGCCCGCCTAAGGCGGCCGGCGCAGGCTCCGTCCTCGCTCTGCCGCTCTCCGCCTCTACCGCGGATGCGGTCAGCGGTGACGTGGCGGGAAGGGGAAGGGACGTCTTGGCGCCCAGGCCAGCCGTGGCGTCGCTCGCTTGGCTCGTGGTGGCACTTCCACCTCGGCCCGGAGGAGGCGTGGTAGCGCTAGGAGCGGAGGCGGTAGCCGTGGCAGGCAACGGGCTCCCCGCGGACAACGAGGTGGCCCCAACCTCCGTGGCGGCCTTTCCCTGGCGGAGGGAGCTCAAGGTGACGGCTGCTGCCTGCGGGTCTGCACTGCGAGCCAGCACGGAGGAAAGGCTTGCCTCTGCCGTGTCTGAGGTCGTGGAGGTGCCGGGCACCACGGAAGCAGGCGCCTTTGAGCTGGGTGAGGTCTCAGCCGGGCCGTGCGTCGCCCCCTCTGCCGTCAGCGCACCTGAGCTAGCGTGCGTCGTGCCAGGACTGGAGGAAGGACCCGAGGAGGCGAATGCCGGGGGCTGATGGGATGCGGTGGCCAAGCCCCGGCTGGTGCTGCCGCTGGTGCTGCTTGGCTGCCTGCTGGCAAGCGCCCTTGAGGAGCTGCGAAGAGAGGTGGAAGAGACGCTCCCTGCCGCAGAGCTGGGGTCCAGGGACACGGAGCCAGCCCGCCCGCTCGCTCTCACCACGCCTGGCGCAGTAGACTCAGGCCTCCGGCTTGCGAAGGAGGCACTCGGGGCCTCGCTCCCGGCAGATGCTCCGAGTGAGCTCGCCGTCGTAGCTGCAAAGCGCCCGCCTAAGGCGGCCGGCGCAGGCTCCGTCCTCGCTCTGCCGCTCTCCGCCTCTACCGCGGATGCGGTCAGCGGTGACGTGGCGGGAAGGGGAAGGGACGTCTTGGCGCCCAGGCCAGCCGTGGCGTCGCTCGCTTGGCTCGTGGTGGCACTTCCACCTCGGCCCGGAGGAGGCGTGGTAGCGCTAGGAGCGGAGGCGGTAGCCGTGGCAGGCAACGGGCTCCCCGCGGACAACGAGGTGGCCCCAACCTCCGTGGCGGCCTTTCCCTGGCGGAGGGAGCTCAAGGTGACGGCTGCTGCCTGCGGGTCCGCACTGCGAGCCAGCACGGAGGAAAGGCTTGCCTCTGCCGTGTCTGAGGTCGTGGAGGTGCCGGGCACCACGGAAGCAGGCGCCTTTGAGCTGGGTGAGGTCTCAGCCGGGCCGTGCGTCGCCCCCTCTGCCGTCAGCGCACCTGAGCTAGCGTGCGTCGTGCCAGGACTGGAGGAAGGACCCGAGGAGGCGAATGCCGGGGGCTGATGGGATGCGGTGGCCAAGCCCCGGCTGGTGCTGCCGCTGGTGCTGCTTGGCTGCCTGCTGGCAAGCGCCCTTGAGGAGCTGCGAAGAGAGGTGGAAGAGACGCTCCCTGCCGCAGAGCTGGGGTCCAGGGACACGGAGCCAGCCCGCCCGCTCGCTCTCACCACGCCTGGCGCAGTAGACTCAGGCCTCCGGCTTGCGAAGGAGGCACTCGGGGCCTCGCTCCCGGCAGATGCTCCGAGTGAGCTCGCCGTCGTAGCTGCAAAGCGCCCGCCTAAGGCGGCCGGCGCAGGCTCCGTCCTCGCTCTGCCGCTCTCCGCCTCTACCGCGGATGCGGTCAGCGGTGACGTGGCGGGAAGGGGAAGGGACGTCTTGGCGCCCAGGCCAGCCGTGGCGTCGCTCGCTTGGCTCGTGGTGGCACTTCCACCTCGGCCCGGAGGAGGCGTGGTAGCGCTAGGAGCGGAGGCGGTAGCCGTGGCAGGCAACGGGCTCCCCGCGGACAACGAGGTGGCCCCAACCTCCGTGGCGGCCTTTCCCTGGCGGAGGGAGCTCAAGGTGACGGCTGCTGCCTGCGGGTCCGCACTGCGAGCCAGCACGGAGGAAAGGCTTGCCTCTGCCGTGTCTGAGGTCGTGGAGGTGCCGGGCACCACCGAAGCAGGCGCCTTTGAGCTGGGTGAGGTCTCAGCCGGGCCGTGCGTCGCCCCCTCTGCCGTCAGCGCACCTGAGCTAGCGTGCGTCGTGCCAGGACTGGAGGAAGGACCCGAGGAGGCGAATGCCGGGGGCTGATGGGATGCGGTGGCCAAGCCCCGGCTGGTGCTGCCGCTGGTGCTGCTTGGCTGCCTGCTGGCAAGCGCCCTTGAGGAGCTGCGAAGAGAGGTGGAAGAGACGCTCCCTGCCGCAGAGCTGGGGTCCAGGGACACGGAGCCAGCCCGCCCGCTCGCTCTCACCACGCCTGGCGCAGTAGACTCAGGCCTCCGGCTTGCGAAGGAGGCACTCGGGGCCTCGCTCCCGGCAGATGCTCCGAGTGAGCTCGCCGTCGTAGCTGCAAAGCGCCCGCCTAAGGCGGCCGGCGCAGGCTCCGTCCTCGCTCTGCCGCTCTCCGCCTCTACCGCGGATGCGGTCAGCGGTGACGTGGCGGGAAGGGGAAGGGACGTCTTGGCGCCCAGGTCAGCCGTGGCGTCGCTCGCTTGGCTCGTGGTGGCACTTCCACCTCGGCCCGGAGGAGGCGTGGTAGCGCTAGGAGCGGAGGCGGTAGCCGTGGCAGGCAACGGGCTCCCCGCGGACAACGAGGTGGCCCCAACCTCCGTGGCGGCCTTTCCCTGGCGGAGGGAGCTCAAGGTGACGGCTGCTGCCTGCGGGTCCGCACTGCGAGCCAGCACGGAGGAAAGGCTTGCCTCTGCCGTGTCTGAGGTCGTGGAGGTGCCGGGCACCACCGAAGCAGGCGCCTTTGAGCTGGGTGAGGTCTCAGCCGGGCCGTGCGTCGCCCCCTCTGCCGTCAGCGCACCTGAGCTAGCGTGCGTCGTGCCAGGACTGGAGGAAGGACCCGAGGAGGCGAATGCCGGGGGCTGATGGGATGCGGTGGCCAAGCCCCGGCTGGTGCTGCCGCTGGTGCTGCTTGGCTGCCTGCTGGCAAGCGCCCTTGAGGAGCTGCGAAGAGAGGTGGAAGAGACGCTCCCTGCCGCAGAGCTGGGGTCCAGGGACACGGAGCCAGCCCGCCCGCTCGCTCTCACCACGCCTGGCGCAGTAGACTCAGGCCTCCGGCTTGCGAAGGAGGCACTCGGGGCCTCGCTCCCGGCAGATGCTCCGAGTGAGCTCGCCGTCGTAGCTGCAAAGCGCCCGCCTAAGGCGGCCGGCGCAGGCTCCGTCCTCGCTCTGCCGCTCTCCGCCTCTACCGCGGATGCGGTCAGCGGTGACGTGGCGGGAAGGGGAAGGGACGTCTTGGCGCCCAGGTCAGCCGTGGCGTCGCTCGCTTGGCTCGTGGTGGCACTTCCACCTCGGCCCGGAGGAGGCGTGGTAGCGCTAGGAGCGGAGGCGGTAGCCGTGGCAGGCAACGGGCTCCCCGCGGACAACGAGGTGGCCCCAACCTCCGTGGCGGCCTTTCCCTGGCGGAGGGAGCTCAAGGTGACGGCTGCTGCCTGCGGGTCCGCACTGCGAGCCAGCACGGAGGAAAGGCTTGCCTCTGCCGTGTCTGAGGTCGTGGAGGTGCCGGGCACCACGGAAGCAGGCGCCTTTGAGCTGGGTGAGGTCTCAGCCGGGCCGTGCGTCGCCCCCTCTGCCGTCAGCGCACCTGAGCTAGCGTGCGTCGTGCCAGGACTGGAGGAAGGACCCGAGGAGGCGAATGCCGGGGGCTGATGGGATGCGGTGGCCAAGCCCCGGCTGGTGCTGCCGCTGGTGCTGCTTGGCTGCCTGCTGGCAAGCGCCCTTGAGGAGCTGCGAAGAGAGGTGGAAGAGACGCTCCCTGCCGCAGAGCTGGGGTCCAGGGACACGGAGCCAGCCCGCCCGCTCGCTCTCACCACGCCTGGCGCAGTAGACTCAGGCCTCCGGCTTGCGAAGGAGGCACTCGGGGCCTCGCTCCCGGCAGATGCTCCGAGTGAGCTCGCCGTCGTAGCTGCAAAGCGCCCGCCTAAGGCGGCCGGCGCAGGCTCCGTCCTCGCTCTGCCGCTCTCCGCCTCTACCGCGGATGCGGTCAGCGGTGACGTGGCGGGAAGGGGAAGGGACGTCTTGGCGCCCAGGCCAGCCGTGGCGTCGCTCGCTTGGCTCGTGGTGGCACTTCCACCTCGGCCCGGAGGAGGCGTGGTAGCGCTAGGAGCGGAGGCGGTAGCCGTGGCAGGCAACGGGCTCCCCGCGGACAACGAGGTGGCCCCAACCTCCGTGGCGGCCTTTCCCTGGCGGAGGGAGCTCAAGGTGACGGCTGCTGCCTGCGGGTCCGCACTGCGAGCCAGCACGGAGGAAAGGCTTGCCTCTGCCGTGTCTGAGGTCGTGGAGGTGCCGGGCACCACGGAAGCAGGCGCCTTTGAGCTGGGTGAGGTCTCAGCCGGGCCGTGCGTCGCCCCCTCTGCCGTCAGCGCACCTGAGCTAGCGTGCGTCGTGCCAGGACTGGAGGAAGGACCCGAGGAGGCGAATGCCGGGGGCTGATGGGATGCGGTGGCCAAGCCCCGGCTGGTGCTGCCGCTGGTGCTGCTTGGCTGCCTGCTGGCAAGCGCCCTTGAGGAGCTGCGAAGAGAGGTGGAAGAGACGCTCCCTGCCGCAGAGCTGGGGTCCAGGGACACGGAGCCAGCCCGCCCGCTCGCTCTCACCACGCCTGGCGCAGTAGACTCAGGCCTCCGGCTTGCGAAGGAGGCACTCGGGGCCTCGCTCCCGGCAGATGCTCCGAGTGAGCTCGCCGTCGTAGCTGCAAAGCGCCCGCCTAAGGCGGCCGGCGCAGGCTCCGTCCTCGCTCTGCCGCTCTCCGCCTCTACCGCGGATGCGGTCAGCGGTGACGTGGCGGGAAGGGGAAGGGACGTCTTGGCGCCCAGGCCAGCCGTGGCGTCGCTCGCTTGGCTCGTGGTGGCACTTCCACCTCGGCCCGGAGGAGGCGTGGTAGCGCTAGGAGCGGAGGCGGTAGCCGTGGCAGGCAACGGGCTCCCCGCGGACAACGAGGTGGCCCCAACCTCCGTGGCGGCCTTTCCCTGGCGGAGGGAGCTCAAGGTGACGGCTGCTGCCTGCGGGTCCGCACTGCGAGCCAGCACGGAGGAAAGGCTTGCCTCTGCCGTGTCTGAGGTCGTGGAGGTGCCGGGCACCACGGAAGCAGGCGCCTTTGAGCTGGGTGAGGTCTCAGCCGGGCCGTGCGTCGCCCCCTCTGCCGTCAGCGCACCTGAGCTAGCGTGCGTCGTGCCAGGACTGGAGGAAGGACCCGAGGAGGCGAATGCCGGGGGCTGATGGGATGCGGTGGCCAAGCCCCGGCTGGTGCTGCCGCTGGTGCTGCTTGGCTGCCTGCTGGCAAGCGCCCTTGAGGAGCTGCGAAGAGAGGTGGAAGAGACGCTCCCTGCCGCAGAGCTGGGGTCCAGGGACACGGAGCCAGCCCGCCCGCTCGCTCTCACCACGCCTGGCGCAGTAGACTCAGGCCTCCGGCTTGCGAAGGAGGCACTCGGGGCCTCGCTCCCGGCAGATGCTCCGAGTGAGCTCGCCGTCGTAGCTGCAAAGCGCCCGCCTAAGGCGGCCGGCGCAGGCTCCGTCCTCGCTCTGCCGCTCTCCGCCTCTACCGCGGATGCGGTCAGCGGTGACGTGGCGGGAAGGGGAAGGGACGTCTTGGCGCCCAGGCCAGCCGTGGCGTCGCTCGCTTGGCTCGTGGTGGCACTTCCACCTCGGCCCGGAGGAGGCGTGGTAGCGCTAGGAGCGGAGGCGGTAGCCGTGGCAGGCAACGGGCTCCCCGCGGACAACGAGGTGGCCCCAACCTCCGTGGCGGCCTTTCCCTGGCGGAGGGAGCTCAAGGTGACGGCTGCTGCCTGCGGGTCCGCACTGCGAGCCAGCACGGAGGAAAGGCTTGCCTCTGCCGTGTCTGAGGTCGTGGAGGTGCCGGGCACCACGGAAGCAGGCGCCTTTGAGCTGGGTGAGGTCTCAGCCGGGCCGTGCGTCGCCCCCTCTGCCGTCAGCGCACCTGAGCTAGCGTGCGTCGTGCCAGGACTGGAGGAAGGACCCGAGGAGGCGAATGCCGGGGGCTGATGGGATGCGGTGGCCAAGCCCCGGCTGGTGCTGCCGCTGGTGCTGCTTGGCTGCCTGCTGGCAAGCGCCCTTGAGGAGCTGCGAAGAGAGGTGGAAGAGACGCTCCCTGCCGCAGAGCTGGGGTCCAGGGACACGGAGCCAGCCCGCCCGCTCGCTCTCACCACGCCTGGCGCAGTAGACTCAGGCCTCCGGCTTGCGAAGGAGGCACTCGGGGCCTCGCTCCCGGCAGATGCTCCGAGTGAGCTCGCCGTCGTAGCTGCAAAGCGCCCGCCTAAGGCGGCCGGCGCAGGCTCCGTCCTCGCTCTGCCGCTCTCCGCCTCTACCGCGGATGCGGTCAGCGGTGACGTGGCGGGAAGGGGAAGGGACGTCTTGGCGCCCAGGCCAGCCGTGGCGTCGCTCGCTTGGCTCGTGGTGGCACTTCCACCTCGGCCCGGAGGAGGCGTGGTAGCGCTAGGAGCGGAGGCGGTAGCCGTGGCAGGCAACGGGCTCCCCGCGGACAACGAGGTGGCCCCAACCTCCGTGGCGGCCTTTCCCTGGCGGAGGGAGCTCAAGGTGACGGCTGCTGCCTGCGGGTCTGCACTGCGAGCCAGCACGGAGGAAAGGCTTGCCTCTGCCGTGTCTGAGGTCGTGGAGGTGCCGGGCACCACGGAAGCAGGCGCCTTTGAGCTGGGTGAGGTCTCAGCCGGGCCGTGCGTCGCCCCCTCTGCCGTCAGCGCACCTGAGCTAGCGTGCGTCGTGCCAGGACTGGAGGAAGGACCCGAGGAGGCGAATGCCGGGGGCTGATGGGATGCGGTGGCCAAGCCCCGGCTGGTGCTGCCGCTGGTGCTGCTTGGCTGCCTGCTGGCAAGCGCCCTTGAGGAGCTGCGAAGAGAGGTGGAAGAGACGCTCCCTGCCGCAGAGCTGGGGTCCAGGGACACGGAGCCAGCCCGCCCGCTCGCTCTCACCACGCCTGGCGCAGTAGACTCAGGCCTCCGGCTTGCGAAGGAGGCACTCGGGGCCTCGCTCCCGGCAGATGCTCCGAGTGAGCTCGCCGTCGTAGCTGCAAAGCGCCCGCCTAAGGCGGCCGGCGCAGGCTCCGTCCTCGCTCTGCCGCTCTCCGCCTCTACCGCGGATGCGGTCAGCGGTGACGTGGCGGGAAGGGGAAGGGACGTCTTGGCGCCCAGGCCAGCCGTGGCGTCGCTCGCTTGGCTCGTGGTGGCACTTCCACCTCGGCCCGGAGGAGGCGTGGTAGCGCTAGGAGCGGAGGCGGTAGCCGTGGCAGGCAACGGGCTCCCCGCGGACAACGAGGTGGCCCCAACCTCCGTGGCGGCCTTTCCCTGGCGGAGGGAGCTCAAGGTGACGGCTGCTGCCTGCGGGTCCGCACTGCGAGCCAGCACGGAGGAAAGGCTTGCCTCTGCCGTGTCTGAGGTCGTGGAGGTGCCGGGCACCACGGAAGCAGGCGCCTTTGAGCTGGGTGAGGTCTCAGCCGGGCCGTGCGTCGCCCCCTCTGCCGTCAGCGCACCTGAGCTAGCGTGCGTCGTGCCAGGACTGGAGGAAGGACCCGAGGAGGCGAATGCCGGGGGCTGATGGGATGCGGTGGCCAAGCCCCGGCTGGTGCTGCCGCTGGTGCTGCTTGGCTGCCTGCTGGCAAGCGCCCTTGAGGAGCTGCGAAGAGAGGTGGAAGAGACGCTCCCTGCCGCAGAGCTGGGGTCCAGGGACACGGAGCCAGCCCGCCCGCTCGCTCTCACCACGCCTGGCGCAGTAGACTCAGGCCTCCGGCTTGCGAAGGAGGCACTCGGGGCCTCGCTCCCGGCAGATGCTCCGAGTGAGCTCGCCGTCGTAGCTGCAAAGCGCCCGCCTAAGGCGGCCGGCGCAGGCTCCGTCCTCGCTCTGCCGCTCTCCGCCTCTACCGCGGATGCGGTCAGCGGTGACGTGGCGGGAAGGGGAAGGGACGTCTTGGCGCCCAGGCCAGCCGTGGCGTCGCTCGCTTGGCTCGTGGTGGCACTTCCACCTCGGCCCGGAGGAGGCGTGGTAGCGCTAGGAGCGGAGGCGGTAGCCGTGGCAGGCAACGGGCTCCCCGCGGACAACGAGGTGGCCCCAACCTCCGTGGCGGCCTTTCCCTGGCGGAGGGAGCTCAAGGTGACGGCTGCTGCCTGCGGGTCCGCACTGCGAGCCAGCACGGAGGAAAGGCTTGCCTCTGCCGTGTCTGAGGTCGTGGAGGTGCCGGGCACCACGGAAGCAGGCGCCTTTGAGCTGGGTGAGGTCTCAGCCGGGCCGTGCGTCGCCCCCTCTGCCGTCAGCGCACCTGAGCTAGCGTGCGTCGTGCCAGGACTGGAGGAAGGACCCGAGGAGGCGAATGCCGGGGGCTGATGGGATGCGGTGGCCAAGCCCCGGCTGGTGCTGCCGCTGGTGCTGCTTGGCTGCCTGCTGGCAAGCGCCCTTGAGGAGCTGCGAAGAGAGGTGGAAGAGACGCTCCCTGCCGCAGAGCTGGGGTCCAGGGACACGGAGCCAGCCCGCCCGCTCGCTCTCACCACGCCTGGCGCAGTAGACTCAGGCCTCCGGCTTGCGAAGGAGGCACTCGGGGCCTCGCTCCCGGCAGATGCTCCGAGTGAGCTCGCCGTCGTAGCTGCAAAGCGCCCGCCTAAGGCGGCCGGCGCAGGCTCCGTCCTCGCTCTGCCGCTCTCCGCCTCTACCGCGGATGCGGTCAGCGGTGACGTGGCGGGAAGGGGAAGGGACGTCTTGGCGCCCAGGCCAGCCGTGGCGTCGCTCGCTTGGCTCGTGGTGGCACTTCCACCTCGGCCCGGAGGAGGCGTGGTAGCGCTAGGAGCGGAGGCGGTAGCCGTGGCAGGCAACGGGCTCCCCGCGGACAACGAGGTGGCCCCAACCTCCGTGGCGGCCTTTCCCTGGCGGAGGGAGCTCAAGGTGACGGCTGCTGCCTGCGGGTCCGCACTGCGAGCCAGCACGGAGGAAAGGCTTGCCTCTGCCGTGTCTGAGGTCGTGGAGGTGCCGGGCACCACGGAAGCAGGCGCCTTTGAGCTGGGTGAGGTCTCAGCCGGGCCGTGCGTCGCCCCCTCTGCCGTCAGCGCACCTGAGCTAGCGTGCGTCGTGCCAGGACTGGAGGAAGGACCCGAGGAGGCGAATGCCGGGGGCTGATGGGATGCGGTGGCCAAGCCCCGGCTGGTGCTGCCGCTGGTGCTGCTTGGCTGCCTGCTGGCAAGCGCCCTTGAGGAGCTGCGAAGAGAGGTGGAAGAGACGCTCCCTGCCGCAGAGCTGGGGTCCAGGGACACGGAGCCAGCCCGCCCGCTCGCTCTCACCACGCCTGGCGCAGTAGACTCAGGCCTCCGGCTTGCGAAGGAGGCACTCGGGGCCTCGCTCCCGGCAGATGCTCCGAGTGAGCTCGCCGTCGTAGCTGCAAAGCGCCCGCCTAAGGCGGCCGGCGCAGGCTCCGTCCTCGCTCTGCCGCTCTCCGCCTCTACCGCGGATGCGGTCAGCGGTGACGTGGCGGGAAGGGGAAGGGACGTCTTGGCGCCCAGGCCAGCCGTGGCGTCGCTCGCTTGGCTCGTGGTGGCACTTCCACCTCGGCCCGGAGGAGGCGTGGTAGCGCTAGGAGCGGAGGCGGTAGCCGTGGCAGGCAACGGGCTCCCCGCGGACAACGAGGTGGCCCCAACCTCCGTGGCGGCCTTTCCCTGGCGGAGGGAGCTCAAGGTGACGGCTGCTGCCTGCGGGTCCGCACTGCGAGCCAGCACGGAGGAAAGGCTTGCCTCTGCCGTGTCTGAGGTCGTGGAGGTGCCGGGCACCACGGAAGCAGGCGCCTTTGAGCTGGGTGAGGTCTCAGCCGGGCCGTGCGTCGCCCCCTCTGCCGTCAGCGCACCTGAGCTAGCGTGCGTCGTGCCAGGACTGGAGGAAGGACCCGAGGAGGCGAATGCCGGGGGCTGATGGGATGCGGTGGCCAAGCCCCGGCTGGTGCTGCCGCTGGTGCTGCTTGGCTGCCTGCTGGCAAGCGCCCTTGAGGAGCTGCGAAGAGAGGTGGAAGAGACGCTCCCTGCCGCAGAGCTGGGGTCCAGGGACACGGAGCCAGCCCGCCCGCTCGCTCTCACCACGCCTGGCGCAGTAGACTCAGGCCTCCGGCTTGCGAAGGAGGCACTCGGGGCCTCGCTCCCGGCAGATGCTCCGAGTGAGCTCGCCGTCGTAGCTGCAAAGCGCCCGCCTAAGGCGGCCGGCGCAGGCTCCGTCCTCGCTCTGCCGCTCTCCGCCTCTACCGCGGATGCGGTCAGCGGTGACGTGGCGGGAAGGGGAAGGGACGTCTTGGCGCCCAGGTCAGCCGTGGCGTCGCTCGCTTGGCTCGTGGTGGCACTTCCACCTCGGCCCGGAGGAGGCGTGGTAGCGCTAGGAGCGGAGGCGGTAGCCGTGGCAGGCAACGGGCTCCCCGCGGACAACGAGGTGGCCCCAACCTCCGTGGCGGCCTTTCCCTGGCGGAGGGAGCTCAAGGTGACGGCTGCTGCCTGCGGGTCCGCACTGCGAGCCAGCACGGAGGAAAGGCTTGCCTCTGCCGTGTCTGAGGTCGTGGAGGTGCCGGGCACCACGGAAGCAGGCGCCTTTGAGCTGGGTGAGGTCTCAGCCGGGCCGTGCGTCGCCCCCTCTGCCGTCAGCGCACCTGAGCTAGCGTGCGTCGTGCCAGGACTGGAGGAAGGACCCGAGGAGGCGAATGCCGGGGGCTGATGGGATGCGGTGGCCAAGCCCCGGCTGGTGCTGCCGCTGGTGCTGCTTGGCTGCCTGCTGGCAAGCGCCCTTGAGGAGCTGCGAAGAGAGGTGGAAGAGACGCTCCCTGCCGCAGAGCTGGGGTCCAGGGACACGGAGCCAGCCCGCCCGCTCGCTCTCACCACGCCTGGCGCAGTAGACTCAGGCCTCCGGCTTGCGAAGGAGGCACTCGGGGCCTCGCTCCCGGCAGATGCTCCGAGTGAGCTCGCCGTCGTAGCTGCAAAGCGCCCGCCTAAGGCGGCCGGCGCAGGCTCCGTCCTCGCTCTGCCGCTCTCCGCCTCTACCGCGGATGCGGTCAGCGGTGACGTGGCGGGAAGGGGAAGGGACGTCTTGGCGCCCAGGCCAGCCGTGGCGTCGCTCGCTTGGCTCGTGGTGGCACTTCCACCTCGGCCCGGAGGAGGCGTGGTAGCGCTAGGAGCGGAGGCGGTAGCCGTGGCAGGCAACGGGCTCCCCGCGGACAACGAGGTGGCCCCAACCTCCGTGGCGGCCTTTCCCTGGCGGAGGGAGCTCAAGGTGACGGCTGCTGCCTGCGGGTCCGCACTGCGAGCCAGCACGGAGGAAAGGCTTGCCTCTGCCGTGTCTGAGGTCGTGGAGGTGCCGGGCACCACGGAAGCAGGCGCCTTTGAGCTGGGTGAGGTCTCAGCCGGGCCGTGCGTCGCCCCCTCTGCCGTCAGCGCACCTGAGCTAGCGTGCGTCGTGCCAGGACTGGAGGAAGGACCCGAGGAGGCGAATGCCGGGGGCTGATGGGATGCGGTGGCCAAGCCCCGGCTGGTGCTGCCGCTGGTGCTGCTTGGCTGCCTGCTGGCAAGCGCCCTTGAGGAGCTGCGAAGAGAGGTGGAAGAGACGCTCCCTGCCGCAGAGCTGGGGTCCAGGGACACGGAGCCAGCCCGCCCGCTCGCTCTCACCACGCCTGGCGCAGTAGACTCAGGCCTCCGGCTTGCGAAGGAGGCACTCGGGGCCTCGCTCCCGGCAGATGCTCCGAGTGAGCTCGCCGTCGTAGCTGCAAAGCGCCCGCCTAAGGCGGCCGGCGCAGGCTCCGTCCTCGCTCTGCCGCTCTCCGCCTCTACCGCGGATGCGGTCAGCGGTGACGTGGCGGGAAGGGGAAGGGACGTCTTGGCGCCCAGGCCAGCCGTGGCGTCGCTCGCTTGGCTCGTGGTGGCACTTCCACCTCGGCCCGGAGGAGGCGTGGTAGCGCTAGGAGCGGAGGCGGTAGCCGTGGCAGGCAACGGGCTCCCCGCGGACAACGAGGTGGCCCCAACCTCCGTGGCGGCCTTTCCCTGGCGGAGGGAGCTCAAGGTGACGGCTGCTGCCTGCGGGTCCGCACTGCGAGCCAGCACGGAGGAAAGGCTTGCCTCTGCCGTGTCTGAGGTCGTGGAGGTGCCGGGCACCACGGAAGCAGGCGCCTTTGAGCTGGGTGAGGTCTCAGCCGGGCCGTGCGTCGCCCCCTCTGCCGTCAGCGCACCTGAGCTAGCGTGCGTCGTGCCAGGACTGGAGGAAGGACCCGAGGAGGCGAATGCCGGGGGCTGATGGGATGCGGTGGCCAAGCCCCGGCTGGTGCTGCCGCTGGTGCTGCTTGGCTGCCTGCTGGCAAGCGCCCTTGAGGAGCTGCGAAGAGAGGTGGAAGAGACGCTCCCTGCCGCAGAGCTGGGGTCCAGGGACACGGAGCCAGCCCGCCCGCTCGCTCTCACCACGCCTGGCGCAGTAGACTCAGGCCTCCGGCTTGCGAAGGAGGCACTCGGGGCCTCGCTCCCGGCAGATGCTCCGAGTGAGCTCGCCGTCGTAGCTGCAAAGCGCCCGCCTAAGGCGGCCGGCGCAGGCTCCGTCCTCGCTCTGCCGCTCTCCGCCTCTACCGCGGATGCGGTCAGCGGTGACGTGGCGGGAAGGGGAAGGGACGTCTTGGCGCCCAGGCCAGCCGTGGCGTCGCTCGCTTGGCTCGTGGTGGCACTTCCACCTCGGCCCGGAGGAGGCGTGGTAGCGCTAGGAGCGGAGGCGGTAGCCGTGGCAGGCAACGGGCTCCCCGCGGACAACGAGGTGGCCCCAACCTCCGTGGCGGCCTTTCCCTGGCGGAGGGAGCTCAAGGTGACGGCTGCTGCCTGCGGGTCCGCACTGCGAGCCAGCACGGAGGAAAGGCTTGCCTCTGCCGTGTCTGAGGTCGTGGAGGTGCCGGGCACCACGGAAGCAGGCGCCTTTGAGCTGGGTGAGGTCTCAGCCGGGCCGTGCGTCGCCCCCTCTGCCGTCAGCGCACCTGAGCTAGCGTGCGTCGTGCCAGGACTGGAGGAAGGACCCGAGGAGGCGAATGCCGGGGGCTGATGGGATGCGGTGGCCAAGCCCCGGCTGGTGCTGCCGCTGGTGCTGCTTGGCTGCCTGCTGGCAAGCGCCCTTGAGGAGCTGCGAAGAGAGGTGGAAGAGACGCTCCCTGCCGCAGAGCTGGGGTCCAGGGACACGGAGCCAGCCCGCCCGCTCGCTCTCACCACGCCTGGCGCAGTAGACTCAGGCCTCCGGCTTGCGAAGGAGGCACTCGGGGCCTCGCTCCCGGCAGATGCTCCGAGTGAGCTCGCCGTCGTAGCTGCAAAGCGCCCGCCTAAGGCGGCCGGCGCAGGCTCCGTCCTCGCTCTGCCGCTCTCCGCCTCTACCGCGGATGCGGTCAGCGGTGACGTGGCGGGAAGGGGAAGGGACGTCTTGGCGCCCAGGCCAGCCGTGGCGTCGCTCGCTTGGCTCGTGGTGGCACTTCCACCTCGGCCCGGAGGAGGCGTGGTAGCGCTAGGAGCGGAGGCGGTAGCCGTGGCAGGCAACGGGCTCCCCGCGGACAACGAGGTGGCCCCAACCTCCGTGGCGGCCTTTCCCTGGCGGAGGGAGCTCAAGGTGACGGCTGCTGCCTGCGGGTCCGCACTGCGAGCCAGCACGGAGGAAAGGCTTGCCTCTGCCGTGTCTGAGGTCGTGGAGGTGCCGGGCACCACGGAAGCAGGCGCCTTTGAGCTGGGTGAGGTCTCAGCCGGGCCGTGCGTCGCCCCCTCTGCCGTCAGCGCACCTGAGCTAGCGTGCGTCGTGCCAGGACTGGAGGAAGGACCCGAGGAGGCGAATGCCGGGGGCTGATGGGATGCGGTGGCCAAGCCCCGGCTGGTGCTGCCGCTGGTGCTGCTTGGCTGCCTGCTGGCAAGCGCCCTTGAGGAGCTGCGAAGAGAGGTGGAAGAGACGCTCCCTGCCGCAGAGCTGGGGTCCAGGGACACGGAGCCAGCCCGCCCGCTCGCTCTCACCACGCCTGGCGCAGTAGACTCAGGCCTCCGGCTTGCGAAGGAGGCACTCGGGGCCTCGCTCCCGGCAGATGCTCCGAGTGAGCTCGCCGTCGTAGCTGCAAAGCGCCCGCCTAAGGCGGCCGGCGCAGGCTCCGTCCTCGCTCTGCCGCTCTCCGCCTCTACCGCGGATGCGGTCAGCGGTGACGTGGCGGGAAGGGGAAGGGACGTCTTGGCGCCCAGGCCAGCCGTGGCGTCGCTCGCTTGGCTCGTGGTGGCACTTCCACCTCGGCCCGGAGGAGGCGTGGTAGCGCTAGGAGCGGAGGCGGTAGCCGTGGCAGGCAACGGGCTCCCCGCGGACAACGAGGTGGCCCCAACCTCCGTGGCGGCCTTTCCCTGGCGGAGGGAGCTCAAGGTGACGGCTGCTGCCTGCGGGTCCGCACTGCGAGCCAGCACGGAGGAAAGGCTTGCCTCTGCCGTGTCTGAGGTCGTGGAGGTGCCGGGCACCACGGAAGCAGGCGCCTTTGAGCTGGGTGAGGTCTCAGCCGGGCCGTGCGTCGCCCCCTCTGCCGTCAGCGCACCTGAGCTAGCGTGCGTCGTGCCAGGACTGGAGGAAGGACCCGAGGAGGCGAATGCCGGGGGCTGATGGGATGCGGTGGCCAAGCCCCGGCTGGTGCTGCCGCTGGTGCTGCTTGGCTGCCTGCTGGCAAGCGCCCTTGAGGAGCTGCGAAGAGAGGTGGAAGAGACGCTCCCTGCCGCAGAGCTGGGGTCCAGGGACACGGAGCCAGCCCGCCCGCTCGCTCTCACCACGCCTGGCGCAGTAGACTCAGGCCTCCGGCTTGCGAAGGAGGCACTCGGGGCCTCGCTCCCGGCAGATGCTCCGAGTGAGCTCGCCGTCGTAGCTGCAAAGCGCCCGCCTAAGGCGGCCGGCGCAGGCTCCGTCCTCGCTCTGCCGCTCTCCGCCTCTACCGCGGATGCGGTCAGCGGTGACGTGGCGGGAAGGGGAAGGGACGTCTTGGCGCCCAGGCCAGCCGTGGCGTCGCTCGCTTGGCTCGTGGTGGCACTTCCACCTCGGCCCGGAGGAGGCGTGGTAGCGCTAGGAGCGGAGGCGGTAGCCGTGGCAGGCAACGGGCTCCCCGCGGACAACGAGGTGGCCCCAACCTCCGTGGCGGCCTTTCCCTGGCGGAGGGAGCTCAAGGTGACGGCTGCTGCCTGCGGGTCCGCACTGCGAGCCAGCACGGAGGAAAGGCTTGCCTCTGCCGTGTCTGAGCTTTGGCCAGCGCTAGTATTTGTGATATTTTGAGCCATATGTGTTATTGTTATGCAGGAGTTTGGAAGGGCCGAGTTAGAGGTGGTCACTTCCTTATTGCTTTTCCCAGGGTTTTCTGACTTATCACTGAATGTATTTTTCATGTCTTCTGTCATTGGAGTAGTATGGCTTATGCAGTTTTGCCCTGTAATTATTTAATTAGTTAAACAGTCTTCGTAAATGCACATTTTTTGGTCTCAAGTTTCACTCAGCTGGACTCCATATTCCCTTTTTTTTTTTCTGGCTTTTTAAGCTCTGAGCTTTCTTCGCAATAATGTATCTATCATATATTAGGATTTTTTTCCTGTTTTTTTGTCCCAGTATATTAGGAGCTGTGTGCGTTATCCACTTTTGGATCATCAGTTTGGTATTCTGCATAATTTTAGTTCCTACTATATCTGAGCTATAAGCATTTATTTTTGTACTTCATGTATTTTCCATTATTTTTGTTCTTTCATCTCTCCAAATATTATTTCTAGTATAACCTTCTACATTTTAATTTTTAGAGATATTACCAAAAAAATTAATAATGACAAGAATGGAATTTTTTATTTTTTTTTTCTACAGTTCCTGTACATCCCATTATTTCAATTTCTCTAGTTTGGAAGGCATATACATCTTTATTATTTACTGATTTTCAGACAGGATACAGAGTTTTTCTGTGTACATATTTTTATTCTGATACCTTAACTCATAAATAACAATGGGAGAAAGTTCACTGCTTTCCTGTGTTTACCTATATTACTAAGAATGAATAAATATTAACTAGTGTAGTTTGCAAGAATGAAGAAGATTATCACTTTTCTTATGCTCCTCACATTTATTTAAGGAGACAATCAAATAGTGTTTCTGTTGTGATGAAGTATGCAAGCTAATTCAAAGTCATTTCACTTACTTACCTCACTAATTTTACTTCAATTCTGAGATGTGTTTTTGCATCTACTAAGAACATGCACACAGTGTGCTGTCTCATGTTAATGTTATGCCTTAGCATCACTAGGTTAATATCCTACTTCTTTGCTTTTGCCTATTTAAAACTTGAAGGATTCTCAGCCAGGGTATACCAGAGTAATGCTACTGAATTCATAAGAGCTACATTAATTAACTTCTTGGGACTCTACGTACCTGTAAAAGCAGAGTAGAATTTATCATACCATGAGGGAAATATATAACTTAACAACAAATACTTTGCAAACTTCTTCCTACAGACTAATATATTTTCTAATCCTCCATACAGCTTTAAGTATATGACCCTGCGGTTATACCCCTTAGATCCTTAATAGCAAGTACTGAATTCCAAAGACTCTAACCCTAATGCTGGATTGAATGACATGAAACAAGACAATACAAATCGAATAATATAGCACTCTAAATTTCTAGATGTTATTTTAAACAGTTCTTGCATTACAGTGAGAATACAGCATAATTAATGTAACATAGTTTATGATTTCTTACCAGTCTTTTACTAAAGAGCATGTCAGGGGAGAAAGACTGGCAAAACAGATATGTGATTCATAGGTCTCATATCTAAGAAAGTTAAGACTTAAGGCTAAAAAAATTCATAAAACCTAGGCAGACACTGCATGTCTCACCTTTTAGATGAGAGATTTGCACATACTTTGCTCTCATTCTTTGGTCTACTTAACAAAACTACAGATTTATCTCCCCGCTGAAATACTTAATGAAACACTTAACTCAAAAATCAACTGTAAATATTGAGGTATTTATTTATATTGATTTTAGCCCAAAAACCATGAAATTATTATTTAAAATCTGCCTCAGAACCTCTTAAAAATATACAACAAAGGTACATAGTCAAACAGATTTTAACTTACACAGAAAACAACAGAAAATGAAATGCTGAAAGTCCTTCCAAGACCCCATGACGAGTTTTCACCTCCTTGCAGTACTCTTTCCATTTGTGAAAGTGACATTTTGGATTGAAGGCTTCAGTATTTTAAACAGGGTGAGGCTGCATTGTTACGTCTCAGGCTCAGCTAACCCCTCACGCAAGAAGGATCACAGCCAATCTAATGAAATTCTCACACCTGACCTTACTATAATAAGTTCCAAAGTTTTCTGCAGAAGTAAGCTTGTTTGTCTTTAATAGAACAAAGTCAGGGCCTGATCCAAAGTCTACTGGGTCGAAAGAAGAGACTTTACTGAATTCAGTGGGCACTGCATCACATCTGAACACCTCTGAATATTTGATAAGCAGAATATTTTAATAAACTTGTGCATGATCAGTGCATGACTAAGAGAACTGAGGAGTCTTGAGTCCTGAACTCTTGCCTTAATCTGGAGATAAAACTTTCTTTCCCACATTTCCCAGTACTTTAAATTATTTAGGGGCAGATGTTGAAGTATTCAATCCTAACTTGTACTTTCATTGGAATAGAATGCCAATTTGCTAGGAATCCACCAAATAGACCTCAGCCTTTGGTCCTCCAGTCCTGTAAGGAGGCTGGAGCAGTTGTAAATCTCTACTACTTCACCTCTTTGGACCATATGGAAGGAAAATAAGATAATCAGGCCTCCCACGCTGAGTTTGTGCACATTTTCTTTAACAGGTCCCCTCCTCCTATTTATAGACAGTTGGTACTGATACATAATACCAGTCACTTGTTTTGAATCATATCCTCACCCCACTAATGCCATACCCACCTTTCTTCACTTCAGTGACCAATAAATGCTGCTCCAGTGTTGTGTGTGCCTGGGGGTTCATTGATGACCTGAATATTTATATGATGCCATATTTTTAAGAACATTTCCTGCCTCATGTTTATGCTGATAAGAGCCTTGATTAAAATTTTCTTATTTTCAGTGAGATTTTTTTTCAGCCACACAATGCACAGAAGAATGCTTCTAACCAGATAGAGCACTTTTGATCCTTTACAGGATCAAAACAGGAAAGGGTTCCCTCTTACTCTGTAGCACAGAGGGAGTTCAAACTGCCTCTCCGGGGAGCACTACCAGTCCTGGCACAAGTGCTGTGACTCTGCTTACATTTCCTGCAGGGAAGGGGAAGGGAATGCAGAGGGAAGGTTCTTGTATGTTATATTCATATTAGTGTAGTCTTTAAATCACAACTTCATGTGCCTCGTTATAAAAAAATATATAATTCTGTCTCATTTGTCTCTCTAGATGGCTTTCACTCTGTTTCATCACTTTGCTTCTTAGAACAATATTGGTCCTGTTTTCTTAGTCACATGGATTAGGGCACTAACTCTCCAGTTTTCTCACCATTCATTGGGAAAGAATGAGGAACTGAAGGATACAAATGAGAACAGAAAAATTTGTTTCACAGTTAGTGGGAGATTTACTCTGGCTTTCTACTAAGAATACCCTGTGTGATGTGGTTAGGCGTACAGACCTAAAGAAGGAAGACTATTATCTATCTAAGCATTTTTCAAATTTTCAAGACCTGGTATATCTATAGCTACCTAAATCCTAGATTTTGCTCTGGCAGGTATGTTTTCTAAAAACAATTTCATTTTAGTTTCGTTTTGACAGGCAAGTGAGATTAAGGCAAATAACACTTCCAATGAATCCAGCAAAGGGTATTGTTGTTGTTTGGTGTGAGCTAGCAGATTACTGCTTTGTGCCTTGTTTGATGTAGGAACTTGTGACACAGAGTCAGGATGTTTTCTTCACAATCATTTGTTTACACTCATACACTCCAGCTTTAACTGAAATGTTTAAAGAATGCAAACAAGCTACTTCCTCGCGCAGAAATCATTGGAAATCCCATCCTTCATTTAACCAGGAGTCTGATGCCTTTGAACTTCTGTCTCTCTTGAACTCTCATTAGTCTAACACTCATCTTCAACTCATAGTCAGCTTGGGCACTTATCGTTGAATTATTCTACGTGCGAGGGGAATGTTTGGACCTTAGCCCCTCCCACGGCCTCTACAGGTCCACCTCCTCTGCAAACAGTGTATAAGACTCAGTTTTCTTTTAAAATAGAGCTCTCTGTCCCTATCAAGGAAAGGGCAAAATTTGTTCCTCATTCCTTCTCTTAGCCAGTATTATCATGTGTGACACACGATAGAAGAATTAGCTGCAAAATATTAAGTCAAGATTTTAACTACCTTATAAGAACCACCACCTTTCTCTAGTGTACAGTGACACTTAACTTTTATGAAAGGGGAAGTTTTTTATGTACCAAAAGGGCAAACCAAGTTCAGAATTTAGCAATATGAGTCTATTTTTACTGACATACAGCAAAAGGCATATTATCTTAAGCAAAAAAAAACTTCTCTTTTTTTCGGAGAGATAGATACAGTGGGCTAGCTGGTTGTTTTGTCACAACCTGTCACCGGAGCTAAGATTCGACTAAACCTCTCTGTTAGACAGCCTGGATTCCACAATCTCTCTTTTTTCACTGGGGCCAATTTATGTCCCAAGAAGCAAACTAACCTCTAAGTCATCTTGCCGCATATTTTCCCATAAAAGTTGCTTTCTTGCAAACGCAGAACAAGTTTTACCACATGCCTTAAAGATATGAGAGTTCCCACTATCCAACTGCTGTCACTTTTCAAATTTTTCTGATGCTTTTTGACTCATCTTACCCACCTATAAACTCAAGATTTGACTGACCACCTACTTCTTATATGTTTCTTTCATAGCTTTTGAGGAAGCTTATGTTACATTTAAATGTAAGAGGTGGAGAAACAAAAGGAAATAACAAGACTGAAACTCCACACAGCTCACTTGTTCAAGACCTTGGCTTGGGATGCTTAAAGGCTCTAGCCCTTACATTGCAATAAAAACTTAGGATATTAATTTCCATCTGCTTCAGAATATGTCATTAAAAACCCATATTTACCAAGGCCTTAGCTTCTCAGTAAAATGCAATAAGCAAAAAGAAATACAGATGGCAGCTGCTGTTGGCAGAAGCAATATCTTTTATAAAGTCAACTAATACAACGGGGAAAAAAGCCAAAACTCTTCTGGACATCCCTCAGCCAGCTTAAATTAGAAGCCGCAGATATTGGGGAGTGTTGTTAGTGACTCCATAACTGAGAGATAAACAGCACATTTTGATGTACTTAGTCTTCTAGCACTCCCTTCTGCCAACCATCACTGAACATTTCCAGATTCTTATCTTTAATTTCTTTTATCATATCACAGTCCCAAACTAACATATTCAAGAACCTCCAAAAACATGTCAGTACTGTCAGTGAGGACATGGCTGATAATATTGCTCAGTAGGTGTTGAGAGTAAGATAAAAGTTTTTTTAATGCAATAAGTCTACTTTCTATGTGCATAAGAATGACTTTGTGGCCATATAACTGTAATTGCTGAAAATCAAAATCTGCTCTACAGTATTCTTAGAATAACACAAAAGGAGCACTGTAATCAACGTCTTCCCATACAGTTACACCTGTAAATGAAATAGACATAGTTAGAAACATGATGTGCCTGCACCATCATGAAGTTCAGCTACAACACAAATTTCAAACATTCAAACCCCTCTGCCTTCTACAGTCACTTGAGAGGTTTTTCCGGGCGGAATAGATTTTTTTTTAATACTAGTTGTGGGTCAGTGGCATTTCCAGCTGACATTTTGTATCACACTTGTGTGAGAAGTGCCTGATCACTGAATTTTCTTTTCAGTGCATTATTTCATGGAAATCACTGGATTTGATCCACTATGAGCCTATTTAACATTAATTCAAGACTCTCCCTCAGCTTTTATTTTATATTTGCCTTCCCATTAACCATAAATAAAAGTGAAGTTCTTCCTTGTCCAGATGTATGCAAGTAGCTTCTCATTTTGCAATTTCAGTGTTAGAGAGAATGTTCTCTTTTTAACAACTCTCCTACTTAACTTGTCCACTGCAATTGATTCCAGTCATTCCTAATCATTCAGTGTGATGTCCCAATAGTACACAGTATTTTCTACTCCTCATAAAAGTCCAAAAACATTCAAAGAAATATATGGGTTTAAATGTGCACCTAAATGTTATTGTCTGAGAGGTTTTAAAGGGCTCCAGAGCAAAAATAATGCTCAGGAGCACAAAAAGTTAATCAAATATAGGGAAATTAGATGATATTAGCACTAGGCACTCACGTGGCATAGTTATCTTGGCCAGACACTTAAAAGAGCACACTATATTCTGGAAGGCCCTGGTTCCCAAATCATCCAGACTGAAGACCTGGTTGAAGGAAACTGGGTTTCCCCTTGTCCCTTTACATTTTGTGAGAAAGCAGTTCAAGGGAGGTGTAGGAGTATTCCTGTCCCTCACACAATATGAAATCAGTGCACAGGGGACTCTCCATGGTATATGGCAGTTATGTGGTTCCCCCACTTTAGAGATCACCCACCTGGATACTGAGATAGCTCTGAGGAGCTCCTTGCTTTTTAGCATGCTATGTGCACACTATGTATTGTGAGGCCTGTCTCATACATACACAAACTGAGGGCTGGGGACGTGTATTAACCTGTACCAGGTTTAAGATAAAAATTTCCTAACTGGCAGGCCCCAGAACAATCTAGTTGATAAAAGGGAAGAAAACTCTTCCTTTGTGCTACATAGGACTTCCAAATACCTTTGAAAGGCTCCTGTTCATTAAGGCTCACCTTCACTACACTAAAGACATGCCTGTGCCTGCTTTCCCTCTTCTCATGTGCTGAGGAACTACAGCACATGACACAACTACAGGAACTACAGGAAACAAATTTGAGTATGAACCCTTAGGCTGCCCTGCAGAGGATGGCCACACCTGTCCAGAGTCCCCTTGAGAGGGATTTTTTACAATTAGATGGGTACCTTTTACATTGGCTGCATCGCTGCTCAAAGGCCTTTTTTTTTTTAACCTTTTGCCACTCTAGACAAAATCTACAACAAGGCCTGGAATGAGTTACTGCTTATCCAATGGTGAAACATAGACTAGTTTCAACATCACAAAGTCACTGAGCATGTGAATTTAAAAAGTCACTCAATAGGCATGATTCCAAAAGCAAATGGCATCTAAATATATATATTAAATGTGAATCATTTGCCATCAGGTTTGCAATGAGAGAAAATGGGTTTCCTAGAAACTGTTCCTGTTTCAAGCTGTCAAAACATATTCCCTTTTGTAGAAGGTTAATGAGGCATGGTATTGAGTAGAGAGCCCCAGAGGTAATGAGTGTGCTTTAACTAGCTCAGATGAGATGAAGCCCATGTTTTCCTACCCAGACTTGCACTGTCTTGGAAAGAGAAGAGGGAAGATAAATCATGTATAAAATACCAGAAGAACTGCAAACAGCATAGACTAAGAATCAGAGATACAGTTGAACCAAATTAATACCCAGAGCTCACAATCTAACGTGGAAACTGCAGGCCCCAGCTTCCAAATAGACAACTCATGGATTTGTCAAAATGCTCCAGTCTGGAAATAAGAATAACAGAAAGTAGAAAGAAACTTTCTGTGCAGGAAAGGAGGCTTGTCTGCATGGGAGAAGAGAAATATGTTCTGCATTTAGACAGGGCATTAAAAAAAAAAACATACCATCATCAGAGAAGGGCTACCTCCCCCAGCAGCACTCAACACAGAGATCCCTGAGACAGGACCAACCAGGCTGGCTCTAGAACCAGCAGTTCAAAAGCCCAAGTGCCCTTGATGTTCCACTGCAGCTAATTAGTCCTGAAAAAAGGCAGCATTATGTTAATGAGACTATGCTGCTTCTTTGACTTGACAAGCAACTTTGATTTTATTCTGTGCTGTGTGGAAACATCAGATTCCCTGTATTAGGGAAGCTCTAACACAGAACTGCATAAGGAAAAATAGAAAAGAAAATAGAAAAAATTGTCCCTGTAAACCAGGACAGGAGAAGGAAGAAAATGAAACTTCTCCCAATGAGAAAGCCCAGTTGTCCACCAACCGTTATCCCTCATGCAGCATCTGCTTCAGAAATGCATCCATCAGGCCCATTGCCAGAGAATAAATATTCATGTTAATCATAAATGACAGATCAGAATTAAGAAATTAACTGTGGGTTCCAGAATAGAATTCCAATGACTGTGCTCAGCCAGGGATTACTGCCAGCCATAACAATGTAACTTCATTATGGAGAGCTGGCATCCAAAACTAAAACAGTGACTCGCAAGGAAGATATTCCTGTCTTTGAGGCTTGCTGCACGTGATCTTTCTGGCTAACAAAATGATGATGCTAGACACTGAAAGCAACTGTTAATGTGGCTACTGACCACTGCAGCTCCCATGTCTGATTCTTGTTTTCTTGGTGTTTCATTATCATATTTCCGCAATCTTCTTTCTTTTTCCTCTTAGATGGGACTTCCTAGCATTACTGAGAAGTTCCCCATGGGTATGAGAAGGTCTACATTTTGTAGCAGAACACTTGTAACTCCACATAGCATGTCAAACCTTCTCCTACAAATGCAGAAACAGCTGCATTTAGAGAACCGCAGGCAACTACATACACTGAAAGAAAGGCCAGTCTCTTGATTAAGACATCAAATTGGGCCTCAGTGAAATTAACTCATTTCCCCAGGTCTGCCGCAAGCACCTCCCAAGATCCTGAACATAAGGTCTCACCCTCTGTCTGCAAAATGAATATTTACTTTCTTTGTCTGGGCTATTCAAAGTACTATTCTTTGAAGAAAAGATCGGCTGCTGGGATTACTGCTTCCACGTGTGAGTGAGTGAACATCTTGCATAAGCTCATAGCAAGCCTTGCGACTTTTTAGGAGTGGAGTTGTTTTAGGCTGCTAAGATTAGCAGACAGGGAAGGAGATTTCTTACATTCAAGACGTGCTTTGATGTCATGGCTAAGCTGAAACTGCTGCTGAAAGGGACTGTCATGCTCCCCTGCTCCAGCCCCTGGCTGTGCATAGCTATGTCTGGTTTAACATTGGTTCAGTAAAATTAGGCAGCCACAGGGGGGAGTTGACTGAGTTAGCTATCTAGCAGAAAACTGTACTATTTTTAATCTTCTTCTTTCTTTGTTGAAGGATTTATTTTAATAGGATCTGCCAGCTGACCTGACTCTCCCTGAGGCCACAAAATCACAGGATCTGAAACAAGTTTTGGGCACATAGGTGCATACCACTAGAGAGAAAGGTGAGCCCGCTCTTCTTGGCAGCTCCCAGGTGTTATATTGCCATGGCTGTATTGTTACGTTGCAGCTACAGGATTTTTTGTGAAACAGATAGTTGCAAAGCAACAACTATATGGAAGAATTCTGAGCTAGCTCTAATTGTTCCACCCACATGAAGTGGGGTTCTTAAGCAGGCCTGGTCCAAAATCAGGACTACTATGAATCCACCCTATTGATCAATTTTTTGTTTCACTTACTGCAGTTCGGAACAGAGAACTCTTTTCATAAGCACCTTTTTGATACAGATACTGTTTTGTGACGTTTGTGAGAGAGTGTTTTATAACTCACCTTCCCCTTTTACCAGCCTTGTTCCAGCCACAAAAGTTAGCCATACTATTTTGCAATTTGTTGAGGCTCAGCATTTCCAAAAGTGACAGCAGGCATAAGAGCCACAGGAATCTCTGTTTCAAGACTTTGAACTTTTGCTTCGTATTGACTCAAAATGTCACCACTCTCCAGAGCATTTGTGAAACAAAATATGCTGATTTTTTTTCCTAATACTAAAGAAAATTTGAGTTTTTGGCTGAATGGTCTTGTTTTGACTCTTACATAAATTTAACCACTCTGATTTCCAGACCATATTAAATTGCAATGTGAGCTTAAAATAAAAATGATAAAGGCAAAATAAAAACTATTTGACGGTAGTTTGAAAAGAAGCATTGTGCTAACCTTCTCTCTGGTAATTTCAGTGAAATCAGAGTACTGTTGAAGGAGAGTTTCTTTTCACTTAAACGGATTTTTTTCTACAGTTCTGTTCTCAAGCCAGCAAAAACAGTTAAAGACCTTCCAGTGGAACAGTATTTTTGCCAGGGACTCCTCTAAGTTGATTGTCCTCTTTAACAAAACCTGGGTAATGACTATGCAAGAATGCTGTGTTCCATATTAGGTTACACTGTTTTATACCTACATTCCTTTCATTAGAAAGCTCTGCCACAGAACACTGTAGAGGATACCACCACAACCAGGACTGGGATTTCAGCCTTCCATTGCCTTTTTCCTAAAGAGTTATGATTAGTTTCACATGGCTGCACAGAAGGCACAAGGCCAGGTTGTTACAGAAAGGAGTCTGTTTTACTAGAAATGGGAAGTGAAAGAGAAAAGGAGATACCAGAAGGTCACCATCAGCCCAAATATCACTAAATAGAAAAGAGCTGTGGACTGCTCTGGGACCCCAAGGCCAGAGATGCCAGCTGTTTCACAGCTACACTGCCTAGAGCTTGTCCCCCTACAGAAGTTTTGGCTTGGAGAAAACCAGAATGAACTAACAGTTAGGTACTGTGGAAGCTCACAGATCTGGTGGGTGAACTCACTCCACTCCCTAACCCATTTTTATTTAGAAGCACAGACGTCACCAGTGAGAACGTTTCTCTCTCTGTGTTCAGAAATGATGTTTGTGGAAGCTTTGCTTTTCTCTCCTTTTCATAGGAAAATGTCTTATTGACATGTGCAATGTCTAGAAGATATCAGGACCAGAATCAGAAGACCAGCACGAGTAAACAACCATCATGAATAAAAACACTCCTGCTAAGGGCGTGGCGGGTATCTTTTGCCTGTGAGGACTAAATGCTGCACATGAATCAGAAGATGTGTTCTATAAGCTGTCACTTTTCAGCTATGCGTTGCTGCTAAATATTGCCCTACCCAACACCTATGATATTGATCTTAGTTTTTTGCAGTCCGGGTTGGATCCCCCTGCACAGACAGCACACGGGCAGTGTGGTCCCTGTCAGATAGCATAACTGACACTGTATTTCTCACTAGTTCAGCCTGTAGAGGAACCTGCAGGCTACGTGCTGAAATTTTCTTTAGTGTCTTTTCACATTTCACAAAGAACTATGACTTCTGCTCACTAATAAGGAGAGAGCTAGAGCTTTTTCTTCCAGACAGGAAGCCCTTAAAACAGAATCACCACAAGTAAAGTCCCTGCTCTTCCATCCTCAAATACAGTGAGTAAATGAAGGTACAGATCAGGTAAATGACAGCACAGTGAGTGACCTCAAAGGAGGGAGCATATGCAAAAATGAGAGAATTAGTGATTAATAGATTATATCAATATATATATTATAACATTCATTGCCCTCAAGGTATGCACAACAGAATGTACACACATCCGTATAAATATATCGTGTGACCCCCCACACACACTTCTGACTACCCTTAGCACCACAACAGAGATCAATATCGGTTACCATAATTAGTGACTAAGTTAATTCCATGAACGTGTGGGGTATTGAATGCTTCCAGGTGCCTTTTACTCTCTGTGAAATAACAGGCCCAAGCTTAGTGGTTTTTGAAGAAAATTAATTCTCTGTAATGACTGCAAGCTGCTTAATGTACCTGGCACGGCAACACAATCCCTTTTTGCGCTGCAGAGCTGCCAGAAAAGTCACCCTTTGTAACATGGCTGTGGGAAGGAGAAGTTGGTGACATTTGTGAATAGGATACAGATAGCTTAGAGCAAACCACCTTGCCTTCCTGCTGTCCCAACCAGGACAGGCATTTTTTAGTGCTCTATATACGTTTGTGAGGGATGACTTAGCTTAAGGAATGACTTTTGGTTTGCCTATGATTATTTATATGCTGTTCTGGGACAATGAGGAGTCATCAAACTCCTTTCTAGGTTAATTTACCCACACGGCAAGGGCCATGTGGCTTCAGCTAGCCATGCCTGTTCCAGCATTCTTTAGGAGGAACCATTTTGCAAGATGTAACAACAGCAAGGGCTTAGCTGGAATGTAAATTACTCTTTGGGGCCTGCCAAAATTAATGGGAGGAGGATGGGACTGATATTGGGTTTTTTTTCCAGTTTCAGGATTGAATATAATGGAAGATTTTGTTTCTTTGTTATTGTACTCCTCTGTAGACTTCAGCTGAAGATAACAACTCAAATTTGTCTCCTACTGGTATTTCTTAGTGTCTCAGTTCTTCTTCTGAGAACTCTTCTTTTCTTTCACCACTTTCTCTAATTTGGTCAGATATGGCCTCCCCTAGGACATTAATTTAATAAAGCAATTCCTGGCCTGCCTTCTGAACTTTAGAAGCTTTCTCCTCTAGCAGCCTCACCTGTCCCTCAGTTTTCAAAATATACCTATAATAAGCTGGCATCTTTATCTGAAAAGAATTTTCCCAGAAACTGTTGATGCAGTAAAGGCATTCTCACTATTCACTAGGAAAGGAATTCACTAGAAAATTCTAAGTAACCAATGCTTTCAAAAATATTCTTGAGGTTCATATCTGAGCCCTGGAAAGGAAATAAGCCTGAGAAAATGAAGATCGAACACTATAAGACAATATCTGAAATTTTTTCTCAGGTGGTCTATCTGAATCTAGGTATGGCTACAGACCCCCTTTTGTACCCCTCCAATATTTATACATTTTGCTACTTTTTGAGTTATCCGTAGTTTAGCAGGAATACTGAAAACCCCATGTTCACTGTTCTTGCTATGACTTTGACCAGTCCTACCAGTTTAATGATAATTCCAAAGCTGCTTCAAGAATCTGGATACCATGCAGGGCAACACATTACTGAAGCTCAGGGATCACATTTCAGCAAGGCACTGTAGTGTTTAAGTAAAGAGGAAAGGCCATAAGCACATACTTACAATCAAGCAGGTACTTAGAAGTCTACTGGATTATGGCTTGACAACACAAAGCTGAATCAGGAATACATCTGGAATACATCAGGAATACAGAGTACCTAAGACAGGAATAATGTCTGTGATCAGACATTATTCAATAATAACAATACTAAACACAATACTAAACTAAATACTAAACAATACTAAATCACTAAAAATAATAGTAATTAACAGAGCAAATTCCAAGCCCTCAACCAGTACTGTGCCTGGCAAAGTCCTTCGACTTCAATGTTTAAAGACTGTGAAGCACAACCTAAATATCTGCATCTCTATAGAGCCTGCCATTGGAGATATTCAAATATGACTTGCATACACTTTATAATGCATCTGGCCCAACAGTTTCTCTGAATATCGTTACCCTGATTTTACTAACAGAGAAACTGAATGGTTAAATACCTTGCTCAAGGTATTTACACAAAAAAGTCCCTAGAGACTATGAATACCACTTCTCAGAGGCTAGAAATCTGCCACTTCTGCCAGGGATAGCTTTCAACTGAATGGGTACAGTAAAGACACTCATACTAGAGAGAAGTGGAGGACAGGTATGGTGAAATTTCAAACACTTGGAAAACTTTCTATCTTCCTGAAGAAAGTTTAAAAGCTAAGTAAATTTAAGTGATTAAACAATGTCAGGATGTGTGTCCTGTTTCTTAATTCTTACAAATTCTCTACTTTTACATGGGCAGAGTAAGTTGGGGAGAGATGTAAACAGAAATTCTCACTATGTGTGGCAGATGAATGGAGATAAAGAAGCTTTAGGAATAACACTGGACTCCTACATTAGGGAAGTTTGATTCTGAGAAGAAAGCTACATCACTTCCTTATGATATTTGTATTACAATTATAATGTGAAACCAGTCGTTTCACTGGATGACTAAAAGTTTTAGGCATTTCATTAAATGACTGACAACACAGACATTCTGTTTCAGTAATAAAATCTCTTTCAGGCATGTCCAGTGGAGGGCTACAAAGATGATGAGGGGACTGGAGCATCTCTCCTATGAAGAAAGACTGCAAGAGCTGGGCCTGTTCAGTCTGGAGAAGAGAAGACTGAGAGGTGATCTGATCAACGTGTACAAGTATCTGAAGGGGGAGTGTCAAGAGGATGAGGCCAGTCTCTTCTCCGTGGTGCCCAGCAACAGGACAAGAGGCAACGGGCACCAACTGAACCACAGGAAGTTCCACCTAAACCTGAGAAAAAACTTCTTCACTGTGAGGGTGACAGAGCATTGGAACAGGTTGCCCAGAGAGGCAGTGGAGTCTCCTTCGCTGGAGATATTCAAAACCCGCCTGGATGTGATCCTGGGAAATATGCTCTAGGTGACCCTGCTTGAGCAGGGAGGTTGGACTAGATGATCTCCAGAGGTCCCTTCCAACCTAAACGATTCTGTGAATCTGTGATTCTGTGATTTTATGAAATACCTATACACATAAGATCAGTCTGGCATTCCTGTTAGTCATGACATGAACCTTGGTTCCACAGGCATTCAGTTGCACTAACAGTGGACAGAGGAATTCTCTGGTGGACATTGCCTGGCATACAAATCTCACTTGGGTGCCCGCAGTTTCTAACCGATCAGCTGTGGTTAGAGACAAGCCTCTAGACTCGCATTATCAGGTTATAATGGGTGACACTATAACAAAGCTAGCAGTATGTGGACTCTCCCCCTGTGTAGGGAGGCTGATCACCGATATGTTGATCAGATTAAAATGAGAGCTCTTGCCTTTCAGAGAACACCTAGCAACTCTTGGGTGGCTTTTTTTTTTAAGGTGGGAGCTGGCAGGGGAGTGCCTTCATGAAGGAGCTTTTCTGGCATTTATTTCTTCAGCAAGCAGAGCAGAGAAAACTTAGATATCGATGGCAGATCTTTATGGCATATGTCCTTACAGTATAAAAGTACATATGAAATACATACCTCGAAGAAATGCTAGCTATTGATAAGTAACTTCCTCTTCTGTGATTTTACACATATTACTGTATGGCTTTAAAAAAAAGATAAATCTTTTTTGTATTAGTGACTGGGCATTTCATAGAATGCTTATTTCTTCCACTATCAGTTTTACACTGAAACCTCTCTGGAGCGGGGTCAGTCATGTAGTACAAAGGGCCAGCACCTCCTTGCTGTACCATAAGATAAATCAGTAAAAACTTTTTTTAGTACTTCTATCAAACTTTTCATCTAGTTATTGTTGAAGAGATGAAAAGAACTGGGAACACAGCCTCACAACCTGAAAACTGGCTACAAAAATCAGATGATTCTAAACTCGTCTTGCAACAAGCTGCTAACAGACAGCTCTCTGCTCGGCTCTGCAGAGTAACAGGTCTAGGGAAAGTTATACTGGTGGGGCAACATGAAGGGGAACTGCGGAACTGGTTAAGAAAGGAGCCTCTCCTTCACTAAGTAATCCAGAGTGCATGCCTCACTTTGCAGTGCTAATAGTGAGGTGAAAGCTGCCTTCTCACCTTTGCTTATCCTGTTACTGACTCAAAGAGCATATGAAAAAATTTATAGGGAAATATTTATACACAAGTATAAAAGAAAAGAACACAACTAGGGCATTTAAAGAAACATAGTAATCCGGAAACAGGTACTCTCTATAGGTTTCTTGGTTAACTGAGGTTTTATTGGCTGACGGAAGTATTTTTATAAACCTGACTCTGAGTTTCACTATAGTGGCTGTTCAAATTAACAACACTACCTGAAAGTAAATGTCAAATCTATAAAATTAGCCTACAAATGTCAGGACCTGCATTTATTTAAGGAGAAAAAACTATATAAGTGCCAGTACAGATCTTATCATTGCAGATCTGTATTTGTTTTTTCTTCAGTACATTCTTTCCTATTTGCTCCTGGAGATGAGAAATGTGTATGTGCCTTGTGGTGGAGCTTGACAACAGGATTGTCGAAGGATTTTTCCCATCAGCCATTACTATGGTGGTATCTTTGGCTGACTGCATTCAGTTGGCACTAGAGGTACTTGAGGGAGGAAGGAGAGAACCTGAACTATAATACCTGAGAGGAAGTTGGAGAAGAAACCATGACTCAGTTACATCCCAACTCCTTCAAGCACAAGGATGGTAGACCTTGACTAGGGATAAAGCGTGTCTCTCTGGCATGTCTAGGGTGACCTATGTTCTCTAGAAAGTGATAGCAAGACAAAGTCTTTCCCTATCTCCTCCCTCCCATGTGCTATCAGAGACCAGTTATCAGGCTAAAAGGTATCACAACACTGTATTGAGGAATGACCCTGAAGTTGTGCCTGGATACTAATACTCCTGAAAGTTTTTTCTCCTAGGCACATGAAGGAACAGAAAGTGATTGGGAACAGCCAGCTTAGATTTACTGAGGGCAAATTGTGCCTCACTGCCTGAATGCCTTCTGTGATGAGTCGAGTGGCCCTGTGGACAGGCAGTGAAAAGTAGACGTCATTTACTTTGGCCTTAGCAAGGCTTCTGATAAGTTCTTCCACAGCATTCCTGTATCCAACCTGCAAAGGTATGGACTGGATCAGTGGAGAAAAAGGTGGAAGGAAAATTATCTAGGCTGCCAGGTCCTCAGTACAGTGGTCAGCAGATCAAAGTCAAACTGGCAGCCAGCTACTATTGGTATTCTTCAGAGGTCAGTACTGGAGCTGGTAGTGTTAAATATCAACAATCTGGAGTAAGTTCATGAATGAGAGTAAGTTAGGAGAGTGGTCAATACACTGAAGGGAAGGGCTGCCATTCAAAGGAACTTTGACAGGCTGGAAGAATGGACCAACAGGAACCTCATGAAATTCAACAATGGCAAGTTCAAAGTCCTACATCTTGGATAAAACAAGGCCCCTCAACAGTACAGGCTGGGAGCCAATTGGGTAGAAAGCAACTTTGCAGAAAAGGACCTATGGGTCCTGGCAAGGATGCAGATGGAAGTTGCAAGGCCACATTGCGAGAATTGTGTCCAGTTTTGTTACTCCTCAATACAAAAGAGCTATTGAGAGACTGAAGCAAGACCAGGAAAGGGTCACCAAGACAGTTAACAGGCTGAGCACATGACACTTCACTCTAAGACATGGACTTGAGTTTCTCCTTGGTCAACAGCCACAAAAGAGAATCCTCTAAAAAGCCTGCCAATAAGCTCAGCTCTGAGTGTAATGTGTTCACACACTGCCAAAAGGTGCTTTCCCTACAGCTTTTTAGGCACTGCTGTGGGTCTCATGCTTCACCCAGGGAAAGGGAAGCTGTGTAGTGCTTGCTGCTGGATGACATCAGCCTGGTCTGTGCTTGGTGCTTGTACTGGCAGATGATGTCAACTTAAAGTGTCCCTTTTTTACCCAAGAAATATGTACTTGGATAGTCTATAATGCAAGTATGGTTAAGCCTACATGAAGGTGCCTTAAACTGAAATAGGTTCTGCCACTTCCCACACAGCTCAGTAATTCTGGTCTGAGTTCATCTCCCCCAGGGGACTTCTGCTTTCACTGCTCCAACACAATAAAGGTGACAACACTAATATATAAAGACAAGGCTTTTTTGTATTTGAGGAAGACAGGGGTAGGCAGCATCCTCACTAAGTGAGCCAAAAGTTCTGGGAAGTGGGTGACTCCCAGATACAACCAACCCCAGGCCTCTCATGTTTACTGGACACCATCACTCTCCAACTGTATATGTTTTCGTGCGATCCCCTCCCACTTCTTTCCTCCCCTTCTCCCATGTTCTTCTACAACCAACATCATAATGGAAGCCATACTTATTCAAACAAAGAACCTAGGAGAGGAGATGTCAAGAGCACAAAGATTAATATAACCCAGCAAAAAAATCCTTGACTTTTCTGGATCAACCAGCACATGCATGAATTGAATTTATAAATATGTACTCATATTTCTTCCTTAGTTGTCAAAAAAAAGTCTATTTGATTTGGTGTGTTTAAATGGACAGCATAGCCCAGATTGGCACTGCTTAGTCCCACACCTATTTGTGTTCCCTGTACACAAAAATTCATCCTTTACAGCATGATTACCTCTCTATACCTATAGACAGGCTCCTGGTTTTACTTGTTTCCTATGTACTAGCACTGGGAAGCAACATCTTGCCAAGCCATATTTGACTCATGTCACTTGGAATTAAAAGTTACTAATATTGCTGCCAATCCAGAAATAGAAGAGATCTGCTAGAGATTCATTTTCTCATTAGAAAATGATATTTTCTTTCTTCAGCTATTTTTCTCTCTGCTGAATTATTCATTCAAACATATCCTTCAATAGGATCCCAGAAAACTCCCACTCTTGTGCCCTGAAGCCTGAGATTTGACTCATTTTGGTTGGGTCCCAAACTCCCATAACTTCCTAAAGTTCTTCTCTCTTTCTCCAAGCAAGTAAAATCTTTACTTCTCCCAGAAGAAGACAGTATAAAACCACAGTGGGATCCAGTGAAATTTACTGCCCAAACTGTAGTCCCTTGCCATGGGTATTTATGCGGATGTATAGTGCATTTACCTGCTACACTCCAGCCTTGCCAGAAGCTCATTATTGTAGTTCTTCAAGGTATTCTCAGCCAAGCTATTGTTGCTAAGAGAAAGGGGGGGAAGGAGGGAAAGGGAGAGCCTAGAGTTGTGAATGACAAAGTAATTTTTAATACTGACGCAATCACAAAGCAAGGCACCTCAGAAAGAATTATAAATGCAGCAAAAGTTTTATTCAAGAGATAAAACTCCCCCTCACCTGGCTGGTCAAAACTGGAAAAAATAAGCAGGTGTGAGACAGAACTAATGACATACCTCATCTTGACCTTGGCTCACTCATGCCTCTCCTTGGCTTCCTTTCCTAACCTGGGAATATTCCCTGAGATAACATGAGTAGACAGTTAACAGCTTTGCCAGATGGTTATCAGCAGAGAAGTGAAACTATAAAATGAGTCATGTTATCATCTCTAAAAATCAGTGACATATAAATGTTTTATTGCATATAAATATTGGAACTTGCAAAATACCTGCTCATCCACATATGTGAATACAGTTGGGAGAACTAAAATACAGCAGAGATACATAAGGTGTCAAACCTTCTGTAGGCCATAAGATGCTTTCCAAATACAGAGGTCAGGGCAGATCTGCAGGAAATGCTTTCTAAAGCACAGAGGGAAACCTACATGAAGGCAGGCTCACCTCCCTGCCCTCCAAAATTTGGCCCTTCTACCAGAATTCATGCCATATGCTACAGACTGCTGCATTCCCTCTCTGATTTCACGCTAGATGACCATAGAAGCTCATGCCACTGGCTGCAATAAGGAAGGAGTTATTTGGATGGCTTAAAGCTATAGAACGAGATCTGTATTATGGAAGCTTATTTTCATTTTAAGGATCATAAAAATGACTCAATGTCCAGCGCTGTAAATAAGTGATATGGCCTTTGATCTGTATGGTGTTGTATAAAATGTGCCTTTTGCTACAGGTCAAAAAGGGGAAAGCCCTAATAGGCATTGGTATTTATCAGATGAAAGCACGCAGCAAACAGCAACAGACTGTAAACATCTACATTATGGTATCGGTTGCTATTGCAAAGGGAGAGGTCTGGAAAGGTGTGGAGGAATGAGTGAGGAGGTTCTTATTTGAGGTTAGAACCACCTGCACAGAACTGAAAGGTAATTACTGAAAAGGCAGCTGGGGACGATGCTCTTCATGTGTTTTTTGTGTAACCTCCATATCACAGATGGACTATCTATAATGAGTTTCTTATTTATGGCTCTGCAAATCCCTTTGACAGTTAAAGCCACGCATTGGGAATAAATATATATCTATGATTTAAACAAATACAATACATATTATACAGCAATAAATGTACTCTGACAAGATATGCTAAGGCATTAAGCTTTAAAAGTCTGCCAGAAAAGATAATCTTTTAAGTAGTTTGTGTTGGAAATATTAAGCATATTCACAATATAAAGGACATCATTATTTTTAGCCTGTAAAGAATGTGGTAGCCTGCAATATGCTTAGAATCTATATCTAACATCTACTGAGTAATACAGGAATATATATGTAGGGCCTAAGCATTTCCTGGGATCTGAGTCAATGTAAAACTGGTAAGAACTCTCACAGTTTCCCCGTTAGAAATTACTAGTGATCTTTAAAGGCAATTGGCACTGCTTTGATGGCCTTGTTTCATGCCTATTAGCATGAATTAGCAATCATTTCATTAAGACTAGGTCTAATTTTTCTAGACCGTACAAAGACAGAGCATACAGTCCTTTTCTAGTAAGTATATATGTATCTACAGGACAGAGCTCTTGGTAGGTGTGCAGCTTTTTCTCACAAGTATGAGAATTCTTCCATATTCAGCCTTAGTGATCGTAAGTATAATTCAAAAAGTGATTAAGTTAGAAAAGGAGAGATTAACTCCTCCAACAAAGGACTGCTTTACTCAGTAGTAAATGTTACAATACTTGTATTAATCGATTTACCCAGCATCCATATCCTATACTCAGGAAATGAAACTAAAAAACACACTGATTGATATGCTCTGGGCAGAGTTTCAAATCACTTCGAACAGACTCTCTTCTTTTGCTTAGTAGATAAACAGTAATAATGTGCCAAGTCACTAGAAACTTCTCTTTACAGAATAAAATACTTTCACTTCAGACACTGAACAACTTCTAGCTTCTGCTAGGAAAGGAAAGTAGAGCAGTGCAGAATGACAGGACAGGGAAGTAGTGCAAGAACAGTACTTTCTCCAGGCATAATGTATACCCGACTTACCTTACCATATGCACTCAATAGAACCAGGCAATCGTATTGCTCTCTCCCCCTATTTTGTAATTATATGTTCTGAAAAAGAAAAGGAAGCAACTGCTTTTGCAGTGTTGCACAATAGGGCCAGAACAAAACCTAATCACAACAGAGAAGGTTTGGAGTTTGTTTACGCTCCTACTGACATGGAGGGGCTGTTTTAAACACTTTCCATGCCATGAACTGAACTGAAGCCGTTTATCTTACTACTGCAAGGCTTCTGTACCTAAATAGCCCCACCAAGCTTTAACTACAACTTTGGGACAACGCAGCCTCAGAGACTCCATGTTAACTTCTATTAAATATGCTCAGTAGAGTATCCTGTCAGTGGGACTGGAAACAGCAAGAATCATCACAACTATCTATCTCCCCATCTTTTTCCAGCCACTTTATATTTAAAATAGCACAATCAGCTCAGAGGTGTCTGGCATCAAGTAAAGACTCCAGGGTCTGCTCCTCTCATGCTCCTCTGATAGGATTCTTGAAGGTGCTTAAGACCCTCCACAGGTGGCACGGTATGGTCTATCATCTTGCCAGCGACACATACTTACATTTTAGGACTTATGACAACTACACCAAACACCTGGGCAGTCGGCTGCATTTTCTGCTATATCATTAATAAGGAAGGGTGAAATCTGGCCCTGGAATGAAGAAGTTGATATCCAAGTGAGGGGAGAGATGATATAAAAATTAAAGTCACAGACTGAAAATTTTGCATTTTTTGTGGACGCAGCCCCAACAGGATGCAGCATTTGTCATGCAGGAGATGGTTGAAACAAGAAACCCCTGAGTATGGCGGGAACCTCACGAACGTCTGCCCTGCCGGTGACAACAGACCCTTCCCCATCCCTAAGGGTCTCTCAGAGGGAGAAGAGCTGGGTGATCCCTGCTCTACTCTTCCCCACCACTGCCCATGCCTCCTGCAGGCGGGAGGCCTCCTAAAATGTCTCCCAGGTCCACAGAGGGGAGACAAAAGACTCTTTTGTGTCCCTGTTTGCCCCAGACCAGCAGCTCCCCCCCCAATACCTTTCACTCAGAGCCTTCACAGGCACTTTCCATCCACCTCCTTGCCACAGCAAACGCTGAGGGGCAACCCACTGCCGCGAGCCCCCAGGCAGCATTGGCTGCCATTGCCGGGCAGCCACAGCATTGTCGCCAAGGGGCAACTACCCCTCTCCAGCAAGCCCCCACGGGCCAGAGCGGGGCCATGCTTCCCCCCAGGCCCAGGCCAAGGGCCCTGCCCCTCACTCCACCAGGCTTCAGCCTCCCCCGGGGCCCCACACCCTCCCTCCTGCCAGACAGGAGGTAAAACCGAAGCCATTTTGGGAGGATGGAGAGAGTCTGCCCTCCTGCTTGGGCAGCAGGAGCTGCCGCCACCTGGCAGCCCCGCCTGGCCAAGCACCCAAGCGGAGTCGGAGACTGAGAAACCGACCCTGGCAGCGGGGTTTCCAGGCTGGCGGCCAAGCCCTCGCCTGGGCCAGATGCAACAGGCCCCTCCGTGCGGTGGTGCCCAGCCCTGGCAGGGGGCGAGGGGCCACGGAGGCTGCGCTCGCCCGCTCGGGAGGTGGCTCCGTGTCCGGCAGGCGCTTCTCAGCCGGTCTGCGCGTCCTCCTGCCATGTGCCCTGCGGCCAGGCCCAAACCGTTGAGTTTGTCTGGCAGGGAGCTGCGCTGTAAAGCAAATCCACGTTTTCTCCCTCCATTTGTGTCAGCTGCCCACCCTTCTCCTGCTCTGCTCCCACTCACATCCCTCCGCGTGTCTAACGTGCAAAACAGGCACATATCATTCACAGGTTTATGAGGAGCTGCTCCTCACAAGCCTGTGAAATCACCATCTAACGAAGCAGAGGCAGAGGTACACCAATGTACACCTGGGAGAGAGTGCAGACAAAGGGGAAACGAGTACACCACACCAGGTCACCCAAATAGTTGTACCGAGTACGTTAGCCAATGCTGTTTTTTTCTGGGAAAAATGCAGTAAACCTTTCTGTGCAATTTTATATAAATACAGTTTTTAATGTAAGGCTGGTCTTCAGGGACACCATAAAACACTCCTTAACTACAGCCACTGTCATGTCAAACAAATTATGTGTATAAATAAATACATTCATATAACTAAACCCACGTCACTAAGTAGACAGAGTGTAGCTAAGTGGCTTCGTCAGAAGTAGGTCAGAAGGGTCCATCTGACTCCCTTAGGAAGCTCTAAGAAAAGGCAGTTTTACTTGTGTCTTTGTGAGGACTGAGGAGGAGAAAACAAGTTCCTAGAAAACATGCCGAGAAGATGCAGAGGTACATTTTGTTCACCTAGCAGTCACTAACACATGCTCCTTAACAAGGAAAAAGGAGCTGTAGAATTGCAGAAAGAATGTCAAGGGTTCAGTCCATCCTTTATGTCATCTCCTGCTTTATCCATCACTGTCAAAACATAGCAGGAACTCCAGTAAGAAGCTAATATGCAGACTTACCTCAGCCATCAGGAGCTGCTACAAAGTAGGTTGTTTTTTCACCCAGATCTCACCTCTGAAAAGCCCAGGCACCATCACATTAAATTCAACTGCATTTCTTGCTCCTAATTGCAAACTACTTTTGCCCCCATGAATAACCTCCTGTCTTCTCACAGTCTTGTGAAATAACTGACCAGATGCATACATAGGCCGGAATGCAGGTTTCTGTGAGACAACATATATTTTGCACTCTCTGACAACTAGCTGAGAAAGTCATAGTAGCCAAATGAATATGAATAGCACCAGTGCTTTGCTGCAAGCGAAAGCAATAAAAGCATTACACACTGCACCAAGACAAGGTACAAATATCAGTTGCTTGTTTAGAGGGGAAGATACTGGTGATTACAACTAAGAAAGACAGAGTGCCACAGCATGGGCAAATCTCAGGTGTTCCTTTCACTGCAGCATCTAGCTTTACTCCCTGAAAATATCAGTTTAAGAAATGAAGTAACAATTTAGGAAATGAATTGTCAGGGTGGGGAGGGGAGGGGGAAGATGTTTAAAAAAACAAAATCTGGAAGTTACTAAACATATGTCTTCCCAGGATGCCATGCAGCCGTCACTGGTTTCCATTAAGGAGCAGTACCACCTTATAACAGAAGCCGAGAACACAGGACAAGGATCACACCTTGGACAGCCCGGGCACACTCGCTTGTTTGATAAAAGTTAAGTGAGAGTTAGAAGTTATTTTCAGGTGAAAGACAGAACTTTTCAAGGTGGTGCTTCTGGCACACGTGGAAGGCAACAGACATGCCTTCCTCCTGTTAAAGAATAAGATGTCACAGCTATGGCCAAACAAGTGAAAAGGAGGAGAACAGGGAGTTGAATCGATGCCAATAAACTCATGAAATAGGCAGCTAGCAGTATTTAGATATCCTCTGAGAAGTCAGCTGCTTTTCAAATGAACTGCATAATGCAGTCTCAAGCGACCCATAGGCTGAAAATCCTTCTGGGACATAAACAAAATAGCTCCACAAACCAATTGCATCTTGTTCAGCTGTTACTCCTGGCTTTTGCCCTACTGACCTGGATAAGAGCGGTGGGGTTTGGTTTGGTCCTGTGCTCTGCCAAAGCAGCTCTCTGTAAAAATTAAAGATGGATTCAGTAAATATCCCATTCCAAATTCCAGTTCAGCCACATTTTCCCATATTCTTTGTTGAGTAACATGGTAGACATTATGATCTTACTGATAAGGCACGATATAGCGCAGAATTAAATATGGTAGACTAAGCATAAGAAAGCTATTCATATATAACATTCAGTAATGAGTCTCTTAAGGCTGGCACTAGAACAAACACAAGACCCTTCCATCCACACGTACTAATAATAGTCATATTTGTTGAAAATATTGAGGTGAAGCACTTCCTTCATCCTTTCAAATTGCCAGGTGTCAAAGGCAGCTAATAAATGGGAGCATTGTTTGAGGCCAGCATTTCACATCAAAGCTCTGGGCAGTATAAGAGGCAAGGCCAGACATTTCCTGAGCGGATTTGAAGAGTTTAAGCATTACTGAACATAAGCCATGAAGAACCCACCCTGTCAATATCACTTGCTGCCAGCACATTCCCAAGGATATTATTTACTGGAAAGAGCAATTTTACCCAGCCATCTCTGTCAGAAAGAGGAGAACTTTGTGCAGCCCTGCCTAAGTCTGGACAATTTCTTCTTGAAAGTCAGAAGTCACCACTACTGTTCTGGAGCGAGATTTCTTGGTACTTTGGGATGGACTAGGGTTAGCCTATTGAGAATACAGCTACCCCCTAGCCTGCTGCATGATTCCTGATCAACTTCCAAATATCAGTCAAAAGTAGCTCCATAATGGCACCATTCCTGGAGTACTCCAACATTCCTCAATGTTTATATATAGCTTTCCTATTTTTCCTACGGGCTTTCCCAAAGACCCCATCCAGCCTGGGGAAAGAGTAAAATTTCCCACATAGCAAAGTGCCAAACATTCTCTGCACCATCAATGAACTATTTTCTCATCTCGCTATCTCTCAATTCTGATCCTCTCCAGGGTCATTTGTAGCAAGAGCAGACACAAAACTGTCAAAGAAAAGCAATTGTCAAGAGCTAGTGTTCTTTGAAGGATTAAACAGAAAGATAATGGAAAATAAATGTCATTTTTCTTTAAAATGGAGTATTCACATAGTAAAACAAGCAAAGGGGAAATCTCTCTTTAAATAAAAGCTTATTACTTCATCTGTGCCTACAAATACTTATGCTTTTCCAGAAGATATCAAATATTTTTATATGTGTGAAACTTGCGTCAGAAACAAGCATTTCTACTAGTACCTTTTCTGAAGGGAAAGGAGAAGAAAAAGAGAAAGGAGTGGGATCATATCAAGTTCTCTGCACTGTATAATTGCAGTATTCCTCAATATGCAGAATTTGGTGTAACAACACACACAAGCACACACAAAGCTACGTTGATAAAATTAGTATAGTTTTGCACTCCTTACAGTTGTTATTTCCACAAAGCCATTAGGTGGCTCTGTGCTCTAGGCTTTCTGTCCGAATGTAGCTAACATTGTGGTTTTAGATCAACTGCAATTAAATGTTTTCAGTTTGTCTAACTTGTTTCCTTCCGCAGCCTACAATAAAACTTTCCAAACCAGCATTAAGAAGCTAGCTCTTTCATATTTTAATGGATGAGAACATTTTCGTATCTCAGCTTTTTTTCCCAGCCCCAGTGGGATCGGAGCTTGGCAATGTTAGAATAGGCGAGAAAGGCATAATATGAGTGTTCCTGCATCAGGTGTCAGCAGTGTGGTTTTCTCAGTGAACAATGGGAACATTAGGCACACATACCACTGCTCTTAAGTGCTTTTGGGAAACAATGTAATAGGTCAAAGCTAAATCTTCGGATTTTATTTTTACTCTTTTTTCAGTCATTGTCACAAATAATTATACAGAGCCAGCACATTATTCACAGAACAAAAGGTGGGCAACATGGGACTGTGGAGAGGAAGCAGTCAGTGCTACTCCTCTGGAAGATCTCTTCTTGGACACCTAGTTATGTGCTTGGCTACAGAGTGCCTGTTCGCTTATGTGGGCAACCGACTACAGCAGTCTAAAAGGAACCCTTCAAAGCCATCAAGTTTTGTCCGAGCAGCAGATAGGGTGAAATCAGTAGGGACAGAGGGACCCTACTGCTCCCTATGCGTGATATCTCAAATGAACAACCTGTTCTACGCTTCAGCGTGAAAAGGAGACACATGGGAACACGGCTCTGAGAGGAGGGTGACTGCTAGCCACTGAAGCATAGCGAAGAGGGGAAAAAATGATGAACAAAGAGGAGGTGGCAGTTGTGGAACACTTGTGCAGGGATGAGAAAGGAAATAGTTGGACCAAGTGCTGACATCCTTCCCTGATTTTCACATTCAGATCAGGACAAGTAGTCCACTAACACCCTTAGGAAAAGCTTCATTGAGGGAGCTCTGAATATGCTGCCTTTGGAGCAGCCCTCAAAACTGGACAAATCAAATGCTCAGGGAGGCTGGTGTCACGCTAGTTTCAGATGGGATCACCACCTTACTGAAATTCTGTTACCAGGCTAGAAATCTTGCATGCTTTTTCGGTTGTTTTAGATGTAAAACATGAAACCAATAATATGCTCGTCTGGTGTTTTGAAGAAGAGACTCTTAGTAAGTGTGCATACATAGTCAGTCATAATTGCAGTCCATCAGCATTTGGATAAGGTCATGCACTGCGTTTTGAGCGCTATACTGATACTTGAACATTATACTGATACTTGAACAGTTCTTCAGAAGCTGTCACATCCACAAGACACACATATTAATACCTGTGACTAAATCATAAAAGGGAAAAATAACAGTACAAAAGCCAACAATAAGCTTAGGGAGTGCTTTTATTAAGACACCAAAACTGAGCTACACAAACTCTGATATTCACAATAGCAGTTTCTGCTGAGCATGCAAAGCATCACATGCAAGCTACTGCATTTTAAATCTGAGCATTTAAATCTGAGGACTAATGCTCAGCTTTTGTAAATGACATAGTTCCACTGAAATCAACAGGCAAAGCTCTAGTCCTGTCACTTTCAATAAGTTGAAGACTGTAAGTACTACAAACTAGAAAAATATTATGGTAAAATAGTTTATCCTTTCACTGTGTACGGAAGGCTAATACACTGTATATTCAAGAGCAAACTGAGCAAAAGTGAAGACACTCCTACCAAATAAAAAGTTTATGGTTATGTTAAGCAAACTTTAAGTTTATAAAAATTAATAAATTGTAGCTTCATTAATGAATTGTAACAAAATGGATGTTTATATCAGGATCTGGGAGCTGACATTTTAGCAAGGAAAACACAAGTCACAAAGATTTCTCCTTATAGAGCCACTCAAAACAAAAGTAGAATACAAATGATTATTCAGAAATTTATTTATGGATTTTAAAGGCATATATAACCGCTAAGATTAATTAGTCTGATCATTTGCAAAATGTAGGCCAAGTCCCTTAACCAGTAATCTGAGTACCTAACAGAAATTAGATTAAGCAGATAAAAAAGACAGATTTCCCAGACTACCACTCCATACTGATAAATCAGCACCTAAATGCTATGGCTCCAAAAAGTATTTGTGAGTTCAGGCTTATAGCTAATTTCCACTGAACAGTTGTTTATAATGATGTCTATTATAGTGAGATGAGCTTCTTCACTGTAAATTACCATGTTATATTTGACCCAGACATAGCAAACTAAACCACTGTATAGGAAGAGAGCATGTAGGTGTCAGAACCTGCAGACTTTCCTCTCCATCTTCCAAAACACTCACTAAAGTGGAGGTTTCGGGCACAGGAAGAGAGAAGAACATCCCTGGGAGCAGTCCTGCAGGAGCTGCTTGTGTTAAAGACTGGTCTAAGAGTCACAGCAATAGCAGACCTTTGCCAGCTCCGTGGCCCTTTGCAGGTGTCTTGCAGCACAAATCTGGCAGCACCCATAGGTTTGGAATGCCATGGCTAAGGTCAACTTCTGCAAGACCATGCAGCACCCTGCTTACTTACTCTGAGCACGAACTTTCTTCCCCTTCACAAAGTGATGATCTAGGCCTTTCCCTCTGAAACACAGAGGAGCAGCTTCCCTTGCTATTAGAAACATATATTGCAATTAAATTCCTATCATCATTTCTATTAATGGGTCGTGGCAGAGGGGGACTTAAGTGGCCAGTCTAGGACACAGCTGAAGTGTGAACGGCTGAGCAGGAACAAAAAAGGAAGAAAAAAAACCACTGTAAAACTTTTTTATAAAGGGAAAATAGTGTTACAGTAGTTGTAAAGTAAAGCTGCCAGGAAAAGGGGACTATTGGAGGAAATTACACGGCTTTTTGTTCCAGTTTATCCAGCTGAACAAATAGATTGTTGCTGTATCCAATGGAGCATGTAAACTAAACCCTTACTGCTACACTAACAGTGGGTTCTTCCAGTCAATCAAAATACAGCTCAAATTTGAGTGCAATTTGAGGGCAATTTGAGTGCCCTCGCTTCAATGGGCAATACACTCTGGAGCTCGATTGCACAGTCATTCTGGCCCATCTCAACAAACTAAATAGTTACCAATAGTTATCTGGAAAAATATGGTCTCCCAGTAGCAGAAAAAGCTTTTTTTTCTCTCTCTCTTTCCACTAAGCCCTTATTGATTAGAAACTTCACAGTCAAATCTCAAAACTCATGCTGAAGAACACTTGAGGCAGGTTAAGCCACAGATTCATGGTGTCTGTTCTTTATTTGCTGGCAAGTCTATTGCTTGTTCTTCAGCTTCTGTATACTTAAGGCGTTGTACAGCTAAGTCTTCAGCATCACTGCAGCTCAGGGCTTCAACCTCGCCCTAAGTAAACAGGTGAATAGCAAATTGAAAAGGAGCTCTCTCCAACGCTTTGCTGATTTACTTCCTGGAGTATTTATAGAAACATCAAGCTTGTCAGTTGTCACAGCACAAGTGATACAAGAAGGGCACATTGCAACATGACACAGTGGGAGAGCCAGACGGTGGAACATGACTAGAGAACCATGAAGTCTTTTCTTTTTCCCTTTTATTTTTTCCATGGAAAAATTGCCAAACAAATTCACTTCAGTCTAGAGCTGCAATCACAAATATTTCTTAGGACGCCAAGGAAAAGCCAGACTGATAGAAAAATTAGAGAGATACAGAATCCTTTTTATATCTGACATTAACTTGGAAGAGTCAGGGTTGCAACCAGCTGTGATCAGCATCATGAAGAATAATAAAAGCCAAAAGCTAGGTGAAGACAAGCTGCTGTTCTCTATGCGATGAGACATAGTCCATCTAGAAAAAGTAAAAGTGAAATAAATCATGACTGGGAGACGTCATCAACTACTTTCAACTACTTTCCAAAGTAGAAAAATATGTAAGGAAGTAAAATGTGTAGGGAAGAACACCTGAGTTGTTCCAGAATCTAAAAGGATCCATTAGCTGAGACTCCAACATGCTGATTATATATAAGTGTTATGAGCCTGACAATATCCTTTATGCCACAACCTCCTTGCACAACTCCAGAACTGACATTAATTTCAAGTGTTGCAATCACTCATGACCACCAAGAGGAGGAATTACAAGAGCAGGATGATGAATGAAGGCAAGCCTCTCTTCTCCCTGTGGTGAGACTCAGAGGTTTTATAGACAGGTTTTAAAGTAAGGAACATAGATATGCCGTTTATGCCAGACTATAACTCCCCAGGGGGACCCGTATCTCCAAAGGGACTGTACAGCTGCTGGGGCTGTACCAAGAAGCCCCAAGTACCTTCCCCATAGGCTTCAGATAGGCAGCACTGCCTGCCCTCACCTTCAGAGATCTCTCTGAAGCTGCCCATAGATCACTACAAAGGGTGATCTTTGTAATATAGGACCAGGGGAATAGACCTCTTCGTGACTACTCAAGACTTTACAAGCTGGGATACAGCCTTCCCCGTCCTTCCTCTGTGAGGTATGTTAAGAGCTCCTGTAATTAGTAAAGCAAGATAAGTTATCTGGGAATACCATACAATGAGTCTAGTGAATCTACTGTGGTCAAGCTAGCTGCATTGTCAAGTATGAGGCCTCAGTCAGGAAAGAATTACTCACTGACATGATAATGTCAAATAAGCAAGCACGCAGGAACAGAATGGGATCAGATGTGTAGTAAATGTCCTTCAGTTGTGCATTACATTTTAGCAAGCCAGCTTTCCCACCTATCTCTCCTGCTCTTAAAGGCACAAACATACAAACTGTGGTGAGCAGTTCGATGCACTCGTTTTACAGCAAAAATGCTGAATCCTATGGCATTCTGGAAAAGTGTCAAATTCCAAAGTTGCAGAGGTAGAATTTGTTGTTGTGGTTAACACTCCTCAGAGCTATCTTTTCAGACTCTCTGCAGGCTCATGTAAGCACTGCTTATGTATTATCAACGTTTCCAGCTCTTATGTTTAACATGTCCCTATTTTCTGTAAAAATATAAACCCAAGCTTTTGCAGAAAGGGGTAACTTCTGAAATAAACTCCCAGACAAAAAGGACCGTGCTTATAAAGAGAGTGGTAAAGTTTCTCTACCCGACTATGCCAATCCATGATGTAAAACCAAAAGTGATATACTTTTTTTGGAGATGGTTATAGACACTCTCCAAAAGTGACGTCATTTACTATAACTGAGACTGAAGCCATGAAGGAAAAGAAGGCTATCCTCTTCCTCCATAGTTTGCAGCCTTTGAAAACCAGCAAGAACGGTAGGAATTTCAGGCTTGCTTCTACAGTCTTCCCCTTTAATAAACAGGATATAGATATACATATACCCCTAACTACAAAAAGCTCATTTACAAGTATTTAACCAATTCAGGAAGAGCTAAGCAGTTAGAAAAGTAACTGATCATGATTCAGTACTTACATCTGGTAACTTGAACATAGCTAATCGTAGAACACTTGGTAGCTGAAGTTGTCAGACTTGATTCTGAAATTGTATCCTCCTGTCTTTTGCTGGTACCGGAAAAAGAAAAGGCCCGCAACTCCCAGCACGAAAACAAATGCAGCAATGACAATAAGGATGATGTATCCAACTCCTAGCCCAGCCTCCTTCTCTCTCTTTGCATCAGATGCTAAAAAAAGAAGAGGTGAAAGACACAGCTTTGAAATTCCTAAATCTGTTCCTGGGATAAGGAGGCAGCCAAGCAGTAAAACCTTTTCCTACTAATTAGCCAGTCTACTTGTCAAAGCATAGAGCTGTAATATAGACTTGATCCAGCCTTTTTGGGAGGGTGCTCCTCATGGAAATGTCTGTGATCCACAGTCCAAGCCATCTCTTCATGTAAAAGTATAGAATCCCTGCAGACTTATGTATGATGTGTGTTTGGAGTTTCCCACTACAATTTGCCGTTAAAATAGGAATTAAACAAAAGATAAGGATATGCAACTTTTTGAAATGCTGCTCTGCTTTCAGAACAACCCAGGTTTATAGAGGTGGAGCATTCTTCTGTCTTAATCCTGCTCCCATTCCTCCATGATTATTAAAAACACTTAATTTGCTTTCATCTCATAAGTAATGCTTCTTTAAATACAAGGCATTTAGGGAAAGATTCAGCTCATAGATCAACACAGTCACATTCAGGAGCCTACGTGGGGGTCTCTCCATGTGTGTGTGTGTCTAAGCTTCCAAGTCAGCAGAGATCCAGCCAGACTGGTTAGAGGAGCCAGTTAAGTGACTTACGCTGAAGTAGTCACCAAGGCTCAACTTTGTAGCCTGAGCATTGGCATCTAGTGCCACCTGAAAAGCCGAAGGGTCTACGATGTCTGTATAGGGCTGGCAGACATGGCATAGGAGCTACAGGAGACCTGTACTTTCCTGGAATAGCATTGAGACACTGTGGGAAGGAGGGAATAGGACACCACATGTCATCTCAAGCAGCCTATGTGTTGGGATACACATGTTGCCATGTACTCTTAATCTGTGTTTTACATCAATAATAAATAAGAGTGCAAATGGCTGGAGGGGGCCAAATGATTCAAAATGTTAGAAGCAGCAGTTGCCCTTGAAAACATCACTCAAGGCTAAAAGCAGAAGACGTATAAAGCAGTACAAATTGGACCTTGCACTAAGTACACGGTGCTGGTGTTCGCTCCCGTATTGTGCTGCTCCACCAGATTAGCCAAAGTGCTCTGTACCAGCTCGGCTCTGCCACCTTCCCTCGCAGCATTAATAAAGTCAGTGTCGGGAAACATGGCAATGCAGTCTCTTATCTCCTCTAATTTTGGTCTTCAGAGCTCAATATAACTGTGGTGTAAGGATGTGTAAAGTAAATGCTGTAAAAACTAATTGCAATCTAAAAGATTCCAGTGACTTTGGGTAACTGTAATAAAGGTTTGATTTGGTGGCTGTTGTACTTATCCACCTGTGCAAATAGCTACGTGAAATATTTTCTTCCTCTTCCTCTCCCCAGTCCCTTATCTGATAGTCGCTTCATCAAGGAGGGCAAAGACTTTTCCACATTGCCACATGGCTTCAGTAAGGGCCCCTGCTCCTCAGAAGAAAATGCAGAGGTTTTTGTATCACAGTTTTTCAGGTCTCTTTGCCAGCGAAAAAGAACCTTGAAATGTTGGTTACTCTGTGTCACCTTTGTGTAAACATCTGTTGTTAACTCACCAGCAGATTTACATAGGGGTCCCCAGGACGTCCTGTGGGTAGCAACAGTTTCACCAGTTTTCAGGGATCGAACCCCACGACATCTCTGTAACAATCAATTCAAACTCCAATAAATCATATGGCTGACTAATTAATAATACAAAGCCTTTCAATGACTATCTGAAGTCAAATGTTATCTACTACTACTCTGTGAACTACTAGCTTGGGAAGCCCTGCCCTGTGCAATATTAAGGATAAACTAGCCACTTCAGCTTTCTGTGAGCAACGTTTGCAGAATACGCAACACACTGTCATCTTCTGTACGCTTTCTCAGTAGCACCATTTGGTTTGTTTCTTACTCTTTTAGGTTGCAATTCTTAAGATACTGTGGCGCTCCTGGAGGTGCATGTAAAACAGAGAAGCTGCAGTATCATATCATAAGCAGCAAAAGAAAGCAGGGAAGTGTAAGGGTGTCTTAACAGCTTGTCTACACAAGACTGTTTCACCAGTGTCACCAGCCTAGCTATGTTGATACAAGGCATTGTCAGCAACAGTGCCTTAAGCCAGATCAGGCCCCAATAAGATAGCCATATAACTGTGACTTTGGCCTACCCCCGAGTAGCTTTCCCAACTAAGCAGATGCACAACTAGGGAATACGGTTACATAGCTGGTCCCTAATGTCAATTATTTTTTGGTTCCACCTGGCCATGGAGTGACTGTACTCTTCTGCACACATGGCTCTGCCTGATAGTACTGGCATGCCTTTCTTCTTCCTACTCAAAATCATATTTCTTTTCCATTTCTCCTCTCCACTATATCTGTTTTTTCTGCTCTAAACTTAAGAGTATCTTACACTTCTCCACCCAAGAAAACAAGGAATTAAAAGACTAGGTGAGAAGAAATAATAAAGGAAGTTAAGTCTCAATTTTGTGGGCAAAGAACTGAAGCAAGTCTGCCATGAAGCAAGTCAGTATTGCCCGAAGCAGCAGACAGATGGAGGAGCAGAGTGCTAGGGGAGTATTCACCTTCCCCATACCCTAGCCCAGGCTTCACATCAGTCAGCCAAGGGCTGGAAGACACATTGCCATCATAGCCCATGACAGGGCCCTCTGTTAGCAGTGGTTTCAGAGCCGCTTGCCAGTACTTGCTTCTCTTGCCCTTGGAATGACTGAGCCGAGCACAGAGCAACCCCTGCTCTCTGCTACCAGAGGCAGGCGGGAAGGTGGGGAAGACTAGGCTTCATCCCCTTGCCCCAAGTGCCTGCTCACAAGTAGCTAGTCAGCAGCTGTCCTTGCTGTGCAGATCCTGTGAGGAGGCCTCTTTATCCCAGCAGGGCCAAGGGACATGCAAGTAGGCTCTCAACTAATCCTGCAGATACTGCTTTGGCCTAAATATGGAGACTTGCCTCCCTCTCTGCTTTCCCCCTTAGCTCTGGGGGCTCCAGCTCTCTCTCTTCTTGTTGTTCAGAGGGTTACCAGTACCTGGGCACTTTCTCAGCTGTCTGAGGTGATTTCCAAATACGCTGTGTGTCTTTGCTCCAATTGCCCTTGATCTTTGCACATCTGGCAGCATCTTCTCCTTTCTTTGTAAAAGTTATTGTCAATTTATCCTCCCTAGATGTGCATAGTACTTGTCTTCTCCATATAACGTTTTTATCTCAGTCTAACATACTGAATTCTATAATTTTTCATAAGGAGTAAGTTTTGCATAGGAGAAAGAACAGTATAATTCCTTTTCCCTAAATAAATATTATCCCTGAAAGAAGAGGGTCTAGCCAATTACTTCTGCTGTGCCATGTTAATTGCAGTTGTCAATCCCAACCATACCTCCAGGTCTCATTTTCTTCTCTTTTCACAGAATCACAGAATGGCCAAGGTTGGAAGGGACCTCTGGAGAGCATCTAGTCCAACCCCCTCGCTCAAGCAGGGTCCTCTAGAGCACATTGCCCAGGATCGCGTCCAGGCCGGTTTTGAATATCTCCAGCGAAGGAGACTCCACTGCCTCTCTGGGCAACCTGTGCCAGGGCTCAGCCACTCTCACACGAAATAAGTTTTTCCTCATGTTCAGACAGAGCTTCTTGTGTTTCAGTTGGTGCCCGTTGCCTCTCGTCCTGTCGCTGGGCAGCAGTGAGAAGAGTCTGGCCCCATCCTCTTGACACTCTCCCTTCAGATACTTGTACGCATTGATCAGATCTCCTCTCAATCTTCTCTTCTGCAGGCTGAACAGGCCCAGCTCTCGCAGCCTTTCCTCACAGGAGAGATGCTCCAGTCCCCTCATCATCTTTGCAGCCCTCCGCTGGCCTCTCTCCAGCAGTGCCGTGTCTCTCCTGTCCTGGGGAGCCCAGAACTGGACACAGTACTCCAGATACGGCCTCCCCAGGGCTGAGTAGAGGGGGAGGATCACCTCCCTCCTTTTATAGCCAGCTAGCAGAATTACACCATCACCAACCCCTGTAATTCGGATCACAGCCAGGCCTTCAGCTGGCCATATACCTAAGTCCCAATTTATACAGTTACAGGACTGCTCCAACAGCAAAAACAGCAGCTCCTAGGAAAGCCATAGCTTGATTGCTTTAGGCTGCAATACCTGCCCACACAGTCCCTGTCCTGTCCATCCCTGCTGACTCTCACCTGGCTGCTACCACCATGTCCCTCTTCGACTGTGCAGGACACTGCCTGTGCAGCCACACAGCCAGCTGGGGGAGGGAACCACGTCCTCCGAAGGAGGGCATAAGCTGGTGTTTGTTTAAGCACAGATTTTTAACAAGCAAAATCAGCTGTGAAACCTGGAGCCATCTTTCTATCTGTCAGTCACATTTCCTGTTCCTACTTCCTTTTTTTCCTCTGGAGGAGGCTTTATGTTTTGAGAAAGGAAACAAGTATCTTCGGCCAGCCATTTGTAATCTTTTAGGAAAAGGTAATTTGCTTTATAATGAGCTCAAAACGAGTTATTCAGAGCTAGAGGAAAGTGTAAAACAATGGAGGACCACCAAATTGTTAATGAAAACATCCTTGACAGAAAAAAAAACAGGAAGGTTGTCAGAGGGAAGGGAGAATTCCTGTGTGTATGGTAGAAAGGAAAAAAGCCATCAACGAAGGCCAATTTTTCTTACTAATACGGTAGCAACACATTTTTACATGAAACAGTGTATCACATACTTAGAACTAAAAAGAAACAATGCAATGATTTGGAATACAATTAGGAAAACAGAACATTGCTTGGTTCACCACTTTAGAAAGCCCTGTTTAACTGTACCAGATTCACAGCCCTAGAAACTTAAACGTTATGGAGTTTCCTATCCTGGCAACTAAACTCTGACCTATAGAAGTAAATTTCTGGGGGAAAAAAAGGACAGAAAGACATCTCAAATAATTTTAATTAGACTTTTCTGCTGAAACTGCCAATACATGGGTAGCTGTCCATTGTTATGATGTGTCTGTCTGAGGACTATGAGGATCACTGACACATTTCTGAATGGCCTATCTCATTGCAACTTCCTTCTAGATACCCTTAAGGCAGAGGTGAAAGGTTCACTTCTCCAGTTCCCCAACTTTGATACTCATTTCTGTGTAAGCTCCATGCTTTTAACTAAGAGGATGGGGGACAAAAAAAAAAGGCTGATACTTCCATATGGCTATAGTTCTTCCCCACTCCTCCCTGCTCTCAGCAGAGGATGAGGGATAATTTCAAGGGCTATTTTATAGCCTGTTTGGAAACATGAATCCTTCAGTTCCATGGAAGAGCTACGTATGGCATATCAGAAAAATATGGGAGCACAGGCGCAAAGCCCTTACCGTCCTGCAAGTACTTTCTGCTGTCTCCATACAAATACGAACTTTGCAGTGTAGGTAAACCACAGAATTGTTGACAAAGGAAAATATTTTCAGCTTAAACTGTGCTTTCCTTGAGTTTCCATTCTCTAGCAGTGTGGTATATGTGTTTGGGATGGGACAGCTGAAAAAGAAGAAAAAAAACCCATACATGGTAGCTAGGTCTACAGAAGGGGCGTGTTCTGGCAATAGCACATGATACCTCAGGTTGTAAGCCTGAAAGAAAAGCCTGTTAGAAAGTCACAGCCAGATGCTCTATAGGCAGAGCTGTGATAAGGGATTAGTTGCTGCTTTATTTTGCAGTAATCAACTAGAATAGGAGATTCAAGAATTATCTGGAGGAATGGAAAGAAAGAAGAGAGCGACAGGGAGAAGGTTTTAAATTTGACTTCACCAAACACAGAAAGTGAACCAAATATCACATTAGAAAGAACAGCTTTTCTTACCGAAAGAAAGGACTACCCTGTATTTCAAGGTGGAGGGTGACCCCAGGGAACAAGACATAGGAGTGAGGTCAGGGATAAACCTCTTCTCTTACCAGAGCCTGCTGAATATTGTTTCTGGATGAAAGTTATTCCATATAGGAATCACTTAACCTAGGCTTTCAATCATGCAGACCCTTGTTAATATCTGAAGCACAGAGAAATGGGCAAAGCACATGTTTCAAATGTACACTACCAACTGCCAAAACCACTTATTTCTTCAGATCAAAGGTACAATTTCTTTAAAAACTATGTGTAAGACAAACAAACTCAAACAATTACCACATTTCCCTTTGAAAATATTTTCTTTTTATACCCATCTTTCTTGTTCAAAGAAGACATGACCTGTCAGAAAGGTAAAGGACTGTGTATATGAACAATGCAAACACGCATTAAAAGCATTTAAAAGATAACACATTAGTAGTCAGCCCCACTGGCATATCCAAGGTATGGCACTTATTATTTGCAAGTAGCCTTTGCTGTACCTGTTGTTGATAAAAGTGAATGAGAGGGGATCCCCTGAATTATTAGTTGGAGTTGCCCAGCAGTCAGTGAGGACCACCTTGAGCTTGGTGTTCTCTCTCTGGATCCCCACTTCAATCAGTACGTCGTCACTGGCAGAGACACTGAAATTTTTAGGTACTGGGGAGTTTCCAATGAACAACTGCATTTCTGTTCTGAAGTGTCCAGATCCATGTAAATCCTCAAAAATGGTGTAAATTCTGAAACAACAATTAACCTCTTTAAAAAAAGACCACAGATTTGACTATGTTTCTGTAAGTCGTAAGTACAGTGCCTGTTTCTCCACCTCTCATGTATCATAGGGAGGAGTTATCTGCAGTCCAAGACATTAGGAAGATTTTCAAGAGGACAGGGTGAAGACATACCAAGTTTTCGGGTGGGGAAGTACGAAGTGAGAGGGAACAAGACTATGAGCTGTTTTAAAGTTCAAAACAATGAGAACAAAAGCCAAGAAGTGAGAAGCCTGAACAGTAAATGAGGGACGTGAAGAAACGATATAGAGTTCATGGAGCAGGGAGATACAAAGCCTGACAAATTTTTTGTCTGGGATATAAAGAAAAGTACAGTATTTAGAGAGGTTCAGGAAACAGCAAGTGGATTTGGTGATAGTTTAAGCATAGTGCTAGCAAAGAGAGAGGAGGTGCAGTTGTATAAAGGGAGAACATTCACTGTCAGGGGACAGTCTGCTGCAGCCTATCCTCTAGCCATAAATAGAGGATTTCATTCCATCTTACTGGAAGTTGAAGCCTTTCCAAAAAAAATATTTGCATTACATATCTTTTCGTTTTTTCTAAGATAATCAAATAAGAATTTGTGGAGGTTAAAAATTGCCATCCTCTGCACCAAGCCTAGCACCCACATAGCAGTCTGTATGCCTAAATTAGTTGAAAAGATAAACCGTAGTTGTGTTTCAAAAGCAGGTAAATATTGTTATTGCTAATTGCATGTGATTACCCAGGGAGGCAAAGAGAAGTCAGGAGTTCTGGCTACTAAACCTGCACCAGTAGTTTCCAAAGGTTTACTTTCATCTACAGTTTAACCAGGCAACAGCCAAGCTTTTTAGTTGTTGGATCTGTTGGCATGTTGGATCCAGCAGCAGAAGAATACTTAAGAGGGATCCTCTGAGCACAGGATTCATAGGCTGGCAGGCTATTTAGTATAGCAAGCATTGTCACTGAATACAGCTACAACCGCTGGGGATTTTCCCCGTGCAGCAGCACTGAACTCAACAGCATTTCAAAGCACAGTTGTTACTCACCCTTCCGCAGTGTATCCAGATGAAGCCAAGAGATTGTTCTGAAACACACAGTGAATTGGACTGGCAATTTTTAAGTACTGGATTACTCCCTGAGCAGAAACGTCATTCCGAAGTATTGTTTTCACTACAGTATTAGTCACATTCTGCAACACAGAAAGAAGAAAGCAAAACCTGTGAACATCAGTGTTTCTAGGATATAGCAGACCTACAGGCTTACCAGCTTCAAGTAGTTAGGAATTCTCCATTCTCCTGACTGCAAAAAATCAAGTAGATTAAATCTCTAGTATCTTCGTTGCTATAGCGCTAGAAAATGAAAATCCATCAGCCTTCCTAGTACAGTCTGCAATGATAATGGTTCCACAAGGGAATTTCTGTGCTTTGCCAGTGCCTAAGCCTTGTGTTTGGTTAGGGATCCAAACTTTAAAGATATGATATTCCCTTTAACAGAGACAGCCCCCTCTCATGGTCCCCACTACTGTACGATAGTAATTGGGATACTTGTTTAAATATTACATTGAAATTGCTCTTAAGAAAAGAGAAGCTTCTGACAGCTGCAGAAGGAATTCAAAGAGGCATAGGAAGTTACTCTCAATTTAGAGAGACTCCTGAATTTTGCTGCCTGAATCCAAAGACTGCTTTTACTTTCTTGCTTGCCCCCACACAGAGAGGTAACTTTCTGCTTGCAAGAAGGGTTTTTCTTTGTCCAAAGAAATTTTTTTTTGGACAAAATTTCATCAACTAACAGGCTGTATTCCTAGCTTAGGAGGTGCCATTCCACCCCACAGAGAGAAAAAAATGCTCTGAGGCTTCTTCTCATTCCTCTCTGGCTCAGAGGACTTACTGTCTCGACTTCAATACCGCAGTCGCCCCAGCCTGCTTGCAGTACAACATGAGTGCGGTTGCTGGTGCTCACGTTGCAGAGAGGCTCCCCCAGGTAGAGTGAGGATTCGGGGATAGATTCCTGCTGTAAAAATCTCTTCTGGATGGTAAGGACTATCTTCTCAATTTCACAGAACACTCTCACTGCATCTTTAACGGAAACCTCCTTGGTAGGTTTAACAAGGGGGAGAGGAGATGTTTGAGGAGAAAAGTCAGGAGCTGACATTGGATCCGTGGTGAAAGGAGGCAGCACCACACTGGAGAGGATGGTGTTGTCCAGAGCTTTGTGCCCCGTAATAGAGGAGCCCAATGCAGCAGGGGACGAAACATGAGTAGAGGTCGGCAGAGATAGCACAGGTAAAACTGTTTTATGTACAGGTTTCTTCTCCATCACTGTTGCCTCCTGGTGGACAGGAAATGCTGAAGAGTACCAAAAATAAAGGCATTGTTGTAATTTACAAATTCAAGTTGTTTTAATATGATAAAAGCAAACCCTTATGAGGACACTCACAGTTACTGACAGTAAACCAATTTCTTCTGTTTTTTTTAAACCAGCTTCGTTTAGTGCCAAAGCTATGGCTTTTTCTTAATACATAAAGGGCCTGTGAGAAAAGTTGAAGAGTTTCATTTCGTGAGAGCTGCAGTAATTTGTGTGCTCAGGTAAACCAGGTATATGCTTCTGGAAGATCGGTGCTTGCAAGAGATCTCCAGTTGTAAGGCACTCAACAAGACTTCAGACTTTCTTCGTTAATAAGGGGGAAGGACTGCATTTTTCTGGTTTGGGGCTCTAAATAGGAGCAGAGTTTGCTAAAAAAAAACTGGTGCCATTTGTGAGTGATTTGTGCCGAGAAACTACAACCCTTTACACTTTGAAAAACTCGTTTTTTGAGGAAGTGTAAGACAAACTTTATGCAGCAGGCCCATACTGCATGTGTGTGCCCTGACAGACGCAGGAGGGAGTTGAACAAATGTGTGTTAGGAGGAATCTTTAATGTTTCCAGGAAGAAGGCAAACAGGAAAAAGGGAATCAGGGATTTATATTAATGTGTATGATGTGGAACACCCCACTTCCAGCCTAGGCTCTGGGGTTTCCCCATGGCTCTTTAGTACTAGAAACAGCCTTAATGTTCATCCACCGCTGATTTAGAGAGCACCAGTGTAATAAATTCAACATAATAAATTCCTTTCAAGGTGAAACAGGATGTGTCTCACTGTACAAAAATTCTCTTACAACATTTTTACTGGAGTGTACATATAAATAACATCTATTTCCCAAGCTGCATATAAAAAAAAAAAAAAAGATTCCTTCTGGAACTCCTCTTTCTAGCTTTTGGGAATGCCCTGCATTGGGAAGTTACTGATTTGAAAATAACCTATGGGGGGAAAAAGAAAACCAAAACTGAGCTCTTTCAGAGCTGACTTTCTTAAAAGCTCATTATCAAATGCTAAATACCTGTTTAAACACAGAAAATGAATGGTTGGTAGCAGTTTACAAATCCTTGTTACTTCAGCCAACAAGTACCTTATCACTGTGGTTCCAAAACCAATACAAATTACTGAAGAAATCTAAAACAACTTAGAAGACTCATCATAAGTCAGCTAACAAATGATTTGAGGAAAGACAGAGGGAGCTGGATGAATTGACTGATATGAAAAAGTGCTTTGTCATCCCAACATTTCATCTCTGCTACAACACAGAAGTAAAACTACCTACCTCGTGCTTTCTGTTACCTTCTCCATTATCTCTGCTGCCTCCTCTACTACTGCTAGTGAAAATAACTCACACTCCTGATAATCCTATCTACTTTTAATAGCAAATACAAGAAAACAGAACTGTTAAAAGAACATGACAAAGATCCCATTAAACAGTCATACAATAGATTGGAGTATTACAGTGAGAAATTCTTAAAGTCTGTTGCAAGACATTTCGCATTAAGACGCGGCTGAATACAAAAAAACAAATTCATCCCTGGTAAAATTTCAAAGCCTGTGGCACATGTGACCTAACCACCCAGTAGAGATCAGATCACTAAGATTTCAGTCAGCCCTTAGATAATTAAAAAGTTTTTTGCCTTCACAGTTTCTTCCAGGCTTTTCTGGGTGCACATCAGCAAATCCTTCATTGCAGCTGCACTCATAAAACCCAAGTGTGTTATGACATGATGCATCTGGGGAGCAGTCATCTTCTTCCCTCGTGCACTCATCATAATCTGTTGGGTATATTGAAGTAAAAGGGAAAGGTGAAGAGTATATAAATGAAAACGTGATGGTTCTGAAACTTGAGCATGACGGTATCATCAGTTTATCATGGTGGGATTACACTTTGGCTGTGAAACTGCACCGTACAAGTCAGGTAGCTACTGGCTCTACAAAAGGCGAGATGGTAGACACATAGCCTAGAGGACTACTTGCATGGCACTGACAAAAATCCTCCAGGAACACCCACTAATGATGCTCACTGGGTGCTCATCTAAATGTAGGCACCCCACTCCTACACCCCTAAACCAATCAACAGCCAAAGGGGACACTTACAAAACCAGAGGTTCCTCAGTTGTGTCCCCCATTCCACAGACCTGAGGAGATGGCTAACAAATGCTCAGCTTTAATGAAACAGTCTGAAAAACAGGAGGCTCATACAACTGGTCCAAGTTTTAGTCTAATTGCTTTCTTCATTATTCTCCAGCCAAAATTTTCATTTTTGAAAAGAAAAATATGCATAACTTCCTTTTCTCCTCCCAAGGCCAGTCATAACTGTGCAGATACGAACATACCACCATAGGTGGGAATGAGAAAACGGCAACCTAGCTCTATGGGGACTTGTCCCTGAAACAAACCATCTGTTTTAGTGCAGGTTCGAGGCAGGCAGGCACTGTACAAAGTGCTACCACAAGATAGTCATGATCTTACTAATTAATGTGCAGGTAGTAATGAGAAAGCATCAGCACACGGCTGAAAACAGCAAGACAGAAGTCTTGTGGAGATTGAGCGATCATACCTGTGCATTCCAGAGATTCAAAAAGAGCACATTACCTGTAGTAAGCAGTAAAAATGCAGACAGAGTAATGCTTACATTTAGGGCCAGGTATCACAAATGAGTTTCACAATGAGTACAGCTTTACTCAGCTGCAATGTGACTGATGCTAGCTTTTAGGGAACAACACATTGCTGGATATTAGGGCTCATAAATACCACATAATCCCCCAACAAAAGCAGCAACCTTTTTAGAGCCACAGCTGTAAGGGTAACAGGCAGAGAGAATGTGGAGGACAGACTAAATACAGGCCTTTGATGCCATTTTGCCCGAGATTTTAATTGACAGCTTCTAACGATAGTCTTTGGACAAACTTATGTTGAGGATACAGAATTTGCAAATTTTTTCTAGAGGTGACATCAATTTGTGAAACAGGATTCAGTAGCACTTAGTTAGGAGATTAATGTTTCTTGTTACCATCTTAAATTATCTATAGGGAAGAAGAAATTGTACAATCAGCCATTGTGCTGGTCTTGGTAAATTGTGGACTTTCATCTGAACTCCCAGCGTGAAGAAAACAGTGCCACTGCAGAAGAATTCATTTGTTTGTTTCCTTTTTTTTTTTTTTAATCTGATGCAAATTTATCAGTGCAAAGCAGAGGGAAATGTGTTTCAAAATGGTTTTAGACAGGGCTAGACTGTCTGTGTAAAAGGACCTGTTTTCACTGGTAGCTTATAAAACCCTCCAGTTAAATTTCTCCATATCTTCTTTTCTATAAAACTATCCCTAGATATAGACCAAAAGAATGGTTGGTTTTGTCTTTTTGGATCAGGGATACCACAGTTCTTATTTTATCTTTTGATGTTCTCCAAAAAAAGGTTATTGGGTGAATGGGCAGAAGCAATAAAGGAAAGATAATGGCTCTTCATCCATCACTTTCACAGGTACTTTCATCTCAAAAAAATACAGACTAATAACAGGCTTTATCATCCTTCTAGTTCGGAAGGACAGTTGTGATATAAGCTGCTCCTTACCGTTTATGGAGAGACTGCTCTTGTCAACCATGAAATAGCGGCTGTGTTCAAAGGCATTGCGAAAAGCTGTGATGATGTAGTAGATATCCACGTCTTCTGCAATCAGTAAATTGAAACTTACCACTGTGCTCCCATTAGTAATACCAGTTATCAACACTTTAATCAGACCGGCATCCATTTTCAGAAGGAGCTCAGGGGGCAGAGAGTTACGTACCTGGGATAAAAACAAAATGTACATGAAGACGGACAGGTAGAAGCAATTACATTTTAGGCTTTGTATACTGCCCAGAAGTTAATACTGTGCATTACAACTCTGCTTCCTACTCTGGAGGGCAGCAGCAGAAAAATGACTTTTTTGCTTCTTAACAACATTTCCACTCAACAGCAACCAAAGGATTTGATATATATTTGACTGTGAATATCAAACAAGAAACATGATTAAGCCACTCCATCTATCATTTGGCACAGGTCCTCACAAAAGCCTCTGGCAACAGCAAGTCTGCTAAAGGAGAGGGAGCAAGCTAAGACAAGAAGGTGCAGCCGATAGAAGTGGAGAGGCCTCCTGGCACTCCAGGATGTGTGTACATCTACCATAATCATTCATGGAGCTCAGACATATCTTACAGCTTACAGCAGACCACCCTCAGACTTTCTTCACAGGTGATTTCTCATGAGAGCTGAGCTGATGCACAAAATTCTTCTGCTTATCACTAAGTGTAAACCCAGCTCTTTTTAAGTACTAAGACCAGGGTAAAGAAAACAGAAAGGCAAGTGTTTCTTGCCACCAGCATTGCCACACATCCCAACCTCCTATCAAGCCTAGACTCTCCCCACTCCTCAGTTCGAGTTCAGAAATATTTCACTAAGGTCTTCCCTGAGGAGCGTCGAATTATTTCTGCAAATTCTAGCTGCCATCCAGACATACACCCTGCGCTCATAGTCCTCCCAGAGAGCCCAAGAGCCAGGCTAGGAAATGACTGCACTATTTTGAATAGAAGTGGTCGCCCTCAAAGTAGTGCGCACTAAACCATAGCTGAGCTTAGGGCAGTCTAGAGAAACTGCTAAAATTACTATTCACAGCCTGTTCACAGAAGCCTTGGAATTCACTAATGGACTAAGAAAGAAAAGTCTGCTTTTTCAAAGCACCCTGAGCTTTCGTCACCACTACCCCACAGAAACAGCCTCTTATATCACACCAGGAAGCAGGATGGTCTGCTTTCTACACGACTGGAAGAAACACAGCTTTGCTTTAGGCTTTGTACCAGCTACACTAGTCAGCCTCACCACCATCCAGCTCAGATGGAGACACTGACATCTCAAAAAGAGATTAAACAGGCTGGAGCTGAATATTCAGCTGCTTCTTTTTCTGCAGCTTTTCCCTTCATGACTGGCCATCTCTGGAGGGCAGCCACACGCAGGAGCATCTCCTCCTCCCACGGGAGGCCAGTTCATGGGGCAAGGCACCAGGCAGATGCAAGAGTCTGAGGGGACATTCAACAGTTTTTACATTTCCTGCACCGACCGTTTCTCCTCATCTTCAGCCTCAGCACCAGCCACAGGAGGAACAGACACAGGCCAAATGGCATTGGCTCACAGGACCAGTCCAAGACAAGACGCAAGGCTAGTATTAATTCAGCTTTGAAGAGTGTGTGGGGAAGAAGTTTTGCACAGAAATATAGACATAGTTGTGAGAAACTCTCCCTAAGGAGAAGCTGAGAAACATCCACACGTGCTCCTCTCAGTCCATTTCTTCTAAGTGCCCAAACAAGGGTCCCTATAGGACTGCACTGGGCTCCCTATCTGCCTGCATGCCCAGTCTTGCAGACGAGATGCCATGGCACGCCTGTGTGATACTACCCAGCAGCGTTGTGAATTTGTCCATGAGAAGTGAATATCTTCTTCTCTCCTTTTCTCCAGGAGATGCTAACAGATCTCCTGTGCTTCTTAACACCTTTCCCATATTAAGTTCCCCAGCATATGTACATGTGTCTGGGAAGTCTTTTACATTCTTCCACACTTACAAAGTGCAACAATAGAAAATGTGGGACAAAACTTGCAAGGTTGAATGGCTGGAATGAAACACCTTCATCAGTAGGTAGCACAGGCTATTCTGAGCTATTGATATTACAGTTACACATAGGGGATCCCAGTAAAAGCCCAGCAAGAGACAGTCCACAGAAAGAGAGTGAGTCCTAGCAGGACAAGAAAGACAAATCCTATGCCATCTTTGTCATTCTTCCTGAATGCTCAGAGCCTGGGTTGCACACAACCTTCTTGCACATAACAGCTACTAGCTTCAAAGAGGGACACAGGCAGATGGAAATAGAAGGAAAAAAAAAGAAAAACATATTTCCACATGCCCTACCATCACTGCCAGTTTCCCTGGGTACGCCAAGAGAGGCAGACACAGAGCAGCAGATCAAACCGCACTGTAAGAGCCTGATGAGTAGCACTTGGCCCAAGTGAGAGCTGGCACGTAGCTGCCCTGTCTAGGGGAGTAACACATCTTTTCCAGCACCCTGCTCTGCTTTAGACCCTCTTTTTAGGATACATAACCCACTTCCTGCCCAGCTCAACTTTCCTGGTCATAAAGGAGGCAGGCGGGTGCTGAGCTACGGTCATCTCCAACAACTTCTTCCTCTGCACATTTGCTCTAGATATTTTCTGCAAAAGAAGGGCTGGATTTCACCTGCGAGTTTAAGGCAGAGCTCATGTCAGCAGCGTAGTGCTCAGGTGTGCAGGCAGCAAACCGCTACCTGGGAGAGCCCGGGCCCTGGCTAAAAGGAAGAGAGAAGGCAAGGGCCAGCAGTGAGAGGTGACACAAGAAGCAGCCTCATTTCTACTGCATCCACAGACACAGCTCCTGTATGTTTCGCTGGGTTTTCCCAGGAGACTACAGCTCTTGCACAACTACGTGCCAAATCTGCTTATCCCCCTGCTGCACCAGGCCTCTAGGCAGGCCTGGAATTTGCAGAAGAGCTGCACTGTCAGAGCTGATGTGCATTGCATGCACATGGTGACAAGGTAACATATACAGAGAAAGCCCCATGCTTACACCTTGAAAGGGATTCCTAAAAGTCCCACAGAGCAAACACAGCAGCATCCCACAAGGCACACAGGCAGAGCTAGGTATCTGCACCAGGAAAGCCTGGGCAGACTGCAGCTTGTCCTTGTCAGGCACACTATCTGCCATGTCAGCCAGCCACAGGGTTCTTGGGTCTATTCTCTCCCTTTCTGCCATTTCATAACCATGTACTGAAAAGTTGTGGGTCAGCCCTAAGTTTCTACCTTTCATAATCTTTTGTCCAAACTTCTGGGCATTAAATATACCTGCAACATCCTCCTAGCCCATCCTCACTTTTACCAGGATTCCTTTCTCATCTTTTTTCTGAATGTTTGGTTTTATTGTTGCCTCTTTTTACTTTGGGCTTGGAACTTTTTGTTTGGTTTATTTGTTTCTGTCTTTATTCATATTTCCCCTTACAAAGCATGACTCAAAGCTTGAAAAGCATCTTCGAAAGTACAATCACATTACTTGTAGCTAGCCACTAGATGACACTAAAAAACCCTTTATTCAGAAGGCTGCATGATTTCACGATACATACCACACCCTAGGTTATCAAAATAATGGTTGATGAGGTGAGTAGAACTCTGGGACGAGAAAATGAGGAAAAGAGACGAGTGACTTTTTAGAAATAAGTAGTTCAAGATATAGCATCCTTGAGGTTTTCTTACAAAAAATGAAATATTTTGGGACCCATAATTGTACCTACAATTCCTGCAGCATGCAAAAGAGAACATTAGCAAAGCCAAAACAGGAAAAACATGTATGCCGAAAGAAGAGCCACAAGAAAGGGAGAAAGCATAGACAAAACTAACAGGGACATCAAGAAAAGGGAATGTCCCTTGTTAAAGCAAGGAAAACCAGGAGGGACATAAAGTTAAGGGCCAGGTGGAAGCCCCACTAAAAATGATTTAATGTTATAGGAAGGGTCGACAAGCGTTTTAAGTGAGAGGAAAGCGCCAGACTCATGCAGCCAGGCTTCCACCACAGGGCTGGCTGTGGTTTTCTGGGACCGCCCATCAGCAGGTCCCAGGCCAGACGTCAGCAGCTCATCAGTGCTATCGCAGGTCACCTACGTGTACATACATGCCTGCGTGGCCAACAGAGCAGGAAATGCACTGGCATTCTGGAAACAAGTAAGTAAAAGGGACATTAATTTTAAGAGAACATCTTATTATTCAATAAGATGATAACCTGCATCAAACCTATTTTTCTGCTCAGAGCGCCCACCCCCCATGATACCCGCTCTGCCAGCACTACCAAAAGAAAGGTACTACAGCATACATCTGCCCAGCCACCACCAAAGCCAACTTTAAGGATCTCGCAACAGAGGGATAAACTCAAATTAACAAAAGGGGTGAACTTCCGCAGGAACAGTGGGACTGCCTTAATTCGTGTATTAACATTCATTCCGCATTCCAATGGCTTTAATTACATTTATTGTAAGTGCATTAAGCTACATCAAATGAAGGCTGTGCCAGTTCCAAGTGAGGGAGTCACCTTGTGGAATAAGGCAATACCGTTTATTAGTTTTAAACTTCTTTTCAATCAATATTTAAGACACTAGAATCCTGAATGATCCCTCCCACTCAGGAATTTAATGCACATCAGAGTATGCATTCTCACTTTAAACCCTTTGTTTTTCCAGTTCATTTTCTTGAGAACAAGCCCTTGCTGTCATGATATTCTTCTTGGCTCTTGCAAAAGACAGGCTGAGCAAAACCCAAGGGTAAAATACTCTCTCCCTCTTTGCAATGTTGTATTTCAGATGCAATGCGAGGAGCATGGTGAAACTAGCCTGGAAAATGACAATGAAAGTTTGTCACATCATGACAGTGAAATCTTGTCACATCAAGATTTCTACCTCAAGTTCACGTACGCTGTATTGCAAGGGCGGTATTTCTATTTGCCGTACTGACAATTTAACCACAAGGCTTTACGTACTGGGGCAGCTCTACACCAAAGAACATTATAAGTGTGAGGATTTATACATTTTCTGAATTGTAGATGGTGACAACAAATAAATTCAAGAAAAATCTTTGGCAATATTTAGTTCAGAGTGATTTTGAATGAAAGTGAGGTCAATGGAGAATTGTTCCCTTTTCACTTTGCGTAATCATGCCACTTTCTTGTTGTGACTGTTTTTATAATGTGACTGCCTGGGGCAGAAGCAACCCTGAGAAAGCTATGCTCCACTAACACATCCAGAAGGGTGCAAACCAGTAGCAACCACTGGGAAAGTCATTTGATATCCAAGGAAGTGTTATGCACAGCAAAAGAGATTACACATTTCCCTTACAATTTTCTCTAATTTCATGCCGGCCACAATATCTTTCATTTTCTGGACTCTGACTGAACACGAATTGTTGTCTTTGCGTTCCCCACAGACAGCTGTACTTCAGTGACAGGCTATAACTCTGTACATAGCGGGAGTCTGGGGAGAGCTCTGCTGCAACCAAAAAGTCAAATAATTGTCAGCAGTGGATTTATCATCATAGTTATTAATCCTTCTAAAAAAGTAGACAGTTAAGAGGAAATAGAGAAGGCAATAAAGCAGCACAACACAATCAGTGTTTTTCCAACCACAGATGTGTGTAAACACCAAAAGGTGCAGCAGGAACAGACTTCTGATAAATTCACTAAGAAATTAGGAAAGTAATACTGTCAAAGGCAATGCCTGAGAATTATGAGAGTGTTAAAGCAGAAGCTGATATTGCAGTGCGCTTTCATACCCTGTCCCCTAACTAGAAATGGTGGCAGAGGTGACTTACCAAGAAACCGCATTAGACTCCCTCTCTAGATATTGGCCTACAGAAAGGGATGATTATAAAAATGTCACCTTTAAGGTACTATGCAAAAGGGTAACGACAGACATACGGTGCACTAATATACCACTGTGCAGGGCGAGGGTATCGCCAGCACTTTGCAAATATTCATTAACATTTCACAACATCCCTGGAGGAAATAAATAAGCTAGATAATAATGAGATGTGAGCAACAGAGAAAACAGAGGCATCAGACACTCACCAAATCCTTTTCCCACTCTAAAACACTGCAGTATGCTGCCTACACAGTCTCATAGAGTCAGTGGGACTCAGACCATTCAAGTGTGTGAAGAAGCACATAGCTGGCATACACCTTTTAAGGGGAAAATCATACACATGCTTTTAGTGAGACCAGTAACAGGTTGCATCCTTCTTATCCACTTACTTCATCAACAAAAAGCCGTGCAAAGTTTTGAAATTCCTCACTGCTTGTATTACTAAAGCCCAGAGAGAATTTCACATTTGTTATCCGCACCATCCCATTAAGTTTCTGGACAGCTGCAAAATAAGAAAATGATAATTTAGACACAGGCTTCATGGACTGTGGTCCATGGATGAGTGTGAGACAGTCACTGGCATGCCTGGTTACCTGGGGTTCATCTCAACTCAAAGCAACAGAAAGCCAGCCCTCTGAAAAGCAGGCAGGGATGCAAATGCCTAAACATAAGCATCTGGCATCCTACGCTATCCTCTCTGACCTTTGGATGCTTCTCAAGAAGGGCAAAAATCTCATTTAGGTCTTATATCCGACAGCCTGTGTCTTGGATGCTCTGGAGCATCCCAAATGTCACTCTATGGCTATTTTCAGGTGTCTGAACTGCTCACCTAATCTCACCTAGCTGTCCCAGGGACACTGGCCCCTGCAGATGGCAAACTATTCCAGTGTCTAGATCCTCCCTCCAACCTCAGGTGAAGGCTAGATAGCTATCAGAGATTAGGCATGCACCTTTCAAATGGCTCCTTTTAGATGAGATGAATCTGATGCCTTCTCCTCACAAAGCTGTATCTCCTGAATCACATTAAGGCAATCTCAGATGTTTTAGGTCATTTCTTGGTGGGTTTTTTTTTTTTTGTATTGTTACAGCAGAAACTGAAAGTGATCATGAAATGGAGCGGAAGGGCTTCTCAAGACATGATTTATACCACTGGCATCATTTTAGTCACTAGTTAAATAAACTGATTTATATTACCCAACACCTCAACCATTTCCAGCCCATGGTCTTTCACACTGCCTTCCAGCTGCTAACGAATCATCATCCTTAGCCTTAGATATCCACCAAGATCTACACTGGCTTCAATGTTTCTTAGAAACGGAGGATGGTTCTCTACCAAAAACTTCAAGGATAGTACGATCTAGCTTAAAAATCATTTCTGAATTCAATTACCAGTCTTCACCTTCTGGTATACTGCCGTGCTTTCCTTCGTACACATTTCTGTCCTGATTTCAATGGTATATAAGATACCAGCTTCCAGTCATGAGACTGTCAGGCTCCTGCACTAAATTTTAGTCTCCTCTATTAGCTGCTTTTACGGAAGCAGCAAGAATTGAAAAGCAGAAGTCTGCATAGACTCTGCGGACCACATTACATGAAAGCTACCTCTGGTCACATTGGAGACAATAATCCTTTGAGGTGAGACAGGTACTAGAAGAAGAGAAATGGTCTTAAAGTAAAGCTTTGCAGGAGAGAGGAGAAATTCATGTCTACTTAAAGCAAGCTACTGACGGCTTGCTTTATCCCAAAATGTTTCTGATCCAGAAGGAATCCTCACCACCACTGGGCAGATCAAAGGATTTGCCTCTGCTTTCTGCTCTAGCTTGTCCTGCCATGTGAGCACAGATATTTAGAAGATAAATCACACTCAGATATCTGAAGTTTGGGAGTGTGTGGGGGAAAATGTTCTGAATCAGTTTTCAGCTCAAAAAAACACCCAAGCCTATGTTTAAAAGATATGTCAAGCTAGGAAGAGTGGGCTAAGGATGAGCTCCAGGTTAGAGATGTTGCCACAAGGAGGAGCTCTATATTAAGCATCACCAAAGATGGATTTTTGCCCTTTAAATTACCTGCTTGGGCTGGTGAAGTATCACCACGGTGGCTCTTTCTCTTGTTCATAGCATAGTCCCTTTGCAGGCCTCTTTCCCAGCAAAAGCTGGACAAATGTACTTGGCTTAATATTTGATTTATCCAGATAAGAAAGCAGATTTGTATAAAATGAATGTTTTTGTGTAGAATTCTTCAATTTGTTTTTTAAGCTGGAAGAAAAGGATCTTCAATATTTGACAGCTAGAAGGAGCTACCTCGACATTTTCAAAAAAAAATGAACATTTGTTGCTTTCATTTGAAGGAAAAAAACAAGAAAAAAACTTTTTTTTTACTCTTTCTTATATCAAAGATAGGGGAAGGTACAAAGCAAAGCAGTAAATGGTGCTTTTCATTTGAGGTTAATATTTTACTCAATCCAAATTGACTTTTTTCCTCCATTTGGCCAGGCAGCTCCCAAATAATGTATTTACCCAGCTCTGTTTCCAGGTCTCACCAGTGCCAGGCAGTACAAAGGATATGAAGAGGATATGAAGAGAAGACAAAAGCAAAAAGAAAGGCATCTCTGGGCACTGCTGCCCAGAGACTAATAGGGCTGGAGAAATGGAGGCTATGGCACTGCAAGAGAGGGTGAAGAAGCAGCGGAGATGGTCTCAGGAGGGTGAAAAGGGGGTTTAGTGAGAAAGGAACCAGCGAGAACCAGAAGGGCACTGGACGAATGGAGACCCCAGGAACAGGAGATCCTAGTGGAGAGGAAGAGAACAGAGAAACAGGAGCATGCAGTTTGTGTTTGGAGAGATGTAGAAGGCATGAGAGAAAGAATAAAGACAAGCAGAAACAAAATAGAAGCAGGTCTCACCTACTAACACACTAAAGAAACAGTACATTTAGCAATGAGCAGAGATAGTGACGTTCCCATCCCAACCCCAACTATAATTTAAAGACCAAATCTGACCCTAACCTTGAATTGTGATTCAGCTCCAATCAACAGAAATATTCCCTAAGTAGCTGCAATACGTCCTCTCAAACCTAAATGGATGGAAGCCTCTCTATCAGCCTTGTCATTCTCAATTAGAGGTCTTCAAAAAAAGACTCACATATTTCCTTGCACCTCTTGCACCTCAGGGGATCTGAAGGATTCTGTTTAACCCATGCTTAACTGACGGAAATAGGAAGGCACATCATTTGCTTTCTCAGGTCTCTAAGATATCTCTGTAGGCTGCTGCTACAGAGCACGCAGAAGAAACCAAGATATGTGGCAAAAGGAGAAGTAATATATGTTTCAACGAGCCACACTCTGAACACTGTGTGATTCGCTTCACCTGCTTTGAGAAGAATAAATGTAACATCAATAGAACTACTGTCAAATTACCAGAAAGCCAGAGTATTTTAACACGTTGATTTAGAAAAAAGTGCCAATTCTTGCAAGAAAATATATTTGACAAAGACAAACTAATTTCAGTTGCCTTCATTCCAGACCACTGATTACAACAAACGTGCATCTTCCTGGAATTTGAGTGAGGTTTGGCTTCTCAGGCTGTTGAATTACCGTGCGTGCAGGCCCCTGCTGGACGCATACTCACTGCAGTCCATGGCCGAGCCTGGCGTTGGGCTGGAAGCCTGAGAGGAGTCTGGCAAAGCTGGCGACCCCAGGATGCCAAAATATTTCTCAGACGAAGAGCTGTTGTTTCTTTCCGTCTCTACATGAATTTTGAGAGTGGTATTGAGAGTAAGAACTCCAGCATCTCCTGTGACCAGCAGAGTTGTACTGGGGCCATCCTGAGAGCTTACCTCAGGCACACCAAAAGCTGCGTGTCTTCCTGTAGTATCATTGGCCGTTTGATTTGACAACATTGGCAATGGCGAACTGAGTTGCTTTTGCCCAGCCATGCCCGTGGGTGCATTTGTGAGAGCAGCTGCATGTTGCAATGAACCAGGGGAAGCCTCTCCCACCAAGCTTCGCTGTGAGAGACTTACAGCTTCCGGCTGCTCTGTAGTCACAGCCAGTTCCTCGCTGGCTGCAGCCCCCATGACCCTGGAGCTGTTTTCCCTGCCAAAGCCAATCTGTGATGACAGGTCTTTTTTCCAAGTGGCTGGAGGAGCACTGGTGGAAGAATGGCTGTGGGGTGCTTGCTTGTCACTCAGGGGCAGTACAGCAGGGACGTGGATGGTAGTGCTCATTCTGGAGCCTACGGCAGCTACCACCTCCATCTCAGTGAAGGCCAGGGAAGCAGAGTCTGCAGCGCTCACTTCAGGAGCAGTCTCTGTGGTGCCTGTTATTTCGAAGGCCGTTGTTTCAGTAAGGGGGTTCACAATTTCACCTGCAGCACAACAAATGCATGTGAAATGGAATCTCAGATCAGAAGAGAACATAAGGACATGCCAGATCTGACCTAAGGAAATGGCTGAGCCCACCTCGCCACGTGTAACAGTGTTACGGAAACAGAACTCAGATATTTTATTAATGAATTGCAGCATATGCAATTTTTATGGTACTGAGTCTGGTTTGTGCCCACACAAAGAAGATTTGATTCCTGTATCTCTTCTTCTGGTTTGTAAGGCATGGATCATTACAGAAGAGGGAAATTAGCCCTAGAGATGCCAAGAAAAAGGAAAGTGTGCCTCATGTTTCTCAGCAGCCGGTCTTTAGGCTGATCAAAGAATAGTGCTGAGAGATTACATGCAAAGACATATGTAAGGATCACGTTCATGGTGGACAGAGATTATACATGAGTCTTCAGCCAGGGACTGCACTTCATGCATTATATAAACACTTTTAATAAAAGCAGATGTGGAAAAATACTGCTTATTCCCACCTTTCATGGCAACAGAAACTAAACAGCTGTCTCTTACTCACCTTCACAGTTTCTTCCAGGTCGGGATGGATTGGTGTCCATGGTTGTCTTGCATCGACACAGGTACGAGCCCATCAAATTGATGCACTCTGCAAACACGGAGCAGTCGTTCTCAGACTGCGAAGCGCATTCATCCCAGTCTGGAAGACCAAAACCAGAATATCAGTCAAACAGCCTCCTTTCTGCTGCATTAAGCTAGAAATAATCACAAAGTAGTCCTTTTCTAAGTATTTACGTATGTGATCTTCCTCTCTCATCATTTACCTAACAACAAGCTCCGAGTGATGCAGAACACTATCTATGTTGTTATTGGGTCACATTAAAAAAATCAACTATCGTCCTTTCACTCTAAAGAATATTTTCTCCAGATAAAGAATTTTTTAAAGAAGTTTTTTTAGAGTTATACCCTGATTTGAAGTGAGGAAAATATTGTAGGTTTGTGTGTAATAAAGTCTGCTAAATGAAAATAAAATAGAAGTATAAGGTAATAGGAGGCCAGAGAGATAGATATATCAAAAGCATACATTATACAAAATTCTGGTTACAATATCTCCAGATACATCAAGTAGTGAATAGTTCTGCTACCACTAGCTAGAATATTAAATACAGTTTGAAGTCAAATCATTTTCTGCTTCAAATAAAAGGTAAATGGAAGTAAATCTCCTCTTAGCAGAGGAAGTTATAAGGAAGGGCAAAACCTCTTCTTATAAAAGACTTATTTTTACAGAAAATATTATAAAACCTTGACCCTCTTTCTGGTAGTCTCAGAAAAGAGATCTTGGTTCATCAGGGCATGGTTATGCTCTGATGGTATTTCTAAGGCTTAATTCCAGTCACTCTGAACAGGTTAAAGAAAGAAGATGCTCCCATCATGGAGTTTTAGATCAATTTTATGACTGAATACCTTCATTCCTGAAGGATTTTGATCTAGAGTCTTACATCAGCATTTGCACTGTGTCCCAGCAAGCATGTGAAGGGGGAGTTAATGCTTTACCCATTATTAATCTCGGTGAATTCCACGTAACCACTTCCTGCATACACTCGCTTGCGCATATACATTCACAGCCTCAGGCCTTAATTGACTGAGAGCAGGAAGCTAGTCTGAAAACTCTACATCTTGGGACAAATAATTCTGATCAGAGGCCTCAATTTTTTTTTTGCATAAAGCATTATTATGAACACTTGTTCTGCAAACATATAGATATTAATTACTGTGACTATTTCTGAGAAACGAAGTCCCATTCTAGAAACAGAAAGCACAGAGCATGTGTCTGCATGCACATACATATGTTTGCCTTTGGGCTTGCGTACAGCTTCCCCTTTTACTTCCTTCAAGCTAATATTTCTATTCTTTTTCCTTTCTTCCTCCTTAGATAATTGCTGTATCCATGATCATTTCCATTAGATAATCTCATGTGTCCATAGCCAGCATCTGCCTATCAAGTACAGAAGGAGTACAGAAGTATGCAGGACTGATTAAAGCATCAGCAATGAAAATGCCTTACTATGCTATGAGGCAATTGCAACTCTTGATGGTTTCAAACACCATTTGAGAGATGTTCTAGTGCTAACTGCCAAATAATTTACTTTCCCTGGCTCCATTGTCTCTGAGAGTTTCCTTTCCCATTACCTAGCATGGCTTTTTAAGCAAATTTCTTCATCTCTGATAGCCACATTCCACAATGATTCAGCCCAAAACTTGTATTCTCTCCTCTGTGCTCACTGGCTCTTATACATACGCATCTGGACACACACACCACCCTCTCTCCTCTATAGTCTTTGCGTCTCAGCCACGATGCGCTCTGTGCTCCCTTTCTGCACTACTGGCATCTCTCTGGCCTGTTTCACTTGACAAGAACCTTCTCTGCCCACACAAAGAATTACAGTAAACCCACTGTTGTGTTCATCCTGATTATCCATTACATCTGTATGAGGTACACGCAGTGGGTAAAAATCTGTGGACCTCCTTGCCTAATGAGGTTGCAGCTGCTGAAGATTTGCATGCCTTTATGGGGTCCACGGAGGAGAAACCCAAAAGAAATCACATTGGATTCAGGGAGTCCTGGAGCAGTCGGTAACCAGCAGAGACATTGACTACACTTGCCATATTCTTACTCTTCTCTAGGAATTGGTTCCCAGCTACTACTAAAGACATGATATTGTGTTAGATGCACCTTGACCCTGGTTCAGCACACGTCCCTTTCCCTTTTCTTCCTATGCTTCACACAACAGACAACCATTTTAGTGTCTATATATCATGGTAGAAAACTTAATAATTGAGATGGAAAGAGAGGTGCAATTGTGCCATTCCTTCAGTTGTGCTATCCCTTCTGACTTCTCATTCTTGCTATTTTAAGGACGAATTCTCTGCTCTGCTGCTGTCACTAAACTAAGAACATATCGTCTTTTGGTGGCCAGGTTCCACAGAGCATCCGAGAGGTGGCAATGCTCCCCAACACAAGAGGAGTTATGCTAGCTTATGACCTAATACATGTCCCAGGACTCAGGCTGCCGTGCTTCCTGACCCCATCATACAAATCTTTCCTTTACTGCATTTTTCAGCCTTGTTTTCCACATCTGACTTTAAGAAACTCAGGTTAAACAATGCTGTTCTGGCTGGAGCTAAGAAATAGACCCAATTTTCTAGCCCTAAAGAAGAGTGACGGAGTTGGCTGTGCTCCTGGTTAAAAGAGCTGCTACTGGAAGTCATCTGGCTTTCTAAATTTAAAATAACGCTCAAGAACTTTTGCCTCCTTCCTTCCAACCCCCTCAGACTCAGGACACCCACAAGCCTCTGTGCAGCCAGGAGAAGAATATCAAAGGTGTTTGTAAGGTATTTTGGCACACATCAGCATCTTCAAATTCGGTATCTGCGAGCGGTGCGATACTCATAGGCTTCAGGTGCAATCTGTTTTTTCTATTTTTTTCCTCTCTTGTTCTCTCTAACCTTGGTATATGCTCTGCAACTCCAAAGGGAGTTTTCCTTGATCATAGTAAATAAGCTTTTAAGGGCACAATACACTAGGAGAGAAGAATAACCCATTCTCTTGACTTTGGCAGCTCTATGAACTCTGGCTAGCTTTGTCAGCTGTGAAACCTGAAGCCAGAACTTAGTCCTTTGAAGATAAAAATGGTGATTACTTAAGATCAAACAAAGGCCTAGTTTAACATAAGTTCCATGCATGTTTCTTTAGTCCTATTCACTAAGAGGACATTAGGGAATTTCTCTGGCTGGATTTCTATTGTTAAGATGTTGGATTTCTTTTCTTAAACCCTGGCCTGAATACAACCCCACAGCCTTGAAGCACAAATTATCTAGAGGGCATGCGTATTTAAAGGCTGCAAATATTCCCAAGTAATTCTATCCTTAATTCAATGCAAGATATGGCAAACTTCCAATAGCTCACAAGGAGGAGGGAGAGAAAAATTAATAGGGAAACTGAGTGCTCCTCTTCTCCTTGAACATACTCAAGTAGAGGGAAAGAGTGCCTGCAGGCACTTGGGGACAGCCAAGTGCTCCTTATTCTGGGCTTACAGATAAAAGCCCACAGAGCTGTTCTGATGTCATAGTTTCCTCTCCAACAAATCACCGTTAAGATCCACACCGTGCTTTGTCTCTCTATAAAATACTTTTCATGAAGAAAGCTAATGATAACATGTGTGATCAAAATATAAACCCTGCTTTGTTGTTTAAAAAAATACCTTCTACTGAGGTGTTTTGTTGATCCACCAAAAGCCTAGAACTATTGTACAGGTAAGAAAGCACTGGGAAAAATGTAGAGGCATCGACTGGAAACTCGGGATCCTGTACAGTGATTCTGAGCCTCACAATGATGCTTCCAGCTTGCAGAGATTCAATCTGCACTTTCAGCTTCCCAGATTTGTATAAGCCAGAAATGTTGGGCGGAAATGAATTTCCAATCTGAATAAAGTGAGAGAAGCATTGACAATTAGGAACTCAAGAGGAATAACTTATTTTAAAACTGAATCATGATAGTACCATTTTTAAAGATTTATATGCATGCCATATTAGTAGAAAAATGTGGTAAAAGGAGGAGTTTCAAAGTGTTTTAGAAATCTGATTTTTCAGAGATTATAGAAGCACACAGAAGTGAGAGTCTCATTGGTACACCTAGGTACACTTGAAAATGGGACCTATCTGACCACTTATCTTATCCCAAGCGGTACCCAGGCAGAGTTTGGCGTTTAGCACTGGCCAAGGGTCAGTCTCAATAGGCAATTTGAATGTGGCCACCATACTTGGTAAGGCCAAACAGTATGGATGCAGGCTGTTTTGTGCAACCGGGTCTTAGTGCCAGAAAATGGTTCTGGAAATGTTTGATTAACCAGTTTAGGCATAGCTTTAGGCACCAGTGATTATTTGAAACTCACCAGTCCAAGACTAGCCTGCACTGAGTACAGTGACTCAGTAATCTCAGAGTGAGCAGCAAGAAAAATGGGCGGGTAGCTTCCAGAAAATGTATTTGAGACAGCTCAGCTTAAAGGCAATATCACAATTACATCATGACTGATTAACATTCAGCTAAGTAGACATACTTATTGAATAAATGGTGTTACCCTGAGTATTAAAGCTGGCATACTCCCGTCACAATTTGAGCTGTGCTGAAGTTGGCAGGTTTCACCCTACATCTCTGGGAAGCATCTCTTTTGCTTGAGCCTTTTTTTCATATGTGCACCACAAAGCACACCTTTGAGCATGCAGTGCATAGTCATAAATCAACACAGCTGTGCTCCCATTCAACTGGAGTTTGCTCAAAACATTTCTACAAACAAGCTGCTTAACTGGTCTAAGTGCATATCTGGGTGGGTGGGGAGGCAAGAAAAAGAGAAAAGGAAAGAAATAAAAAGTAGATAGCATGCTTCGAAGCATGCAGTGAGGCAGAAGAGGCACAGATGTGCAGCCCTCCTTTTCCTTCCCAGCCTCTTGATGCCAATTAGGTGTGCATCAACCTTAGAGTAGATTTACTGACAAAACTCCTCCCGCGCAACAAACGTGGATAATTTGCAGCTATGGGAAATAAAACCATGCCAGAAGACTCAATTACCAATTTTTCATATGTAAATGTCTCCTCTGTGCTGTCTTTGAAAATATAGTTCCATTGTTGTTGGCGGGGTTTTTTTCCACCCAGATTTATATTCACATATGTTTATGAGTCCCCCTGTATTTTGGGAAAGTTAAGTTTTGGATCAAGATCTAAATTCCTCTGTCCGGGCTTTGTTCTGTACGACAAAACTGTAAGAGATTATGGTGTCTAGAATATCCTCCCTGTTTGGGAAGCTCAGACTTGGTAACAGAGTTCATGACTCAGTTATGCTTATGGCTGATTATACCTGAGCATCGATAGTGGCTGTACTTGGGTGCGTAATGAATGGAGCTAGAGAAGAAAGCCTAGTTGGGTCACTTTTGCTTAAAGAAGAAAGAGCTTTGAAAGCAGTCAGACATTTACTGAGAAGACAGCACTGAAATGAATGCCAGCAATGTCATTTCAAAGATCTATTAAAACGCCTCAAGTCAATTTAGTGCGAGTTTATTGCCAAAGTAAAGATCCAAGGAAAGAAGCCCCTATTGCATGTCTGATTTTCTTCTTCCTTTACTCTTCTGTAAGGAAAAATTCCCATTGGCTCCACTGCTAACAAGATCAAGGGCTTGATCTGTTTAGTCAGATGGATTTTGTTTTAATTGTAAAGATAGGTCACAGGAGATGGTATGATGATTTTCAAGGGACACTTCAGCTGTATACAAAATCCTCTAATTAATTAAATAAATTCTCAATTTAAAAATGTATATATTACCCATGGTACTTTAACATTACCTCTGTAAACAACAATCTTGAAAATTCTTGATATGCTGAACTGCTGGCATCATAGAAATCTTCAGTGAAGTTGTAGTTCAGGATCCTCATAGTGACACCAAATATCTTGGCCTCTGTAGAACACAATATTAAAATACATGCTGACCAAGCAGAAGAGGAAAGGATTCAGTCAAAACTGATGTACTCAGACCAAAATCTCAGAGGCACAGCCAAATGCTGGCAGCCAGCAGTAGTATGGTGTCAGCACACCTGTTCTTGGGCACAATCTAAGATAAAATGTTTAAATGCAATTGATATGCACCATCTGTTTTAGACTCAAATATACACAGAGTAGAAGACATGAATGTATTGCTAGTAAGAGAAAGATAGTGGGAGAAAAAGTATTTAAAAGAAGATCCCCCTTTTGTCTCCTCCTCTTTTTGAGGGGGGGGACAGGGGGCAGGGATATGACGGATAAGAGAATTTGATATTAAACCAAGAAACCGAAGCCAATTTTCTGCTATGAGTCTTCTATACACCGAGCCCTTACATTAGGTCCATAAAGATATTTAGGTGCCTAATTCCAACTGAGTGAGAGATGGGTATACCCATATCCTTGTGGACATGGCCCTACATAACTATTGCATTTGATTTACATCCAGGGTTGAATGCCTGTCAGTTCATCTTCAATCCTTCAGTCACAATTATTTTTCTTCCAGATCTTAGCAGTGTGAGTAGTAAGTATACTCCTAAACTCAAGAGGAAAAAAACTGTGCATACCACCTCCTCTGGTGAGCACGGACAGATCCTGCACAGAGCACATCAGTTGAAAGCTACAGTCAAGGAATCTATAACCAATTTAAGCTGTATAAACAATATGAGGCAGCTATTCTTTGGATTCATCTTTGAAAACCTCTTTTTCCAAGGGCTCCAATGCCACATTCTGCAGATTAACCACCTGCTTCCCTGAGCACTAGACCTCCTACTTTCCCCCCATGAAGAGAGGCAGTTCCTGGTGACCCAGATGGGAGTCATCTCTCATCTAATTAAAGGGAAGACTCTTACAGATGAACATAAATAGCAGCATTCCCATGCTGGCAGGTATTAAATAGCTCACTGCCTGCTTTTTAAAGATAATGAAGAGAGATTTCTTTCTGTGTGAAGGCTCAGGAAATAATTTAAAGATAAAGAAAAGGTAAAGTTATGTTTGATCAACAGATTAGGGTCTCAGGAAGCTAACATCATTGGCTACTTAAATGAAATTATGCAGCTTATTCAGCAAGCTTTCTTACACAGCTCTCGTTATTCACTTTAATGCTGGTCACTCATAAACTATTAATCCCAATCCGGCCTTCCTCTGGGCACTTTCATTAGCTCAGCAGAGCCTTGGCCAAACCAGTTGACTGGATTCCTCACTTGCCCCAGCTGTCAATCAGGAAAAAAAGGGCCTGATACAAGAAGGGTTAACAGTGGTAGCAGAAGGCAGTGCCAACCAAGAAAAAATGTATTCTAGCTTAACCTAATATCTGTAATTGTCTGAGTCAGCTCTAGCACTGCTTTATCAGCTAAGGCCAAAGCTCTGCTGCCTCGGAGTCCAGATTGTGGAAGTGCTGGGGTGGAGGGGAGAGAAAGTGTCAAGGGAGGTGGAAAATGGAGATGGGGGAGGCCCAAAGGGATCACTACTGAACTGCAAGCAAATGTAGAGACAGAGAATATTTTCAAGTGGCTATTTACCTGTTTTAACATTTTGATGGGAGATGATGTTTTTTCCACAGGTTTCATAGCTGATCTCTACTGAATACATCACACCTGTTTGCAATCCAGATACATCCATTTTCATTTCCTCTGTCTTCAGGTTTTGTATGATCTCCTTGTCCTTGAACACTTGGACTTGGAAAGTATGGTTCAGAGTGGAAGTGATGTGCCAAGACATTTCAAAACTGCTGCTGGTAACACTGAAGATTCGGTGGTTTCTAATTGAAGGGAGATCTACCACAGTCCCGGGGAGAGTTATCAAAGAAAAAGCATTATTTAATCCTTAAAACATTGTGCTCTTCTAAATCCATTGTAGACATGCACTTCTACAATCAATAGGGGAAGTTTCTCTTTCAGTGACATCACGACAGATTCATCCCTCTCACAGTAAGAGGTTCCCTCCTCCACAAACCACTGCAGTGATTAACTGAGCGTTCATTCTTTATTTTTCCTTTTACCATAAGTATTTGTATTGAATATCTAGTAATACTGATAATCAGACTGTGAGCTACGGGCTCAAGCAACAAAAGTAAGTTGAAAATAGTGAATTTGTGTAATCTACTATGTTCACACTTGTTTAGCCTTTTGTCACCTTAATCATCAAATGCATATCTTTAGGTGGAGATTCACTGCCTCGATTTAGGCCTGGAAAAATCCTACTGATTTCCATGTAAGTCAGAGCAGAAAACATACCCCATCTTTTGCAGGCTGGGGGGTGGGGGAGGAAGGGGAGATCATTTTACTTATTTATGCCACTTTAGCCCAGTGCAATCGTTGCCATGTTAATGGGAAAAGACAGGACTCTTCATAGAGGATTCCTCTCCTCAAAGGAGGAGGTGCCTATATTCAGTAAGATGAAATGCTTTTGAGTAGGGCCTGTCCACTAACTATAGAGAGAGCCCAGATAATGACCACAGATTAGACATCTCTCTTACAGACAGCTGGGATCAGGTGAGATGAACATCAGCCCCTATGCTAAACTAGAGCCCATGCCATCCTGCTGCCAAACTTCAATTCTTTTATACTAACAGTTAGCCTCAGAAAAAGGGTTGCTTTCTTAAATTATTTTAAGGGGACAGAATTTTTTCCAGCCATACTGCCTTGCTCCAGGGAGATTTCAGTTTAATTCCTTTAGCTTCAAATTGGATCAGAAGTTGTGGATAAGATGAAGATCAAGAACATCCAGCTTGTCTCAGTGAACTAGGCAAAGAACTCCTTAAAGAAATTTCCTCCCTAAAGAACATGATGTTGTTAAAAGGATTATGATAACTCTTGTCTGAAAGGACTGAAGTCACCAATATAAAGACAAATCTATCGCGATCTGTTCTTATCATGGTCCCTCAGACAGCTATGATACAAAGCAGGGAGAGTATTCATTCACAAAGGTTAACTCCAGGGTAGGGTGGCTGTGGCCAGCTCCCCTGGCTGAACAAGTGCCCCATCCACATCTTTGTGGACTGAAAGGCAAAAGATCTGCTTCCTAGTGGCGATGGCCAGGAGGATCTCTTGCAGCCAGTACTGGATCCTCCTTTACCTTGTTTCCGGACCAAGCAGGGATGAACACTCAGCTGGGTCCAGAGGCAAGCCTGTGGTATCCACCTTGTGCAGCCCTCGCTGGAATTCTTCCTCTTGTTGGAGGATTTGGATTATCCTAAACAAGCCCTACAGTGGGAGCTGCATTTGAACTGCTCACCGGGCACAAGTGGCTCAAGAAGCGCAACACAGGCACCCTGCTTCAAGGAGGCCAGCTTCCTTCAGTAACCATTGGGAAAACAGGACCTTTTTTAGCAGTCAGTTCAGAGCACTACAGCTCCTGATCTGAATCTCCCACTGCGGGACTCTCTCTCTTTCCATTTCCATAGATGGAGATTCACTCCAAAAGTATCATCAGCTTTTGTGAACATCCTCCCATAGGTCAACCAGCCTCAGGAAAAAGGGATCAAAGAGGTGCCAAATTAAAAGCAAGACAATATTCATTCAAATCCAAGGTTACTTACAGCATCCAGCCTCAGCAGATTGGTTAGTCATGGACAAGAGAGTTGAATTACTTATAGACTGAGAGCTATTGCTAGTGTTAATGGGATCCAACGCTGCACTTGGAATAGATGCTTCTATGCCTAAGGGAGAAACAGTAAAGCATTCCTAACAAAGCAAATTCAAAGTAATACCATTCACATTTTCAGCAGCTGAAAAACAGCAATAGAAGTAATATAAATACAAATGAAAATATATATATTGTCACGTAAGTATAATGATAATACATTATCTTAATATTTGAGACTAAGGGACTGTAAAATTGTTTTTGAACTAATACTCTGAAGCTACAAACACTTATTTATCTCATAATCTGTAAGCCTGATAGCAGGCCCATTGATGTCTGTGGACTGTAAGCACATGCCTACATACTTTGCTGAACTTTGCAGAGAATCATGTCACCCACTGCTAAACTCCAGCTGCCTCCAAAAGAGTACTCGGCAACAGTTCTGCAGTTCAAGGTGAAATTATACAGCCGCTGAGTACAGGCTGTAATCATGCAGTCCAAATGGGAAGGAGACTTTTTGTATACATAATGTCATTAATCATATTTCCCCAGGCTGCTGGAGAGGTGTACTGACTATGAATGACTTGCTCTAGGAAGAAGTCAAGGTCTGAAGCTAGAGAGACTTTGGCATGTGGGTAAGGACAGCTGAGGGAGCAAAGTGGGAGAAAGTCTGGGACTGTGAGAGAAAGATAGCATGTTTCAATCAGGAAAAGCTAGCAACTAACTCCTATGGCACCTTTTCCCAAAAGGAGAATATAGGCTGCCCTATGTTTCAGAAATCCTAACTTCTGGGGCAGCTCATGCGTTAAACCAATGTTCCACAGAAGCCATCTCAGTTATTTCCAAGGTGAAGCCTACGTTCCTCACCTTCCTTTATTGTCGTTATCTGATGAAGACTGCCATCAGCATGTACACGCTTAGGGTTGCAGCTGTAATAACCCTCCAGATTTACACAGGTGTCTCTCTTAGGACAAGCATTGAATTCGGCATAGGAACATTCATTGACATCTAAGAAGAAGAACACATCTTATACAGATCTTGATAGCAACATCGAGACTGGCCTGCAATGCATGTAGACCAAGCTCTGGATATGATGAATTCAGTGAAAATCTGCAGTAACTTTGTTGAAACAACTCCAGATTCATACCAGTGCAATGAAATCAGAAAGCTGCCCTTCCCTGAAACAAGCCCTGATTCAGTTTTAACTGTCATTTTTTGCTCAGATTCTTTGGAATAAAGTGGCAATAGTGGCAGCCCTCTTTTACAGTCCCAGAGTGTCATCCAAACCCAAGCAAAATGAGAGGCAGGGGAAAGTAGATCTACCTAGTGGTTTCAGTGAAAGTTGGACTGAGTTTTCAAAAATAAACAGAGAGTAAGAAGTGATGACAAACTGTGCTGTTGATGCATTTCAGGAGTGGAAATGTTCAAACAACTATGTAGCAGAAAATAGATTAAATCTATTTAAATCAACATATTTAAATATTTACCTAAAATTTAAATACAGAATAGTGATTAACAGACTATAAATACTCACTGTTTCATGCAAGCTTCCGGAAATAACACAACTCTATATGAAGAGTATATCTGCTTCCAAAGAATACCTCAAACACCTTTGTTAAGAGCCACTTCTGCTTAAAATAACTAGTGATTGTGCCATATACTTGAACCCCCTTTGCTTTTCAATACAAAGATGGGCTATGCTATTAGGAGAAAATAAATTTAATGCAGGAAGCAGGAGTATTCCTCTCCAAATTATTCACGTCAAAATACTTACTAACTACATCCATCTATTCATCTCATAATTCACGGTTTAGGGCCATATTTGCAAAGTTTGCATGATTTGCCACACCAAATTTTTGAAAGCCAACAGATAGTCATACAGATAAAATCCCAAGTGAAGAGGGATAAAAAGGCTTCCTCCAAGGATAGGATTATAATAAATAGCAACCTTGCACATCTGTGTCAATCACTTCATACACACGCTTCACAATGTCCTTCAAGGAAGAAGACACATCCACTAGTGGAGCTGGTTGGTGCAATCCAGTGAGAACCTGAGAGGCCACTGTCCCAGCATATATTTCTGCATGGTTACTCTGGATATGATACACAGAGGCATTCAAGGGCTGCAACGCTCCAGTAATCTGGAAAACAGGTGAACAAACACTTCAGTATCTCATTTCTTTTTCAGTACAACCGTATGCCAACGAGGCATAACCTGTGCAATGATTACCATTATAAACTCAGTGCAGAAAGCACCGATTCAGAAACCCTAGAAAACTAGGTCTGTATTTATGCAGGGTGAGTTCTTCTTTTTATCACGTTTCACAAAAGAGTTACAATACAGTAATGCCAAACTGCAGAAGGCATGGAGCTGCAATGTCAGATCTCAAATGCTTTGGCAGGAGCATGTAACCCAAAAACATATGGAAATGTTCTCTTTGGCATGTAATGCTTAAACAGCAAAATCTCAATAGACAACATATACTTTAGACAGGCCATTTGTGCACCTGTAACAAAGCTGTCCAACACTTCTTACTTTAAGCAACTGAAAAGAGTCCTTTAACATTGCCATAGTTTGGCCAGGAGAAGTAAAGTTTTCCAGGGTAGGAGTCAGCCTCAGGCTGATTTTTTTCCCTCTGGTTGTTGAAGGCTTCAGATGAAATAATTCAACAGTTCCTAAGAATTAGGACCTATGAAAAGTCAATAAAGAGAATTCCAGAGACATTATGTGTAAGAAACTCTACCACCGCCTGCCTGTTTAGGAAGCACAACCTGCTATTGGCATGTGTGTAGAATGACTTGCATTAGGATTGTGGGTTTTCTTCTTCTTAGGAAAATGTGACCACATTTGTCCAAGTTCAAATTCACTGAAAAATTACATTTCTGTCCTTCCTCTCCAAGCATGCTTCAGACTCTTAGAGCTCTGAACCAGACAGAGTAAGTCAGCTTTTCCAGTGGCTCTTAGGATTTTCCTTATAATTTCAGTTTTGTGTTGTCCTGAGAGCAAGCAACAGAGCTGTGAACACAAAGCACTGCCTTTCCTCTTGCTGTTTTAACTTGTGTTCAGGGAATATAATGGAGAAAGTGCACTGATGGGGACACAAGGAATAAGAGATGGGCCAAAAAAGAAGAACAGGAGGGGACTGAGAATAGAATGTAGATGAAGGAATGACGGCTAGAGGGAGGGAGAAAATCCTAGTGCTGGCAAAAGGGATATTAAAAAAAAAAAGGATTGAGGGAAGCAATAAACTGAGCAAGGAGACTGGGACTAAGAGCTATGGAGAGAGGCAGTGGGACTGATTAAGTCCTCATAGCCACAGGTCACAAATCAGGGGGGGGACACTGAGACCGGCTGAGGATTGGAAGAAGAGTTGGTGGAGCAGACAGGGCCTAGAGGACATTCTCCTGAGAAACGGTTCCTTGCAAAGCCTCCTTTTCGTGTTTGATTTTTTTGTCATAGCTTCCTTGAGGCCAAGATAGGTAAGCCTTGGTAGATCATTACCCTCTACTTCTTACCACATCAGGACAGAACCACCGTCTCTGGGTTTTTTAGTATACAGTGAGGAAGAATTTAGGCAGGAGGAAGAACTAAATTCATTTAAATCCCCATGTTACTGCTATCATTTCTGTTCTCCTGTCCATCAGTGCTAGACTATGGTGGGAGAGTCCTTTGCTACTTGCTCACTCCCAGCTGGAAACTGGGGAGGAACAGAAATGAAAGTGAACTGTAATGGGGAACTTCCCTTTTGGATACCTTTCAGGGATGACATCCAAGCCTGGTGTGCTCCATAAAATGGTGACATGTACTAGGAAAACGCTTCAAGTTTATGGTTTGGGGTCTTTGCCCTCGTTCATCAATCCAGTTCCTAAATACCACTCTATGGAGAGAAAAAGCCACTGGATCTGAACACCGCTTTAGTCTGTAGCCCGATTCTTCCTGTAGACAGATCATCCTTTAGAGATGCTTGCCTCGGCCTCTTCTTATCTGTTGTAGTTGGGATACTGAGATACATACTGTTCTGCCGTAATGTGACTATACACACACAGTTACTATGGTCACTGCTAATCCATGCACGAGGCAGAGCCTTGGTCCTACAGAAAAAGAAATACCATGTTGTCTCACAGAGCACCACTTGCGATATAGTAAGAATGAAAATGAAATGCCTCCAATTCAGAGACAGTCCTGTGCCATATTCCTAGATTTTGACAGGGGAACTTCTAGCCTTGCACAATCCACCTTGCATGTAGATCCCTGTTTCACAGACCAGATTTGTCTCTTGAAAAGTTCAACTCAAAAGTCCTTATTGGAATACATCACACTTTGCAGGTCTTGAAATCCCAGTCCAGTCTGACTGTCACAGACCTCGAACTGAACTGAGCTGAAGCAGGCATCATTTAAACGGGAGAAAAATCATATTTTAGAGCATGAAAACTTTAAATTCTCCTTGCAAGAGACCTGAAAAATTTAATAAAGAAGCTGTTAAATCAACGTTGCTTGAGGTTCTTGAGGATGAAGTTGACATTCAGCTATCAGGAATATATTAGGGCCAAAAATAATTATCTTGCGGAACAAAGAGGGAGCAACTAGATAGCGATGTTTTGCTCAGCACAGAGGATTATGAGATCCTTTCCAAATTGAAGCAATTAGTGGTTACTGAGTAACAGAAATGCTGATGCAATGAGCAACACACAAGAACATTTTAATTTGTACATACCATGGAGTGTAACAGGCGTGAATGATTCAAAAGGTGGGGATCCACTCTGATTAATTCCTTAAAATCCATTTTAACAAGCACTGTCACATTGTACCAGAATATTCTTTCTGAAAGGAATAAAATTAAGCAGCCAAATCATCTGAGGTCTGATGTCTCAGTCCAGAGCTATAGGAAGGCCCTGAGAAACTGAAGCCCAGTTTAAATTTGAAATTTTGAAGGGCCCACATAAAACTATTAGCTACCGCTACGTTTACCATATGCTGCAGACAGCAGCGCTAGCTAGAAGAGCTTGAGCAAGGTCCACTGAACCTGTAGCACCTGCTGTTCAGGGCTCACAGGTTCAAATACTGAAATTGAATATCCTGGAATTGATCCATAACAGATTTCTATATTTGTTTTATGAAGAGCTATGGTAACAGTTGTTCTGCCCACTCCCACCCTCAGAAGCAAAAATAAAGCATATTTTTGTATTAGAAGCAGTTCTGAATTTACCAATAGCATACCCTCTGGCACTGGATCCACACAGCCTCCTCCTTTGGATGAGCTGCAGCATTTTTTAAGCCCCGGACACTCAGTATCGAACGTGCAAGGATAATCAGATGTTACCATATTCTCCATTGGACAAATACCAGGTCTTGAGGCAAATACACTGGATCTATTGAGTGCTAAGTAACAAAAACATTTCTGAGACCAAAATATAGAACATTGTTTCCATAAAATTGTTCTTCTGAATTTATAACAAACACCTCCTCCTCATTCTCAAAGTGTGTCTGTTCTGAGGGTTTCACGAGGAGAAAAGAGCAACCATTATTTAATTTCCAAAGTGAAAACGTTACCAGAATTTTCTCTTGTTCATAACAGTTCTGTTACAGAAATTTTGAACTGATAATTTTCCAAAATTTGGTATATGTATGTGTATCTGTGTGTGTACATATATGTGTGTGTATATATATATAAACATGTATATATATTTCCTAAATATGGAGACACTGAAGCACTGCAAAATTCAGAAAATTAGAAAATGTACCTGATATCAGCTATGCCTAATTCAAATAAAATATAATGATCAAAGCAAACAAGTAATGTCTAAGCTAGAATTCAGGAGATCTTCTTTAACCTTTTGTTGCAAAAAAAGTTAACCTTTAGTTATAATAATCAAAGACGTTACACAAAAACTGAGATAAATGCTGTTCTCAGCTACAATTAAAGGGGTTGCACCTAGGGACAGGAGAGCAGAATTTAGCTCATGGTCTTTAACCCGACAGTATCCACTCACTCAGTATCAGCTATGCACCCCGTGAGCTCGCTAACCCATGGCAGACAACCCTGCAGAAAGGGTAGCTAAGGCAGGTGGTTTCTGCTTCCCAAGCCAACTGTAAACAGCAGTCGTGGCTCAATGCCAACACCTACTCTTCTCCGGGGAAAAGAAAAAATATAGTTAAGATCTACAAACATCACCTTCACCCACACTCTCAAATATAGCTCCAAGTAATGCTCAGCTCTATTCTTTCCAGTTGGGATAAAAATTTCGGTTCTCTTTTCCATTCATTTTGTGCCTACAGCTAGCTATTTGGTCTTATTAACTCTCAATCTACTTACTGGGCAATTAAAGTCAGCCAGGAGAAAAATGAAGATGATTCTTGCTACAGAAACAGGTTCTAATGGAGAAATACGCTTCTCATAATAAAGTCAATTGCAAATTAAAGGTCTATAAAACACTAGAGCAAACTACAAATCTATCATGAACTGCCAATTTCCATGGGTTTTCAATTTCTGTTGTCCCAAGCCTCTGAATAAAAGTAAAACTAGTGTTTCTGAGAAATGGAAGGGAATATTGAATTTTTGACTTTTTTCCGCAGCAAAGTAACCTTCTCAAACAGGCAAGTGATCTTGATCAGTCAAGATTTAAACTAAATTATGTAATGTGTTAGCATATGCACATTCCAGATCCTCTCCTCTGCTAATGCACAGTAGACTAGAGCCTACCGCAGACAGAGAGCCTTGGCTTTTTAGCACGCTCTGTAACAGATCTCATTTTTAATACTGCAAATCCCCAGTTCAATTTACAACGTAGGGATCAGGCTCAAAATTAAGCACGCAAAACTCAGCATACAGAATTTGCAGCCATTTCTGCAAAAAGGCATGCAGTCATGTTCGCATAAAGAGATAGTCCATTGAAATCTGTGGTTTTGAGCCTATGTTTCTATATTCCTCGGGGTCCGTGGTCTACTTGTTAAGGATCTCTGAAAAGTAATTAAGAAAAGTAAGCTTAATTTAGTGATGGGGGTCCACAGCTCTGCTGGAAAATCTACTAAAACTCACAAGCTGCAGACGAGTGAAGGCCCTGAGATAAGACCTTTCAGCAGCAGGCATTTTATTTGCACATGCAATTTCAAAGATATGGGCCCAGAATACATGGGTCAGTGCACTTCCCACACTATTTTCTGTCATGTTTGGTATGCTCTGTGCATATCTTTTGGGTGTATACAGTCAATGATTGCACACTTCAACAACTCTGTGAGCATCATTCAAGTAGAGTTAGCATTAGACACATAAGAGCTTTTGATGGTGAATAAGGAGCCTGCCCCCCAGCCCTGATGAAAGGATGACTTCCTTACGTCTTGCAGGATTTGCCCCGCTACCTAATGTTCATTTTGCATCATAGATCCAGATGTGTAGTGATAGGCTAAAAATAAAAAATAAAATAAAACAAAAAATCAACCCTATACAATTCAGCTGAAGTTTCTTCTGGGTCTAGCGAGTCCTCACACCTATTCTGCTTTCCAGCACGGAGCTGCAGCCTCTGCTTTTGGCTCAGGCATCTTGGGAAGTGTCTTAGGGGCTGGCGCTGCGAACCATTCTCCCAAACGGATCCTACTGCTAGAAAATCTCCTCCCACTTTCTAGTTTAAAGCCCCAATACCTTGTGATATAGCCTTAGTCACCCCTGAATTTCTGGGGGCTGACCTGCTGGAAAGTAGTTCTGCAGAGAAGGCTCTGGGAGTCCTGGTGGACAAGTTAAGCATGAGCCAGTAATGTGCTCTTGTGGCCAAGAAGGTCAATGGGATCTTGGGGTGCACTAGGAAAAGTGTTGACAGCAGGTGGAGGGAGGTGATCCTGCCCCTCTACTCAGCCCTGGGGAGGCCGTATCTGGAGTACTGTGTCCAGTTCTGGGCTCCCCAGGACAGGAGAGACACGGCACTGCTGGAGAGAGGCCAGCGGAGGGCTACAAAGAGGATGAGGGGACTGGAGCATTTCTCCTCTGAAGAAAGGCTGCGAGAGCTGGGCCTGTTCAGCCTGCAGAAGAGAAGATTGAGAGGAGATCTGATCAATGCGTACAAGTATCTGAAGGGAGAGTGTCAAGAGGATGGGGCCAGACTCTTCTCACTGCTGCCCAGCGACAGGACGAGAGGCAACGGGCACCAACTGAAACACAAGAAGCTCTGTCTGAACATGAGGAAAAACTTATTTCGTGTGAGAGTGGCTGAGCCCTGGCACAGGTTGCCCAGAGAGGCAGTGGAGTCTCCTTCGCTGGAGATATTCAAAACCGGCCTGGACGCGATCCTGGGCAATGTGCTCTAGAGGACCCTGCTTGAGCAAGGGGGTTGGACTAGATGCTCTCCAGAGGACCCTTCCAACCTTGGCCATTCTGTGATTCTGTGAATGATTCTTCTACACATTCCCAGGCTCGAGCAGTTGTTTCATGTTAACCTCCCACAGAGGGAGGCAAGTTTAGAGGTGGGAGGCTCACCAGGGTGACAGGCTGTGTGAGCAGGGCACTGTGCTCAGACTGCAAGGCCAGTTGCCAGTTCTGCAACAGATCGTCATCATGTCCCTGGGTAAATCGCTTAACCAATTTGCTTCCACCTGATGCTGGGGAAAAGGCTGAGAAACGAACCCTCTGCCTACTGCCTCTGGCAAGCTCTCCAAGCCAGAGAGCATTTCTCACTGGGACCTTGCACAGAGACTGACACCAGGAGATTTCTCTGTGTTATTATATCACCAATATTCCTTACTATTCAAACTAAGTGAATTCTGGTGAGCCAAACTCGGGCATCCAGACCCCTCCAGCTCCAAGATTCAGCTCAAGCAGATATGGTGTCCAAAGCAGCTTTTTCCACACAGGTCATTTTTTTTTTAGCATGTTGAACTGTGACATAAAGAATTTAATGAGTCACGTGCAATCTCAGAAAACACTACTGAATCCTGGCCGAGTGCCACACTACCCATTTATCTAAAATTTAAAGGTCATCATTTTTACATCAGTGGAAACTGGAATGGATTCACCTCACATTTCTGCCTCATCACACCAGATGCACTTCAAAATTCAATTTAGGCTCTCCACTTCGATCATCTTGGGGACAGTCACCCGGAGCCAGGCCATCTGCCAAGTGTAAGCATCAGGGAGCAAGCTGGCAAACACCTCCATCAGTCAGATAAAGCACAGACTTTTCTCCTTCATTATTTGCCTAAGCTTAGAGAAGTAGAAATGCAGCATCCACTGCCTAGCAACCAAAAGCTCAGTTACAAGCATATCCATATAACAGTCGTAGAGTGTGGTGTGACCACAAAATTGGGGGATCTCCTAGGAGACAGATGCTGAGAGAGTCAATTTGTTCAACGGTAACCTCCCTTCCTTTCCCTCCTTTCCCCCAGAGCAGCCAGTTTTCACCCAAAGGATGACAATCCCGCGTTTGTCCTAGGCATCAGAAGATGGAAACAGACCTATGATACTATAGAAAAAAGGTAAAAGTGGAACAGTATTCACCAGAGCCCACAGTAGCAGACAATTAGTTTAAAATGGGTAAAACCACATCCTTCTTTATGCAAAGGTGAGTGAAATGCTGTAATTTATTGCCACAGGAGGGTGTGAAGGCAGACAGCATCAGTAGATTCAAAAGGGGATTAGACAAATTCCTGGATAGCAGGCCCATAAGCAGACACCAAAGGGAACAAGCAGGGATACTCTGACATATATACTCAGTATATATATGTCAGTGTATATACTCAGTATATACTCTGACATCCATAATCCTGTTTCTGTGGCTTCTGGGGCAGTACAAGGGACCAAGCCCAGAGTGGGATCAGCCTCCTGCACTTACCACGGGGATCTGCCAGACCCATACTTCTGGGGGGGAGGCTGGCCTGACCCCATCAGGTATTTCATACCTTCCCATGGGGATGCCGCAGCTCTCTCTCCAGGGCCACAGAGGAGGAAGGTGTGTGCAATGCCCAGTGAACACGGGCCCAAAGCAAGGGCTGCCTGAGGATAGGGCCATGAGATGCAGAGACGCAGGCTTGGGGTTGAAACAGGGCTTTAAGCTGATGGGGAAAAAGAGGGAAGGGAGAAGGAGGGAGGGAGGAGGAATCAGACACCCCGGAGGAAAGGACGCATGAGAGCACAGCGGGGACAGCCAGGTGAGATGTGTAGGACATGCAATCAGCATGGTGTCAATAGAAGGAGAGAGTGGGCCAGCTCTGGCTAGGAGCTGAAGGAGAGGACAGGCACTGGCAGGGCATACAGGAACCAGGAGACAACAAAGGAAAGGGATAATAGGGGAAAAGAGGCTGCCTGCAGGGTCTGTGCAGAGGGACTGGGATAGTGACCCAGTAATGGGGGCAGTGGAGACCAGAGTCAGGGAGCAATAGGTCAGAGAGCTGAAAGAGAGGGCATGAGGCAGGCTGTGCAGAGAAACTGGGATTGAAGGGACCCAGGGGTGAGGGGCTGGGATCGAGGAGGGACAACGCCAGCAGAGGGACACATCGTTGGAGGAAGAGGAGAACAAGTCAGGTTTGGGAGGAGCAGGACAGATAAAGCACATCTTGCCTCCAAAAGCCAGAGAAGGTCCTGAGCCTTGCTCTTCTTGCCCTATCAACAAATACTTACCACCCCTGGCAATGCCTACATCCTGTTGCTCTCTGGTCATGGCCTTAGCAGGGGAGAGAACTGTGCTGCTGTTCCCAGCTGCTGTTCCCAGCTGCTCCATTTAGACCTAGCATGCAAAGATCTGCACATAGGATTTGAAAGGTCCTGGCTCTGCTGAGGAGCTTCCTGGGCACCCAAAAAGAACGCTTTTTTACTTTACAGTTGGTTTTCTGAAAACCTTAGAAAGTTTTACACACAAAACATACTCCCATTGAAGAGTGGTCTTAACTTTGCAAATCAACTACTGTCAAATTAGAGAATTCCAGGATTAAAGTTGTCTGGACCTTCTTATTTCAATCTTTTTGTATATATGTACCAGTCAGTACCAGCATTCATCACACACACGCACTCTTGTTCCCTAGCTGGGGATCAGACAGGGATAGATGGTTCATAAGTAAATAAGGAAGGAGCCTCTTGCCTGTAGCTCTCCCGTCTCATCTTACGCAGTAATATGGAAGGTGGCTGGCAAATGAGCCAACAAGAGAAACAACCATGCCACTGATTCAGGCAATGGAAAACTAGCCTGGACAACTGGACCCTGTCCCTGCCTAAAAGAATTCCTGCAAGATGCTGACAGTGTCTCTTACAACAAACTTGTAACAACCTTTCAGATATGTGGGTTTTGCAGGCTCTGGGAACCTGACCTGCAGCCCTGGGATCTGCTTAGCAAATGTAGGATTACTCACAGTCACCATCGAAGACACTAGGCTCTACACTCCAAACATGTATAGTTGTTAAAGACAGCACTAAGTGCCCTGAAGAAAGATCATACCCTAGATGTCTCAAAGTGGGCATACAAAATTGTTTGATCTGAATCTCTCTGCAGCTCAGTTCCTCACCTGTAAGACAGAGAATCTCCTTCCCTTCACACAGGCTTCATGAAGATAAACGACTATTTGTGAATCACCCCAGGATTTACCTCAAGAGGTGATAAATAATTCTCTGTTCAGAGAGAAGCTTAACAGAGCACTCAACCACAGAGCGAACATGGAGGATGTGATGCACTGCTGGGAAGCTCAATAGAAAGGCTTCCATCATCTCTGAGCCCAATATGGGAACATGGTCCTCAGGGCAAGGCAGTGGAGGAACAGGTAATAGAAAAAATAATGCAGGCATAGGCACAAAGAGGGTGAACAAAATTTGCATTTATTTAATTCTAACTTTAGAAGCATTTCCTAACTTTTAGATACTTGACTTTGCAATCTTAATTTTAAAAAGTTAAAGTACTTTTTCTGTGTGTCTGTGTGTGATTAAAACCATCCTAATGGATCAACAGGCAACTAATGGGAAATACTAGAGTAACTTGACAAATGATATAGATATTTTTGCCCCAGTAGTAAAGAAATAAGAAAATCAGGGCTTGTCATATCCCATGAAGGGGTAAATGATTCCTTCCAAGAAGAGAAGGTGGGAAAGTGGCCAGAAACAGGTTACTGTGAAGAGTCACGCTGACCTTTCAGCTCCTAGTAGGATGGAAAGAATGCCAGCATGCATAATAGCAAGAAGAAAATAACAGTAGCTTAACAGCACACCGTGCAGTAATTTCAGCAGTTCCAGTTTCCTCTTTTCATCATTTATTTAAGACTGTGTCTAGACAGTGCATTACCATTCACAGAATTTATGACTAGTGCCCTGAAAAGCAAAGATACCGGAATAATCTAAACAGAGAAATCACCTAGAAAGCGTATAAGTTCTTAATGGTTTAAATTATTCCCAAATTAAGTCTGACAGGAAAGGAGTCAGGATGATCACAGTATTTCATGGATAAACGCACCCAGAGTGCATATCAAAAATGTGGCAAATTGAATTCGAAATTCCACAGCTAAGCTTTGCTGGAGATTTCCAGACTTTTTAGTATTGGATGAAATAAACTCATTGACACCTCTCAAGCCTCAGCATTTGCTAGAGATGCTTCTAAAATACATATAATTATGCTACCAAAAAACATTTTTCTAATGTGCATCCAAGCATGGAGTTTCTCATTCAAATAGAGAACCATAACTAGCTAATCATTCTTCAACATTTGGCTGCCACTGATATTCTTTTGTGCTACAGAATTTAAAAAGCAATTTTCTCCAACTGCTTCTCAGCCTTGCCATTTGATTAATTTATTTATAGTACAAATGTGCACACATGCACGTATATTAAAAAGATCTTACTGAAGCAAGTATTGAACATGAGTTAGAACCCCTGGAGATTTTCACCAATCTGGAACTGCTGCTTGAAAAATATGTATTATCAATAGTCGGTCTTTTGCCGGCCTGACAAGGCTGCCTGGAAATTCTGTAACCTGCAGGTCAAATTTTGCCCTGGTGGACATTCAGCAACAGCCACAGAAACAAAACAATAGCAGGAAATAATAAATGAGAGATGATGTGTGCCTAATTATGCTTTTATTCTTTTTCCCCTAGTAAATCATTTTTAAAACAAATAAAATACAATAACCACTTCTGTGTTTCAGTCTTCCTGATAAAAGCTTTTTCCTCCTAAAACAATATTCTGTTAGCAATTACTGAGAACACAGCTTGCAAAAATTGTTTGGAGGTTCATTTTGTAATGCATTGAAGCAGCTTCAGAGTCAGATGAACACATTCTTCTTGACAGATCACACGATAAGACATATGGTTCATACCCACTCATGTCACGTTATGTGATCTGATGCAGTGGCCGCTTCAGGGACATTCCCATAGAATTGAGTCACTCGAGGCATATGACCCAAAGACAGGGCCAGAGCTGCAATAGGATATTTCCTTTTTGATCTTTTGTTACATTGTTGATACCATGTAAATTCCTAGGACCATAACTTGAAAAGGGAAAATGGAGAAAATGCAATGTCATACAGAAAATATGAGACAAAATTATGTCCTACAGAATTTTTCTGGATGCTGGAATCATCCAGTGCTTACCCAGCTAATGCAGGATGCCTGTTCAGCTTAAGCATGTGGCTTTGTCCATAAAAGAAAGTTGCATGCGTATAACGTGAATCATCTTCCCAAACAAATACAGACAATCCAGCTCAAAATGCTACCTGAACAATCTTTTTCAAGCATGATTTTTACTTGATTACAGATGTTCTTAAAGGACTTAGCAAAATAAATTTCTCTTTTGCCAAAAGGGACTCACACAAACCTTTCACACCATTTTACTTCTACTGGAAAAATGTTGGCTTACAACAATGCACCTTATCTGGTAAACCAATAGCAAGAGGGACTTTGTCATAGGAACCCACTGGAGAGATTCTTGGAGGATTTCAGCCATTTTCCCCAAGAAATCACTTCTACCTGTGACTCTCAGGAATTGTGCTAAAAAGTCGGAATCGATTGTTGGCAATGGATAGCCCTGAAGGGGTAGGGGGAAAATGTTCCAGCTTGAGTCAAAAATAACCTTTTCCTGAGTAAGGAGTCTTGTCAAAAGTGCAAAAGTTAGATCAGATCTGCTAAAGGGTTCACCAGTTTCTAGCCCTCCATGTAAACATGGCTCTGGGTAACCAAGGAAGCCCTGAGAAAAGAGGCCCTGATATAATTTTGGTAGGAAAGTGTATGGTACCAATTTGCCCAAAGGCCATGAGTTGTTTGAATTCAACATCCAAACTAGGTGAGCAGTCCAGAAGCTGACCCTGCTCCAACTCAAGCTCTTACTGTAAATGTAACCTCATCCAGAGTAGACACAGCACCAGGCAAGGCTATGTGAGTTACTCTGCTTGGCCAAACATATCGGACTGAATTAGGACAAGTAATGAGCCCTCTATATGGGAAACAAGTAAATGTCTTCTTCATGCTCACCTAGAACTTTAATGCTCTGGTGAATTTGTGAGAAAGGCTGACAAACAGGCAGAGTCCTACGAATCAGGAACATTAGTCTTTCATGTCTACACCTTAACATTTTGGACCAAGTTTACTGTAGTTTTTTTACAGATTCACTGATTTCACCTATTGTCCAGAATTGAATTAAACTTTTCTCAGTTTAAGTGAATCACCTTCCAGTAGAAGCACTTATTTCAACTATTAATCCGACTAAAACTTACCTAAAGAGCAGTAGAGTCCAACTTGTTCATATCCTTCACAGCAATCTGTAAGATTCATGGTCTCAGGGACTTCAACCGTGTGATACTGTGTTTTATAGTACGTCTGGGGACAAATCATCCATGGAATCCATCCTCCACAGGAAGTGTTTTTCTCATAGGACTTTTGATAGGCAACCATTTTAAACACATTTCTAGTCAGGCTATAGTTGCACAGATGGTAGCCTAGCAAAGAGAGGCCTTTTTCTAGGGGGAAGAAAGCAGAAAAGAACGTGATCAGCTCTAACTCTTCATCCCACAACATAAGGTCCCTGCAGTGTCTAGTTAAAAAAACTATTATGAGATAGCAGCCACAGAACTAATACAAATGAATGATTTCAAGGAAAGCTGATGTTAAGGAAGAATGTCACTTCAGAAAATGGACAGGGGAAAAAATTATTAGTGACTGCTCATCATACGCATGATTTCAGTCATAAAAAGATGAATGCTGGCAGAAAATTCAAATAGCTCTCAGTGCCTTCAGGTATGAAGCATAAAAAGGGCAATTTAACCCAAATAAGTGTAAAGGAAATTAATAGATATGCTCCAAACTTCAGATACGTGCTCATGGACAACGAGCTTCTAGAGTTATCTGAGGAAAGGTGCTCAGAAACACAGAAAACACAAAAATTGGGAAAAAAATAACCATACTATATTTTTAGCTAGGGACAATAGAAGTAGAGTTTGTATCCACTACTTCAGCTGTCCACCACATAGTCATCTGTATTTAAGTTCAGCAGCCTAAACCGTCTCTATAAAGAGTGGAGAGGAATAGTCACTTCTAAGTCATCCAAGTATTTCAGATGCCCACCCCAGGCGCAGGCCGTCAAAGTGCCTGTCTTTCTCCACTGGCCATAAACGGAACGAAGGATGAGCAACTGGAAGGTAGGTGAGCCACAGCAGATGTCTGGAATAAGACATCCTTCAGACATTACTGTAGGCTAAAACTGGGTAGTCAGACATCACTGGGGAGCACTTTCAGGTGTCTGACATAAAAGGTATTCCTGGCGCTTCTCTGCTGCCTGTCTACATTTGTAATAGACAATGTTATACCAGGTCCTCTGAGAGCTGCTACGGTTCATTGACTTCAGTTTAAATGGAATCAGTGGTAAGCTCATTAACTACATAATTTTACACAGGTCTGAGAATGCGACTCAACTTCTAAACTCTGAAATCAGCAGTGCTGAGGGTAGATTTAGCAGAGAGCAAATTAGTTTTAAATAAAGCATGTAACAGAACTGAAAGCACTTGAGCAGGAGCAGTTAAACAAACAAACAAGCAAACAAACAAGCAAACAAACAAAAGATGGAGTAAAAGAGTGAGCAGTGAGCAACCTACAAGCATGCCACTGACAACAGTTTATCTCCTGAGGAGATGTTATACAAGCCAGAGGGGCTGAGTCGCCCTGTGTCCCACTGGGGAAAGGGATGGGATAGAATAAAAAAGGTCTATACTATCCTTTAGACGAAGCAAAAGGAACTTTAATAAGGATAAATGTGAAGCAGCTGCAGGGATTCAGCTAAGGCAGGACTGCTATTTTCGAGAGGTCTTAGGAGACTAGAGCCGGTCAACAGACATATTGAAGCTAATGCAGTATATACAACAAACACACAATTAAAATATTTACAGCTTAAGGAATCAGAGAAGATGAAATATGTACAAAACAATTTTAAAAAATCAGGTGCTTAGGAATCAAGTGCTTTCATTTGCTGTTAAATACAAGATACATGCAGAATTCGAACAGGGCTGATATAAAGAGCTTTGAACAGGAAAATCCATTTTGTAGCACAAGGACAGATACCATAGGCCACAACAGGGTCCTGAAGCTGGCTTAACTGAGTGACCTAAGAGGTCTTCCTCCAGCCTTAATCTTAGCAACTGTTTGAATAAGAACAGCCTGAAAGACATCCCCTGCCTTAGAAGTTCAAAAGGCCATGAAGAAAAATAGATTTGGATCAGAAAGCAATGGGTGCAACATGGCAAGCACTTGTGGGCTTCAGCCTTTCCCCATTATCCATTAGCATCCCCCCAATTTCCTAGGTAAAGGGGTGCTAATGCCTCACATTTCCACCAGCCCCAGAGCACATGCTCCTGCAGCCCCACAGCTCTGCACACCCTGCCCTTCTTTATTTCCACCCGGACACCGGCTCAGGTCCCACAGGCACTGCTGAGCCATCCTGAGGCCACAGGGCCCCACGTAGAGTGGGGTGTGGATGAGGTGCCTCTTCCCCCTGGGGTGACGATGACAGTGGTCCACAGTGCACCTTGCTCTGGCTGCAGGCGGTTGTGCTGAGCACCCTCTGTCCTGGAGCAAACGGCAGCGTTAGAGGTCAGAGGGCTGTCAGGGCCCCCAGGGCCCCTCCCCAGGGCCTTTCTTGCTGTCCCTGTCCCCCACCCCAGGCCTCCTCCTACCCAGCCCTGGCCCCATTTCAGCCCAGCCTGGGCCATCCATCTCAATGTGGCAGCAGTGCCAGCTCTAGCCCCACCATGGTCCTGTCCCTGCCCAGCCCGGCCACAGACCCCCAACCTTGACCACGGGCAACCACCCGGCCTAGACTCAGCCTGGCCCCACAGAGGTGCCTGGTGATCGATCACTGGTGCCACTCCTGGCCCTGACCTGCAGGTTGACTTCCCGGATTGGTCTCAGCCCTGCCTGGTCACTGCAAACTTGCTTGGTGATCTCACCTCCTGGGTGAGCCTGTCCACAATCTCCAGCCTGCCCAGCTCCCTCACTGGGGTACTCCAAGACAGGCCCCAGCTGGTGGGGCCCCAGCCATCCCAGTCATGGTGCCCCCTCAGCTTCTGGTTCCCCAGCCCTTAGGGATCAGTTAGCCTCACAGCAGCCAGCCAGGAGCACTACAGAGAGCACGGGGAGAGCTAGAGTCCTCCCAGCAGGGTCCAAGAAGCCATGTGCAGCTGCTGAGAAAGGGTCAGCAGGAGAATATCAGGAATAAGGGCATATCCTGAAATCCCACCGCCTGCTTTTTCCTCCTCCCCAGCCTCAAGAAGGGCACCTCTGCGTCTGGTCCCTGAGGCTAGTTCCGGAGATAGCAGCTTAAAGGCTTTTCTGTCATTAAAAAGCACCGTGGTTGTGTTTTTTTCCTTAAGAACAGAGTCAAGGGGGATGGGTGTGAGCAGCAAGAAGCGGGGACGTGGCATTTTTTAAGCTGAGGGCCTCAAACCTGTACCTTGCCTGACGCAGGAGAGAAAGCTGGTGGCCAGGATGAAGGGTTAAAGGGATCACAAAACCCTGTACCCACTGTGGGATATAAGTGAGCCAGAGAAAGTAAGGCTGGCCTCTCCACACCTGGTGCTGAGGGTATCCCTCTGGGAGAGGGACAAGAGAATAACTCTAGGTTCTAGATTAGAAATGAGAGATCAAAGGCTATTTTTATCCAATGCATTTGATTGACTACCGTTTCACCTAAAATGCAAGGCAGTGCCTTAGAAGAAACAGGTAGCTGCCCTTGCATTTTGTAAAGCATTTCCATGACACTTGTTAGGAGTGCTCTGAGAAGATCTAGCCCAGCAAATGCTTCTAGACATGTAGGCATGGAAAACCAAACAAAAAAAAAATTGTTTCTGGACTCTGATCAGGCTTATGTATGTGAGACAGATACAGTAATGCTTGACCCTATCCAGACTAGGCCAGCCCTGGAAGTGCGCACAAAAAGCATATCGGGGTCCTTCCAAATTTGGATTGCTTCCAAAGAGTAAGATAATAGTGGAAGACAGGTGCTTCCAGAGTTAAAGCTGTGGCTGGAAGGGAAAGGGTTGAGAGGCTGGGCCACAGTTTTGGATCTGAATGGCTAAATACCCAAAGTGGAATGGAAACAATATCCAAAACATTTGGGATTTAGCGTTTTTTTGAAGAATGTACACAAATACCTGTTAGTGATCAAGGAAAGTGGGAGAAGTAGGACAACTTTTGTTCTACGGAAATAAAAAAGAAAAAGTATAGTATTAAGGGATTACAGTGTTAAAGTATAAAATCATGTCACAATGGAGTAGGGCTCTAAGAAAGAATTGCTGTAGCCTGACTCCTTGTCAGTGTTATTCCTCCATTTCTCCAGAGCTCATATCATAGCACAGTTAAAGCAATGCAGGAATTCGAAGAGAGCAACTGAGTAAGGAGAATGTCACAGACATGTGCCTCAATGCAGAGTTGAGGCTACAGCAAGGACATTGCACTAGAAAGGTAAAAATTCCACAGTCAGCTGAAGTGGCTGAGGCTTTACAGCAATGTGCAATGCAAATACAGGTATGAAACAGAGAGTAAAATGGTATAGAATTAGACACTGCTTATAATTAGAAACTACAGCTGTCAGAGCAGATATGAAATCATATCTGCAGATATGAAATCATATTTCATACTTAAACAATGATATTAGGTATAGAATGAAGCTGCCAAAGCCAAAAGAGTAAATCTGATATAGCGCTATGGTGGTACAAAGATACCTTTCTCTAAAAGCGACAAGATAAAGGGTGACAGGATAAGGTGCAGCACCACTACCAACTTTACTATCACTCATCATGCCCATCTAGTCTAAAGGGAGCTTTGACACTCAGTTATTTACTGACAGCAGTTTCCTCCTGGGCAACATTGCTTAGATCAGTTTGGGCTCTTTAGCAAATTGGCTTTCAGTTCTTATTACCCCCACCCGTGGGATTACAGCGCTATCAAACCGAATTAAACTACACTGGCTGTTTTTCCATCAACACACAGCCAAAGTCAATAGCAAAGTAGAGGGTAGCCACCTGACATTAGTAGTGCTATGTTAAGCCTTAGGCCCATCATCTCCGAACTTTACGTTTATATGTTAGGAACCACCAGCTTTCAGCACTGGCAGGAAAAATGCAAATTTTATTATGCTAAGCAACAGCAAAACCAATTAAAGCAAACACTTTATTAATAGAAGCAACTGTTCAGAGCAGAGGCTGAAAGGAAAGCCTCCTAAAGCACTCTTCTTAGAATTCAAGGCCAAACCCAAATCAGGCCTGGTATCTGAGAGCACAGTCAAAAAATCACCAATAATAAAAGCTTGGAAGCTATGCCACAGACTCAGTGGCTGTTCTGAAAATCTCATAAGAGCTGCTCAAGTGCCAGAAATGCCACCATGAGTTTGAATCTGCAAAAGCTTTTCTCAGAGAAGCACAGCAAGAGCCAAAGACAAGGCTCTGTCTTGCCTTGATGTAATCTCCAGGGTAACCTGTAACAGTTTACTTTTCTAACCTCAAAAGCAACAGGCTCACACAGGGAAGGTTCAAACTCAGCTTTAAAATGCAAAGGCTTCAAAACCTGAAGAAATATGGATTATGGACTTGTTTTTCTGGGCTTTCCAAACTCTTTTTAAAGACAACATAATTGGCTTCAAATGTCAGCAGAATGGGGGTTCTGCTGACCTCCATTCTACAGCAACACCTTTTTTTAAATGTGAATTTGACAGAATAACTGAGAAAAATCTGCAAGGCTTTAAAAATATGCCTCATATTTTAACTGAGACTTGCAATACGATTAATTAAAAAGATGGAACAAAAACAGCCCAAAAATCACAATTTTTTCCCAGCTAAATAAATTAAACAAGGAATTAAGAACAAGTTAGGATTTAATTTAGCAATTACAATTTAGTAATTTGGTTAGATTTTTCCCAGTTACAACCCCATACCGTAAGACAAGTTAAAACACGTCATCCACAACCTCATTTCATCCATCTCTAGGAATTTTCCAGGTATATTACTACATCATTTCCTTCAAAAGTTAAAAAATTTTAAGGTTTAAAGAGCTTTTCCATAAAAATCTGGACATTACTGAACATAAAGCTGCGATTCTACTCATTCAGTTCTGGCAAAAAGGAAATGACAAGGCTTTTGCCTGGGGACTAAGAGATGGGGGCAAATATTGTGTTTTGGCTTGATTAGATTTGTGTTTGTTTGTTTAATTATCAGTAGAGGATTCTTAAATAGTTGTTGAGACATTGCTAGTTTGACAGAGAGAGGCCACCACACGTATTTTATTTCCAATAAAGAGATATCCCACATCCAAATTAAGCTATCCTACATAAAAGCCAGGGTTCTCTGACTGGGTTTTCATCACTCACCTGTAATTTCATTTCCCCTTCCCTGCTGTGTGGCTGCACAGAGGACGAGAACAGAAATAACTGTGATCCTGGCCATTGTATCAGGCATGCTGGATAACAGCCCTTCTTCTTGCTTCGTTTCTAATGCAGTAGAGCTCAATTGTCTTTACTCTGGGCTTCTGGAATAGGGAAAAAGCTGCTCTGTTTTTGCCTTTTGCAGATGGGTGATAACAACCAGCAACAAAAACAGAGGCTCCGGTGGGAATTTTGCTGGTGCAGTTTCCTTTGTGCCCTCCCCGAGGAACCCGCCTTTTCTACCTGCTTCCCTTGGCCCACCCTCAACCACTGTGAGAAAAACACATTTCAAAATTGCTGGTTTAGTCCATGTTTATCCTTCAGAGCACTTACTCCCTTACCCGACAGCCAGGAGCCAGATTAGTATATACTTCAGTTGTCAGGTGTATATATATATATATGTTGAATTTTTTTTCTGTCCACATATCAGGTGATATTATATTCAGGTCCTGAAGGTTAATTCTGTACCTCGAAAACAAACTAAGAGTAAAAGCAAGTAGATTATCTGTAAATGATTTTTCCTGAATTTGAGCTGTTTCACTATCTGCTCTCACTGTGCTCCTCATTTCATTGCAATTTTGGCATAACACAAATGAGAGCAATGCTAGGCAAATAAGAATGCTTATTATAAGAATGCATGTACCAGTACCTTTAAAAAATCAAGGTCTCTTTCTCTTCCTCATGTAAGTTAGGAAGGCAGATTCCTAAGAGAAACATACTTGTGGCTTTACAATGCAGGACAGTTACTCCAGTGCAGTATCGCTTGACTTATACAAAGAAAAGGAGTAAACACAATATGATATTTTTATGATTTTTATAATAGTTCACACTGATGTATGGAAAATCACAGAGCTCTCAGAGCTGACATAACACATTCAGAGCAGTACTAAAGACATATAACAGTATCGCAAACAAATTCATGGGCATGAAAGACCTAGATGAAAGGGAGTCAGAACTGCAAATTCCCTCATTCATGTATTTTCAGAATATCAGTCATATCATTTCTGTAAAACCTTGGCAGGCAGTTACCTTATCAGCACTCACAAGCTAAGAGAGCCAGGCCCTCGGAGAACTTGCAAGGCCTACAGGGAGTCGGTGCACGGCTCAGATCATCTGAGTGAGGGCAGAGCCAGAACTCCAAGTAGTGTTGAGGTGCTTATGAGCTGTTCTTCTGGTTTGGAAGATAAAACATGAGGCTCATCAGAAGAAAAAAAAAAAAAAAAGATTTGCCCAAACGTCCATTGAAAAATATTTTTGGTGAAACTGGGTATAGGAGAAAATTTCAACTGAAAAAAACAAAATATTCTAGTTTGGAAACACTGCTGCTATGCCTCAGCAGATTGTGTACCTCAGCCGCCCTTTTCCTGCATGTACCACGATGGCTAGTCAGGCTGCATCCCACAGCTTCATCATTTACGTCTCCTATTAGCACAAGAAAGCACTGTGAGAGGCCCTGGTCACAGGCTTTACAGAAGATGCAATCTGATTGGAAAATCTAACCTATAAAAAGAAGAGAACTTGAGTCAGTGAATCACGGTTTGCAGATATAAATATTTCTCTTCATGGCCTTTTATCATTTTTCAATGAACAATCCAAATTTTCTGAAAAAAAAAAAATGACTGAAAATTTTCAGCTAGCACTAATAAAAATGACCTCTAGTCCTTAGAAATTACTCAGAACCTTCTGCAAGAATAATGTGTCCTGGCCAATTTCAAATACGGGTATTTCCAGACTGGCATCTGAATTGGATTGCATTTGGGGTCTCTCACTTACTAGTCTAAATAGCTGAATGGGGTTGCCTTATGTCTTAAACAGCTGCTGCTTTCCAGAGTTGGCTACAAAACAAATGTCACCATCTTCATCACTGAGAGCTTCTATAACCAAAGTACCTCGTTTAACCAAAGTACCTCGTTCTATAACCAAAGTACCTCCATACCTCGTTTTGAAAGTCTAACACTCTAAAAGACTTGAGGACATACTCAGCTTTATGACTGTTAAAGAACATGGATAAAACTTTGCATGTCCACAGCTCAGTCTTATGGCTGGCAATTGTAGCAAGCTTATAGTCTGGGTAAGGCAAATAACAGCAAGTTAAACCTGTGTTGCAATAGTGGGTGAAGTGGATCCTGTACACGTATGCAGAAACCCCTATTCAAACAAAACTCTAAGTCAGTAAGGGTTTAATCTAAGTAAGAAACTGATACAAAAGGTGAGTGTATTTCAGGATTTATCCTATAATTTGCCAGTTATGTGGGGTTCTGATTCATATCATTTTTTCGATGTTATAATCATTTAGGTGCACAGCAGCTTAGATTTTCAACAACACAGATATCTGAAGACATCATTCAGAGAGACAATTAAGCATGTATCCTGCGCCTGTATAATCATTTTCAAATCTTTCAGATATAGTCTTGCACTGCAGTAAGTTTAAGATGATGCCCTGCATCCCAGGCAGCAGCGCATGCTCTTTATATTACTGCAGTTGCTGTAACGAGTTGTGCTTACTAGACACAGCTCAGTACAGAGTCTCCTGCAGGGAAGCTAGACAGATTTATCAATCATTTTGGAAAACTATCTGCCTTGATATGCATGGTTAATTACATATAATTATATTTTTAGTAATCATTGGTGTATTTCAAGGACAGACTTTTGATCTTTTTTGACCTTGTTCCTTTCAGCTAGGTATTATGTTAGGTGCCCCATGGAAAAGTTGCACGCTTCACCTTGGTGGTGGGGAAAGACAACAGAGAGGAATGGAAAAGGAGATGCTTAGCAGAATAAAAGCCCTGGCTACATGGTGCCAACAGTGCATTGGAACGCGCTCTGGAAAGAGCTCATCACAATCCTCCTGGCCCAGTCATCTGGAACTGATCAATTCTCCTGCCTCTTTTGTTTATATTTTCTGCAATTACACTTGCAATGTTCGAACTGATCTAAAGCGATGCAATTTATACAAAGAAGGGCTGTGCCAATTAAAGCCATGTCAAAATTCATTAAGGGTGACTTTGCAGTTGAGGGAGCAGATTTTTTGAGGTGGGACACATAGGAATTGACCCTACTAGATTATAATATCAGTAATTGGAATATTGTGGCTGAGAGCAGGCTTTGCCATCATACATTTTATGCATTTATTTCTTTAGACAAAAGCATTTTTGATTTAATTAGTCACTCAGGAGATCCTCTTTTTAGGCTTGGAGTTTGACTCAGCAAGGTCAGTTGCTGCAATACTCCATTTTGCTTTGTATTATTTTGTCTATCAATCAGTAATTGCTATTTCAAACACCCAAAATGGTCATTATTTTTCAAGACAGACCAGTTTGCATGCAGAGAGCAGAGCTATGCATCTGCCCTCCATGGGAATCTAGTAAAAGCTGCTCTGTGCTCCAGAAGCCACCACATCTTTCTTACATTGATGTAAGAAACCTAAGGCCTGGGAACTACTAAATCATTTAATCTAACCTCTCAATAACACCTGTCAATAAGTTTCTACTAGATCTCCTTCCAGATCTCCACCATTTTAATCTGGTTTCAGCCTTTTAGTCTGAGAAAGACTAGATTACTGGCACAGCCGCCAGGGGGAATAGATTGAGGCGCCACCAGTGCTGAGGATCTCACAGGGGAAATAAACTCATCTGGTCAGGAATGCACAGGTGAAACCATACCGCTTGCTGCTGATGAAGGTGACAAGAAGTTCCTCAAATGAGACAACAAATGAGGCCTGATTTCTACCTGATTTCTGCCCTGTGATAGCATTCTCTGTTGTCCATGTCCCCCACATGAAACTTGTCTCACAGTTCTGGCAGTCTTAAAAACTGCCCCCGCTGTGACACTTCTGATGTCTAGCAAAGGTCAAGCTCAAACTATAGTCTTCCCCTCAGTGGAGGCATTGCTAAAGTTTCTTTTTTTCTTCTCCGCTCCTGACCTTTATGAAGCCTACAGGAACTTAATTGCTTTTGAGACTGTAGATGATCTGTCAAACGTGGCTTAAATTGGTCAGCAAGGCCAAACAGCAATAGAACAGAGGAACAGGCTGACTTAGCCAGAAGTAACTTTTGCACAGGTATAGACAAAAGAAATCACTCCTGTCATTAAGATAAAAACTTGTTCCAGCTTCTGAAAATCAATATGTATATAATGGACATCTTTATGTCTGTTCCCTACAGAGGACTGAACTTTCCAGAAACCTTAAATATTCACCCCTCAGAGTTAAAACACTAGTCTGGGATTTCAGAGACCTGAATGCCCTACCTCAGCCACAGACCTCTTGTGAAACCATGAGCAAGTCACAGCAGTCAAATTTGCCAGTGCAATGAAGCCACAGGGGGAGGCAGAAAGCTCAAAATTTCAGACCTTGTGAAAGCCACGGTTACAATGCTGAAAGTCCACTTTTGCTTATGTTATCTGGGAAAAACAGCAGTAGGAAAAGCACTATTTTGCAAGTCCATGCTATGCTTATGTAAGGATGGGCAACAGCTAAATTGGCAACTTTCTTGAAGGGGCTGTTGTTTCTGTAAGCCTCAGATCCATATCCAGAAAGTGGAATAGTAGTAACCTTTGCTAATTTCACTGATGTCTTTTAGAGAAAAATGGGTTAAAGATTAAGGAACATTCACATATTACAGTAAAAAATGCTCATGCAAAAGCCCTAAGAGTTAATTAGCTCAACTGCTGTCTCGCAAACAGAACAGACCCTGACTGTATCCAGTGATTTGCTCTGTCTTACCGGTAAACTGTTCCTTAGGAAAATCTTTGGGTTGTGCTTTGTTTCTCCCTGAATATGCACAAATTGTCTTAAAGTGACTCATGAGGAAAAAGTTCTTATTGGTAACAAGCAGGAAAAAATATGAGTCAGGCGGAGGTCATGCTGAACTTCTTTCTGCCTGGCATTGCTCCCCTGTCTGAGCACTAATTGTGCAATCTGAAGACAGAGAAGCTCTTATTTTCTCAGTCCTTTGATAGCATGATCCTATCCCCAATACAGAGTTTGGCATGAGATGAGACTGTTTATCACACCTCATACAGGATTTGGCAGTGCTGCAGGGAAGAAAGTCCCACCTAAGACATTCTCGTACTGTGCTTTTTGTTTATAACTCTAAAAACAGGCATTTTCAAAAGAAAATAGTTTGGGCGATGGGTATTCCCCTTTGCTATGAAGGCATACTTGGAAGAAAAGTCAGAGTTTCTCCTGCTCTGCATCCCCTCATGTGGTACCAGGGCTAAACCTACCTAGAGCTCGCACTCAGCACAGAGGATTGTGTCTGCCCTGTGTCAGCACTCGGTGACCCGATGGGAGCCCTCCTTGCTCTGCCTCCTGTGCACGCCGGCCCTGCCAACATGCAGTTGGCTCAGCTCGCCGGCTAGGCTGTCCGTTCCCCGCAGTGAAGCACTGGGATCACGGCACCAACACCGATCTCACATGTCCTTGCTGACCCAATGCCATGGGGGCAACGACAATGTCTTGCAAACAATAGCGGCCAGCCTGCAGATGTGGCCAGACTTGTCGGTTTGTGCAAATGCTGCTGCCCGTATCTCTCTTCTGACTGAAACTTCTTCCCAGTTCTTATCCCTCCCAAACCAGTCCAACATGCAGCCACGGTACGGATGGGAAGGGCAGAGGATTGTGCATTCAACTGGCCATTCTTCCCCTTTAATCGCTTTCTTACACACACAAAACCTGCTTTTTTAAGCAGATTTTAGAAGTACAGAATGAAACAGCCAAAATATACAACCCATTTTTCACTATTAGTCAACATAAGATTTGGCCCTTACTTCCAATCAAAAGACACACAAAAAACCAAATGCATTTTTTCTAAAAAGAGGATTCTCTAAATTTTTGCAGAAACTAAGCCATAGTCCTCAATTTGTGCAAGATCTCTTATTGCTGCATTAGACTTAGATACGTATAAACACGTTTGAGGGATCTACAGGCAAATTGTTGTCTGCATGCTCCTGAGCCAGTTCAATTAAGAGCAAAGAGGCTCGTGAAGGAAGAAGAGTTTTAAATCAGAAACACTGGACTAAGGGAACCTATTATATAAAGACAGGGCAAATTATGGCACTCTCACCCCACTCCTAGTGCATGAATAATGGGTGAGGACTTCAGGAAAGATTTTTAAAAAAATAGCACATTTTTACCTGGTCAAAAAGTCCAAAGACTGGAATAGATTCATTTAGAAGAAGGAATGCAGTAGGTTGTTTTGGGAAAGGGTGTTTTTTTTCTTTTTTTCTGTTAAGTCTTGTAATTGTGATCATCCCTGACAAACACTGGGTTACTAAGTGTAAAGGAGGTAGGGAAGATGGGCTTTTTAAACTAAGCAAATAAAAAGGAGGTAGGGAGGATGGGCTTTTTAAACCAAGCAAATAACAGATCATTAAAAACAGTATGCAATAGAAGCTTGGGGTAGAGGGAAGCTTGGGTCGCAAAAAAAAAAAAAAGAATAAGAAATTTAATCTTTGTGCCAAAAAATAATGACTGGACAAGTTTGAACCCAAACCGGTGTCTCTGAGGAAATCTGAAAAAATAGAAAATTCACCAGTAGCTTCACAGATCTCATCACTGAAATGGATTTTTTTTTCTTTTCTTAAGAAAATACTGGCCTTCTGTCAAATGTAACTGTTGTTTTAAAAATGTCTTGTGTCTGGAGGTTGACCCTAAATCATCAGTGTAGTTCAAACCAAAGGATCTATGGGTTTTCCACTCACTCCCTTGTTCATACCTCTCTCCCCAAAAATTACAAACTACTTTTAAGAACCACTCCAGCAGCTGTCCATCAGAACAAAACCAAGTCCAAACAAATATTAAACCTTGCCCAGAAGGCACTACTAGGTTAAGACTCCCTCTGAGCAGCAGGAGGCTATTCAAGTCCCGTTCTGATTTTGCGTTTTGACACATATACATTTGCCATGGTTTTGCCCACCAAATGACTTCTGTCATCTGAAGCATCTGTTGAGTTCGAACCTTTGCTTAAAAAGAGAAGAGCAATGCTCCGGCTTGCACAGCCTTTTCCAGCATGCTAACAAGATTTATTCCACCAGTACCTGTGAATTAAGTAATGGAAGAGTGGAAGTCTAATATTAGCCTATGGACCTCACGCAAGCGGCACGCTTTGCAGGACTCTCTGCAGCTAGAAGGAAGCCTCCATCCTTGGAACATGAGTTTTACATTATATTGGGGAAGAACCTCACTCTGTCCCAGCAGAGTTTCTCAGCGCTGATATTTCCACTTCTGACTCCAGGAAAACTGTTGCTGTTTCTACACCCTCTCCCTTATGCAGGCCCTGCCTCACTTAGATAGCACTGTCTGCTCCTACAGGTACTCAGCAAAGGAAAGTCACTCTTGGCTCTTAAAAGCGTAAAATGCTGCCACAAACATTTGCAGTTTCTCCATGATACCATAGTGCTGAAAGGGAAAGTAGATATTTAAATCCTGGTTTGGAAAATAAGGCTATATTGTATCACTGGTAATCCGTAAGAGAAACAGAAAAAATTAATGACTTTTTTTTGCAAACTGGATCAAGAAAAAGGAGAGATGCCTAGCAAAGAGGTGACCTCAAGCTGGATATTTAGAACCCAAAACGACTTCAAACCACTTTTTGGCATCCTAAGGTGAAAATAAAGATGTGATAATGTGTATTAAAATAGGAGGAAAACAATTTTCTTGATTTTTCTTTCCTTCCAGTTTTCAGAATACAAAAATCCCCACTAAAATTATTTCGCTCTTAACCAAAAAAAAAAAAAAAACGCATTTTGCCAGATACTAAGAGCAGATATTTAAAGCTCAAAAGATGCTTTGCAAAATGTTTATTGGCTTGTGAAAACAGTGGGTTATTTACTGAATCTGTTCTGCACCCTTAATTAGCACAAATGCCAGTAGGGAAACTTCCTGTGTGCTTTCTCCCATGCTGACCTTCTGCATGAGAAAAATTCCTCAGTGAAAACAGATTTTAATTCCCTCCTTGAAATCAAACATCTGGCTTTGGTTGAAGAGGCACATGACTCTGTGAGATTTGGATTGCAAGTGTTCTGGGGCAGGGAGTATTTTCTTTGCTGCTGAAAATGATAGGACCTTCAGTTTATAGATATAATAACAATGCTACTACTGAAGGATGACGATAACATGATTGTTATCATGATTAACATTAGTGTATCTTTCAAATGCTAAGTATAAATATCAGCACACATCATATTCCATCACTTCATCTTTGTAATTCATTTCTCACGTATTCTAAAAACTAATGAATACTGTCCTACTCAAGGATCTGAGCTCATGAACTGATCTAAAGCCTCAAATTCCCATTGAAACATGGCAGTCACTCTTCTTAAAAAGGCAATGTTGCTGATCTAATTATGTGCATTGGTTTAAAGGGAGACACAAGAACGTGTGTGCACTTCTCTCAGAAGTTTGAGGCAAACAAAATAGGATTGCATCTAGCAGAGTTTCTTTTAATTTGCTGTTCCTGGTTTCTCAGAGATATGATGGGATGTATGGACCAGGGCCACCTGGCAAGGTCAGAAAAGGCTTCATGACTGTCTACAAAACTTTCATGCCTCAACTGCATAGGATTTAAGAAAGTAAAAGCTTTGCTGATTACAATAGTAAACTAATACTTTGCCTATGTGCCCCTGATCCTAACCAATCGTGCACTAAGAAAAACACTTGAAGGCAATGTCGTTCCCTGCTTGCAAAAGATCTGGTTTTGATAGGATCTTTTACTTCCAGGAGCAAGAGGGAGTCATTTATTTAAACTGTTGGCCACAGGACAGGACATAGAGCAATACACACAACTAGCTACTTTGGGCATTGGAAAAGCTCATGGGATGAGATCCAAGTGCTCATAAACAGCAGCAGACGGACAGTTAATCAACACTCTGAGAAACAATCACCCTGATTTCAGTGTGGGAACTTGATGCTTCTCCCAAGATTTGGTGAGTACGTATCCTTATCAGCATAGTGGAAACCTCCTGGTATGGAAACACAGAAAAGTATCCTTTAATAACAAGTATATCTTTATAGTAATAAGGGTCCAAAAATAAAGGCAATTATCATATGGTCCACACCTAAAGCAATGTTTTCATGCTGAAAATGACATGCTAGAGACAGTTATGCATTCTGAAGAGCTGCAGTGAAACAAAGCAGCCCAAAATTCAACAAATTGCACAGAGTTTCACTGGGCGAAGGAGTGATGTAGACCCAGAATAATGGGCTCTATGTAATTCTTTGGTCCTTGGGCTAGAGAAAAGGAAGAATAGTCACAACTTTTTTCCATTTAAGAAGATGCTAAAACACCCTCCAAAGGAAATTATGATCAACAGAAGGTAAAGGCAACTTCCAACGACTGATATCCCCTTCCTTTTTGCTGTGCCACGCACAAAAATGGAGGGTCTAGCTTTCTTTTTTTCCTCAACACAGATCGGAATTTTGAAGAGTTGTGTACCTAAATAATGCAACCATCTAGTTCCTGCTGAAATGGGCTGTTTTTCAATCTAGAGTTGCCTAAAATTAAATTTGGGAAGACTATTTTCCAAGAAGGGTAAGAGTTACGCACATAACTCAATATCCACTTACAAAAATATGTTCTGCATTCCTATAAACAGCACCAATGATTGTTCAATAGAAAGATCTTTTGTATCCAGTTCACCTGTAGCTCCTCTTCTGTGTTTTCCCTTTTACATTTCCATCAGTCTAAACAGTAAACATAGATGAGTCTGGTTTGCTTAGTTTGTTTCTTACCAGTTTTGGTGCTCTACTTATATGTATGCACATGTACATGTGTATGTATATGGTTATATGTTGATAGTCACACACAAATATATGCGTATGTACATGTATACATAAACACATACATATATGTATGTGCATGCATTTTTATGTGTACATACACATGCACACAAAGATATAATCATTGCAAGGGAAATTTTACTTGATTCAATAATCTTAATATTTAAATTAAAAATGACAGAAATCCATTGGTGTGTTGAAACTTCATTTTACAAAACCCATTTTTCAACCATGATTACACTCTTAAAGCATCACAAGTCATAGAGAAAGTGATTATGATGAGGAAGGACTAGTTCTGACACAAGTAGAGGAGACAAAGGAGGAGAAAAAAAAAGAAGCAACAGCTTGCATGATAGGAATTATAGTCTTGGGCAACTGTGTGCAATCAGTGAGCAGGGAAATGGCTCCCTGTGCAATGGATTCTTGAGTCTGATGCTGTAAACACCTTCTAGAAATTGTATCTATCACTTTAGTTTAAGCCTCTGTCCCTAATAAGTCTTTACATGCACACCATAAAGGCAAGTCCCATAGCACCTTATTAACTTGTTTATTCTTTGCAGCTCTCTGCATTCAAGCTAAATCACATTACGCAATTAGCTTCTCTGAAAACAAACGTATTTTGTTTTGCATGTTTAAGGATCAACTCAATATCTGTTCTCTTCAAAAAGTATTTGACTGACTTAGTTCAGTTTGACATCTGAATTATCTTCCTGTACCATGAAAAAAAGGAGCTACTGCTGAAGTTATGTTCAAAACCATTGAGATGGTATAAAAAAATCTCTAACTCAAATAGTATATTTTGATGATTTAGACAACTTGTTCATCTCTCCTGCAGGAGAAGAAGAATTCATTATTTTTAGGAGGTAGGACTAGCAGGGTGTTCTTATCATGCCACAAGGTTCATTCTGCAGTATACTACTATTTTTTCCATTGAAAATCCTTGTCTCCAAATTTCAGTGTTCAACTGACTCAATTATCAGCAACTTATTCTGGCAAATAAAAGGCAACACATCCCAGCTATGCTACATGACATTCATTTGTATGGGAAAAGGGAAGAGACAGTTACCATGTAAACAAAAGAAAAACAAGAACAAAATCTCACTTGCTCAGTTGAGCTCATCACCAGCTAAGCTTGATTTTGATCAGCTGTCCCATCAACAGCAGATTCACTTTAATAGAATTTACCATAAAAGGAGATTTAGGGGCTTACCGTTATTGGAGGCGTTGACCAAATATTAAAATTCCAACAGTAAGAAAAAACTCAAGCTATTTGCAACCATTGATTTTAGCATGTGTTTGTTTTCTAAAGGTGTAATAGGTCCACTGTGGCTTTCATCAGAATAGCTCTGCATGATTTATTTCATGACTTTCTTTATAGAGTCAGTTCATACAAACCTGTTTCCAGTCTTAATATAGTCCCCCAAAATGCAGAATGTGGGAATTCTCTGGGTGTATCCCAGCCTGAAAAAGCAGCAAGGTTGTTGTCCACTTCTTGTCAGTGTATTCCAGGAGAACAAAGACACACAACTCCTCCTTTATATTGTTGGGAGCTGAATTCACTGATAAAAATGCCCCAGCTCTACAAGTGATAGGAAAAACTACTGCTCTTCAGGGGAGTTCAGTGGACATGCAGCAGTTTACTTGCCTGAAGCCTCCTATGGAACTGAGGTCTTTACATTCATGTACCACACACAAGATTTTGTGAGTGTGTGAGGTTACATTTAAACCAGATTGCGCGTATTGTATGGGTAGTAAAATGTCATCTAGAGATACACTAGAAAAATTCTTAAGCTTTCTTGATGAAAAGGTAAAAGATTTTTTGCATGCTATGTGAAGATATGATTTTTTAAGGTGTATTTAAAAATAAACTAAACTTTACATTACATTCTAATGAGCTATTTAGGAACAGTTCAAACTTAAGTTCTAGTGAAAATAAGCTTGAGAAAACACAAGGGTGTCTTTCAGTAACTATTTATGGAAACACAGAAAGAGGAACAGAAACTTGGTCATAAATTTGCCGGGATAAATAGAAGGTGTCATTAACATTTGCTCTCTCTGTATGAGCCATGGGTTCTTCCTCTTGGGGGAATCACAGTGGAAAATTGTATACAGATTTTTCTGCACACCCTCATAAAATAAATTCCCAGTTCTGCACTCAGTGCTGGATATATTGCCAGGCAACAGGAAATGATTGCTCTGTCTTGAGAGAATGCCCTCAATTTATTATTTTTACGTCTTCCATAAGTGACACAATGCAAAGTTCTGCCTAGGTTTTATTCCAGCAAGTCCATACTCCAGGCTAAACAGACGTCCAGAAATTACATCAGACTAAAAAACGCAAAAGCATCTCTTTGGGTCACTAAAATATACGTCGCTACCAAGTGATAACAATCAGTATACAAACAAATGGGAATTAAAAGTTTAGTTATGCCCACTCAACATTACCCTTCCAGTTGCCCCATTCAGAACTTGTGGAAAATCTGTGAGGGCAAACTGCCTTTCCCCACACTCAGGACACATCGTCACAGGTGCACTCATTACAGGAATGAGCCAAGCACATGCACAGGCAACTGCAGATATTTCAAGTAGGAATCCAGTCTTGATGACAGTGAAGCCATCATAACCCTCAGTAAATTTTTCCAGTGGTTAACTATCCTCACTGTTAAAATAACCCTGCATTTTGTTCCTTCTTTGAATTTATAAAGTTATAGCTTCCAGTCTTGGAAGCTTATGTTTTTTGCTATTAGATTAAGTTAATTGCTTTTTTGGTTAAAACATTTTCAGAGGAAATGCTCCTTGTTTTCCCCATATTTTTTTAATTGAAGAGAGATCATGTTGAGAGTTTCAAGCCCTTGAAGCAAAAAAAAAAAAAAAAAAAAAAAAAAAGGTAAAGCTCTACCAGAAGTTATAAATTCAGTGCAGAGTTAGTGAGGGGATTTATGGACTATTTACACAGAAAGGTATATTATATGATTGTAATAGTCCACTTTAACTTCAGAAATTTTTAATCCTAAAAATTCTAGGTAGGTAACAATAACAAATGAAGTAATTTTCAAACATTTCCTGTAAAATGCAAATGCATATATCATCTCTAAACTCAAGTCTATTAATGATTTGGCATCCCATATGTCTTTTTTAAATATTAAACATTTTGATGTTCACCTTTCTCAGTGGTATTTTATTTTATGTTTGCCATGGGCTAAACACATGCGTCCAGCCAGATTTTTCAGCTTAGCGGGCAACAGGTAAGTTGTTAAACTATGGTTAACTAGAACACTTGCAATCGTCTCTCCGTACCCACCAGCTGCAGCCACCTGACACGCAGAGATGCAATTAGTCTGAGCCCAGTTTTCGATCACTGTACGCTGAAGCAGCTGCTACCCTTGTGTTGACACACACTCAGACAGAGGGCTATCCTTGGTGGTTGAAACACACCTTGGTGGGAAAAGGTCACAGTGAGAGGTCCAGGGAGGAGCAAAGCAATCACGTCACCTACTGTAGCATGGCGCTGCTGCTATAAAATGAGTAGCAACAACTGCCGGCATAGTAGCTGGAATACTCAGCAAACATGTTGGTACAGGACATCTCCCAACATCATCTGCCTGCAGGGTTTTTGTAGATACCTGATGGTAACTTTCCTCTGAGCTAATTTCTGGTTAAAGAAAACAAGTCACATTTTAGTCGGAGAGTGAGCGGAGTCCTCTAGCTCGTTCCCTTAAAAGCTGAAGTGCAATAAAGGCAAGAAGAAAGAAACCACTTAGGACTGAGGAAGGTGAGGAGGGGAAATCAGGAGAAGCAGGGAAGATGAAAGAAGGAAGATAGGAAGGAAAAGACAAAGCTGCCCGTTGCTAGAAATAGCATTTGTCAATTACATATAGAACATAATGCCTCAGAAAGACCCAATTAAGGCAATGGAAATACAGAAGCAGTAATGCAGGGATGAATCATCTGACTTAAAATAGAGAGAATGATGAAACATATAAGGGAAGAAAGTATGTCATTTTAGCTTTAGCAGTAAAATAATTCCAGATACAATCTTTCAAAAATATTTGGCTAACAGAAACTACCAGACAGTGTTGGTTACTACAGCTTCATGCAGGCACAGTGGAGAAATTCGTTATTCCAAGCTATAACTTAAAACGGGCAGTCTGTCCCTCTGTTGGTCTCATCCACAAAAGCTAGCCAACACTCAAAATACCACACATGCTCGCCAGTCTCCAAGAGTAACACTGTCATTTAAGAATACAAATTAATCTAAAGATCAAGTCATCATCTTCATAAAATAGTATATCATACGTGTCATGAATTATAGAATTACCTCTCACTTTTTCCTCTTCCAGGACAGCACTATACTAAGAAATAAAATGAGAGACCACAGGCTAGCTCTCACAACACTGTAGGTCTGCAGCAGGTGTGAAGCAATGGGGTAAAGGTTTCCAATGCAGAGATCCTGTACATATTCCTAGAACCTGAACAGCCCCACTTGAAATGAAAAAATGTCCAGCTAAAGGGAAAAAAATCACATCCAGGTGGCTGGGCAACATTCCAGAGATGAGAGGGCAGAGTTTTTGTTCTGCATCACACCTTTCTGTAGATTGCTGGGAACAAACATATTCCTTCAGTAACTCCAGCATCCATTAACAAGAGTACAGCAATCAGATTCCTCAGTTGTGAATTTAAGACTAGCTCTAAATCACTGCACGCTACCCTCTCCTCTAGCCTGGAAAAGGCTGAACTAAACTCTCCTGCACATTACATGTGCCCCATATGGGCTCTCATGTATGTCAGGTTCCAGTAGCCATTCCCCTGTATGTTCTCCTGACAGCATGGCACTCACAGTTTTCTCTCACTTCGACTACCTCCATGATTCCCATACAAAGGGAAATTTGGGGTTTCACCAGATTCTCCCCAACGCAGAACCTCCTATCAGCATTCAAAGATAATTTTAATACTACTTTTTGCTGCTCTGGAAATATGGGGAGACCTTAACAGAAGAAAGAATAGTCACATACCCTGCAAACACAATAGTTAGGTGCCTTTACAGACCCTACGTAGCTCTGAGGCTCTCAGTATTTTCTGTGCTTTGAATAAGCATTTGATAAGTGTCATCATCTTCTAATCCGGTGTCAGAATATACCTGCATGATGTTAAGGCCAATGTTGACCTAAGATTTCTCTAGTCCTGAGCCGCCAGGCATCACAGCTAGTAAAATGTCTTTTCATATCTCCAATATAGACCATAATGTATCAGACATACCTAAAAATATCACAAAGTACAAAAATAAAAAAGGTTTAAAACAAAGATTTGTCTGCATCTCTTCGTCCTTTCTACAATGATTCTGTTCAATTTCATAATTTATACCAAAAAACATCACGTACCCACTCTCTTATGGTAACGCATCTCACATGCACTAGAATGCTGAGACTTCACTGCAGTCTGCCCAAAAGCACATTAGTTGTGAGGCAGAAGTCCACAGTTTCAGCAAAATTGATACTTAGATATTGTACACTGAGACATATGCAGCACTCATGCATTTGGGCTACCACAGAACCCTAGCTGAGATTCCAGAATTGAGGTAGACTGTCTGAAGTCTTCCTTTCTACCCATCCATCTCACTGACTCTCTAATTCTGGCTCTTTCTAAGTCTGATGCCTAAAGAGAATTCCCAGTGAAAGATCTGCTGTTTAGTTAGTGTAGGCAGCTCCCTGAGGTCTTCAAATTTTGATTAAAACACTGGGTAGTCTGGCCAGTGCAAAAGTTTAAAAGGTCCCCCCTCCTCCCCCCCATAAGCCCTATAACAGCATTAAGGCAGAGATGTTGCAAGAAGCTGTCAGGTTGCAAAGAGTTTGACAATCAAAGCAACGTAATTCACATGTGTGATTTTACCATCACAGTTGTTTTCAACCAGAAACACTTGTCCTGTAGTTCTCCAGCGAGTATTCTAATTGTACTGGTGGTGTGCAGGCTAGAGCTACGAGTTCTGCCAACATAACTAAGAGAACGACATTGGAGGTAGTAACGTTTGTATAACTCAGGGAGGGGAAGCCAATTGTGTAATCACACGGACAAATTTTCTCTCTCCACATTCAGCATTCAAAACAACATGTATATATAGCATTGTGTGAACACATACACCTATCGAAACCCAAGAGTGTAACACATTACAGTGAGCTAGACCTAAAGCAAGATACTCGTACTGAAGGGGCAACCAGCCTCTCTGTTGTTCATATATATTTGCTCATACATAACGAACTGCCACTGGGAACTGGGAGGGAAGAGCATCAAATTGACACATAAGCAGGTCATGCGAAAAGGTCTCTTCCAGAACAGTGTTTTTGTACTTTCCAGCCTTCCTACAAATTCTAGGCAGTCAGAACTGTAGAATGTTTACATAATAAATCCCTTTTCTGGTTTGGGCCTGAATTCATCATGCAAAGAATGTAAGTTGACAGTGCAGATTTGACAACAAGACATTCAGCCAGTAGCATGAACATAAAGACATCAATAATTTGGTATCTTGGTTATTCTTGCTATGCCACTTGAACTTGCTACTCAGGAATAAATATATTAGTACTGAGATGACATCAATAAGACCGCACAGGGGAGTCTGTAACAAAGCAATGCCCTTTGTTACAGGGCACTATTTCCATATTCACAGTCTGAAAGCAAGTTTCAGCTCCTGATCATAGTCTTGTCTTTATAGAGAACAGAAAGGCACTGAATTAAGTTTAAAGCTGTTATAAATTGCAAGGTCTCCTTGAAATATCTATTTTGTAGTCTTAGGACCAGCATTTAAATGTAATACATTAAATAACTTAGGGACAAAACAGCATCCCCAAATATAGTACATGTAACGCTTCCAGGCTCCAAAAACTGGAAAAAAAGTCATATAAAAATAACACAATATTTCTAGCACTATTTGATGAAACAAAAAAATGCAGACACAATTTTTGAGCAAGCCTATAATGAAAATTCAGTTTCCATAGTTCTTCCTAATTCTTGCATTTGTTTCTTGATGAGAAGTTACCACAAATTGCTTTTAACAGTCAGATACAAAATCTTCTTAAAAGAAAAATAATCTTACCCATCATATAGCCCATTTTTTCGGCCTCTTAACAATGCACAACACAAATGCACTCGCCACAACCTGGAAAACTGCTACCTATCTCTGTGTAATCTATAACCCCAGAAGACTGTTATTTGAGGCCAAACTGCCTGATTGATACTGAGGAATTAAAGCATCAAGCTGACTTCTTAAATATTCCATAGCACTAATAGCTCTTCGGTGCTTTCTCTGATCCACTTACACAGACCTTCTAGAGAACTGAGGCTCCAGTCACAGTGCTTTCTGCCAATAAATTTGATCCCTAAAGCCATGTTTACAGGAAAACAGGATGATAAACATAATTACTGTACTAATGCAAAATTTCATAGGATCAATCCATTTGTCTTTCTTGAAAATAAACTTTGCTAAACATGAACAAAAGCATGAGCCTTCATTTTTCATCACAAGCACAAGACACTTTATTTTGCTTCATTTTTACTCTCTTAGAGTTAGTACATGGACATAATTTTAGACTATGTTTGCCATATCAAGAACGTTTGTTTTTCCCATTTGCTTCTTCCCAGACTTCTTTATATACAGTTGGTCTGTAATAAAGAGCCAGGATGTACACATTTGTACCTGGGAAATCAAAGCCACTTTTTTAAATTGCCTTTTTTACATTGCCACTGTAATCAGAATACTCTGGATCTTATTTTTAGAGGACCTCAGAAACCAAACTCCAGCTGAAGTTAATCAGCGCTGTGAAAACTAGTAACAGGAGTTCACATCCAATCTGCTGCACCATAACAAATTTTGTATTTCAGTTGCCCTTGCAGCTTTTTTTCAATGTATCTTTTAAAGAATCCATGAACAGCTTATCAGATATAAATGAAGATACCTTTTTTTAAAAGTAACAATCATAGTAGTAACATAACCATATTCCTGCTTAGGGAATGCATGCCTCAGTATTTGTAGTGTATTTTTCTTTGAATCATTGCCTGACCCATGGAACTATCACCTTTTTAAGCAGGTATGTGTTTACTACTATCTAGCAGTCTTCCCTGGTAATATTACTATATAGCTTGTACTAGTCTGGTAGCATTTATCTGAAACAGTTTGAGCTGTTAAGCATGTGGATTCTGCATGGAACATATTAACTAGATTCTGCTATTCTCAGAAGAATGAGGGTGACAGCTTAAAAAGCTCAGAACTTGGCACTCAGAAACTGCAATACCAGGAACGAAGACCAGAAGTTTTACATTATACCACAGCATAGTTATTTTCCTATTAAGAAATGCAAACCTTAAGAAAGAGTTTTGTCTGTGTACTTTGCTTCGCACTGATTATGGAAACACTGTGTCTTTTGTAATATTCTGATTGTAGATCTTACTGCCTGCTTGTCATTCTGTTCCCATTCTCTCCAAATACCTACAGTGTCGGTCCTTTTCCGAGAAGTGATAGGTTCTAGTTAGAAAGAACAGGATTTCTTTTTACCTACTAACAGTCATCATAAGGTTTCACATGAACATATTAAAGCAAAAAGCAGGATTCTTTTTTCATAGACAGCTGTCAGCAATGAAAAACTGGTAGAAAATGATTTCTCTGAATTTTGGTGAGTCAGAAGGTACCTGCATTTTGACAAAATATTTAGAAGCACAAAAACTAGACCTCTAGTATTTCCAGAAACATTTGCTGCACTCAACAGTGAAAAAAACTGACTCATTCAACTACTTTCCCTGATTACAGACAACAGCAATCCACTTCTCAGAGGTTCTGGAATAAAACCAAAGATCTGAGGGACACTGATACTAAGACTCGCAGCATTAGCATTTGTTCCATTACTAAGTTTTTGAGGATGAACTGAGAGAGGAGGCAGCTTCTTAGAGGTATTTCCCTATATAATACGTCCTTGGTAATAATAATTCCATGGTTTTTGGTGTAAAACATAAAGGACATCATGTTCCGGCCCTAGGGGTACTGCATTTCTACTATTACAGTATCTACCTTAGCGTGTGAAACCTTAGCGTTTGAAAAGCCATACTGCCTGGGAGGAGGGGATGCAGCAGCAGTACATACTCCTAAAGGCTATCAAAATACAGAATGGATCTCTCTATACAGACATAAGATTCAAAGAAAATCTATCAAAATAAAAACATTTTTGCATCCATAGCTCGCCAAGGTTCCCCCACAAAAATCAAGCAAAAGCAGACTGTATAACATTCCTTCTAATAAGCATTCTTCTTTACCCTTCCCCTCTGCTTTCCACAGCACAAGTTTTCCTCTAGAAAATTGTTTTTCAGCTGCTGATCTATAGTTGCCTAAGGGTTTTTGATATACTTCTCTGTAAAAGAAAATAACCTATTGTCATAAGTTCTAAATTAATCACTGGAAAATCTAATTCACTGGAAAATTTTTAGAGGTCTATAAATCAAAAAGGGTTGAAGCTACTGCTCTAGAAAAAGGCAGCCTAGCTCCAGGATATAACTTTATTCTAAATATTTTTGTCCTGAAAATGAAACAAGTATTTATATTAAAAAAAACAAACTGTGCAGAGTGCACAACTTTACAGTACAATATTTGCATCCAAAAAATTAACTTTTTTACACTTGCGCATAAAACCAATGCAAGCATATTACAGTCTTCACATATACAGGTAAATTTTTCCCCAAAGACCATGTACCATCATCCACATTTTTTAAATAATTTGTTTTATATTCATTTTTTGCATAGGTTCAGTTTTTGACAAAATTCCGTTGATTGAACTAGCTGGCAAGAATGATCAAAAGTGAATCTGAACAGTTACGAAATACTCCGGATGAAAAATAAACCTTATACTCAAAAAACATGCACTGGGTAATAACAGCTGCAACCACATACATGTAGATGAAAAATATATCAATTCAAGTGCTCCATGCTACTCTGAAAGTACGAGAAAACATTCAAAAAATGCTGAATGAACATATTTGGGAAAATTAACCTATTTACAGACAACTTAAAACCCAAGTAATTCCATACCATTAGTTCCTGGCCTAGATTTCATTAGCCTCAGGAAAAATCTTATTTACAGGCAATCAAAGCATCTGTGCAACTTTAAATAAAGTCATCTTCATAGACATATTTGTCTGAGATGTATCTGTCTTATGTCCTTTGAAATCCCAACATTTTTGAGAATTTTGTTCAACATTTTCAAAAATCATCGGCATTAACTGCTATCTGGTACCCATATTACACGAGCCACTTTGTGGGCTCTATTCTCATAGCTGCAATACCCCTGGGAAATCGACAGATAAAAAAATATTGGTAATAAATAACATCATAATAACACATATTTATATGCGTGCATGTGCATGTTATGTGTGTGCACAGACCCTAGAGAACATAACATTTTCAGCAGGATATTACTAGTGTGGAGGTTCTCTCTCTCTGACATAGGCTGTTTTGGAGAGTTGTGGATGAGAAAATAGTTATGCAATACCAATTTGTTTCTGTTTGGAGGACGAATAACTGAGCACCTGTGAAAAGGTTATCTGGGCCTTGCAGATTTATGAGTTCAGGTTAGTTTCACGAAAGCTTTTCCGGTAGCACTGCTGGTTTCAGCACATAAATCGGTTTATACTAATAGATGATCTGTTTTCCTCATTGTCTGGTCACGTTACAACACTAGGCCCACTGTTGGGCCAGTGCACTTGTCTGCATACTCATGCAACAAGCAAGATCAGGAAAGTAATCCAGATTAAACCAAGCAGTTTGTTTGGGTTTTATGCTGGTTCATCATCTGGACACATTAATACCAGGAGAGAAGAGGCAGTGCAACAAGTGCATGAATTAAAAAAATGCTCCTTTTTATAGACAGCTTAATAAGTTTGAGATACCAGCAAAGGAGCTAGCAATGACAACAGATCTAGAGAGGGGAGTGAGGAGCTGGATCCAGTGAGGTACACTGCCAGTTTTCTTTAATGGGGCTTTGGATCATTTGCCTTGACTCCTTGGGAAAAGGATTGAAACACAGCATTAAAACACATTATATAAAGATTCTAGTAACAATTTCAGAGTATATGTGACTTATGTTGAATATCTAAAAGCGTATTATTTGAAAACGTGTACACGGATTAGATGTTACTCTGTAGAACTTGAGCTGTCTTCAATTAAGTGACAAAGGGCCAGATCAGCCTTCAACAAGAACACAAATCTCCTCATTCTAATGCATACTTAAGAAACTCTTCGCATTTTAATAATTCTATTTTGGCATATAAAACTCTATTCAGGTGTTTAATTCAAACTGGCTCATTTTACTGAAAAGAAAGCCCAAAGCAATGATAAAGTCTACTATAATTTTTCAAGTTATATCAAGATGAACAAGTTGAACAGTTTTAAAGGGTCTGATCCAAAAGGCACCAATGCCCACGTGTGTGTCCCTGCTAATAACGAAGGGCTATGGACTAGGCTGCGAAGACACCACGCGCACATGCCTAGAAAACGAGCTTTTTAGGAGATTGCCGTGGACCCTGTTGTACATTTCAGAAAAGCAAGCGTTATATATACGTATACTTTATATATATATATATATATATACATATATATATATACATATATATATATATAAAAAATTACGTGGACTGCAAATTAATCCTGACCGTACAGATGAGCCCCAGCAGACCCCAGGTCCCCATTTAAGCCAGGCTCGGGGCAGGGTGGATGCCAGGGCTACCACAGCGGCACCCTGCCAACCCCAGGGCCTCTCCACAGGGCGCCGCCCGGCCTCACCGTGACACGGGGCCGAAAAACGGGGAAGGGGAAACGGCCCTTCACGAGCCCCGCGCGACCGCCCCGCCCTTCCCCCGCCGCGACCGCGAGCCCCCCCCTCCCCCGCCGCCTGCCTCAGTTTCCCTTCCGCGCGCGCTCGGCCGTTGGCGGTGGTGCGGGTGGGGGAGGGGAGGGTGGCGGAAGGCAGCTCGGGAGACGGCGGGGGACTCGGTGGCTCGCCGGGACTCCCCGCCAGGATGAGCCGACCACGGCCCGCCCTCGGCAGCGGGGCGCCGCGCTCCGCGTCGCGGGCGGCTGCCGGCGGCCGCGCTACCTGCGGGGGAGGGGCGGCGGGTGGGGGATCCCCGTAACCGTCTCTCGCCGCCACCCTCCCCGCCGCGCGAGCGCCTCGCCCCCCGCGCGAGCGCCGGCCAATCGGAACGCTGCGCACGTGACGAGCGTTCCCTTCGATGACCTCATCCCTGGTGTGGGATGACGTCAAATTCAAGATGGATGGAATCACGGCGGTGGCAGCAGCGCGCGCGGGCGAATCGTGAAAGGAGGCGCCGAGGGGGGCAGCAGGGGGGGGCGCGGCTGGCGGCGGAGAGGGTGAGTAACGGCCGCGTCTCGCGCCCGTTTCGGGGGCTGCCCGCGCCGTATGGGTCTCCCCGTGTACAAAGGCGTCTTTTCCTGACGTAACTCTGAGGTGGTTTTTTTTTTTCCCCCACCGAGCGGGGCTGCGGTCCCTGAGCAGGCCAGTGCGCCTGCGCCGGTTACGAAACGCGTCTGCCTCTGCTTCGCGCATGCTCCGTTCGCTTTGAGGAAACGGCTGGCGCCCGTTGCGCTGGCACGCACCCGCCACATAGCGCTGCCGAGCTGCCTCGTGCGCATGCTCTGTGCCCGCGCTTCGCTTCAGCTGTCCCTCTTGCGCGTGTGCCGTGCCCTCCCCGCCTCCCGCCAGATTCGCGGAGCTGCGCCTGCGCGGCGGCCGGAACGGGGAGGAGCGGGGGCAGCGACTGCCTTCGCTTCGCCTCAGGGCGCATGCGTTGCCGGGCGGGGCGTGTTCGGGAGCGTGCGCGGTGAGGCGGGATAGGCCGTGCGTGGGGAGCGGAGCTGCGGGGGGAGTGGTGCGCGGCGGCCGCGTGCGGGTGGCCTCGTACCCGCTCAGCGGCCGCGGAGGCGCGCGAGGGTCGGGGTGCCTGCGGGGACTGCGGCTCGCGACTCCCCCCAGATAACGCCCCCTGGTCTGACTTGTAAAACGTGACAGGGAAGGCTGTGCGTGTGTCTCATAGATCCTACCTGATGCCTCTTGAAGGGAGAGCTGCGCTAGACTGTGGATTTAAGGGTGGGAAGTAATCCTTCAAGGTTCCTAGGGTGTATAAGTGTATGCAGGTATTAAGTGAAGTATAGTTTTACTCGTCCAAGCTGTCTTTGGCTGTGTTATTCATGAGTAAGGAAAAAGTACATCGCATGCTCTGGTGAAAAATAAGTCTTGTACTCTGTGCTGTGTAGCAGCATTTAGCTAAAACTTACAGAAAAGGCTATGGAAGATACTTTACCCAATCATAGCTATCGGGGTAATTTTACTTGAAAGGTTGTTAATTTTGAAGTCCGAACTGTTATTATATGTTCAGGTTGGATGTGGGTCTAGTAAAGTATTAAACCTAAAAAATATATATGTCCTGAGTGAGTTACTGTTATGAACCATGGAATTCTGTACAGTATTTGGTTCCATAGTGTACTGAATAAAGTTGTTTTAATAATTAAATGGCCCTTGTTTAAAAGCTATTTGGTTTGTTTTTATTTTTGTTGTAGTAATAACAGTGGAAGTAAGAGCCAGGTAGGCTATAGATGTAAGGGAAGATTGTGATGAGTTACATTATCTCACAACTTTTTGCAGCTACAGTTAAGATTTTATAATTAAGATATAGTGAACATTTTTATCCTTACAGCAGTGTTAACAAAATACATATTTTGAATATATTCTTACACAGCAAGGTTTTTTATATTAACTCAGTTGCAGTAAATACTGTGTTACAGGTACAGCTAGTATTGCTTTGCGTACTTGCAAATTGCATATTTGCAAATTGCAGTTGCATATTTGTATTGCAGTTTGCATATTTGCATATTTGTATTGCCTAAACTTGTAATTATAACGTTCTGTTCTGACTTTGCTCAAACTTGGACAGGCTGTAACTCTTTTGACTAAAATTTTCCACCAGCTTTATGCTGATGTTTTTGTGGGGATGTTTTGAGCAAACTTTAGCAGCTGTTCTTATAAGCTTTGTTTGCAAAAACAAATTTTGTGGCTATGTCTTAGGTGGAGGGGAGGTCTGAGAAGTTTTATTACCCTTATGCTATAGAGTTATAGTCTCATGAGATCATACAGTTTATTCTAGTTATAGAAAATCTATGCAATCTGGCCAAATTATGAGCGTTTGAAGAACTACCATTTACAGTGTTCTCGGTAGGGATTTGCAGGGAGACTGAAACCTCCGGAGCTACAGCCATGTCTGCCAGAACAGGTTTTATCAGCGATTTCTCCAGCTGTGAGCTCCCCTGAGCCTGCTGGAGCCAAGATTACTTCTGGGAATCAGAACTGAGAGTGGTTGACCATGTGTCTCTTGTGTTCTCAGTGGTACTTTTGCTCATCCACTAATGTCAACATTGTTCTGCAATCCAAATTAGGATCAACGTCTTAGTGACTTGGGTTAACACTTAAGGTATCTTTACTATGTATTAGCAATCTAATTTCATGTGAAAAAAGGCAATAGCTTGGAAGAAATTCCTGAAGTCCTCTCTGCACTGTACACTTATTTGTGTGCAAGTATCATAAATATATGAGCATTTGTGCTTGCTGTTTCCTGCTGCGTAGGTTCCACAGGGTAGGTTGACAGTCCACTAGTTAATTCAGAATCAAAACACTTGAGAATCCTATATATCACTAAAAGCTTGGAATCAATAAGATAATGGGTTTTGTGAGTCCAGCTTTTTTTGTTTGTTTGATACTAGGGGAAGTACTGATACTTGGTATAATGAATAGGTGATACTTTGATCACCTTTATAGTAATGGCTGACTATGTTTTCCGTTAAATTAGTTATCTTCAAATAGAGGCACACCAACATTAGGTCTAGAAGAAGAACTTTACAGAAAGCTGTGAGCTGTCATACTGTATTTAAGTTGCCTGTTCTTGAACTTCAGTAGCTACGAGTCAGTTACTGTTAAATAGTCAAATAGATTTCACTTAGAGTTTTCAAAATTGAAAGTTATGTTATTTGCAAAATAGTGATAACTGTGGTTTGTAAACAGGTGTAGACTGACAGGGTAGAGGGAGGAGAAGGTGGGGAGAGGAAGTTGGGCTGTAACCACCATAGATGTACATTGCACTGGGAGGTGCTACACTGAGTTGCATGCTACAGTTGCAGCTGTTCCCAGCTCTCATTGAAGGAAATCTCAACCTTTGATTAAGTGATCTGTTTCATAATGAATAATATTGCTTTTAATGATCTGAGCTCCTCAGAAAGAAAAAACCTTTCAAGGAGACAACAAATTCCGTTGCTGCAGGCGGAAAGGCTGCAATATGCCCTGCTTTAAAATACATCTGAGCAGAGTGAATTACTTTCCCCGAATATTTATGTTGTAGATGTAAAACCAGTCTATATGCTATAATCTTTTCCTTTTTTTTCCATTAATAATATTTAAGGCAGCAATTATATTACATTTTCTTTAATTCAGCAGTGGAATAAGAAATCATCTGCTGTCTTTCCTCATTGGCTACTTTCTCTGTCGTACTGTTCTAGAATAGTTTAGGTTTATTTTATGAACAAGAAAAGAAAGTGCTGAGCAACTTTTCTGCCTTCCTAAACTCATTTTGCCTCCCACTGCCATCAGTCCAGAAGTCCTGCAAACCATGCAAAATAACATTCTTAAAATCACCCAGTTCTGATGGATTTCCCCCTTACCTGCCGTGTGCTTTAATGAAACGTCAAGAACTGTGATGTGCAAAATTTTTTTCCATGCAGCCTATGATGAAAAGGCATGAAAAATCCTATGGTCAAATAATGCCAGAAATTCTTTTTGTGACATTTTTCCCGTCCTAGTAATTCATATACAATTAAAATGCATTCTTCTGGAAAGGCAGAGACACTTTTCCTTTGTTTCCTCTGAGCATTAGTCTCCTTATCCATCAGTTATCCTACGTTAGCATTTAACAGTGTGAGTAGTCTTTAGGTTGTGACTTATTCTCAATACTCCCTTTGATCACTCGTGGCTAGGTCAGGGACAGCTCTTTCATTGAGCTTCCCCTTCTCTCCCCCTGCCCTGGCCCATTAAAACTCTCTGGCTTTCTTATTTTCCTTGAGCACTATGTGGCTTCATGCACAGGCCTGACACCATGATGCACTGGAACCAGGAGTATACTAGTAGCCCTAATGGGGCTGATACCCACCAGCTAAAAAGCATTAGAGCTGCTTTGGACAGAACTATTTCACATTTTGGTCTGAATACATCTGTGGGTATCATTAATGCAAATGGAAAAGGATGTTTATTTGAAAGCTTATGAGGTATTGCCCATCTCCAAAGACACATTGACTTTGTGAAAGCTGAAGATCTTCCACGTGCTTTTCATGTCCCTGCTGTTCTCTTACTGGAGTTACGTGAAATTGCTGTTGTCTTCCCCCTTTTACAGTATGCTCTATTGTTTGGCCATATCTCGCCCATAGTTTACGGTGGCTGAATAGAGTTTTCTCTGGATCCGTTCATTTGGTGGACGATACCTACTGTCCTTGAATCATATGTTTCTCACTTGGCAATGTCTTAGGGTTAACCCACACTTCAGTTTTTGTACCAGTTTTGAATGTTTCTGATTAAGAGCATGACTTTTTTTCCCCTCCTATCCCTTTTTTCTTACATAAACCTTATTCTAAACACAATTCTGTTGATAGAAAAGTGTCATATGTGGGCATAAATAATTTCTCTTCCTGTCCAAAATATACTATGCCCATAAAAGTCACCTTTATATTAATAAAAATATGCCCATAATTAGGGTTTGTCATTTTGACTATACCAACAAAATCAAGAAGCAGTATTTGATTTTGACAATTTGATTGCAAATTGGGCCAGTTAAGCAAAGAAAGAGTGGCTTATACATGGTAAAGCAGTTGACTGAATAGTTGGTAAGTATTTCTCAGTGATTCTAGTAATGAATTCTACCTGTAGAAGGAGTAGAAGTGTGAACGTTTGGTGTGTTTCTCCACTTCAGATTTTTGAGTCTATACATCCTTTGCCAAAAATTGCATGAAGTATTTCTGGGAATGAGCTTTTTGTAAGTGTTTAAATCATATATGTTCTGCCCCTGAGTCTTTCAGTTTTCTCTAACCATAGATTTTAATGGCAATGCTACAAAGCTCAAGAGAATGAGAACTGAACAAGGGAAAGGAATTTTAAAACTGTTTAGTCTCTTCTGTTTTTTTATTTACGACAATTTGGGTGATAAATCATACTCTTTTCAGTCAAAGTATTGAGGCCAGGACAAACACTTTATCAAATCATGTTTAACGTGTTTTAATCTTTATGAATTCATTCAAAAAGAATGAGAGAAACTCATAGCCAAATAACCAAAAATGATATTTAAACTGTCTTAGTTTTCCTTTAATTACCTTTTTAAAATAATGAACTGAAGAAAGTCTCAATGGTGACTTGCAGGGTTCTAGCCTACCTTAATAAATAGCATATTTAAGCATCAGGATGTAGCAGTAGTGTTTTTTTTTTTCCCTTATTGCCAGAAGTCTTCATGCTGTAGGCAATTTGATACACCTGCATAATGAGTGTCAAACTACTACATTTATAGTTAGCCTCACGATTTAAGCATGTATTAGAGAATGTAGGAGAAATGTGGCGGTTCAGAAGAATGGAGAGAGCTTCTTCGGGACAGTGAGCTGAAAGCATATAATAATGTTTTACTTCCTCAGCAATAAAAGGTAAAAGAGGGTGATGGTAACTGACCTACCAAATGAAAGACACAAAAAAGCACTAACAGGAGTAACCTTGAAACAGACTTTCTTCATCTGTTTGGCCCAGAAGACTTTAATAAGCAATGCTCTGGTAAGAAAAAGTTCTCACTGAAACTTGTCCGTGGAGAATCACTAATTATATATCACACAAAGACCTAGCCTTTGTCTCCTTGGATATAAATATCACTGCCTAATTCAGACACTCAAACGTTGAGTATCCTCTAAGAGTATTTTGTCTTGTGTGGTGTTTTTCATAGCTTCATTAATTTCAGAGGAAATGTTGGGTCACAATTACAGTATTCAGGCATCTCAAAGGAACAGATTTGTTGAAGTGGGAAGTCATATTTTATCTGGGCTCTTCTCAGCCTTGCAGAAACAGTTTGTTATTCCCAAGCTAATTGCAGGCTGCAGCAGTAGGGCTGTCTGCTCCCTTCCCTTCCCCACCAGTGCACATTCCTGCCCTCTCCCTTACATCTAGCAATTGTGCAATCCCATGGTGAGTTGGATCAGCTTACTGGTCTGACAGCAAGCTACTCCTTCCTTAGCGGGGGAGGAGGCATAGACTATTCCTTGCAGTAGCAATCCCCAGTTAGATTGGACTAAGAGTAAGATGAAATTGTACCCTTAACTGTTACTTCTTTGTAAATAAAAATCCAAAGGACAAGTGGAGATTTGTGGTGTTACTGTGAGATATTGTAGTTTGCTGCGAGGAAGGAGAAGCTATTTAGAGTGTCAGTTGGCAAAACTATGTGTATGATCTAAATGTGAAAAATAGACTGTCACTTATAATAGAATTTCTAGTCTGTGTCAGGGTAATGGTTAACAATTGTGTACAGTGGAGAGCAAAATAAAGAGACTGCACAATATTATACAACTTATTCTTTTCCTCTCCTTAAATTCCTGTATATCTATGTACAAAGGATAAACAGCTGGAAATTGATATATCGATTTCACATATTAACAAATATTTTTCCTTACCTATTCCTGATGCCTGCCTATCTTCATTCTAAAAAGTCTCTCCTTGCTGCTGATCTACTGGAAATACAAAACTTTCATCTTCCTGGAGAAAGTTCAATATTGTCTACTGTGGAAAATGTAGCAATAGAAATTGAAAGCACATTTCATTAAACCCAGGAAGAAGACAAAATTCCCAAACTTGCAGCAAGAGGTAATACCTGATCAGTCCAATATTTAATTAGGAAAAAGTTGTAGAAGTGTGAACAATCTTGTTCTGCAGGTTCAAAGCTTGGCTTTTAGTTACTTCTGTGTATGTATGTATAAATATTTATGGACTATATTAGAATATTCATGTTGCACTACCTATTGGTGGGAGAAAGAGCATTTGATTAAATTGTGATCAGGCTCCTATAATAAAATCTATTATAGGGTACTTGACCAGCAGTTTAAGCAGTACACATTTCTTTTGCATCTAGGCTCCTGTTGGGTACTGGGATGTTTTTTTTTTTTTTTTTTTCTTGTGTCTGAAATAGCAGCTAACTAGTCAGTCATCAAATTCTCTGCCAAGCACTCACAACCATGTGCAACTTTCTTACGTTTACCTGGGGATTCCCCAGGAAGGTACATGTATTTCCAGACTGGCTTTCATAATCTATGTTTCTTTGTTATACTTTTTCTATTATCATTTTTCACTTTTTATGCATGTTTTCTCTGTCAAGTCTTCCTTGTTGCCTGTCTCTTCTGTGTGCATTTTTCCTTCCTCCTCCCATATATTTTTCTAGTTCTAACTGCAGTTTCTCACACCCCCGGCACCTCCTTGCTGCAACATTGCTCTCATCAAGTGTTTCAGAACATTCTTTCCCACCGCCACCCAACATGCTATTAGCATAGCTTTAGCTGACAGCTACGTAGTTAAAATGGCTATCAACAGGCAACATTAATATCTTATTCTCGTTGCTTATATATTTGCAAGTGTAAGCTGTTTACGTTTAAGTTTTTCACACAAATGACTGCCCACTTCTGTTTTTGAGGTGGTTTCATTGTTTCTGAAGTTGAAGATGGGCAAAGCTGATCAAACAACTTCTTAACAAAGAAAGGGTAGTTGCTACTCTTGCAGCAATTTTGATGCTCGTCTGACCTCAGCGAGCTGATTCAGCCCCTAACCTATAAAATAGAAAACGGATATAAAAAAAACTGGGTTGTGGTTGAGTTCTTCGGGGTAGGGGAGGGGGAGATTCTTTCAGGTTAGGGAGTTGTATCAGCTTCCTGAGAGATCAGAAGAGCAGCAGAGCTGCTATAAGGAAGAGGAGGGTACCACAGGGCTGGGAGCAAGAGACAAAAGAGTAAGGGACAGAGGAAAGGAAGGGGAAACTGCCACTTCAAAAGAAGGTGGCTGCTGAAGAAACAGCTGACCCAAAGAGTAAGCTTTTTCATCCTTTCCTTGTGAAGAGCTTTCTTGAGTAGAGATTTCCTTTTGGCAGAAAGTCACTCTGGAATATTAGAGAAGTCTGTTCTATACTTGTTCAAAAAAAAAAAAAAACCTTGTACTAAGTATGATACTTAAATCCATGAAAGTTAGTTTGGTGTGATCAGTAGAGGGCTGTTAAAAAGTAAAATCTCTTCCTGCCCTCTCGATGGAGGGCTGCAAGCCCCCTGCTGCTCTTGGTCTTTCTGGGTCTGGAGTCTTGCTGTAACTTTCTCCTGATGACCAGGAGCTGATACAGCCCATAGACAGAATGGGAAGATTTTCTGATATGCTCTTACTGATTTTCTTGATGTCACCCAGACATCATGGAAGAAGATAAGGAACAGCTTTGTTTCCAGTCAGTACTGAAGACTGGTAGAAAAACTGGTGGGAGAGAATAAAAACAAATGATTTGGAGACTGACAAGAAAAGGCTTCAGTAGATAATGGCAAAATAATCTTCAACTGAGGAAGTATGACTCCGCGCTTGAACTTAGCGCTTAGAATCAAATCTGGTATTAGAAGAGGCTGTCATAGTTCTGTTGTCTGCACAATATGTAGGCACACCATTTGTACTGGGATTGAGTAGAGTTACCCAAGCATCAGCTTTATTGGCAAACCGGTGGTTTTTATCTCCATGTAGCTGCTCCTTTGCCACAGGTTGATGTCTCCTCAGTTATGCGAGTGCAATTGTTCTTGGGATTGTGCTCTAGACAGAGAATTGACCAGCATTTAAAAAGAAGTGTGGGGTGTTTTTTTTTTGTTGTTTATTGTCTGAGCTTCTGTGGCATACAAGCCTGCAAATATTTGTATTGGCACAGCTGAGGGAGTTGTGAACTCCAAGTGTGAAGATAAAGATGAACCAAAGAGGGCAGGAATGTCTTAAATTGTTGCTGAAAAGTGTTCGTGCAGTGAAACTTCAATACACTGTACGTTTATATTAGAACTTTTTGTTTTTCTATCCAAGTGTTTCAGCCTTTTTGGCGATGTGTATAAATGTTAAAATGAATCTGCATGGCCAGTTCTGGTTTTATTTCTTAACACATCATAAGATGTTTTATTTCTAATTATTGTGTTTTAAAGGCTATTAAGCTGTAAAGTCAAGCGCTTGAAAATTAGAAAATACCAAGATTAAGGCTACCTTTGTAGGATTAATTTGGTCCCTTGCCATTTGTATATGTCGCAGCCTTCGTTACTGTTCAAGTGATACGTTTCTGTTGCCCCAAAGTGCTCTGCTTCCTTCACTACACAGGAGAAACTGTGCTCTGAGAATGAAATGGCGGATTTTAGTAGGGTGTGTGTTTTTTGCCATGTTTAATGTCATAAATTGAAGATGTTCTGTATATAAGAAAGGCAAACGTGGGAAGATGATATGCTTATGGGTTCCGCGTTAGATGCGCATAGTTTACTCCTGTCTCTGCCAACAGCATTACTGTGTTACAGTGGACAAATAGATGCACACTAATTGCATAGTGTTTAGTTTGTCTTATATAAGAAACTGCTCTAATCTGCAGAAACTATAAACTATATTGGTGAATATTGTTGTTCAAATGTTACTGTTAGTGTTTCTTAGGGGTATTTGGGCTCTAGATTTCTGTGAGGGGACCCTAGGCTGACTGCAACTTTCAAATAGCCTTGCTTGGAGCAGGATAAAGCTTTTTTTTTTTTTTTTTCTTTCCCTCCTGCCTCCTTAAAGTAAGCACACCAGAAACAGCAGAATTTCTTCCAGTTTCTAAAGATGTATTTTAATAAAACAGTTTGGAATACTTTCCTAGTTAAAATAGAATTCAGATGGCCTGAGTGAAGCAGGTTACAATGAACAATTTGAAAATATTTCAAAATACTTAACTAATATTCCCTTTACCCAGTCTGTTTTTGAAGCACAGGTTCCGCAGCAACTTCTAGTGAGTGTCTCTACAGTAATGTTTTTAGTTCAAATTTCCTTCATAAGTGCGCTGCTGATCTCTCATCTCCATGTAACAAGCTGTAACTTGCATCACAGATGAATCTTTTGAGTACGTAAACTCAATTCCTTTCAGATGAAGCTAAAGCAAAAGATGCGTTCCTGGCACACATGTTGTAATACGCTCCAAGTGTTAATGGGTATTCAGTCCACGAGGGTGGATTAGGGACACACGCACGCGCACACACGCACTTGAAGTAAGTCCACAAAAGAGATGGATAGACAGCTCCCCAGACAGACAAATTAATAGATGCTCTTTTTTGATGGATATGTGAGGAAATATGCATTGCAGCTATCTGAGTTAAGGGTAAATTAGTGTGTATGAAACACTCCAAACAGTTCTGATGAAGAAACAGTTTGCTACTGCTATTGTCATGACACTGTTAACTCATTCGGTGTGTTTCAGGGTAGAAGTGGTAGCCCAGTCCTGTGAGATGAGCAATGCACTGAGACACTGTAGGCAACCCTCTTTAAGTCATGTTCTCAATAGTACCAGCTTTGATCATTGCTCGCTTAGACCTGTTAGTTGTAATATTTCCCATCCCCATGTATTAATTGCAGGATTATGACTTCTTAATACAATATTTTGATAAACTTTTCAGATTTGCTTGTAAGCTGATAAATAGTAAAACCTTTTGTTACATGTATAAATATCTAAAAAACTAGTTTCTGAAATCAACTGTAAAAAGAGGATTGCTTTTAACAAACAAGGGTCATTGATTTGTTTTACTGTCCTCATAGAGGAAGGTAGTGTAAAATTAAACAGAATTATAAAAGCGTCCATGACAATGAAATTGAGTATTACTGAATTCTAGTGTGTGTGCATGTGCACAGATAAATGACTTTCAATTCATACAACAGTAGTTACTTATTTAAATTAACGTGAAACCTGACTTTCTGCTTTTTTTAATACTTAATCAGAGCAGTCTGAGTTGTTGAAGCATCCTGCAGTGCAGAGTAGGCTCTATTGTGAAGCATATGGGACATGGAGATTTCGGCACTGCAGTTTAATTTGTGCTTATTGTACTCTTGGATGCATCTCGGAGTAACTGTTCCTCAAGTATATGCATAGGTTTTAGGCACAAAGTGCTCTTTTCTAATGACTAAGATGGGGAGTTCAGTTCGCTGATTGTTTTTAAGCTAGAACAAAATAGTTCTAGGATACTTTGATTAAAATTAGGAAACTTTCAAGAAACTAGATCCTGCCAGTGGAATTATGAGGAGTGACACATATTTCATAGCTAAAAGTATATATAAACAACTCATTAAGTCATCATGTTTGTTTATATTTAATCTAGACTAGAGACAATAATCCTTACTCCTTCTCCCTCCCCCAACATTAGTATCCCTTTTCATCATCCTACTAAAAATTACCAGAAAAACCTCTTAATTATTAATATTAGTCAGCTAATGCTGAGGAAAAGATGTTCAAGTGTGAAATGATTACACTGTTTTCCTGTCTGTAGAGAAGTGTGCATATATTACAGGAAGAGCTGCCCCACAACTAGTTAGGTATAATAACCCTCGTGTAACATCAGCTATTTAAGGCATATTGGAAAAGAGAACCATAAGCTGCTGCTTTTCATGCCTGTGCACCTGCTGGAGCTAACGTATTAATTCCCACACCTTTTCTCAAAGCTTAGCTGCTTTCTTCAACAATGTTGGCAGTATTTAGCCTGTTTATCAAGTACAGAGGGGTTAGGTATGTTTGTGTTTAACAACTGATTACATAAAGAAACCTAAAACCTTTTTTGTGCTTTTTTCAGAAACGTCAGAATCATGGAGGGGCTCTTGCATTACATAAATCCAGCACATGCCATTTCACTTCTGAGCGCACTGAATGAGGAGCGTCTAAAGGGACAGCTATGTGATGTTGTCCTTATAGTAGGAGATCAGAAATTTCGAGCGCATAAGAACGTTCTGGCTGCCAGCAGTGAATACTTCCAGACACTGTTCACGAATAAGGAGAACGAGTCTCAGTCAGTGTTTCAACTTGACTTCTGTGAACCAGATGCTTTCGATAACGTGTTAAACTACATTTACTCTTCATCCTTGTTCATTGAGAAAGGCAGTCTCGCAGCTGTGCAAGAACTGGGCTACAGTCTTGGAATATCCTTTCTTACAAACATTGTTTCAAAGAGTCCTCAAGCTCCTTTTCCGGCTTGCCCTATTAAGAAAATACTGTATCAGGACGAAGATGAAAGTAGCTCTCAGAAGAGAAGTGTCATTGTCTGTCAGAACAGAAATGAAGCACAAGGGAAAACGGTAAATTCAGCGCAACATGATTTAAGCCATGCTTCTAAACCTTCATCGTCTGTTGCTGTCAAAACTAACAGTAGACCACAAGTAACAAAACCAACAGAATCACTTCACAGCTTGTCATTGACTGAAAGGAGATGGCTGAAAGAAAGCCCTGTGAGCTATACCAAGCTTCATGAAACTTCTGGAAATGTGGAGGATCAGAGCAGAAGTGGTTTAGTGAAAAGGAATACAGTATTGCCTCAGAAGCCTTTAGCAGAGAAGGAAGTTGTGAGTGATGAACCAGGAGGCAGTAGTCAGCTTTTAAGAGGAAAAGCTGCAGAGATGTCATTAAAAAGACCACGTCCACCAGTGTTGTCTTTGCGTGGCTCGTCAGAATCTACTTTTTTGTTGCAAGAGTCAGGAAAAGGAAATGGTCAAGGAGAAGATAGGAACTTGCTATACTACTCAAAGCTGGGACTAGTAATCCCATCGAGTGGCTCTGGTCCGGAAAACCAAAGTATTGACAGAAGTGGGCCACTTGTAAAAAGTCTCCTTCGAAGATCATTGTCTATGGACAGTCAGGTTCCTATCTATTCACCTTCTGTTGACCTGAAACCTTCACAGGTATCGTCGTCCTCCTCACCAGGGACTAATGATTCCCAAGGGAAAACATTTAATGTTGTATCTCAAAAGTCATCCTTGAAAGAGTCATCAGAAAAGGTAGTCTTGGATGAGAAACCACAGGTAACACACCCACATCGCCTTAGGTCCTTCAGTGCCTCTCAGTCAACTGATAGGGAGGTTGCTTCCCCTCTCACAGAGGTGCGAATAAAAACTGAACCTAGCAGTCCACTCTCGGATCCTTCGGAAATAATAAGAGTTACAGTGGGAGATGCTTCAACGTCTACAGATAAAGACTTTACTTTTAAGACTGAGGATGATCATAGGGAACCAAGCAGACTTCCAGCCAAAAGGAGATTTCAAGCTGATAGAAGACTGCCATTTAAAAAACTGAAGGTGAATGAGCAGGGTTCTCCTGGGTCAGACGATAACTTTGAGGAAGGCTCAAGCCCTACACATCTTGATGCTGATTTTCCTGACTCTGATGTCAGTAAAGATGAATATAGTGAGATGGAAGAAGCAAGACCAAACAAAAAATTTAAATGCAAGCACTGCCTTAAGATTTTTAGATCAACAGCAGGTCTTCATCGTCACGTTAACATGTATCATAATCCAGAGAAGCCCTATGCTTGTGATATATGCCACAAGAGATTTCACACGAATTTCAAAGTGTGGACACACTGCCAGACGCAACATGGAATTGTGAAGAATCCCTCGCCAGCTTCCAGTTCACATGCTGTTTTGGATGAAAAATTCCAAAGAAAACTCATTGATATAGTGAGAGAGAGAGAAATTAAAAAAGCTCTGATAGTTAAACTAAGACGTGGCAAGCAAGGTTTTCAGGGACAGTCTGCTTCACAAGCACAACAAGTCATCAAAAGAAATTTGCGATCAAGAACCAAAGGATCCTATATTTGCACCTACTGTGGGAAAACTTATCGTTTCCTCTCTCAATTTAAACAGCACATAAAAATGCATCCAGGGGAAAAACCAATTGGAGGAAATAAGGTTCCTAAGCAGAAAGATCATATTCATATTGAAAGCCCGGTAGAAAACAAAGAGGTATATCAGTGCCGTCTCTGTAACGCTAAGCTCTCTTCGCTTATTGAACAGGGAAATCACGAGCGACTCTGTAGAAATGCTACTGTCTGTCCTTACTGCAGCCTTAGATTTTCTTCTCCAGAGCTGAAGCATGAGCATGAAAGCAAGTGTGAGTATAAGAAGCTTACTTGTCTTGAGTGTATGCGCACCTTTAAATCATCCTTTAGTATTTGGCGTCATCAAGTTGAAGTTCACAATCAAAACACAATGGCTCCAACAGAGAACTTTTCTTTACCTATAGTGGATCACAATGGAGAAATAACTAGTTCATCAAGATTGCCTCCTCAGTCAGAAACCAATAAAATAAACAATTTTGTCACTGCAAAGGAAGATGGCGTATTCAGTGATTCATCAGAACAAATTAATTTTGATTCTGAAGATTCCTCCTGCCTACCTGAAGACTTAAGTGTTTCCAAGCAGTTTAAAATTCAAATCAAAGAAGAGCCTGCAGATGATATAGAGGATGAGGTCACTGAAGCCAGTAGAGAACCTAAAGAAGTAGTCTCAAACAAAGATGCTGGCTTGTGGCCCTGTGAAAAGTGTGGGAAAATTTTTACTGTACACAAACAACTGGAGCGTCACCAAGAGCTCTTATGCTCTGTGAAGCCATTTATTTGTCATGTGTGCAACAAGGCCTTCCGAACCAATTTCCGGCTGTGGAGTCACTTCCAGTCTCACATGTCACAGGCTGCGGAGGAGTCCACAAATAAGGAACCTGAGATGTGTCCACCAGCTAATTCCCCATCGCCACCGCCTTTGCCTCCGCCCCCACCTTTACCCAAAATCCAGCCCTTGGAGCCTGATAGTCCAACAGGCTTGTCTGAAAGCTCCACTACTACTGAGAAATTATTTGTCCCACAGGAGTCGGATACGCTCTTTTATCATGCTCCACCACTCTCTGCAATCACATTCAAAAGACAATACATGTGTAAACTCTGTCACAGGACTTTCAAGACAGCATTTAGTCTCTGGAGCCATGAACAGACACACAATTAGGTAGCTTTAACAGATAGGTTAAAAAGCTGGTTCAGTGGAGGCTATTTTCAGAATCTCAGATGTATGCCATGTAAACTAGAATCTAAGAGGATCAAAACAACAACAGTGAAACATTAGGAATTTGTGATGCTGCTTGGATTTGAAGATTAAGGTAACTAACTTTGTTAGTAGATTAAAACCCTGAGTAATTTAAAATACAGTGGTCTGGGATCTAACAGTAACAGAATAATTTTAGTTTTGTTAACACTGAATACGATCACATCCGGATTGTATGCATGGATTTTCATCCTGTGATGTTGGTGTGTGTGCGTGTGTGTATTATATATAAAACAATATATTAAATGAAAAGAGCAACAACAATTTGAATTGTAACTGTGAGTTTATAGTAGTGAAATACTGTAACCTACTCAAAATTTTTTTTTTAAAAGACCACACAAGCTCCATATAAATAGTTGTCAAGCACTTGAAGTTAGGGAAGAAGTGGATGGAGTATCTTGCTGTATTGACTTGGTCTTGGAAATCTTTAGCAATAACAAATTAACCTCAAGTTTGAGTAATACTGATGTTATTGGATATGAATGTCTGATATTTTAAGGGAACATGGAATTTTGTTGTTATATGGAACTTGTGCAAAGTAAAATAGAATCTAAAGTCAGCAATATTATTACTAATATTTTATATAAAAAGTAGCAGCAAGCCTGCTTTCAGCCATTTAATTATACATTTCTAAGAAAAAATAGTGGGGGGGGAGGGGTACGTTGCTTTATATAATGTCCCAAAGACTAATCTACTATAGGTATTTCGGTAGCTACAGTCACTGTATAAACAGCCATCATAATCCAAATGGTACTCTTTATAAATATGAACTAAGGTTGAATGGATGTCAGACAAATTTCATAATTTTTTTTCCACTATTTGTACAACTGTTTATAATTCTAGCTACAAAGGAATGTATAACCATGGAAATGAAAAATGAGAGCTTGTTAAGGGATAGAAGATATAAGTTGTGTTCCTACATGCAGTAATAAGCTTGGCCATGAGTACAAAGATATGTTTTAACAGAAATTTAAAATGTAAATATTTATATAGACACCTGTATAAAGGAAGAAGTATGTATTTGAAATTTGTATTAAGCATACATATCTAGCTCAAAGCAGAGGAAAAAAAACACCACACTACAATCACTGCATTTTATGAATACAATACATAGAGTATTTTCTGCTGCTTTCTATCATTTGTGATACTGTGTTGCAATTTTCTAATTTGTTGGAAACTGTGGTAATAATGGAGCCACACAAAATACCTGCAGCCCATTATTTTACCTCAAATCACAACTGGAACATTTAATGTGACTAGGATCATAGATGACTACCAGAAGCTATGGTAAGGGTCCAAAATTATTCCATAAGTAAAAGAAATATTTCCCCAGAAGTAGGTGGTAAACTAACAGTGAAAAATTCTGCTAGAATTTAACCATAATGGAGTGGTGAGGGATAAGAGTGAACAGCAAGAATGCAAGTGATGCATACAGTATTTATGATCCTGACCAACTTTGGCTGGGGAAGGGAGATGGAGAGGATTGCATTCCACGCTACTTAGTCAGAACCCCATCCCTGTTCCTGGAAAGCAACAGGAGTTGGGTCACTGATTACAGTGGGAGCAAGCGTGAGGCTCTAATTCTGTACGTCTCTAATCATGCATTCCTTCACCATCCAAAATTCCCAGAGATGTAAAAAGAAATGCAAACTCGTACAAGGATTTAGCAAAATTAAGCACAAGCGTAACTCTTAAGAATCTGAGAAAGGGCATCCTTAGTTAGGCATGCACAGGAGCAGCTTTTTTAAGTCAAAGCCCCACCAGTTTCTCTCTAAGCAGATTTTTTTTATTATTATTATTTTCCCTGGAAGGTAAGTTTAAAAGAAATGCCTAAGTACGGACCCCAGACTTTTTTCAGCTACCTGAAAATTGCAATGTTAGTTTCAAGTCTTTTCAGTTTCATTGTTAATGAAAATCTAAAACTGTTAGCAAACACCTTCTAATAGTAATGTTTTGTCCTATTCCAGGCAAATTGTTTCTGAATATAATGATGCTAATTGTTAGAATATCAGTTAAACTCTGCAAGTGAAACTGCAGTTAAAGCAAGATTCCTGTGTACCTGTTTAAAAGTGACATTTCTAGATTTTGACTTTTTTATTCCACCCAATAAGACTAAACTTCCTACTGACAAGAAATAATTTCAACATAAAATGGTCATTGCACGCAACCTGGTTTAACAAAGTCAAAAAGACATAAGCCATGCTAAATATCCTTTAGACATATTTAAGAAAAGAAATCTAAGCGTACAAAATGTGAAAACATGTTTTTGTAAAATGGTGCCTAAGTTTTCACCAGTGATTCCTATACACAATAGGTATTTAAAAGTTTATATCTAGCCTTCTGAAAATCGGTATGCCTTCTAAAAGAAAATAGCAACTACTTCAACTATCATATGGTCATCTAACTTCTGTTTGGGATTCTACTATATAAAATATAATAAATACCATACATTTAAAATCAAACACTTGTGCAACATCTTTGAAGAAACTTTGACCTTTTTCTAAGTATAAGATGTATTTAAAAAAAAAAAATCCTTAAAATATTTTTGGTCTAAATAGCCTCCTACTAAGTTTTGGTTTAGATTTGCTTTTTTAGTATTGTTTTTAACTTTGAGCATGGTCTGTGGTTTTGTTTTTAATTCAGTTCCTGTTATCCAGTAAAGGAATTCAGGATCTGTAAAGTTTAAATATGAGATGTTTATATAGCAGTTCTGGTTTTCTATTAGCTTTTATACGGTATCTTAAAAAGCCCTCGATAGGAAGTGTTTATTTTGGAGGATATGGAATAAATATGCTTCCACTTATATAACTTTAATATATGTTTAAAAAGTTAAATTATGGGAAAAAAATCTTAGTTGCTTCTTTATAAATGTCTTTAAAAGAGTGTCTCGTTTGGCCATAGGCAGAATAAAAGGCAAATCTATAGATACAAAAACCCATCTTCATAATATTTTGTTTAATTTCGTAACGATGTACTACAGTGACACAAAGTTAGAGATCTTGTTAAGTATAAAAAGTTCATTTTGTTTCTTAAATTTTGTGACAGGAATGTGCAGATGATTTAATATATAGATTAGATTAATCTTTAAATCCTTCATTTTTGATTAGTTTTTTTTTTTAATGTGTCAGTTAAATCTCAGAACAATCCTGCTTCAGTGGAAGTACAGTGAAAACTTCCGTTGCATTTAAGAGGAGCTGGATTGAGCCAGGAAATGTTTTTTGGGTTTGTTCCTCTTCCCCGTTCCTCTCCCCCTTTCAGGCACTGCACTGGCAAAGCGTATAAGCATATGCTTATGTTCCATTGAGATCAGTCTTAATGCTTTTCTTGTTTGTTTGTTTTAATGTTTGCTTAAGTTCTTTGCTGAATGGGGACCACTATCAACCATTGAAAGTGAGCAATAGCAGGAAAATACGTATAGATTTTTTTTTTCAGTTGTAGAACCAAAAATTAAAATGAATCTTCCTCTATATAAAAACTGCATATACAGCTAATGTGTAATTCTGCAGTTTTACAAAAGCAAAGGGCATGAACCAGTAGTAATACTGTCTGTACTTCTAATATCTTTTTTTTTTTTTTGTATTTGTAAGGGAGGATAAAACACCCTGACAGTTCATTGAGCAGGTAATCTGCTGAAATCAGTGGGTGATGCTAGAGTTTGTCTTGTGCATTTCAGAATGGAGATATAGCCTTATCCAGTGAACCAAAACACACAGCTGTAAGAGACCTGTTCCTGCATTTCCTATTTAGGCAAGCCTTTCAGTGACAGCTAGTAGACATTTTGGTTGTTTTTTGTTTGTTTGTTTCCCCCTTTCCCCCCCCCCCCGCCCCAAGTAGGGCATGCAGGTTTGCTCTGAAGCTACATGTACTCTGTTTTTGTTCCAAGCTTCCAGTGAGAAAAGTGGAAGTTCCTCACATGGGATAAGGACAGACTATGCCTAACTTCTCGGCACTGACAGTGACAGTGCAAGTGTCTGGCATGAGCCTGTAGTCTGGCATGTGCCTATACTGTTCAATAAAATTGTTTACATTTTCCTACCAGAGCATTTAGATGAAAATCAAAGCGAGCTTAGATTTTTTTGTTTTTTAATGTTGCTGTTAATGAATCAGTGTTAAAATCTTTTTTTTTTTTCTGAACACAGCCTGATAGTATTTTTAATGTCATTGATTCTTGTTTATTTAAAATGACTTGTGGAAAAACTACTAGAATTGTTGTACACAAAGGGACACTATCAAGAGAAAAGTTATATTCTGTAAATGTACTTATCTGTATTAACGATGCTTGATGCTAATAAAAATCAAAGAACTTAAACATGAATTGACTCATAACACTTGAGCTGCTTGGGCATAAAAATGCCTTTTAAGGGCATCCTCAATTGTTGCAAGGATGTCTGAAAAATGTATCCAAATTCTGTGGGATGAGCTTATTTGTCATGTTGCTTTTTGCTCTAACTGTTCCAGAATAAATGACAATTTTATTTTTTCATTTTCTCAGTGGCACATCTTACTTTTTAAAGATACAAGCGTTGTCTCTAGCTTCCCACCTTTGTAGCAGCATGGTTAATAAAAATACATATAAAAACAAAAAGAACACATACCAAATACAAATTTTAAGGCTTATTCTTGACAGTGCCCCTTTTTAAAAAGCAGGAAAATGGGATCACTTACAGTGCTCGGGTGCAGGGGAATATTTTCCTAAAGTTTCTAGAAGCTGGAATTGTCCAATATATTTGCTATAGCAATTTCCAATTAGTTATAGAAAATCATTTGTCATTTTAAAGAGTTACAGAAGTAAGACAAAAGAAGCTGGTTTTATAATCCTGTATACCTTGTAGTCATTGTCTATCAGTTCAATACACCAGTGTTGAATTTTAATTAAGAATAGTTTTTACTTTTTTTAGGACTGAGAATTAATAGCTTAGGGTAACTTTTTCTTTAATGTCATGTAAATCCATTGCTGCTTTGTACAACTTTTTCTACTGTGTGTTTTCTTTACTTAGGTCTTGACTAAGAAATGTTGGCGTCCAATAAACTTACACTGTTTCTTTTGAATTATTGTGTCTTATACTGGAATTTCTTGGCAGATCATGATGTAGTTATGCATACCATTATGTCTGTGGGCTGGGAATTTTGTTTACTAAAGAGCATCTTTTGATCTATTTGTTGTATGTAAATGACAGTTTTTACATTACTAAAATAATGGCTTTTTGTTTCAGTAAGTGCCCCATTGAAACTTTTATTGGAGAGGGAAAAAAAAAAAAGAAAACCAACTGTTATGCAACTGTTATTTAAAAAAAAAAAAAAATCTTCAAAAGACTTGAGCACTGATCAAATTCTGCTTCCTCCGCAATCAGTGATTAAAACAAGACTGTGTGGAAGCAAGGTTACATCAACTGAGTACTTCTTTCATCTAAAATTGGATTGAACTACATATTTGAAAATATACTGCTGGAATCGTTATGTGGTTTTGCAGTGCTCTCATTAAAAGCAGTTTTGCTACAAGTATTTTCCTCTTCTAAAAACCCTTGTGAGGGACGGCAGTGTGTGTATTCCTATGATACAGAAGTTGATCTCTGTATCTTTTGGGAAGAGGGTTTACTCACTTCCTTTCCCAAAGCAGATTGATAGCTACCTTTGAAAACTTAGGACTGTTTCTTCAACTTCTTGGACTAATATCTGCTGACCTTCACTATTTTTAATTGGGGCAGTATTCTTTGATCCCATTGACCAATTTCACTCAAAACAAGATTTTCATGAAGTGTATTGACTGACTGGGTAGCAAAAAAGGGCCTAATGAGAGCATAAACTTGATTATGCACCCTTTTAGAATGGTGCTTGCCACTACACATGTGTGTACTGTCTGGGTAGAGTTAAGTGGGCAACAAGTCGGGTGAAACACAGTGTAGAGTTGGAGTACCGGATTTACCAGCTGGTTGAGAGGGGCTGCAGGGGCTTCCCAAAGAATGGGGCACTCCAAAGTCAAGGTGATTTGGGCCCTTCATGCTCCTTGAATCTCTTTGGAAAGCAGGGCAAGGATTCCTAGAGTGTCTCTCTTTGGAGTATCCCTATGTGTCAGAAGTAAAGTGAGCTATGGAAGAGTTGGAGAGAGATGGGAGAGCTGCTCTCTGACCCATTCATAGAGTGGTAAATCACCACAGCTTTGACTCCCTTTTTCTTTCACCATAAAAAAGCTTCTCCAGCTCTTTCTGCATCCAGTTAAGATCTGCATACACGTCCTCTTTCTGTTACTGTTACAGAGCAGCCTAACATCTGCTTACATGTTTCACACAAAACGTCTGCTCTAGAGACCATGCAACCTATATGACATAAAAGTCAAGAAGCAAACCGAAGTGATAAAAAGTTACAGACGTTGTTGTCATAAGCATTGTGCCTAATTTCATGGTTATGCTTTGGTTTACTGCCAGTCTTCCACTTCTAAGGTAATTGTTCTATAGACAGATCCAGTAACTTTTACTTACTTTTCCATTCATAGGATGTTTCCAATTATCACTCTGTTTTAATTAGAAAAACTAGTAGGATAATTGTTAGCATTATATCTACATGGGTAATATTTCTATTTCTGCTGCTGAAATATTCTGCAATGGAAAATTTCCAGGCATTAGCTGCAGTGAAGCAACATATACAAGTCTTACTTCCCATCTTTCTTACATGAAAAAGGGAAATTCCTGAAAAACAGATTGGCTTTATCTTGCCTCCATGGTTTTGATCCAGCCCTTAACCATTTCTTAACATCTTATCAGTCTAGGACCTAGGATGGATACAATTCTTGGCTGCCATGGAGCCATGGTTGCAGTCATTAGGTTAATCTGATATTTGAGGGCACAGCCTCTCATCCAGCAACACACATCTCTACAACGAAAAGCAGATGCAGAGTGTGTAGTAGCATCATCTGCTGAGCTAACCAGCGTCCACGGATGCTTCTGCTGGAAAGAAGAGACAGCACGGAGGCCTGCAGGCTCCATAGGCAGGAGCCTAAAGGAACAAAGTGCAATGAAGAGGAAGACGAGGTGAGAGAGAGAAGGATGGCAACAGCAGAAGAGCATGAGATAGAGAAGGGAGCACACCGTGGCCCCCTCCAAAAACAAGAAAAAAATCAACTTCTGTTTTAATATGTCATTTGTGGTGACTACTGGTCTTTGGTTCCTTTTTTTTTTTTTTCCTTCCCTAGCAAACAGCTAGAAGCATCTGGGGGTCTGACACCTTTTAAACTTTTGTGACTGACAAAAAGCTGCATCCATTCCTCTATGCTATAAAGTCTATGAAAGAGTTTAAGGGAAGAAAGACTTCCCAAAAGATTGTTTAATAATATTTCCCCTACAATATTACATTAGAGGAGGTTTGGGTCCTGTGGAAGCAGGCTTTGAAACCCCTTATCCTGAGTATTTCAACGAATGTCGCAACTATACATGTAGAGTTATATTAGCAGTTTCTCCACTCTGCCATGTACACCTGTCGATCCTAAAAAGAGGAGCTGCTGAAACCTGAGAAGGCTCTACAGAATAGTATATAGAGCTCTGTCAACCACCATCCCACTTACTCTTTTTTCACCTGGCTAGTCCTTAGCTTCACGCACATCTCTGGTTTTGTACAGCAGCCTGGGTGGAGTCCAGTCAATGAGAGAACAGACACACAGCTGTTACCACCCATAAGCAGAAAGGTAAAGAATTCCTCTCTGCATGGCAGCCCAGGGATATGGTTAGCAAGGCACCTGCTACTTGCCGCTGCCTCTTCTTTACTGATCAATCAGCTGACTGCCTAGATGCCATAGGAAGAAAATTTAGATATGTTAGCTTGCTTTCAGACTATGTGTTTCAGTAAATTTGACTGAAGCATGTAGAAGTAAATGCATTTTTAAAAAGGATAAGAAACAAAACCACCACACTGGCACTCTGAAAAAGACTAAAAAAGAATCCCTGTTATTAAAAAATGAGATTTGAAATTGGGTACTTTTTTAGGAAGTATTAATACAGCTCACAAGGCATGAGAGAGGAAGTACTTAAAAGAGCCTGATTTTTAAGAAGATAACCCTATAATCTATTATGGCCATCTCATACTGCATATGGGCACTAGGAAGGGCCAGAAACAGAAGATCGCAATATCACATCCACCGGAATAGCCCAGCACAAAGGCACCAAACAGAAGGTGAATTTCTCTTTTTTAAAATATATTTTTATTATTCTTTATTTATATATATTTTTAAAGCTCTGTTATGTAACAAATGCTGAGTTTGGAGAAAATTCCCTATGAGATTAAAAGGAAGTTATACACTTTTGTCTAAAACCTGTCTTCTACTTCAGTATTTCCTTCATTAGCTACCCTGTGCTACCGTCTTGTTTTCTGCCTAATTGACAGCTGGGAGTGGAGAGAGGGATTCATATCCAGACCCTGTGGTTATTGGCTTCCTATTGGAAATGCCAAGGAGGATACCAGTTTATCCCAGTGGTTTCAACAGTGCAGACAGTTGTGTAAAAAAATAGAAAGAAAGGTTATTTGTAGTTTTATACCTATTGTTGTAATTTACAGTCAACACACTTGAACATAACGTGAACTCTTGACTAGGGAATTAAAAGCTTTTTACCCTTTGCCTGTGTCATAACACATGCCATTCTCCTTCAAATAACTTGAAGGAGTTGCATAGTCGTATTGTGGGCGTTCTTACACCCACACACTCAAGACTTGAGATGTTATAGCCTTAGTGCAGCACCCACAGGGGCGTGCTCTGGGATCATGCACAACACAAAACTGGTACATGCCCTTGGCTTTTCTTAACTGTGCAGTTGAGTTGGGGCATTTTCACTGTGCTTCTACAGGGAGGCTTGGGTTTTGAGATTTTTCATAAGCCTTTATTTTATTTCATATGCTTGCTCTGAATTTGGTACAACATTGCCCAAACTGCCTTTGATTAGGATGATCTGTTGATCTCAGTCTCAAACTTGAAATTCTATTCTACTACTTACCAAGTCCTCTGTTCTTTCTGATGCATGACATTCCCAAAGCCAATTTGTCTTAGTATCCTCCTAGCATGTGTCTGAAGAGCAGGTGAGTGTACTGCATAGGTGAAGAACACACCCCTAGAAGAGCAGCACCTCCTGGATTGGAGCCCAAGAGTCAGAGGGGAGAGGCAGGAATCTCTCCAGTGGTTCCTTGTCAGGAGATTCATCAGCTCCATTTTGGACCTGGGCAGCCATAACCATTTGGTTACAATATCAATTCTGAGCCTAAATTAACCCATAAGCAGGAATTTTATCTAATCGGTATTACCTATCAGATCGAGAGTGCCTATTCTTGAGGAATGCAGCTCGCATGATCGCTTATTCGAGTGCAGCCATCTCTCGGTCCCGGCACTATCAGCATAGTCTGAGACCTCCTGGCGTCTGGTACTACTTGCGCTCTCTGGTGGAGAGAATGTAACTGGCTCCAGCAAGTGAAAAAGAAAATAGAGAGAAGCCTGTTTGGCATGATCTCATTTCTGAAAACTCACAGTACTTTGCTGAAGTCTAGTAAACATACTTTTGGAGTCATCATAATAGAAAAAATAATACACTCAAAAATATTTTTCCTACTTGCAGCACCAGACAGAAGTAAAAGCAACGACCGGCAACTCCAGATAAAATGTCTTTCATTAGCTTTTCTCATTTCACAAAGTTGTGACCACTTAGAAGTTGATTATTTACCCAGATACTGGAGGATGGGATCCTAAGTGTGTTCCTAAACAGAAAAGTAAAATAGTTATAATATGATAAAATGATAAGAGACTTCTGAAGTGAATGAGTGAAACAGTGATGTGCTTGTATGCATACAAACACTATGGTGTTAACTACTCATTTTCCACAAGAAGTAGAAGTGAAGGTCTAATGATGTCATCATCTCAGAGCCTTTTGTACAGAACAAGACTCCTTTACCACAGAGAAAAGGGTGTCCTCTGGAAGACATGAGGGAGGGAAGTTATTTCAGATCAAGAGCTAGTCCAGCGATAGCCTTGTGCCCCCATGTTATTAAAGCCCTCCTAGTTATTAAAGCTTATTTAGAGACACTTCCTTGGCTGTCAGTCTGCTGACCATCTTCCAGCAAGACTCCTCTGGGGATCCCAGCTGGCCCTCCTTGCATCCCTCTCCTCTCAGAGGGCTGTCACAAGGCAGGGGACAAAGTTTCTGGTACATCGAGTCAGCTGAGGCAAGATGGGCCACATGTAAAGTCATATCAATAGAAAGGGGTGACAGAAACAGACCCAGGTTGAAGAGTTTAAGGAAGGGCAGGATCAAATGCAGCAGCTCATCTTCTGGCTCCCAAGTCATGCCTCCCCCTGCTCCACACACGCTGGGCTGATCTGCCAAGTGCCCGAGTCAGCAGTGTAAGGACGTGCCTATTACCTGTCTCTGCCACAGCAGGTAAAAGAGTGGGAGAGAAGCTGAAGTGTTACATATAAATGGGAAATGTCCCCTATGCATGGGAAGTAACACGCCAAGGGTCACATTTCATGTGTGAAGACTAACAGATTGTTTCTGCTGGCAGAGCTGTCTCTGAAACATGTGAAGCAGTATCACCTGAAGCTGATTTTCAGGCTAGCAAAATCTTTTAATGAAGACATGGTAAAGGTCCACTTCATAGGTAAAGGTAATCTCACAAAGAGACCTGGGATGCTGGAATAACCTAGGCTGGCTAAAGTGCAGTTTGGCAAAATAAGAACCTCTTACACATTTATACTGTTCGGACAAAGTACTTGTTTTAGACCTCATATGAGACTGCATGGATGGCTTCTTTTAACTTTCTCTTTCTTTAACGTGCATAACGAAATACCTTAGGGCTCAGAGGTAGAGAATTAGTGGGAAAGGTTTGGTCCGATTTTATCTCTGCACATTGTAATTGTGTAAGTGATCATTTCGTCGCCCTGACTGAACCTGCTGCTTTCTTTTTATTCTCTGTACAGCTTTAACAATGAAAATGACTAAATAACTATGAGCCCATCCTGCCCCTTTGCTTACAGCTACACTGTGGGACTCAAGGTCACTTTCTGGCTCCCATGCCTGAGTGCATACTCGCTGTGTCTGGGCCTAAGTCAGGATAGAATCCAGGTATACCCCATTCCCACAGTCCCTGTGCCAAGTCCAAGCTGCCGTCCCAGCTGCCTGCAACCAACCTGGACAAACAGTCAAAGTCCTAAAATTCTGCCTGCGTTCTGCTGGGGGAAAAAAAAAAAAGACCACCTTTGAAACTCTGATGCATGATGAACCCAGCTGCACTCGCTAACCGGTAAGATATTTTATTGTTTCTGTTCACACTTCTAGGATAGCTCTATCAGTAAGCTAGTGGTCTACAGTTTTCTTCTTGCCTTTCTAACACAGAAGGTAAAACTGTTAACAAAATTAATACTTCAAAGAGCCAAAACTGGACACTCCCATTCATAACTCTTGTTGCACAATCCATCTAAAATCAACTCTGTATCAATAACAGTCAGTTTATATGTTTTAAATTTGCTTTGTAACCATCACTGAGAGAGATGTGCTTATTTGTTAAATAAGTACATCTTCTTTATTAAATACAATGAAAGGTGGGATTTGGGAAATACAGAAGTTGCTTAACAGAAGTACTATAGCTATACTACAGTATTATAGTAATATGGCAGAGCCTAGCAGGAAGTTGGAATCACAATTCTCAGCTTCAAAGTACACAGAATTACGAACAACTAATTACTTTACTTACTAATCACATCCCCCGAGCTACACTGTGACAGATAAGATCCTGAATGTTCAGAGGTGGCTGTTCTAAGTTCACAGGGACACATTCAAGAATTTAAGTATTAGCTGCCACATATTTTGGCTATGTTTTAGAAGTAAAAACATAAAAGATTTCCAGTAACAAGACAGTTGATAAAGCTTTGGAAAGTTGTTCTTACAATTTAAATGTAGTCTCTTACTCTTTCTTGCCATTTCATATTCACTAATTAATCCACAAAATTCCCCTCAGTTAAAAAAAACTGTCTACATGGAATATGTAGGGAATTGAAACACAGGACAAGTTACAGGAGCGTTTGTTTGTTACAAAGCAGCACTGTGTTATAAGTCCCTGAGCAAAGATACTGGATTGGATCTCTAAATGAATGCATCCAGCTAATAAATCCGGTCTCTTGGCAGGGTCAATTAACCTATGTATGGTGCTGCGCTGACCTGGCAACACAGTTCCGGTCATGGCTCTCTGGAGATCTCCGCACCTTGCTCCTTGGTATCACCTCTCCTGCCTATCCAGACAAAAAGGAAGAGCTCCTCACTGAACAAAACATGGGATTTTCCTGTGTCCTGGGCAAATACTTTAACCTCTGAGTAGCTATTCTTATGCGCTCACAGCAGATAAAAGCATGTTCTGGCCCTGATGAGTCTGCAGTTTATAGGTGCAAATGGGGGCAATGTTTTTACAACAGAAAATGATCAAATCACTTCTCAGGCAACAACCTGTTCCTCCTCTCGATGACTTAGCTGACATGAGGAGCTGGTGTTAGTAATTAATAATAATACCATATTAAATAAGAGGTTAGTGGAATATATTCACGTCTCATTTCTTTCTGTCTCTACCTCTAGTTGTGAATTTGCTTGAAAAGGTAGCGCAAACAAGCGCTCGCCGGCCAGGCAGTGAGGAACTCGGAACGGGGGCCCGTGCCTGAGCTGGGGCACTGCTGCACCCTAGTTATTTACCTCTGCGGTGCATGGCATACGCTCAAATGGTCTGGAATTCCAGTTTCCACCAAAGGAAGGCTATTTCTGCCCTTTCAAGGCTATAATGGCAATAGTCTAAAGCTCAGTAGAGCAAGAACTGAAAATGACATTTCACTACCAACTTCAGTGACCTAATTGCTTATTATTTTAGTGCCTGGATTGAACAAAATATACAAGTGAGGTCCATTGGCTAGGAACTACCACAGGTAAAGAAAAGCATGAAGAAAGAAACAGCAGGTAAAGAACAGGACAACAAAAATGAGGATACAAATAGCGATGAGCTGATAAGGTAGCACTCTAAAAACCAAACAGGAACTTACTAAAGGTGAACACGACAGAAATAAATATTTATGAAACTTCTATTTACTATCAAAAGACACTTTCCTCCCCTTTATCATTCTGCAAACCTCCTGCTGATATCAATGGTAATCCCTCATGTTTTGCAGAAAGTACTCAGTTCTGAATTTACACTCTAGGTCATAGAGCACAGTGTAGCACAGAACTGCCTTTTCTCCTTCCAGTTAGTTTGACGTCCCTGGCAGAGAAAAAGTGGAGATGCTGAGGTACCAGGAAAGAAAAAGGAAACCTGCATTTACCCTCTGCTATGAAGTAGAAGGTAAAATAAATGCACAGTAATCTCTTTAGGTGTTCCCCTAATCCTGTGATGGGTGGAAAGGCTGGTATGGTCACAGACCGGCCAGTTTTATTCTGTTAGGTGAAGGGATGCCTTCATAAAACATTCGCTTGCTATTGAGGGCAGTGTGGCAATTCTGTCTGTTGGGCTTTGTAATTATGACATAACTAGGCCAGCCCGTCTCAGCCTTTCAAACTGAGGGATTATACGATCTTTTGTATGAAAATGTCAGACCGTTTCATTAACCAGCTCCCACTATGCCCATAAGCAGGCATCTCTCAGTTGAATACGAAGATGTGAGGGCCTTTTTGTAGGGTTTTTAACTTGCGGCTGTTTCTCAGTAGTAACAGTGATGTAAGGGGAGACCTTCTGTTGTATGGAAAACAATAAAAACGATTAGCTTGACACCGGTGTCTTTCTTGGGCCTCTGAAAGCCTCTTCTGGCCCAGCGTCTCTATTTAAATTCCTCGTTTTTGAACGCCCTTGGAAGAGCGGTTCTCATCCCATTCCGCCCAAAGAGCTTGCTAACAGAGCAGCTGACTTTTCTGAGAAGCGCTTTGCCTGTTCAGCACGCACACGAAGCCGCTTTGCACCTATGGCCCGAACACTGTTTGAGCGAGGCTCGCTTCCCGCACGTCCCGGAGCGGCGGCGGCGGAGGCCTGCTCCGCGCACGATGCCAGCCGCTCCGCCGGTCCCGAAGTCACGGCCGAGGCCACGACCCCTCTCCTCTGGGGCAGGACCGGGGGGCACCAAGGCGGCCCCGAGACCGGAGGGTCTTCGCGGGGCCCCCGGAGCGATGGCAAAAGCAGCGCGGAGACCCGGGCAGGACCCTCGGCAGGGCTGACCAGACCTGACCGCCCTTCTCCCGCGGCCTCCGCCCGCCGCCGAGCAGGGGCAGCAGCCGGGGGCGGGCGGCGGCGCAGCACCGGCCGGGGGCGGGCCGGGCCGGGCCGGGCCGGGCGGTGACTGCGCCGAGGGCGGGCGCGGCGCGGCGGGGTGCGGCGCCGGACGCCGCTGCCGGCTGGGGCCCTGCGCGGGCTCTCGCTGCCGCTGTCCGCGGCGGCCGCAGGCGTTTTGGGGCGGGGGGGGCGGCCGGGAGCGCGGCTCCCATTATGGTCAGCCATGGCGTGGCTAGCTGCCTGGCTGGGCGAGCTGGGTTGGTACGCGCTGGTCGCCCTCTTCGTGGCCGCCCTGGTCACCGTGGCCGTCTACCTGGTGCAGTACGCGCTGCTGGCCCTGCGACGGAGCAGGCGGCGGCCGGCGGCGGCGGCGCCGCGGGACGAGCTGCTGGAGGAGGGCGGCTCGGTGCTGGGCTGGGCGCTGTCGCGGGGCAGCTGGCGGCGGCAGTGGCGGCGGGCCTGGGTGGCGGCGCTGAGCGCCGAGGCGGCGGCGCGGGCGGTGAGTGCCGGGGCGCCGAGTAAGGCGGTGGCGGGGGGGAGGACTACGAGGAGACACGCGTGGCAAGGAGGGTCGTTGCCGCGGCGCGCGTGGCTGCGGGGGCGCGGCCCTGGCGGCGCCGCCGAGGGTAGGAAATGGCGGGGGGCGGGGGGGGCGGCTGGTGCAGCACCCCCGGCCCGGCCCGGCGGGGGCCGCGGCGGGGTGACAGCCGGGTGGGCCACGGCGGGACGAGCTGAGGATGCCTTGGGTGCAGCCTTCGCGCCCCTCCTCTCACCGCCCCATACCCCTATTTACAAACATACATATAATTTATGCGTATATTAATACATCTATATCTATGTGCGTGTCTATATATAAGTGTGTATATTTATACATACACATTTATCTGTGTGTGAATATATACGTGTACATATATGTATATATTTAGCTGCTGTTTGGCAGGGATTTATAGGAAAAAGGTGGCCCGAAGTGCGGCACGCGTGTGCGCGGGGAAGGCTGCGACCTGTGCGGCCCCTCGCCGGCGATAACGTTGGTCAGGAGCTGGGGGGAGGTCGGCAACGGAAACTTGCCGCTCCCCTCGCCGCTGAGACCGGGCCTCGGACGAGCGATTCGGCAAATAACTCCCGTGTTCACCCATATACTCCTCTGGCTCTTTATAAATATGTTCTTTAAGGGCTAGGCCGCTGTAGGTGGCTGCGGGATGGTGCGGTTTTCCTTTTTTGTTCGTTTGCTTTTCAGCTGGATCGGTTAGGAGCGCAGGAAACTTGGCCGGCCCCTTTCCTTCCTCCTCTCTATTTGTAAAGGACATAACATGCCATATTGCTCCGTGGTTTATAAGGCTATAGGCAGCTCTAAGAGGCAGCAAGGTTAGGTGAGGCCAGGACAACCTAATTCCCTGGTCCTGAGGATTTGAATACTTGCTGTGTCAGTGGAAAAAGCCAGGGTTAAACTATCTAGGAAGCGCTGTGCACCTAAAGTCACCAAATTTGTGCACAGCCTCTTGTATAGGTCCGGGAGAGCACTAATCCCTTTGTCAGCTGTGCCAGAGGGCTTTCTTGCTACATTTGGAGGGGAAAGGTCGGAGGAGAAGAAAGAGCTGGGGGAACATGTGTGTGTGCAAGATAAGAAAAGCAGTTTAACACTTTACAGGCAGCACTGGAAACTAGGGCAGCGAAAAGGAAAAGTGAAAATTACCTTGCTTAGCCTTTTCAATTTCACCGGGCAGTTCAGAAAACTGCGTTGTGCTAAGAAACCGAGGTTTGCTTTCTGCTTGTGGGGAGGGAAAAAAAAAAAAAAAAGCAAGTTAAGACAATTTGGGAACAGATGCTAGAAAGTGAAACCAGCTAGAAACAAACAGCAGAAGGCTGTCCCCAACGGGAGACCAGAGCAACTTAGACATCCCCCCCCACCCCAAACACACCCTCTCCCAAAAAAAGCAGCTGGAGCCTTGTCTTTGGATGAGTTCACTGCCTGGCACGGCAGCCTGGTGTTACTCCCACTGTCAGGCTCCCAGAACAATGTCAGCATCGCACAGCTAATGAAATTCCTGTGTGCGTGTGCTGCTGGGCCAAAGCAAAACAACCTAGGGTGACTGGGAAAGCAGCACTGGCCACTGAGTGTGTGTAGCACGTGCGAAATGCAATTGCTGGTGTTCCTGAAAGCGTGACCTCCCTGCAAAAACAGTTTGGATTTGAGGGGAAGGGGGAAGCGTTTCTTCTCTCACCTCTGCCAACAGGTATTTGGGTTCTCTTCAGTTTTGGCATAGGCTACTGGAGCCGCGTGACTTTGTTTAAGTATTAGTTCAATTATTAGGCCAAACTAAAAATGCCTTTAAAAAAAATGCTTCTCTACCATATTACCAATCCTTACTTCAGAAAGGCAATTTCGCTGAACTCGGTCGCTCCTTGTAGGCTTCGTTCTGCAGTGTACCCTGATCCTCTGCTACAGTGAAAGATGAGTAATGGTGAGGCCTATATTCATGTCCTAAGTATAGGTTTTTAGGCTCTGCCTTGTGTTATGTAGTGAGATGTAGTGCAATTAATATAAACAAGTTTTGACATATGCTTGCAATTCTGTCTCTGGTTGTTCCAGGAACTTTACTGAAAATGAATTTTTATCACTTGTTTTCAAGTGATAGTTACATCACCTAGTGAAGTAATGCTTCTTTTTTTTTCTTATTCTTTCTTAGGATTCACAGTTGCTTACATTTGAGGACAATGACCCAGGGGAACCACTTGAGCTAGCAGTCAAACAAGTCGTTAGTGTTGTGAAGTCAGCACAAGAGAAGGTAAACTTCAGTTTTGTTTTGTTTCAGGTTACTTTTAAGTAGGAAGTGTAACTTCTTTACTCATTAGTGTCAGGGGGAGTTTTATTTTGTAATACTTCTGCACACTTGACCTAAGCTTATCAAGGCTGGTAAGAGAGACTGCCGCTCTAATGAACCTGCGTAAACTCTGCGTTTACTCACTTCTTTTGCAAGTCATGAACGGACTGGGCCACAGGGCTTCTGTCAAACGAACAATAAACAGAGTTATGTCAAGTTTTTATATATGCCTTTAATGAACTTCTACAGCAGCCTTCTTTCGACCCCCCCCCCACCTGCCTTCAGTCTTATGGTTCCCCATCCTATTGTTGAAGCACAGGGAAGGGAATTCATGAAGAAGGAAAGGGGCTTTTCTCCTCTGGGCAGTAAAGTGTCTATGTCTGCCTCTTGCCTTCTGGTTTGCTGATTACAAGGTTTGCTTCATCGATCTGGACCAGATAAGGATCAGCAGAACAGGTGCAAAGTCTTAGGGGTGAAGTCCCAGCTCTACTGAGGCCTGTATTCGGTGAGGAGAGAGTTGTCTCAATTCTTCCACACAAACACCCCCACCACATCCTGAGATGAGTTTTTCTCTATACTTAATGCATGTAATATTAAAAGGAGGCAGAATGTGGCTCTTAGAATGATATACAGATACATTAGAAGGAAAAATGTGTGTATGCTTATTAGCAATGATAGCTTCTGCGTTTTCATCCTCGTTACTTTAACTCCTTGTTACATCTGAACTGGCGCTCAGCTTTAGGCACCTGAACCAAATTAGCCTGGTCCTTTTTTCTAGTTTTGCTTTGTTATCCAAAACAGACAGACAAACCTGGATATTAAGCAGCTCTGCTATGATTCCTTTGAAAACTATGCATGCTTATCTGCCTGATACACATCTTACCAGTCACACCCTGACTACAGGTGCCCAGTATCTAGAGACTGCCAGCATGTAAAGGTGCTTGTGCGCTTGTTCTCTTTTTTTCTGCCAGTGCTCCCTGCTCCAGCAGTTCCGGCTAGAGAGAGGGGAGTTGGGAGGGCTGTAGAGTTGGTGTTAGTGTTACTCAGTGCCAGCTGAAGAGATGCCAACGTGAGGGGAATTGTAGGGAGAGGGGACTGACAGGACTTAAAGTAGTGTTTTGTGTAATGTGTAAAGCTAGCAATGGAGGGAGAACCGCTACAAATAAGAGCTGGTAACAGCACAAAAACACATCTGTGTCTCGCAGTGCACTGTCTAAAATGTTGTTGAAATGTGGTAGGGCTACAAATGAGATGTGTGTGAGGTGATGAGGTGACTTGCGAGGTTCCCGTGTGCTGGGTAGCCTTGGCCATTATATGAGTAGCAGTGTCGAAGTGTAGTAGGGGTTAGTGAGGCTTCGTTGGTGTGCACAGTACAGTGCTCGTAACTGGATCATAAAGCAGCAGTGTCTCAAGGCTAAAACCTGCAGTGGTCTTGTCTGCACAGCAGAACTGAAGCATGATGCCGTGGTCCTGGCTTTCTCTGAAGTCACATTATACCACCAGCAACATCTACGTTCAGTCCTTAAGTTAACTTTTATGTAGTTTAAATCTAGCTTAAGTATTTTGATTGTCATAGCAACAAGGTAAGTTAGCATCTGTGCTGCCATGGTTAGGCTGGGATAGTAGAAGCAGGGCAGTAGTAGGCTCGGGCAGTAGAAGCAGGTGATTTCTCGCTCTGTGGCAGCCTAAGCCAGTTTAACTGCTGGGTGCTCTAGGGTTATTCTCTTACTCTCCCCCACCTGGGGCTTTGTGATCCCGCACCCTCACTTGTGCAGTGTTTGGTGCTTGTTTGACCTTGGGTTGAGCCATTTCAGCACGCTGATTGAGCTATTATACTGTGGCCAACAATCGAATGTGGTTTCACAGCAGCTTAAACCAATATAAAGCACATTTTAAAATGTATTGGATATTGACAGTTTTGCTTATGTAAATTAGGCTGATCTGAACCGTCCCAAAACCATTTCCATAATTTTGTGCACAGCTGCTGGAAAAATTTTTCTAAATTGTTCTTACTCTTTCAGTTAAGGTATAACCTGAATAATTTATTTGGATTTCAGTATATAGTAACCTTAGAGTGGCACTCTGGTGGTTACTTTCACTCCCTCCTTAAATGCATGCTTTTCTCTAGCCACCTCAGGAGTTTTCCTCTCACTAATTTTTCTCTCTGACATATTGCTCCAGTAATGCCAAGGATCTAAAGTTTTTTTCTCCACTTTTCAAACTGCTTTATCTTTGCAAGTATTACTGGAGAATTTAATGTGAAATAGAAATCTCTCTCTGCACCTTGTCCGAACTCAAACTTCTGGTGTGAGTGTGTAACTCATTACTGGTGAGACTGGCTCTGAATGTAGTTTGTGACCATATGCTGCATGTTTATCGGTGTTGTAGCATCCCGCAGAGCTCTGCACTTGCCTGAAGCATCAGCTGGCACAAGATGTGTTCCTGTAACCGGTTCAGCATGCTTCTTTACTTGTGGTCTCTATGGCAAGAGCGTACAGGTGCCTTGGTCAGCAGCCAGGGCTCGGCTTATTGCATGTCATTTCAAATATGTGTTTTCAAGGTCTTGCATCAGAGAAGTTGTGGTCACAAAAGGAAATAGAGGATTGAAGGTGGGAGGTCAAAATAGCAGTAAGCATGCAATCTGTAATAATGTAATGCAGGTGTATGATGGTAGAGTGCTGTGGTATGCATCTTTTGTTGTGGGTGGTCCTCTGTCCTCTTGGATGCTTGGTCGTGGAGCACACCCAGGCGATGAGCCTGCATGGGGCTGGGAATGAGCCTCATACCTGGGAGCGCTTGCATACAGTCGTACACAAAAACAACATGGGATCGCCAACCAGACTGTAATTATTATATTACTACTGATGGTTCTGGTCACAAGGAGGACACGCACTGACACGTGCAGTCCTTAGGTATACACATACATACTGTCCTTTCCTTGAAGAAGCTTAAAGGTATGAAAGTGGTGCAAGTCCCACAATGCAGTGATGCAAACACCATTAGGGAAGTTCCTTGTTGTGAGCTTGGCACATGCCATGGTGCTGGTGGTTGAGTTGCTCTATAGATGGTGGCTGCACCACACTACTTTTTGACAAAGCCTCTATTATATATAGTCTTTACTCCAGATTTGTAACTGGCTTGGTCCGGAGCCTAAATATATAGAATGAAGTGGCCTGTTTTCACTGTGTGTTGCTGGTTGGTTTACTTTAATAAGCATTAGCAGTATTCTTAGCTAATTCTGCCAATCTTTCCATTACTGTAATCTATTTCTAGAGGCTTTGACCTTGACAGTAAAAAAACATGCAGCAAAAAACTGATTCTCTTGTCTGGAACTTCACACAGAAAGGTTTGGACAGAGCAAACTTCCAAGTCTGTTTTATAACCTTTAAACTACAGCAGAAGTCTCCCTCCTTTTCCTGCTTCGTGCTTCAATAGAAAGGGGAGAAATACCCTCAAGAGTACCCACTCTTCAGCGTTGCCTCCATAAGTTGACAATAAGTTGCTATTCAGAGATTCACTATCTTGTATCACTGTAGGTGCCAACAAACATCAAAGCTTCACGCTGATTTTTGTGTTATGAATCTTGTTGAGGGAAACAGCAGAGAGAAAAGAGGGCTATTTTGTAGGCTCATGAGAGGTACCGTTTTCAGGTGGGCTGTGCAGCATGCCTGAGAAGGCCTTATTCAGCCACCTGGCTATTGCAGCTTCATCTCCATTACTTCTTTTCCAGTCACCCTGCTGTGAACTGGCAGCCTATGTTAGTGTCACACTGGGGAGTTTGGCCTTCTAGTTCCACTTATGTTGCAGGTAAAGACACTGTGAAGCAAAGGCTATTTTGAGCCCCAGGAAAGATGGCTCTCATCTTGAACACTACGGTACTAACTGGGATTCATTCCTAGTTATGTACGTGTGTTTGTTTCTGTTTATTTTTGAGCCATGCCATTTCAGGCATTTTTTTTTTTGAGTGAAGCTTCCTGACCGTCAGGTGCGGTTTCTTCTGTCCTGTAACTCCCTCTTCTGCTTCAAAAACTGTTCCAGAGCTTTGCTGCTCTAATGACTGTCTTTTTCAAGCCTAAATGAAATCAAGGAACACAATACTTTCTTTTTTTTTTTTTTTTAATCTCCTCTATTATCTCTGCTAATATCATCCTTTATCCCTAATGTGTTTTCTTTTCTTCCCTGGTGCTTGCTGTCGGTAAATACATCCTGAAGGAATCCTATTTCCTTTCAGCTTTTGTTTAGCTTAGCTAAATAAGTTGTTCCTTAAACCTCCTTTTATAGGGTGGGCTTGCCTTATAAGTAACTCTTGTGCGTTCGTCTCCACACTAGTTCTACTTAAATTCATTTTTCTTGAACTTGATGTCTAAGTGACACACAGCACTACAGATGAGGTCTTATCATGCTTTGAAATTACTGGGGTTTTGTGTTTCTGAAAGTACTTTCTTCATGTGTTTTAAATTCCAATCTGCCTCTTTGATGGCTACATCATTCTGTGATTGACTTAATACATCCAGGTTTTTCTTCCTTTGTCATTCTCCTAGTGATAAGCTCCCCTTTATAGTAGTGTTTATTAATCCTCATGTAGATGCACTTTGTATTATGAATTGCGTTCCTTCTAGTCTTCAAGGTTTTTCAGCATTTCCGTGTGATGTCCTAAACTTCTTGTATATTGCTGCTTCCCAGCTTTCTTTTCCTTAGCGTCACACTTTGGTAGATTTATACTGAAGACTTTTGGACAAAACCATGTAATGGAGTCAGCTGACAAGCTCCCTTGTAACTTGCTTCTGGGTTAGTAGCTTTCACCTCTCAGCTCGTCTGCTTTCCCTTCCCCTTTCAGACACATCCCAATTCACCTGAAAATGGGAACGAGTACAAGTTTAATTATCAATGGGGTAACCTATAGGAAGACATGCTAAAATAGGCAAAACAACCTGATGACCTCCTTAAGAACTGAGTGTCTTGTCAAAGAGAGATGTCAGGGTTGGGATCTGTTTAAACTGAGATAATGCTGGTTTTGGTGCTGTCACATATTCTGCCTAGCTATAGCTGCAGTGTGAGGGCCTCCTAGAGCTTCTCGGTCACATCTACCTGCCCTGTGCAAATGTCTGGGATACCTTAGGCAGCCTTTATGGTAATATATGCCTGTGTCTAGGCAAGTGAATCTCACTCCGAGTTACTGTGGCGCAAACCGGCAAACCTCTCTTACGTGTCATTATCTTCCATTTGTCTCTGTCTTCAGCTACACTTTCTTCCAAATTGGTTGTAAACACTTGTGTGTTTATGAGGCCGAGCCAACAGACCAATATTTCTGCTAGTTATTTTTCCCCTTTTAAAATATGAGTACTGTTTCTTGTCCTCCTACCGTTTGATGCTCACTTGACTTGATAGGCTGATTAAAAATTTTTGCTGTCCTGTTTGCTTGTATTCCCTGGCGTTTTTTTTTTTTCTCTCTCCCTTCTTCCTTCTCTCCCTTCCTTTCTCCTCTACTGGCCTCCCTTTTCTTCCCTGGTTTGAATTTGTATGTCTGTCAGTCTCAGAAGAGTAGATAAATTCACTTGTTCTATCAGTTTTTGTCTTACTTCTGGTGCACGTGGAAGTTTCTTCTTTCATGCACTCGTTCCATCACTCGTCCTGCCTTCACCCTTGTGTTTATCGTCATCTTGGAAAATTGGCTCTGAGGTTGTCTCATTATAATTACAGGCAAACTTGCTTTGATACAGGCTTCTAAAAATCTGCCCCTAGCTGTGCCTGGGTTAGACTCTGCATTTGTCTTCTCTGCTTGAATTTGTCTTTGTAATTTGGTAAACTGCCTGAGTAAAGAAGGAATGGTGCAGAAGCTGCAGAAAGCCTCACAAGAAGTAATACCTAGGTTCTGGTAACCAAGGAAGACAATATAACTCTCTTTCTGAACAGCTGGGTATCGTGTCTGTGTAAAGAGAAGTTTCTGAGTGGAAAATTTTCTTATGGTGAGGTTTTAAGCTTAGCACACAAACGGTCTGTGTGGCGGTTTACAAGGTAAGTTTTCTGTGCCAAAAAGAGAGCCTTCTCTTTCTCAGAGTAGTACTCCAAAAAAAATTGGAAATCCTGGGGATCCTACATCTGATTGTATGCTGGTCCCTACAGCTGAGTTTATGGCAGCTTTCACTGTGTGGCTGCTTTATGGTATGCTTGTTTTCTTGTGCAAATTTTTTAAAGATTTTTATTATTTTTTCTATTGATAAATATTTCTGAACCTCGAGTAACTCTGTCTGGAAATAACTGCTATGTGCAGTAAGATTAATTCCTTTGCAGAAAGAAAGCAATCAAGGCCTGCAGTGCTGCGAGTTTTACACATGCACTTTGATATGATCATGGCTTGGGGGGAGATGAAGAAGAACTTTCTGTATAGGACTATAAACGTTTCCTGCTTACATCATGGCCATTTACCATTCACTTTACTGCTGGAGTGAATCTATTTGCTTACATGGGGAGGTGAGGGAGAAAGACTATTCAAAATAACAAAAAGGCTGTGTGTAAAGCATGAATTTACATGGTGCCAGTACCTAAATTGAAACTTGTCAAGGCAAAAAGGCACCAAGTGTGACAAGCAGAGGCATCTTGATTCTCTTTGTGAACTGAAGTAACTTTTGCTGCTTCTTCAGGAAGGAAAAAAAATAGAAATTTTACAGCCCTGTTCCAAGGAACAGAGAAGGAAAGAGAAGTGGAGGTATGCAAGGGGAAGAAAAAAAAAAGACTTAAATAGTTGCGAGTACCCAGATTTAGACTGGTATCTAAATCTAGATATCTTAGTAAAGTATCATATTTTTACCTTATTCCAACTGTAATGCTTTTTCAGTCTTGTTAATTCCCATAGTTATTTATCTGTAACCTATTTTTTCAGGATAGTTATACTAATGATTTTAGATACATATAGGCAAGATGTGTAGAAGTGTTATGCACCTCAGTAGATCTGGGTACCAGCGTCAAACAAATACAAAACAGAGCCAAATCCAAGGCGTTCTGCCTAAGTCTGGGGCTATTGCAGTCAGGGATAGTGGCCGAAAAGCAGAGGCAAGTGAGGGGGGAGGTTGGAAAGTGCTGAGCAAGTCAAATAGCAAGAATAGCCCTGGTGTGGGTGTGATAAAGTGCCCAAAGTGTGTTGATCATGGGGAGGGTTGACAGCTGAAGAGGAGGAGGAGGAGGAGGAGGAAGAGGTGGCAGCCTTGCCAATGAAGCCACCCGAGGACGTGCTTGTGAATCAAGGCGGTGTGGAGCAACCTGGGGGCGCACAAAGGTGCTGGTGGGGGGCCATTCATGCAGCAGGAGGCAATGTGGGGATGCTGGAGCTAAGGGAAGCTGAAGGCAGTAAACTTCTTGGTCTTAGTGGTGGAAGAGTCCTGGTTTCTTTTGTGTTGCTGCTTCACCACACCCTCTCCCCTCTACCTCGGGAAGTCTCGCTTGTCCAGATGTAAGATATAAAGAAGGACTGAGGCATAACCCCGCTGGGAGTCCAGAATTAGTCAGCCGGAGCTGCTGTGCAGTGGTGCAAGGGTTTAATTTTGCACAAGCAGTTTGTGATGGAAATGACAGGTTTCTTAGACTCTGTTAAAACATGAAGCGTCGATGACTAAGGATGTCCTTGGGATGGAGAGGTGGGAGAGAGAGATGAGGAAGATAAATGAGGCTGAAGAGCAACTCTTAGTTCAGATGTTTCTTATGAACATCTATACTTCCTCTTCCCCTCCCCTTTCTACCAGAAAGGGGGTGCTTGTCTGCCAGACCCTCCCCTCTCTTGCTGACAAATGCATTTTTTCTCTCACAGGAGTGAGTCGAGGTGCATTTAGTTGGTAATTGCTCTTCATCTGTTCAGAGAAGAAGAATATGAGGAAGCAGGTTGGATGAGGGCAGGGAGGAAGGGGAGCATAGCACAGGAAGCTTCAGGTTTTTTCCTTCATGTTACTGTTCTGGTGCAAATGGCCTGTTTATTTCTCCTCTGGTCTATCAAAATACACTTCTAAAGGAATGTCACTTAGAAAGGGAAGCGGCAGTTGTGGTCTCTTTTTAATCAGCTTCCCACCACTTGTAACACTGTCCTAGATGAAAACAGAGCCTCTTTCTCTTATAATTTTAGCCCAGAATTCTATTTTTCTCATATTCCTATTCTGTGAATCATCTTGCTGCTCCCAGAATGAAGGGGGTCACCTGATATAAAGATGTATTATTTTCTACCAGCAAACGTGGAACCGATTCCTTTTTCTGACTGAATTCAAAATCAGCAGACCTCTGTGCCTAAAGACCACAGCTATTTTATTTAAAATGGGGAGGGAGGGACGTAGGATTTTCTAGGTTTCTGTTACTTCATCATACTGGCTGTTCATGTTGATTGTGTGGGAGTAAGGAAAATAAATTAGTTCTGAAGGAATTAGATTTGGGAGAAGGGAAGTAATGAGGGAAATGGGTTTTTCCACTTCCAGACTATCCTCAGCCAAAGACATAAACCTGAAAAGGCAAATCTTGCTGCTTGTGGATGTGGTTGGGATTTTTATTTGGTTCCTGCCCCCACCTCTCTTTCCTGCTCCTTTGTAATTAAGTCCCTACCTTAATGGATGCGCTCTGAAGCTCTTGATAATGCTCTGGTGATTCTTATAATATGTTCTATAGAGCCTTGGGAGATGAAATATATGTAAGGAAAGACTGATAAAGATCTTCCAGAAGGTACATGATTCATTTTAAAGCCTTCAACTTCAATTTCAATGCCCATAAGTGAAGCAGTAAAGCACACAAACATAATTTAATAGCATATATGCAGAGTTTCTGTCAAACAAATCTTGCAGTGAATTATTTGTCTATGCATTGCGTTAATCTGGTTAACTTTGCTTGAATCAATTTAAGGAACACTCACGCTATCCTTTCCGATGTTGAAGCTGTGGGGACAGTAGCCACAGAGGAACAACAGTGGCAAGCAGCTGTCTGCAACCAGCAGAGCTGTTTGCGAAGTGAACTTCTCTCTGTGGCCTTAATGAATGATTCTCTCTTCTCTATATGGGACTTTCCTGTGCTGCAAGATGCTTTATGTACATTTTTTGAATTTTGAACAGCAGTTCTGGAACCTAAGTTGGTTTGCAGAGGAGCAGGAGTAAAAACGATTCTGTATTTGTAAGCTTAGCTTGATAATAAGTTAAATTACTGCTTTGAGAAGTGAGGGAGTGTACTTAATGAAGTATATTGCAGTTAAGTGGCATACAAGCTTGTCTTGAATTTAGCTTCATTACCAAATTTCAGTGCCTTTCCTGGTTTAATCAGAGACTTGAATAGCCTTTAAAAGGCTCCTCTCCCTCCCCACCCTGTTGGGAATTGGATTACTCAACCAAAATCCTCTTCTTTGCAGCAGCAGTGTTCTGGCAAAGTTTCCTATTTGTGGGATACCACTAAAAGCAATCTTATTTAGTTTATTTTTTTGGCTCAGAAATTAATGTCAAGTAAAACCAGCTATCCTGTGATAAGATGCTTAGTCTGGAGCAGGAGAGAAAGAGGAATGAACTTCTTTTGAAGTTCAAAGCTTTTGATTTTATATATATATATGTGTGTGTGTGCATGTTTGTGCGTTACGTATTAGATAACGATACGAAAGGAGTTCTGGAAAATACTAAAATTGCTGGGCATTACAAGTTCTGTGTCCAGAAGTGAAAATGTGATATACCATTTTCAGAACTGAGTTTATGGAAGGAGGTAAGGATGTTCATCAGAGTGCCTGGAAATCTTCCATTTACGTAATTTAGCTTAATTCTGGTAGCTTAAAGTCCTTCTTAGTTCCTTTCTTACCCTCCCCATACATTCTTCTAATGACTAAATTGCTTTCTCCCTTTCTTTATCTCCCCCCTCTTCCTTTCTTTAGGTTGTTTCTTGTAATGTTGTGGGAGATTACATTACATTTGTTGTCAATGTCTCACATACTTCACCCACCACTGCAGGAAGTCAGTCATACAGTGTGAAACTGTCTCCGCTTCACTTGCAGGTAAAGTGTTATCTATAATTCTCTCTTTGTTGTTGTTGCATCTAGTCCCGTGCCTAAGCTGCAACATCTGAAAGGTGGTTTCAAGTTTTCACCACCTGTTTGCCAAATGCATACAAGCTCATGTTAACTCAGGTAAAGCATTTAATAATATTCCAGTTTCATCTGGGGCAAGTGATAAATTTGTGAAGTAAGCTTCTTCTCTAGGAAGACCGTGGATAAATAGCACTTTGGGTAGACTACCCAGATGCATAGAACAAAAAATGCCCTTTTTTAGCTGATACACACTCTCAAAGCTTCAGTAACTTCTTCTGCCTTCTTAGACTCGCTTTGGCATTTGTTCACTCAGAAACTGGTATTGTCCTTGCTTTGGCGAACCTTAGGGTGGAGGGTGGCCTACCGTTTCTTTACAGAATACCGGAGCACTCTCCCATAACTTCTTTCCTATCCGCAGCTTCAGCTCTACGTGAAAGACAAAGGAGAAGATGTCAAAGTTGAGTGGTTCCTCATTAATGCCTCTGAAACCAATTTTGAAATCCAGCCGTCAGTGCAAGAGGTCAGTCAGCAAGTTTTATTTATTTGTTGTAAGAAATCTTCTCATGCAAAAACGTAGTCCAGGTTTGGAGAGGCCTTAGACAAGCACTGCTAAATCTTGCTGTTGCTGCTCCTAGTTGTCACCCTGTCCCTCTGCTCTGGGGGAGCTGAGAAAACCTATCTCAGCTCCTTCGGTGCAAAACCCAGGGTATTGCTTTAGATTAGCAAGGAGGCTGTCTAGAGCTAAGATACCAAGCTGGAACAACTGAAGCAAAAATGCTTGTTCTTTCTGCTGGCTGTGTTTGCTGGAAGAGTGGGGCAGTTATCTATTGGCAGTGGTGTCTTAAACTGTTTCCGTGAAATTTGCCAAGGCTGGTCAGTCAAAACCCTGGATGTCTGAAACCTAGGAGCATCTCTCAAGATTACTGAAGCATTTCATAAACAAATGAATGACTTGGCAAATATTTTTCATTCAAATTTAAAGGTATGAAAAACAGCTGTTCCCAAATAACTTCTTTCACAGCACTTCTAAAAAATTTTTAATGATATTTCCATCCAAGTAATTACAAAGTTGCCCCTTCCTTACTTTGAATCAGTTCTGGAATCTGGCAACCCTAGTTCAGAAACAGCTCTGAAAAACTAAAGATTTTTACGGAAGAGGTAGGTGACCTTGAGGCTTTCTGAATTGCACCTTATCTTAGTATATAAGCACTGAGTCACTGGGTCTTTTTTATTCACGAATCTGAAAAAAGTTCCTTCATGATTTAAGACTTTCTTTTGCCCCTTACACTTCATAATTATGTTTTTCTCCTGGGGTGGGGGCACGAGCCATGTTTCTCTTGCTTTTATTTTATGAGGTCGCTTTTCTGACTGGAGATCTTGTTAAAAATTAGCTTTATTCCCTAGTGGGTTCTGAAGATCTGTACTGAGTGACCTAGAATCATAATAATTTATTATAGTTTTCATACACAAAAATGTAAAACTCATAACTAAAGACAGACAAGTCTTTTGAAGTGTTTTTAATGTAGATTCCATTGACATGTGTAGCAACATAAATGACCGTTGTGCATTGAACTGGCATGTTGATTATCCACATATTGAACAATCATTAAGTACTTACCAACAAGTGCAAATGACTCTGCAACAGTCAATATATTTTGCTGGACTTCAAAACCTGCTTTTAGAAAGATGTCTGACTCCAGAGTTACAAAGGAGTTACAACCCACTGTGCTTCGCCTGTTTTTGGTAAAACAAGCCTGTTAAGTTCTTAATTATTAAGGGCTTTATTTTCACTTTGAAGTTTCTATTAGCCTTTGGGGAGGAGGGGAAGTAAACAGAGCTGAAACCTGACAGCAACCTATACCTTGGAAATCGCTTCAGCTCCTAAACTTTAATGACAGCTTTTATGTCTTGATTTTTCCTCTTTTGGAAGAAATAATTTGTGCACAAATAAAGAACTTTACTGCGTAGATGATGATCAGCACTTAGTTCCGTCATCAGTGAGACAAGGTGGAAATAATAAGAGTCTATTTTCTGTTGATAAAAGCTGGATGAACCTGAGCTACATTTGGCAACCTGGATGACTTGCAGGGCTCGGTCCTACATATGATGATGTTACTGTGACTTAATGAGATGCTGTGCCTCATGCTAGCCACAGTAGCTGACTGCAGACCGCTAGTCCGTGTCAAGCTCAAGGTAAAATGTGTTGTCTTAAACCTTTTTGCTTGGCAATTAAGCCACTATGACTTATCTTCTAGTGAAGTGAGGTGTGATCAAGCATTTCTTTCCAAATTATCATGGCTAAAAATGAGATTGGCTGAAAGGAGGCTCTTTAATGAAATTGCTTTGCAGATAACTATGGAAACATCAGGAAACTCCCATGAGTAGAAGTCCAATTACTATCGTTGCTGTTGTTATCGTTAAGTAACAAATATCAGACTAGTTTGGTGGCATATTAGAGCTGGCTGGAATTGTACAACTTTCTTCATCAAGCAATATTTAAGTAAGATCTGAGGGAGGGAAATAACCTCCCAGATTATGAAAACTAATGATGATATATCTGCTCATTTACATATCTCAAATCACAAAGATGATTATTGAAACTGAGGCTTTGGTCTAACTTTATTAATATTTTTTAAAAGTTGGGGAGTATTATCAGCAAGTTGCAGAAATGTGCTGCTGCCTCTTTGGTAGCTGTTTTAGGGAGCACAGTATGAACAAAACAAAGTTACTTTCTGTGGAATCAATTGATACAGTTGTAGATTTTAAACGGTAGCTACATGTCATCAAAGGGTGATTACATAAGAAAGTAGCGAAACCGGTAGTGCTCTCCACACAACATTCTTGGGATTTTGATGAGACATCCTAAATGGTTTCCATAATGCTTCAATAATTGGGAAAGGGCTGTTGCTCCGAATTTGTTTGACCTGTTGTACAAGCTGCAAACGTACCTTTACAAGTACAGAAATGATTCCACATAGTTTTCCTACACCTGGAATAAGATTGAGATTTCTGAAATGATCTCTTCTCTTCTCTTGTTTGCTGGGAACTGGATGCCAAAGGGCACGAGGTTTCTATAACAGGGGACCATAGTGCAGGACATCCAGGGTAGCAGAGCAAAGGGCTGTACAGCTTTGCTCGGTGATGGTTGTTTCGGACTTGAGCTGTTGCCTCCTCATGGCTTTGTTATGTTGTGCAGCTGCGCTAGGGTAGATCAGGTAAGCTAGTGGGAAGTGTCGACAGCGGATAGTGCACAGTCTGAGTGCTAAAATACCCGGATTAAGCCTTTAGTTCCCCACTTGATCTACCCAAAGGTGCAAATTCGGTGTCCTTATCATCAGTGTGCATGGCCTTCTGCAGAAGGGCCTCGTTTATACATGCTACTTAGTCTCTGAATCAGCCACGGCACACTTGTTTTAGGTGTGCTCTCATTACACTACAGCATGCAGAAGGACACATGTTTTTCTGCTTTGTATAATTATTGAATTGTCCAACTGTTCTGTGCTATGGTTCCCTTTCTTTTAAAGCCTTGTTCTGTAACAGTACAATCTCTCAAATGTGATACCAGGTAAGAAAAGAGTTCCATGTTGTTTAGGTCAGATTTATGTCTCCTACTTCATGCTTTTTTAAGGAATAGAAAACAAACCTCACTGAGAGTCTTCCTGAACTACCTTTGGAGCAACAGAGTATCGAACTGCACTTTCTGTGATAACTTAATTTCAAAACTCACTCAGTTGAAGATACTAAGCAGAACAGAACTTCTCAGTAGCGTGACACTGAAAGCAGACTTCTGCAAGGTCACGGGGAGGGGAGGGATGGTTCGTTGTCTTCATATACCTCACAAGTAATTGCTTGAAGCTACATATGTAAGCAAAATCTGTGATGCAGTCTGATGCATCAAAGAGAAAGTGTGTAAGGTTTTGTTAAATGCACGTTATCACGAGATTTTTGGGCAGGCAAACACGAGTCAGTTTCTTGGAGCAGCGTGACTATCCATCCATACAGCGCACCTTTTAGCAAAGTTGAAGTCACCCAAGAGGCGCTATAATAATTTTTCTGTGCAGCACAGGATTAGCTCGTTCTCAGCTGTTGCAAGCTGGCATAACTCCCATTAAATCAGTGGAACTGTGCCAGTCTACTCATCTGACCTTACCTGTTCTGTTGCCGGAGTGCGAAACAGTGCAAAAAGTTAAAAACATCATCATAAGATATAAACTGATAATGAAACTCTTTTTTGGGGGGTGTGTGACTAGCAATGGCTCTGTCTTATGAACCCGCAGAACAGCTTGTGACTTTAGTGTATATTTCCAGTTTTCCTTTAATGCTTATTATCTAAGATTAAGTAATGGTTTGCACAATTTCTTGGTATGTTTTGCTGTTGGCAGCAGAGACCTTTTCTCTCTCTGAAAAGATTAATTATGCATAGCTTTGGTAGTTTGGATATATTAGATTCATTTTTTTGCCTTAACTTTGATTCTTCCAAATTTTTAGAAGCGTGATTGTTTGTTTCCTCTTAGGGACAGACAGCAGGGACATGTGCAATATCTGAAATGCTCAGAGATGTTTTGAAGAACCTCTTTAGTTCAGTTTCTGCATCTGTAGTATTGAGTACAAAGCCTACAGATATAAAGGAGGTACGGGTAAGTTTTATTCCTACCTAAATCTTTTGATAAGTCTCCTTCTGGTCAGTGTTTTTATTATCTATTCCTGACCTGCAAATGAGTAAGTTTAACACATTTCAGTGATCAGAAACAAATGGAACGCATAACTTTAAAATAACATAGCCTTTGGCACTGAAGGCTTTGTAACTCCCATGTGGCTATTTGTTGATGTTACACCACGTTAGATGGCTACTTCACTATATTAATGTGACAGAAGTTAAAATATTTGATATTTGCATGTGCATGATCCCTCTTGTTTTGCTTGCTTTTCACAGAACATACAAAACGTAAGCGTTCTCCCTCAGGGCACTAGTCCGCCTAAACCTCCAAGGGCTCATGAACTGAAACTATTAGTAAAGAACATCACGGTAAACCTAACAGATCACGGTGCTGCAGGTAACGTAGTCCATATGATGCTGCTCGCTTTCAAGCAGAGCTTTTTCTGCTGAAATAATTTGGAAGTTCTAGTTTACAAACTTGTCCCAAAACAAGCAGTAAGCAACTGCTGTACTCTGAGATATGGACTTAGTCAAGTTTGTACAAAACTGTGTGTGTTTTATATTATTTGATTATTTAAACATCTTGATCCTTTTGTAAAAAAGAAACCTATAATTTTTGAACACATTGAATTGACCATAATTTATAAAATGGGTCGACTATTTTCTGGAGTTTATTTTTAATTTTTAAAAGTTACTTCTTTGGGTGTACCCAAGATGGGGAGCAGGCTCAAAACCAACTCCTCATTAAGCTGGTTGCAGTGGGATTTGTTTGATTCAGGATCATCCTGTTTTTACAGCTGTTTTTCTTTACTTCAGGCAATTTGTTGATGTATCTATAACTCTCCTCCTTTATGTAAACTCTCCTTAAAGGTTGTGTTTTGTTGTTGCTGTTTTTTCCTCCTAATAAAGTACATTTGGGGGGGACCTCTTGCAAACGGAGAACGAAGCCAAAAAGGAGGTCACTGTTGGTTTAGGAAAGAAGCTCCGAGCTCATTTAACAAGCATTAAAGCTTCTTCAAGTGCAAGCATGCCTGCATCATTGCTTGAGGCACAAACAAGCATATTTCAGATTTTGTTAGAGAAAATGCAGATTTGAGATCCTTTGACTGATGGTCACTAACAACTCCATAACTGTTTTTTTTAGTGGCCGTTTGTGGCTGCTAAGTGTGATGGATGAATGTATCCTACTTGCAGTACTCCATTTTTCAGTTAGGTACAATAAGTTTCTGCCCCAGATTGTTGCATAATGCTGCCTTGCTCATCCTGGTTGGCAGTGATTTCTCTAAAACTTTCTGCAGACCGTTTTTTTTTTTTTAAGTTGTTTTTGTATTAATTCTGGAAGCCTTTGCAGTGAAATGTCACATATAAATAAGATTGTGCTGGAAACTGTAGGCTGCAAGAAAATTCATTAAAAATTCATTATTACACTACAATTTTGTAGTGCAAGCTAAGCTTCTTGAAAGAGCCTGATCATTTTGGCTGCCTCTGCTTGCCTTTTTTCTTTTTTTCTTTTTTTTCGGAAGGGATGGGGGAGGGCAACCTAATTTGAAGCACCTTTAAAATGAGTTACCTTTATGAGCATGGGGTTCATACAATAAAGGATTCCTCTTATAGGAGGCATCTCTGCCCCCTTCCTGAAAATGAAGGGAAGAGGGGACAATTAATATGCTCCACTATGATAACCCAGATTTTGACATCCAAATAACCATTTGTTCTTCTAAATGGAGATGGAGGAAATTTTGCTGGTTCCCTAGCAACTCTTGCAGCGTAAACGTATTCCAACGTAGCATGAGCAATCAAGCCTCGTATTGGGGTTTAACTGGTCACTTTAAATGTAATGGAAATATTGCACAGCTGGCAATGCTAGCTTCTGGATTTGGCCTGCTGCCTTTTAATTATTGTTCCCTTCCCCTTTCTTGGCCTTGTCTTGCAACAATCATTAACCATCGTGTTGCAGCTCTCTAAGACACAATAAGAGTCTGCAGCATTGCAGTCTAACCTGCACAAGATGCATGGTGGGTTGGGGAGGGAGGGTGTTTTTTTTCTCTGGATGATTAAGCTAAAGCATGGATTGCTAACCTGCTTTGTAAGAGTTTGTGGCTTACCTATAGGCATGGTAGTTCAACCGGTGAGCAGTCCGTGGCCTGGCACTGGGCTTGCTTATGGGCTGTGCTTATGTTTGCTTCCTTGTTTTATGAATATAAACCAACATATGTCCTTGATTAGTACCATATGGTCCACAGTGCATCATCTGGGGAAAAAATGTGAGTTCTGCTGTAAAGGAACAAATATTTAGTTGTGTAGACCAGAGAGCACAGGGCAGAGATGTTGAAATACGCTGTTTCGCTATCGGTCATTCAGTAGCTCCAGTGTGATTCCAGGCACAGCTAAGCAAGTGTTTGTGCATCAGGCTGCTTAGCACTGCTGGCAGCAGAAGCACTCTGCAGAGACATATGGCTGGCTCCACAGAAAACTGCCCCAGGTTCATTAACTCAGGCTCAGCACGTTGTGGAAGCGGCTAAACTACTTATTCCAGGGTTAGATCCCAAATAAGCTGCATGTACATAGTGCTTTGTCTCCTCTAATAACCTTGCCAGGCTCAAGCTGCCCCTGTGCCAGTGATAGGGCTCATCCACAGCCCAGATACACCACCAGAGGATAATTTGGAGTTGATGATATTAAGTATAAACCTAGATTCTTCTGGAGAACAGGAGGCAGCATACCTTTTGTTTGATTTGCACAAAGTCAGCGCTGAGCTTCTTGCTGTTCTCCTTGATGTTTTGGAACCCCAAGACTGAATCATGATTTTTGATGCTGTAGAAACCATACAAAAGAAGCTATTTTATGAATAACACATTGTGCAACCTATTTCCCCTTGGAATAGCAGTATAACTACTGTAATATGCTAATTAGTGAATCTACCAATTTGCAAGATCAGGGTGTAGATATTTCTACACCAGTACTCTAAAATGCCATGGATTTGTTAAACGCTACAGTCTCTAAAGCCATTGTTAATTAACACTATTATGATCGTTCACTTACTGAAAAAAAAAAAAAAACTTGCAAAAACCCCTTTACTTTGATTTCCAAAGAAATCACTGTGATTTTGCCTAGTAAGAACTTTGGAGGAAAAAAAAAAAAAAAAGATGAGGTGGGGTGGGTTTGTTTTGTTTTCTTTTGTTTTTTACGAACCTCAGAGTAACTTTACTTACTACCGCAGCCTACCGCTGCTACCTCCTTGATATTTATTCTGTGTCCCCACCCCTTTTGGTCTTTTTTTTTTTTTTTTGGCCTTCATACAACTTTTTGCTTCATGCCAGAATATAAATAGGGTCATCATGTTTCACACTATACTGAGCAGTTTATAGGACAATGATGACCCAGTCTTGACCACAGCCATTAATGCAGATGGAGTACAAACTAAATGGAAGGGAGAAATTTATTCTGTGGGTGGGTGAGGAAGTGATTCTAGTAGTTTGTTCAAGTGGGCAGTAGATAACAAAGAGGGTCTTCACTTTCTTTTGAGTGAGTGTGCCTACCGGTGATGGAGCATTAATACCTGGATATTGATTTTTCTTTTTCCTTATAGGCAGCACAAACCTTGCGTGTATACTTCAGTTGAATGACCCTGTGCAGAAGTTTTCCAGCTCTGTAGTCAAAAATGCTGCAAATCCCTTTTGGAAGGAAGAGTTTATCTTGTAAGTAACTTACCTGCTGAGAACACTTTTATAGTAAAACTTTTTTTTTTTTTTTTAACTTAAGCTATGCAAGGTTTCGAAGGAAGAAAGATACTTTGAATATGTCCAGTCAAGTGTGTCAAGTAGTCTCAGAAATCTGGCATTGGTAGGGACTGCAGGATACCTAATTACTCTCTGCATGGATAAGAGATCAAATAGGTCCGGATCTTCCCTGGCAAATATCTGACTCTAATAAATGATGATGGTAACAGGCATGATAAATTACTCTGTGTTTTAAGTAAGTCCCAAAAAAGTGTTGGCAAGGTTTTGAATTCACTTTTTCTTGAAAACTACATTTCAGGAAATGTGATTTCTCTCCTGCCCCTCTCCTCACCGGGAAATATAAATATATGAAAAAATTGACCATCTAAAAGAATGGTAACTATTATTAAAAGGAAAGTGTAAAACTAACTATTTTTTTTTTCTGTAGAATGAAAATGGGAATTTCAGGTGGCTTACACAGTTTTCTGTGATATATACAGCTTCTATACATATAATCAAAAGCGAATAGTTGTAAAATTTTAATTTATTTTAATTTCCACCTTTTAGCGGCAGAGCAGAAAATATCTGGTAGCTTCTGTATTGTTTGAGTTGAGTGTAGGAAGCCACTGATGGGGTGGATCAAAGGTGTGTTTCTCTAGTGGCTTTAGACACTCGCACATGAGAGCACAGGCAGCTTCCCGGGAAAACAGGGAAGAGGTGCTGCCATGTGATGTACTGCAGATGCTGCTTTTTCTACCAGGTTATTCATGTGAGAGGCACCTGATGCCTAGCAAACCTCTGTGGTCATTTTTTTCTGTAGCTTTCCTATCCCACAGAAGTTCCACTCCTCTGTCCCCCCCCCCCCCCCTTCTCTCTTTCTTCCTTTCTCTCTCACTCTCTCTCTTTCTTTCTCTTTCTCTCTTGCTCTTTCTCTCTCTCGCTATATATATATATATATATGTATATATACGTATGTGTTTTTATATATATGCATATCAAAGAAAAGTGCTGCTTGGTTTTTATGACATTTTTCTTCACTGTCTAATCACAGCTTGGCATTCACTGTATCCATTCCTTCTCTCATAAAGCAGCAGCTTAGCTTGTAAGAACTGAAAGTGCATTCAGTGCTGCTCCTGTCAGTATTGAGTCCTTTCTTCCTTGAGGACAGTGTGAACTTTCGCATGCTTCTCCACAGCTTTGAGAGGCAGTGAGTGTTCAGTGCATAGATCTTTCTTCTTCCTCATTGCACAGTCTGCTGGACTGTGCTTGTGAATTTTATGAGTGCGTGCACTGCAGAAACAGGTGTGCTGGGGAGAAAAGCAGCAGGGGTTGTTTGATTTAAAGGAAGGCACCAGAACTGGTCATCAAGAGTTGCACAGGACTTACGTTCACAGGGGACCAATGTTCTCTATGCAAGGGCTGAAGGAGATTTGAAGTCACTGTAGACCACAAAGAAAAATTGATGTCGTATGACGACACTGAAAGGTCTCATCTTTGTATGTGGCTTGATGGAGAAATATGGCCTGTGTGTGCTCCTGCTGCTCATCTTGCTGCCGACTAGAAAAACAGCCAGGAAGCTTTCCCCCTTAAGACACATGCAGCCCAATGTCTTCTCTTATATAGTCTGATTTTAGCTACAAGGAGCTAAGGCTTTCATGGAAAGCCACAGATCAGACTGCGTTCTTCTGTGACGGTGTGCTATGTTGCCATCCAGACTTGGGGATTAACGTGATTTGTTTTCCACAGTAGGAGAAACAATGCACTTCTGTAGCAACTTTCTACTCTGGAGTATCTCAGAGTGCTTCACCCACTGGGTTTGTGAATCACTTCAGCCATCTGTTGGTGGAAGAGCTTGTCTGTTCAATGTTGTAGAACAGACATGTACCCAGTGCTCTCGGGCGGGAAGTTTATAAGAATACCCTTTCCTACTGAAAGTGCAGAGAGAGGGCAAGCAAGCAGGATGTGATTAAGTTGACTGGAATTTGACCTTGACACTAGGGATAATGCTGGGTTTTCTATGGTGCTGGGTATTTTTTAGAAGTGCCTGAAGTAAGCTTGGGGAAGTCTTGTGGGATTTTTAAAGATAAATGATCAGGATTTGTCTGCATACCTTCTTTTCATATTCATTTCTCCCCCTCTCCTTTTTTTCTTCAAACAAAATACCTCACTAATCTGAAGACCAGCGTGCTGACCACTGTGTCAGTCTCTGCTTGAGCTTTATAGAAAGAGGAGGAACTGATACCTTTGAGGTGCTTCCTTAGAAGTTTTGGAGGTACAGGAGGTCATGGTAGTGGCAGGGGAAAAGTTGAAACCTACCTCACAGATGATGTCCCGGAGCATCTGATGGAGGTGGAACGTCTGCAGCAACATCACACCATCCTGATTTGAAAACAGAAAAGTAAAATACATACATGCATATCCTCAAAGTTTTTGGCAGAATACTTAATGAAAAAGGTATAAAATCAAGCTTTACCAAAAGACTCCTCAGTAGGTACTGAGTTTGCTTCACTGGCTTGAGTGGAAGGAAGGTTTTGTATCTCTTGTCTAATCCATCTCATAAAGTAAGTACATCTCATAAAGTACAATAGTTCTGCTAATAGTTCAGATTGGTTCTGTTACATAGCAGTTAGTTCTTATCATCTTGAAATGTTCTTGAGCCTTATTGTGGAAAAGTAACGCTCACTCTTCTCCTGTAAGACTTGTAACTACCTGTATTTACTTGCATCCATCCTGCTTTTGCAGGACACTTTCCTTCTTTGCCAGGATACTGCTGAGCCTTGAATAGGTTGTTGATTGGACCTGTTCCAGCATCTTGATTTACACATTTGGGAAAAGTTCACTTTCAAGCTTGCAAGAAAGAAACAGCTTCTTGATGCTTTTGTGTAGCAATCAGACTAGGGACCAGCATCAGCTTGAACAGCAATATTTGTAAACTACTGGGGAGAGGATAGTCCTCTGAAATCTTAGGCAATTGACATTTTGTAACAATGCTGGAAGTACCCAAACTTGTTTTCTGACCATGATCCCTTCCCTCAGTCTTAGCTGAGGCCAGGAGAAACTACGTGCAAAGCATTACCAGCGCTCTGACAATTCTGCCATGTAGTACTGCCTGCTTCAGTTAGCAAGTTTTACTGCTTAGCTTAGTGCAGGATAAGAAAAGTTGTGGTGCTGGCAACCAGAAAAGGAAGGGGAAAATCTAGTGGGTGGGAAGAGAACTAAAATACTTGCATGCAAAGACCTAACATAGTTTCATTTACTTCACAGTGAATTAAGTGCCAAATCAAAAGCATTGCAACTGCAAATAGTAGAAGATGGAAAGTCGGATAGTAAGTACTAAAACTGTATTATTTTGTGTAATCACCTCATGAGCCCTGCTAAATATTGACATAAGTCCTCTTTTAGTTCTGCCTGGCTGCATAGCCATATAAGAAATGTTCTGAAACCTATTTTCAAGTGTAGATATGTTCTGCTGACTTGCCTTGGTAGTCAAATCAGGTATTCCTCAAAAATGGCTCTGGAGAACGCTAGATGGAGGAACAATTATAATCTCTGTAAGCCTGTCTTCAAATTTAGGTCTTGAAGTTAAAAAATATGTGGGAAATTGCAGTGTGAGTTCTTGGGGATGAGATCTGCCTCGCATGGGTTAAGTGTTATCTATGTACACAGTTGCTTCCATCTGCAGGCATGGACATAAGAGCAAGTACACTGTTAAGTGTCTCTATTTGTCCTGGGTGGAGTTAAAATTACAAAGAAAACTTGAGTCTGTGTTTCTTTGTAGCCTGTCAATATCCTTACTCTTCCATCTGCTAATATCCTAATTTTTCAGACTTTTAAACTTTTAACAGTTCCACTGTGAGTAACTTTGTTTTCAAGTTAAGCTTTCCTTGCCTTTCTCTGACTAACGGGAAATCATGGTTAATCTTAAATCCTTCCTTTCCAAGCCCCAGAGGCCACCTAGCCGTTACTCAGTATAAAACATATTAATACCAGTTATATTGGATTAAATGTAAAACATGAGGAATGAAATGTTTTTACTGCTTGATGCCATTGTTGCAGTTGCAACTAGCCTTCAATGTCAAAAAAAAAATTCCATTGCACTGTTGAATTTTGTTTATTTGGAGGAGCGTGGCATTTCTAGTGAGGTTAAAGGGAAGGTAGGACCAGAGAGCGTCCTGAGCTTTTTGCAAGAGATTTGTAAACTTGTAAACTCCAAGTGTTTCATTACTTGGGCTTTAATAAAGTGATGACACATTTTAAGTTCTGCAAATATACTGCCTGTTCCTTTGCTGATACAGAGTTTTGCTTAGCTAGAATTAGTAACCATGTATTTCACCTCTTGGATCAATTTGCCTGCCTCTGCTTATATCAGGTTTCATTTGTAGAAAAAGGAAGCGTTACTTTTTGATGTTCAGCTATTTCGTTTTAGTACTTGCAGTTGTATTCATCTTAGTTCAGGAAAAAGCTACAAAGCATTGGCCAAAACTCACCACACCCAGCAGTAAAAATCTGCTTTTACCGTGGTGTCTGTTATATTGCGTGAAGGACTGGCCAATAATTTATTAAATCTGACTTAGGTAATAATATGTTATCTAAGCCACAGTTAATAAGTAATACAGCCAAGTGGAATGTGTGTGTGGTATTGGATTTTGGTTTTTCTTTTAATAGGCTAGGTATGCAAAAAATGGTGTAATTCCTTGCAGATAATCAGTGGTTATTTGCAGAAGATTATTGGGAAGTCAATAAGTCAATGGTAGGTGAGTGCTGTAAAAAATTACAAACAGCATCAACTTCAGAGAAAAAAAAAAAAAAAAAAAGTAGTTTTTTTTTTAAAGTGGAAACCTCCAAACTGAGTCTTGCAACAGAACTATATGGAACATACTTCATGAATTGTTTTCCTTCTCCTCTTTCTCCAAAAAAAAAAAAAGGTGAATTTAAGGATATAGCATGTATATACAGTCACAAAATGCATACTGTTGCTTGAATAAAGTGTAGTGTGGCCTGAACCCAAATATCTCTTGTAATGGGTCCTTCAAACAATGTCAGTAACATTCTGCTTCATACTGAGAATGCAGGTAACTTTCTGCCTGGTTTCTTGAAGAAAAACACCCTGCCTGGCTGCACTGACAGTCACCCTGCTCCCCCCGTACCACCATGGCTGCTTTTTCAGAAAATTTGAATGGAAAACTCAAAGTAGAATCATTTTAAGAAGGAAAGACCCAGATCATCTGAATATAATGATCTCTCTTTGTCTTTCGTAGGAAAAAATAACAGCATGAAGCTCTCGAGTTCCTTCCTTGTATCATTCATAACTTTAATGAAATTCTTAATGGCTCTTTTCCCTACAGGCTTGGAATAGGATTTGTGTGTTGATAATAATAGATTGTTTTCTTTTCTAGAGCTAGCATTTTATCCCTGAAATCATGCAGTAATTTTCCTAATAGTTTGCTCCAGTCTAATGTAGCTAATAAAGTAATGAGAGAAACAAGTGTACGACTGTACTTGTACTAAAGATTAAATTAAGAAAGAATATTTCTAACGAGATACACCAATTTACCAGGAATCCAGGGAGTGTTCTCTGACATGAAAGAGGGAGAGGTAATTTGTTGTGGAGATTATTCAAGAACCTAATGGTAACATTCCAAATATTTCTAGATTTTTTCTTTTCCCTTAAGCATTCTGTATATAGAGGGGAAAAAAATAGCCAGAAATAGCAGCAAACCAATAATGCTTCATGTCTCCATTCTGTTCTGTTGCATAGTATTAGGCCATGCACGAGGAATAGTCATATAAAGGAAAGAAAACTCTGAAAACTTGCTTATTGTGCTGGGAACCAGTTCTTGCAACTAGCTGCTTTTGTTCTTCCCTGTATTCTCAGCCTTAAACATACTGATAGCCCAGGTGAGTGCTGATTACATTGGTTTTATTTATTCTAGGTTCTTTGTCGGCAAGGGCAACTGTACCTCTCGACTTGTTCAGGAAACAGCCTTCTGGCCAGCAAAGCTTTGCACTGAACGGCTGGGCCAGCGACAGCAGCCCAGAGCTGGGGCCTGGGCTAGGATCCATTAGTGCAGAGGTACTGAATTTGGATGCTTTTGTGGTGGTCCTGTGACTTCTGGAAGTACTTGTGAATGCTCATCTTGTGCTTCGGGTAGTCATTCACTGCACAGTGCAATGTGTCAGAATAGCACATTCATATTGTATGGTATCGTTTCAGGATGTATGTGTGCTTTTCAGAAGAATTAGCTATTTGGCTCTTGAATGGTGGTAAAATTGTTAAAAGAGTACTAGATAGGAGTGTAAGCGTCTTTCTTGCTTAACTGTGCCCCTAAAGTGAGATTTTTTTTTTTTTTTTTGTCTTCCTAGTTCTCTTTTGTAGAACCCAATGAATTAAAGAATTGGCAAGTTTCTTCTGCAGCGCCAGCCACCAAGATAGAAAAGGATCGAACTGTGATGCCCTGTGGGACTGTGGTCACTACTGTAACTGCTGTGAAAACCAAACCTCGACTAGAAGGGAGATCTTCTCCACTGAGCACAGGTGAGGAAGTCCAATTTTTTCTGGGTTCACTGTTAGGATTATCTGTGGGGTAACAGAAGGTGAGGAAAGGTGGGAAGGGAGGGCACTATCATCCAGGCTTCTCTGATGTGTTGGTGGTGGGAGGCGTCTTTTGTATTCTTCAGAAGCAGGTTTTTAACTTTCATGAAGCCTTGCTCAAACCAGAGGAATGGCTAATGCTCTGTTTAATATTTTGTAAACACTTTTGGGATGATAAACAGAAGAGCAAGGTTTTGGTGGCTGACTTTCTACATGACAAAAGTGTCAGACTCTTAGAATGGCTACTGATGACAGACCGTCCTGTCTTCTAACCTTGACGATAATCTCTAATGAGAATTGGTGTCATCTTATGATCAAGTTTTTCAGAGTACCTTTCAGGAGTAGGCTCTTTGGTTCTTTTGGGGATAAGTATGAAAGTGAAACCTCTAAACAGTCTTTGTGTGAAGTCACACAAAGAGCTGCATTCTTTTAAGTTGTCAAACCAGATCATTTACTTAAGTGGATATTCTCTAGTATATTACAGTAAAATATTTAAACACAATAAAGTCCTCCACTTTAAAGGTCTTTTTGTATTGGTTACTGTAGACAACATGTGTTGAGAATTTGTATTAAACAACTTTCTCAGGCACAAGTTGAACATGCTTTAACAGTAATATAATAAATTCTTATTATTTTGATTATAAGTGTCCCAAATAGTTTAAATAAATAACCAAGAAATTTCCTCCTCAGATTCTCCTGTGAAAACTCCAGTTAAAGTAAAGGTGATTGAAAAAGATTTCTCTATTCAAGCTATCCATTCCCATGGTGCTCCTGTCAGCAAAACTTTATCATCTTCAGATACAGGTAACAGAAATATTCAAAGCTTCTAATCAGAATACATCTCTCTCTGCTACACATGAGATTACTGTAATCCTGTTAAAGTAACAGCAAACCCATATGGCTACTGCCTTTCAACAGGCGCTAAGATGTTTATGTTAGGAAAGGCTGTGGTTAGGGATATAACAAACAATTTTGCAATAGAAGTCTATTGTTACTTGGTGATTTAAATTGCTGATTTTGAAAAAATAACAACGAGCTGTGGTTTGGAGAGGCGAGGCAATTGCAGAAAAGCCAGCCTGGCTTTTCTCCTCCTTTTGAATGAAAGATCCCTCTTCCATAAAGCTATGAGGGACGCTGCACAAAATACTGAGCGAAAACCCTATGACGCTTACCCCTGGTGCCACTGTGGAGTCCCCTGTCTGAAGGTAAGTCCTTGTGGCTGATTCGATGGAAGGCAGGCTGAAAGAGTAGAAAGACTAAATTCTCTTTGCAGCCCTGCCACCAGGCTTTGTTTGGGCTGAGGCAAATACATAATCTTGCTGTTCCTGTTCCTCCACCTTCTTAAGTCACCTGGCATACAGATGTTGAAGTGCCTTCAGAATGTCAGGTAGCATTGATAATACCTCTACTTGTAAATTCCCTTTGACTGTATTTTAAGTTATTTAACCTGATTTTGACTCTGTCACATTTTACCTTATTGAGGTGCAACTCTGAATCTTCAGCATGTTTTTCCAGTCCCTTGCATGGTCACTTTTTGTTCTCTGTAGGCAACAGTAATGAAAGAGGTGATCGATCCAGTGTAGCTGTGAATGGCAGATGTTGTGGAGTTCACTTCTCTCTGTGTAGAATCGAGGTGCACACAGGGACAATCTGGAGATGATCTAGACTGCTCCTGGAACAGTCGGAATGCTTGCTGGGTAGTAGAGGTAGTAGAGCTGGAGATGGATTGGACAAAGGACAAAAAGCCGGGGAAAGAGTGTGAACCAATAACCATGAATAGCAAGTAGCACTTGAATCTTTCCCTGCATCTACACATCTACTCTGATGACACCATGAAGCAGGAGGGTATTGCTAAGCCAATTTGGGAAATGTTAAGATAGTGCTAGACTTCTGTGTTGACTCTCATAACTGATTATGGTGTCAAAGATACAAAGTGCTTACTGGAAAACTCATCTGAATACAATCTAGAGCAGATTAGTAGGTATGGGCAGTGTGTTTCTTTTTATGACAGTGCAAGGGAATTTCTTTGAAATGTTTGTACAACATAGCAGGAAAAATTACTCATTAGAACAAAAGCTTGAGTCAGAAGAAAGAAATACAAAGGAGCATTCAGGAGGGCAATAACTTAAGTAATAGCTATTACAAACATCATGCAGCTGCCAAGCCTGTTCTCGGCTTTTAGCTAGAAAACAGCAGCAAGCACTATGCAAAAGATGCCATGGCCTTGCTGTGATTCTAAATGGCAACAGTGGTAAGAATTAGCAAGTGCCACTGACGTTGACCTGGACACTGTCAGCTGTTCCTGTGGGGCTTTGAAGATGGCAAAGGGGTTTGTGATAGGTGGGCAGACGTGTGTGCGTGTTTTACCACTTGTGCACGCATACTCCTAGGTTCTAAAAGTGTTTGAGATACTTAGTGCACTGTAACTGTTTAGGCCTCACCTTTTAATACCTTAATAGCATAATAGCTAAAGGCACTACTCAGTTTAATTAACACTAATGCCGTACCCAGTATTCATTTACTGTTTAATTTCTGGTTAAAGAGCCCATCTCAGACAAATAATTTGATTTCCTTTGTTTCGTTAACTTAGCGTTGTTTGTTTCTAAGCTTGATGAACTTGATTAGTGTATATTCGCTGTGCCTGAAGTACACGCGTATTAAGTGACAGAAGTAGCCCTGCTTAAAAACAAACTGGTTGTGCCTGTGTTTCAAGAGTGTTTTATAAGGCAGGTTCTGTATTGCTGTACAATATTTGTAGGGAAGAGGAAGCTCAATTTCTAGACTGTAGAGGCAGCTTACGAAGAGCAGAGCGGCTGCCACTTTGCCTTTCCCATCCTATCATATTGTCATCAGCAAATCTGGAAATGCTGAGCAGTGGAAGGAAAAGAGCAAAACAGTTGGCTGAAGAAGTACTAGCACATGCTAGCTTTATAGCATGTACCATGGTAGCACTATGGCTCTAAACATCTGTGACACTATCCACCACTTATGGCTGGATAACAGTCACTGCGTTGTAGCGTAGTAATACCTTGAAATAATTGAACGTTTTGTATAAGCCTCCAAAACCTCGTGCATGCTTTAGGTCGGGTCTGTAAGTGAAGCTTTTGTGCTTGTTCTTAGAAGACTGGGTAACATAGACCAAGCTGAGAAGAAAGGAAAGGAAAGAAACCCAGCAACTAGGTGGTTGATTGGAAGGTGGCCTGGTACACATGGTATTTAAACCATTTCTGCTAACTACTTTGAATTTTAAGTCAGGAAGAAACTGTGCCTCTCTTTGCTCTGATTTTTCCTGTTTTTCTCTTTCCCCTCTGAAAAAAATGCTTTCCTTCCAGAACTGCTGGTATTGAATGGCACTGACCCCGTTGCAGAAGCAGCCATTCGACAGTTAAGCGAGTCTGCAAAGCAGAAGCTGAAGTCTCCTAGGAAGAAAAGCACCATTATCATATCAGGGGTGTCAAAGGTAAACAGGAAAACAGCACTGGCACGTAATGATTAGTACCAAAGAGTCTTTGCTCTGCTGACGCTAACTTAATGTGTGTTCTGCTGTCTCTGATTCAGCAGGCTCTGTAGGATCTAATTCTGTGTGCCTGTTTCAGTAACTGTTTCAAGTGAAGCCAAGTCAGGGTGGGGTTGTTTTCAGGGGGTTTTGTTTGCTTAAGGCTTAGGTTGACAGCCTGACTAAAAAATGCATGGTGCCCTTTGACAGGAGTGGGAGGATTAGGGATTTGGCCGGACCAGTTTAGGTGAGAAGAGTAATTAGTCATACCCTGTGCTTTGTCATGGAGGGAAGATGCACAGAAAAAGTATGAAAGATTTTTCTGACTGTCAAACTTGTTTAAACAAAACCATCTGAAAAACCTTCTAGTCCTCTCTGGGCTATGTTCAGAGGATGGGGAAACAGAAGACTGCTTCTCACATAGTGTATATAGTATGCTTCCAGATTTCCCTCATCCACACCCCCAGTCTACCTATTTGGTTCCTGCCTGTAGTCCTTTCGCTGCAGGCTGCTGTACAAACATTTGCTGCAGAGTCATCTTGTTCTGCACAGTTTCCCTAAAGATTTCTGAGGAAAAGCTGGCTCAGCTGGCATTGAGCCCCTTGTCATCCCTGGGCTGTGCTGAGGTGGGGAGAACGAGGATCAGCCACCACAGTGCAAGATGTGTCTGCTTAGAAAGTGGGGGCAGTGGGACTGTGTGGACTTGTGTTTAGCTGATATAGCTGCCAAGAAGTCTTTCTTGTGCAAAATGAAATATTTTGATATTTAATTTCTTTGAAATGCTGGGAGATTTTTGTCTATGGAAGCTGATACTTCATGACAGCAGCACATGTAGGAAAAAGTGTCATTACTTGTGATGGGGCTGAGGGTGGGTGGGAGGCATGTAATTAAATATTTTTTCCAGTCACTTGGCTTTAACTGTTTGATTAGAACTTGGCTATATGCTCCTCTTTAGTGGAACCAAGGGAACCTCATACTAGCTTTCTAATAGGCCTGAACAGCGCAAATAAAAGTATAAGAAGAGAAAAGGACAGAACCATTGCAGGGATACTTGTTTTTTTTTTTTTTTTTTTTTTTTTTAAAGAAGAGCAGCTTGTGTCAGTGTTGTCTCTTATTTTCCCTGGGCAGATCTCTTTATCTCAGGACAGTGAAGCTGCACTGATGATGGACTATGCTGCAGCCATGGATGGCTCTTGCAAAAAAGTAGATCCATCCACTGTGGAGGAACGTATTGCAAAAGTCACCTCTGATGAAAAGCTATCATTAGGTGCTTCAGAAACAGTACCTGATACTGACCCACAGCAAAGTGACCATAAGGCCTGGGGTTTGGAGAACGGAAGCCAGCAGTGGAACAGCAACACGCTGCTAGACCAGACCTGTGAAGAAATGTCCGGGAGCTCTTTAAGTGTTTCAGAAACTGGGAGCATGAAAAAATCTAAAGGTATGTGACCTCACCTCCCCTTTAGTGAACTACTGCTTTCTCTACATAATTAGCCGTGTCATGCAACACTCTAGAGTAGTTTGTCCTTTCTTACTGCTTTTTGTCCTTAAGCTCCTTGCGATTGTGCTGTTGGTGGAAGAAGCCTTACAAACAACCATAAAGACTGGCATCATGGAGCTCTCAGATAGGCATGTCCAGGCTTCCTTATTCATCAGGAAATAGAAGGGCTCATCCTTAGAATTTGAAGAGCAGATCACTAAGTCCAGCTCAGTTATCTGTGAGGGAGATAACTGGCCAAATTGTCAACTCCTTGATGAAACCTCTGTTTTTGTAAATAAAGACCTGTGTTATACTTGCAACGCCTTTACTAAAGGAAAAATGGCGGAGTTCCACAGTTGCTTTCTGGTGTGTTCCTCTTCCTCCCTCACATCTCTGAGCACAAAACTTCCCTGCCTTCGCAAAAGCGTGTGTGCCAGAAGCGCACAGTTTTAAACTGCCTTTAAAACAGTTTCTTCCCTTTCACCTTTTTCATCAATATGAATTTTGCTAAAGAAAATGGGGTTAAGGGTGATTTTAAAAATAAATAAATGGTCAGATAATTTTGCTTGTGTAGTTACACAATGAGTAGTTGCAGTTTGAAAACGTCTTACGGTTCTTTGCATTCCTTTTATAAGTCCAGTAACTTCTGAGGCTTTTGTAGCAGTATGTGGCTGGGTGGTAAACACAAGTGACCATTAAAAAGTCTGGAAGAAGAGCCGGTACAGTGGACTCCCGCCTGCTCCTTGAACAAGCGGCAGAGCAGTCTTATGGGCTGTTCATGGGAGCTGCAAAAATTGCTGTGCTTCTCACCCATGTCCATCCCTCTTTCATGTTATTATATTGTATTTTTTCCTTACCCAGGGATACTGTAAAAAGGCTTAGTACGCAACCTCAGTATATTGCTAGGTAATTGTATTCCCTCCACATAAGGTGTACATTGGATCTCTTTGCCAAGGCGCTCTCTTAGAACATCAAGATTGTCTGGTATTTTCACAGCTTTATTATTCCATATGTTAGTTTAAGATGATATGTCAGCAATCATTTTGGCACGGATGGGCAGGCACTAGGCAGCTTGGGGTTTATTGGAGGGGGAGGGGCTGGGATAAGTTTAAGTAATATTTCTCATTTGGAGCCTGGAAAAGTTTAGGAAGCTGTATGAGATTTTGCAGAACCTCTGGACTCTTCTTTAGTATGTTATTCTAAAAGAAAGAAGTGGAAGTTTGTATGTGAGCTGTTGCCTAGTTTTGTTCTTCAATAGCTATGCTTGCAATTTTCCCTGTGCAGTATGTTGCAAAGAGAAGAGGCTTCTAAAGATTCTAGTTACGTGGTGCAGGAGAGGACTGCTAAAAAGCACAAACGATCTCTTAAGAGTTGTGTCATCCTAAAAAACATTTTAAAAAAACTGTTTCAAAAACTCACTTAAACCGATCTCTTTGTGGAAGTCTTGAATCCCTGCTCTGTCACAGTTCAGTAGCTTTCATGGAGTGAGATAGCATATTTCCACCGCCCTGCCTTCAGTTAGCTTTGATAGTTCAAGGTTTATGTTTTGTCCAATGCTTTCCCTTTAAAATAAAAATAAAAACAAGACCTGCTTTAAAAAAACTCATGTATAGTGTTAACAATTTAAAGTTAGAACTGTCTTTCGTTATCTTTTTTTATTCTTGCTTATTTTTGTTTTATACCTCTCTGACTTCCTCTTTCTTACCCATTCCCTTTTGTAAACTTAAGAGGACTACTATGCCAACCAGAATTAATTGCCTACACAGTAAGTTATTTTTGTCTTATATTTTTTTAAGAAAATATAGCTTTGCAGTGGAACACTCATTGTAAAACTGAAGCAAAATGTAGTTTGGCGCCTGTTTTCTTCTTCTCCCATCCATTTTTTTCCTTCCTCCAAAGTACCTTCCTGTGCTCAGACCTCTTAGCAGACTAGTCTACTGTAACAAAGCATTCGAGTGGTAGATGGGCTACCCAGGTGGGTCATGCAGAATGGACAGCAAGGAAAGCTTGGAAGGGCACTGTACATTCCAGATCTCTCTCATGACCATTCCTGTACTATCTGGTTATCAATCAACCATCTTCTCATGCAAACCATGTGTGACCCCATAAATGGATATGCATATACAGAATGCTTATTTTAAAAGCTGCTGCTCAGTTTTCCAGATCTCTTTTCTAGCCTGATTCCTAGAGCTATAAGTATCTTGGCAGGTATTTACACAACCTTCTGGGTAAAAGCTGTTTTGGAATTGGGAAGGAGTGGGGAGAAGTGATCTTTATTCATATCCAGGTAGATGTGGGAGCAAATCTTCCTTCTTTAACAAAAATGAGACTCAGAAGTGATCCTAGCCCCATAAGCCTTTTCTGAGCACCCTAAGCTGCTGCTCAGGAGCTTATGAAGACCAACCAGGCTGTACAGCATTATTGACATGCTCTCTGCTTATCTCCTGGTTTTAGGGGTGGAGTTGGCTTATGGATCCTGTAAAACTTGAGAAGCAAGCATGCAAATAGCAGGAACATCAAGTTTGTGATTTGCCCTACCCTGCCTTCTTAATAGGGGTGCATGCCTCCACAGCAACTGGAGCCACTGACAGGCAGCACATGCCCAGTTGGCTAGAGACTGATGGGTGGTAGTGCGGATGTGGCAAGCTTCCAGGTAGCAATGACCTCAGTACCTCCAAACACGCAGCAAGCTTTCACGTCAGTGGGTTGCTGCCTGTGCTGACCCTGTGCTGTTCTCAGGCATGGGCTGCCTTCAATTCTTCAGCTGTGGCAATTTGTCCTGGGTCACTAGCATGGTTTTTGCAGCGTTCCTTGCTTCTGTTATGTTTCCTAGTATGGGAAATCAGTCTGAATGGATAGGACTAACCAGCTGCTTATGGATGAACTCTTCTGTCCTCCTCCTCCTGTTGGCACAACTTCAGCTGCAGCTGCCAAGACTGCTGGGCAGAGCAGCTGACTGCTAAAACAAAAGCTACACAGCAGTGAGGCCTCATCACCAGCCTTTGCACATTAACAACTGTCAGTATCATGGGGTAGAACACTGTTTCTTTTATGCTGTTGACAACAGCTTGAAGTGGTAAGCTAAGCTTTTGGCCTTGTCAGAAAGATCAACCAGAGGGTGATGGGAGAGCAGTCAAGATTCAAATCCATGAGTTCCACTTGCTTTCAGCTGACTTCTGCTCTGATCCCATCGTGCTCTGTGAGAAAAGTCACAGAATGAGTACATGTCAGGAGCAAGACAAAGCATACTAGAATATCTTTCCAGATGCTGAGTGCATAGTCCTTAAAATAAAAAGTAATAATCCCAAGCACATGTTTGTAACTGTTCCAGTCTGAACAAAGAAGCATCTGGCTGTGCGGAACACGCCTGCCATGAAATGCCTATTCTGCAGCTGTTGCTGTGCAAAACGACCTGCAGCCTGTGTGAAGTCCTTAGATGACAATTCCAGCTTTTGTACAGTGTCATGTGAAAGAATTATTGTGTTGCTTTTTGTATTTATTGCAATCAGGGAGAGAAAGCAGAATCAAGACTGTGTGGTGATAGGAATTAATAGCTGAGCTGAGAAAGAATCAGGAAGCTTGACAGTGGCATGGGCATGAGCTATGGAAGCTTTGTCAAGGAGATGACTGCCCTCACGTACCGGTCTAACTGCCAAAAGGCTCCTGTGTTGGCTTGCTGTCTGGGTCCTCCTCTGTTCAAATTGATTGTGCCACTTGGACAGTTATACTACCCAATTCTGCACAAAACTGGAGTTGCTATTTTAACATTAAGCTGCTATACTGACACGAGACTGAGTGGTGTTCCTGGTAGCTCAGAGGGGTTTTTCTGCCAGCTGCCACCATGCTGCCTTACATGTCAGGCACTTGTGTGCATAGGGAAAGGGGCGGTGGAATTCTTCAGAACGGTAGCTACCAAAAAAATCAAAGCTTGCAAAGGGAGAAGATGCTACTGGTGTCTTATGCTGTGAACATGAGTTCATGCTGAGATGCTAGCTGCAATTGCCATGGCTACATAATAGATAGGACATGGTATCAAGGGAAAGAGTACAACAAAATGAAGCGACCTCATTTACCACAGAAGGAATTTGGGAGAATTTCTGAGTCTATTGGAAGCAGATGTAATACTATTTTTAATCTGCTTGAGGTGAATTGTTAGTCCTAACAGGATTTTAAAAGAGCAAATGCTTCATAACCTCTACTTTCTAGGTGGTGCTCCCAAATTCTTATAGAATACATGTTGTCTACTTTTATGGGCCTACTGCATGAAGGTTGACTACCAAGTACTGTTCTCAGAAACCAACAGTATTCTGCACTTGAAATTAAAATGTGAACTTCATTTTGTGCATAATGGGCTAAAATGTTCTTTTCAGCTCCTTTAATCTCTCAAGCAGCAGAGAGAGTCTGTAGCATTTCTTTACTTCTTCTGTTTCATTCATTTCTTTTCATAAAATATTCTGTACTGTAATCTATTGAAAGGATTGAAAATGCCTGTCTGACATGTGAGAACCCAGCGTACAACCCACACAAAATGCTGTGCATGTGTATGTTTGAACACTACCATAGCTTTCAGAAGAGCATTCGAAACATGAAGTGTAAGGAAGGAGGCTTCTATAAGATGTGAGGATTGGCTCTTCAGAAATTGAAATCGGATGATTTGATACTTGCTTGCTCATAGACATGTTTGACATTAGTTTTCCTTCCTTCTTTCAATAACACCGTTTCTGCAAGAACTGAAGGAAAATTTATTTTTTCCTTCAGTGCTCCTCTAGCAACACAATTGAGCTCATCTTTCCTGAACTTTTCCGCTAACTTTAAGAGTGTATGTATATGCATAGATCTAGAACTACCATAGTCTGTCATGAATCTAAGTGATTCAGTTTGCATGATACTTGCATGAAACGAGGAGAAGCAGAGAAATACATACTTCTGTGGAGCCTAAATTTCTTAGTGGTGTTCAGTTGAGACAGGGCTGGATCAGCAGCATGGCAAGGAGGACTCAGTAGCACGTAGGACATGTATGTGCGCCTTTGGCAGAAAGCACAATAAATACTTGAGTTTACCACCATGTGAAATAACGTGAATTACTTGGTCCAAGATGGAACTCATGAACTATTATGACCTCTAGGTTAGAGACCATCAACATTTTTGCTTTAGTTTTACCACACTATTAGCTTTCTAACGTGGCTTTTGCACTTTATAGTTAAATGGGTGAATTTAAATCAGAAATACTAAGACTGAGGCTTTTTTCAGTACTGCTGCAGTTATAGTTAAAGCTGAGACCTAACAAAAAACGCATGCTGTTCTGCCTAAAGAGTCCTCTGCTGTTTGTTTCTTCAGGTGGGATTTTGAAAAAAAGCGCAAAACTCTTTTTTCGTCGGCGCCATCATCAGAAGGATCCAGGAATGAGTCAGTCGCACAACGATCTTGTCTACCTGCAGCAGCCACTATCAGAGGAAACGCGCAAGAAGGGAGGAACACTTTCACGTATTCTTAACAGGAAGCTCCTTTCCAAGAACAAAAGCAAGAACAAACTGAATGGTTCTTCGGCAGAACCATACATATAAGACTGAACGCTCTCTAATGGGATGCTTGCACATCAGCTGATCAGTTGTTTACAGAGCAGTACTAGAGAATACATATACAGCTGATGACTTGCATAAAATGATGTTCACTAATACAGTGGTCCAGGAATAAACAGAAAGCTTGTCTTTCGTTTATTTTTCCAGAATGATTTTCTTTATAATTAATGAGTTGCTCCTCCAAATACAACAACTGGGAATTGTATCATGACAGCATTTGGAGGACTGTGTGGTTTGTAGAAGATGAGGGAAGACGGGGAATGGTGCAGGTGGGGAGGACTTTTATGTGAGCACCTAGTTTACATTAGTGGAGAGCTAAGAACTGAAAATTCCTACCTGCTACATGACTGAACCACCATAAAAGAGATGACATACCACTGTGCTTCCTTACTGCAACACGGAGTAGTTGCAATGCAAGTCTCAACTTGGTTTTCTAGTCAGGCTGAAAGACAAAAGAGAGACTCAGACCCAGTTTGTATTGTAATTTGGAAACAGGTAAGTTTTTAGCGGCAGAACTAAAATGCTGATTAAGATAGCCTGCTGTAATAACTGTAGCCTGCTGTATTAACTGCTCAGTCCAAGTAGGTGGAGAGATGCCTTTGAGATTAGCCATAAATCAATAAATTATGCAAATACTTATCCTAGCATATTGTATAATATTCTGTGCATAAGTTATGCTTAAAAAACAGAACTTTTTCTAAGTCTACCCAAGTCTACTTGCAAGCAAAACATTTAAAAATTCCTACATGTAGCTTTTCTCCCCTATGTGAGAAGCTGCATTGCTAGTGCAACAACTTGTCTTAGGGGCTCTAATTCCTTCTCTCAAGTACTTGTTAGACAAGTATATCAATCATTGTATGAAATGCAAAGCTAGGAGCAATAAGTGTTGAACAGAGCATATTTAACCCTACATAAGCTTTTCATTAGACAGCTTGTTTTAGATTCCAAACACTTACTGAGATCTTAGAAAATGCAGTCGTGAAGAGAGCGTCTTTTCAAAAAAAAAAAAAAAAAAAGTAATAATAATAATCCCCTAACTTCAGTTTCCAGAAGGGTCAGTGCTGTCACATGGTGAGTGGTTGGTTGGGTTTTTTGACTTTTTTTCCTCATTAAATACAGCAGCTGGCTCCTTTAAATTAAAATGAAAAAATGGTGAACATAAAGGTGTAGGGTTTTTTTTTTTTAGATATTTAAAAAGAGGAGTAAAACATCAGTCGATATTTCACAGGCAGCATCTTTTGTGTATACCTGTACTTTTCCAACGTATACATTCCTACCGATAAGAAAGGACCAAGCCTGTTGTTTTTTGGCCAAGAAAAACACCCGTTCCATCAAAACTACTGACATAAATGGATGATAGATTTGTGCCTGCAACAGTGATTTTTTTTTTCCCCCTTAAAAGACATCCAATACTTCTTATGTGCATAAAAATGACAGATATTTGGGCTTATCCCTTAAAGCATCCTTCAAAAATAGAAATTCACTGAAGAACAGAAACACATTTCAAAATTTCTGGTGAGTCCTAGGTTCCCTGGCAAATATTTTTAGAAAGATTATAAAACTAGAGGTTTTTTTTTTTTAATTTTCCCAACAAACTCTTCAAAGAAATGAACTTGCCAAAATCTTTTAACTGAACCTACTGTTTAAAAATACAGTTTTTATGTAGCCTAGTAAAATCACTGTGGTAGTACAGCAGCCCAGACTATCAGATAGTGGTATGGTAAAGCATGCTGCTTATTGTGAAAACACTTGAAGGCATTTTAATATTCTATGTTTTACAAATTTGTGTTACACATGAGTATTCTAGACCTGTAATGTGCTTAGAAATCCCAGGTCAGTAATACTGGTTTGTCTTGCTTAAATGTGCTTGAAAACTTTTCTTTATTGTTAATTTAACAGAAAGTAGAAGTTAGGCTTCTTCATTTGCTCTGTAGCAGCACATGATCTGAGCATTAGAAGACTGATGTTATGTTCCCTCAGTATACACTTTTTACCATTGAGTTTACTAGGAGCCCTTTGCATGATGAGAGAGAAATGAAGATCCTATCATGTTTTAAATGCTCAGTCTTGTTTGCGGAAGGAGAAAAATAAAACTGCGCATTGAGCTCAAGAAATCAGAGTGTAATTAAGGTGAGACTAAGTTCTGCGTATAACACCCCCTTATACTAAAAGCTAGCAGCTGTAGAACTGGGAATGTGATGGGAGTCTGCATCACTACTTGAAGTCTGTTTAAATTACTGAACTGGGATTTTAATTGACAGAAGCTTTTTTTACTGTAGAATGTGGTGGAATTAATGCTGAGTAACTTGCAGAACACAGGAGTAGGGTTTGCTTGTATATTACCCCAAAGAAAAATGAACCTTGACAGGTTTTTGTTTTTTTTTTTTAATCTTTCTTAGGGTCTTGGTGATTGCCTGAATGCATGTCTTGATGGTGGGAACTGAGAGCATTCAATACTGCAAATTGTTCATAGGTTTGAACTTGTGTATATTGAGAAAGAATTGATTATTCAGATGAGGAAAACAAGGCATTTGGGGTAAAAAGGGAATCTTGTTTTTTAATTGCCTTCACTCCTCAGGAAAATAAACATCGTTTGGTTTGATAATGCGTTTGACCTCCATATCTGGCTGCTGTGTTCCTCACCTCTTCCTACACCTCTACAAGTAATTTCTGTAATGTGGTAAACACAAGCTAAAGTACTAAACCCAAATGGACAATTGAATTCCCAGTAGTGATAACCCCAAAGGCCCATAATATTGAACCCTGTTCCTTCTTCCCAGGAGGTTGCCTTTTAAGATCAGGAGATGTAAGTCTGTATTTTGTGTACAAGTAGTTATGTTGATGTGAGTTGGGTCCTGACAGCCTGCAGGGAGCTATGCTACAGTTCAGAGTAGGGAGGACTGGATTTGGAAACTGGCAGAATTAACGCAAGGACTTACCCCATTAGGTGCTGCGCATTTCCTCTGCAGTTGTCTGAAAGGTGCAAAAGGGAACCCTCAAATTATTAAGATTGCAATCTTAAAAATTTTAATGACTACACATTTGAAGAGCACAGTAGATGAAATCTCTGCATTATATTACCTAGAAAACTTTTTTGTTTTCTATCCTCTAATTTAATTACTTCAGAACAATACTTTGGAAACAATTTATGAAATCTTCCCTCCTTTTTGCCCCTCTTCTTACACTTCTGTGTTTCTAGATCTTACGCTTACCAAAGAAAGCATGGTATTTATTTTGTAAGCGCTATGCTGTGAAGATTTGCTTTTTCTTCCTAAAGAATTTTTCTGCCTATAATTGAATAATCTTAACCTCTGTTTATGGGGTTTGTTTTGCTTTACGGTATCTTAGCTTTTCATTTGCCTTGATGGAGAAAACCTGCATCCTCACCTAAACAAGATTTACCTTAGCTTTAATGGAAATTTTGCTCAGATGTATGGAAATTGAATTTCTCTTTGTAGATTAAAACAATAAAGCTACCTAATATCTCAAAAGTGAAGGCAAGCTAGGTGAATTTGTTGAAGTGACTGAGTCAGAGGGAAGGGATCCTTTATCCCTAAGTCACCACTACTGCATATCCAACTCACCCCAGGAAAAAACAGCATTCATTTTACTCCTAACTATATACGAAACTTGTGAGGTCTTGAGGCAGCAGGAAGGAGAAGGAACATGGTAACGGACAAAAGTACATATTCACTTAACAAGCAAAATACCATTAGCAAACTTGTTTGATGGTTGAATGTAATGGAAGTATCATATAAACTGTACAAGCATGGATACTGGGCGTTATTCTTGAGCTTTCTAGTAGATTTTTTTCCCCTGTTCTTTCGGAGAGAGTTTGGGGCTCTAGGTTATACAGACCTGCAGATACTCTCCGGCTCTAGAGAGGACTTCATTTCTGGTGCTGCTTTTTTAGAAGAATCTGTTGCCTGGTAACGATACCAATTTTGAGGACCGGTAACTTTTTACACTAGTTTCTGGTACTGTGTCTCCTTGCTAGTTCTAAGTGGTTTTCAAATGAATGTTTTCTGATACGTATTTCTTGTAATATTTTGGTTCTCTTGATGTGTGGAATATAATAGGAAAAAAGGGTGAAGCTGACTACATAAAATGCTATCAAATGTGCATGGGGAAACAAAGTAAGAGTCTTGCTCTTCCTCTAATATCTCTTTCAGCTCTGGTGATTCTAGCTGTTAAAAGGAGCAAGAGCTCTACACAAGGTGAGAGTCACAAGGCTTTCTCAGTTTACGGCAGTTTTTGAATTGCAGGGCTGAAGTTTGAGATAAGTGCTTATCCTGGTTTAGAATTAAGTATACCATAGCTCTAGGCTAAGACAATTCCCATCATGAGTGGGAACAGCTGACCTCCTACGTTGACCTCCACAGGACCTATGTGGATTTATTCATGTGTTTAAAAGGAGTATATGCTTCACTATGTTGCTGAGTCACGGCCTTGAAGACAAACAGTTCAAGATTAACTATATACCAAGGGTGACTATTTTAAGTCAAGGGTGAACAATATCATTTCACTTGGGATATCCAAGGTGCTGCTATGCAAAGTGCTAGTGTGGTGTGAAAGCAGCGGGGAAGAATGGGACTGGGGCCTTGCCAATATTATAACTTTGTATTTCCCAGCAATGTAGTATGCTATGATATTCCAGATGGGGCAGAACATTTATTCCTAGCATTCAACTGTGACAGTCCCTCCTTCTGTGTGTTTTGTGTGTGTGTGTACACACAAATAATTTGATGCAATTAAAAAGTCTACAATGTACAGATTTATTATATCACTAAAACGCCTGAGGATTTTTTAAAGAAATAACTATTGCTGTACATACAATAAATGCTAGTTGTCTCTGTGTAGTGTGCTGTCGTACCTAGTCAGCCAAGCATAACAGATGGTTTTCTACTCTCCTTCACTAATTTGACTTGTTGCTTAACACAGTCCCTTTATCTGTTTATCCAGGAGCAGACTCCTCCATTCATACAAAATAATGTCATTTTTTCCTCTAAATTGCATTGTGTTATCCTAAAAACAGCGGTACTTTGGGGTAAGGGGAAGCATTAGGGCATAGATCTCATATAAAAGATAGCAATACTAAAATGAGCACTGTCTGGGAATAAGGTTCCCTTGGGTTTGTTTTACTGAAAGTGTTAGGTTCTAAATTACTGCTTTCACACAGCCCTACTAAACTAAACAAACAAACAAACAAACAAAACAGGCATTCCCTTGAAGACAGCCACAGTGATATTTATTCTTCCTACATCCAAAGTGAGTGCAGCTGTACCATCTTTTGCAAGGATGTTACTTTACTGGGAGTTACTGCCATGTTTATATGCCTGTTTATTTCATTTCAGTGCTTAGCTGAAACTCCCTCAGAGTCTCACAACAGACCTTCTTACTTTTCCTTTTCTAACTTTAGGTGGAGTTTTTTGATTTTTTTTTTTTAACTTGTGAGATGCCATTAGTGTACACTAACAAAAAGGACAAGATGGATCACAGCTGGAGCAGGAATGAATGTACCACTAACTCTGGTGCCGTACTCTAGCCTCCAGTTCATCATTCTTAAACAATAAATGAAAGACATCATCATCTTTTTTTTTTTCATAGCTAATCTCTCTACCCCAGAGACCCTAGTGTAAGAAGTGAGTTGCAGTCTGATATTAACTTTGCAGAAAGCTTGAATATATAAATCATTTTAAAGCAGCAGGGTGCAGATTCACGTGCACTGTTAGTCCAGACTGCTACAGCTAGGAAGTGTACATCTAAATATTCTGAATTATTTAATATTTATTCTGACAGAGTGAAGGCATGCCAGGTACGATCACCACATTTGTGCACTGGATGCTGAAACAACCTAGGCAGGGGCCCAAAGACTTAGCAGTGTGAAAGTTATATGCACAGAAATGTGTGGGAAAAGGAAGTAAAAGCAGACTATACAAAACTAAAGGCCAGTGGGCTTAGATCTTTGTAAAAAAGCAAATTATCTGTATGTCTTTAGAGCCTTAAAGACTTCCCCTAACTCCTCCTGTGGTTGTTGAATACTTCTGGTGAGTTATTTTAAGAATGGGGCTTTTCCCCTCCTTATATTAACATTTTTGCTAAAAAGGCAACATTTTCAAAATTCCAGTGCTGTATAGTTTCACTTTACTCAAACACTCAACAAGAACAGTCTCTACATGCCCCTCTTCCTGCTGAAGCTGTGTGCTTGTGCAGAAGGAAATGCAAGATACAGAAGGCCAGACAGTGAGAAGGGGTCTGACCTTAGCCAAGTGATAGGGACATAGCCCTGTGCGAGGGCACACCCATAGGAAAGGACAGAGCTGGAGCCTTCTTTCCATTGCCTTTCAACTTTGGGGAGGTCTGGGCCTTTGGGGGACTCCATCATAGGGAACAATCCTTACCAGAGGAAGAAGTTTGGGCCTCTTGCTTTGATGCAAAAACACATAAGTAGCTCTTGACTCCGACTTGTCTCTGAATGTGTGATCTCACTGCATAGTAACATATTTCAGCTGGAGGAGCAGAGAGTACCTGAGTAGCCAGAACTGGATTTTTAAAGCCTCTCAAACTAAGAAGGGCATTGAGTCCAAGCCTTTCATTTCCTGGTCACGAGGTCTCAGCAGTAGCTGTGTGTATAAAAAGGCATCACCGATTCTGATTCCAAACAAAAACGCATATGGCTGCTGTGTTTGCTATTAACAGTAGGGCTGGGCCCAGAGAAGATCTTAGTAATGCAGGACAGGCAAGATTTAGGAACAATAATGCTTAATTTGTTAGTCTCAAAGAGGTTCGGGTACGGGCAAGACAGGCACTCGGGTAATCCACTCATTCTGCTGGTTCTGTGCTTAACTAAGGACAAATCATAGGGCCTACAGCCTACTAAATGCCTGATGCAGAGCCTTTGACTCAATCCCAGCAAAGGTGACAAACTGCTTTTGTGATTCCACTCGACGCTCTCCAAGAGGAGGAAAGGAAGGGAAAGGAGGAGGGGAAAAAAAAAAAAAACCACACGCACACAAGCCCACGTTGCACAACCTTGGCGCTAAGCAAAGGTCAATGGTGGCGACCGTCTTTCCACCGGCCCAAGCTGCCGCTCCAGCCCCTGCGCGCGGCGCCCGAGCGAGGAGAGCCGTGAAGGTGAGCGGGGCGGGGGCAGAGCGGAAGCCTCCGGGGCCCCATCTGCGGGGTCTCCGTGCCGCGGTCCGCGTGGGAAAGCCTGTCCCGACGGGCCCACGCGCGCCGTGCCGCGCCGCAGGGCCCCCCAACCCCCCGCTCCCCAACGGCCGCCGCCCCGCGCCGCTCCCGCAACCGCCGCGCCCCCGCCCGCGGCCGCTAGGGGCGAGGCCGCGCGGCCGCTCCCCCGCGCCCTGCCGCCTCCTCCTCCTCCTCCTCTCCGCTTCACGGCAGCCACTAGGGCCGGGCCGAGCCGGGCCCTGCGCTCGGGGCCGGGCCGCGCCGCTGAGGGAGCGCGGCCGCCCCCGTCCGCCGCTGCCCTGCCCTGCCCTGCCCGGCCCGCCGCGAGCGGACTACAGCTCCCATGGTGCTTTGCCGCCGGCCGGGCCGGCTTCCGGTGGCGCGTGGTTTCCGGAGCGGATCGGAACCCGGAGTCCGGATTCGATCCGGGTCTGAACATTCCCAAGGCAGGTAACGCCAATTCCCCTTCGCTCCCGCGCGCCGCGCCTTCGCCCCCCCCCCCAACGCCCCGGGCCCCGGCCCCACGCGGGACTCCCCCCGCGCGAGATCCCCTGCACGCCGCCCCTTCCCACGGCGCCGTCTTGTATCCCCGCTCCGCTCTCCGGGGCGCGGAGAGGGGAGGGGGGGGCGGCGCGGTGTGGGCGGGGGTGCAGCCCCGGCCGTCACGGCGACGGCGGCGGCGGCCTCGCTGCCGCTTCCTCCTCCTCCGCCGCCGCCGCCTCCTCCATGCCGCCTGTTCTTTGTTACAGCGGCCGCGCCGCTGCGCGCGGAGGGAGGGCTGGGGGGGGGGGGGAGGCGAGGCGGGTGCGAGGCAAAACCCGGCGGAGCCGCTCCTGGATCCCGGGTCCGGGCCCCGCCACCCGCCGGGCTCCTGGTGGCTGCGGGCGCGGGGCGCCGCCGGCCGTGGCCGCGGGGCCGCGCCGAGTCCCCTCCCCTGAGGGCGCACACACACACACACACACACACACACACACACACAGAGCCGGGAGGCTCCGGTGCTGCCGGGCACCGGCGGGAGGTCAGGCTCCCCGGGCCGGGGCCGGCGGTGGCGGTGGCGATCTCCGGGGCGGCTCGGGGGCCGCTTTGTGCGAGGCGGCCGCCTCGACGGCCGGGCGGCGCGGGGGCGCTCGCGGGGCGGCTGCGCGCGCGCCGCCCGGCAGGTGAAACCGTTGGGCCGCGGGCGGAGGCGGCAGCCGCCCCGCCAGCGCGGATGGGCGGCCCCCCCCCTCCCCTTTCCCTTCCCCCCCCACCAACCGCCATCCTCCTCCTACTGCCCCCAGCGCGGCCCGCCGTGGAGCCGCCGCCGCCGTGCTCCTCACTGGGCAGAAGTTCCTCGGCGAGGCGGTGGGGGTTAGTTAAAGGCGTGATGAAAATGAGAGAAGGAAGGTTTAAGAACTGCCTGTCGAAACTGGCCGTCGTCGGGGACGGCAGAAAACCGACAGCCGCTTTGTCGGAATAGCTCGTTAGGGTGCCCGTCGGCCCGGCTCCTGTTTTGGTTCTCTTTATAAGCGCGTGCCTTCGGGAGGAAGGTGTGGTGGGCTGATTACGTTATTAAAGGAAAAATCCCTAGTCTGCGGTGCTTCACCAGCGGAATTTTCCTGCAATGCGCTTGTTTTCGGCCCATGCTCATTAAACAAACTTTGCGTGTACTTTATTCACGCCAGGCACGGTGAGTGTGACCGCAGGAAATGTTTTAGAGGGCAGAGGGTATAAGCTCAGCATCCCCTGTGTTAAGCAGTGCTCCTGATGCCTGGATGTAAGCATGGAGCCCCCCCGCACTCCCCTATTCTCAGCAATAACTTAATAGTAGTACTGTAATAGTAGTGCTACAACTTACTATGAATAAATTGTAAGTCCTGCTTCTCGTTATTTTGAACAAATTAGACTACACCATGAAGCAAACAAAGCATGTTTTGTAGTGCATTCTGCCTGTGCGCGTGTGTTTGTGATACCCATCCAACCTGCGTTTTCAGGTTACTTGTTCACACTAGGAGAAGTTCTGTAAGGATTTTAGGGGGAGATTTAAGTAAGGAGGAAGGGAAACTTTTTATTTAATAACCAACAGGGCAAAATTAAATACAGATTTCAGGTAAGAATCAAAAAATAAATTTTATCCCTATTTTTTAAATCCATTTGTGAGCTCAAAGTCATGCCACTGAAGCCTGATATTCTTTTTCAGCATTTTACTAGGGGAAAATATGCTTTCACATGAAGTCTTACGTTTTTTGATAACTTACAACTTGAGTAGTTACGTGACGGTAATACTGCACATTATACTGTGCAAACAAACACCTGTGATGAGTTTTAAACTTTCTGGAGGCCCATGTTGCAGTTGGAGTTTGCTTGCTCAGTTATATATTCAGCTCTCAGGCACAAAATCACTCAGTTATACAAACAGAAAATTCTGGTTTTCTGCTTTTTTTTCTGCAGCCAGAATTAGGCTTTTTACCTGTGGTCTAGTTTGTTCTTTACAGCTTTTCACCTGATTATTCACTGCTTTATGATTGCTGTCTGTTTTATATAAAAGTGTCTGGAATTCCCAGAAGCTTTGGATTATTTCTGCGAGACAAGAACATAATTATGTGCAGTAGAATGAGTGGCTTAATGGAATATTTTTGCCGATATAAGGGCTTAAAAAGAAAAAAAAAACACAGACATGGACCAGAATAACATCAGTTTAGAGTAAAAAATTCTGGAGTCTGTCTTCAGTACCATCATGTGAGCTAATGTGACACTACATGACTCAGTTTACCAGCTGGAGCGTGTGGCGTGATGACATTTATTTCAAAAACTCTTGGGAAATATATTTTAAATTTGTGAGGAGTTTTGTCGTCTGTGGGTGAAAATTATTGTGTGTCTGCAAAGCAGAATTGTTAAACCCGCCTTTGGGGTTGTTCTCCCTTTCTTACACTTTACAGAAAGTGTAGGTAGGGAAAGGAAGGGGGAAAAAACATCATGAGGGATTGGTAACAGGGTGGAAGTACTAATGCATGGTAGTCTTCTTTTTGTACCTGCATGTTGGGCTGTTTCCCTTAGCGCATACACTATGTTGGCCCCAGAGCATCTGTGTACACAGCACTTTCGGATGCATTTGATACGTAATACTATCTGTTCCTATTTTTTTCAGAGGTCATTGTGCAGACATAGGGAAGATGTCTGACGAAGCAGAAATCATTTACTCTGTAGAAAATAAAAGTACTTGTTTACAAAAATGAAAATTAAGCTAATCCAAATAATAACTGAGATTTAGTGTCCTTATCAACTGAATGAAGTATGTTCAAGGGACCTTTACAATTTCTCTCCATCACCGTGAACAGTATTTATGTTGCAGTGATTCCTCATCCCCTTTACTGTTGTTGTCATCTTCTGGCTCCTACAACAAGAATGATGTAGATGCTTCTGTGATACTATATGTCATGATTATTAACTAAGATGCTCCTAGAGTCTATCTGCTGTTTGTGAAGAATGCTGTGCAGAGAATAATACTAGAAGGCAAAAACCTTTGAAGAGCGGGTTACGCAGCAGTGTTAGTGATCTTGCTGCACTTGCACTGTCCGTCTCCCCTCCTCCCCCCGCCCTTAAATTGTATCTGAACCATTGACCAAGGATAGTATTTGTTAATTCAATCATAGTTAGGGTGACAATCTTGTCAGGACAAAAACTATCTAAAAATAACTGGCCGTATGGGATTTCCTTGGAATAGTGCAGAGCATCCACAAAACATCTTCGTTAACAAGCAAAACAAATCATTTTTGACAACAACCTGTGATGCACTTTCCATGGCTTGTCTTGTACTGGCGTACTCTGAAGTTCCCTAACTACTTGTTTCACTGTTTAGAGTGCTTTCAGGGAAAGAGCTTTAGGGAGATTCCCTGAATTTTTGCTTGTGCCCAGCAATGGGCATTTGTGGTACTTCATATAAATATCAGGTCTCCAAAAGTCATAGCCAAGGAAGGCTCAGCTTTGTGCCACAGAGGGGCAACGCAAGCCCTTTACACTTGAAACAGGTGTTATGAGAGGTTGCACTGATGTGGAATAGAATTTGGGAGGGCCATACTTGAGATAGGGTCGCCGAGGTGTGCCAGGGTGCCCTGACTCTGTGCCCAAAACCCTCCTTCAGCTGTTGCCCACATAACTGAGCAGCAGTATCTCTGCTGCTGTAACCAGGAGCCACAGCAACCAAGAGTCACTTCGTGTTCCTCTCGCTGTGCTGGCCTTACAGCCAGCCTAACTTCGGCCTGACGGTGTATTGCGTCTTGCTAATTGAGACCAGGTTACACTGGCAAAGGAACCTGTTTACTGCTCCTGCTGGAGGCTTGAGCCAGAGGGGAACATCAGTGCAGCTGAGAGCCCTGCATCAGACACTGCTTCCTGGCGTGCCCACGAGTAGGTGCCGTAGTGGCTTTAGGCACGGATTTGGCAGAAGTATGGAGTCAGGCGTGGGGTACGTAATAGCTGCTGCTGTTGCCAGAAGCAGTAGGAGGGATACAGGCCCGTGAGCTTCACTTGTGCTGACAAGCCAGTAGAGCTTATACCTGTGCAGAAGTAACTGCTGCTCCAGGCACCAGCCTGAGGCATATTTCCATGGCCCAGCCGGGCAGAGAATATGAAACATTCGTGTTCAAGAGTAAGCTCAAAAAGGAGGCAACATTACTTGTGGCATCAAAAGGGAACCCTTGCTCCTACACTGAATCTGAGTAACAGCTGTGCTTGTGCATATCTTTGGATTTACTTTTTGTTAGTGGTGTAGGAAAGGCTTTATCTTTTTTCAAACAGGGCTCAGCCAGCTATGGATGCTTGCTTGGTGTGTCTTTGGCCATGTTTGCTCCCCTCCTGCCCTCCTCCCTCTCACAGATTCAGTCTCTTATTCTGTCCTGTTTTCTTCTTGGCCAGTGTGTTTTGCTGCTTCTACACCTTCATTCTCTCTGTAGGTTAGGTCAGGTTCTTTGTGTTGCTTTGCCTCTCACTGGGGCGTTAGGAGAAATCTCTGCTAGGGGAGAGCTCACTACCCAGGGCTGAGTATTTCATACTTGAAAATATAGGTATGGAGGTACACCGTGTGGAATGGAAATCTAATTCTGCATTCCTGAGCTGTCGTGAATATGAGCTCCTGGCTATTGAATTTGTTTTGTGTAGCATAAAGATGAAAAAATGCACTGAAACTGGTGGAAATCACTCTTTGGACTTGAGCGAGTTATGTCCCTGACATATCAGCTTCACGCTGGAGTGATTTATACAAACTACTTAGGCGTAAAATTAGGCTTCTGCTATATGCAGAACTTCCTTTAACAAACCCAAAATATGAATCTTCCTTAAAATCTTACGCAGCAGAAGGTCAAAGGATCTTTCAAGGTGTTTGTTATCTCCGAGGTATGTTCTAATTAATGCATAGAATGTAAAAATAGTCTAAAATTATTTCATTTATTGCTGATTTTTCTCATGATTTTATGTGGTAGGAACATTACAATAGCATAAAGTTCAGTGAACTGATGAGTCTTGTCTCTGAAGCGCTTATTTTTGGCCTCACCCTGCTCCTTCTGAGGCTGCACAAAAGCTTATAGCAAGGGGGAACAGGGATATACAGGAATGGCTGGAGGCTGGCGGGTGGAGGGATGAAGAGTGCTATAACACAGCGCTGCTGCAGAGAGAAGTGTCTGTGAAGCTACAGATGTTTAGGCTTCTTGCTAGTGATTTCAGCAACCCATGTAATGACACAGCAGTCACTGAAGGATTGTTAGCAACTCTGTTTTGTGTTTAACTTTCCTTTTATACCCCTGCAGGAGCCAGTAGTGTGCTTGGGTATGCTCTAGGTCAGTCAACATCATCTTTCCATAAATGGATATTTCAACAGTATGGTGAAAATAAAACTCATTCAGGACTTTAACTTCCTCTTTTATATTTTGGCAGGTTTAAAACATGGCAGAAGATGGCAATGATGAGACTATGTTTATTTGTAAGTATTACAAGGCAGATGGTTTACCTCTGCATGAAGTGACTTGTCTACACAGAACATCTGACATGAGAGACTAAAAAAGACTTAGTTTTTATTTGGAAATGTATTTATGTAAAGGAAGGTCAAATGGGTTATGGAGGAGTAGAAAGAAGGTTGCTAATTTTAAGCATACATATTCTCCTGTTTTAGTTGGCAAGTGCATAGAGAGACTTCTGAATATGAATTAGTAGAACATCTTTTTCCTAGCTGAAATAAGCGAGGTTGAAGGCCTCAAGGTTGCCAGGGACTAGTCTAAGCCCTTGTTTATACTGCCAGTTTTGGCAACCAGGGATTGCTGTGGGGAGCTCTTGACATCTAGTGTAAGTTAAAGATCTGTGCCTCCGCAGCAGGGGACTGCGGCAAGCTGGTTATCCTTTCAGGACCAGCCCAGTAGGAGATGCACTGAGGGACCTGCCAAGTCTCACCCAGCATTCACTGTGCTTTCTTGTACCTCTGCAGCTAGGCCTGTGATTCATTTGCTTGCAGCTCAGCTTTGTGGTCTGTCTTATGCAGGGTAACCCTGCATGCCAGTCTGAGATCCGTGGTCTGGGATCCATGGACCGACAGGCTTATGGAGCATGAAGAGAGGCCACAGAGGTGTTATGTCCAGGGAGGCTGGTGGGCAGCGTCCCATACTTAATGTAGCCTGGCTAGTAGGCTTGTTCCCCAGTGGCATGCTTGCCTTGTAGCCCCTGCTTGTCACGTACCTGGACACGCAGGAGCTTATATTACAAGGACAAAAAGTTTAGAGATCTAGAGTCCACTAACCTGTTTGAGCATAAGGGCCCCAGATGTTGTGGATCCAGTCTGGGAAGAGCAGAGGGGAGCATTTGTCCTTGGTGGTTTGAATTCGCAGACTCTGAGCCTTGGTGGCGCCTCAGCTGTACATCAACTTCATCACAACTGTATGAGGAAGAAAGCTGCACCTTTCGTTCTACCACATATTTACTAGAGTTTCTTCAAAAGTTATGTTGATTCAATAGGCTTTTTTTTGTTGTTTTTTAAGTTGTAGATACCAGTGGTGAAGTTACTTTATTTTCCCCTTCATAAAAAGACCCTGGTGGATATCAAAGCGGGTGCAGGTATCTTTTCCTAACTGCTTTGTGTCATGCAGCCCTTTTTTCCACCCCCCCTTTCCAGTGGAGGCTGCTATCAGAGAATTTCCGGAGCTTTTTGGGGCTCTTTGTAAGTTTGTCCCATGGAATATGGGGACTGCTTACATTCTGAAAAAGTGAGTTTTTATAAATGGTACTGTGAACTACCATCATTACCATTACTGAGTATGTATTTCATAGACATCAGAGAATTTTGGAATATTTCATATAAAAGTCTGTGAATATACTCCCCCCAGGGCAATTTACTGTTTAACCGTAGGCTTAGTTTCGTATTTCTCCTGCAGTCTTAGTCTCTTCTAAGTGTCACATACAGTGAGTATACCAGCCTTGGGGAATGTCTGCTGTTAGATATCCCTCAGTTGTTGAGAGACGTGCCACACAGTGTCAGTCTCATATTTTCCTGATTTGATCATTTATCCACGGAAGGAGTTTGAGAAATGTGTAGTTTAGTTCTTGCACATAGTTTTGGACAGTGCCGCGTGCTTGCTCCGTGTCGAACCTGTGCAGTGGCTGTTGTGCGCGAGTGGGGGCTGCCTAGGTGGAATTGAAAGATAAGGGGAATTGTGAAGTCCTTTGTTTCCTTTGGCAGCAAAGCCAGTTTAAGAAGTTGTCGTTCTGGCTATTCCATGCTGTTCCTGCTGGTTATGGCAACTGTTTGTGAAAGACATTCCAGTTCATTTCAGCAGTCTGGTTTACACGTTCCTCTGAGGCTCTTCCAGCCTCTTTCTTTTTGGAAATTTGTATGTGGCCCAGATTTTTTCAGTAATAATATTTGCAGCGTGACCTACAGGTAGTTGAGTTTGGCACACCTAAAGTGGGGATGGTATGGTAAACTGCAGCACAGAAGAAGGTGAGGCAACTTGGCTGTCACCTTAGATTTGACACCGGTGCTACATAGATGGCACCTGCCCACTTGTCATTTCCTTTGATGCAGCTGTCTGTGGTACTTTAAAGCAAACTGGACTGGGGAATTGGTTCAGCTGAAAAATAACATTTTGGGGAAAATGATTATTTTGTTATTGAGTTCACCAGGAGGCACCATAAGTGTCTGGAGAGGAGGAAGTGGACAGGACTGGGGATTGCTTAAGCTGGTACTGCCATTTGTGAAATGTATGTGGATTTGCACTGCTATGATAGTTTTGTTGCCAGAAAAAAAACAAATGGAGTTCTGTACTGTAGTTGGGGATTCCTTTTCTACATCTTAGAAGAAATCATTTTTGTTAGTTCCCCGAGCTAAGTAACTGGGAAGGAGAGGTTTGCAGTTAGGAATACAGAATATCCTTTCCAGAGCAGGGTATACTCTTGAATGAAATTGTCTTTTTTGTTGTTGTTGTCCTCCCAGAAAATGTCTAGCCACCCCACAGTTTGCATACCTGACTTGTCCTTATGAATGAGGAGCTCAGGTGTAAATCGACACTCTAAAAATACAACCTCTATGTGATGATCTCTTAAGCTGGGTAAGCAGCTGACCAGGCAGTGCAGTTTGACAGCTGTTTTTCACAGCAGAGCAGTGTGCGTTTGAATTCCTGCTAAACTGACTTATTTTAAAAGGTTTCAAATTATCTGAGTCTGGAAATTGTTTCTTAGGAGCCATTCAGTTCTGGGTAATTTACAGTCACTTAAACTAAAAGTTAATTTAGGAGAGCTGAAAATAAATTAGGGAGTAGCCAAAGTGTATTGCTTAGTCAGCTGACTTGTTTGGAAAGGCACCAAAAGTTATCTCCAAGCACTGCTAACTGGATGCCAGTCTCCCCCCGGGCCGTGTGTGAGAAGTGCGAGCAAGTCAGGTTTGATTCCAGGCAGAGCTTAGCACCTGCTGTGCGTTCTTGCCCTGCTGAAGTCCATGGGGGTTTGGCTGCTGATACCAGGGGCCGGAATTTATATCTCTGTCGCTAAATAGACCACACTATCCAAGTTGTTTCTTAAGAGACTTGGACCTAGTGAAGGTAGTAATGTGGTTTTCTTTACCTGCTAGATGTTATGGCACTTTATCTAAAGAATAATCTCATCTTTAAGCAGAATATTTACTGTGGATGTAAGGCAAATATTTTCTTAGAGAAAAAATGTAAACAAGTGTCTTCTGATAGTACCCGTATTATCCATTACCTCATATACATAGGTGCCAGCTATTAACTTGTCGTTCAGTCATGCATGTTCTTTTAAGCAATATAAATGAGCAGCTGTCTTTTTATCTAGTGTGCTTGGTGGTACGTTTTGTATTTAGCTCTTGAAAGAAAGAGGCAGCTGCTCTACAATTGTATTTTCCATGAACCTTCCTGCATGCTCTCTGCTTGGTTACAGGGTGTGAAGACTGTGGGCAGTACCATGATTCAGAGTGTCCTGAACTGGGCCCAGTGGTGACAGTAAAAGATTCCTTTGTATTGAGCAGGGCCAGGTAAGTAGCGCTCATGTTAGTCCTTTAAAGTGTATTTACTGTTTGATGACCCAATCTACAAAAAGGACGCAGCCTTGTTTAAATAGAAAAGCTAAAGCGCACGCCTAAAGTGCTCTGCTGAATTGAAGCCAAAAAATGTCTTGCTGCTCGTTCAGGACTTGGCTTCTTTGCTCAGGTTTCTGGCAAAGGGTCAGATAGTGACAGATGGGGTGATGACTTCTGTTTTGGCTGAGTACCTGCAACTTGTTCTCCTTCTCAGATGTTCTGTACCAGTTTCAGGCAAGTATATGAGGATTTCCCAGTGATACGAATGGTTGTATCCTCCTGCTTGGTATAACCTCTGTAATTCCTCCCCTGAGAAGCCAAACAAGTTGTTCTTCTCATTTTTGTGAGTCTTTAAGAATGATTATAGATAATACTTTGGTCACACCAGAAACATTCATGCTTACCAAAGGAAACAGACTCCGTCTAGTTGAGAGAAAATAACGAGTAGTGATTTTACAGGGAAATGCAATCAGTCATTATCAGCAAAATTTATATTAAAGTGCAAAATGTTGGGCTTTTGCTAAGGAGAAGAGACAACTATCATGAAGAGGCAGTGCCACGCCAAAAAGGGAAGAGAGTTCGAATAGCTTCATGCTGCTGTATTATAAAATGTGTTTAGGCTTCCATATTTATTCGTGGAAAGTCATGGATAGAAAGCATGGACAGCAAGTGCACATGTTCTGGCTATGTAGGTCATTCTGTGTATTCCTAGGATTATTGTATAACAAATGTTAAATGTGCTGGGCCTGCTGCGCATGTGCCATGACATCTCTCTTCATGGGCAGGATGCTCTCTGTGTCCCAAAGTGTACGTTTGCTATACATGTGCATAAGCAATAGCCATTTTTCTAGGCTTTCTGGAAGTCCAGCAGGTTGGCTGAAGCTCCTGCTAGAACAGCTTCTGCTATCTGAAAATCCTCAATAAATGAACTCCAGCAGCTAATGTTCAAGGGGACTACTCTCCTAATAGCCCTGACAGTAGATTTGCTTAATTCGTAAGAGTAATTTTGAAATGGAGATGGATTTCTAAGAAACAGTAACTAGGCAGTGCAGTAGATCTCCGATCTGTACTGAGTAGATGCAATGACAAGTTAAACTATTATTTCTTAGCTTTTATCTTTTTTTCTTTTGTTGCAATGTGTTTCAGTATGCCTGTTTATTCATACGGTGGAATACTAGAGGAACATCCAGATGTTCTGTTGGAGAACATTTGTTAATCTGGTGCGTTAGCTCTGGTTTTCAGCCTTTTTTGACATGCAGATGCATAAATGTTTCCTAGTAGAAGTGTTGGCTCCTGAACAGTGGATTTCAAACCAGAGTTTAAAAATGATTCTGTTATAGAAAAATATATTTATTTTCCCAAAAGGTTTACAGTTGAAAACAGATAACAAAGGGGAAGAAGGAATGTCATTACAGTCTTTATTTTACATCTGGGCAACAGTAGCTGAGAGAGTGTGTTGCCTGAGGTGGAAGGGAAGTTTAAGCACCAATGGGATCTGAATCGCTTAAATACTAGTCTAGTCGCTTAACCACCTGGTCATTATTTTCCTCTGTCCTACTGAAAAGATAAAATGGATACTCCCTGGTTAGAAAAAGAGGTGTTAAGAAACTTGCCTCCTGAATTGCACCGTTGCTAACTTTGTATATTCTGTTACTAAAATGGAAAGCATTTTTTTTCGATTCATTTGCTTATCACTAAGGTTGTAATCTTTTTATATTTTTCTCCGTCTAGACATGAAAGTAGATCAGCCACTTTCAACTTTTGTGGAGCAGTCAGTAGCCTGTCTGATTAGTTTTAGGTTTTTATCCATTAGCACAGAGCTGAAAAGCCAAGGTTGCAGTTGGTATCTGTAGAACCAATATGCTGGTTCCAATCACATGCTTTTTCTGGAAGGTGTTCTCTCTGTATTTGATGTAGAAAAAATACTTACATACAGTTCTTCGCAGAAGCTGGTCTGGTCAGAGAGAGAGGCACTGAAGACAGAAGCGCTTGTGATCTGTGTCTGGATGTAATAAGGGAACTAGAAAACAGAAGAGAAACTTACAGGACTTTCATCTTAAGAGCTGTGATCGCCTTAAGAATGTCAGGTGTTTGACTTTGGAGAAGAATGTAGATTATTTTAAAAATAAGCTTTGCCAAAGCAAAAACCTTTAGAGATCATAAGATAATTCAGATAGAAGGAGACCTCAGGAGGTTCCAGTCAGAACTAACATCCATTCTGAACCTCTCTTGTTTCAGTTCATGCCCCTTGTCTCTCATCCCCCCCACCAGGCATCCCTGGGAGCAGTCTGGCTCCTTTGTCTCAGTGACCTCCTTGAGGACGCTTGAGGTTGGGCTGTTAGGTCCCCCTGCAGCCATGCCTTTCCCTGGCCAAGCAAGCCGCACTCTCCCAGCCTCTCCTCTTGGGTGAATGCTCCAGCCCCTGACTATCCTAGTGGCCCTCCCTTGAACTTGTCTCAGTTTGTTGATGTCTTTTCCACATTGGGAGCCCAAAACTGGGTACAGTACGTAGATGAGGTCTAACAGGTCCCAAGTAGACGGAGACAGTCACTTCACTCACTCTCGTGGCTGTGCCTCTGTTCATACAGCCCAAGATGCAGCTGCTCGTTGCTGCCAGGACACGCGGCAGGCTCACAGCAGCTTGCTGTCCACCACGACCCCCAGGGCCTTTCCTGCAGAGCTGCTCCCCAGCCAGGCCATGCCCAGCCTGCACCATGGCCAGGGCTCCCTCCTTCCCGGGACAGGGTTTTGCATTTGTCCTAGGTGAATTTCATAAGGTTCCTGCTGGCCCATCCTTCCAGCCTATCCAAGAGCCTGTGGATGACAGCCTTACCCTCAGACATGCCAACTGTTCCTCTCAGTTTGGTATGATCTGCACACTGGTGAGAGTGTGCTCCACTGCCTCTCCTGAGTCACTGATAAAGATATTAAACAGGACAGGTCCTAGCACAGACCCCTGCAGTACCCTAGTTTGTTACTGGCCTCCAGGTAGAGTATGAATCATTGGTCATGACCCTCTGAGCCCAGCTATCCAACAAGTTATTTACCCAAGTAGTTGTGCACCCATCCAGACCATAACACCCCAACTTGAGTACAAGAGACAGGGTTGAAAGCCTTGCTAAAGTCGAGATAAATGACATCCATTGCTTCCACAAATCTAGTCGTTTTATCCTGGAAGGCAACTGGTTTGTCAGGCCTGATTTACCCTTGGTCAATCCATGCTGACTGTTTCCAATGACCTTGGTCTCCTCCTTGTGCTTATGAATGGCTCCAGAAGGGATTTACTCCATGATTTTCCCGGGGAGTAAAGTGAGGCTGGCTGGCTTGTAATTCCTTGAATCATCGTTTTGGCCTTTTTTTGAAGATAGCTGCAATATTTGCCTTTTTCGAGTCATCGTGGACCTCCCCTGATCTGCCTAATCTTTCAAAGATGATAGACAGTGGCCTCACTGTTGTATCAGTCAGCTCCCTTGGGTGCAGCTTGTCAGCTCCCCTGGACTTGTATGGGTTGAGCTTTCAAGTAATTCCTGGCTCAACCCTGCACTGCTAGTAGCTCTCTGTTTGTTTATAAAACCTGGTAGAAATCAGAGTTTTCTGTCACTGGAGATTGAAGAAATAGGTGCTGACTCCTTTCCTCATGGTTCTTGCAGTTTTGTCATGCGTGACTGATCTGCATAGCATCTGTTTTTTCACAGTTTTCTCTTCAATTCCTAGATCATCTCTGCCGTCCAATTTGGAGATAAGACAATTGGCAGATGGGTCTGAAGGAGTATTTGCCCTGACTCAGCTAGTGAAACGTACCCAGTTTGGCCCATTTGAATCCAAGAGAGTTGCCAAACTGGAGAAAGAATCAGTTTTTCCGCTGAAGGTAAGACACAGCACATGAAAAGCAGTAACGTGGAGTCTGTTTTACCTGTGATGATTTTATGCTATCTACAACTATGAAAAGTGAGGGGGAGAGAAATATTTGGGACATCTTTTAAGTGTAGCTGCTGACAGACCACCTGCGCAAGCCTTCCTTGGACAAGATTTAGAAGAAATGAACTAGGGGCATGTTCTGCATCTTTGAAGTGAACACTCTTGTAGGAGACAGGGCTAGGATGCAGTCACCAAAACTGCTTGTCTTTCACCCTCTGCACATGATGATACACAAAGGGTCATGACTATAGCAGTTCATTGCAGTGTTTTAATGAGGTTCTTCAGCTTGGTCCTGTTTTCTTAATGAGCTGCATGTGCATTACGTTTATGGAACACAGATAATAATTTTTTTCTGTCTTGCATTTGTGTTACTCTTCTCCTGACAGCCTGTATGGAACAAACACAATAGTAAAAATTTAGTTCAGTCTTCCCTTTTCGGTAATACCTGACCCAATAATAAATGTTTAAATAATGCAATGCAAGGGCTGATGGGTATTTCACAGTGTGCTGTTTGGATTTCCCCCCATTCCCCTTAATCCAGTCATTCAAATTCTGATGAGAAACTGGTGGCTATAGCAAGACTTCCTAGGACAGAAGTTCAGTCTGTTCCCGTTCTGCCACTAGCAGTCTGTCTCGGCCTCTTTCGTCTGAGGATGTGACTGATACTTTCCTGATGCAAGTGTTGAGGCTTGCTTTGCTTTTGATGCACATGCGATGAAAGACATGCAAAAGCAGAAAATAAAAATTATTTTTAGCTATGCGCTATTTGTTCTGGTTTTATTACTGCATATTTTGCTTTTTTGCCTATCTGACAGGTGTTCCAGAAGGATGGGCCCCTTGTATATTTTGATACCTCAAACGAAGATGATTGCAACTGGATGATGATGGTGCGACCAGCCACCGAATATGAACACCAAAACTTAACTGCCTTCCAGCATGACAATGATATTTACTTCACCACCTCCCGGGACATTCCGCCAGGAACTGAGCTGCGAGTGTGGTATGCAGCTTTTTACGCCAAAAAAATGGAAAAGCCAGTGCTGAAGCAGGTCACTAGTGTTGCCAATGGTATGTGTGGGGGCCTTTTTTCCTTCCTAAGGGCCCAGGGTCTGATATTCCCCTGCTGTGGCAGTTGACAATGCTTTTTTATAGGCTCTGACCCTGAATTTGTTAGCCTTTAGAGTCAGGATAACCAACATACATGGCTGTCCTACCAGAAGCAAGCATAGATTCTTCACCATGATGTATCTGAGTTTTTAGAAAGAGATGGATAAACCTAGCTGGTGATTCAGCCTCTTCAGACTGAACAAACTGGATATATAGTTCTTAACTAAGGAACTGGTAATTGCATCGAAACACATCTGGGTAGAAGAGCTTTCATCTTCTTTGCAAAGGAACTCAAATGTCAGAGTAAGTCTAAACGTATGTGCAGCTCTGCTAAAGAAGCCATTCTCTTTCAGTTGTAGTGGAGCCTTACACAGGACCCACTAGAACAAGACAAACTCAAAACGAAGCTATCATTCCACAGGCTAGCTTGTGCTTTGGCAAGGAGAGATAGCAGATTTATTAGAATCTGCATTAGAATTACCAGAGGTCTTTTATTCCTCTGCCCCTCAATTTTCTTCTGCTATTACATTTGTACAGCTCAAAGGCAAACTCCTTAAGGGCAAGGGCATTTTTTTTCTGCTGTTGAGTTGGGAGTATTCCCATATGGTGTTATTGCTATGTTGAATATAATTTGGGGGTGACAAATGGCTTGGGGGGAGGCCATTGCCATCAGCATGCTTTGTTTCTGTTCTTATTGGTAAGCACGGTCTTAAGTGCTACAGCTGAATCAATGCTGTTAACATGTTTATGAATTCCAAGATTTTTCTGTTTGGTATTATTTAAGAGGTTTTCTCTTCTTCCTCTTTTGTTTAACCCATTCGTGTGTTTTCGTGTATATATAAATATTTACAGAAATTGTTCGGATGCGTCCTTCATGCTCTGTTCAGCATTTTCTGTATTTTCTGCACAATGTGAACAGCACATTTTATGAGAATCAGGCATAAGAATATCCTGGTTAGAATTTTATGTAAAATTCTTTTTTGTAGGCCTGCTGTAGGGCAAAGCTTTCTAGCTCTGATTATTGCCCCTTAGCACAGCACAAGAGAACCAAAGTGTCTGGAAAGTAATGAAAAGGAACTGTTTTTTCTCTCCACAGATACGTGCTTGGTAGTGATGGAATATGATAAAGAAGGGAATAAAATCTCTTCAAAGCCTTCATCTGCCATCTTCCCTCATAAAAAAGCGAAGAAATCCAGCATACCAGTAGCTGATACAGCAGGTCTGCAAAATTGTGGTATTTTTAAGGGAGCTAGAGGACAGATTCAGATCTAAAGAGCTGCTAGATTTACCACATGTATGCATATATTATGGTTATATAGCATTCGGTAAATGTGAATTTAGTGACGATTTGAAAGTCTGGATTTTCTTTTTTTTTGTTTTCATGGGTCCGTGCTTAAAATACTTCTGCAGATTAAAAAGTGAGAGAGAGTCCTAAAACTTTTTAGTCACTATTTTTCATTAATTCCGTAACTGATTCTGACTTTGGAGGTGGTTGGGGCCACTGTCGCAGCTGGAGGTGAGCAGGTGTTCCAAAGAAAATCGGTCAACTTTTTGTGCAAGATGCAATAGTTCGAATGATCGGGTGCTAGAAGAAAACAAAAGAATGTGAGGATAGGAGCAGTGCTGTTTGAAAATGACAGCAGTGGCTATCCCCAAATTACAATGTGGTAAGAAGTCTGGTAGAGTTCAGACTGTGCTTGATCACGGGAACTCAAATTTAGATAAACTTGTAAGCAAAGCAAATACTATTGGCAAAGAGTCAGGAGGTCCCTAGCTGTGTCACAGAAGCTCACTCCCCAAGGTTGATCATGAAACAAGAAAACCTCCTATAATCTCTGATAAGTGGAACAATGAAGTTAAGAACTCATTTAACACAAATTGCCACATCTGAAAGTAAAATTGGAAAACACAGTGCAGGAATCTGGATCAACAGAAAGCAGTCTATGTCTGTTCTTTGAAAAAGTTGTTTTGCTAAATTTTGCTTATTAGTATTAAAAATAGCCAGGAGAGGAGGGGAAGAGTGGTTGGAGATGTGTACAGAACACTTCGTCAGAAGAGGCCCCTTTGTTTAACTCTGTGTACTGTTACAGCTAAAACGTGGAAACTGGCTGGGGAGCTGTCTTTCATTTTGGCATAACTAATTTTTCCAGAAAAAAAATATGAAGAACTTGAACAGCCCCTCCTACCTCCTTCATCCTGCCATTGGAAAGCCCAGGTTCAGTAGAAACAAAATGCTGCATACTGTACTTTGGGAACCATAAAGTATTCCCACTGTTGCAATGTTTTGGTGTTTCCAAAACAAAATATGCCTTTTTTTAATTCTGCCTGCTTGCCTACAAAGCTGTTGTGGACTCACAGAGCCATGTTTCCAAGTGTGTTGCCCAGCAGCCTACCTGGAGGCCTAAAGACATTACTATCTTCCTGGCAAACCAGTGCACAACTAGGGTCTTTGGGTTTCCTGCTTGAGCTATATAAGGAGCAAGGGAAGTGCAGAACCAGTGACACTTTCCCAAGACAGACTTGAGTTTTGCAAATAGTGTTTTTTCCATTTTATTAGCATGCAGCTTCATAGGACAGGGCTAATAGCTTACATGATGCTTACTAACATGATTTTTTTTTTTTTTTTAGTTATGCAAAATACTGGGGTTTAGTTTGGCTAGTTTTGGCTTCATGGACAAACCTTTCAAGACAGGAGATTTCTTTCCACAGCCTTTGAAGGAGGAATTTCTGTTGTTGAATTACCTAGACGTTTTTTATTTATTTATTACAGCATGAATAAGATCAGACCTCTGTAGTGCACCGCACTGAACACACTTGTAGCAAGGAATAATCTCTGCCCCAGAAAATCTCCTATTTCAGTTTAAGAGCCAAGAGTGAGAGGGACGAAGTTATGTTTATCATTGCTCTACAGATGGTGATCTGAGGCAGAGCAAGATTAACTGACTTGCGCACTGTCATACAGGAGATCTGTGGCAGAAACTAAGTACAGTTTGAATCTCCTGTGCTGCTATTCACTTAACCTAATTGCAGCGTCGCCCTCCTTCTCTGGGGGATTCCTGTAGACTGCGGAATAGTTAGTTTTGAGTGTACCAAAAGATCTGTGAACCAGTCCACATTTGTCAGATCCTCTTGATAATTCAGGCAGATTATCCCAGGACTCAGAGGACAATAGACTGTGAAGAGAGTAACCATTTTCCTGATTTTTTTTTTTTAATTCCATATCCATTTCCCCCCTTACATAAAGAAGAGCATGTTCTACTTGTTTATTTAGAATAGCATTTAATTTTTTCTTTATTTTCTTTGTGTATGCGAGTGGATATGTTAATTACAACATTAATATGGTAGTTTGTAGAATATCCAGTTAATGCTCAAAACCAGGTTTTCATTGTCATCACCGTGACTTCTGTTAATCTAAACATTCTTGTTTCTGTGATGCTCTTCAGAGGGAGCAAGGAGACTTTCTTCTGTCTTCAGTTGGCCTAGAAGAGTACTGGTAACTCCAGTTTTAAAGGTGCTCAAGATTAGTCCCAGCAGAGGTGCTTTATAGTGTGTGTTTGATCATCACACTTCTTTAGAAAGTGATACAGAAGTTTACAAAAGTTTACAAGAGCTCCAGTATTCTCTCCTGGCACCGGCTGGTTTCTGTTCTGACTTCTCATCTATTCTGACTTTCAAGATGTTCATGTGGTCACAGAGAATAAATCATACTTCCGAATGTATAACAGTTTCTTGAAAATCATATACGTTCAGCTATGTGACCAGTCGATTTGTTTGATACACTGATGAAGTGTAGCTGGAAAGTTGAGAATTAAGCGGCTGCCTCAGTGGGCCTATTGCTTCTGAAATGATGCCTTGTGATATGCAGGGAGTCCTTGCAAGATAAACAAGGTAACAGAGATTTTCCAAGCTTTTGAGTCTTTCTTCTTGTCATGATTTAGTGAACACTCCAGAAGGTGGTGGAGCTGCAGAAGCAGAGTCCAGCCAGTGGACGTGTAAAGTGTGTTCATCTGCTTTCCAGGAGCCTCAGCTGCTGACAGGTAAGAAGTGTTAGAAATTCATAAGAGACTACTGAGAGACATTAGGAAAATTGTGCTCTTCCAGAGCAAGAGGTTATGAAGCCATTTCTCTGTCCGTGATGCAGTAAGGTAAAGGTTTTATGTATTTTGGTTACATATTCTTTAAAAACAAAGGGTGGGGGTTGGAAAGTGGAACAGTGACGTTACTGATATTGGCAGCTGGCAACTCTCTAGACAAACAATTGTGGCGCTGAATCGAGAAGAAGTGAAATTATTGTCTGGGAGGTACCATGTGGATGCTAAGAACATGAAGGATAGTGGACTCACTGAACTGTGTATAAGATCAATGGTGCCAGCTTATGCTTAGTGATATATTCTGTCTGGTATTTACAGGTCAGATTAAGTAATGGTAGTAAAATATGTTATTTTCCTATTTTTCATTTGCAGCTACTTTATCTATTTTTCAGAAGAACTTGAGCTCTGAAGATCATTCTGTGAATCATTTTTGAAAAAAAGACTCAGGCTGCAAAATCACTTGGGCATTTGGAAAAAAATGTACCCATTATCAGTGGGGCACAGCCTTTTTCCAGTGATATCTAACAAACCTCTTCAAAATTTCAGTCTATGTCAGTAATTATTTGGAGAGTATGCTGAGAGTTAAATAGAGAGTATTTGGACTGCTTTTGAAATAATTTGAACTACCTGTTAAAGGAGGCTAACCTGATAGGCAGGCTTTGGTTTGATTTATCTCTTTGAGCATTTCATGATAGTTTGTTCCCTCTTTGCTCTTGGTCTTTACTATTCATCCAGAGCACTTGCTGAGTCACCTGGAACAAGCCAAAGGTGCCCCCCAAACAAGCCAAAATGAGGTTGCTCCAGAGAAAGCAACAGAGGCTCCCCCTGTGGATCAGCCTGCGATTTGTGATAAAGCTAGTAGTGCCAGTGCAGACTCAAGAAGGAAGGCCAGACGGGGAAGAAAGCCAAAAACAGCAAAAGCAGAAACACCCCTTGTCATTGTTGAAGAGAAAGATCCTGCAGGTAAAACAAAGAAATAGTGACCACATATGCCCTCCTATGCCTTTTCAGAAAGGCCTAAAAAGTAACACACAGTCAGGGTGGATGTTTTTAGTTTGTATGTGGATCACTAGAGCAGATGATTTACAAATTTATGTAATTATCTCTGAGTTCTGTGTCTATGCTAAATGTTGCAGCATCTACGCTTAGGTTACCTGCATTCTCCTGCAAGGGTTTCAGCAATAGAGAAGCCCAGAGAAATACAGGATAATAGTTACAAGAGAAGACCTGCCCTGGTTCTGCAAGCAGAAACAGGAAAGGAAGCACCCTCCCAACATGGTTATCTTCTTCTCTCTACCTTCAGGTTCCTTCCTAGAAGGGGCATTTTGCAGGGACTTTTCTTCCTACAAGGGAATTTCTAGTAGGGAATTGCGTGATGCATATTCAGCTGCCCCGTTAGTAATAGCTTGGGGAACTGCTATATGAGGAAAGCACTGGCTGTAAGAAACTGTGTCTATTGGCTACATTACTTGCGATTCAGTAGCCTCTTTCACTATGTTGCAAGTCCTGTGAAGTCATTAGCCATCTGCTTTTTGTCATGGACACCAGTTCAGTGCCACATCCCATTACAAATTTGAAAGCAAAATTCTGCATTTAAGTTTTCTATCTAACTATCCACATTAACACCATATTTTTATGATGTGTTTGCAGTGGAACGTGTAGCTGAAATTGTAACTGAAGTCCCACCTGATGAGGTAGCTCTGCCTTCAGCTGCGGAAGAGAGAATTATGGAATTGGTTTTAGGAAAGATGCCTAGCAGCACAAATAACATCAGTTCAGTGACAAAGTAAGTGTTCTGGGATGCGCAATTTGCTCTCAATTAAGATTATGTAGCATATAACAGCTCTGCTCAAATTCTGGGCCCACAGAGCTCTTTTCTGTTAGTGCAAAATTGTGCGCTTCTGCTAGAAGAGCTGATTCTCAATGCCACGAAGATGGCTCATGCGTTGTAAGGTAAGTGCGTAGTTGGTGTGATATTGGTGGTATGACTTTTGGAGCACGGACCATGCGAATTTTTTTTCCATCATGTTACTGGTTTTACTTAATGTGAAAGCCTCTTGCAGCTGCATGGTGAAACGTTACTCCTGTTGAGCGTTGGTGATAAAACAGACAAAGATATTTTTGCTAAAAAATGTATGTTAGGCATTATCATTCAATCTTACTTGTGTCTTAACTCATAAATGACTTTGAATTGATTTGTATATGTGATACTTCAGAGTTAGAGCTGTGAAGGGGAAAATTGCAGTATAACAGAATGTCAGGGAGAGTGACATCTGTTTTGTCTCAGTAAGATTGGCTTTTTGAATGATTTTTTGTATAATGGTGTGTTTGATGTTTCAAGATTAGCTAGTAATGCTATAAATTGAAGTTCTTAGCAGGTAGAAAGCCATCAAAAATTGCTGGAAAATAGAACAGTACTGCTTGTTGGTGCTTTGCTGCCTTCCTACCATATATGCTTTTTGCATGAATACTTGCCAGGTTTTCTAAGCTGAAATAGTGCTAATGTTTTCAGAGGATAAGCAGAACAGTTCTTTTGTTCCTGTGAAACACCTGAAGTGAGAATCTTTGAGGCTGGTGGCTGCTGTTTCTTTTTTTTTCTTTTTGGCCTGGGTGAAGATGCTTAGGAGTGAACTGCTTTCCAACATCTGCTGCTTCCAGTGGGTGGCCAGGAAGTCACCTTGGAAACGACGAAGCTCCTGTGCTCCACCTCCCACCAGAAGCTGAGCATAACACTTCTAGCTTTTGCCAGCTGATGGGTCTTTCTTACAACCTGTGGGATACCTTTCAGTCCCTGCCTTTCTTTCTCTAATCCAGTAGGTTTGCTCATCACCAAAACACCATGTCCCTCAAAAGAAGTTTAATTCTCTCCAGTAGACACGGTATACGGCGGAAGCTGATAAAACAACTTGGGGAGCACAAACGCGTCTATCAGTGCAGTATCTGCAGTAAGATCTTCCAGAACAGCAGCAACCTCAGCAGGCACATCCGTTCTCATGGTGGGTTTGCTTTTCACTCCCTTGCACGTAGTTTTTCTCTCTTGTGGGTTTCACCTTTGAGTAAAAGAGCTAGGCTATTCTTAGATACTGGTATGCATAATTTTAACAAAGCTCTTTTTTTCCTCTCACTGGGGAATTCTTTTAGTTATGCAGACCAGAGCATGTGAAGATAATAGTTGGAAGTTGAAATTAGAACATTTACAATTTGAATTTAGGTGCGTATTTTTAAGGAGGGACAAGGGTGTGGGGGCTTCTCCATAACAACTGGTCCTTAAATCAAAATTATTCTCTCCCTTTACATATATATGGTCCCTCATCTTCACAGGCATATGGGAAACATTGCTGTGTAAATGCCAGCTGAGTGATTTTTAGCCTGTGATCTGCCGTTCCACGGGTCCATAATCTGTTTCTAAGGATTCTGTGAAAAATAATATTAAAAAAGAAGGGTAGAGGAGCCAAAAAAGTAGTCATCAGTAGAAAAACTGCAATAGAATGGAAAAGGTCAAAAACTAATATCTGGATCTCCTGAATAAGTAAAGCTTCCCATCTCTAGTCTGTTCATTTACAATTGCTTTTGCTTTGATTTCCCCTGATTGCCTGGAGTTGGTTATTATCAGTCTCTGACTACCTTTTTTTTTTTTTTTATCTTCATTGATCCCCTCAGGTGACAAACTATTTAAATGTGAGGAATGCGCAAAGCTGTTCAGCCGTAAAGAGAGCTTGAAGCAGCATGTTTCATACAAGCACAGCAGAAATGAAGTGAGTGGCAATGACTAGTGGGCTCTTTCTGAGGATAGGTGAAAATGTGCAGTGAGCTCCCAGGTGCTAGCTGGGGAGTTTGGGTCAATTATATTTGAGTGGATATCTGTGTGAATTTCTTGTAAGAGACAAGAAAGAGACAAGACTGATGGGGAGAGGTAGCATCTTTTGTTAGACAAGCTTATGAATTTGGAATATGTGGACACGCTTTTGGGCATACGAGTCCCGAGTCCTTCTTCGTGTCTGAATTTCCTGTAGAAAGTTTTCAGGCATCAGTTATAGCAACACAAGATGGAGTTAGCTGGACCTGCAGGATCTAGAGGTGAGATCTGACTTCAGTTTATTGTACTAAGTAGGATTGTTCCAGTCTTGTTTGCCAGTCCTGTTCCATTTATCCCGGTCTGTGGCATCATTTAGTGTGTGAACTGTCTGAGTAAAGGTTGTCTCAAGAGCTGTGCGCACGTGTGTAAACATAGTGCTTATAGTAGCAGTGTCCTGTCTGTTGGTGAGGGTCTTTCAATGCTGATGCCAAATAAATAATAAACATAACTATGGTGGAGCCTTATCAGTGAATATTTCCATTATTGCAACTGCTAGCACCTGTTTTGGAGCTGAAGGATGAGTTAGATTATATCTTGTTTTTCCTAAGTTCTGCGTCTCCGTGTTGGGCCAGGGGTTACAAGTAAGACCAGTACACACTCATAGGTGCATGGCCCACTCTTGTGTTTGCATAAAGCTCAGATTATATGATAATACAGCATCAGAAGTTTGCACCAATGTATATTTAAATATCCTGTTAAAGGAAAACGAATTAGAAAATTCAGAAAAACAGAAAAAGTAATTCAGATTCAGCCTTGCTCTGTCAGACATGATTTGGCTTTTGTCCCCTTAAACACTTACTGGTTGTGATCCTCAGGTTGACAGTGAGTACAGATACAAGTGCACCACGTGTGAAAAGGCCTTTCGGATAGAGAGTGCATTGGAATTCCATAACTGCAGGACAGGTGAGAAGGTGATATTCAGCTTCTTGTCATGCTAACTCAATTTTATGGGTATATCCACAAATTCATCTCAGAATAGTAACTAGGAAAGAGGGAGTAGTTACTTAGATTTTTTTTCATCATCACAACAAACGTCCTGCCCCTCTTCTTTCCCCCTTTCCTCAAAAAGTGTCTTGTTATGTTAAGAAACATGTAGCCAGTAATCTGTAGATCAACAATTCTACTTAGGTATTGCATTTTTGGTACTTCCTGCTCACTTGCCTAATACTCTCACTGGTACTTCAGTTGTATGTTCACAGACACCCCACCACCATCTCTGTTTAACTTTCTTTCCTGAAACTGGGTGTCACCTCTTTTCTCTGAGACAGAGGAGTTGGAGAAGGGCTGGTACTATCAGTAGTTGGTACTTCCTGGACTCACAGTTCTCTTCTGCTTTCTCATACTTTCCTTATGCACTAGTCTTTCTAGATATTTCTTGATACCACTAGAATCTATCTCTTTTTCCCATAGCTATCCGTTGCGATAAGTCACATTAGTTATTTTGAGTTGTCTTAGGCTTACAAAATGACATTCTGGTTATTTTTATGGACCTCTGATAACTATCAGAATCGCCTGGGTAATTGCCCCTTCCAACACTCTCCAAAGTAGATTTTTCCATTTCCTTTCAAAGGCTACAGTTTCTATAAAAGCTCTGCCTTACAAAGGACGGAAAGTAATGCCAAGTGACCTCAGTATTCTCTCTTCATTCAAAGACAGCGACTTATTTTCTCTCTCTAAGCTGACCGTTACCAAAATGAGCAGCATTTTTTGCTCTCCTCTTTAACAAATCAAACTACCAGTTCTTTTTGATTGCTATAGCATTGACAGGTTTCATCTACAGGAGCATGCTTTCATGTTCTAAGGAAAGTCTCAAATACTGAATACAAAATAAATTCCCTGTAGGCCTATTATCGTGTGATGATCCACATCCACAAATTTTATACTTTCTTCTGGAGCATTTTGTACGGGCTGAGACCCGGTGCTGGAAGAAGTATGTTGTTGTTTAGATATAACTATTCAAGTGATGCTGGGTTGCCATGTGCTCGGTGATTCTACGAACATTAAAAACTTGGATCAACGGTAACAGAATTCACTGCAAACAGAGTTTTAATGTATACTAGACCACAATGAAATGGCCCATGTGACAGTGATGCTAAAGTCAGTGTTCAGGTTAGCATCATACATATTCATTGCTTTTGAACAAATGTCCTCAAGTGCATTTCAGTGATAATTAACCTCATAGGTTGCAAAAATAAAAACTCAGTAGATTGTTTGATGTTTATTATCTTCTTAAAGGGAAGATAAATTTAAAGTAAAAGAAAAAGGTATATTTTTGCATTTCCCCCCTCAACTTGAGTATAATGGCTTATATGTGAAAACTCAGGCCTAACAAAAGAACTATTTACTGCACAAATGTACACCAACTGTTTTCCTCCATGAAGAGTTGCATTGTTTCTCTTGCTTGCAGATGACAAGACATTCCAGTGTGAGATGTGTTTCAGATTCTTTTCTACAAACAGTAATCTCTCAAAACACAAGAAAAAGCATGGAGATAAGAAGTTTGCATGTGAAATCTGCAATAAGATGTTCTACCGGAAGGATGTCATGCTGGACCATCAACGACGACACTTGGAAGGTAAGTATACTGCAGATGAACCTAATTATTACCCTTGAAATGGCAGTTGAGGTAAAAAGGTTAAGGAAATGATTGTACATTCCATTCTTCCGAGTGGTGGCTATCACTTCTTAGTCAGCTGATCTAGGATAGCAGGTTTCAGCAAAATGTAACATTTTTTAAAAATAATAGTAAGGGATCTTGGAGAGGAGTTGTCTAATTCTGTGAAACCTTTGTAGGAGGGGCATCTCTTTTCCAGCCTCACATGATTGGATCTAATGCTGCTAATGGTCAAGTGAAAGTTGCTTGGCTTAAGCTTAGACTAGCTGATTTTAATGATCTCTTCTTCTTTCTTTGAATTCTGTTAATTTAAAAAAAAAGTCTGGGGTAACTTGAAAATTTGAGAGCAGGGAGTTACTTGCAATGTAAGACTGAAAATGAGCGCTAAGTAAGTATAAATGTGGTTTTAAAAACTACTGGCTGATCAGTATAGTATAAGCGGAGTGCTATGTGATATATTGTCTTTTGAAATCTTGAATATATGATAGTGAGATTGAAAGAATTGACTGTTTAAAATCACAAACATCTAAGGATGTTAGAGGTACTCAGAGACTCTGCAAAAACTTGAGTGATTATAGACTGTGTAAGTATGTATTAAAATGGCACTGCTGGTCTAGATGATAGGACCAAAGGTGATTAAAATAATCAGCCTATCTAATTGGCTGTCTTGGACATACCATCACTGGCCTCCCCTGTGATTCAGCTCTCTGTGTCATGAACTAGGGAACAAGGGGTGGAGTGACAATAGCAAGAAGTCTCCTATTTAGCTATCACAGAACAGTAACAGCCCTCTTTCCCTTTGAAAGCGACAGAGAAAGAGGTCTGATGTCCTCCTTGAGAATCAAAGGTGATGCTGGATAGTCTTCTCCTTGGAGACTGAGGGAAGGAATTCCTAGGCCAGATATCTGAACTGAAGTGCCGAGGCCTATTAGGTCTGCCTTTTTGCTGTTGTTAACAATAAATACCTGTTTTCAAACCTTTACGGTTGGTATAATAACCAGTAGGATACAATATATCAGTTTGGAGGACTGCTCTCATATTCTTGAGTCACCCTTTTAACCAAGAGGTGATCCTTTATTAACTTCTTCATTGAGGCTCCTCCCAGTGTTTCACTCTTCTTTACAATATTCACCTGAAAGGGCATGCAGATTGGAGTGGAAAGCCATGGTTTATTTTTTTTGTTTTGCTTTTTTGATGGGGACTGTTCTATTAAGGGGTGAGGCGTGTGAAAAGAGAAGACTTTGAGCACAGCACGGAAAACATGGTTCGCTACAAGAAGGAGCCTTCAGGATGCCCTGTGTGTGGGAAGGTAGGCTTTTCTGCCAGCGTGTGCCATGTGAAGCTCTGCGTTCTAGCTTCAAGAATACTCCAAGGATATTGTGCACCTGAACCTAGAGTCTCCAGCTGAGTTATTGTGGCATAACAAGTTACCACCCACGTACTAAACCACAATAACAGTCTACCTGAATAGACATGCAGCTTGCCAAAAGATTGAGGTGAATGATTTTCACTGAGGTTATATATCAGATCAGATTACCTTGCAACTCAAACAGGCATGTGGTCGGTTACCAACAAGTCCTGTGGCCTACCTAATGTGTGACTCTTTAAACTGCTTTAGCTCCATTATATGTCCAAGCCCATGGTAGCTAAGGATGGTTCAGACTAGATTTTTTTTCAGGACAAATAACGCAATATAGAGTATAACATGGCCGCTATCTCTGTCAGACTCTCTCTCGACTTACCTTATTTTGAGTTAAGTTTTTATGCCTGAATGTAAAAAGGTGGAATTAATTGTGTGCATTAGGAATCATTTTATCTTAGAATTTAAAGTAAAGTCATTGTGTAGTCATCACACTATTACATTTGGGTGTTTAATACTCACGAGCTGAAGTTGGTATTGTCACAGATAACGAAGACTGGGGAATTTAACTAGTGGTTTTATAAACACTTCATGATTCATAGTGCAAGGTGTACTCAAGCAGTTCTTAAGCTGGGGTTGTGTGGGCCTTTGTTTTTGATGCTTTGGATGTGTTACATATCAGTGAACACACAGCATTCTTGATTCAAAAGACTCTTGTCTAAATATTTCTAAATGTATCTTATGTAGTTCTGCTCTAGCTTTGTTGTAAGCCTACCTTTGATCACAGGCCAATTCCAGTCAGTTCTCTGAAACTGTATTCATGCATTTCACTGTGTCAGTAGTTTCTGAGGTAGCCTGCTGACTGGAGACCGGGAGCTTCCGTGTGTTTCTGGCTAGAAGGAGCATAAACCAGGGAACAAGAAATTAAATATGTTTTGTGCTATTCATTGACTAACTTCTAAAGAGTTGTAGCCCCGCTGAACATGATGGAAAAGGCTTTCCTTCCTCCTCCTTTTCTTTCAGGTGTTTTCATGTAGGAGCAATATGAATAAACACCTTTTAACACATGGAGACAAGAAATACACCTGTGAAATATGTGGACGTAAATTCTTCAGGGTGGATGTGCTGAGAGATCATATTCATGTTCATTTTAAGGTATTGTGCTAATGATTTATTAGAAAAGGCATGTTACTTAGTAAACTTTCATATACCTCTCAGTAAACCTATTGATAATGGTAAGGCCATGTATTCATACTGGCAACACAACAGTGATTATGTACTCCATGCAGTCGTGTTGCTACAGCAGCCTAACACGTTATGCTCGAATTTACCCATGGCTGTATGTTGCCACAGCTGGATTGCTACAGAGTATTTGGACTACCAGATTTAAAATTATTTCAAGTACCACTGCAGGACACTCTTCTGAAAGTAAAGTAAACACCCCCCCTTTGACCTTGGGTGAATCAGAGATGCTCAGTTTAAATCAGGGAGAGTAACTACTTGTTTCACAGGAAACCTGCAAGCAGGTGTGTTGTTCTAGGTGTAGTTTAGCTGGGCTGAGAGGTCACTGCCATCCTCTTACCTTTACACACACCAAAAAAAAAAAAAACCCACACGCAAAAATTCAAAAAAACTGATTGGTCTTGCCCTTTTCCATGCCAGCGGTTGTCTTTCTCTTGTATCTGCCAGCGTAACTGCTTGTGTGATCGGTCCCTAACCTGGTTTGATCAAATGGTCTGAGTTAAAAAAAAAAAAAACACTATTAATAGTGCTTTAACAGACACAGATTATTTTAACACAACTAGGTTAACACGAAATTAAAAGGAATTATATCACACAGTTAAGCCCAAAAAGATGCCTCTGTGGGTGTAATACTGCACCAGTTGAGTCTCTGTTTACATTAAAGTTCGGGGTTTTTTTATAGACAAAAATTGAGTTTTATCTGCTTAAACAAGTGGTTGTTCCTTGTTTAATCTTAGAGGGACCATGGGTACCTGAATTGAATGACATAGGAGAGTATTTTAAATAGTGTTATAGTAGTTGTTAACAAAAGGCAGTCCACATGGCAAAAAAGCGGGTAAGGTGCTGCCTTTTGAAGTAGGTGTTTGATTTGTTCAGACAGAATCTTCTTTCTCATCCAAACAGGACATAGCACTAATGGATGATCACCAGAGGGAAGAGTTCATTGGTAAAATTGGAATCTCATCAGAGGAAAATGATGACAACTCTGATGAAAGTGCAGATTCTGAGCCTCACAAGTATAGCTGCAAAAGGTGCCAGGTAGCTTTAAATACTTGCAAATTAATGTGTTTTGGGATGGGGGAAGGGAGAGGAGATATCTATAAATTAATCAGAATTTTAAATGACTCTGAGGATTAGCAAAGAGAGGGCCAGTCTAAGGGTCTTCTCTCTTGTGCAGTGCATGTTAACCTCTGATCTATGGACTGATGGCATTCCATAAGACATCAGCTGATGTTCTGCAAAGTGAATGCTAAGCACTTAAACAGATAAATACATATGCATACACTTCCCTGTGCGCCAGGAAGCAAGCAACACTGTAGGAAGAAATATAAAGAAGCATTCAGCTCTCAGGCCAACTTTTAATTATGTACAGATTAAAATCATTATAGGACTTCTGAATGATATGGTTCAAGATTAGATAGTCCTCTAGCGGATATCCAGTTTGGAGGATTAAGACCGCTGCTTATGTTCAGCACAACTGCTTATTCTTGGCCTACTCTATTACTAACAGGATGGCATTAGAAGTACTACTGGAACATACTTTACTTAGTTATCAGTTGAGAGAGGTCTCTTTCAGCTTCTCATGGTGTGGCTTTTGAATGTCGCATATAAGTAATGAAGAAGAATGGAATCCTCAAGGCCCATTTAGGTTCTGTACCCTAACCAGGGCAGTGCACTGTGATGGGATGGGTAGGATCCAAAAACAATCAGTGAGAACAGCAAGACTGACCAAACTGAAGTGAGACAGGGAAATTTTGGTAGTTAAGCCACTAACTTGGCTTCTGGAAATTGAAGTCTGTTTCACAGCCTACGCTTCATGTGGTGAAGGTGCTTAGCCTGTCTTATCTCCGTGTCTTTAAAACGAAGAGAATAATACTTCAGTCTTCTGTTCTTGTCTGTTAGGTCTATTTGCAATGCAAGTTCTGAATATGTGCACGTACCATATCTACTGTAAGATGAACTGGGTTGAAGTGGGGCTTATGTCAGCAAAAAGATGTGGTACCATAGCAGTTAAGCACGTGCTTGTTTTCAGTGTGGTAGTTTGAACGTCTGATACTTAATGGGAACGTGAGCTATATAAAATTACATCCTGCTAAATAGGGGGAATCGTACCATTCAAATTAGAAAGCTTTTTTTTAGAAGCTAGGTTTTTAGTGCTTTTGTGGGTGTTTGTGAAGTAAACAGTTGCACAAGGAAACAGCTGTGGAAAATGAGTGTTATTTATGATAAGATGGGGAGGCTCTTTTTGGCTGAAAATACCTGTTTGCACACTCCTAAGGAAGGACAACATATGAGTGAGTCTTGGTGAAATATCTCTTCTGAGCTTTTGAGGATCTTTCTCTCTTTATTTAGTTCTCTTCCCAAAGCACCTCTTCACCCAGCTGTGCAGTGCTATGAGAAATACCCCAACTAATTCCAAAATTGGAACAAAAGAAGATGTCATTATCACACTTTGCCCTGATACGCAGGAGCTTATATGCATGTGTAGGGTTCCTTAGTCCAGGCAGAGCAGCTTCTATCACAGCTGCAGTGCTTCCAGGACCTGAGCTGGAATCGCTGCTCTGCAGTGTGCGGAAATACCAACTCTTTTGAAACTAGTTCGAAAGCTTAATATGCAGAATAGAAATACCCTTAGAACAGTGCAAGAAGTACTTCTCTGTCCAAAAATGAGTGACCATGTTCTCCTTTTGCACTTCTACCCTCTGTCAGCAGGGAGCCAGAGAAAGCATCTCAAGCTACAGTCCCCCAAGTGAGTTAACCGATGTCCTGTAGCGATGTGATTGTGTGCTTGTAATGGCCAAACAGGTACAGGACTAAGCTTAGCTTTTGCAATACTCTTTTTATGTAGTAATGTACAGGATGTTTCTGACTACTAGCTGTGAATCTAGATCCCAGTAATGTGTAACCAAATCTTTTTTTCTTCCTAAGGACTTTCCCCCCCCCTTTCATTCACTATTGGTTCATTCCACAGTTAACTTTCGGCAGAGGGAAAGAGTATCTGAAGCACATAATGGACGTGCACAAGGAGAAAGGCTATGGCTGTAGCATTTGTAATCGACGTTTTGCCTTGAAGGCAACTTACCATGCTCACATGGTCATTCATCGGGAGAACCTGCCAGATCCTAACGTGCAAAAGTAAGACGACATGTTTGTTTGATAAGAAGAGCTATCTTTTTGAAGTCACGTTGGTTCTGCCATCTGATTTTGTTAGAGAACTGGGCTGTCCTAAAATACCTGAAACTGTCTTAATGGGTGTCAAAATGTGTATTAAAAGCTTGAAACATATATCACCTAACAATTCACTTAACATATATGATTAGTCAGAAGCTTCCCAGTTAGTAAAGTATAAATCTATATTTTAGCAAGAGGTTTTTGGTTTTTTTTAACCTATAATTTGAAGACACAGCAATGCCAGGCTGCTCCAAGCTTGCAGTGAACTTACAGATTACTTAAGGCTCATTTTTAAACTGCATTTACGTTTCAAGGAAACTTTTCTAGCAATTTGTGTTACCAAGTGAAATATAATGACTGATGGAGCTGTCTGGAAACCACCTCTGTTTCAAGAAAAAAATATCAGCTTTGTTCTCTTTGGTTTCAGATATATCCATCCATGTGAAATCTGTGGAAGAATATTTAACAGTATAGGGAATCTGGAAAGACATAAGCTTATACACACAGGTAAAAACTTTGTGTTTCTTTATTCATTATCAATATTAAAAAGAAACTGCTGCTTCCGGTGCCGTCCTTATTTTTTCGGGAAGAAATAAGTCATTTTTTACTGTAAGATACTATAAGATAATGCTATATTTATGATTTTAGGGTAGAGCAGTTTTCTCAAGCAGATAGTATTAAGGAAGATATTTAGTGGAGGCACACAGCCTAGATCACTTGTTAGCATAATGCAGGATTCACCTGCTAAAAATCCTAATTCTGTTTTCTGTTCTTCCTCAAATCCTTAACCATTCCACTTTTACACAGACTGAAAACTGCCATTGCAAAAACCTCTTTTTATTATTTTGTGCTATACAGCATTTTCTACCTTAGCCTTTATCTCTTTTTCAGATCTCACACAAAAAGCCAGCTTTTCTCCCTTTCCGTTGTCCCCTAATTCACTTAGGGCTACAGTATGTGTGAAAGAGATAGTTGACAGTGCAGGAGAACTGTCGCCCTGTAATTTTACAGAGTTCAGTCAATTTTTGGAGGATGCACATTTTTTCGTTAGAACTCTTTGTTTATGCTATCTTTTAAATTTTTATTTTTAAGGTGTAAAAAGTCACGCTTGTGAACAGTGTGGCAAATCATTTGCTAGAAAAGACATGTTAAAAGAACACATGCGAGTCCATGATAATATCAGAGAATACTTGTGTGCAGAATGTGGCAAAGGTATGTCTAATGTCTTGTTTTCCATTACGTGTGATACTGAATAGCAGGTGAATTTATGTGAATTAAAACTAATTCTATTCTTTGAATATCGAGAAAATCCTTAGAGTGCTATAAATACTATATTTTTGAGTGTTAGAAACTATATTAATCAGGACCCTTATGAGTATATAAACTACCTCTAATTTTGCACTGCTTAGTTCTATGCCTTTAAGACAAATCTGATTTTAATAAAATTTGGTTCTGTTCTGCTAAATTGAGGAGTTCTTGCCTGACTGAATTCTACTGCATTTGCAGCACAAAGTGAACATAAGTTAATTTCTTCCTTCTACGCTGTTTTCAGGCTGAACAAATAGAGTAAATTCCTTTTGACTTTCGATTTATTTACATTATAACTTGAATAAATCTGAACTGGTGTTTTATGGGAAGCAGTAAGCCTGACATCTCTAAGTGACGTTTTATCATTGCTTCTCCCTGCTGTTTTGCTTCCTCCCCGGTGGTTATTCAGGTGTTTTTCAGAGCTTTTGTCTGGAATTAAAATCTTAATGATAATGTGCGCTGCTGTCTACACGATTAAAACACACAATTGTGGATACCTAAAAGAGATTATCTTAGAGCTATTGGCTAACAACATGATCGTCCTGAGTTCCTCTCTGAAGGTAGGGAAGTGGACTAATTGTCATACAGTGCTTTTAGCTGTATCTTTCTGTCTCACAGGAATGAAGACAAAACATGCACTTCGGCACCACATGAAACTTCACAAAGGGATTAAGGAGTATGAATGCAAGGAATGTCACCGAAAATTTGCACAGAAAGTGAACATGCTGAAGCATTACAAAAGACACACAGGTAAGGTCTCTAAAGATGAGCAAAAGTTGCACTGAATCAGCCAAATGGTTCCTGGGAAGACTCTTAAGCCGGAGAGTACGAGGAACACTATTAAAAGAAATATGCACGTTCTGCTTTTTAGAAAGGGGGAGACATAGACCTGTCATCAGCAAAGAGCACCTTGTATGCAATTAGAGACATATTGTTTGGTTGCTTTCTTATTTTGTTTTTTTTAAGGGAGGTTGTTTTGTCTAGGATAGATCTAGAGTGTTGTTTTTCTTTTAAATTAGCCTTCAAGTTCTCATTTCCCAAAACAAAATTTCACTTCCCACATGAACTTCTGTTGGAATTCATGTTGTCTGATACGGTGGCATGGCTTAGAAGAAAAAAAAAATACTAGGTGAAGCTGGGCTTTTGCTGCTCGTTTAGCTGGGGTTTTTTAGTAATGTGAGATTTATAATTGTCCCAGGTGCCTTAGACTATTATCATTCTGATGTAAATGTACTCTTCGTACAGGAATCAAAGATTTCATGTGTGAACTCTGTGGGAAGACATTCAGTGAGAGAAACACAATGGAGACTCATAAGCTGATTCATACAGGTAAGTCCTCTGAAAAACGGTGTACAAAGACTAAAACCAACATTAAAATGTTCCTCTCGTTGAGATGCTGGCAATAAGATATTCATCTTCAGGTGCTGTTGCTAACAGCTTTTCATTCCATCTGCTACCAGTAGGAAAACAGTGGACATGTTCAGTTTGTGATAAGAAGTATGTCACTGACTACATGCTCCAGAAGCACATCCAACTCACTCATGATAAGGTGGAAGCCCAGAGCTGTCAGCTGTGTGGGACAAAGGTTTCTACCAGAGCGTCCATGAGTCGACATATGAGGCGTAAACATCCAGAGGTGAGTTAGCAGCAGGTAGATTGTGGGGCTTTTTGGTTGTCTGAGGTTTTTTTAGAAGTGCTGTGGCCTTCAGTGACTTGAAGGGAATTACTTTTTTTTTTTCTGTTCTTTTAGGGCTAATTTTGGCCAAGGATAGACCATTCCCTGTTTAGATGGTGTCTGTTAAACATGCACTTAACCAAATCAGAACTTTTGTTGTGTTAAATTTAGGTAGTAAACATTGTCAGTTCCTAAAAATGAAGTTGTTCTGATTATGTAAATCCCTCCCACTTTTTTTTTTTTTTTTTTACCTAAATGAATATTTTTTTCCTATTTTGTCTTCAGCCATTGGTGAGCATAATTGATTCTTTTATTCTCATAGTATTATTTGTATTCAGAAATGATCTGAAAGAAGTGGTGAATAGGGAGGTGCTGATAGCATCTGCTGATGATACAAAATTATTCCGAGTATTAAAGAGGAATGCTGACTGAAGAATCTGGGCTAGAGGAATATATGGTCTGACCCCAGTGGGGCTGTTTCTGTGTTCTAAATTTCTCAATAGCTATTGTGTTTTCTCTCGGCGTTTCTTGTTTAAGTTGGCTAAGGCCTGTCCTTTTCTTCAAGGCTTTATTTTACCACCGATTTATCATCGGTATTGCTTTGCCTTGAACTATCTGAAGTTTTTATATCATGACTGGGAAAGGAAGTCAGCCAAAAGCTTTGTTTATTGACTTTTGCATTAAGAATGCAGCTAAATCCCTGCCACTTAGAGAGCAATTTGTTTCTGTTCTTTGATAAGTGGAGATGTATAGATTTTATAGAGTCTACTGTAAATAATTGAGTAGGACATAGCTGATAGGTTTATGAACAGAAATGCTAAAATAATATTTTTTTGTCAAATACATGGTTTTATGTAGAATTCTTCACTTCTCAGGGGGTTGTTTTCTGTCTAGAGTATGAAAGTTGTCTTTTAGTGTTGTCTTTAAACTTTGTTGCTGGTTTACAGTGAGAAAGGAAAAGATTATATGCCAAAAGATTATATGCCAAAATTTATTATTGGAATTTAAAAATTATTAGTAGTAATTAATTAAAATTACTGTTTATTTGGAAAAAATGCTGTGGTTAAATTCATTATATTGATGATATGTGTAAAATGTTAGACTACATCATTTTTGCTTTGGAGTAGGATGTATTAGGGCAATGCTATACTGTTTGTCTGTGGTCTGCACTGCTGCATTTTACCAGGCTGATACCTGCTTGTCCTTAGGTTCTTTCAGTGAGGATTGATGATTTAGAGCAGCTGCCGGAAACTACCACCATTGATGCCTCCTCGATTGGGATCGTTCAGGTAAACTCACCACTGCAGAATTCTGATGGGAACTAGGTCCCAGGCCCTGGGACTACTGGGGAGCGAGGCGGGCAATGTTACTTTCTCGTTACGTATCGTAATTGGACATAGGCTGATTGGCAAGGAATGTGCATCTCACCTTAGAGAGTCAGCCCAGCCTAACCGGACATATGCCATCTTTTAAACAGTATAAGCAGATACAAGTTGTTGATCTGTTTTGTTGTGTAGCATACATGCTGATAAAATGGAGGGAATTACAGGGCAAGTGCTTGTTCCTTCACATCTGTTTCTTGCTGATGTTTATCTCTTCACTTGAGAATCAAGAGTAAACCGACTTCAGTTGATAGTGTCTTTTCTCAGAACTTCACTGAGCAAAATGACTTGAGGTTTTCTTTTGAAACGTTTCCCTCCAGCCGGAATTAGCCTTGGAACAGGGAGAGTTACCAGAAGGTAAGCAGCATATGAAAGCTCCTAAACGTGGCCAGAAACGAAAGCAAAAGCCGGGTGAGGAGGAGGAAGCTCAAGTGCCTGAGGACCCTGCCTTCAGTGAATACACAGAGAAGGAAGCTGAATTCACAGGAAACGTTGGAGATGAGACTAATTCAGCAGTACAGAGCATTCAACAGGTGAGCTCCAGTAGAAAGGTGATGGGGCAGAAGGCATTTCTTAAAGGGATGATACTTCTGTTTTACAAATGGCAAACACAAAAGAATGATAGGAGGACTGAAGGTTAGTGTGATAAGTCATGGTAATACAAAGATAAAAAGGCACTTAAAAAGAAAAGAACAAGGCGTCAGGTCAGTCCAAATAAATTCCTCAAACTTGTTTTTAGTTCCTTTGGTGTTACCATCTCTTTATTTACCAGATACCTGGCTGAAGCTGTGATTACAAGTGTGAAAGTTAATTCAGCTGATTGTTTTGAACGTTACGCATGCCTCTCTCCTATTACCTTCTTAGTTTTATGTTTGGAAGTCGTTATAGTCCAAGTTTTCTATGTTCCTCTCCATCTGCCTGATTTCTTTCACTGGCAGTAGCAACATCTGAGCTCATCAGCATTCAGCTGATTCATCTTGATGCTAGTTATTTGGTAGACAGCTGCAAGATACAAGGCTGAGGTTACCTTTTTGTTTTTTTCCTCAGGTGGTGGTGACCCTCGGCGATCCAAACGTCACAGCCCCTTCCAGTTCTGTTGGGCTGACAAATATCACTGTTACCCCCATTACTACGGCAGCTGGAACTCAATTCACAAACCTGCAGCCTGTGGCTGTGGGCCACCTGACTGCACCTGAACGCCAGTTACAGCTGGACAACTCAATTCTCACTGTGACGTTTGACACGGTCAGTGGTTCTGCCATGTTGCACAACCGCCAAAATGACATTCAGATCCAGCCACAGCCAGAGGCAGCCAATCCTCAATCTGTGGCCCATTTTATAAACCTGACCACCTTGGTGAACTCCATTGCTCCTCTAGGGAACCAGATAACAGAACAGCATCCTCTGACATGGAGGGCAGTGCCTCAAACTGATGTCTTGCAGCCCCAGGCGCAGCCAACGCAACAGCAGTCAGGACAGCAACAAGTTCAAACAGAGCAACAACAGATGTATAGCTACTAATTTATACTTGAAAAAGTTTTGAAATGAACAGTATTTAGAGACAAAAACACACAAACATTTCGAAAATTTCTAATAGGATTGTTTGCTGGATACCAAACAGAGATGAGAAAATGTTTATACAATGAAATGTAAGCTACAATTGGCATAGCACCCTGCAACACCCTAATCTTGAGATTCTTACATTATCTCTAGACTTTGCACTGTCTTTAAAGGGAAAAAAAAGGAAAAAATCTTACCCTAAATTTAGCACCCCTTTGCACTGTGTATTTTGTGCAGTAAAATTGAGATATGACAGGAGCGTCACAAAACATCTTAACCAAAGCAGGGAAACCCTAAATAATATGGCAGTGGTGATTTACAAAACCCTTTCAGCCGTAACATGTCACTTCTTTCCGGTCTGGAAATTAAATATGGAGACCTTGTTCACAGTGAGCTGGAATGCACTCGTGGTCACCTTGTAGAGACTGAAATGTAAAGACACAAACGGGGAAAACGATAATTGTCTTGGTTTTTTCTTCTTTAGGTCTTGTATCTAACAACCTTGGTAAAGTAGGTGGAGGTTGGGAGTTTGGGGTGGGGTTGAGTGTGGTGTGGAAGAAAATGTACCCAGTTTCACAAAGTATTGCGATTTTTGTGATGGGAAAAACCCTGTACCCATAACACAGTGTTAGTACTACTTGAATAAGATAGCGGGTCTAATGCTAAAGCAACTTTAATGGTCTTCTAGTCAAGTTTGATTCAGAACAGTTATAAAGTGGAACTAGAATGTGATACAATTTTATGTAATTTTTCAAAACTGCTCTTTCAATATTGCTTTTAGCTAATAGGCCTGAAGCTATCAGTCCCTTTTGATCAAGTTCAGGATGTGAATTTTTATCAATTAGTCTTTCATTGTGTAATAAACATTTGAGAAAGCATTTTTATATATACATATATAGCCTTTGTATGTTACTGTGTGTTCCTGGTGAATATTTTTGTGAAGAACACTGTTACCATTTTGATTCATTAATTTTTTCATCTCCATATTGCTCTTTCTTGTAGAAATAGTGTGTGGCTTCTGCTCCTTCTATTTCTAAAACTCATAGCCACACACAGACTGTGTGAAATGCAAGTCAGAGAAAAGAATGTCTGAGGCATATGCTGCCACATGGAGGCAGTATGCATTAGTGCATAATGGACAAGGTCTGCAAGAATGTTGGGAATATAAATAATGGGTCTGGCAAAATACATTAATGCTGATAGTAGACTTTCATTCCATTCTCCATGTATTGATGTGCAGTCTGGACTCTTGCATGTCAGGAAGACAGTATCCTTCCCACAAAGAAAAAGTACCTGATATCAAAAAGGAGCAAACTAAAAAAAAATTTGCTGCCTGGAATTCTGAAAGGCAAATCTGCCCTACCAGCAATGGCTGCAGAACAAGTTCCTTTGGGGCAGCAAGCAGAGCCACAGAACCAAGCTAAAGATCTTCCCTGAGGATGAAGCAGCTGCGGTGTTTGACAGTGAAGGTAGAAGGATGGTTGTGAAAATCCTTTCTGTGCCTTTCATATTAATGAAGACGTTCTATTTATTAGCAGAAATATGATTAGGAATGCATTCAGGTTTGAAAGTCTGTGTTAACATCGTCTACTTGACCCCTAAAGGATGTCTCATAATCTCTACAACAAATCCTTCTAAAGTATAAAAGTTTAGTAGTTAAATGTTATGCTTCTGTGGTTTAGTTGGTGCCACACCAGTGCCCAGGGGTCCACTGTGTTAGGCTCTTTGTAAAGCCTAATTGCAAAAGGACATATACAGGAAAGGGGTTTCCAGTGATAGATTTTGTTTCAGAGGAGCAGAACGACTTTTCTATAAACGTCAGCAACTCCACCAGATGGCAGGACCTATATATGAATGGGACAAGGACACATATCAGAACGAGAAAACATCACTTATCAGTGTGGAAAAAGAAAGAACTCTCTTATTCCCTAACTCCTTCTGACTTCCCCAGATTCTTTTCACACATTAGCATGAAAGCCTGTTTTTTTTTTTTTTTAGCCTCCTCATATCCTGAGAAGTAGAGCTTTATGCCCCTCTGTGACATAGATTATTTCACCATTGGCTCAGGCCAAATAAGTTTCTCCTCGACTATATGTCCAAGTGCTTTCCCTTCAGGGCAAACGCACTGGTCAAGAGGAAGTTAAATTTTATTTATGAAATACGTTGTTTATGTACTTAAAACTTTTGTCACTGCACTCTGCCTAGATGGTAAAGGTGCATGTTATCTTTTGGCAGGGTGATTTTGAGGAAGAAAAAAAAAAAAAAGGCAAATGTAGAGGTCCTAGATCAAGCTATTGTGGTCAATAACAGTTAACATCTAAAGACTATATATATTTATATACATACAGGGTTATAGTGCTGTAGGACTTTCTAGAAGTTCAGTTTCTTGTTCAGACACATATGTAAATGGTGATTAAAATCTAAGCTTTTTAAGTGGGGAGGAAGAGATTTTTTGCCTTAGCTGCAGTGAGTGCGTTTGCTCTACGTTAATACCACTGATGATCTTAATAGCATTCATGATATGTTGAATCAAGCTGAGTTATTTTAACATGTAATTGCAGGAGTAGTTGATAATGCATATGCCAGTAATCACTCATCATAGAGACTGCTCCAACCGTACAAAACCTCTATTCTAACATGTGATCCTTTGGTTTCTGTACTCTTTTGGACAGCTAGCATCCCTCCAGCTCTTACTGGCCTGCATAATCTCATCCGGGCTAGTTAGCATCTTGCTATTCTGATAATGATTGATTATAACTGATTAAATCAGGAATGATCAGAAAATAAATGCTTGCATGTTGGTGACCCCGTACAAAAGAAATGCCTCTATTCAGTCTTTCGGTATTCCCAAAATCTTAAATGATATTCTGCCTCATGAGGGAAAAATAATAATCATTGGAAAGGGCTATCACTAGCCCTTTAGATACGTAAGGGAAAAAAAGGAGTAAGGAAAAAAAAACCAGTAAAAAGTTCCTTTTAAAAAATGATTTTGACTTTCCCTGCGTTATAGTATCTCATCATCTCTCAGCCTGATTTTACTATTACTACAGTTACAAACATCCCTAAGAGACAAAACTGCATCCTGAGTGTGCTGCAACATGCAAAATTTCAGAACAAATCATGTTTGTGGAGAAGTTGGAAATGGATTTCTCTTCGGACGAACCTTACTTTGGATGACTACTGAATGCCAGCCATGCTCCCAACTAAGCCTTTTTCAGATGAATACCAAAGTTATACTGATGCTGTTTCAAACTGCACAACAAATAAAAATATGTAAGGGATGTGCAATCCAAGTTTCCTTTGCCAGTTTTGTTACTAGCCTTCTCAGCTGTAGGATATGAAGATTACTGTTTTCAACCATGTGTTCAGGATTTTGCATTACAACTGTTGAGTAACAAACTGTGGCATTATTTTGAGCCAAAGGAGTGATGTTGTGTGATGATCCATGTATTGTCATTGTTTACTGCTAAGACTATTATTTAATTGAATGCTGTCTGTGGCACATGGGCTCTAAAGTAAAGGAGCGACAAGGTACAGAACCCTTCCTCTACTAGCGTTATTCTTTTCTAGTCCTGAATTGCTGCATTAGAAGTTTTTTTTTCTTTCAAGTTACATAGACTCGCTTTAAAAGCAATAAGCTTAATAGTTATCTCATAGGATTTTGCATCCCACAATAAACAGAAACATGGGACAGCATTCTAAAATATGTGTTAAATAGGTTGTTAATGTACACTAACAGAAAGTAGAGGAGATTAAATCTTCCTTGGCTATGGTGAGTTCTCAGGAAAACCTACTGTGTCAAGTGCCATTATACTCTTAAACTTTAGAGATGCCTCAGTACAGAAAGTGTATATTTTGGCAGCAACTTACCAATCAGTTTTCTCTCAGTCTAAACAACAAAGTTTCTCTACCTTTTTATTGATCCAGAAATTGTTCGAAGTTAACAGCTAGGTAATAATTGAGTTTATTTCTAGGACTGAATTTCTTGTCAGTTTGTCAGGATGATTTACTGGTGTTCTCTGCACATAAAGATGCCAGAATTTCTTATTTGGAAAATGAGGAGTGGAAAAATACTATACATCCAAAAGACGATCATATAAAACCTATAGGTACTACCTGAAGTGTATAGGGTAAATAGCTTTGTTAGTATTGTTTTATGAATTCTTATTCAGTAATATTTCCTTGGTGCTGTTTACAATAATAATGTCACTCCTTGTATTTCCTTTTGGCCTTACATTTATTATGGATGTAGCCATAACTGCTGGAAAATCCTTAACCCTTTATATTTTTTGTCATGCCCTTTCATGGTGGTTGTCAGGGTGTTGGCCTAATCTGCTGTGAAGGGAGAAGGAAACATAAGGGAGGAAACGTACTGCTGATCTGCACCACTGGATTCACAGCAAAGCTCTAAGTATTTTGCAGACAGAGCCTATACACCCAAGCAACTTGTCTCTGTGAGATTAGTTACCAAGGTTTGTATTCATACAAGGGCTTTTGCTGTATAGCAAATCCAGAGTGTCATCTTGACAAATGGAGAAAAAAAAAAAAAGTGTTTCCATCATGTTTATCATCAACATGTGTTCAGAGTTATTTTCTTCAACACCGAGATGCCACTATCACGTTTGCAATGCATATGGCCAAAACTCTTTAAGTGTTTTTGATTTAAAATGTTGGAACTCTGTAGAGCCACATGTACTTCACCCTATGGTGTAACCATGGTTTGAAAATATGTTTCTTGCCCCAAATACTTTGAGAAAACTCTTCCGGATTCTTTTGTCCTCCCTCCTGAGTGCAAAAGTGCTATTCTGCATGTGCACTAGTTCAGCTACAAAATGCACAATTCAGTTCAAACTGGAATTGAGCATACAGATAACCTTAATACAGCCTAATGATGATTAGCACTTTAGATCATTGTTCTAAAGAGTCCAAGCTCACTGTTGCTAAACTTAAATTCCTAACAGCTAAGGTGAAAGGGATAGAAAATGTATCCTTTGGGTATGGCGGGAAAGTTGAGAACTGTCTGAGAGACTTCAGTCTACCTCCTAGGGCCAGGATTTCCTTAACATTTGTAGGGTAATGCTACTGTCGATCTTATCTGTGAGCTGTTCTGAGCAGTTAGAGTGTCTTGATTAATCACCAAAACTTTTGAAAAGCTGATTATTTTACAGTTGTAATGGCTGTACAGCAGCTGGTGTCAAAAGCAATTAAAAATACTGAGTTTTTGAATCTAGTGTATCTAAAGCAAAGTCTTTCATTTCTAATGTCTTCGTTGCTGTTAGTTGAGCACTTTCCTGTATTTTTCTATGTGTGCCTAGATTTTGATTCTAAAAACATTTAAGGTGTTTGGTAAAGGTAGCAAAATTTAAATGGCTACAAAAAAAGTGCCGCAATGGCAAAATTAGGAGTTAAAATTAGCAGAACTAACAATGCTAATTTTCTACAGATTTCCACCCTTCTACCCACACAAGTCTAAGGTTCTGGCCATGACGCTAACGCAAGGAAAGAGACAGCACATGCTCCGGCTAGTTTGCAGCTACTTGTGTATGGATTGATGAGTGGGGTGTTGTTAATGAGATCAGATACTCGCTGAGTTCTGCCAGGCTTCCCTGCAAGCCATGTACTTATGTTAGTATCTCTTCCTTACACATTTTAGTATCTCTTCCCTACACAGCTGGCTATTTTCACAGAACTTAATAGGAACATGAGTATCTCTGAGACTCGTACGTCTCACATTTAGTGAACTCTAGAAAGCAGATTCAGAACTGAGGAGAAAGAGGGACCTGAGGGCTGACAGGCAATAATACACCAGAGATACAGCTAAAAAAACCCCAAAGCACAGAGAGAACGTATGCTTAGCCTGCTGCACAGAACTATATGGTAAGTTGCGGTGTTAACTAAGTATTAATGATTTATTATGTTCAGATGCCTTTTTTTTTCCTAGTAGAACCTATATTCTGCTACTTGTATAGGGGAAAGTGTTAGTGTGCGTTTAGTTTACCATAGATTAAATTCAAAGGTAAAACATGCTTAGTGTGTTATATGCAGCAACATGCAGAAACCAAAGCTTAAGATGCTCATACGATAAGGGAATGAAGCAGATCCACATTTCATCCCTTTTTGGAAAGGGCTAAAGCAAGCTTATGGGCAGCATTTTCTCAAGGGGTGAATGCCCCTTTCCACCTGCAGAATAGACCATGCTATTGTGCGCACACTAGCTCTGCAAGTCTGACACAGGAGTGTCACTGAAGGGAGGGACTAGAATAATGGGGGGCTCAAAGTAAAACAAAAAATAAAATCAATCCAGCTCATTCCAAGGAAAGGATGGGCAAGTTCTAACCCTGGTTCCTTTCTGTGGCAAGGAGAAGGAGATAGGAATTGCTCTCAATCTGTTACGCAGGCTGCGTTGTGGGTTGTTTCAAAAAGAAATCAACTACATGTGTGAGCTCCTCTTCCCTTCTTTCCACGCCCATGCCTATGTGAGACCCTAGTCAGAGCTTTCCAAGGAATAAATGCCTGTGTCTGACTGATGTACCAATAGCATTTGTGCCCAAGGGCCCTAGTTATCATGCAGGTTTCAGCATTATTTTTCAAAGTAAATACGGGTACAGGAGTTGGGGGTGTTTAGACACAAGTGGGGTTTGGGGCGGAGGGGGTAAAGATTAGCTCTTTCTTGCCCTCCTGTGAAGTCCATTCTGAGGCAAACAAGATTTTTTGCAGAAAAGCCAGTGGAATCAGTGACAAAGCACAGCGTATAAAGATGCAAAAGAGAAGAGCTTAGATTGCATAATCAAAGAGAAAAATGAGAAACTTTGTCCTGAAGGCAAATGCATCTACTTCTCATTCACTCTCCTCCCTTTTCCACTACTTTTTTTTGTTTTTTTCCCATGACATACATGCAAATCCCAACATGTACTAAATTTTCCTCCAGGCATAATATACTTGTGTGGTTATTTAAGTAAGAAGTGGGTTGAACGGAGATAGGAGGCGCTCCCTCGTGGAAAAGTCTTGGAGAAAAATGCTCTATTCACTGCTTTTCCTTCAAAGTAATCCAGTCACCCTTGAGAGCTCTGGTTAGTAAAGGGATAGATGTTGCTCTAATTATACAGCATACACGTTTCCTTCTGAATTAAGTCTGTCTTTTCTCAGCGTAGCCAGTATTTCTGAGCCTGCCCGCTGAAAAAAAGGCCGTAGACTCTTAAGTCTGAGCATTTCAATCAAAGTGAAGGGTGGTTTAAAGGGTAATTCAAGTAGAGTAAAAACTTGCCAGAATCAATTAACGCTTGCAAGAAATCACAAATTCTGGTTGCACAGGACACTTACAAAACTGTCAGAGCCTACCGAAGCAGTTGCTGATCACCTGTGTGGTCTCCTAGACTTGGCTAGAAAAACCCTTTCATCTCGCAGCTGTATGCGTTGCCACTTAATACACTTTTTCCTTTAAAGGCGCTCGTGTTTGGCACAAAGGATGCTGACATGTATGGTTTGTTTTTTTTTTTTTTTTAATGAGGAAACCCAAAGGTCTAAACGAGCAGCGCTACAAACGGAGACCCACCAGCGCTAGAGGTGGCCAGCGGTGAGGGGGACCGGCCAGTGACGCTGCTCAGCAGACACGGGAAGACATTTTAACCGCCCAACGGACACGGCCCGGGCGCGGGCTCATACCTATAGCCTCGCCCCTCCCCCTCACCCCCTTCCCGCCGCGGCCGTTGGGGCCGTTAGTGCCGCGAGCCTCTTGCGCGGTGAGTGAGCGCCCTGCTTGTCCGCCCGGGGCTGTGAGCGCTTGGGGCAGGGGGACAGCCACCGGGGCCGGGAGCCGCTGAGGCAGGGCCCGGAGGTGGGAGAGGCTGTTAGGCGCTGAGGGAGGGCCCAGAGACAACAGGGGTAGGGCCGGTACTGCGGTTCGTTGTCCTTAACGGGGGGCAGGAATCCAAGCACGGTTTGACCTCTGGGTTGTTTTCTCCCTGCACATGCTTCTTAGGACATTGAGGATACCGGCATAGGTCAATTAGAATAATTATAACTTGAAAAAAAATTTTTTTTTCCAGTAATAATTACACAGTATTTTGGGATAACTTTAATAAACTACTTGGCAATGAATTATTTCACACGTGGCATAACTGGTACTCTTCTTACTTTGCAGCATGCCTTTAGGGATGCCTGCCTTTCCTGCTCCAGGTCAATAAAACAGGGACTTGGTGAAATAAAGCTCTATTTAGTTATAGCAGCTTAGACTGAAGTGTTACAATGTGAGGAAGGTACCACTTGCAATATGAGATGACCAGTTCTTTTAGAAGCTTTCTGGTAATTAACGTGTTTGGTGGGGGAATACTTCCTGGTCAGTATTTTTGCTAAGTGCAAAAGTACTGCTGATTATGTTAACAGAGTCTGCTTAACACCATTTGAGTTACATGCTTCCCGGTTTGCATGCTATTTTTGTAACCGGTATTATGTCAGTGCCTGACTTTTGTAATTAATAGAATCAGTAAGAGCACTGGTGAACACACATGCTTTTATACTGATGTTTTAGGCTATTGAACAGAGTTTGTCTTCCAGATCTCTATGTGTTGATGAGAAAAAGAAGAACTTCGTCCCAGTTGCTTGTTACCCTCCTCCTTCCAAAGTCTGCTGCTGACAGAGATCCATCAGCTGATCCACTTGGAGATTGCTTAAACTTTTAAAATTGTTGTAGATTACTTGCAATAATGCAAGTTAGGGAGTGGTAAGCAGTTGAACTGGCAGATGTTTGAAAGTAGTAAGGAAGGGAAGAAGAGTGGGGTGGAAAACAACTGAGAACGGGGGAGTAGTTTTTAACAAAGTTTTCTACTGAGGTGTCTACCCTGATCGTGAAAAGGCAGTGGAACTCTTTCTCCTGGTTGTTTATTGTTGGTGCTGCTTCTATACTACTAAAAGCATGCATGTAATGAGTTGAACACAAAACTGATTTAGCCGTTTGTTCATGTGTCCTCCCCCACCCCCAGGTTTCAACTTGGTCGGTTTTCCCATCAGTTTAGTGCTTGACCCTATGAATTCCAGTGCTGGATCTGGAGAAGAACAAAGCATATATGGCAGGGGAGAATGGAACTAGCTAGCTCTGTTCAGTGGGAGCCCACACTAATATCAGATTAAAAACTGTGGAATTGCACTCTTGGTAACGATACTTTGGTTTTCTATGTGGAAACAGGCTTTACAGTACTGCCATAGGTTTAAATTATAATAAATGCATCCTCAGTAGGTGTTTTGGATGGTGATCACCGAACTCTTACTAGGCAGTTGTAATGAAAATGTTGCAACTTGTGGGTTCTGGCAAGGTGCAAAAGTTTGCAAAATAGGGCCTTAGAGTCTTAAAAAAAAAAAAAGTATGTAGCGATTAAAAACAAGTTCATGTAATTTAGGAGCCTGTAATCTTAAATTTTTTTTCTTTTTAAGGAAATTACAGAAATCTAATGTAACTAAAACTTCTCTGTACTTCTAAAGATTTTAGGCAATGGGCCCTGGAAGCAAATTTAAGAACTCTGAATTGATATTACCATGTGAATGGGAAGAATGCTTCTTTGTAGGAAAATGCATGGAGGAATTTTGTAATCACATTGCGGAACACTTGAAAGAGTGTCTACAGCATCCCCTGGAAAAAGCAGGTCATTTATGTCTCATGTATCACACAGATTATATTGCAGTTTTTGAAGATTACTGATCTAGGATATAATACTTCAGTTTTATGTGCACCACAGGCCTTCATAGCTTTTCCAGGCTCACATGCATGAAGCCCTCAGACAAGGGCCTATGTTTGCTTTTGGCTTTGCATCTGATTGTCCTTGATTTTTGTTTCTGTTGATAGGTACTACTGAAATAGAAAGAGACTATAGAGGCAGTGTCATGAGACCTTTTAATGAGAATTTTTTACAAGATTAGGGCCTAAGTAGGTGTAATGTGCTAAAACAGATTTTAGAAAATTATTTTTGAAAGGCAGAGTTCTTCCCTTTCAAGGAACTGGTCAGGTGCTTAAGAATTCTAGGCTTAAAGTAGCTGTTGTAGGAATCTTTACAGAGAAACAAAAAGGTTTTTTTGTTTGTGCATACTTGCATGCATACACTGAACGTTTCGTGGCTGTTGTTATATTTTGCATCTAATGGGATTAAATGTACTTAAAAGGAAAACAGAAAAAATCCTATTCTGCAGAAAATTATAGGCAGTCTCTGTGGACATAATGGCAATAATATATACTTGTCTTTTTAATATAGCTATTTTGGCTCTTGTGTATCCTGCTCTTTATTCTTAACACTGTAATCAAGTGTAATTACAGGTGTAGACATTTTAATTATAGGTGAATCAGTTTAATTAAAGATGAAAAAAGTAGAATTGGACCAACATTAACAACATCTCCATGACCTAATCTGAAGAGTGTCATAGTGTAAACCACAGAAAAATATAAATTTTTACAAATTTTTCCCATTGAATCTATGAATTATCTTTCTGAAAAAAGTTGTATTTTAAGCTCCTAAGTACTCTAGTATTGCTATAGTTTTGAAAAAGTGGAAAAATCTGTTTGCCATTGAGATTTGCAGGCTTTATCTACTGCATGATCAGTAGATAGCAATTATCAGTTTCTCTGCTAGGGTTACTTACAGATCATGAGATTGTTACAAATGTAAGTACTACCTGACTTTTAGCAGTCTCACTGTTGCGGCATACAATTCCAGATTTCAAGCGGTGTTCTGAAAAACGTTCGTTCTTTCTTTTGTTTAGAGCAGCACCAGTGTTGGTGGAAAGGTTGTGAGTTTTTGGCAAAAGATCCCAGAGAGCTGATAACGCATGTCAATTTTCACAGTTACCACACCAAACTGAAATTCATAGGCTCTCAGTTACGGGCATTGCACCACGATTTGCCAGCATGTTTGCAGAACAGCCATAGCCAGCATCAGTTACCAAGGACCTCAGAGGAGTTTGTGTGCCATTGGGAGAATTGTGATGTAAGTGAAATATGTTGAGATAGTAGTAGTTTGTTTGTTGTTTTTTTTTTCTTTTCCTAACTTTATCTTAGCATTCCTTGGATTTGGCATCTGGAAATAGAGAAGTCTTACTACTGGGAAGTTTTGCTCCAACTTGCTTCTAAATAGCGTTTCCCACTATCTTCATAAGTAATATGTGTTCATCATTACGATAGCATTCCCCAAAATGTAAACAACATACTTGCATAACATCTGGGACCTTGAATTCAGATTTTCTTTCTCTTCGTGGTGACTACAGTGATCTTTGTGAAAAAGATAAAACTTGTATTTTAACAGCATGTGTGCAGACTTGGTAGTTAATAGAGAAGGTCCAGAGAGGTTTATTACTTACTCAAAGAAAGGTGACAGAATATCTGATGTTTCCCTGGGCAGCTAGAAATTATACTTTTTTGTTTGTTTGTTTTCTGGCACAGGGTGATACCAGACATTTCCACAAGCCATTCATCTTTAAATCTCTTGTCCAAATATGGCCAAGATTGTTTTCAAATGGTTTTTATCATGACCACTTTTTGGTGCCCTGTACTAAATAAAATGATTATCCATTCAGTTTCAACTCTGCTATTTCTGTATCAAATGAACCAAGATGATTAGCAATTGCTAAGTTTTTGTCAGTGTTAGCACTGACTATATCAATTTCTTTCTACTTCTCAGAGATGTTCTTTCCTGGTCAAAGTGGAATCGTATTGATATGACACGGTAGGGAAACACTTTCTCTGTCCCTTTTGGCCTCAGAAATTCTGCTCTTTTTCTATGGCCACAGAGTATTACCTTTGCATCCACAGGACTGATACTTTGCAGGTGGCATTTTCATGCCCTCTCCTTTTGTGGAACTGTTGAACAAGGTAGATTTCAGACAATCTTCCTTCACTGCTTTTTTTTTCTCTAAAATGAGGGACGTTGTTGCCTTTGCCTCTGTCCGGTTTACATTGTTTTTCATGTGTTATATGTGGTTTTGGTTTCATTTGAGTTAAATGACATAACTGAAAACAAAATAAAATGATACTCAAGAAAGGATCCAACTGAAACAAAAATTGTACTGTGGAAATCAAAGAAACTGTAAAATTCAAACATTCTGCCCATCTCATATGGGCAAATCTGATGTAGTTTTACTAATACTGAACTATGTTTTAAAACAAAAATTTTGCTTGTTTTGAAAAAGCAATGTTTATGAACGACCTTTCATCCTTTTTCCTTCTGTCTCTCTAGGCCTTTCAAAGATATATGGGTTATCATCCTTAAATCCTGTATTTCTCTTATTCATGACCTTTTCATATCAAAGGTGTGGTAAAATTAATTTATGACCTCAACCATGCTAGCTGACGTTATAAGCAAATACTTACAAAGATGAAAATCTTCCCAAGGTAGGGAATGTCAGATTGATGGGGCTTCACAGAGGTATCCCTCATGTATATCCCACTGTTGAATTGGAACCTGTGTAATGTTTGAATAAATACACTGGAATGATGGAGTGAAATTATTTCTGTTCTCTGGTGGTGGTAACAGCCTATATTTTGCTAACCTTCCCCTTGCTAGATCTAAAGTTATTTCCAGTTTACTCTTAATACTTAATGTTTCAGTTTATAGATTGTTTATGCTACAGCATGCATAAAGGTGAGTACTGCCTAATCTGTTTATTATATTTGGACAGAAGGTATCTCATTTGTCTCTTTTGGCTGTGAATTTAGAATATCTATACTCATAATGCTATGATATCTCTTCTTTTTTTTTTTTTTTGTCCTCCTCTAAGAGAAATAAGAAATGACATAAAAATCTGAGATTGAACTTTATAGGGAGAGGTAATATCTACTGTTGAGTCAATCTGTCAGAAACTCTTATTTCTGTAAATGGAGGCTTTTTTTCACTGTGGGATTAAGTATGGATGTTCCCCATTTTCTTCTTTCTAAAGTTAAAAGCCCAAGCATATAATACAAAGCATTATTTAACAGTGTCAATCACACTACTCAAATAATCCATAATTTATGATATTTTAATTATGTCTTATAGCTTATGGAGGCCATCTTTCTTATAGTAATTATTTTTTAAATTTATTAATGCTTTTTAACACGTACTGAACAGCCCTGACTTGCATATTGCTATGACAATTTATTTAAAAAAGCAAAGTTTGTACTCAAAACCTTCCGAAGTTCAATTTAACTTGGTCTGACAGTAAACACAGTCATGCTTAAAAGAGAAAAACAGGCTTAAAGGAGAAAAAATCTTCACATTAATCGATTTCATGTTTGACTTTTCATTTACGTAAGTGGGCAATTTTGACTGATGGAATCCTTTATTCTGTAGCATTTTGCTGAATCTTTTTATACATGTATTTTCAAGTTCAAACTATGTTTTGAATTTTGTTAATTAAAAGAGTGTTTCCCAACTCAATAGGCAGGCTAGACTAGACCTAGAAGGTGGGGTAGGGCGCAGTGAAAGAGAAGAACTTTGAGGGCAGGGAAAACTGCTTACCTTTCCCACCCTCCTGCAGGTATGTTCCCACAGTTATGAATATAATTCTCTTTGAAAATCACCTATACTACCTCCCTGACTCTTGTGATGCCTCCTACTGTGTCAGGTTCTGTCCCTCCAAAGGTAAGGTTACTGACTCAGGCACCAGCCCCAAAAACTTCTATTTATGTGTAAAAAAAGTACTCAAGAAAGTTAAGACAACACACTTAAAGAGACAGTGGCCTTAAATGTGTTTAACCCCCATAGGCTTACTCTCGCTAAGAAGTGAAGAGGCTTTCGATCACTGTCTAGCTCAATACCTTTAGTTGATTCACCTTAATATGCCTGTGTGTTTTCATAGACACAGGACCTTGGATTTCTCAGATCATGTTTCAAGCCCTTCAGAGGAAATAAGGGCTTGTCTTCCCCAGGGAGCTATTGTGAAATACACTGGAATATGAATTTAAAGTGCAGCAGTTTGTATTAGCTCCTCATGCGAATGCTCTGTTCTGTACAAAGAGTGCCTTTTAACAGCTTAGTTTAATCATCCAAATCCTAGTATACTTGGAGAGTGGATTAAACACGGATAATATACTAAAGAAATACTTTTTTCACTTAAATAATTTCCTTTAAAAAAAAAAAAAGAAAAAGAAAAAAACCTGTTAAAATTGGAATCAGCTGTACATTATCTGCAGTGGCAGTATTAGTTTCAAGAGTTGCATTTGTTTCCACTTTCCTCTCTCCAGCGTTTTGATTCTATTTAAAGCCAGATCAATTCCCTGGCTCCAGTTCACTGTGTAGCCTTACAAATAGTTGTGCTGGAGCAGCAGAAGGGGTGGTACGCTGAAGTAAGGGGCTAAATTAGTGGCAATTTAAAATATTCTCACTTTCCAATGGTAGTCTGCAGATGAGTGACACCATCAGTTTCTTGGAAAAGATGCTGTATCCTGTCTGCTTTCACTCTGCAGGTGGGGATTTTTGTGGAGTGATGAAGGGGCTAATTAAGGTTTAGTCCCTGTTGTCACAGTACTGACTAGTGGAGCGTAGTGTTCATGACACACAATTCAATCTAATGATTGTGCAGCCTTCCCATTTCTGTCGGAATTAACTGTGCTGCCCTCCTAGACGTCTGGGTGAACAGAAACAGGTACAAATGAAGGGCGGGGAGAAGGTAAAAACATGTGAAAACAATAAATCAAAAGACATACATTAACAGACACATAACCACTGCTGCAAAGAATGGGTAGCATTCATTGGATTAGTCTAGACAGACTTCTTCTAAATTACTAGATGGTAAGTCCAAATTCAGGACCTGGTTTGTGTGGTAGCGACTGCAGAAGGTTCCAAATTTTTGTAACGGATGTAATTTTCTCTGTGTTGGGGTCAGTTAATTAAATGTTACTGCAATATTCACTAGTGTTTGTTTGGTTTCTTAAAAACAGTTCTTTTAATTATTTGTTCCTATTAGTTGACTTCCTGCCAAAACTATCTTGTTTTCCCCCATACTTCTATTTTGTTTTTAGGTTACCTTCAATAACCCAGAGTGGTTTTATCAACATGTTGCTATTCATGCCTATGCTGCTGAAAAAGAAACTATTGCAGATCAGAAGAGAGCTGTTTATTGTCACTGGAAAGGTAGTTTGCATACTAAACTTCAATTTGAAAAAGTATTTCACTGCAGTGTTTCTCATAGAATTCACTTAGTGCTACACATTGCACGGGAGCATGTGAGATAACTTCCCCAGATGTTTTTCCATCTACCTTAAATACTTGCAGAAACATTTATATTTTATAGGCTACGTGCTTGAAGTATAATAGTGCTTATCGTTTGTGGGGCTGAACCTCAACTACCATCTGGCTTAAGCTGAGGAGTGTCAGTACTGAACAGGGTCAGGTTTCTTCTGCCTGTGAGTGATAGTCTACCATACCCATTCAGACAGGCTTTTCACGTGTATTTGACCATGCAAGACCACGGATGTTTCCCTCACAACGGCCATTGACGATGAGCTTACTCTCTGCTTTCCCTCATCCGTTCCCTTCATATCAAGGGAATCATACCTATTGCGATCCTGGTTTCTCTCAGCTGTGTGATGAGAAGGAGCATTTTTAATGCACTCTCTGACTGAGCTGCTGGTTACTTTGTGTGTTACGATTATTGTCATTGCTTGATCAAAGCTGATATTCTGCCCTTGGCTCTGTTGTAGAAGCCACATTCCACTGGCAGTCTTTCATAGCAAATACCTTTATTTTGACTAAGGGCTAAAGTATGGACTGCAATTTGATCTGCATGTTAGTCAGCTTCAGAGCTACAAAGTGTATGGACAGACCCTCTCAAGCAGAAAAGACTTTCTGCATAAAATAATTAAACAATTCATTGGACTCTGGTCCTGGAACAGATTAATTCTGTGCTCAGTTTTAAATAAGTTGTTTGGTTATGTTTTGTAATGTGTGTTGACAAAGTCCTGGTTTGATCTGAATTGTCTTTGTGACCACCCCCCTCACCCCCCCTGTAAGTGTGAGTCGTGAGTCTTCTCAGTTCATGGGTTAGAGTTACTTTTTTGGGTTGGATATTCACTGCAATGATGGCAGAGTCCAGTCAGTGGATGCAAGGTGACATCATTTTGTTCCCTTCCCCTAGGCAGGTTGGGTTTTTTTGACTGGGAAACTCACTCCAGTGGCCTGACCGCATAGAATCTGTAATCCTTAGATGAGCAAAAAATACACATCAAGGTGATTATAGGTTTAGAAGACATAGCCAGCTAGGACAGCTGAAGACTCTGATGGTATAGCCTGAAGAACAGAATGAGGAAAATGGAAATGTGGAAGAGGAATATAGTATGTCTTTCAGATACGTTGAACAAAAACCCTGCTATTAGGAACAGGGAAATCACCTGTTCTACGCGTTGGTGCTGGAGAAGATGAGTAATGGGCCTAAGTTAGACATTGTGAAAATCTTTTTAATGGGGTATGTTAAAGTACTGTGCAGGTTGCCTGTGGAAGCTCCAGAGTTTCTATCACAGGGGGACTGAGAAAACCTCTTTTAAGACCAAGGTGTAATTGAACCTGCCTCAGAACAGAAGTATGGGTCCTGGGTGGTAGGAGGTCTATCTAGTGCTGTAACACGTTTGAAAGCAGCATGCAGAATCATAACGTCCAGGCAGTGAAAGACAAATTTTCACTCCCACCTTCAAACTTCCCAAGCAAGCACAGTCAAGTAAGATGTCATCCCTTTTGTCAGGAAGCAGTTGACCTGGAACTAGAACGACAGACAAAGCGCAGCAGTCTGCATTCTGTTTTCCAGGGACCCTCAGTACGCTAGCCAGTGGTCTGAGTTGGCTGATTTGGGGGATGTGAGGGAACAGCAAGAGTGGACTTTCCTGCAAGGGAAGGCAAATGGAGCTAAGGGTGACAGTAAGGCAGACGGGGCAGGGATCTCACTGATAAAAGCACAGTCCCACAGTACCTGAACAAGAACAGTAGAGCAGGTTTGGTAATGCTAACTGGCACCAGTTGCAGCCTAGTGATTGCCAAGTCCACAGTGACAAGCTAGGTCCAGAGTCAAGCCAGAAGTCCAGTCCGGGTCAGGGTGGGCTGACTGCAAGGCCCAGCACAGCATACCTACAGGGTAGGTAGCTGCAACTTCTGAGCCACTGGGCACAGGATGTCTGAATGGAGGTGTCATGCGAAGCTTCTCACTGCTCTTGGAATTTCTCTTTTCACAGAAGTCTGATCTCAGGTTACACAACTTCACCATCCTCCACTACACCAGAGTGGAGTTTGAGCACAGGCAGCTAAACCCCTAGATGTGTGGGGCAGGAGAGATTGCAGAGGATTACAGAGAAAGATGTTAACAGGCTGGTCAGGGTAACTGGAGTCTGATGGTATGCTCAAGGCTTTGACAGAGTTCACAAAACAAGAGTGTAAGAAGAAAATTCAGTCTGATCGGCTGCACATCATGTTTTGAAAACTGAATTCAGAGACAGACCTTTGTGTTGCGCAATAATTACTGGTCTTCTAGCTCCTGATCTAGATCGTTCAAGGTCTCTGTGGGACATAGTCCTTATTCCATGGCCTCTCCTTATCGGAAGAATTCTGTATACCTTATAGATTGAGACATTGATGATCCTGTTTCCTCACCATAGGTGAGGTTTTAGGATTTTCTTTGTCTTCTGATGAGGAGTCTAGAGCTCTGTCTCTTTACTAAATATGTTAGTCTGGAGCTCAGGAGTCCTTTCCAAGAAGTTTCCTATATTCTTCCTGTTTGAGTACATGTGAATGGTTTTCAAGGTTATTGCAGTCCTGTTTTTCTATTAGAGAGAAAGTCCTGATGACTAGTAGAAAAAGGAACTTGCAATATATTTAGTTGGTCAAATGGACTAGGTGAATCCTCTTTGAATGAATTTAATGTATTAATTTCTTAGACCTGAGAGTATCCAATGTGTCACTGAGTTTGATTCACTTTGTTACCGGTTTCATGCATCATCTGCGAAAAGAATCTCTTATTTTTTCCCACCTACTGTTCCTTGATTTGAATTTAGTCCTCTTGACTCTTATGAGTCTTTAGTTGGGTCCTGGTTATTATTTCACCTTTTCAGAAAGGTAACTTTCTTCATAGCCATTATCTTTGTTTGCTAGGTAGATAAGAGACTCATGGCTGCTCCCTCTTATCTGATAGGGTAGTGTATTCCTTCAGATCTATCTGAAATTTTCTCCTGAAAGTAGTTCTTGAGCTTTCTTTAAGCCAATGCACTAACCTCCTGGGGATTTTCCCCTTATGTCTCACATGTCAACAGTCAGGGCTTTCTTCTGGTGCTGTTAAGACTAGTTTGATATCTGCAGGAGCAGGCTGTTTGTGAGCTCAGGAGAGCTGAGGACATGGCTGTTTATGTGCAAAGATTGTTTCGTGGATAGCTGACTGCTTGTGGTTAACCGCTTTGTAAATGTGTATCTGGAGATAGAAAATGTGAAGATTAAAAAAAAAAAAAAAGAGGTCAGTAAGCAGAGTTCTTTGAGATGTGTAGATGGCGTGTAATCACTATCCCATTTTGTTCACCTGTTTCTCCAGGGGCTATGAAGATTGCTGGAGTTCTGTAATGGGGAGGCACCAGAGATAGTAATGAATGCTATCTCAGTTCTGCTGTATGAACGGAGTTCATATGCATGGAGTTATTTAAAAAAAAAAAAAGTGATAAATGAGGATGGAAAGAACAGGAGCATGCCCTGCAGATTCAAAAATGGAAATTTTTCCCTTTCTGTGAGAGGGACAAATGGTCAGCATATCTTGAAGAACTCTAATTACTGACAAATCATCTTTTACTTTGGAATGGATGTTTGTGGGATTAGATGCCACATAATGTTTGTAATAGTGATAAACTAATTTTTTTTCCCAGGAAATGCTTACCTTTGGGTTTCTAAAAATATGCCAGTAAGCCATAAGTAGGTACTAGCTTTTTCTGTATTTACTCAAGAAAAAGTAAAGTACTCATGTGCAGCTTTTTTTGGTTTAGGCTGTTCAGGAGTATTTAAAGGAAAGCACAAGCTATGGGATCATTTAAGAACCCACACACAAGAAAGAGTTGTGGCCTGTCCAACTTGTGGAGGAATGTTCTCCAATAACACTAAATTTTTTGATCATGCAAAGAGACAAATTTCAGAAGATAGTAAGTGGATATGATTTTATTTCTTCTTATATTTCTTTTAAGAGATTTTCATTGAAGGTAGTTTATGATAGTGTGCACATATACATTTAATAAGCATTTCTATTTTTCATATAAGTCAATTGCTTGACAACAGGGTTGACTCCAGGAAAGCAGTTGTTTTCATAAAGCATGGAAGTTCTCTTGAGTTTCAGTTCTGATGAATTAGTGTAATGAGTGAAAGCAAAAGAATACTCTTAGATCCGTCTTTCAGCGGAGATGCTATTCAACTGGCAGCTGTAGCATCGCACTGGCCTCTCTTCCCTCTGTGCACAGCACAGGATTACACTGACACAGTTAAACTGCCTATGAATGGGAGAGGCTATTGACTGTTGAAGAGACAACTTTCACTAGAACCAGGTTTGGATTTCAAAATCTCTGCAAGTAATCCCAATGATGATTTAACTATTTTCAAAGCAAAGTATTTTCTTCATCAGAGAACACGCCCTGCCTCAACAAACTGTATATTAATTGGCACACTTTCCTGTATGCTAAAGGGGAAGGGAGAGGTGGTTGTTTTTTCTGTGTTTAAATGCTTGGAATATCTTTAGGAATTGTGGAAGTTCTGATGATGGGAAATGCATACATTCTAGGTAATTGATACAAGAGCTCAAATTTCAAACTGTTAGTGATTTTGAACAAATGATTGTTATCCTGTTGAGAATAAAATTAAATCACTGATAAAGAATCCTTTTCATTGAGTATTCTTTCGATGACCAATACACTTAAAACTTAGTTTAGGCTCAAACTGTCTCAGTGTTGTGTTAGTTTATTCACCAAATTGGTAGCTATAGTAATTAATTAATATACCTTTAATTAGTTATTTGAATTATCACTGAATATTTTCTGTTTAAATTCAGAACAAATATTTGTTTGCCAGAACTGTGACAAGCACTTTGCCAATGAAAGGCTGCTACGAGATCACATGCGGGGACATGGTAGGTCGGAGCTTTTTAAAATAAAGCATACTATTCTCTAAGTCATCCTGTACAGAACAGGTTTTGATAGACTACGGAGTTAATAAGGTGTCTTTATATCAGCTGAGAAAATTAATATACAGACCAGGAGGAACTGGGTTACAGATACTGGAAAGCAGAAGTTTCATTGCCAGTCCATCTAAAGCATGGGACTTCTTCATACCTTCTGATGAAAATGTTTAAGGGGCTTTTCTGTGTGGGCTTTCCTGTTTTGCAGTAGCTTCCCGTGTTGATGCTTAATCTGCGCTTGAATCCTTACTTGCTTCCATGACTAGGGGCATGGTTAAAGCCAAAGTTATGTTTTAGCTTGGGATGAAGCTTTGCTCACTTTGCATGACCTAGTCAGCCTCATTCAAACGCTGTAGTCCTTCATTGTCCTAACCACAGTCTCCCTGAGGTCCTCAAATTATTCCCACAAGTTATACTACAACAGCTGTGACTTGCTGGGAAAGAATCCTAAAGCATCTGAGCACAAGGAAATGTGATATTGCTCTTAGATGTACAGGAAATGCAGAAGTGGGTGGGTCTTTGCCTTGGAAATAGGAATATTTGGGTCATGTAGCCAGATTTGGGGACGAGGCCTTTGAGCTGCGTAAACATAGAGGTAGCTTTGTACAGATTCGCTCAGTCAGGGCAGATTCTACTTTTCAGTTATATTCTTAAAGAAAACCTGATTTTCACTGTTTGAAAATCAACACCTTGGTGGTTAACGACTATGTATTTGTATTGCTACTTACTGTGAGCCACTAAAACAGACTGTGTTCATATATAAATAGTTTTATAGTTGACATGGATCTGACTACAATACTTTTAACTTTTTTATTAGAAAATAGTGAAAGTTTTTTTTTTCTTTACTAGATTAGTTTTCTTCCTTTGTGTCAAGATCATTTCAGATAGAAATTGGAATCTGTTAAGGGTTTTTTGTTCCTATTAGCTAATGAAGTCATTTAAATATGCTGATACTCTTAATTAAAGTATAACATGCATTAAAATAAATTTGATATATTAAATCCTGGTGGATGTTATTGCTAGGCCCCTCTCCATCATCTTGGAAAGGTTCTGGAGAACAGGAGAGGTGCCTGAGGACTGGAAGAAAGCCAATGTCACGCCAGTCTTCAAAAAGGGCAAGAAGGAGGAGCCAGGGAACTCCAGGCCTGTCAGCCTCCCCTCCATCCCTGGAAAGGTGATGGGACAGCTCATCCTGGAGCTCATCCCTAAGCATATGGAGGACAAGAAGGTGATCAGGAGTAGTCAGCACGGATTCACCAGAGGGAAATCATGCTTGACCAACCTGATAGCCTTCTCTGATGGAATGACTGGCTGGGGAGAGGAGGGCAGAGCAGTGGATGTTGTCTCCCTGGGCTTCAGCAAGGCTTTGGACACTGTCTCCCATCACATCCTCCTAGGTAAACTCAGGAAGTGTGGGTTTGGTGAGCGGAGAGTGAGGTGGATTGAGAACTGGCTGGATGGCAGAGCTCCGAGGGTTGTGGTCAGTGGCGCAGAGTCTAGTTGGAGGCCTGTAGCTAGTGGTGTCCCCCAGGGGTCAGTCCTGGGTCCAGTCTTGTTCAACGTATTCATCAATGACCTGGAGGAAGGGACAGAGTGCACCCTCAGCAAGTCTGCTGATGATACAAAACTGGGGGGAGTGGCTGACACACCAGGAGACTGTGCTGCCATTCAGAGGGAGCTGGAGAGGCTGGAGAGGTGGGCAGAGAGGGACCTCAGGAAGTTCCACAAAGGCAAGTGCAGGGTCCTGCACCTAGGGAGGAATAACCCCATGCAGCAGGACAGGCTGGGGGCTGACCTGCTGGAAAGCAGCTCTCTGCGGAGAAGGCCCTGGGAATCCTGGTGGACAACAAGTTGAGCATGAGCCAGCAATGTGCCCTTGTGGCCAGGAGGGCCACAAGGTGGTGTCCTGGGGTGCATGAGGCAGAGTGTTGCCAGCAGGTGGAGGGAGGTGATCCTGCCCCTCTCCTCAGCCCTGGGGAGGCCACATCTGGAGTGCTGTGTCCAGTTCTGGGCTCCGCAGGACAAGAGAGACATGGCACTCCTGGAGAGAGGCCAGCAGAGGGCTACAAAGATGATGAGGGGACTGGAGCACCTCATGTATGAGGAAAGGCTGAGGGAGCTGGTGCTGTTCAGCCTGGAGAAGAGAAGACTGAGGGGGGATCTGATCAATGTGTACAAGTGTCTGAAGGGAGGGTGTCAAGAGGGTGAGGCCAGACTCTTCTCAGTGGTGCCCAGTGACAGGACGAGAGGCAACGGGCACAAGCTGAATCACAGGAAGCTCTTTCTGAAGATGAGGAAAAAGTTCTTTGCTGTGAGGGTGACAGAGCCCTGGCGCAGGTTGCCCAGAGAGGCAGTGGAGTCTCCTTCGCTGGAGACGTTCAAAACCGGCCTGGATGTGATCCTGTGCAATGTGCTGTAGAGGTCCCTGCTTGAGCAGGGAGGTTGGACTAGATGCTTTCCAGAGGTCCCTTCCAACCTCCACCGTTTTGTGATTCTGTCAAATAAAGGACATAGCTAACTGAACTATTTTTTTCTAGTCACTCTCGTTGCACCTAAGCCTTTGTTGTAGATGGACTGTGCAATGTGCCCTGCTGTCCTGATCCCTTGATAATTCAAACTGCATGTTCTGTCTGCATAGTTAGGGAAAATCAGGTGGTCACTGGATCTGTGAACAAGGATGATGTGAACCAGTGTCATGTCCCAGTAGGCCATGGGGAAACAGCTGAATGTGAACCTGACTGAGGAGTCTGGGAACCATTCCTAGGTCCAATTGTTTAGGCATCATCTAAATCCTTTCTGATATTATAACCAGTTACTTACTCAGTTGATGATTCAGCTTTCTTTAAAAAATTTGGCAGCACACCTGTCTTAGTGCAGACATTTTCAGATCTTGCCCTTCCAACCTCAACCATTCTGTGATTCTGTGATATGCAGCAAAGCAAGCATTTGTTCAGCTTAAAAGGTTACAGTCCTGCCTGCCAATCTACCAGAGATTCTGCCCCGCTCCAGAGTCAGCAGGGCAAACCTGCATCTGTGCCTCAGCCATTGCAGTTCGTAGTCTAGCAGCTTAGCAAGCACCTACCGTTATTATGCTTTAAGCCAATATACGTGAATGTGAAATGGGGAGGTGGAGGGCAGACACTTGTTGCTTCTGCCACCTATTTAAAGTGTGGTAATATTTTAAACACTACAGGTAGATTTGCCAGTGCTTGCCTGTCAGAAGGCCTCCAGACAACATCGACCTTTTAGGAATCCTCCCAAAGTGCCAAGGGCAGGAAGATAATCGTCCTCTTTTTATTAGAGCCTAGAGAGTGAAACATGAGCCTCTACATCTTTTTCCCTTACCTTTCTTTTTTTTGAAAGTAGCTTGAAACATTATAAGATTGACCACTACTTGACTACTGTCTTTGTTATGTCTCCATTCTATTTTTAGTTCCTTTTTTAATCTCTGTATTTTGATCCCAAATGTACTACAATTTATGAATTTTAATATGAGCTTTTAATAAATGTTCCTGTCGTATGCCATAGCAGACTGAATGTCCTAGTGAAGTTGTGAGACTCAGTTGAAAGTATCTTTCTTTCTACAGTTAATCGTGTTACATGTCCACTTTGTGATATGGAATGCACCAGTGTCTCCTCACTGAAAGCACACATCAGATTCCGACACTGTGATGAACGTCCCTTCTGTTGTCATCTCTGTGATAGTGGGTAAGAAGATTTGAGGCTTGCAGCTAAATAAGCAGAACTGTAGAACTGAATTAGTGTTTTATATGAGAGTTAGTAAAGATAAGAAAAGTTTTCAACCACTAAAATAAACTCTTCAGTGAAGAAATTGAATAGATTGATACTTTTATCTGCTGAAATGTAATTCATGAACTTCTGGTACAAATGATATGTTAAAAGGTAAATTTGCTCAGCAAGGCTACATGTACTATCAAATGGTCATCATGACAAGTAGAGATATATAGCAACAGTATCTTAAACTGTGGGTTTTGCTATTCCAAATGATCGCTGGCTGTTTCCTGGGAGAGTCACAATCCTCTCCTTTGAGTGATTTTCCTGGCACAGGCTCACTATACCTTTTGCTGCCTTGTTCTGTGATATTTTTTTTTTATGGTGGTTTCTTTTCTGCTTTCCTCATATGAATGTTATGTTAACAGCAGTGAAATAGAAAAAAGTAGGGTTGTGATGGGATAGATTAAGTTGCATATATAAACATTGGCAGAGTTATGTATGACTTTGGCAGAGAAGGTGAGAAGTCTAATCTTTGTATGCTGGAAGTCGGATAAAGTGAACAAATGTGTAAGTACTTTTGTGTTCAAATTGTGGGCGGACAGAAGGAAATAATCTGAATTTCTAGACCAGAGAGGATGAAGTGACTGTTCAGCTCATGGATGAGAATTTTCTCTGTGTGAACAGAGAAGAAAGGATGATGCTTTGCAACATGGCTGGGGGCAAATTACCTAGGTTTGGCCATGCTATGGATGTGTGGGAAGAAAGAGGGAATGGAAAATGAAACTCAGAGCACATCAAAGAGATGTCTGTAGTATCCCCTTTTCACAGGTGGAAAAACTGAGGTAGAGAAGAAAAATGGTTTACACGTGTTCTGCTTTCACTTGTCCATGTCAGAGCCAAAAATTAGTACCTCCCAGTCCTAAACATTAACCACAAGACTACTCCTCAGTAGTATTATATGTTATTTGTTTTGCCTTGTTTTCAGTTTTAAGAACGCTTATGATCTGCATAAACATGTTGAAACACACAATGATTCAGATGCCCACAGCTGTGATGTTGAAGGATGTGGTTTTACTTCACGGACTTTACAAGCTCTGAGACAGCATTACAAGAGAGCACATGCGGTAGGTATATTAAATAGCAGAATAAAATGTGTTGTTGTAAATGAGACTAAAGTTTCAAATTTAATTCATATTTAGTTTCAGGTGAATGCGTGAAATATGTTATTTAGCCTCAAATCAGGTATTTATTTTCACATATTTTCAGGACTCTTGCAAGTATTATGCAAATACTTGACTCATGCTTACCTATAGATTTTGAGTGCTTTCCTTAGGTGCATGCAGTTGCATACTCAGTCTTGAATTCTGGCCAATCTTTTTTTTTTTTTTAACATGCATTTTTTGGCGGCTATAGTTTGTGCACATTTGTTGCCTGTTTTTTCAACTTTGAGTTATCATCACTGCTATATAAGCTGAGTATCTTTCAGTAGGAGCTGTATATCACACTGCTATTGAAGACATCTGCAGTACTCTGCCTTGCAGAGAATTTCCATGTTCACTGGGGTTCCTTAAAATTTTTCCTAAAAGCGCCACATTTTAAACTTTTTATGAATTTGACTTCAAAACCAGTTTTCATCTCATTAGTGTTTTCCTCCTTTTCAACAAAGGATTGTTTTTTTGTCATATATATGTACTAGCCTTAAATGACTTTAATACCATTTCTTTCCAAGCGTGACGGTATACTGAAATATAAATGCCACATCTGTCAGAAATGTTTTTCCTGGAGTTATACATTGACCCTACATCTTCGAAAAGCACATAAACTCAGCTGTCATTCTCGTTTCAGGTATGTTAGCAGTTGAGTTTTGTTCACATCATAAAGTAAAATTTTCTTTTCTTCTAGATTTTAAGAGGATCCAGATATTTAATTAAGTACTATCTAAAGTTTGGTCCAGCTTTAAATGTTCTGAGCGTAAAACAAATTGCTTTTAAGGTTTCGCTATGGTGACAGAAAGCCTCGTATAGATATGTTTAACCCAAGGGATTAAAAAAAAAGGATGCTTTTGCTTTTATAGCTTTTGCCACTAAGAAATTCTCTTAGCCTAGTTTGTTGAAAGAAATGTGTTAATGCTGTAAGTTGTCTCTACTGAGGAGATAGGCTTTACACATCAACATATCAATAGCTTCTGTAGTATAAACAAGTCCTACTCTCCATTTTGAGATAAAGAAATCTAGCTAATAAAATATAATTATGAATAGATATCTGTTCTTTTCTGTTAAGTATATTTGATTTAAAACTACTCATTGAAGCACTATTGCAGTTGTTTCTTCACTTAGTGTGTCTTTTGTTTGAGTGCCACCTAATAGATAGCAATCTGATTCAGCATTTAATTGTTGACTTTTCCAGTTTTGGCAGTCTAACCAGATGTTATTCTTATTTTCTGCTGTAAAAGCTGTGTTTTTAACCTATATTTTCAGTATTTTCAATTTTATTCCCTTAGATATAAAGAAGACGATGAGGGGTATGTGAGACTGAATGTAGCAGTATGTAATGCTGTTACATGTTTCGGTCAGGCTTTGAACGACAAGACGGTAATAAAGAAGCCTTCAGTAAGGCAAAATGGTTTTGCAAGAGAAAGAGGGGATTCTTGCAAAAAAGACACTTCAACTGTAGAAGTACATTTCGCACAACTTCAGCAATGGTCTCAAGCTGCTGGAGAAAACGTTCTGGTAGAAACGGAGACTTCTGTAGAGGAACCTGTATATTCTGAACTTCAAACTGCTGTACAGCTATGTGAAAACTCTTCTACTTCCTCTGAAGGTGATGAGGCAACACCGCTGAATGCACATGAAAATCTAGTAGAAATTGAGCTGGGCTTGGGAATTCAGATAGCTTTTTAGAAAACCAGCCTTTCTGTGGATAATACTATGAAAAGCATACTCTTCAGAAGAGGTAGATATTTTTCAAACAAAATGTATAAAAGGAATTGCACTTTTATCCTTGTCAAAATACTGTATATAATACCGTGTCTTTTGGCTGCTTTCACATTCAATTATTTTAATGTGCTTACAGAATGTATGCAAGATGCACCTAATATTATGCACATGTATTACTTGCATTAATAACCCTTTGGAAAAGAAAGTTTTAAGTTTCATATAGTCGTATAACAAATATATGGATGTGTATATTTATTTATTTATTTATTTATAAGACAAAGGCAGCCCTCAGTGAAAAGCATTGAGCCAACGCACTGGATAAACAGTTTGAATTGGTAGGTAATACATTCCACTTTTTATTAGCCCACTATGTTATTTATTAGAAAACAGGCAGCAGCTTGTGAGATAGATATAGATATCTATATATAGATATCTATATATATCCAGATATATGTATATATATAACATCTACAACATTTTTTGTCAGATTTCTTAGCTTTATTTAGTGACATTAAACATCCTTCAACAGTTATTAGAAAGACTTTATTATTATAATAGACTTTTAAACTACAATGCATTGTTAAATGAATACCTTAAAATAGAAAAGGTTGCATGTAAGTAACATAGTTGCAGATATTCATAGAGCTGACCTTAAAATTTATATACCATTTGGTATAACTGAAATCTTACTGTTGTTAACCTGTACAATTGTTGGGTGCTGCAGATACAGTGACTTGAAAGCAAATGAAAGATATTGGCAGCATAGTTAAATGAGCTTAACTGTATTTTCAGAAATAATTCCACATAGCCATGGTTATTATGATCTGTTACGTTAAGTGCTGGCAGAGACATTTATTTATGTGATTCTTGTATAAAGAGTATAGTCAAAAAGACAGGTACCTTTCATCAGTAAAAATGAGAAGCAAATATAACCTGCAAAACGTTTTTTAAACCAAGAAATGCATGAGTTCTCCAACTAAAATATATGACTTGTACACATGAGAAGGTAGTATTCAGCCAACTAGAAAGTTAATTTACAATATATTAGCTATTACAACCTGATTTCCCTTGAGGACGTAGAAGTATTCTCTGAGAATTGCTTGCTGGGCCACTTAGAAAGCACCCTTCAGCGCATACTCAGAGCAGTATTGAATCATCATCACGTACTGAATGCTCATTTCCTTATGTAGGCAAGCTGATACTAACAGCTCAGGATGCAAACAGAGACAGACTGGGAACACTGCGAACAAAAATAGGTCATCTGAAATTGAATTGAACTTGCCATGTAACTCCAAAGCAGCCAAGGATTCTGAGACACTTATTCAGAAGGATTTACACCATACATTTTCTACAGAAAACTGTCTCCCTATTCCAGCGTAGTCTCACTGTCTGTAGCTGTTGCATCCCAACTGTAAGGACAGGACAGGCCTGTGTGCTGGGCTAGAGGCACTGAGGAAGCAATAGCTCATTCCCTCTCCACCCAACAGCTAGAAGAGCACAGCCCTCTGCCCAGGAGCCTTGGGGAAGGCTAGCAGCGGTATGTGAGGTGGTGGCATCAGCCATCGGGTCCAGTATGAAGAGCTCTTCTTTAACTATCCCGACTGCTTTCTCTCTCACTGAAGGAGCTGTGCACAGTTCCTGCTACATTTGTTGCCCCAAGTAGCGTGGGGAGAGAGAGCCAACTGACAGGGCTATGCCGTTTGCTGGAGTTGTATGAGGAACTGGAGCGGGGCTTGCTGGAGGAAGCCCCTGGTGACTCTTCTGACAGTGTGCTCCTGTGTTCAGAAAAAAAGCGCCCACTGCCGCTTTGGCCTCACAGCCTATACCAGGTTGTCTACAACGTTTAGCAATTGTAACAGGAGAAAGGCCCATCACAGTTATAGGCAGATTAAAATTGAAAGGCAGTAAAAATTTCTTCCTAAAGCTGTCCACCTTGTTCCTGTCTTGAAAATTCCTGACTTGAAAGTTCCTGTCTTTTATTAAACACGCCAGGCTCTGATTTGTGGCAATTCAGCTGATGTTTCAAGAGCAGTTGAGCCACCCGCACAGTGGGGGCAGACCAGACAGATGTGGGTGGCAGCCTGATTTTAATCTGCCTTTGTTCGTGAATCAGAGCCCCAGCCTTTTTAATACTTTACAATACAGGTAAAACTGACTCACGTTTCTCTGGGCAATGAATAGGTACCACTATAGCCTCTGGGATTTCCCCTGCTAAATATCAAAGGCCTGCTACAAACAACAGAGGTGTTAATACTTCCCAAAGAGAGAGTCCTTTATAATGGAAAGTATTAGTCAACCAAAATACAGAGGAGTCTTTTCCAGATCTACTGTAACAGTTCCCAGAAGCCCCTAACCCATTATCCCACAAGTTACTCGGTTGGGCAGATCCCCATGCCTGCCTTCAGTGCAAGCTGCATTGCAGGTACGAAGGTTAATTTTCACAAAACTGGACCAGGACCTCCCCTGGCAGATTAAAACAGTATTATATATTTATATTTGAGCAGTGGAACTGTACTTGCAGTGCGAGGATATGACGTACAAGTTCTCATGTGTGTAGCCACAACTTCATGTGAGCTGATTAAATACATTTTGGAAGGCAAAATCAACTGCAGGGGCAGACACAGTGGAATGATTATTTATTAAAGGAAACTGATTTCTTGAAAATCATATTTTAAAATAATTCCTCAGTTATGCTGTTTAATTACACTCTAGAGCTTTATTCTACTATTGCTTGGGAACCTGCTTAACTTTATTGTTATAATTCACCCTAGAAAGCTTTTAGCTAACTTTTTAAGCCAAACTAATTTGCTGATTAGATACCTAGTTTAGAATTTGCGGTCATATACTTGTTTGTATACAGAAATGTGTTGGCATCATTGTATTTACTAGGCAATAGCAGTTAGAGATGATAAATTTCAAAGTTATTTTTTCAAAGTGTTTTTTCAAAACTTATTTTAGGATTTGGGTGTTACTCTTAAAATGGTGTTTTGCATGTACAAAGCAAAATCAAATACTCTTCTGAATAAAAGCACTTTGGTGAAAAAAAGGCTTTTTTTCTGATTTTCAACCAAATAACTAAATTTAAACCCATTTGTTTTGTAAACCAGTTCCTGCTGAATTTTTGAGTTGTCTTCTCCTCAGCCAGTGTTGCTGTGTCCGACTCGGTTCTGCCGCTTTGTGGAAGTGCCTATAGAGGGAGCTGGCAGACCGAATGCTCTAGCTCAGCCTGCGAGCTTTGTGTCACACGGTGGTTTGTGTGACATGGGGTATGTATTAAGCAAGTATCTTAGTCGAACACGTACTTTATTCCGTGTTTCCTAGCAAGAAGAAGCTCTATGAGGAATATAAAACTGTGTACTTGGGATTTCTGGGACCCAGATTGAAAAACAACTTCTTCCTGGATGCACCAGCTATGAGGTGGACATGAGTCATTTGAGACCTGTTCTCATGGAGCCAGATCATCAGATAAGGTTAAACTGGCAGAGGTCCATTGGAGCCTGTAGAACTAGTGTAATTCATAATAACTGCGGATCTGGCATGGTGACCTATGTGGGTTTGAGTGGGACAGCACTGATCCCCTTAGCTTTGTGGAGGGCTGAGGAGAGAGCTCACCCAACTGACAAAGAAACCCTTTGATAATGACCTCAGAGATGGTGCCCTACAGTGTAGCTAACAGCAGGAAGAAATGAACCTGAAAAAGGGTAGTGTCTGCCAGCAAGCAGAGCAAGACTGAGCTTGATGAAATTGTACAGAACACCTTTTTGTTCTCAGAAGTTGGAGAAGGAAAATTTAAAAATGGGCATTCTTTCCTTTAATACCACAGAAACAACTATCATTCATTGCTTACCCTGATTAATCTTTCTTTTATTTGTATTTTTTTGCTTTATACAGTCTTGTTACCATCATAAACAGAACTGATAATGAGATATATATAATTGAGATTGTTTAATACTTCTTAATTAAGTTCTTGAATGCAGGACTTTTATTATTATTACAGAGGAAGAATGTTAGCAAAAATAGTTGAGGAGTTTCTAAGAAAGTAGTTATGAAAAAGCACAATATTTTTCTCTTGGAAAAAGAATTCACATCTAGATCATTAACAAGCTCTCGTATTTTGTATATGCTTTAAAGTTTAGCATTGGGGAGAGGAGTGTTTGCCCTGCTCTGTTTTTTAGCTAAGGCATATAAATCCATGAATTAAAAGACACGTTAAGTGCCATCTCCAAAGTCTACTTAAAGCCCAGGAGCAGTATTTTTGTTAGTAGATCACATCAAATATAGAGTTTGTTCTGTTACCGTCTCTGCAGTGAGGTCCCTCTGTGATCTTGGAGCAAATTATGATGTGTCTCAGTTTTCTGCCTCTAAGAGAGTCTCCGATTTTACAAGGAAGTTACAAGATTTTTATTAAATTGTATTCTGATTCTGATTGGTTCAGATCTTACAGTAATGAGCGCTAAAAACACACTGATGAAGGCCCATGCATATTCCCCAACCTGTCACTACCTGACAAAATTAAGCCTGTTTCATGGCTTAACTTTGTGAGTTCAAATCAATTTGTAAAGGAACTGATTCTCGGGGTGCTGAGCAGGCAGAGCTTCTATTAACTTAAGCTCCAAACTAGCAAAGATTTATACATGCGCCTGACTTTGTGCAACACAAGCAATCCAGCTGAAGTGTGTAGGTAACTTTAATAGGATTACCTATTTTGTAGTTCTGATTTTATATTTTTTTCCAGTGGAAAAGTTGGTTTAAGAATTCTCACCTTCTTCCTACCTCTCATTTCCCCCTCCACACTACAATTTACCCTCTTCTCAGTTGTTCATGGCTTTAAACCAGATCAGCTAGGAACTTCTTAAACTGAGTTTGCCACTGCATCTGCTACAATGTATAATGATGGCCTTCGCATTCTCCTGAGATAGTTTTCTTCCAGTTCATTCACTTCCCTGTGTGTTGACGTTAATGAGCATGTGGTGAATCAGTCCAGCTCTGATCTGGCTGAAAACTCACCAAGGTGTTTTGTTTTATTTTTTTTTTTAAAGTGAGATAGTTGAGCTGATTCAGTTACTGTTCAAGCATGTGAATGCTAGTACAACCACCTGAATACTAGTACCAAAACAAAAGAGGGGACAGGAACACAGAGTTAGCATGGGTACATCCACATATCCTTTGGTGACAGTGTAGTTTTAGACTGACTTAAGCCAACTGCAGTATTGCACCATTTTGTATATAGAAAGCTAAGCACAGCTTAAATGTTTGCGGAGGGGGAATAGATGCATTTTTATTTTATGTTTTGGAAAATCACAAGTTGGCTGCTGCAAATTAGCGCTGTTTTGTATTGGCTACTATTAAAACACTTTAAAAGGTTATCGTTCTAAAAAGAAAAGGCTAAAGTACTGTATTAAATCCTGTTCCCTGATAGGACTAAGAAATGCTGCAGGACAGAATGAAGTAGAGTAAGGGGAGAGAGTTTTCTTTGTGATGCCATTGCTAATGTATTTCGATGGGAGAGAAGTAGCTATGCAAGACTGGTTATCCTGCCACAAAAAGGTACATTGGCTCGACATTTGTTTTTGATAAATTTAACGCACGGACTGTTGTTCGTCATCCCCGCTGTCTTCGAGGTGGTTATGCATTGTTTTGTCAGAGAATTGACTGGAAAAATTAGGATGACAAACAGAAGGAAGGAAATGGAGAAATGGAGGAAATGGAGAGGTATATGGTCAGGTTACATGGGTGGCCTAAGGGCTTGTCTCTACACACATTTATTTCTTATTCCTGATTAATTTACATACAGACATTCTTATTTCAGAGGAAAGAATTGTTCGGTTTAATCCAGAATAGGTTAAGCAGGAACAATTCCATGTGGAATAAAGCCCTGGGAACAGACTTGATGTTCCAAATCTTTTTAAAGTAATTAAAATAAATGCTTCTATAGATTCTTTCTAAACGGAGCTTTGCAAAGACAAAAAAGAGAGATTAGAGAGATTACTGCTATCCTAGCTGTAAAACACTTAGCATTGTCCTCTGTTTGTTGTTTAACTCGGCAGAGTAAATGATCACACACTGACTGCCTAGAAAATAAACTTGAGACTGATACTCGTTTTTAAAACATAAATGAGCTTTATTAACATTGAGACATGATAGGTGTGTAGGTCATGATGCAGACAGCAATAGAGTCTCTCTCTACCATTATGGTACATAACAAAGGTTGCAGAATTGTTCTTTTCAACTGTTGTATCTCAGTGACAGGTTAAGGCTTCTTATGCCTTGACCCAAGTCCTGTGGTAGTTGCAACTGGATCCACTAAAGGATTCAGGCATTGAACTCTACAGCTGTGATCAGCAAAACTCCTAATCCCAGGGGCAACTATAGACACATCAGTTTTTGGCAGTATGACTTTCCAGAGCCTGAAAACGTGGCTTCTGAGCATGCCCAGACAGACTCCCGCCTTCACAACACTGAGTGCTTGCCCTCTGTCTCCTAGACCCAAGCAGGATGTGCAAATTAAGGGTTTCTCCATCCTTTGCCGGAGGGATGCAGCTCACCTGGGGTTCCCAGAGCTGGCCCTGTTTGAAGGAAAAAGGAAAGAAAGTAGTTATTGATGCTTCCCTCCTCTTTTATTTAATAGCTTAATTGTTACAGCTCACCCAAGGTGTGGAGTGCTTGCCTTCAGCTCCATTGCTTTTGCCCGAGGAGCCTGAGGAGGACAGACACGTTGTGCTCCGAGAAGAGCGCTGCAGTCGCCAGCCTTTGAGGCTGCTGTGGCACCAGGACCCCTGCTCTGGTTACGTGGAAAATGGAAGAGAAAAAGGCCATGTGAAGAAGGCCACTGGAGGGCTTCCCTGAGAGAGCTGCCCTTCCTCTGTTATTTAATGTATATGATGTAAAGCGAGGACCGGGCCCCAAATCCTCCTCCATCTCTGGGGAGATGCTAATCGCTAAGGAAAGCGTCTCTCTCTGGGGCGCTTTTCTGTGTTTTTACTGTGTCTCCTGGAGCAACTGGGCAAAGAAGGAGAACGCGTTCTTTGTGAAGTCCTCGCAGACACTGTCCCTGACGTGCCTAGGTGTGCTCCCAGCCAGCCCTCGTGTGACTGTGGAGCAGGAGGATCCAGAGGCCAGCTACAGACCCGGCCAGGTTGTAGTTGCCCAGGCTGCGCGTGCTCGGAGGAACTTGCTGCACCCAGCGTTTTGGATTTCTTTTTCTTAGTAGCAGTCAGTCTTTACTCAGGCAAGACTTCCGCTGTTGTTAATCAGAGTTTGCCTCTGTGAAGGGTGAGGGCAGATTTTGCAGAAGCGTGTGTTCATGCTTAAACGGGCAGCTTGTCAACATACAGTTGGCAGCGCCTCAAAGTACACAAAGCGCATTGTTGCCGGATTTAGGCACAAATACGTCAGCTCTTGCCCCATGCTGGTTAAACACTATACAGTCTTTAAATATATAGATATATATATATTTATTTATTTCATTTACTGTCCCGAGCTTAACCGAATCAAACCCTCGCTTTACTAAGAGCGCTCCCCCGGGCCAGCGCACCCCCATCAGCATCGCCACCCACAGCATTAGGGGCTGCGGCGGCCGCTTGGGCGCGACGAGACGCGAAGCGCCCGCCGGGGCCGGCGGGGGCATCGCGGGGCCGAGCACGGCACCGCCCGGCCCGGCTCGGCCCGGCCCGGGGGGGGGGCGGCGGCTCAGGAAGTGTCGTCACGCTCCGCCCCCGGGGCGCTCCTGACTCACCTGGGCCGCGGCGGGGCGGCTCGGCGGCGCTGCGCAGTGCCGAGCCGAGCCGAGCCGAGCCGAGCCGAGCCGGGTCGGGGCGGCGGCGGCGGCGGCATGGCGCGGGAGAGCGGCTCGCCCTGGGCCGTGGGGCTGCTGAGAGCCTTCGAGGAGGGCGAGTTCGGCAGCTGGGAGAAGATCGGCTCGGGCGGCTTCGGGCAGGTGTACAAAGTGCGCCACCTCCACTGGAAAACGTGGCTGGCCATCAAGTGCTCGCCCAGCCTCCATGTGGACGAGAAGTAAGGGCCGGGCCGGGCCGGGGGTCCCGAGCGGCCGGGAGGGACGGGACGGGACGGCGGCGAGGGCAGGCGGAGGCGCCCCGCGGCCGGGCGGGTTTTGCAGCCCGTCTCCGAGCTGCCGGGCGTTGCGTGAGGCCGTCGGCGGGTGCCGGCTCGGGGCAGCCTCGTGCAGGTGTAGGTGCGGCCGAAGCGCACCAGCCTAGCGGAGAGTTTCCCCGCCTGACTGCTAAGCCGCGCTTGCGGTAACGGTTACCGATTTCTCTGGTGCGCGTTTCAGGCTTAGGGTAGCCAGAACGTAGCGCTTTCGTGTTCCCGTGCGGGCAGAGACGTGTGTCTTGGCAGGTACAGTGCAGAGGGGCGCAACACTGAGCGTGTCAGTACGAGACGGCTTGTCTGCCTCCGCTTTGGAGGGAGAATATAAATAGCTCAGGGACTTCTGCTCCCTTTTTTTTTTTTTTTCATTGTTATTAGGTCTTTTTTTTTTTGGCTCAGCCTACAGCAGGCATGCAAATGTAGGTAATTGCGCTTAAGAGCAGTTCAAACACTTCTGAGGCCAAACTCGATTACAATACTGTTTGACCTGCCGGTGTAACTTTATTTTTAAGAAACAAAACACGCGATATAGCCCAGAGTCACAGATCTGAAGAGTATACTTGAAAAAGAAGAAGCCAACCCAGCCCCACACAAATAAGGCAGGACTGCCGTGGCTGCAGCCTGTCTTGTAGCCCTGTTTACTGACAGCAACATGTATAAAGTGTGACTAAACGCAGCAAAGGCAGCCCTGCAATTAAATATTCCCGAGGCAAAGGTGGCCTTTGTCACGCTGAAGTGAAGCCCAGACCCACACCTTTAGTTATATCGTACCTAATGGGGCTGGCCTCCCTCAAGAATGAACTGTATTGCTTAGCTGCTTGAGGCAGGTTGGAAGCAGCCACCGCTCAGCTGCAGCATAGGTCTTGCCTGCTACCTCAGAGCCATTTGGGAAGCATTTTGCCCTGCCCTGGTCATGCGTGTATCGGCTTGCGCGAAAGTGTTAACGCCTGCTGCAGCGCCGCAGGCCATCGAAGGGAGTCCGGGGCAGGAAGCGCCAAGGAGCAAAAATGCAGGGTGGGATCTGAGGGGTCCCACTGCGGCAGGCTCCCTGCCATGGCGACAGTGAACCCTTTATCTTGCATGTGTGGTTGCCCTTCCATGCTGAGACTCTGTGTGGTTGATGGGGGGTAGCGAGCGGCAGGGTGAGTTCAGTGGTGACCAGGAGCCGGCGGCACACTCCACAGCCCCGGGCTGTGCTGTCTTTCAGGACCAGGTGCTGAAAGGAGCCTTGCTAGGAGAAATGTTTTCTGGCTTCAGTTCAGGGCCAGTCTTCTCCCTGCCACCTGCCCAGAACAAATCCTCACTGAGTAGTCTCGTGTGGAGCTGCGTTTCATGTTGCAGGTAAAGATACTGTATGGTGAGAGCTTCTTCCAGCTTATCTCCCTCTGCAATTAGCTGTGGCCCACAGTGGAGACAGAACAGTCAGCTCTGCGCTGTGCTGCGTGATCTGCGTGTGATGTGGGCCTATCCCAGAGGGGTCTGCCCTTTCCTGGGAGAGAAAGGTCATCGGACACGGCTTTAGAAGCATCCGTCTGTTTCGAAGGACAGTAGCAATCTCCCTGCAGGTCAGCATCTGTATGGAGGGAGGTGAACATGGCCAGGTCGTGTTCGTGGAGCTCTCCCGGTTCTGCCTGGATCTCTAAGGACTCTGCCAACTCGCAAGTAAATTCTGCAGTTCATCATTGAGATGTGGGATGGTTCTGTCACAAAAAGTTTTCCTTCTTGTGGTTTCTGTCAAGAAGGAGACAAATTGGTCCTAGGTCTGAAAATGGCAATAAGCCTGTCCTCGACAAAATTACTAGGATAGGGGGGCATCTTGCCCATTACCTGAATTGCTGGCTTTGCTATAGACATGGCTGATGTAACAGAGCAGGTGGTGTTCCCTCTTTAAAAGAGGAGAGTTTGACACACACACACAGGGTGACTGGGTTCTCTGTGAACAAAATGGAAAAGATGTCAAAGTTGTAGAGGGTGTTTTGGGTTAACTTGCAAGCCCTCCTAACCTTAAAGCTTCAAAATAGGTTTCAGACTTGATGATTATTGAGGCCTATCAAAAAAGTACTGTAGTAATTTTTCTGTTAATTTTGTTAATTAACTAATTTTTAAGCTAAAATGAGAATGTCTCTTGAAAAGTGTAGTAAATATTCTGGCTTATTTTTATTTGCATAATATGTTCAGAAATGATATTTTTTCCCCAAGAATAGACATTGGGCCTCAAAGCTGATATAAATCAAATTTAAGTTAAATTCATATTGAAGACAAACATTAAAAAATAGATCCCATTCACATACTTAATCCTCTGCTACTTCTGTTTTTCTTGGAAGTTTGCAAAAGATATACTCAGAAGTTAATTTTGATAGTCTGAGTCAAAAGCTGAGCAGAGAAGAACCTCAGGAAGTTCAATAAAGGGAAGCGCAGAGTACTGCACTAGGGAGGAATAACCCCATGCAGCAGGACAGGCTGGGGGCTGACCTGCTGGAAAGCAGCTCTCTGCAGAGAAGGCCCTGGGAATCCTGGTGGACAACAAGTTGAGCATGAGCCAGCAATGTGCCCTTGTGGCCAGGAGGGCCACAAGGTGGTGTCCTGGGGTGCATGAGGCAGAGTGTTGCCAGCAGGTGGAGGGAGGTGATCCTGCCCCTCTCCTCAGCCCTGGGGAGGCCACCTCTGGAGTGCTGTGTCCAGTTCTGGGCTCCCCAGGACAAGAGAGACATGGCACCGCTGGAGAGAGGCCAGCAGAGGGCTACAAAGATGATGAGGGGACTGGAGCACCTCATGTATGAGGAAAGGCTGAGGGAGCTGGTGCTGTTCAGCCTGGAGAAGAGAAGACTGAGGGGGGATCTGATCAATGTGTACAAGTGTCTGAAGGGAGGGTGTCAAGAGGGTGAGGCCAGACTCTTCTCAGTGGTGCCCAGTGACAGGACGAGAGGCAACGGGCACAAGCTGAATCACAGGAAGCTCTTTCTGAAGATGAGGAAAAAGTTCTTTGCTGTGAGGGTGACAGAGCCCTGGCGCAGGTTGCCCAGAGAGGCAGTGGAGTCTTCTTCGCTGGAGACGTTCAAAACTGGCCTGGATGTGATCCTGTGCAATGTGCTGTAGAGGTCCCTGCTTGAGCAGGGGGGTTGGACTAGATGATCTCCAGAGGTCGTTTCCAATTTCAACAGTTCTGTGATTCTTCGATGCTGCCACGTGTTGTAACATGGACAATTAAGTTTGAGAGCTGCTATGAAATCTCTGTGTTAGTATTCAGTGTGCAATCGAGTACCGCCTGTCTTTCCAATGGTTACAAGATGTGCAAATATTACAGGGATCCTGTGAACATGAAGACGTTCAGTAAACAAAACTGGCTTTAGAGTTTTGGAACTTTGTGGATGTGGGGCACCTGCACCTTGTAGTTAGTTTTGACAATCCAGTCATTGAAGTGTGTGTTTGTTATTTTACTGCAGCTTTTGGGTTTCAGATGCTTCAGGGTTAAACACCATTACTGGTGTTAGAAGTTGGGTGTTGGGGGTCCTTGGCCTTTTGAAAAGGCTTATTTCTGCAAAACAGAACAAAGCTGAATTTGTATGTGCTTTCCCTTTGATTCTTAGGCTGCTCTACCAAATCCCCTTTGGTAGTTTGAAACTACCAAAAAGAAAAAAGAGAGAGAGACTTTTCATCTGAAACTTTTCTATATAAGAAGCTTGTGCTATTCCATTGTAGGGGAGCCACACAAAATACAGCACTCTCTCTACAGTTCACAGATCGTCTGAGCTGGTCTAGCTGTATGTCTAGGTTGTCTAGCTGTATAACTAGCCTATGTAATGAAATTGTTAATGCAGGAGATTAACCTGGACTAGCCATTTATTGGAAGAATTATCACTGGTATTGGAAACATTGACCGAGTAACACAGAATTGTTTTTATTTGTTTGGTACCACGTTAAAACCCTGTTTGTAATGGTTTGGAGCTGGCAGTGCTTTGTAGCTCTCTCATTACGTTTTTGCAGACAGTAAAAGATTTGGAATAGCTCCCTTAGTAAGGTGGCCTCAAGGAGAAGAAAAACTGAATATACAGCCAGAAGTATTTTTACCTTTAAATCCCAGCCCTCTTAGACTACTGAGCCAAATTCCATTTCTAACACCTTATGTGCTCCTGCTTGGTGTCGCCTGAGAATGCCTGCATTCAGGGCAGAGGATGTTCATGATAAGCCTAAAGAGAAGAGTATGTGAACCAGAAGGGCAGAGAAGGCTAGCCTCCAGGACTTGCGGTGGAGAAAACAAACTTTTTTCTTTATCCATGTTGACCAGAATGGAAGTCTGATCTGGAAAAAAAAGAATGGCAAGCTCTGAGAGAGCAATATGGAAGTTGTTGTGGGTTTCTTATGACTGAACATAACAGATACTTGTACACATATACATATGAACATACGCATATGAACATGTACCGACTATAATGAGCATGAACAATGTAACGGTTCCCAAAGAGGGCTCTTGACGAGAGGCATTAGTAATTGGGGGTGACTACAACATATGGGGGAGGGTAGGTACGCTGTCTTGATTTGAGAGGGAAAAAGAGTACCCAAGGATTTTGCAGAAGGATGTACATGTACATCCTTTTGCAGAAGCTGGATTAGTAGGATTTAGAAATGTCTTGGTGTTAGTAGATGCTGCATTTATGTGGGTAGATGACAAAGGTGAATGAAATCTGCTCTGGATGTGTAGGTAGAACTTAATACTCACCTTGCACTCCTTAAAGAGTAGGGGAGAGCCTAACTGTCCTGGTGAACCTGTAATCCTGTCATACCAAGGCTGTGATTTCCATGCAGCAGAGATCTGTGTTAACCTGAAAGAGATCTCTCTTTTTCCCCATTTTTTGGCCCCAACACATTCTGTTCTGACAATGCAGTGTTTTTCCTCTCTTGTTCACTTTCTCTCTGAGGAGCAGTAGTGTAAAAATCCACATGAAAGCTGTGAACTGCTCAGTAGAGGTCATAGTATGTGTTTAAATATCTGCTGTGGTGCACATGAAAAGGGTCCGTGACAAAACACAGGAGTTCCCTGCTTTTATGGATATCTCCACAACCAGCAGTTTGTAAAAAGGTAACTTGCGTTTCTCGCAAGTTAGAGTGGTGTAGGAGGAGCTGTGCTGGGCTGGATCTCTCCTGGGCTGAGGGAAGCCTCACTGATCTGCTTCTGGAGACGGTTCAAGGAAGTCACTCCATTAGAGCTTAACAGATTTTTTTGTTTCCCTGGAACAATTTTAACTATTCTGTTTCAGACTCCATGGAGAGCATGTATGTTGAGTAGAATGTAAAACTATAAGGACTACCTTGTCAGTTTAAAGTTGTGTACTTCTGCCGACAGCGTGGTCTTCGTGGCACAGAAATAGGATACATGCAAATGTGGATGCAGTCATAATTCTTACTGTTCTTGTAGCAGGGTTTGTGGTATGAGAGTTGGGCCCTGGTCCCTTGCAAATGAGGTGAAGAGCAGGCGTAAGTCCCTTGTCTTTCCAGGAGAATCCAAAGAATGAAGCAACTGGTTGGATTAGAGAGTCTGACTTCAAGCAGAAGCAGACAGATGTCAGAGATGTCAAAGGTCCCACATATTAATTTATGTAATCTTTCTAATTGCTTTGAAAATGACATCTGTTATTGCCTTCCCTCTGTGACAGTCTGTTTGGCATTGAACCCAGTGCTAGATCTTTCTCCTGCCCTCTAATGCTGTTATGCACTGGATAGAGAGTATGCATCTCCATCCCTAGGTCTGCATGAGCTCAGTTGTCCTGTATGCAAGCCTTTTTTTTTTTTTTTTTTTTTTTTAATACTTTAATGTTAGGATATAGTACTGGAGGAGAAAGGGGAATGGAGCCAAATTGCTTAGGGAATTTAATTCTGATTCTAGTCGTGTAGATTTTAAACAAAAAGCTGTATTATAACTGCAAATGAGCAGGGGCTCGTCCTACGTTCCTTGACCGAGAAACTTCAGAATTCAGCTTCATAAGAATCTTTTCTTCCTTTGGTGATTTTGAAAGTATTCACTATTGGTGATAGTGTGGAATAATTTCTAAGCACTATGAGTAACTGAATAGTGTAAGAAAAACATACTTTGATCTGTTAAAACTTAACTTCAGTGATATCTAGAGCCTCCTTTGTTGTAGCGTTAGCACTTGCATATTGAAGCAACAGGCACATTGAGAGTACCTAAGATTATGTTGAGTGCCAGTTGCACCTTGCGCTTAGTAAAAAGGAAAGGTAAAAGAATTTTCGTCTTTGTCTGATGGAGAGGATCTTGGTTTAAAGAGTTATTTGTGTTAATAGAATTGATGTAAATGCACTCCAGGACATGACTAAGTTGTATTTTAGGGCTGCAAAGATGATGAGGGGACTGGAGCACCTCATGTATGAGGAAAGGCTGAGGGAGCTGGGCCTGTGTAGCCTGGAGAAGAGAAGACTGAGAGGAGATTTTATCAATGTATACAAATATCTAAAGGGAGGGTGTCAAGAGGGTGAGGCCAGACTCTTCTCCATGGTGCCCAGTGACAGGACAAGAGGCAACGGGCAGAAACTGAAGCACAGGAAGTTCCATCTGAACATGAGGAGAAACTTATTTCCTGTGAGGGTGACAGAGCCCTGGCGCAGGTTGCCCAGAGAGGCAGTGGAGCCTCCTTTGCTGGAGATATTCAAAACTGGCCTGGATGCAGTCCTGGGCAACGCGCTCTAGATGACCCTAGAGCAGGAGGGGTTGCACTAGATGATCTCCAGGGGTCCCTTCCAATCTTGACAATTGTGTGATTTTTTTTGGCTCTCTGTTTTTTGTTGTTGTTCTTCCCTGCCCCCAAAGGTAATGGGACCTATGTTTGAAAATTTGACAGGGTTACTTATACCCTGCCATAGTGACTCTATCACATCACTAGCTGCTTAGATTTTGAGTGCTCTGGATATCTAAAGATGCTCAAAGTGGTAATTCTTGCGTGCGTTTCTGGAGTTTTTTGTTTGTTTGTTTTTATCAGGCAAATGAGAAAAAGGGCGCTTGTCTGCTAGTTGAGTTAATACATTAAGTAATATCGGAGCCTGGTCCAAGCTGGAAAGGAGTTTTTTGTTTTGTTACAATTGGAAATTCTCCCTTCACTAGGGAGAATGCCCCATTTGAGCAGATCTCTCTGATTTTGGTGGTGCCTTCTCAGACCTTCGTTAGTCCAGGAACCCCATCCCTGGGAATCTAGTGGTTTTGGTTATGTTTAAGCTGTTGCTTGGTTCTTGCTTTGCCTTGGAGGGCTCAGACAGGTATTTTACATCTCTGACTCCAGAGCTCAGCCCGCTGAAGCCTGATGAATTTTGCTGGCTATGCATGTGGCTCGGGGGCAAGGAGTTGGTTGTGTTATTCATAGACGCTCCCTTCCAGCATGCCAAAGAACAAACTGGGTACTTGTCTACAAAGGCAATTATTTCACAAGAAAATTGCTGTAGGGAGCAGCAGGAGCCAACATGGTTAATGGAGAGAAAAGATCTCTCTTATTTCCCCGCCCCCTCCCCCCACTGCCAATATTTTTGTATTGCCCTCTTAAAAAAAAAATTCAGCCTTATCTTGCCTCTGAAATAGTTTTGATTCTTCATACTGGGTTAGATTCACTTCTAACGCTAATGTTAATTGTACCAGATTGCTGCAGGCAACGGGAGCTACTCCAGCTTTCTAGTAGAAAATGCAGGATACTGCATTTTTTTTAACCTGGATTGGGCTAATTTCCCACAAAAGGCAAAACAGAACACTTTCCTGCCTCTCTCAGAGGGGAGAGGGCTGGGGTCCTGGTAATCTTAGTGGCGAGCCTCAAGGCCTAGTTTAAGGGTTAAATGATGGCTCCTGAAATTGCTGTGTGGAAGCACTGAGGGTCCTTTTTTGCAGGCAGCCTTCCAGCGTGGTGGTGCAAGCTGTCACCTGGCTTGTTCAGGCCGCAGGCAGGTGCATGGGAATGGGAGATTTCACTGTGCTGGACTCTGTGTGACTTATGGTCCTTCGCTGGACTTGGGGTTTCGCTTTTTAGAAACCCAGAGTGCATCTAACTGGTGTCAGATTAAAAAGACAAAAAATGTTTGTTTCGGCTGATAGCTTTGCCACAGCACTGTGACAGGCGAGGATGCCCCTGGTGGCAACTGGTATCATTTTGTTAGTCGATTGCACATGTCACAAACTGTGACTGGGTCAGGATCTGACTCCAGATGTTTTCCAGAGCTCTTGGGGACTGGCTGATGGGATGGGCAAGAGTCTACCAGGGCTGGAGAAGGCTTCCTGGGTTTCAAAGTGTACGAGCGTCTGTCTTTTGATCCGTTGCTGTAACTGGTGTGCAGGTGCTTACTGAACTTTAAAAACAAACCTCTAATGTATTCCAGCAGAGCAAGTCTTTCGTAAACCTGGCAAGGGGGTGTCAAAGCAGCACTTTAAAAGAAAAAGTAGAACTTTCTGTTTACTAGGGGTCTGTGTTCAAACTTTGTCCTGTTACTTATAAAGTACTGTTCTCTGTTAATTTCCACTCCTCAGGTGTGTTACAAGAGCTGTCGTCTAGCAAGAGAGTCTCTGTGCAGGGGGTATTATATGTCTGACCTCCCTCTGTCCTCTTTTGTTAGTTGGTGGACGGAGGCAGCTGTGATTTATTGGTACCTGTGACCCAAAACTGCCCTATGTACTGCCTTTCATCATTCATAGCGTATGTGAACCTTTTTTCACCTGTCATGTGTGCTCCCTCTTTGAGGGGGCAGAAGCAGAGTTGGCCTAGAAAGGAGACCATTGCTTCCTATTTTGAACTTGGCTCCAAACAGATACTCCTAGCGGGAAGGCAGCGCTTAAAGTGCGGAAAGAGGACACTGCAATTAAGGGTCTTGACCTGGGAGGCTGTGTCTTCGACTGACTAATGCTTGGCACTTTGCAGGCTCAAACTTGAAGTGACCTGTAAACAACCCACAAATGCTCAGTCCATGTGCCACTTCTGGATGTGTTACATAACCTAAAATTGTAGGTTGGGGATTTTCAGCATTAGCTAGAGCTGAGTGAACATGATACTGAAATTATCAAGTCTAGATTTTGAGGAAAAGGAGGCTTTTGCTGTGTGCATCTAATTACAGTGGAAAACTTTTCTAAATAATGAATCCAGGGAATTCTTGCCCCAAGTCCTCCATCTCTGCATAGGTAGCCTGTGTCAGCAGGGCGGCTGAAGCAATGCTGTCCATGTTTGCTTCTGATTAATGAAGTCTTATGACTCACAAAAAGCTAATGACTTTAGCCCAGGGAGTTATGGCAGTGGTAAATCTGGCCATTACATACATTGTGCCTATTCTTAACAGAACAGCGTAAACATCAAAGTGGAGAGACGGGCTTTACACTAGGGGTATTTGCACTGTTGAAGTGTCCAACTTGCCTGTGGTTCAGCAGCTGTGAGCTGCATCTCATTAGAAGCATAAAACAGAATTAGTAAATGCGAAAGCATTCCTGGGATATAGGTGGGAGATGTAGCATGGTTCAGCCAAGTGATGATCGTGAAGTTTGTTTTTCAGTTTCACAGAAAACAAAATATTTGATGCGTGTTTCAGGGGAGGGGGAGGAAACAGCTATTCTGTCCTTCACTGTATATTCTTTTACTCAGGGAGCGTATGGAGCTATTGGAGGAAGCCAGGAAGATGGAAATGGCCAAGTTTCGCTATATCCTGCCTGTTTATGGCATCTGTAAAGAGCCAGTTGGTTTGGTCATGGAGTACATGGAAACGGGATCTCTGGAAAAGCTCCTGGCCTCTGAACCGCTGCCTTGGGAACTGCGTTTCCGAATCATCCACGAGACAGCGGTGGGGATGAACTTCCTGCACTGCATGTCCCCTCCGCTGCTCCACCTGGACCTCAAGCCTGCAAACATCCTACTTGATGCCCACTACCATGTCAAGGTATGTCTCGGGCATTTTGTGCCAAGCACCCACTTCTGGTACTGGATATTCCTGTGTGGCTCCTACCAAGCTCAAAGGCCTGAGAGAAACCAGAAACGTTTCTTTTGAGTTGGAAAAATCTCTCTCCCCCTGCCCCAACCCCTCCAATCCCCAAACTTTTCTAATTGATTTATGCACTGTTTGGGTGCATAAATAGAGGTAGAGCGGGGGGAAGCTCATGAGAACTCTCCTGAAGTTTCAGGAGGGTGGTAGTGTAGCAGCTTTGGCTTTGAGGCCTCATAGATTCTGTCTGAAATGTCCTTGCTGTTGTGTCATGAAACCAGTGACAACAGGGAGAGAAAAGCGGTGTGGACCTTTAAATCATCTATGCCATTTCTACAGCTCGCAGCGGCAACCTTCTTCTCTGTAGACTTTTCCCAATTTGTGCCCTGAATTAACTGCCCGAATCTAGTTTAGAGCTGGAGTCTAGGGAAGCAGAGTCCTGTCAGAAGCGAGTTATTTTCTCTTTTCATTCGCTCAGAGCATATACAATGAAAAAGTATTTCTGTCCTGACTGCTTATGCCTTCCAGAGATCAATCAAGGATTTTTTTATGGCTATATCAGCATCATATTATTTTCATTATCAGTTTCCAGAGCAAGCTAGCAAATTTCATGGCCTTTTCTTGTGAGATTCTGTTTTGACAGCTGGCCTGGGGAGACTGTGCTTGCTTTCTGATCCTTCCTATTGGAGAGGAGAGGGACTGAAATCTATCTTTTTCTCCTAGGTGTTTTCGAATCGGTGGCCAAACTCTTAACCTTCAAACTGTAGGATTAATCATGCTGCCTGGCTGCTACAACTCAGCACGAGTAGTCACCTTACAGGTTTTTATCAGTGCCATCTTACTTTTGCTCCCTGTTTTCCTGTTCCCCTCAAATTGGCCTAATGGCTTTGACCTTGCTGCACCGTTCTAAAAATAAAGTTTTCAGAAGAGGAAAATGACCCTACTGTAATGAGAGGATTGGAGCATGTTCTTAAAGAAGTCTGGCCTGAGATGAAGTCTCAGCTTTTTCACTAGGCCTTTTTGGTGGTCTACTTCTAGGAGGATTTTCATCCACAGATGTGAGGCAACTATTGGCAGTCTGCGGTACTATTACCCGAACCTGATGAGGGTCTGAGCTGTTAAAAGTGTGTTCTCATACTCTTGGTGCTTTGAGGCCATTGCTAAATATTTATTTACTTGAAGTTCGAGCTTGCTTGCATAACTTCTTAAAGTCCTAATTTTTGACTCACCACAAGCCAAGATATGAAGGTTGTATCTTTCTCACTTTTTCAAGAGATTGAAATGCGGCCTGATATTCTGACTACTGTGCAGCCTATATCTGGATGGTGATGTAATACAAGGGGGCAAAGTACGAAATGTAAAAATGGCTGTCTGCTGAGGTCATTGTTGACATTGAATATAGTTACTACTTGCTCTGTATATGAAACACATGAAGATCTTCAGACCTTATCCATTAAGTCCAGAAAACAGTGGTCTAATCCAGACAGTTTTTCAGCCATCAGTCTTTTAGATCTGCAGGCATGTTGGAAACTCCTGCAAGCAGCAATGCAGACATAGGAACCTACGTGCAAGCTAAGAGAGGTGCACGTTCTGTGAGGAGTCTTCACTTTAAAAATGTGGCCCCAAACCTTCTTTTTGTATGATGTGAAACTTGTAATTAAATTTCAGACCCTGCAGCTTGACTGAATGCACATTTTGTTGTTGGAAGGCTAATGAAGCTGGTGATTGAAGTGTTTTTACTTTTTAAATGTTAGTGTTAATTTAGGTGACCTGTCCCGAGTAGAATCCTAAAGCGAGTGAAGAGATGTTGCAGATTGCAAAAGAAGAGTTTGGAGGTAGGGAGGATTTTTATAAACTGTTTGCCCTTGAGCCAGGAAGCAGTCTTCCAGTGGAGCGCGTTAGAAATGCTTCTGTGCCCTATTGCTAGTTAAATGGAAACACGCCCTTCTTCTTTTGTAAGCACAACACTTACTTTAAAACCCCAAGTGAGGATGATGACTAACGCAGTGGTGTTGTGCAGAACTTATCATCTAGTGGGTGCCTCCATATCATAAAGCTGTCTCCTGTGTATTACATAAGAGTTTGTGCTGAACTTTGTTAATTGGGAGGATAATTAAGAGCATGGAATTAGCCAGAGCAGGGACATAGATAGCTATTTATTAATATTTCTTTCAAAGGTGTGTTGGGGGGTTCCTTGGCTGTTTTAGCTATATGTATATAATATGTATAACTTCTATTTAAGATAAGGCTTTGTTGTTTCTTGTAAGATGTATGCATGTGTGCTTGCTCCCCTACCCTACAAGTGGTGGTGGGCCCCAGTGCTGAAAGGAGCCTGAGGTGGGAGGCCTCCCCCCCAATGTCCTCATCCATCTCAGCTGCTTTAAGCTGTGTGGTTTGCTTGGGAGAACTATTCACAGGCAGCTAGCAGGGATCAGGCTCTCTGTTTTTTTTTTTTTTTTTCTTTTTCCATTATTTTCAACCTCTTGCTTCCATTTGTATTCAAAAGCCTCCCTGCCCCTCTCTGTAGCGTTTCATATATGCAGCCTTTCAAATACTTGGGCTGTTTAATACCAAGTTAAGTTTTTGCTTAACTGCACCATGTCAAGTGAACTCTCATTGTTCAGCCCTCCCATCCTCTATTGAAATTGTGGATCTCTCTCCTGAGCCCCCTGTGCTGTGGCAATCACTTGCGGGGAGCTGGTGCTGGGGAAGGAGCACCACCTTCCAGCACTGCCCTTACAGGCTCTTAGTTTGGTAATTTCCTGCTTCGATGTGATCTCTCTCCAGGGCCCTCAGTGGGTGAATACAGCCCCCATATGCAGCAATCTCTACCCAAACTTGTTGCCAGCTACTGTGCCCACATACTCTCTGTGTCTTCTAAAACTTTCTGGCACTTCCAAAAGAAAGGACATAGATAAATGTGGTGGCACTCTCAATATCTGAGTGTGCGGAGACTTTGGACAGAGACAAACATTGGATATGCCCGCCTGTAGAGATTAAAAATTAATCTGACTGCTTTATGTGACCTGTTTGGTGAAGCAAACCTTTTGGTGAACCTGGTCCCTGAGTGCAGTGCACTGGACTTTTGAGTCTTATTTGCAGGAAGAAAAATAACATGCAGGATTAGAAGCTAAACGCACACTTCAGGACGGTGTGTCGGGAGCCATCAGTGAAAGTACTGTCCAAGCAGTATTTTTGTTTCTGGGAGCTAGATCCCTGCACTGTTTGGAAATAGCTGGCTTTACTACTCACTGTAGTTACTTGAGCATATCTGCTACCAAAAAAAATTGTGGTCTCTACAGAAGCTCCAAAAAGTAACTCGACAAGCCCAAACATGTAGAGCTTTGCAAGCGAGGGTGTTCTTTACAAACTAGAATGGAAGCACCTGTAAGTGACAGAAATGGACAAATGCCTCTGCACAGCATACTTCATTAAAAAAAAAAAAAAACAGTTTTATGGAAAATGATCTTCGAATTTTGGAATCTCGCAGTAGGTGTTGCTGTGATATACGCAGGAAAACATGTATAGCTCTCCTCCCAAATTGCTACTCACGTGTTTCTCCTTGTTCAGACCTTTAAAAAAACAGAGCCTGCGTGAGCTGTCTGAACACGAACAATCCCACTGTCTGTGTGGGCTTTGGCCGGTGTTTCTTCTCTTCCTGCCTTTTCACCACGTGTTTTTCATGGAGCGGTCTGTCGCCTCCATGTCTCCTCTGAAGTGTTCTGATATTACGTATGCTTTTGAAGCCCGGCAGGATCCATCTGAAGTAACTAGAATTAGGAGTAAGATTATGGTTTCTGTCTGATAGTGGTGGAGGGCAGATACCAGGGTGGGTTGCAAGGGCTGCCCCATAGGTTTGCAGGTAGCAGGGGCGTCAAGGAAGAAGTATGCATGCTACCTGCCTACAGGTGCTCTGTGTTCACTACATTTACCAGCCACATGCTGTAGACCTAGGTACATGACAAGCAATTTAAAGGCAAAACAGATCAGCTAAATGGCTGTTTTCCACCCACTGCACAGTTCCCTCTGATGTTAAAAGAAACTGCATGACTAATACTCCATGCAGTGTGAAAAATTTACCCTAAAGGAACTAATGAAACCCACAAAAGCTGTCTTCACAACCTTATTCTTGTGTTGCAGTCTGAAAGATGTAGTACTTAAATACTGCAGAAAGCACTGGAAATTAAATACGATTGAAGTTCAGCTCTACAGATGAATTTCCTTTTAATCTATATAAAACCTAACCCTTCACACAGGGTAGGAGTGGGTCAACAAAGCTGGAGTTCTTGCTAGCCCAGTGAGAGAGGGTACCCTGTGCCTTGGCTGTTTGCTTCGGTTTTTGGTTCAGAATGAGATCCTTTCAATCTAGTGTGTTTGGCCTTGCGCGTCCAAAAGATCCACACAGCACAGCTGGTGGCTGGTTTTCTCAACACAGGAGCGTCACTGAATGTGCTCTCTGTATTTCATCTTTTTGCTTAACTTACACGGTAGGAAACCTAATGTTGTTTAGTCAAGGAGGAAGGTGTATTGCTTTAATTATGCCCGCGTACCGTATGGGTTTCTTCAGACATATGTAATTCTCTACTTTGGGTTAGTCAAAGGATAGCCGGATAGCCGTGCTCTGCCAAATCAGATCTGCTCAGACTTGCAACAGTTGGATCGTTTATTAACCTGACACCACGGGCTTGGGCGATGTTGGGGTTGTGCTTTTGTTCTCCTTGGGAGCATTGAGTGCCCAAAACTCCTGCAGCATTTACTGGGGGCAGTCAGTTCAGCCCTTTGCAGGACAGTTGGCTTGCAAACACAGGTCTCTTGCCTGTTCAAAACTTTCCTGGACTGCAGTGTTTGGCTCACTGAAGAGGTTAGCAATCCCCCTCTGAGAGTATAACCCTACAGGCAGGAGAAGCTACCCATCCAAATGCTTTGGGAGAGGAAGGGCTCCTGGATTGCCTTGCTTTGTTTTCCTCAAGTCATTCCCACATTACCTTACAGATTTAAGATACAGACGGGCAACCGGCTGGATATACCTGTGGGTTGGGGTGCAGGACGTCTGCAGTTCCTAAGCTCACCTCCGTTTAGCTCCCTCTTCCTGGGGGAGGTTCCTCCCGGAGCTGTGTGGGTGCTTTGTTTGTTTTATGACAGAGGGAGATTTCTGATGTTTGACGAGCCATGGCTGCATAGTCTGCCGGTTCTCCTGGGGACTGAAGGTGCTTGCAGTTTTCTCCCTTTACAACGACTGAGGCGTGTTACAACTGGCTTTGCGGTATCTTTAGAGAGAAACTCTGAAAGCGTAAAGCTGGAGCCTATTTCAAAAAAAAAAAAAAAAAAAAAGAAGAGAGAGAGAGAGAGAGAGACAACAAAACCTTTTTTAATTACGCCGTGTTGTTTTGAGGAAGAACTTCCTCAAAGGAGAAGCCGTAGCAATCGGAAGGGTGCTAGGGGAATGAGTCATTGAAAAGGCTATACATTTATTCGATAAAAATGTTTAAATCTGGTTTTGGGGGTGTGTGTGGGGGGGAATCTTGTCAGCTTATCTAGCATATAGACAAAAATCAGTGGACTGAGTGGTCCAAAAAGGCTCGACTTTTCTTGAAAATTCCACTTAGCAGAATGGATATTTTTGACCAGTGGGAAATAAGTAACACAAAGGAAATTCCTTGCCTATCTGTTTGCTTAATGATTGGTATGCCTTTGAGAGCAAATGAATGCATATTTGTTTGACACTTCAAATTAAAGTGGAGGTGTGTTTTCCTTTTTATAACTTGCTGTCACTTGTTTTGTTCATTTCAGCTGCGTTCACTGCGTCACTGCACCAACTTGCTATAGCTGCTAGTTGCCAAAAAGAATTCCCTGCCTTTTTTGTTTCTTTTCTTGTTTGTTTTTTTTCCCCCTCTCTCACTTTATACCTCTGGTGTTGGGCTTAGTCCTTGTTGGCACAGTCTGTGTAACACAGTGATATCTAAAAGAGCAGTTGCCTTGCACTTGTTGGGAAAGTCACGGTCTGGAAGCAGGCGCTCAGAACACCGACAGAGCTTAACGCATGACGTGACGTTTCGTAGGGAAGGGGGAGGCAATAATTGCATGAACTTACAGTTTGCGCCAGCTAAATTTGACTGGTCTTAAATTGAGATAAATTAGCCAACTGTTTATTGTGTTTGCCATATAAGGGGCTAACAAGCTGCTGCTTGCAAAAACTGCTTGCGTATGTGATTTTTTTTTTAACTTATCCGTAAAGAAAAGCCTACCATAGTCCAGTGCTTCCGGAGTTGTTTTTTTCTTAGCTTGACATTTCTGAATGGCAATTCACTGTATTTTATTAGATCTTCCTGTTACATCTGTCTTTGGTTACCCCACAAAAGCTTTGTTAACTCCTCTGAAATGTAATGGTAACATGCACTTCTACACCCTCCTCCTCCTTCTTTTGCAGATTTCTGACTTTGGACTTGCAAAGTGCAATGGCTTGTCCCATTCCCATGACCTTAGCATGGATGGCTTGTGTGGCACAATTGCATACCTTCCTCCAGAACGCATTAAAGAAAAAAACAGGTGTTTTGACACCAAGCATGATGTGTACAGGTCAGTTAACTGTAGGAATATCTAAAAGCACTTTAAATAATACTGTAAAATGAGCTTTTTTTTTTCCTGATTATAAAACTTAATTGAGCACAAAACCCCCAAATTCTGTTTGAACCTCATCTTGCAAAGGCTCATGTTTACTTTGCTTTATGCAAAGTCTTTGCAGGGTAGAGGCCTTTTAACAAACTGCAGCTGATCCTGGGGTCTTGGACATTATGGAAATAATTTCAGGTAACGTTTATTTATTAGGAACTGGCATGGGAAGCACTCTGCCCACCTCTGATTTCCCCATCAAGAGGTACGTTCTGACCTACTTGGAAAATTGAGTCTGTGACAAAATGCTTAGCAATCCTTAGTGCGTTTCATCACTAGGTCTTTGGTCTCTTTTCATGGTGAGGTTATGAGGAAAAGGAAATCATAGCTGTGAACTACGAGATATATAATGTTCTAAATGGAAGGTGCATTTTTTATGATCATCTTGCAGTGCAAAATTATTAAATAACATCTGCAGTCGTTCTCTGCTGCACTCCGGTTTTGTTAGTTGTTGGTTTAAAGCAGTTGGTAAATGTAACCAAGAACCCAGCAGTCTGCAGGTAGTCCCCATGTTCACTGCCTCAGGTTCCTCACTGAAAAAAACTAGGCTTTCAGGTCATGGTTCTTGGCTGCATCTTGCTGTGTGTGTTTGTCAGCTGAATTAGATGAAGAAATGAAAGCTAAGGACAGACAGCTAATGAAAACAAATTACACTTCTTTGAGGATTTTTAAAGTTTTTCTAGTGATCTTTTTTTTTTGTTTTTAAAGCTTTTCCATTGTGATTTGGGGAGTTCTCACACAGAAAAAGCCTTTTGCAGGTAAGCCTGACTTATGTGGGTTATGTCAGAACTTGTTTCCTTTCTCCCTTGGAGAAGCACGCTTTCCTCCCCACCAGCCTGAGATTACAAGCTGATGTGTCTGATGCATTTCTTCCAAATTTCTAGTGTCTTGTACAGTGGACACTTGTAAGTGCTCAAATTTCAAGTCAAATTTTAAGTCCTCCTTTGTCCTACACTGTGAAAGCGGAATCCATTTTGCTTTGGCTGGAGTTTGCTGTACAGATCCAGATAAGTGTGCGGCCTGCTCAGGCTTCTCGCAGATGTTTGGGGCCTGCAAGGAACAGCGCAGAGCAAAGCCACCGGGCAGGCAACTGTACTGCCTTCAGAAACAGCTACTCTGTAGAGAGGTCCTATAGTTTGTTTGTAGATGGTGGGTAGAAATTTGTTTATTTAAAAAAAGAAAAAGCTGTCTGTGAGAATAAGGCTTCTTTCACTCACGGACAGCAGTTTTTAACTAATACACTGGAAGTAAATGTTACTGAATTGCTGAATATATTGTGGGAGAATAAGAATAATTTCTTCTTTTCCTCCATTGATAGAAGAAAGTATTCTGAATCTAGAAAAGGCATGAAAACTTTAACCTCTTACACTGTTATGCTCTTAGAAAAGACCGAATTCCTTTCTTTTGCTGGGAGTTCTTCATTTGTGTGCTTTTACTTTACAGAGGAAAACAACATTTTACATATTATGGTAAAAGTAGTTAAAGGCCACCGCCCAGAGCTACCTGCTGTTTCCAAATCCAGGCCTCATTCATGTAATAACTTGATCAAACTGATGCAAAAATGTTGGCAAGATGATCCTGGTGAACGGCCAACATTTCAAGGTAAGATTTCCTCCTAACCTGGCTGCCCATTTCTTCTATGAGTCATGTTATTGCTCAGGACTCTGTTAATCCTTGGGGTAAATGCTGTGAACCTTTGTGACAGAATAAATAGAGCACGTTGTGTGGTGGAGACAATGATAGAGGCCACTCATTCATTTGCAGAGGAAGGGATTATGTGGGGACAAGTCTGACCATGACAGTGTTATGTAAACACGTTAGGGGTAAGATTTGTGCTGAACCAGCTGATCTGCTTAGCCATTACCTTGGGGGAGATAGTTTAGGTTCATTTCTGATAGCATGTATCAGGGTGTATGCCAAGCCTGGGTTTGGTGTGGTTTTTACCATACCAAAGCGTTAAAGGCCCTGTTTCCTAGTATGAACTGTTGTATGTCAAGAAACTGAATTATTTTCTTAAAATAATTCTTATTGTTGTTTTTCTGGCAATAAAAAGGCAACCATAGTCAAAGGTTTCAGAGCATTTAAGTTAAAAATGCAAAACTGCATCTTTCTGCAAATGCAGAATAATGTAGTAACTACTATCTCCAAGTGTCTTTACATTAGTATAAACTAGAGAGCTTTATCTCTTCCTACCCCCTTCCTTCTGCCCAAACAAAGTAGGGGGACTGAAGGATCCCGTCTTTCTGAAATATGTATCTGAGTCTGCCAAGCAGCTAGCAGCAGACTGGTTCCCATTTCACAGCCTTTCACTGTAGCCACCATGTAACTGATGTTACAAGTGAAACTGGTGTGAGCATGAAAATGAGCTGTTCAGTTAGTTGTATGCCTTCTGTTTTCAGTTACCCACTTACCACCCCACCTAGCACCACATCACTGGATGTGAAAACTTTCACCCACAATATCTCAAAGCTGTTAAGCTGCAATGGTAGAGAAAGGCAGCAGGGCACCTCGGAGAAGTCTGCTATTAAAAGCAAAAAACCTGTCTTGCTTTCTTTGAAGAAATCACTTCAGAAACAGAGGCCCTTTGTGAAAAACCAGAAGATGAAACCAAAGAAGTGCTATCTCAGGACGTGGACGCCAAGAGTTCCCCAGAGCAGCAGTCTGAGGTATTTTTTCTTTCTGCCTGGTGTTAAAGCACACTAAGTTTGTGCAAGGAACAGGATCTTCTGTGACCTGTAGCTTCCCAAGCAACCTTCTCTTGGATGCTTTTGGGCACCCGCTTGCCTTGTAGAAGTGGGGCTTGATGAGTGACAAACTGGGCCAGGAAAGCCTCTGCACAGGACTGAGCTCAAGTGGCTCCTCAGACTGTTAAGGGAGAACAGGACAGTTAGGAAGTAGAGGCAGGAACTACATGGGTGTGACTCACCTTGAAAATTGCTGTAGACGAAAGAACCATGTGGCTTTAGCAGCTGCGTGGAGTACTGATGAAAGCTTGTCTCCTGCATCGGAAAATTTTCAGTTACTATGCTTCATTTAATAAGAACAATGCTTAAAGGTTACCTGCAAATTAACAAAGTTAGGCTTCCTCTTGTACAGTCTCATGCTCTGTTTTCCTTACTAAGCTTTCTAAAATGCTTATGTGCTTCTCTTGAAGGGAACGGCTGCACTATCCCAGCCAAAGCAGGAGCCTGTTCCAGCATCAGTTAAGGATTACAGTCTTTCAGAATTGTTGTCCCAGCTGGATTCAGGGATTTCTCAAACTATGGAAGGCCCTGAGGATCTCAGCCGCAGTTCTTCTGAGTCCAAGCTTGCATCCAGTGACAACAAACGGCTTTCGGGAGTTTCATCTGTAGATTCAGCTTTTTCATCTAGAGGCTCCCTTTCCCTCTCCTTTGAAAGGGAGACTTCAGGGAATGGTAAGTGTGTGTGTTTGCATGTGTGTGTGTGTGTGTTTTGATGGTGGTAGTTTTTGTTTTGTTTTGTTTTTAGTTGTTTGGGCTGCAGCGTGGTCATACAAAAAATAGCATTCTGGAAATCGCTGTTCGTCTTGCTTTCTCTTGCTGTCAGCACTATGAATTTGTTTACCAGAAGTAGTTGTTTAAAGAAAACGAATGAGGTGGTTCCCAAACATGGTCTAATGAGAAATAATAAATCTCATTTACTTCTGAAAGCAAGTGACCTGAATTGCCATCAAAGCAATTACAGAATCAGTCATGTGAAGGTTGATTGGATGGAAGATAGCCTAGTCCAGCTTCTTGCTTGGACCAGGACTATAGCCAACACCAGGTGAGGTCAACTGAGCTTGTGGCTTTACTTCAGTTAAACTGAGCCCAGGTTTGAGCACCTGTTTGGAGAAAATTCAAGCTACTTTGTCAGCAGTTCCCATGAATGCTGTAATAAGTCATCCCAAAATCTCCCCTCCCCCTTTTTCAGTCCAGTACTGCAAAGAACGGGCCTCTGAAGCTACCTGCTGTGCTACCTGGGGGCAAATAACGTTCTGCAGGTGTCAGAATTGTGATGGTGTCTTCTTCCATCTAGATATCGGAACTACAGACATACAGAAGAGGAAGCTAACAGAGGCCATTTTATCTGGAGACACTAGCAAGCTGATGAAGATCCTCCAGCCTCAAGATGTTGATATCGTTTTGGATGGAAACTCCAGTCTCTTGCACTTGGCTGTTGAAGCTGGTCAAGAAGAATGTGTCAAATGGCTCCTGCTGTACAATGCTAACCCTAACCTCACCAACAACAAAGGATCCACCCCTCTTCACGTAGCCATTGAGAAAAAAGTGAAAAGCATAGTGGAGCTGATTATGGCAAGGAAAATTAATGTCAATGCCAAAGATGAGGATCAGTGGACTGCTCTTCACTTTGCTGCCCAGAACGGGGATGAGTTCAGCACCAAAATGCTGCTTGATAAGAATGCCTCCTTAAATGAGGTAGATTTTGAAGGGAGAGCTCCCATCCACGTAGCCTGTCAGTACGGCCAAGAGAATATTGTGCGGATTCTGCTGAGAAGAGGCGTTAATGTGGATATCAAAGGAAAGGATGACTGGGTGCCACTGCACTATGCTGCCTGGCAAGGTCATCTTCCCATCGTAAAGCTTCTGGCCAAACAGCCAGGTGCAAACGTGAATGTGCAGACCGCGGATGGGAGGACCTCCCTGCATCTGGCTGCTCAGCGAGGACACTACCGAGTAGCTCGCCTACTCATAGACCTGGAGTCAGACATCAACATACAGAACGCTCTCTCGCAGACTGCTCTCCACATAGCTGCTGAAACTGGCCACACAAGCACATCGAGGCTGCTGCTTAAACACGGCGCAGACATTGAGGCAGCAACAGCGGAAGGATGTACTGCTCTGCACCTGGCATCTCGCAGTGGCCATTTAGCAACAACAAAGTTGCTGATAGATGGAAGGGCCAATGTTCTCGCCAGAGGCCCTTTAAACAGGACAGCGTTACATCTTGCTGCAGAAAACGGGCACTCTGAAGTAGTAGAGGAACTTGTCAGTTCAGGAAACATCAATGTTTCTGACAATGAAGGGTTAACAGCTCTTCATCTGGCTGCAAGAGGAGGGCACACAAAAGCAGTTGAGGTTCTTCTGAAGCACGGGGCGCTGCAAAGACCCACGTTTCAGTCCCCGCTACAGCTCACTCAGCAGAGCAGTAAAAGCTCAGTTACTGTGTTGTTAAGTGAGACTTAAGCAAAAGGTACAGAACTTGCTGCCTTCCCATCTGCTGTGAGAAGGCTGCTGGAGCTTGACTGGTGGGGGACCTTCTCCAGCTGTGCAATGGCCTGCTCGTCAGCAGTGTCAGTAAATGGACTGAGGTGCAGCCAGCCAGAAGCCATGTGCGTCTGAGTGTGTGAGTGACAGCACACATGGACTAAGGCTAAATGTAAGACTAAGAGCTGGAGTCTGCCACACTGTGGTCTGAATTGGTCATTCTGAGTGTCTGCCCTGTCTGTATAATGATACTCCCTTCCTAAGGATGATGTGAGAGTACAACTGATGTCTTTTTTTTTTTTTTGACATGCCAGAAATATTTAAAAACTAGCATTCTGTCTTCTCTTTTCTTCAGAAAGAAAATGAGATAGATTTCTGGTTTATTATAGTGATTTATATTTTAGGCTTAAAGCCTCCGTGATAGGATAAACAGAACACAAATCTACTTGAAATGAATGCAAGAGATGAGGAAAGGGCTATTTAAAATACACTTAACCCTGAAGCCTGGCTAAATTTCAGTGTCAGAGGGCACTCCTCTGTTTAATGGAGAAATACGGTTTATGAACTTCAGTGTACTCAGAATGGTTGAGGTAAACTATCATTAGCAAGTGCTTTCAATATCTGAACCAGGGAAAGATCCAAAAAATCAGCTCAGCACTGATACAAGATGGTACTGTATATGAATGTATGTACTCTAAGATCAGTAAGTTGAGTTAGGTGCTTAGTGGTTTGTTGTGTAAAAAAAAACCAAAAACAAAAACAAAACAAACCAACAAAAAAACAAAAACCCCAAACCCCCCAAACTAGAATTCATACTGGACTTTAAGTGGATGGTATATTCTAACACATTATGCCTGTTGGCAAGACAAACTTTGGAGGGGTGTGTTAGGAAACTAAACCAACCAGGACACAGTATGTGTCCTAAGAGAATGAACTGTGTGATGACTAGATTGATATACTGTGTATATAGTATTTGTATCAGTTGTATGCTTTTTTTTTTTCTACTGAAGAAAATAGATTGCTTAGAGTGGGTATGTTTTAATACACCTTTAATTTCACTCTTTTCGAAGTTCAAATATGATCCATTATCAATAAAAGATTATGTTCCATATCTGCCTGTTGTGTGCTGCTGCTGGTTGATGGTTTTTCAGTTTCTTTAACAACTGTGATGTATTTAATGATGTTAAAAGCAGAGCTGTTGAACTGTAGATCCTAGGACTAGATCCTTAGTTTCTAAATTCTCCTTAGCTTTTAGATACTAAGCTGGGAACACAGGAAGGGCTGTAAGCATTTAGGGTATTTGTACAAAATCAGTGGACCAAATTTAAAAAAAAAAAAAAAATCACATAACCTGGCCTGTATGCGCTTAACACTGATATTTAACTGGGCTGCTTTCCTCTGATACCATGGCTGCTGGGAGTTAAGCTTTCTTTCCCATCGTGAAGCAAAGTGAATGTTTCTATGTATCCCCTGTCATCACCAAGTGCTGCCTCGTGGGCTGCTGGCCGGACGGGTGCCTGGCCTCTGCCCTGTGGTACCATCCCACCACACATGCCACAGGGCAAGCACAAACGTGCCTTGCTTTGCTCTCGCCTTCCCCTGACAGCAAAGCTGGTTCTGCTCTCTAGATTTTGCACGTACCTGGTGGCGGTGATATGAATGCCAGTGCTACCTCAGTATAGATATAGGAGCCAAAGTGCTCCCGTGGGAATCTGTCCCCCTAAAAGTCAGTACTTGCTTAAAAAAATACCATTCCCCTACTGAAGATGGTATCGGTAGCGGCTGAGGGCAATAAACAAAGAAGGATGGTGTTTGCAAAGGGAGCAGGGGGACTGCACAGGGGAGCCTACTTACATCTCTTAAAGCATACATCTCTTAAAGCAGTCTGTTGTATTTAAGATCTCACTTTTAAAATATGTCAGAAGCTTGACATCCCCTTTGCCTGTTCTCTGCTTCCTTTAAATTTTGTCTGTGGACCACATAAGAGCTATAGTCCTAGGGAACAGAGGATCTGGGTTAAAGTGATGGTACTGCTAATGCAAAAAGCCCTTCAGCCAGACTGCAGGTAGTACACAACTTCAGATAACTGCTCTGTGAGCAGTTTGAAACATTCCTCGATCCAAGAAGGGTACCTCTATGCACCTGCTTGCTACTCCTGACACCAAGTTTCTTTCGGCGTAGGGCTTCTCGCTTTATATAGGCATGTAGATGCAAACTACTGCCTATGCGAGTCAGTACACTGTCTGCCTGATGAAACTGTGTTAGGGAGTAGATAATAATGCCATGCCAATATGTGGAGGTTGCAAAGAAATACACTTTATACCTGAGTGTGGAGGTCACTGTGAGCTTCCTAAAGGAGATGACAGTGAAGCTTCTCATTAAACAAACAAAAACATCACAATTTTCCTACTGCTTCTTTCAACCTCTTCTGAGACCAATAAAATTTTCATCTGTTTTATTAAGCCGTACTTAATCAGTATCTCCTTATAGAAAAATCTAACCACAGACGACTCATTCTCTCAAGTCCTGTGCTGTTGTGATTAAACATTTGGCCTAGCCTGGGACACACCAGACGTTGCTATTGGAAAGTCCTCTGAACAAACAGCATCAGCCAGAGTGAATTTTGAGATACTTTTATTGCAGTGGTATTTGCCTAAACTCCAAAAAGCAGTAAGACTAGCTAACAGCAGTCTTGTGCCTGCTAATAAAGCTGGTGCGTGCCAGCTAGACAAGGGGAAAGTACATGTACAAAATACTTCTAAAACACATCAAGCATGGCCTTGCCAGTACATTCCTTCAGTGCCTAATAATAATAGCACATTGGCTTCTAATTAAACGTGAGGCCACACTCATGAGTCTTTATTTTCCATGCAGTCTTTCACAATACATAGCACCAGTTATGTATTACATAGAAGGCTGGCTCTGGGAAAAAACAACAAAGGGCTTGCATGACATGCTGCCAGTATTGTAGTCGGTTTACTTACCTGGGAACCAGCCTTCCTTGGGGCAGGAGGGGTGAATGGGGGTGCAAAATTAGCACTAACATGGCAATTATGAATTACTGCCTTGTAAAGGGCTCCTGTGGGTGACTTTCCTGTTTGTTCATTCGTTCGTGTGTGTGTGTGCGTGTGTTTTGTTCTCCAGCTTGCTTACAAGCATGTCTTTGGTGCTTTCAAATCTTAGCCCTGTTCTTTAGAAACCACCTGCAGACAATGCAGAATGTCCTAATAGCAGTATTAGGCCTTGTTTTTATAGCAAGGCACCCAATTGTTGACTTGATTTAAATTACCTACAAAAAATAAGCCCTGGTGATCCTACCATAAATGCATACCTGATTTCATCTTTTATTTTTCCTAGTTTCCTTGGCAGGTTAAACTAAGTCACATGAAGTCTGAAAAGAAACATGTCCCTCACACCACTTTTCACCAGCTTACTTCCCTCAACTTCAGCTCACACCCTAAATTAAGCAAAGGCAATGATATGAACCATCGTGTAACACGTGGGCTCTTCCCACTCAACCCTCTGGCTTAGACAAACAAGCAACCCCCCCCCCCCCAAATATGCACAAAACTCTATGTATGTGCTTGAAAGCCAAAAAAAAAAGAAAAAAAACCCACCACCACCACCAACAAAAAGAACAGGGTTTAGTATGTGTTATGAAAGCAAGGTGGGCTCGGCAGAGCTGAGCTTTGCCTCAGGTCCCCTGTGCTTAGGATGCCTATCGGCTACTTTACTCCCTGGCAGAAGACAGGGCTGCAAGATAAAAGTCAATCCCACTTGCTCTTCACTGAAATAAGGTAGTGACACTAGCGACAGTACAAGGGCTTCTGCACGCGATGTGTTCACCCGCTTCCTTATCATCTCTGCCCACAGCCCCAGGCAGCTATTTCAGCTGAAGGAGCAAAGTAGCAGGTATAGCTCGAGCCTTTACATAACAGGCTCTGCCAGGCCTAGGTGCCATGTTCCCCTCTCCAAAAGGATAAGGTGAACTCAGATGTCACAAGCCCCTTTTTGGATGAGGGGCAGACCTTGCACTAGTCTGTAGATGGTCTCTCCCCCCCCCCCCCGCTCCCTAACCTTGCTGGGACAAGCAGGAATGTTAATGTTGCTCTTGTGCCCCAGTGCTTGGAGTGGTTCCTCCTCACCCTGCCATGGAGGAGAACTGGATTAGGGCAACCAAAACACGCTGCAGACTGTGCTTCCTCAGGGCAGGGGGCAGGTGGAGGGGTTGAACTGGGCCCCCAGCAGCAGAAAAGCAGCCTCACAACATCTCCCTCTGTGTCTATGTCTTCGGGGCGGGGCTGGGGGGGGGATGCAGCCCCGATAGATTATCCATCTTTGTAACAGTTGGTTCCCAGCTCCTCATAGCTTTATTTATCTGCTGCTTAGCATGAGCACTGCAGTGCCTTGTTCCTACAGGCCTCCGGAGGACCTGACAAGCCTGCGGTGCAAACACGCTCAGCAGCAAAGAGAATGAATTGCTGGGCGATTGCGAAGCGCCCTGGAGGCAAACATCAGCCCTTTCATTCCTGCCTCCTCTCTTGCACCACCTTAGCTCTGCACAACAGGGTTACAAGAAAAACACGATGCGTGCGAGCTGCTGTGTGTGCACAGCCGAGTCTCCTTTAATGGAGAGGTGGTGATTTGGGATGGGGGGGGGGGGGCTCTACTTTCCTCAACTGTCCTTTAACCCTGTACTGGTTGGTATAAGGCAAAGGACTCACTCAGCAGTGTGATGGAAAATGCAGGCAATGATTTCAGGTGTGGAGGTGCTTTGGTGCTGGGGCAGTTAACTATGCATTACCTCCTCTTCCTGCTCCCTTGGGTTGATCAGCGGCTGCTCCTCCTGCCAAGGGGAAGCGGTGTTCCCAGCGGTGCTCAGTGTCACTTTTCCCTCATCCTTCCCCATTTGGCACTGGAGAGGACAGAGCTGGCATTGGTTTGTATCAATTTCCTTGAAAATGACCCACACAAGCTAGGAAGAAAGGGTGCTGGTCGTCTTTATATGTATGTCCTGGGGCCAGTGCTTTCAGATAAGACATCAGCAACGCTTAGCCTGTCCTGTCTTTTGGCCAAAACCACTCACATGGGCATTCAGGCTTTCGCATGAAGCCTCCAATGGCTTTTGCAGCAAAGTTTTGGTATTAGAGACCAAATGGGATGCTGCATGACACCACTCAGCTCCTCTGTGCTCACTGCTTTTGGGATGCACTTTTTAACCCTGGGCTGTGGCAAAATGCCAAACAATAGCTCCAGTGCTCCCATCACAGACCTGAGCCAGGAGGAGATTCACAACCCAAAGCTGATTAAACAGCCCATAACAACACAGGAAGCTGTTTCAACAGACCAGGGAGCAAAAGGCAGATCCCGACTTGTTGTGCTGCTACGGTAATCCAGCGGTTCAGCGTCACCAGTTGCCTCCGTGCCAGATGAGGATGGCGAGAGGCAGCGTGTCACGGGGCAGACCTGGGAGCGTGCAGGAAGGCAGCCGCACTGGCCAAGCGGCTTCGCTGGCCAGGCTCCGGAGCGGCAGCAGGCAGTCTGTCGGGAGCGCATTCGACTCCCAGTTAGGCCAGGACCTCCTCGCTGCCATCACAACCATGCTGCAAAAGCCACAGGCTTGTAGGGAACCACATAGCAGGCACCCAGACGAGAATGGGATTTAAAATTACCGATGCCACCATCTTTCTTGCCTTCTGTTTTTGAAATGCTGTGGGAGAGAGTTTCAGGCTTTTCTCTGCAATTAGGTAGAGCAAAGACTATTTAAAAAACGCCACAAAAAAACATGTGACTTCAGGAGGCTTGAGAAGAAAAAAGGTGAAAGCACAAATAGCCATTAAAGCTGTGGAAATGACGATGAAAAGCTTCTCTGCGCTCTTCCCTGTATTATTTTCCTTTATCCACTGGCTCTCTCCAGGCAATGCCATTACCAGGCAATTCAGGAGGGGCTCCCAACCCCTCCTCCAGGCTCTCCCTTTGCGTGAGGCACAGTGCAGGCTCATGTTGAATGCCAACGACCTGGGTAAGTAGACTCATGGCAGGGCTGGCAGGAAGCCCTAGCCCAGGTGCAGGGTAGTGCTCAACCTCACCAGGTGAAAGCCTGACTAGGGACGGTGACGACAACCTTTGCATGGGCACCCCTGAGGGTGCCAATGCGGCTGTAGCAGGAACGCAGCAGTGGTGCAGGGCTCTGACTCCCTCCTCAACAGGGACCAAGTCCAACCACATCTCCTTTTTAGCTATTTGAATGGAATTGCTTTTCTTAGTCCATCAACAGGCAAACATGCTAAGTTCTGTGCTGCCATTGCCAATGTCTGCCATGTGTTTTAAGAGCCCCAGTTGAGGCTGGCTTTGTCCCAGCATCATTTTGCCCTTGGCAGAGATGCTTAGCTAAGGGCATCATAGGAGGTTAAACAGGCCACAAGTGTAATGGATATCAGGAATTTTTATCCAGTATCTATATCCAAATGTACATGTGCAATTTGGCTTCGACAGTCGCAAAAATCAGAATTTAGAAGTTCATGTATGTTGTTCAGGCAGGCTAGCCTGAAGTCACTGTGCCAGTTTTGGGGGCTCACAAAAATCTCTGACATCTTCCCTTAAAAATATGTATATCCTTTTTAATCTAATTAGCAGACTAATCCATGAAAAGAAATTTGAAAAGCATGACTAGATGCCTTGAGTTTAATTTAATCTGACAACCAGCTTCCCAAAGCACAAAACCTATTCCTCAGTATCTTCCTGTTCGAATCCAATTTTTGAACAAAGCAGCCATCTCTCTACTGAGTGCAGCCCTGGATCGCGCGCTCTCTCTCTCTCTCCATGTCCAACTTTTGCACTACCTTCAGTACATATGGGATGTGCCAAGCTTTTTCCCCATGTTGAAGCTCCTTGTTTTTCCACCCAAGGATGCCAGAGCCTGTACCCCAACTGAGATCTGCCATTGGGGTGGGGGGGGTCTGACTCAGTGGGAGGATGAAGAGGAGAAGGAAGAGGAGGTACCTGCACATGCATAGCTATAAAGACTGCTGGTAGAACAGTAACTGTGGCCTCGGGGAGCAGAAGAACAAAGGACACCAAATGCTGATGAGCAGGGCAGCTATCTGTTCCCACTTGACCTAAGTCCAGACTCAAATGGTGGTTTATCAAGGACAGACAGTACTGCTCCACTAGTCTTCAGGTCAAACTGCTCTCAAAACTGCTCATTTTCCCCTTCCCCTTTTTGGTTCCTGACATGTTTTTCAGTGCACTGATCCCAGAAAGAAACTCACTTTAGTGCACTACCCAGCACAGCTCCAGCCAGCATGCCCCCATGGCAGCCACAACGCACAGCACGCTTCGCCCTCCTCTTTCACTAGGGCAGTAGTTGCTCTGCTGAAACGGTACCAACTCCTAGGCACCTTCTAAAGCAAAAACTCTGCAGATTGGGAAGCCAGGGGATTCATTTCCAATCACTGGCTTACCCAGTTTGGCAAAAGAGAAAGATGCAGAAGTGCTCCCGGCTCCTGCGCCGTGGCTGTGGCAGAGCTGAGGACGCAGCCCCGGACTCATTTTTGGTGGGATGCCCTCTCTGCCCCCTCACAGGCTGCCGTGACGCAGCTGCTCCCACTCCAGCCCTCTGACGTGGGTGGTGAGCTCAGGCTGCAGCCTGCGTGGCGTGCGCTGGCAAACACAGCGCTGTGGGCGGCTCCAGCCACTGATGGGGCCGCTGTTTGCAGCTGCCAGCCCCACGCAGGAGGCTTGCGCTGAGGCTGGCCGACGTTTTCCAGCCCGCTCCTTGGCAGCAGGGCCATGTTACAAATGCTGCTGGACTTTTTCCATGCATTTCTCTCCACTTCCCCCTCCGACTTAGTTACCGAAACAACTTGTTCCAAGCTTAAATCTGGGTAAAGCCTGATGGTAAAGCCAATGTTAATTAGCTGTGCTGGCAGCGCACCCAGCGAAGGAAAATGGCTAGGTAGTCATTAAGGCTTATGACCAACCTTTGCCAGCAGTGCAGCTTAGGCCTCCTCATTCCTCTCCTCCTCCCACTGAGCTTCCCTCTACTGTCAAATAGTTACCGCTTTCCTGGATGTATTAAAAAAAAAAAAAAAAGAAAGAAAGAAAGGGAAAGGATATCCAACAAACACAGAGGAACACACTGGCTTCTCCCTCCCCACTTTTCCTAGCTGGAGGAGACGTGTTAGAGCACGATCGCAGGGTTTCCTCCTGCCATGACATAGAGGGTGAAGCTGCAGGAGGCGTCAGGTGGGGTGCCAGTCCCTGGAGGCACCACAGGTAGGGAACTCCCTCTGAGAAGAGGAGTGTTTTGCTCATTCGTCTCTGCAGTTACGGGGAATGCAGGATGGAAGTGTTTTGCCAGTCTCAGCCCCTTCTTGCTTGAGCTGATCCAGGGTCCCTCCATGCTGGAGGGCACCAGAGAAAAGCCGCACACTTCTCTGGGGGGAGGTTATCACTCTTTCAACTGCTCCCCAACACTTCCCCTGAAGGGCTTCCCCTGTTGGCATGATAGATGGGGCAAGAGCCAAATTCAGAAGGTTTCCAGCTGCTCACCGCTGCCAGGGCAGCAGACCCTGCACTCAGCCAAGAGGTGTGTCCAGGATAGCACCCACCCCGAGAGGCTTTGGGCATCTGCAAGGTTGAGTGACAGCTGAGGCAGGAGCTGGGAGAGCCTAAATGCTGCTCTCAGGCCCCCAGGAGCTCACAGAGGCCCCAGTGTCGCAGGAGGAAACGATGCCAGCTCTGCAGCTGGACAAGAGCGAGGGGAAACGAGTGACCACCATCTGCCTTCAGAGATGGACAACAAGACTCTGAAACTAGACTCCACAGGCTTTTATATATCTAATTCCCATTAAAACCAGAGGGACCCTGACTTAAGCGGCATGCCCAGCATCACACTTAATATCTTCAGAAGAACTGACCAGTAAAACTCACTCTGATTGCCACTCAGATCCTTTAAATGCCATCTCCTAAGCTCGCTCCTGCCCTGTGGAGAGCCTCGACCATGGCGCCAGGCAGCACTGCTGTCTCACCTTAGGCAGTGCAGCATCACGCCACTTCCCTCCAACACCCAGCCCCGTACGCAGTAAGGCACCTGAAAAAGCCCTTGGGCTTAAAGGCCAGTTGTTTCCTTGTGAACATCCAGAATTGTCTGTTCTGAGGTGTGCCGCAGGGACCCTAGCATGTGGACCATTTTGTTCCTTTCTTCCTGCCTGCAAATTTGCAGGCTCCCTTGTTCTTCCTCCCTTTTCCCCTCATCCTTCACACTCTCGCCTGCTCCAAAGGACATGGTGTCAGAGGTTTATGTGAGCGTGACAACAATATTTTACAGCTCCCTGGAGAAACGACCAACCTTCTGATCAGTCCCACAGCAAGTGCATGTCGGCCTAGCTGCCACTGTGTCCATGCTGTTGTTTGTGAGCAGTTAGCAGTGACACGGGACAGGGTGAGGCTGAGTGAGGTAAGAGAACTAGAGGCAATAAGAATGTGATCAAAGGCTATTTCTGGTTTTTAATGTGGCTATTTCTTCATTTGGATCACAGGGATGGTCTGGTTGCTCTCTCCTAAATTGTTCAGATGTGTGTGCGCAGGTGTGCCTACCCACACAGACACATGTGCTTAGCTACCTGCACAGACATATAGATGCATACATGCCTACTCCAGGCCTTCACATGCACAGATATGTGGTCACACACACACACACAGTGCAATATTCATTTCTTATTTTTATGCTGAAAATTAGCTGCTTTTTGAGCCAGGGAACTCTCAGACCTTTTTACCCACCAAACTCACCCTCATGCAAGCCAGGTACAGACAGGGCCCTAAGTCTTTGCTTTCAAAAAAAGATTACAGAAATCACAAAGGAGATGGTAGTAATGGACTGAAGTTTGTGCAATGCTTCACCAGCTTAATCCCGCCAACCATTTAGTACCTTAGTGGATTGCAGCTGTCCCCTAAAACCACTCTATTCCAGGGGTCTGTCAGAGCATCTGGAGTCCTAAAAGCTGCCACAGGGTGCAACCATGCAGGCTCCCAAAGGTTCAGGCCGGACACAGCACAATCCTGCTGCAATTGCCTTTAACATACTGCCAATGTAAGAAATCACATCCACGTTGTAAATGAAAGAAGAAACAGCCACATGCACAGCCATGAACGCTAGTATGGTTGTTCTGGTATAGCTTTTCCCAACCCAGTAAGCACAAGACGGATCAGAGCAGTGTTCATCAAGTTGGTGTCTTGCATCAGTTTCCAGTATTAAAAGCCTAAGGAAGAATCAAAAACAATCCTGCTCTAAGCGATTAAGAAATAAAATGCCCATAGGAAAAACATCTTCTACACCTCAGTCACTTACCACAATATTCGCATTACCTGTTATAAATATTTAAAAGTTTCCAGAATCCTACATTGTTCTCAACACCAGTAACAGTGCATTCATTATCTATGGTATAAAATAAGCCCTTGAAAGAATGTATTTGATCAGTCTAAAGAAGTGTTGCCTTTAGAGTTTGCTTCTACTCCTTATTTTGACAGAGTAGATTGTATCTACCTTTCAACTAGCAATCACATGAGATATGGGATACAAACTCTTAGTGGTTCTTCTACGAATCTACTCATCATTAAAAGTTCCAATCACATCTCATCCTAACAATCCAAATCCAGTAGCTTCAGCAGCGAAGACTGCCATCCAAAAAGGTAGGTAAGCACGCTGCTCCTGCCCAGAGCCCCACTGTCACCAGCAAGAGGAGTTGCTGGGAGAGGAGCTGTGCCCTTGCAGGCATTTATTTATATTTGATTCCTTTATCTTTATAGTGTGCTTCATTCCTCCCCCGCCCCCTGTCGTCTTCTGCAACACACTTTGTAATGACTTTCTCTGCTGATGCAGCAACATTCTCAAGTGTACGCTGAAGGGCAGTATTTGGCCCATAGAGAGGTATTTACTAAGGATTTATTTTATATAGATGTGTGAAATATAAATATTTCACACATACACATGCACACCCCCACAGTAAGTGGCTGGTCACAGCTCTAGACTACCTCTACAAGTAGTAACAAATCAAGTCTCTTTCTGCCCTTCTGCTGTTTTTTCCAGGCTCTGTTTGTTTTCCAGGTTTGCTCTACGTCCTTAATACGTTTCAAATTAACAACATTCACTAGAGAGCAAGATGGAAGGAGGCAAAGTTTTCAGCCAAGTGAACCATGGACCTGAGCAGAGCCAGGGTGATATATCTCGGTGAGGAATTTCACCGCGACCTTGGTGCGGTGCCGAGGGTGCCCGCAGCCTGTGCACCTGTGCACGCTCAGGTGCAGCTGTGGGTGCCCCCCCACCCCTAAACAGCTGGGCTGAACCCATGTGAAAGGCTGCTGGGCTGAGCCCTGGCTGTCCCTCACGTGGCAAGAGGCGTCTGTGTGCCGTGAACGTGCCTGAGGATTACAGCTTCCTAGAAGGCCTCCCAAATGACTTTAATTGTCTTCCTCAATCAGATACTGAAGCTGCTCTGCCAATACCAAGTTACAGAAGCAAAACAACCCCAGGAGCAGATGCGTGGCGTCAAAACTACCGCAGATTTCCCACTGCCCCAGCATCACATGGCGCTGCACCGATGTGCTAACGCCAAGCACTGCTGCGCACACGCAGAGCAAGCTGGTGCACACCAGCACTACTGGCAGTTTGTTTTCTGGAGAAAACATGCAGGCCAGGTTTTGCAAGAGGGCAAGGCCTTGGGGAGCAGCCCTGCTGCTCCACGCAAGAGGATGGAAGGTGCACGAGAGGGAGAAGTTGTTGCTCTCGCTTGAGAAACATTCCAGAACTGGGGAGCCAGCTTCAGCTTTTGGTGTTGCCTTCCAACCCCTTCCCCCTAGCACTTTTAACTCATTAATGACCTTGCAAAACAACCAGCCTGATCCTCCTCGTATTTCACCCAAAAGGCATTTGGCTGACGGCAGTGAAGGTAGCTGTCACTACAGACACCTCAGTGTTTCAAGCAGAGTTTGGCTGCAGTACCCGAGTTGTGACACAGCTAATATGTAATGTGGTTATTAATATTCCATTAGGACATACTTAAAACCACCAAATTTCCACTGAATGTGCCATTATTGAAGAGCCAAGAAGAATTAATCCTTTAACTATGGATTAAATTCAGCCCTGTTTGACATTTCATCCTTCGTTCAAGCCACGAAAAGAATCTAGGCCAGGAAGCTACCCTTGTTCCTCACTGGAAATGCTCACATCCAGTTTAATTATTTTTCTAAAACATATGGATAAAAGAAATTATGTGGCTATCCAAAGAACAGCTGCTCCAAGCTAGAGCCTGGCTTATGCATAGGTTACACACCCTAGATATGGGTCCCTTTTTGTCTTAAAAGATGATTAGTCTACAAATATATCTGTCCTATCTTGTTTTGATCTCTGTACCTGCATCCTTGACTGCAGGCTTAGAGCAACAGGCCTTCAACACAACTCTGACATGCTTACATTTGCTTGACCCTGAAAACAGCAGGTGTTGACTGTGCTCTCATTGTGGCATGACCCGGCCATACTTCCAGGGTGAGTAGGTGTGCCCACAGCAATCCCACACACCAACAGCCCAGCCTACATGTCTTCTCATCAGGTGTGCCAGTTGCCACTGGAAGGGTGCTTAAAACCTGCTGTCTTCACCTCCTTCTGCTTTTCTTCGGCCTGCCCTTTGAGTTGTCAGTGATTAAAGACATCCAGAGTTTAAACGTGAAGCCCCAGTGACTCATGGGGAAAAAAAAAAAAAACACAAAGGACTGGGACATGCAGTTCAGCCCTTGCTAAAAGTTTTTCCTCTACTTGGTATCCTACAGGGCTGTAGCAAGCGCTTCCAGAAATTGGAGGCAACGGATATCTGCTACTCTGGAGAAACCATCGCAGAGTTTTGCAAGAGTAAAGCTGTTGGCAGTAACCTCTGTAACTTGGTCTAGTTGGGACAGAACTGCAGGCCCAGCCACAGCAATCTTTTTTTCCTCCCTCCTCTGCAGGGACTTTCTCCCTTTCGTTTCTGCTATCTACGATAAAGGTGCACAGCGATCGTTCCTTCGCTTCCTCTTGTCTTTGTTGGGTTGAGTTGTTAAGGATCTGTCTCTAACAGCAGTGAAGTGGGAGGAGACAGAGGAAGATTCACGTACTCGTTGAAAAAAAACAAACCAAAATAAATTAACTCTTCCCCCCAACAACTCCTGCAACAGAAATATGGAGTAGGAGGCAGGAAATCAAACAACAAGGCAGCTGGAAAAGAAAGGCACGTTGTGGAATTCTGCAGCATCTCTGTAAAAAAATCTGTTATTCAACTACATGTGAGGGCACTTATTTGCATTATTCATAGGATATTAATTACACAACTCTTTTTTTTTTTTTGGACTGGCATTTTTCCACCACCCAAAGACTCTTTGCCATTACAGCTCAACACCTGCAACAGGTAACCCAGCAGTGCTTTGCTGCCTCTGCTCCCTCCAGCACAGTCTATTCAATTTTCTCCTCCTGCCTAATTATGACAATTGCTTTCTTATCCTCCTCTTTTATTTCCTCCTTTTACTTGCATTGTTTGAGCCAGCTGTTACAGCTTTAATATTCTTGTAATAAAGTTGTTCTTTGTAAAGACCCCACCCAAGATGGCTCCATGATATCAAGTCAATATCAGGTAACAGCACCCTGGCTGCAATCAGGTCTCCACCAGGTGTTTTTCCAACAGCTCTTATAAAAAGGAGTTTATGGGTTTGGTTTGTCTTCCTCTTAGTGCTGCACCTCTCTGTTATCTCCTCTTACCATCACCTCCTGCTCAGCACGTGCCAGATGAACAAGGATGCATGTCTCAGACGTTTTTTCACAACTGGCAGATGTCCGGATGCAATGCCTGTGGAAAGGCTTAGCCAGCTGCCTGTGCCAAAGCTGAAATCCATGGCACAAAGTATCTAAACAATTTTGAGGACTTGTGCTTACAGCCCTTCTGCAGCGGGGCCAGACAGGCACTGCAGCATGGGCTCCCTCTTGCACATCTCAGATCATAAGGCAGTGGGCTGTAATGCAGACCACAGAGGGTAAAGTGCTGATAACTAATTATTCAGCGCACCAACAAAAAACCCAGATAAAACTTTTGAAAATGCTGAAAATATATGATCAAGTCAGAGACCAATAAATCAGGGGGAATAGCTAGTCAGCAACACTTCATCACAGTTGTTTAGGTTACAGCACACTCAACTTTAGGCCTCTAATAGGCTGCACATGTGCAAAAGCTCCCTCAATATTAGGTGGAAAGAGATAGAGGAAAACCTAGTGTGCTTATTCATCCTACCGTCCTCAGATGCAGACCTGCATCAGGGCCAGGGCCCTGACCCTCTTACTGACCCAAGGGGGAACGTAGACTGCTTACCCAGATGAACTCCTAGGAACTGGGGTGGCCAAAGTGATGAGAACTAGATCCCACTGAGGCTTCCCACTTTCTCAAATTTGCTCTGCTGTTAAAACAACCCCAAAAAGGCCAGCAAGAAGAAGCTGTTGTGACATGCTTCAGGGTATCATGGGATTACGAGGGGGAGTTTGGTCCAGGAGCTGGAGAACTGGGCTCACAGCTGCAGGTTGTAGAGTCTCTTTAGGAAGGAAGAGGACTGGCAGTGGAAGAAGAGCAAAATATCTCATCTGATAGATACTCCTAAGTTGAGCGCTTTTGGTGAGGGATTGCTGTAAAAGCTAATTATCTAATAGGTCTGGTGTGGGTTGAGTTGACCAGACTAATAGACTAACACTAGGGTTAGGCTTATGGACAAGGACACAAGGAATTAAAAAGCTGTGTCTAATGTTGTGCTGAAAACAAGGACCAAAGACTTAAGGTAAGCACAGCTGCCTCTAGGGGTAAACGGGTCATCAGCTCTTGGTCTGGCAGTGCTCCACCAAAGTGGGCTTCTGTGGTTAGGACTGGAGCTCAGGTCAGCAGGCTTGCCCTGACAGATGGTGCCCTGGAGGACATGGGCACGGGGGCAGGTTTCAGAGGAGCTCTATATAATTGTGAAATAGGTTGCAGACTCCTGGGTGTACAGAAGCTCATGGCTGGAGGGTTAGGTCGATGATCATTTGGTACAGGTGAGGTCTGACGAAGTTCACCACTGAATCAAATGCAGCCTAAAAAGCAAGCGTGTGACAGGGTGCCAGCAGGGATTATTAGCGTGCATTTTGTTTTGGGGAATTCTGCCACCCACAGAATCAGAAGAAACACCCTGAGCAGCGTTGTCTATAAGGTCGATACAGACCAATAGTAGTAGCAGGGTCAAGTAACTCTCAGGCTTCCCAGTACTGCCCAACCATTTCCATCTGTCCCAGACACAGACACCACACTCAGTGTTGCTGGCACCAGGCCACATCCTTGGAGTCAATGGTCAGCCAAGCTTGCCATCACTTCTCTTCATGTAAGTATAGCTTCTGCTTTTCTGAGACTAACACCCCTCCTACTCTTTGTTTTAAGCCTAGATAGACCACAATCCCTTTCACTTTTACACTGTTGTTTCCTACACGCTGGGTGTAAACCATAATACTTGTTCAACAAATTGAATCTGGCCCTGAAACATCAACACTGGATTCAAACCAGCAGGCAACAGGTCTCATTTTAGCCTTGCAGACTCTGTAGCAACCCATACCAAATGTGATGAGAGGATAATGATGGCTAAAGCCAAAGTATCCTAAATCATACACATTCTGACCTCAGCCAGTAACTCAGCCTGGCAGAGGGGAAAGAAAAATATTATTTTTTTCAACCTGAACAGAAGCAGCCATAATACAAGTCTGCAAGCTCCAAAAGAAAATCCTAGGTCTTCAGTACCAGTACACCTAATGCTAAATCTAACCCCTCAAGAAATCCTAATGCCCTTATCCAAACATCAGCATCGTGAACACAATGATAAACCTTCCTACTGGCTGGGAGGAAACTAGATCTTTTATTTTCAGTTCATTCCCTCTCCTCGTCCAAAGAAAAACCCATCTCACTTCTGAACAAATCAAAGCCAATTTGCCTCCACAGGATGCAACCCTTGTCTTAGCCAGACAGGCTTTGCTAATTCTTATGTTATATCAAACTTTCCAGCTTCTGCTCTTGACCCCAAACCTACTCTTAATGCTTGAGCCAGTGATCCTGAGCTGAACCTAAATTAATCATTACCTTGGCACCAGGTGTTGCTAACTCTTATCTGCATTTTACGGAACTGGAAGAATCAAACAAAAAATATAGCTCTTTGTGAGTGGGCTTGAGCCCTAACCCTAACCCTAGACTTGATACCTTTGTTTACAGACCCCCACCTTGGTACAATACAAGCAAGGACCCTTTCACCAAAATGACAGCCACCCTGTTCTTAAACACATAGCAGGACCCAGCAGAATAGCACGCAAAGGCCAAGAGATCTTCACTGCATGCTAAGTCAAACTATTGTGCCTTCTGCCATTTGTCTCAAAATACACCTGAACAAATCAAAGATTTGTCTTCCCTCAGGATGCAACCTTCACTTTCGTGGGTTGAGCCTTAAAGGCATATGGCACATATTGACCCATTCAGCTCTTTTGACTCCTCCCTTTCCTGTATACCCTTGTAGCAGACACAGGAGCCACCAAACCACCACCCTCATGGTGCCAGTGGTAATCGAAGCCCCGGAGGCAGTGGAACACCTCAGAAGCCTGAGGGCAGGTTCAGTGGGAGCTGACAAGTTTCCTGTTTTACCATATGACATCTGAGGGCCCTGGATGAGACCTTGTGCAAAGTCCTCAAGGGCTTATTAGCTTTTTTATAAGGTTTAGCTCATGGAACTGTTGTGCTAAGATGAGGGCTAGGCTGAGAAACAGCAGAAGAAGCCCAGGTGATTTGCAAAATTCAGATAAGCAGGTTGGCATTAAAAGGGGGTGAACGGTTTTTGGACTGTTTTAGGATACAGCAAGGGCTCCTACAAGTGTCTATAGGCACACAGTTAATGTTTAGGATGGAAGAGCCTTTTTTCCTGCTATAATTGGCAAAGTTGGAAGGCAGGATGGGAGCTGGTGTCATGGCCAGGGTTATTTAGCCCTCCTCAGCAGGTCAGCGAGCACTATCTGGCCAAAATGATTGTCAGTTCCACCCTTGGGGCCTTCCCAGCTCCAGCAGCAGATCTGCTTTTTCAGGCCATGCTGTCTCTATCCTGCTCAATGCTAACATCAGCTCTAGCATGTGGTATCTCCTAATCACCCTTGGGCAAAGAGCAGCCACTCAGAGCAGCTGCCAGCAGCCTTCTGTTGCATATCAAAGGCTGAGGATTGGGCAGGATTAGGGATCAAAACAAGGCACTGAAGATTTCAGTCTGCCACTGACTCATTCAAAGCTCAGAGGCTAGGATTAGGGATGGTGCCACTAGAAGTCAACAGCTCCTGCTTTTTGTCCTGGGGCAGGGAGAGTTTGCTGGGATGCTACTCCACGGCACACTAGTTTTTAAATACTGAGCTGGCGCTTTGGCCCAAACTCTAAGCCAAATGATAAAAGCTGCAAAATTTGCATAAACACTGGTGATAGAAAGCCTGCCTTCTATGTAACTCTGGGGCATGCGTGAATCTCCTGGATATACAGTAACAGAAGCAAATAACTTAATAGGTCTGTTGTGAGTGAAGCCTGCTTCAAAGGCAGGAGTTGAAGCCATGATTAAGAAAACCAAGGGATAAGGAGCTAAGCTAATTTACACATTTTGTGACACCTCCCTAGGTAGAATGAGGGCTGCTGGTCACAGCAGCAAGCATCTCCTGCTCTGTCTCGGGGCACACACGCTGCTCTACTGGCGAACATGGGCAAGCCTAGAATTGGGTTTGGTTTTAGGGAAAGAGCCAGCAGGGAATGAAGACCTCTACTGCTGGTTTCTCTTAAACCCAGAGCATTGTAGTGGATGCTGTCCTGACTTATGCTGCTTGCTGCTATATTTAACACTCGGAAACAGGTGCTGACAGCAGTCCCCAAAGAACTTTTTTGCTCAGGTCTAAGAGCATGGGGCTTAGCTGAGGATTAGCACCAGCAGAGCTGCATGCCTTCCCAGGCTATCTAGCAACACCTTTGCTCCTCAGCCCTCGCTCGTGGAGCCATCTAGGCATCAACCCACACTCCACTCCCAGGACAACACCCAGCTGAGTTTTTTTGCCCCCTGCTCTCTCCCTCCCCCAGCTTCTGCTCCCTCTTTACTTCATTCCCTTCTGAAGCCCAGACATGTCCTGACATACACTAGACAAGATTAGACTGTTTGCAGGGAATGTAGACAAATCATTAGGGAAATTGGTTGGAAGCAGTAACTTCCAATGTACGCATACTGTTATCCCCTCACCCCTGCCTTAGCAGATGTTGGCCTGGATGATCTCTTTGGATTTTTCCATTCCTAATTCATTCATTTTATAGCTCTAGGATTTTTAAGTTAAAAGAAAAAGGGGCAAAGCCTCAGTTAGTAAGCTTATTTTTGCATGGTCCTCAGCTTAGCTCTTAAGACTCTCTTTTGACTGTTTGATCAATGATCTTCATGCTTCAACTTAGCCTTGCTGGAAAGGATACTGAAGCACATACCTAACATGAAGAAATACAGACCATGGATTATAAATTAACATTTTATTCCAGTAATTATTCACATGAGAGGTACCGCTGCCTCATTTATGTACCCCTGTCCACTTTCATGTGGAAATGTAATGCTCATGAATTTTAATAGGTATTGGAAATGCTCACTGCAGAGAGAACAGACTCTTGACCAGCCATACATTCAGTGTGATGGCACTAACATTTTTTTCCTCCCTGCTCATTTTTTGATCCTAGCTTCTCATGTAATAATAAACTAGGTTGTGAATACAGTGACTCACCTCTTGTTTTCTCAAAATAGTGAGAAGTTTTATTTATTTTTTTAATCAGTAACTACCTGAGAGAAAGGAATGCCTCATATGATACAGGCATTTAATTAGTTTGTTTGCTGGTAAGAAAAATATGTAGGTGGATGTGGGCTAAATGCCAAGCCTAAGTGGTCTGGCTTTATTGACAGTTCAGCAAGAGAAAAAGATTAGACGTCATGGAAAAAATTACTCCCTGAACAGGAAAAGCTGGACATGGTGCATATTTCTCTTCATGATCCAGCTTTGTAACAGTAAAAGGAACCACTAGAATTAGCTAACAGAACACTCTTAGGATACAAAAGGGCCACAAAACAACAGAAGTATAACCAAGTCAGAGGACTTCACTATTAAAAAAAAAAAGAAAGAAAGAAAAAAGAAAGTGAAAGAAATCTCATGTAATTGGCAAAATCGAGTGCTTCCTCATATCCCCAAATTGCACAAAGGCCAATATGTCATCACTGTCCTGGGGTACCATGAAGATTTGGCTACACTATACCTGTTTCAGAGCAGATTCAAGCATTAGGCTACTTTCATTTGTAATTCAGATTGCGCTACAAAGCAGAATACATTTTTAACTGGGTGAGAAAACAAACAGCACTATATCAGCCATCCTAATCTTGATTTTAATGCTTTTGACACTCCTGCTGATGGGAACTAAGCATTCCCTTCCAGGAACCACTTGAGATGCAACAGGCTGTAATACCAAAACACAAACAAACCTAGAGGAGAGTTCATACAGAGGCATAAGCCTGTTTTAGACTTCAGCCATTCTTGCCAAAGGCCACACTTGCATTGCACCTGCAAGGGGACATCTCATGCACTTTATTCACGAACAGATCCTTTTTCTGCTCTGCTGCTGCCTAGCAGTTACTGCCCGCATCTGATCTCGTGCCACATTTGGAAGCAGGAGTGCTCCTGACCATACCAAATTCCTCTCCACAGATTGCAGGGCATTTTGGCCAAATGCTTTGGGTATGGTATCTTACTGCCAGTCATCCTTTACCTTTTAGATTCTCTTCCCAAGAAATCCAACCGACCTCAGCTTTCCTGAAATCCATGATTGCTATCATAGTGACCTATGTTATTTTATGATCACTGATTTACCCTCAGGCTGTCAAATCAGTTTCTTTCTAATAGCTAGGATAAATGCTAAAATAACCACTTTACAATTAGCTTCCTCCAATTTCTGAGATGACCTGTTTCTACTGTGTTTGAAGAACTTGATAGACCAACTGCTCCTCCAGCAGACCTTTGGGAAAATAAGAGGCCTGTTTACTACAAAGTCTTTCCCTCCAACAGGTCTAACAGCCACCTTAAAAAAGAACCACATTCCTCCCCCCACCATGCAGGAGGAGTGTGTTACAGACTCTCCTATCATATTACCTTGCTTTCCCCCGCTTTTATAATCAGAGTTCTTTTTGTGCATGGCAGCATGAGCACTTGTAACCAGCAAGTTAAAGGTAATGACATAGTTTCTCCATAGCCTCAATTGCCATCCAACACCCAGTCCTGTTGTGCATATATTCCATGACTGTAAGTAAATCTTCAAGCAGGGTGGAAATCAAGCCTATTGAAAGGAGTCTAGTTTTGAAGACTTATTCCTATATTTTCAACATCTGTTAAGATGGCACAGAGACCAGCTGGATGAGAGAGAAGAGATGCGAGTGGAGAACAGGGATTCCCATCCGATCAAAGACCCGAGCAGGTGGGAAGTTGGGCAGCAACAGCCGGGTGGACCATCCCCGACCAGGAGAGAGAAACCTGCCTCTCTCAGCTTTCTCTCCCACGGTATCTTCCCTCCCATGCATTTCTCCCATTACAACTCCTGTTTCCTCCTCGCCGCAGCAAGACTTCCTACTTGGGCAGTTATGTAACTCCAGTTTCCTCGGGAGACGAGCATAGGTGGGCTGCCGAAAGAGAGAACCACTAGCTCAGCACTTCTGACTGCTGATCCAGTAATGTAGAAGGTTATGCCCACACCACAGGCTAAAAGGATGCAACTGCCGACATCCCTCAGCTCCCTGTGAAGCTAGCTCGTGTACTGGCAGCAGCTTAGTTCCCTCAGCATGGCGCTAAGCAAGCAGCACAGAGGAGTGCTAGGCAGGGTATTGTATTCTCCCCATATCCCCATTGCATCAGGACTTGTGTTAGATACTTTAAACCGCTGCTGGTTACTCTTCCTTTCTAGGGAGCTCAGAGTGAGAAAGGAAGATGGATGAAGAGAAAGAAAGAAAGCAGGAAAAAAAAGCTAGACTAGCTCTGAAGATTCCCCTCTAGGGGAAATTAGAAGCAAAATCCCAGATTAATAAAATGGTATTTTGCCCAGTCTGGCTCTCCACAGCAAGGATAAAAGCTGGCGGCAACAAATTTCCCCTGCTATGTCAATATGGCTTGGTCGGCTGCTGTCCTGCTATGAAACGTGAGCTCCCAGTTAATTTATTCCTTCATATTTTATCATGTGACCCTTTTCTGGGTCAAATCCCCTCTGGCAGGATGACACAGCTGTCATTTTGCAACATGTTGCCTGTACTTGCACTAATGTAGACTTCCCTCCTCTCCTGCCATTCCCGTTCCCCAAACAGGTGAGCTTCTCCCTCTACTGCAACCACAGCTGCAGTTGTTCCACCAAGGAATATACTCAGGCATGTGCAAAAATCCATCATGCAAGGCTGAAACTAAATTTTTTCTTGCTTGGTTGATTTTGAAAGCTGATTCTGTAACACAGAATTGGGAAACCTCCACCTCATGAGTGGGATGACTTCCTTGGGCAGAGCCTGGAGCCTTATGAAGTCCCACCTCTATTCTCCACCCCTTCATCCAAACCTTCTCTAGTGTCTCCATTTCCCACCCCTGCGCCCTGCAGGATGCTCCAGCATCCCCATTGCCTGGCTCCACGTAGACCAACTCCCTGTTGGGAGGGGCTATGGTGGCAGGGCTATGGCACGCCTCAATGACACAGGGCTTGGAAAGCTGAAGAAATCCAGTGCAGTGGGGTGGGAGGTGACGGGCTTGGGGCAGCACCAGGCACAAAGGGTAGGCACATGGGCACGGTAGCATTGCACATCTCGGCTCTGGGGAGCCACTGTATGGGCTCCTGCAGGTGAGGAAATGCAGTTTGGTATGTGCTACTGCAAGACCCACTGACCTGGTACCTGAGAGACCTCTGCAGCCTCAGGTAACAAGGAGGTTTCTCACCACTGTTCTAGTTGAGCAGAAGACCTTCCCCTCCACTTTACTTTCTGCGCTTTCTATACTCAGCACAACTTGATTCTCACAGCACCCACATACAATATTTAACTGTGTTATTAAGCCTTTGTATACCGCACTAGATGTACATCACATTACGAGAAAAAAATAAAGCTATGAGTGTAATCATTTAAACACGGCACATTCTTCAGTATCACTTAAAGGAACGTGCATACGTGGGAGATAACTGTAGAAATGGCACTGGTCAAACAGTTCTTAAAAGAAAGAATATCCAAGTAAAAAAGTTTCCATCATATGAAAGATCTCAACAATGATTCATGAAACTTTTGTTGTGAAAGTTAAATGTATGAGGACACTTAGGAAGAAATATCCTTGATATACCTTATTTTTATTCATTTTAATAGCACATTTTGATACATATTTATATTTACCTTGAAACACCTCAAGTAAACAAACTGGTCAATCAAATACTGCAAATTAGAGTGAAAGGGAAAGTCAAAAAGTGGGAGAAAGCATGAAAGACATGTTTCTTTTTGTCAATAGGTGGAGCAGGATATATTAAAAGAGCCAATTAAAAGTGAAACAGGAATGAGAATTTCATTTTAGTAAAATGTATATTGACATGAATATCAATTTTGAAAATAATAAGAAAGTTTCTCCCATAAAATAACCTCCCAAAACATTGCAAAAAAATGTAATCCCCAGCTCATTCCCTTTTCATCAATACTTTTGTTCTTCCCAACAATGCAAGGAGAGTGGTGAGCTTCCTGGCTACAAAAGATGCAGGTGGTATTTTAAGGGTACAAGAAAGCACAAAAGGAAGTGCAGTGCTGACAGAAAGAGAAACAAGAGAGGCAAGAAGACTGAAAAATATATTCAGTGAGAAAGGAAAAAAAAAAAAAGAATAGAAGAGTACTGAGAACAGGAAATCAACTTATCGGTCTGTGAGCAATGATGAACATTTCCAGTGCTTAACTCTTACAGTGAGAAGTTCATACTCAGCTTTCAATCAAATATCCCATAAAGAGAAATGAATTAGCTGATAACCCACACACTTCCTGTACACTTCACTTGGGAACAGCATCATTCACTTATCAGAATTTTTATTTAGACACCGAGTAATGAGATCATCGTGTAAACAGGTCAAAAGACACTACTCGAAACACGAGTATTCATCCCAAGATAACCCCTTCAAAAATTTCATACAATTAAATGTTGACATATGGGAAAGAACCTACCTTTGGGACATTTTTCATTCCTTAAGCCATACCCAATTATTTCTGTCCCCTAGATCACATTTTCCCTGTCATTCAGATGTTTCCTTTCCTTCTCCCCGCAACAACTCACCTTTTGCCTTAAAAGACATTTGGACGTTTTATTTCTTTCGCTCGTTTACACTTGGGCTAAACACAGCTCTCCATACTATCTACTGTTCTCTACAGATGCACAATGCTCAGTGGATGTATCACAGCCCTCTAACACTGGCTAGCAGAACACAACCTTCCTCCTACCAACTACCACTCTTCGCAGCCATGCAAAGAGTGTGCTGTGCGCCCACCATGCAGAGCAGACTGTGCTCTTCCACATGTACACAGCCCAGGTTTAGAGAGAGAGAAAAGAGCACGCAAGGAGTGAGTGAAAAGAGAGAGAGCGAGTGAAAAGCTATCCTGAGGACAGAAAATAACGGCACTTGGAGAAGGTAGTTTGCTTTAAAGTTTTACAGAAGGCGCCAGCTTGGGTCATAAACTCCCTGAAGCAAGGGCCAGCTTAGAGGGATCTCTTTACAGAGCTGAATATGGGGCAAGAAAGAGGATCAGGGAGGAAGAGAAGTCCCGATCCATGACTGACTTGCATTAGCAACCCAGAATAACAACAGCAACACAAACAATCTTAATCCTCACAGCCTGTAAGAGCAGGAGTATTGAGTACCCGCTCTGGCCCCGAAGCTACATGTGAGCCGTACCAGCCCTGGTGCAACCGCACACACAGGCTTCTATTCATCATCGCCTGTGCATGAGCAGTCCTCAGCAGGACAGCTTATCAGCAAGATAGCTGTGAGAAACCAGTAGGCTAATATAATTGCACTTGCCTGTCTCATCGCTGTGCAAATATTCTGGGCCTCATTTTGAAGATTGCTGAGTCCCCTAAAGTTCATCTGAAGCCAGGAAAAACTGCAGTACATCTCAGGAACTGAGATGCTGAACACTCATACATAAAATAAAGCTGATCAATATATTTGAGGGAATAGTTTTCTATTAAAAGAAAAAAAAAAGCATTTCAGTAGAATCAAGATGTTTTGCAGAAACTGTCTGATGTAAATGTTTTCAGGAAAGAAAGAAACCAAACAATTTTTCAGATTATCAAAATGGAATGAGAAAATTTCCTTGCATACTTGCTTTGATAGGGTAATTTTCTTCTTCTTTTTAAACAGGTAAAAGTATTTTAGTAGTGACAACATATAACAGCAGAGTGTAAGATGTCCATACTATCAAAATGAAAGGTTTCTGGAGAATTTTTGTTAGGAATAACTGAATTTTGTTTTGCAAGAAACGTTGACTTTTTGTCAACATTTTGGGATTTAAATGTCAGCATTGGTTTTTTATTTAGAACAGAAGTACTAATTTCTCAGCAGCTCCACCACTAAAAACATGTTTTCCTGGTTAAGTTCTATGGTAATCCATGTGAAAAAGTCTGGAACCAGAAAAAGATACTTTTTGTCAACAAAAGATGAAAACCCATACTTGCTAGGAAAAGAGTTAAAGTCAATACACCTTAACACATATTCCATAGACTGGACAGAGCCCACTGAAAAAGCACACAGGGTCATGTAGCAATATACCAAATCCAATTAATTTCTCCCTTTCCCAGAGAGAAAATTGGCCATCAGCGTTTTCATCTCCGCATCTCTAAGTCACTGCACCTCAACCAATGACAGGATAAACTGAAGCTAATTAGATCACAGTCTCACAGGTTTTAATCCTTGAATATCATTTAAAGTTTGCACCATAACACCAGAAGCTCCTTGACACCTACAGCTTAATTTACTGTCATTGATCGTTCCATCTTCTCATCCACTGCCACTTTAATCAGATAGGCTGCAGTGTCAGAGACCCACTGAATTAGCTACCTGTGGCGTAATCTTGGGTGCGTAATAGTGAGTTTTATATTAATAAAGGCTGATATCACCATGATGCACTCCTGAGACAGATAGCGAGATGCTGAAATGGGTGGAGTAATGATGAACCCCACCCTTTCCATATATACTTGTTAATAACTGGTTTCCCTTAATAAAACTCATCTGAAGGACAGGCCTTTTCCTTCCCAGCAGCCATATATAATACCCACAGAAGCATAAATGGAGCCGTTTCCTTCCAAAACACCTACAGAAAGCGCTGCTGTTAGGCAGTGTCAAAAAGTACATCACCATCAAGCCAGAGGGTCATAAAGACGAAACCAACATTAAGCTTAGGAAAGTGTAGTCAAAGTGGGAACTGTCCTGTCTGTAAGCAAGACTACTACCATCCCTGTACATTTACCCTCTGCCAAAGCTTATCTCTTCACAGAAAAGGTGCCAGAAAGTGACTTATGCCACCCTACACTCACTGGGGGTCAGCAGCTTCTCAACACAATCCTGCCATCGTCACTGATTTTGGCAACTGCGCTGGATGACAAAGGGCAGCAGCCGAGCTGCAGGTCCTTGTGCCCATAGCGCTATCCTGCTGCAGATACACATCCCCTGGGACAAGAGGTAAAGTGCGAAAAGGGACATCAAACAACCGCAGCTACATCTGCCAGAGCCCTTGGTTAGGTGTCCAGTATAGACAAGCTAAGGAAGAATCAAGGACAAAAACTGCACCCTTCCTTTTTATGCTTTTAGCATTAATTTTCTGCTAACTGGCTAGAAGTCCATTTTGCAGCCTGATTTTACTGTAAATCAAATACTTTTTCCTTTGATATTGCCACAGAACATGACATTTTATCTCAAGCCCTCCTAAAGTGTGCTACCCTCCTCACTGAGCTAGCTTGCATTTAATTTAATTGGAGAGAGATCATTAGCCAAGTGAAGTAAAGTCTGAGCACAACTTTATGTCATATCTTTCCGTCTGTCTGCAATAAGACAAAACTAGGTGGAGCCCAGAAAGGAAAGGAGAGCACAGGGGAGCTGGCACGGGGCAGGCATGAACAATCCAGGAGGGAAACACATAATAAGGAAAGGGGTGAGATGCATGCGGCTCTGCTGCTGGTGTGCTGAACAGGGAGTAAAGGAAGGACAGGGAGAGACCCTGCTGTTTAACTTACACGTGCAGTCCTTCCTTGAAGGGATATAACAATGTGGAGACAGAGGGATGCAGGGGAACTTGAGGGACGGGAATGCAGCATGATGGGGACGGTGGCATGCCTGGGGCCAACCTCACCCATGCCCAGCAGTGTACCTGATGTTAAGGACTGCCCAGGCTAGCACAGCAGTCCTGTCCCTCAAAGAAAGCATCCACCTTACCCTCCCATCCGCAAATCAAAAACTGCAAAATCATAGAATGGTTGCGGTTGGAAGGGACCTTTGGATATCATCTAGTCCAACCCTCCTGCTCACCTAGAGCACATTGCCCAGGACCATGCCCAGACAGCTTTTGAATATCTCCAAGGATGGAGACTCCACAGTCTCTCTGGGCAACCTGTTCCAGTGCTCAACCACCCTCACAGTAAAAAAGTTAAAAAGCAGTCCAGATCCTGAAAGCTCTCATTAAGGGAGCCAGGCTAAACCCATGGATCTTCAGAGAGACGAGCAAGGCTCTAGGCAGGCTCTGAGGCCAGCCTTTGAGGAGCAATACTGGCTTGGGGAGAGATGTGTGAGGGGTCTGATACCTCCCTGCACATTTGAGGCAGATCTGAAGTCTTGAACTGGAGCAGGGGTGCACAGACACGGAAGAAATATCTCTCCACACAAAGAAAAGCATTCAAAAATACCATAGCTCTACTGGTCTTGAGGGAGCACAGGAAGAGCCCAAGATGTATACCAGCCACAGGCCCCTACAGGCAGGGCAACAAATACACCTGCCTCAGGGAGCCTGAAATCTGAGGCTATGGGCAGAGATAGCACATGGCTACAGGCAAGGCTGGGAACAAGCACCCTAATGATGGGTGGGTCTATGTGAGGTACCATCACTCCTCCCTCATCGCCCAGCAGGGAAAAACAGCAGAGCTAATGTCAGGGAGGGTGGGTGAAGGGCACAGACCTACTTGCCCCCAGTTAGCCTGACCACTGGTACAGAGAGATGGAGAAAGATGAAATGAAGGGATAATAAAGACAAATTGATCATGATAGGTAGCAACCTCCATGCAGCAGTTACGTAATCGCTGTGATAATTCTGGTAACTCTGCAAAGGGGTTCAGGAACTTGCAGGAGGACAATGTGCAGAAGTCCATGAAGTTTTGTCTCTTCCTAGAAATGACAAGTCACGTAGAGGTGTCGTGCCAAGCTTTGCCTTGACTCAGCAAAACAGTAATTGTGAGACACGTACCTGGAAGAGATCAGAAAGTACCTTACACTCATCACATGGAAAGCACTATGGTAACTGGAAGGTAACACAAGAGCACCAAATCCTGAGATGATTACTCTGACCTTACTCAGTGGGAATTTTGTCTGAACAACAACTGAGTAATGACTTTGTGTTGGCACACGCATGACACTTCATTGTGTTTTATATGGGAGTTGCCTAGATTTCTAATTAGTTTGCACTTGTCCTGGCTGCATTTTGACAAAACAGCACTAGACAAGCCTATTCTCTTCTATTCCCTCCAGTATTTAATAGTATCTATGATGCATCTACAAAACACTGGCAGGGGGGAGCTCTACACTACAATTTGAGCATAGCTACAAGCCTCACCAAGCAGCTAAACCACTCACCTGCACTCAGGCATGGGCTTTGGGTATGCTCCAGGGATGGTGGCAGGGAAAGCTTGACTTTGCTTCAGATTACAGTACGGATCTAGGAACATTTCCACTATCACTGTGGACAAACCAGATGCAGGCACCACCATGCATGGCTGGCCCTTATCCATCACCCCCTGTCCAGTAAGACACTGTGACTAGGCCACAGCACCAATGCAGTGCAAAGACACGATGACTCAGAGCCACCTACACAGAAGGCTGTGGGTGCAGCTGGGGTTTGTGAAGCAAGTAAAGCACCTCAGTGCTGTCTGCTCACCCCGATTTCTGCTCTGCACACAAGCTACCATTTATCACATATAGCATGGGTCATGAAGCACCTCTCTGTTGAGCTCCACAGGATGATGCTCCACAAAGCTGTCTACAGACTTACAGCTGTCCTGTTGTCTTTGTGGTTGAATGCTTCCCCTCCACCACCACCGCATTTGAGAAAAAGATCACAGAGAAGCAGTGTATCCCATCTGGGTCTGCTCCAAGATTCAGAGATGCCTAGCTCTCCTCCCTACCCACAAACATCCACATCCTGACATGCACTTGAACCCAATGACTATGTTCCTGAGCCTTGCTTCCCTGTCAAAGTTCCCCGACTCCTCTGAGCGTACACTTAAGTTACAATGTAAGACTCTGAGTGTTACATAAAATGTTTCAGCATCACTAAAACATCACTTCTGAAGAAGAAAAATCAAATCCCATCACTCCCACAGACACCAGTAACCAAAAAGTATTGCAGAATTCATTCCAGATGATGCTGAACTAGCTAAAGTATGTTACTGAGTTTTAGAAGATGGTCTTATTCCTTTGAATAGACATAAATTCAGATACCACGCCAAGTTTATTTCTAAATCCAAAGGAGGACGTCTGTGCATAGTTACGTAGTAACATGCTTTCAATCAGGGATTTAACAGTAAGATACAGAAGAGAAAAATGCCATGTGTGCCAAACCAAATATTGGCCTTATGAAACATAACCTGTAGTAGTAACAAGAGATCAAACCAGAGATCACAGAGTACAATGCGTACTCCAGACAACAAAATTCACATAATTCTGTACAATGGGAAGATCTGTGTCTTTCCTGCAGCCATTGACTGGAATGCAAAGAGAGGCTGAGCCCAACATGCTCTTTGGTCTGAAACCTTGATCTCTTCCAACAAATGCGTTGTTACAGGAGATATACTGCAAAGCAAAGTACAGTATTTGGCACCTTTAAAATCTATGTTGATCTTTAGATAAGATTAGTTTCCTAAAACAAAGGTAGAAACGGCAAAGGATTAGTTAGAGGCTTAACAAAGAAGAGCAGTTCCAGATAAGTTTTAAGGGCATGGGTCAAGCAGGCAGTGACAAATTTAGTAGACGACTTAGAATGCCGCTATCTGTTGAGCCATTTTTAACCCAGAGCCTTGTGCTGAGTCAAGCAATTTGAACTTAAAACTCCTGCTAGATTTGAACAGCTGCTCAGCTTCCTATCCAGCCGGAGTGCAGAGACCAACATCTCCTACTACCATTGGCCATATTTTTTAGCATCACCACTGATGTCAATTATTTTGAACTTGCTCTGCAATCTAGCAGCTTACAGAATAAGTATGTAGACCTATATAGTCTTCCTTAATCGGTAAGAAGTTCACACTGAATCCACTTCTGAAGGGTATTCCTTATGGCAACTTTGCCACGTTGCAACAGGATATATAAAGCCTTGCATACACAAACTCAAAAAAACACAACAAAACCAAACCACACCTCACTTGAATTTGTCATTGTTTGACAAATGGTGCAGGATTCTGGTTGACTAGGTACAAGAGGCAACAAGTGTACGTGCACAGTCCCACACAGAAATTTCAGCCACCTTGAAAAGTAATAACAGATACACAGCTTGAGCTTTCTGTCCAAAAGATTTTTGGTCGTAAACTTACTATGACTTCGTAATCTAAACTTTCTATTTTGTGCAGATTCAAGTTTTTTTTGGATAGCTCAATGCTATCTTTCTAAGATGTGGTCCTATCAAACAGCACAGCAATTCAAGTGCAATATGCTTTTACTGTTTTCTGCTGGGCTGAACTCCTTAGAATAGCTATATTTCAATGAAACATTTTTTAGCCATCCGAGTTGTACATTATTTCATCACTGGAAATATTTCCAAACAAAGAAGCTTGGTCCTAAGAAGAAATTAGGATATGAAGTGCCCTAATTTCAATTCCCACTAGGCACCTGAAAAACCAGTGGCAGCAACCAACAGACAGTAATTTAAAGCATTTCTAGATACAGATATACTTTTAAGAAAACTTGTATATTCTGCATGAAAACATATAAACCTCTCAGCAGAAAGGAATTCCAAGTTTCATTCATCTTCTGTAAACAACTACTTATCTCTTCATATCTATAGAGATATAGAATAGTTACCTACCTAAACATTGACCCCTGTACTTTTAAGGCATTTCTGTACTGACAATAAACTTGTGTTTATGTGAATGACTCCCTTTGTTCTATGTTTTATAGAACTCAGCACTACTGATAATCAAATACTATCATAAAAAATGAGAGTCTCCCCTCCCCTTAAAAATCCCAACTATTTTAAGCGTGGATGAGTACTCTGTCTGAGAAGCAGGAAGACAATGTGTCAACAGACAAGTTACCCTCCAAAAGCATTAATGTTTAAGGCAGAAAATAGATGTGGCAATAAAAATCTTTCAAGGGCAACTCAATCTCGAGATGAAGTTGAGACACTTGTCAGCCAATGGATCTGCTTACTGTGAATAGTCTTCTCTCCCGAAATTTCAGCAAGAAGATTCAGTAGAAGGTAACAAAACAATCTTGCAAAACCACACCCCACAAAAGCATTTCCTCCCTTCACTAGTTTAAGGGTGCCATAATACTGACTTCTTGGGCTTACCTTTTTTTATAATATTTTTTTTTCCTCATTGCAGTGAAGTAAGTAATTCCTCCAGAAAGAGGTTTAGGAAACAATGGGGAGGAGGAGTGGCTTGTTTGGAAACATAATGACACAGATGGACACACTCAATGTCAACAGAGATTGCAATGCACTTGCACAAGAAGATATTATGGGAGAGGTCTAGGCTGTAACTGAATGAAATACTTCTGTTTGTATCAATAGTGTATCATCATTACTATGCAAATCTGTCTATATAGGGTTCTACCTTATAGAATTGGGACAGACATTCATTATGAAGACACCTTTGTCCTGAGAAACAATAGGTCATTTCCTTCAGCACCCAATTAGTGACTTGTCTACAAATTGCTGAACTCTCAGCTCCAGCACAACTGGTGTAACAGTCCTAGACAGGAATACTTACTTCATTTAGGAAAAAGTAAGCTCTGTCTACTAACTAGGTTTCTGGGTTGAAAATATAGTTTTCAAAGTTAAATTTATGTATTTTAGGCAAATTCGTGAAAAAAATTAAAATAAAACCGTCAGGAAAAAATTTTTTTGCCTAAATGTTATTGAAAAAAACCACTTCCCTCCCCCATAAGAAATATAGTGTTTGGTAAACTATTTATTTAGTGAAGGGATATAATCACACTTAAAAACAAATTGAGAAAGCCGTAAGAGGAAAATACAGTCTATTTGAGATTCTTTCAAATTGAAAATTCTAAGTGTCAGTGTTCATGGTCTCCATCGTCCCATTAACTCAAGAAACCAATTCATAAGTAAGTTTTTACAGACCTTCACTTCTTTATTTTTCCCCTTTGCCCTCCACACTTCCTGCCTTCCTGTGCCTCTTTTTCCCTCCTCCTCCAAAGCAGCCCATTGCTCATGGACTTTTTCTGGGCACAGACTGGAGAGCCATCACCCACTCCATGAGGCCGAAGAGAGACATCGCTTCCAAGACCTCGCTGTGCTGCTCAGGGTTGTGCCCCAACTTTTGTCCTAGCTCTGTCCCTGCCACTGCCGGCAGATGCAACCGCTGCCTCTGATCTGCTCCAGAGCTACTAGCATGCACGCTCCCTGCCTTGCTTCGGGTTAGAAGTTCATGATAGGGTTCAGTAACTTGCTGCTACCAGAAGAGGAAGCTCTTGCTCCCCTTTCTTCCTCTTCCTCCCTCCACCCTGTGTCAGCTAGCAGGACAGAGGACACTGACTCCTGGGGTGTGCAGGGGAAGGGCAAGGGAGGGTAACTAGCAGCTGGCCTGTGGGCAGGAAACTCTTCCGCTGTTTGCCTAACACACTCCTAGACTGCTTTCTACTCTTTCTTTATAGGAAAAACCCAATGTTCACATAAAACTTCTTGTGTTATTTAAACATCATGTTAGTCTGCAGAACATGTTCCTGCTGCTGACTCCAGTGAGAGTTGATTCAAGGGTATCATTTGTTTAAGTAAGTGAGTTTAATGCTATATTAGAAATATCCTCAAATCAAAACACAGAATTCAACTCCTTCCTTATGCTCCTTACTCTCGATTCACATATCTAAATCTGACTGGATGTTTTTGCTCTAGAATCCCATTCTCTGGTCAAACAAACCCAAATTTAAGGGAAATTTAGATGCAATTCTTTACATGGTTATTAAGACTAGGCTGAATGTCTAAATAACTTTCTCAATACTACTACTAACTGTAGAGCACCCAGCAGTCTGCTCTTCCCAACAGCAGCAAGACTGAGGATGAAGAGACTATCAATCAGCTCCTCAACACTTGGGATATGTTTCCACAGAAAGGCATTGGAGCATGTAGTTTGTAAGCCTGGCTCACCCCGGTTATGAATCTGGATCCTAAGTTCATATTAGAGGGTCGCTTCGTTTGTCATTGCTCTGTAACGGATAACACTTCAGCCCTCGCTGTTGCAGAGGAGGCCTCCCAACAGACTCAGGAACAGATAGTTATACAAGCCCAAGCTTGCAGATCTCTCTAAACAGTGATGCAGCAATGAGCTCTGTTCCACTAATCTTACACAGGGAATCTTATGGGGGAATCCTGGCTTGGTACAGTGACAGCAATGACAATTCAGCATCAGCATTAGTTCTGGATCTTTTCAGTGGATTAAGCAAAGACTGTGGTAGGTGTGAAGATCATACAGAGGTGTGAAACTCTGCAGGGAAGGAAGTGTGACAAGAGGGGAAGAAAAGACATAAAGATGGAAATGAGGAGGCCAGAGACGGAGGGAAGAAGACAGCAGAGTCAGAAATAGCAGCAACCTAAAGCATTAGCTTATAAAGAAATTGTTTTAAAAAAAAAAACCTGTTAATTAAAGATAAGTTACATCCTTGATCTCCATGCAAGCTTCCTCTTGACACCAGGATTCTTCTACAGGGGGGAAAAAACCTGCAGAGACATGACCTGAGAGCTAATTATTTCTATAAAGGAGCTACAAATAAACCTATTCCCGCACATGAGGTCAGAGAAGAACATCTGGGCTGAGAAATCCCCAGACAGCCAGCACTGCAATCCAAGGGAGAGCCACGACAGCACATGCCACCTTCGCTTCTCAAAGAGTAAGTGCCTGCCTAGATTGTAGGAGTGAGCATATGTTAAGGAGGTCAGTGATGTGCCAACTTCCTCCGCCAGCGCAGTCAGCTGCGTGCCATCGCAGGGCTGCCTGCCTCCCAGCAGGAATCACTGCTGAGCTTTCCTTGGAATTCAATGTTTGCTGGGGACTTTAAAAACATCCAGAAATGTGATAAATGATTTAAATCTCTCCCTAACAGAGTCAGCTCCCCTCCCATCCCACAAAACCCCAAGGGTGCAATTAAAGTATTTTCAGATAACAAGAACACTCCCTAAAGTGCTAATCATGCTGGAAAGATTGTTGGAGAATCCAGAAACCTAAAGCTTATCTTCTGTGCCATACAAAAGGGCATCTACTTCCACAGACATTCTAATCTCCTTTCTATTTAAATTTCAGCTAATTCACAGTCCCACACTGGTAACTAGAAAAGGCTGATTAGAAGTTGGGTGAATCAATAGGTACTGAATAGCCTAAAGAAGTGGGAACATTCATTTTGACACTAATAAAACTGGGAAAGCTGTGGGTGGATGACTAAAAGGAACAAAGGGCTGCTTAACAGCGTAGAGCTAGAGTAAAAAGGCCAGGAAGAAAAGCGCTCATAAAACTTTATGACTAAGATCAGAATAAGATGAGAAGTACATTGGATGAAGTGTTGGATCAGGAAACATGCCATTCAAAAAACTATGGTGAGTCATGCTAGCTCCTGCCTTTTAGAACAGGAGGTCTGCCTATCTAAAAGCGGCAGGAGGAGGGTCAAGTTCCCCTATCCAACTCCGCCGTGAACAGCTGACTTCCTTCAGTGAATTCACGTGACTACCCCAAAAAAGGCTGGCCTGATGTCTCAAAGCTGGTTAAATACAAAGGCACTGGGGCCTCTGGTTATTCCGGAGCTGTATTAAGACCTTTAACAGTAGGAAGAGGAGAAAAATTACCCAGAGATTGCAAGGCCACAGATGTGCCCGGAAGGACTCAAACCAAGGAGAAAGAGTAACAACCTCAGCCTTTAGGAAAAGAAGCCAAGTGTTAAACCGAACAGGAAATGGAACTACCTGGGGCCATTGTTACAGCACTTTGCTAGGGCCTGTATTTCTTCTGCCCTCGCTTTATTTGCCCCGAGGCTATACACAGAACTTTCTCCTGTGAAGTTGTCCATTTGCAAGTCTTATGAGTGTTTAACTCATTTAATAGTCTGCTTTCTGCTAATATATGTTTTGAGCAGCAGTTTCTATTTATTAAAAACAATTTTCATCTTGACGTACAAATGGTTTCAGTGTTTTGAAACAGCAATATGTGAACTCCTATGGCCCATGATTATTAAGGCATTCAAATAAGATCACTTCCTGTCATTTTTTGGAGCAGTATTCACGATTATAAATAAATGCAGCATTGAGATCGATTCCTAAAGGCAATAAGCACTTGGTGGTATGTCTTGACTGCTTCTCATAATTTTGCCTTTTCCCCCCCCCCCTTAAAACCTACAATCCAAAAACCTTTGGCATTAACACGCAGCAGACTAAGAACAACACTGAGCACAGATATGCAGTTCCAAGCTCTGTCATTAAGATCATCATTCCCCTTCTAGCGTTTCATTACAGATTTTGATTTCTTATAAAGATCATTTACAAATCTCATTAGGAATGCTAGTGCAAACCTGTTAGGGCTACACAGAAAGCATCCAGTGGGATTTTTTTTTTGTTTAATCTAGTAAGCTAAACATGGGTTTCAGCTACCCTAAACCACAGTACTTGTCAACTTACTAATTTTCTGCCTCAAAGATTTCAAACACCTTCACCTTCTACACAGATTTTAAGCCTCTGCTATCAACACAACCCAACAGGCAACAAACAGAATGAAACTAGTTCAGTGAAACAGATATGCATTTCAAGTGTTGCCCTACAGTAGATTAAAAAAAAAAAATCAACTTTTCATAACGCATGACAGTTCTGATGACCTTAATAATATCCCCACACTTGCTAGCACCTCTAGCAACGAGAAGAGGGAGACCCAAGACTGGTAGGAAAGCAGTACTCGGGTTTTCCTAACCCACCTTAGAACAAAAATGTACCAAAAGACTCAGAAGAAAGCCTTTTGATTTCCAGACCTACTCCATCGACTCAAGAGTTTTGCAAGTTCAAGTAAGATTTGGTTGTACACACACACATGCTTGGACACTTTTCAAGCTAATCCTGGAAATATCAAGGTTCATTGATTGATCAAGTTTACTGAGTATAACAGAACTATTTATGTTCCAAATATGAAACACTCCAAAGCTATTCTTTCATCTGGCATTTCAGACATACAAAGCAATCGGCACACCTGCAAGTAGACAATACATCTACTGTACATGTCCAAATGTATTCAGGAGAACGCGTTTACTCTCCTACAGTTAAAGACTTCTCATTGTAGCATGGAAATACTAATGAGAGCTTTGCTATTGACACAGGTACGCTCACAGGGCCAGAGCAGATTTCCAGTGCTGTTTCACGAGCATGTGGAGGAGGAGGAAGCTCACAGCCTTCCAAACCGCAACGGGGTGCTCCAGCTTTGTTTCCCACACCTCGGACTACAACTCTCCTATGAGAACTTGACCTTTTCATATCAAAGTACTGCCTGAGGACACCTAGTGGGCTTTTTCTTCAATACCAACACCATAAAGTTCATTCTATCAGAGCAAACCACTATTATTATTTCAGAGAAAGCTATTATTTTCAGAGAAAAAGAAACGAAAAGCTATATTACAAGTCAACTTTTTTTTTACATATACAAATCTATATTTTTAAAAATTCAGTTACTGACAAGAGGGAAAAATCTCAATGCATTTTTCCAAATGTTTACTAACTTCATCATTCCATCACACACTGCTTTGGTTTCATTCCCATTCCACCCCATTCCACATTCTTTACTTCGATTATCATTTCTCAGAGTTTTAGGTCAACTTGCCACTGTCAAACTTTGAAAGTGGTTCATGGACCTAAGCCCACCAATAGAGTCAAGCAGCACTAGCAAGCTCATAACCGATACTGGTTAGAAGGGCTCTACAGCCTCATAAACTATCTGCAAAGCTCAAAGAACAGGATGGGAACCAGTAATTTAAATTTGAGGAGGGCCAGAACTTTTCATTTTTACCCATTGGTAATGATTAGGCTATTATCCCATCAACAGTAAAACAAATAAAATACATACTTACATAACTCTCTTATTGTCAAGTCACTAATATTTGAACCTAATTAGAATATCAATGCAGATGGCTGGGTTTTACAGGGAATACTGTAGAAACCAGCTCACCACTTCTATTTTTCTGGGCAGGAATAACAAAATGGAGACATTTTAGGATATAATCCTATCCTTAATTTGTGTCGAGACATTTTAGGATATAATCCTATCCTTAATTTGTGTCTGCGGTGTCTAAAAAACTTCTATTCTTTGCATTTCTAAGTGGATCATTTTTTGCTTTGGATTACCTTAGCTGTGTGATAAGTTTAAGAAAACCCAAAGTTAAATGCTCTACATCTCTTTGGGATTCTCAGTCCCTCTTCTGCTTAGTCCTGAAAATGAGCTTTTACTACATCAGCATTCCGGAAAAGTGATTTCCTATCGTCAGCTCCTTCACAGTACTGATATAAAATATTATTTGAAACTACCAGACCAAGTGGCTAAACTAACAAACTGTAGCTTCTTCATGGAAGATTTAATTAACATGAAAAACCACTCCACTTTGACACCTGTCAAGTTCTGAGTACCACACTGCTCTTTCACTCTCCAGATAGGTCATGCAATGCCTGATAACCCAGCCTGTGCTCCAGCCTACCCCTTAGTTGCCTTAAATACCTGTTTCATCATATTCGCTCTGCCATTTCCCATGTTTGAGAGGCATATGAAGCCAGGCAATGAAGAAGTTTGATAGCTTCAAAGTAGAGACAAATAAAGACAAAAGAACCGTCTCCCACCCCTCCCCCCCAAATCAAACCTAAAGATACTTCTGAAACATAACGTGATTTAAGAGCGCGTTAACTGGACAGCATGATTTCTCCTACAGTTGGTGGTAATGCAAAGCCAGCAGTCCCCCGAGGAGCAAGCACCAGTGTGAAGTGGGTCAGAGCAGCCAGGGTGGAAGGATGAACAAAGCAGCTTCTCCATTATACTCTAGTAATAGAACTCATAATGGAAACCCCAGGGTAATTTATACTCTCTTCCTAGTATGAACAATTACACGAATTTGATAGCTGGACCACTCTTTAGTCTCTCTAGGTGAATTCACCCAAACAGGCAGGATAATTCACTGGCACAAGACAGCGCTGTTTGATTTCACACACGAAAATACAAATCTCCCTTTGCTTAAGTGCTGAGTATAGGGAAGGTATAAGAGCCATAATGAACACAATAACATGAAGAAGAGAACAATGTGAATAGACAAGCCACCATACTGGCTTGCACACTAATGCCCTACGGCTGAAGAGCAGGGTCATGTCCCTGAACACAAGGCAAGCATTAGATAAGGACACTGTTCCTTTGGGGAGTTGAAGGACATCACATTTTCCATTCACTTGGGTGCTAAGTCAGCCTTTCTGAACTAAGAGATTTCCTTTCTACCTACTTTGTTTGGCACCGTCTTAGTGAAAGAACTTATATTATCAGGAGCCGATAAGAGCAGAATGCAGACTCCATTGTTACCCCAATTTTTCAACTCTTTTATCAAGAGATTCATACTATGTTACTGAAACCACGTTTCATTCTGGGAGAATGACACTCTCAGGCCATCCATTTAGGATAACAAGCTACAAAACTCAGAACTTTGATATCAAAAAGCAGAAGTGAGACAAATCGTGAGAGCGTGAGTTAATACCTCTCAGTACTGCTGAATACCATGAATACTAAGCACCATGTGGTTTCTCTGACTAGGCATGCCTGTTCATGAGATATGTGCTTTTGTGCTGAAGCAACAAAGTCACAGCAGTAACATATCATCACTGTTTTTCTTCCCAGCACCCAGGGACACAGTCAGCTGATTCCTAATGACATTAAAGCTCACCTACAATTATACTACAATGCAAAAGAGATCTGCTAGGTTATCTCCTTTTCAGGTACCTTACAGTTAATAGCTCTCTGAGACTTCGTTTAGTATTATCTAAAACATCTCCACTGTGGAAGAACTTTTACTGCCTCTCTTTCTCTGAAGATTAGGGCTTTTCTGCCACTCAAGGTGTTAGGCACGAAGGTCCTCAGGGGAAGGGAGTAAGCACAGCAGTCTCCCCAGTCCCTTGTTCTGAGTAAGTCATGAATCATTAAATAAACAATACAGCCTAATAAACAGACAGTCACAGACTCAACTTTTGCCCTGAGCCTCCAGGAATCTCTCTAAGCATCTGCTTGGCACCAGGCAGAGTCTGTCCTCGTATTAACCTTGTCCCAAAAAAGCACATACTTCAATGAGTATCAGGATACAACAGGGTTATCAACAGGTAAAGAGTGGGGGGAGAGCGTTAGTCTCATACAAGACCATAAACACGAGGCACACAACAAGTGCTGATGAAGATTTTCATTTACCCTCATTCATACTGGGTATAGGTGATCTACGTTCTGCCCTTTGCATCTCCCAGGTACCGCAGCCAACCATGCCACAGGGTTTCATCATCAGGAAAGTCTCCTAACAAGCTGTTTTCTTCTCCTTCGCAATGGTTCCCTACCTGGCTTAGAAATTTAAACATGATGCCAATTCTTATGATTTTATCACAACTGTCCCACTTTTTTTTTTTTTAATTAAAATCTCAGCTCCTAAAGGCAAGCAATTACACAGGAATCTCAGGTTTTATTAAAAAAAAAAAAAAAAGTTTCCAGACCTCAGAAATGCTGGGAAAAGGCTTGAAAGGGAACATATCATGTTCTAAAGGTTAAAAATTTAGAATGAAAGACAGAAAAACAACTTTAAAAAAAAAGAAGATAAAGACTGTTCACATGCTCAAGTGCAATTTTTTTTGTATATATATTCCCCCCCGGCTCCGAGGGAAGATCAAAGGATGAAGCTTGAGCCAGTTTTGACTGTCTGGGATTACTAATACTGAATTTTACAGTTAATTTGATAAATAAATCTGATCAAATAGGTCAAAATCTCGTTTGTTGAACTTCTATATGCAAAAATGAAGGATGATTATAAAACTTGTTTATTGTTCTGATCCCCATCATGAAAATTAATTCTGTTTTGGTTTTGCTATTGTTAACACAGCACTAGGAGGGCATCGGACACTTTACAAAAACTGAAGGCTGACCTAAATAACTGAAATACAAATATACAACCTTCATGAGAGGGATGGAATTCTTTAATTAGGTAATACGACCTGTCCCAGGCTGTACCTTTTGCTAAGCTGAATAGCACCAAAGATACAAGCCAGAAGAGAAAGACAGATTCAGTGCAACAATAGCTTTGCTGTTTCTACAGGACAGCTTAGTGTCTTTATTAGTAAAATGCTTAAATATCACCAATTTCACGCATACGTCTTTGCTTCGCCATGGCCTTGTAAGCTCTCACACAAACGCACTGCTATGATCACCTTATGCGACGGACTCTTTCAAAGAATTTTTTTATTGCTACCTCTGCAAGAGCCCTAGGAACCTTCAAGTGTGAGTGCCATTGCACAAAGCATCCTATAAACACCACCACAAAGACATGTCCTTCCACAGGGGACTTAAAGCTCACAGCCTAGAACTAAGCTACTACTCCAGGTGAGAAAGTGGATAAACAGGACTAGGTGGAGAGAGTTAAGTTCACAGACTGGTCCAAACTTAGTAGAGTGGCCACTAAGGAGTTTGGAATTTTCTTTCTTTCTTTCTTTCTTTAATAAGATCCACTAAAGTTGCACATTTGAGAACTACCATTAGGCCTGAGCCCCTTCAGCTCTATAGCAATGCAGTTCTTGACTTCAGTGCGCATTACCTGAATGAACAAACATAAAACAGGTCAAATCAAAATCAGGCTCTCAAGATGAAACTCAGTCCTCAGGGGAATTCTTAGCCACGAACTTCCTGAACGAGGTGCAACTGAAACTTCAGTGTTGTGTTTATTGGTAAAGGGGGCGGTGGTGGCGCTATACGTTCAATATTCCATTTCCTGGTTAAGCAGTCACACAGTAACGCCAGACATTTAATGACAATGTGGAAAGCATGTGACATCCACATTCCCATAATCCTTCTTGCAAGTGTTTTTGTGTCTCCCATAGGTATCATTTTAAACAACAACAACAAAAGAAAAAAGAAAAAAAAGATCAAGCACCGTGCAGCCAGGGTCTAGATCACTATTTGCTCCAGTGGCCCAAATGGGACTACCCCAACCTGACAGCACTAGAGCCTGTGGAAAGCTGTATGAGACAGTTTTTTTTTTTTTTTTCAAAGAACCAACCAACCACACACACAAACACACCCACCAACTCACACACAACAGTCTTCAGCTGCTGTTAGGCAGCCCATGGCCAACACAGGATGAGCTCTGGAAAGCCCCTGAATACCCCTGAACTCTACACAAGGGCAAAGGGTCTTTTATTGTAGCTCAGGACCTGCACCAAGAACTCACATATGCAGCTCAAGATTTAGGTGAAATCTGAAGCTCTAAGCATTTTTTTTTTAAAGTAAAACAAAAGCATATCTTCCATATTCCTCCATATGGAATAATGATAATGACAGGGTAACAACATTTTTCTCTTAATTAGACAACTCGATTTCCTCCTAGGCTCTTCGGTGTCTGCTACGACCGGATCCTCTTTCCATCGGCTGCAGCGCTCCAGCTGCCTAGACCTAACTCCCTGTAGCAGAAAGCACAACTGGCCCCACAACGTCGTCTCTCGGAGGGCAGCTGCCTTTGTGCGAGGCCTGCTCGTTCCTTTCCCCTCACCCGACGCACTTTGCTCTGGCATTTGCATTGATCTCACGGAGCATTCCTCACAAAAATAACCCTCAAAGGAGATGAGCAGAGCTCATCTATTTGCTGGACGGGGAAGACATCTTCAGAAGATTTACTGCACAAAGCTTTGGGAAGCGGTTCCTAGGGCAAGAGGAAGCCCCCCCTCCCCGATTTACTGGCTCAACTACCTCCCCATCGTATACATATGGTGCGATGTCTCGTCACGCAGTCATTGAAGTCAAGCCCGTTTCAAGGCAGCGAGACCACTCTAGCCAAAAAACCACCCCTCCGCTGTTTATTTAGCCTGGCCTAGCTACACACAAGGGGGCAGGCGGGCCCCGGCCGCGGGGCGCAGTTACCCCTCGCTGTGCTTGGGGCACCGCAAGGGCCGGTGTAAGCCTCCCCCCTCCCCCGCCGCCCTCATTTTGAAAACCCGAGGCCGTTTGGCGGGCGCGGCTCCCCTCCCCCCACGGCGCGGGGCGCGGCCGGGGCCGCCTGGGCCGGGCCGCCCGCCCCCCCCCGCCTCCCGCCGCAGCCCCGTTGCCGAGGCGGCGGCGCCCCCTGGCGGCCGCGCCGGGGCCGCCCTGAGGGGGGTGCTGGGGAGGAGCAGATACTTGCTCGGCGCGACCCCGGGGGGAACCGGACCGGCTTCGTCCCTCTTAGAAAAACAAAAGAAAACGGACCCAAACGGACAGCGTCGGCCAGGCGTTACGCACCAGGCGCCACCGTTGTGCCCTCTGCGGGTCAAATCAAAGCTCTTCCGTAGGAAATGGGGATTTCTGGTGAAATACGGCAGGCAAGGGGCGCAGGCCGCCGTGCCCCGAAGTATGCCTACAGAAGCGCCACCGTGCTTTCCAGCCAGAGGCCCTTCCTGGGTGAATCCAGCGATACCAGCATGGTCGGAGTTTGACTCTGCAGTCCCTCCGTACAGAGCATTCGTGTTTAGTGCTGCACTTCACCTTACCCTCATGCGATAACCAGCCCTTTCTTTCATCAACTCTCACATCCACTTCTCAAAGGCCACGTTAAATTTGTTTTGCGCAGGAGCAGGAGGCTGCAAGCCCACGCGCCTTCCTTCGGTTGCAGCAACCTGTCTCCCTCCCGCTGCTGCCCACAGGCGGACAAAGTCATCAACCAGATCACTGAAACCACGTAATTTCCTTTTTACTAATGGAAAACTCAACTCCAAGATGTCACATTCCTCCCTTTTACTTTGAAAACAGTGTGTCCATGGGCAGGTTTGTGATGAAAAGACTGAAAAGCAAGACCAAAAGAGAGAATAACCACAACCTGTTTTCCCTCTCCTCTGTTATCTCATAGCCCTCCAAGACAGGCCTCCACCAAAAGAGCTGCTAAAGGGAAGTCACAGTAATCAAGTCCTTTAGCCAGCATGACATGTTGTCTTTTGTAAAACAGCGATGTGCACCAAGGCAGCAAAAGGAGAACTCCCTGACACTCACTCCCACCTTTGTGCTGCTGCTGCAAGCAGTAAAAAGGAGATGCAAAGCAGTCGGGAAGCCCTTGGAAAATCACAGCTGCAGGTAGCTTTCCCACAGCGCTGAGCTAGAGAGGTCTGGCTCTGCAGAAGAGAGTGGTTTCAGCTGTATTTCAGGGCACGTCATTGACTTGCATTAGGGGGTTGTTGCCGCATGGCAATTTTGTTCTGGTGCACCGACCTGGACAGGCACTTTTTTTAGTGGGGGAACAAATCAAGGCAGCTTTCAGGGTCGTTCAAATTAGCATGTGGAGATACAACCTGCTTCTCCTCACTGCTCCTGCGCTGGATCTCTACTGATGCAATAATAATGTGACTTAGCTCGTGCAAATAGAGAAAACAGCAGCTGGGACTTTTCTGTGGCGAGTGACTGGTTGATGTGGCACCACAATCTGCCTTGCTGCTTCCAAACATATCTTCCAAAATAAGAGACCTATCATTTCTTCAAGAGGGACTAAACACTGTTCAAAATTAGAGAGATAACAAGGGATAGTGATCCCAAAATAATACACTGCAAATAAATGGGCATCATAATGGTCAATAAAAAGTTGCATACAACAGTTTTGGCTTTTGTCTAGCTGAAGAATGGGGTCAGCTGTGCTTGGTAAAGTATTTCACAGAATCACAGAATGGCCAAGGTTGGAAGGGACCTCTGGAGATCATCTAGTCCAGATCTGTTGATCTGTAGCCTTTCAGTACTGACAGGTCAAATAGCCCTCTTGTTTTGAGAAGCTGCAGTCCCTCTGTGGGCAGCAGCATTATGTCCTGTGTTCCAGATCTGCCTGAGAAGGAGCCTCTTTCTATTCTTCTTTCTTCTTTACATTACTTCACAGCCGTCCAGTTATGCGTACACATCCCCTTCTGGTTTCTATCTCCTTTAACTTACCTCCTTTTCAGTTCATCTGCTGCTCCTCCACAGGACTATCTTACACACCGCTTCTGCTCCCCTTAAACGTTTCTCCTGGCCTTCAGACAAAGCCTGTTACTTGCCCTCTGCCTACCTGTACGATCTCTGTTGTTTCTTGTCCCTCAGCCTCCAGTTCCCGGCCTCTCCTACTTCCTTTGCAATATCTGCAGAATTGAAATATATGGTACATGAGTTATTTAATTCTGAGGTGAAAGACATGCCACAGTTTAAGTCATCAGATAACTAGCTTTTAGTCAGAGGAGGGCAGTGCTACAAAACATGTTGGTTCCTGCTGCCACACTTCACTGCTCTTCCTCCTCCCGGTGCAACTGTGGCCTATGTTTGCGTTCTGAAGTGATCCAGGCTGAAAAGAAATACACTCAAAAGAAAAAGAAAAGGAAAAAATAGGAGATTTGTTCCAAGTCATTTCAGTGATGTGGCTTACAGCAGGGCCATGCTGACATTTGTACAGAGGAGGCAGCAGATGCTGTGGCCAGGGAATGAGCAGCCAAGGACAGGAAAGGAACTTCTCAAGCAGAATTCCTCCACCAAAGGCAACGTGTGGCTGCAGCCCAAGATTTCTGCATTTTTTTAAATCTTGAGATTTTAGGTTGGATTGATTTGGCCTCTTGTGTACATTAGAGTCCCTTTATGTGTACCTCACTCATTTATCTTGCTCACTAGCTGCTTTCTCTTCTCCTAAATTAGTTACCATGAATCATTGGTTCTGCCATGGGACAGTGATTTCTTTCTTTGAATAAGCAAGCGACAAAGATGACAATTCCTGCCTCAGTGTAGACATAGTGGCCAACCTCTAGCGTATGTTAAATCTAACAAATATTTCATGATCTTATTTGGGGGGAATAGGTGAACAGAAAGTCCCTTCCTTAAATCCAACTGAAAGCCATTCAATAGCAGGCTGTTTTGCCAAGGTAGAAAGGAAGTTATGTACATATCCAGGGGCATTTCTTTTTTGAACAAGCCCATTTATGACTTAGAGTTCATTTTCAGTGCAGTACACTGAGCAACAGCCATGGAATTTCCATTACTAGTAATATAAATGTTGTGGCTAATTGCATGGGAAACATTCCTCTCCCCCAGGTTTATTCACACTCAGGATCTTTTCTTCTGCCAGTCTAGCTCTCAAGTGACTCCCAGTTCTACAGATAAGGAACTGAAAACTACCAAGAAGTCTCCAAAGTGAATAATAATGGGTAACTGGAACACAAAATAAGGAGAATGTTCAAATGCATTTGCCATTTCATGACTGCAAGTTGGATTAGGAGGGGCCACAGCTGAAGAAGGATCGTGTGGATCATCTGGAGTGTGTAGGCTGAGGATATATGTGGAGGCTTTACCAGAAACTGGAGAGGAATCCTGAACTAGCACATTCCTCTACAGCTTTAGTGGTGACACTTACATAGGTACAGAGGGCCTGTGACTGATCAAGCATCTTGATCAGTCACAGTTTTTCAGAGAACCATCTGATTTAGGCAATTCTATATGGAGATGGATTTTGAAAGTTAGGAACTACACTGAAAATTTTTTGCTGTTCTACTTCTGGATGCTCCCACAGAGTGCTTCACAAACCCCTACAATATAATTAACTGTAGGGCCAGAAAATCTAATTGACTCTTTCTTACAAAATAGTTAAGTGACATGCCCAGGTTCTTAGAATATCTCAGTGGCAGGGAGAGCAGCAGAGCTGCAGAAGATTAGGTGATCTGATCCTTGGTGCAGTCGGACACACGGGAAGAGCAGAGCATACCTTTTGTCACATATTGGGAGTACTGAATATCAATGTGGCTGATCCCATGATGTTCCTTGCACCAACAGTTATGACTAGTACTCCTCTTCATTACTAGGCTGGTATGGCATTAGACCTTTGCTGATTTAATGGATACTTGGTCTCACTCTTAGATAGAAGCCTCACTCTCCCTCTTTTTCTCTTTGCCTTTGTGCCTAGCCATGTGCTTTGAAAGTCAGTCTCAAGCCAAGGAAGATATGGGTGCTCCAGTTTTTAGTAGTCATTTGATCAATTTAGCTTAATGTCAAACTTCATGTGTTTTTTCTTACGCACTGCTATTCCCCTACAATTCAAATGCCTTAAAATATAAAATTTGTATGGTTAATGGGAATACTAATTATGAAGTGAAATAGCAAGGTAATTGTTACCTAAGGTAACAACTAATATCTGTAAATTACAGTCAGATGATCAAGAAATGAAACGCAGAATTAAAATGATTTCTTAATCGTTTGCCAGATAATGGCCCTAAGACCGTTTACACTCATAATGACTCTAAGGGCTTTACAACTCCTCTTTAGTTGCCAGGCAACAGTTTTGTAGCTTAAAGGAGTGTAGCCGTGTCCGTTGTTCTGGTGTCATTCACCTCATACAGTGGCATCATTTAGGGGTTTATATACATTTATTCAGCTTGTGTGCTTTCAGGAAAAGCAATTGTATTGCTTCAGTACTCTTTAGTCTGTAGATTACTTACAGGATATGTACTGTTAGTGAGTCAAGCACATAAAAAGGAACCTGTTTTGGATGCAAAATCTTAAAGTGATGCTGAAAATACATACATAGGTAACATTCAGAAGTGGTTACTAGAATTGGTAATTTCCCTAGAAGTAAATTCAGTGACACTGCCTGTAAAGTAGCATTTGAGCCTGAGAAACTAACTTCTGAACTGGGATCAGCTAAACTTAGATCATTCTCAACAGCTGTTTGCCTTGAAAGGTTGCTTAGATTCCAGTGACTAAAGTGTATAAAACCAGGTTAGACCATCTACTTCTATGCTACTGGTAACATGGTTTCCCTAAGCGTCCATCCTAAAATTTATGCCATATTGTATAAATCTGTTAGCATGGAGAACTCTCCTTCCAGCTTTTATGCACTTGCAGAATTTACATTCCCCCTCTGCTTTAAGCTAAACAAAACTTAATTGTGTGATGTTTTCTTGGAAGTCATGGAAGAGGGATTATGCCACTGATCTTTCTTGTTGCTCTCCTCTGGACTTTTTTTTAAATGAACTGCATCCATTCCTGAAATGGTGAACCCAAAACTTCAGGCCAACACCAACTTCTCACCAACCCTAAGCAAGGAGTAGGGATTCCTTCCCTCCTTTCAGGCTCTCTTCCTATTGATACTTCCAGGCTGTGTTTATTTTTTTTTTCACAAGAGCATGACATTGGTGGTTGATGCTCAGCTTTTGGTCCGCTGTAGCCCTAGGAGTCTTTTCTGCAGAATTTGCTACCATTTTGACAGTGAACCACCACTGAGAACTGCTCTCAGGCCATGGCTGTCCACTTGAGTTTTCACTCCTGCTCTGCTACAGTAGTTTTATCAAGCTTAAAATGTTTCACTGGCATATCTACAGAAATGTAATTAAAGAAATAGTTAACAGTCATGAAATATAAAATGAAATTGTCACAAAAAGCAATGTGTGCCTCTGTCTGTGTTAACCTAAGACAGGCTATTACCTTTAAGAAAGAGTAAAAGATTAGAAATTTGTAGCATTAAAAATTGATTTCAAAAGCCTTACTCAGCTCAAGACAGAGTGCCAAAAGGGAGGAATCAGCCCCAAATGCAGGTATCTTAAGCTTCTGTTATTGACTTAGTCTCCACTGAGCTACACAATGAGCAGCATCTTTAGAAGAATTAATCTCATTCTAGTGTAGAAATTCAGCTTACAAGAAGACATCTACACTGTGGAAACCCAAGCTTAGGCATCTGTACCTGGCATCGAGTCCTATCCCTGTCCCTCTGTCCATCAGCCTGTCTATCTATTTACGTGTAATATCTACCTCTACCTTTGGTCCACAAAGCCTATTCCCCAGTCACAGAAGGGAATTAGAGTGGTTTGTCGTGTAGAAGGTTTTGCTGAGTTAAAAGGTGGGATTTGATGAGTTAAAAGGTGGGATTTTCTTCCCTAAAGTCCAGTCCCACTCACCCAGGATGCCACACTAAGTAAGCCAATACTGCGCCAGAGAAAGCACAAAACCAGGAACAGAAAAACCACGGGCTGATGAGCTTTTATTTATATGTATATATACCACCCCCTTTGTTCTCATTGAAGACATTCTCATTGATTTGTTCTCATTTTGTTCAGATCTGGAGAAATGTCAAATGCAGATGGAAAATGGTATGTGTGAAGGGCAGGGAAAGAAGGGAGAGAAATGTAAATCCCCAGTTAACCCTCTTTTCTGATTAATGTTACTGAGAAGGGGGAGAAGGGGGAGAGAAGAGGCTGTATGGGTTGAAATGTGAAGCAGGATTTATCATCTCAGCTAGAATTTAATTCCATTAACCACTAGCTAAGTGGAGAATCCAGGTGCCTCCATTAGCTGTAATAGCTTCCAGGGTTACAAAAAGAAGAAGAACATAGGCCCCAACATGGTTATGTCCCCAAAGTAAGTGGATATGGCTCCATACACAGCTGGGCAGAATTGAAGAAAAAGAAATTATATTTTGAAAAATGTATAACTATTTTTTCATAATATTTATGTTATTATCTATTTATAGTTATTTTTTCAGCCATTTTTATACCTGATCTGCGGTTTAAAAATAACACTTTTTAGTCATTCTTCTCCTTCAGAGATTATTAACTGTGTTACCTGTTCTCCCAGTTGTGACTGGAAAATTGAACAACGCAGATGCAAAGGGAGAAAAATGGAGCAGATCCAAAAAGACTGATGCAAGCAGTACAATTACCTGTGATAAATTATAATGACATGTTGATTTAGATTAAAATACAGTCTTGATGTTTATTCTGTCCTCTTAAGGCAGAGCACTGCCTGTACAGCATGTTTTCTGGATGAGAGGTGCTGACATGTGTCCTGCTGATCAATAACTGCTTGTTGGCAGATAGACCCTGTCAGGGCCATGCAAACAGCACAACAAAGGTATGTGTAACACACACATAGAGCTGGCTGTGTACATTTTTAGGCCAAGTGAAGCCATATTTCTTCCCTCCCTATCTTTCCTCTCTTTTGGCAGGAGACCCAGCTGTTCCCTGTTTATATAAAAGGTAACCTGTTTTCCCCGTCTTCATAGTGTCTCCTGCAGTATTTATTACATTTATCCTCACAAAATGGCAGGCAACTACTGTCAGCTCCCATTTTATCAGTTGAGAGAAGGAAGCAAAGGAAAACTGTGGTTAAATCTCCTTGTAGAGCCAAAGCACTCAAGTCCACTGAAAGGTATTGGTTGGTCACAGGGTTGTGATCAGTGGCACAGTCTAGTTGGAGGCCTGTAGCTAGCAGTGTCCCCCAGGGGTCAGTACTGGGTCCGGTCTTGTTCAACTTATTCATCAGTGACCTGGAGGAAGGGGCAGAGTGCACCCTCAACAAGTCTGCTGATGATACTAAACTGGGAGGAGTGGCTGACACACCAGAAGGCTGTGCTGCCATTCAGAGGGAGCTGGACAGGCTGGAGAGGTGGGCGGAGAGGAACCTCCTGAAATTCAACCAAGGCAAGCGCAGGGGAGGTATAACCCCATGCATCAGGACAGGCTGGGGGTTGACCTGCTGGAAAGCAGCTCTCTGCAGAGAAGGCCCTGGGAGTCCCGGTGGACAGCAAGTTGAGCATGAGGCAGCCATGTGCCCTTGTGGCCAGGAGGGCCAATGGTATCCTGGGGTGCATGAGGCAGAATGTTGCCAGCAGGTGGAGGGAGGTGATCCTGCCCCTCTACTCAGCCCTGGGGAGGCCGTATCTGGAGTACTGTGTCCAGTTCTGGGCTCCCCAGGACAAGAGAGACATGGCACCGCTGGAGAGAGGCCAGCAGAGGGCTACAAAGATGCACCTCATGTATGAGGAAAGGCTGAGGGAGCTGGTGCTGTTCAGCCTGGAGAAGAGAAGACTGAGGGGGGATCTGATCAATGTGTACAAGTGTCTGAAGGGAGGGTGTCAAGAGGGTGAGGCCAGACTCTTCTCAGTGGTGCCCAGTGACAGGACGAGAGGCAACGGGCACAAGCTGAATCACAGGAAGCTCTTTCTGAAGATGAGGAAAAAGTTCTTTGCTGTGAGGGTGACAGAGCCCTGGTGCAGGTTGCCCAGAGAGGCAGTGGAGTCTTCTTCGCTGGAGATGTTCAAAACCGGCCTGGATGTGATCTTGTGCAATGTGCTGTAGAGGTCCCTGCTTGAGCAGGGAGGTTGGACTAGATAATCTCCAGAGGTCCCTTCCAACCTTGGCCATTCTGTGATTCTGTGAAATTCCCCAAACTCCCACTCAACTCCATCCTCTGCCCAGTGTTTCTTTCCTTTAGACTCCTACAGGGTCCAGAAAACTCTGGTTGTACCTATCCATTTTTTCCTGCTTTCCTATTAAAATTAAGAAATTTGGTAGGGGGAAGAGACTGTGAAGGAGTACCCTGGCACGTGTACACCTCCTTCTAGGGATCTTTCCAAATATAGAGCCTCATGTTCTTCACAAGCATTTGTGAATTCACCTGAATACGTTACCTCCCCCTTTCAATTACAATTACCGCAAGTCCTTTGTTTGAAATGGTTATTTTATATTAAATATTAAATTTGTTCTGTGTAACATGAACTTCTCAGAGTCCCAAAACCCAGCACGTGTTAGGCATAGTCTACTGGCTACATGCCAAAGGGGAACACAGTTGTGCAACTACTAATTATAAGATTATAAAATAATAGCACTCTAGTAGCTGAACAGCCCAAAGGAAGTGTTATTATTCAAAGTTTTGGCTTATTCATATTACAAGGCACCAAAGGTCACCTTCAACTCAAAACATTCAACTTTAACTGTTAATAACTTTTATCATGTTACAGTAATTCAGCAGGCAACCAGGCACACATGAAAAAGATATTCTCTTGTTTACAGCTAATTGGGAAATTACATGTTCTAACATCAAACTTCAAACAAAATAAACTATGACTGTCTTGCATTTGCAGAACAGTTGTACTATAATTAGGTTTTAGTTTAACTTTATGCCAAAATAAGCTGCTAGGTGCACTGCCTTCTTCATAAAGTTAATTTGGACAGACAACTGAATAGAAAGAAAAGCTGTGGAAAAATGCTTTATATGCTTAAACAACATCTACTTGAATTCCAAAAAATAATGAAATAATGAAAACATGGAGAAATAGACCTGGATGTATTTTTATGAAGTATTAGCAACTGGGTCATCTGCCTAACACAGCGCTCCTCCCTGTAAAAGATACTTGGGAGTTCTCTCCTACCAAGAACGTTTCCTTGGAAGCTTGTTCTAAGGACAAATATATATGAAAACTTTCTTTCTGGTACTCTTTCTGGAACTCAGGCTAATTTTTCTTCCTCTTATCTCATTCCCTAGCTATGTTCTTGAACTATGCTATGCAAATAACTCTCTACCCTTGCTACAAGTGCCCTATAAGCTTTTGGGAACTGAACAACTGAAGAGATACTGTCACAGGCCTAACAAGCTAATTGTGTCTAGATACATTTAACTATTTTTATTTATAAAACATCCTGTCCAGGTCTTTGACACTCTTTTTGCACTTCTTAGAACTGCGTCAAATTTGTCCTCACCCGGCTACATAGTGAGTAAAACAACATTCAAACATCCTAGAATACCAGAAAGAATCATAGAATCACAGAATAATTGAGGTTGTAAGGGAAGTCACCACTCATAACAGGGCTGATTAGCTCAGGTTGCCCAGGGCAAGTCCAGTCAAGTTTTGGTTATCTCCAAGGATGGGGATCCCACAGCCTGTCTGGGCCCCTCTTTCAGGATCTCACCACTCTCATGGTGAACATTTTTTCCTTGTACCTAATCAGAATTTCTCATGTTGCAACTTTTATGCCTGTTGCCTCTTGTACTGTCACCCAGGACTTTAAGAAAAGCCTGGCTCCGTCTTTTCTGTATCCTCCCATGAGGTAGGGCCAGACACCAAAAAGGTCTCCCATGAGCTTTCTCTCCTCCAGGCTGAGGAGATCTAGCTCCTTCCACCTCTCCTTGTACGTACCTCCTATGCTCCAGCCCCTGACTGTCTTGTGGCCCTGTGCTGGACTCGTTCCAGTATGTGCATATCTTTGTTGTCCTGAGAAGCTCTGAAGTGGACACAGAACTCCAGATGTGGTCTCACCAGTGCTGAATAGAGGGAAAAGATCACCTCCATCGACCTGCTGGCTACACCCTCTGAACACCAGCCATGCCCTGAAGCATTATCGACTGCTCCCTGCAGCTTGGTATCATTCACAAACTTACAGAGCTCATGCCATCCCTCTGTTCACGTTATTAATGAAGGCATTAATCAGTACAGGTCCCAATATTGATCCCTGGGGGATGCTGCTAGCAACTGGTTGCCAGGTGGACTTTGTACCACTGCCTAATTGTAACCCTCTGAGCCTAGCAGTCCAGCCAGTTTTCTACCTACCTTATTGCTCAATTACCCAGTCCATATCTCACCAATTTATCCATAAGGATATTGTAAAAAACAGTGTCAAAGGCTTTGCTAAAGTCTAGCAATACAACATCTACGCCTCTCCCATCATCCACAGAGCCAGTCATGTCATCATACAAAGCATTCAGACTCGAAGGGCACAATTTGCCCTTGGTAAATCCATGTTGGCTGTTCCCACTCATCTTCTTGTCTTTCTTGTGTTTGGAAATGGCTTCTAAGAATACTTGGATCAAGGTGAGGCTGAGCACTCTGTAGTGCCCTAGATCCTCCTTCTTGCCCTTCTTGAAGATGGCTGAGATGTCTGCATTTTTGTAGTCATCAAGGACCTCAAACAATCACCGTGACCTGTCTAAGATAACAGAATGGCCTCTCAATGACATCAGCTAGCTTTCTTAGCACCTTTGGGTGCATCCCATCTGGTCCCATGGGCCTGTGTGTGTCTAATGCAGGCTCTAGTGGAGAGAGAAAGTCCAAATTAAACTACCTCTCCCCCTCACCTCAAAATCCCACTCCACAGTTCTCTCACACACCCATAAACTATGGCGAACTCTGCTTCAAATATTTCCTAGATTTGTTTTTATTCTGACTCCTGTGATACACCCAGCTTACTTAATAGCATGCAAATGCATTTTTAAAAAATGTAAATATATGCATATTATAAAAAATATTGTTTGATAGTTAAACAGCTCGTGGCCAAAACAAAGCAATTACAGTAGTGGAACGGTAATATGCATTTGTTCTCTAAGCATACAGTTGAAATTTCAAATAACCATAAATAGCATGTAAAATAGTGAAAGTAGAACTAAATAATGTGTAAGAAAATCCACAGCTCTTGATGTAATTTTAATCATTAATTTCTATTTACCATCAGGAGTTAGGTGCAGGCAAAACCAATTACTTTCATCATTTTAATTTTCTTTAGCAATAAACAGCATCCTTAAGACTCCCAGCTTTAACAAGATATACAGTACAATTACATATAATTTTCTTACCTCTATGCAGAAAAGCTCCTTCACCGGGTAGCAATGAATAATGAAAATAGCAACAATGATGGCACTAAACCCACAGACTTTTGTTCTTCAAAAACACAGATCCATCTATGTATGTAATCTTTATGTAACTATCTGTGTATCAGTCTATCTGTTTAGGAGTCAAACATGTGGTCTCTTTTACTTGTATAGCATTTTTCCACATTCAGCAAAAACAATTCACTTAAGAATTTTCGATATCTTTTCAGCTTTTTTTACCACTGATTCATTTTTAAAAAAACTTTTTTATTTTAGGTAAATCTAGATATAGATAATTCAATCAATCAAGAAATAAAAATTAGGGGAAAAGGTGCAGAAGATCCATGGTGTTTATTCCAGAATTTAGGAATGCTCCAAAGTGTATTGAAGAAATAAAATTTTCAAGTTACCTGACTGGGTTTGGGTTTAAAAGTGGAAGATCTGACTTTCTGAAACTCCATTTCTGAGAGCTGAATCAATTTTAAGAATTTGTTCCAAAAATCAAAGGGAAGGAGGGAAGGCATTAATGAAAGTGAAGTTCTTCATTTGGCAAATTATATTCTTCTGTGTAAGAGATGAGTCAAACTTTTTCCCAAAGAATGCTTACATCTTGTAAATAGCCTGAATTTTTCATTATGGTTTCAGTTAAGCTGCATGCCCTCCACCTCCCAGCCCCTGAGAAAAGATCATTAAACCGTCCCCTTAAATGCCCAGCTTCACTTCGGATCAAGCCCTTACACAGTCATTCATTTTGCCGTCAACAGTGATTTTAGTGTGGGCATCTTGTGGGTTTCTGCTTATGATCATAATATGCAATACAAGGGCCACCCATTTCCCCCACACTAAGCATCCACAGCCTGGCATCACTTTGAGCAGCACAGTGCTGGCACTATCCCCCCATGCCCACATGTCCAATCAGAGGAATGTCTGGGATCTTATCTGTACTGCGAAAAATGCATGAGGTTAGAAAGCAGAGGTCTCGCCACAGTCATTTTATTGCCCTCAGCATTTCCCACCCGCCACAGCAGCAGCTCTCGCTGCAGCAAGCATTGCCCCAGATGAGAGTGCCTTGGGGGCAGCGCCCCCAGCAAGCGGCCCTCGGCTGAGAGTGTCTGTTTGCTCATAGAAATTGCAGTTCTTAAAATTGATAGCCAGAGCCACATTGCAGGTATTAACTGTACTTCACCTGTGTTGCAATCAAGGGCAAAAATGCTCCTTTACAATCTCAAATTTGCGCTTTTAAGCAAGATGTTCCAGCAGATTAACTGCAAGAGGAAACAGTTATAAACTATGTATGCTTGTGAATACTGAACTACAAAAAGCCAGCTTGTGTTGATAAGGATGAAGGTATACTTTATTCCTTTAAAAATGGGGTAACTTACTTAAGGTGCGATGCAGAAACTGGATTTTGAAGGAGCTGGCTATTGCAATTTATTTTCAAAGCATTAATTTTTGTGTTTTCAGCACAGGCTGTGAGAAACTGCTTGCTCATTGTAGATATATAGTTGGTCATATGAATATCATCTCTTAAGTTTTAATATTAAAAAGTTATTTATATAGTGACAAAAATGGACTTGGCAGAGGTTCACAATGAGATGCAAATAAAGACAACTCTTATTCTGAAAATCTCAGCCTCTGAGACGACACAGGCACAGAGAAGATTTCCCCTTCCTGTTGCAACAAGCAGTGGGTTATTATTATGGAAGTAAATTTTTAGAAGGGCTTGGATGCAACAATGTGATGGCCTTACAAATTTAAGATTAGGAAAACATGGAATAGAAAAAGGAGGGGCAAAAGGGGGAAACCGGGCAGGTAATCTGTACTGGTTTTGCCGGAAAAGCAGAAGAGGGGTATGGATCACATTGCTGGGCGTTTGTACAAGTGAGGTAGATTTTCAGGCCAGCAAGTCGCACAGGCTCAAATCTCAGCAACTCCTGCCAGCACATCTCACGTCATACATGAGACCATACGTCATAAACCAAAACAGCTCCCAGGCTGCTCACTCCAACAATATAGGCAGAGAAAGCTGCCAAGGATGACACCTGTGCACTTCAGCGTTACCTGTGTCTATGTAATGTCACTCTGTGAAGCAAGCTCCGTCTCACACTGATTAAATTAAAAAGCTGGTCCTACACCATCACCCTATGGAGTGGAAAGAACAACTTGAAAGAAAAGTGAAGTGAATTCTGTTAGATTCATGAGCTGAACAGGTCAGTTAGACATATGCCTGCTACACACCTGGACCACACAGGGCTGGGTCATTTTAAATATTAGAGGCGAAATCCGGGTCAGAGAAAGGGGAAAGAGGAAGAGGGGGAGAAGGTGGCAGCCAACAGATGGAAAGTATGAATAGGTAAGCCTATTTAACCAAGATGGGAAGAGGAAAAAGAGAAGTAGAGTGCAGGAAAGTAGTCTCCAACAGCAAATCAAGTAAGATAGTTGAGGAGTGAAGAGTTCTAGCTTGCATCCTCTGGCTATTACAGGATATGTGCACTTTTCCCCAGTCCTGAATTTCTCAATGTGTGACTCCCTATTTGGCTTACCTGTCTGTGTGATGCTGAAGGCCCCAAAGCATGAAGAAATTCCTACCTTTTCTAAAAAACACACTTTGCAGACTACTTTTTAACCCTCTTGTTATCCGGATAAGGTCTCAATCCACAGACTGTACAGAGCTCTTCAGGCCAGTGGCTTGGGAGAACAGGAGGCTGCTGAACAGGATGTTTGACGTTCAGGTTAGCTATGGTGCTGGTCACAGAACAGCCCATGGCCCCGCTGATACCTACTGGTCAAGCCTGGAAGCATACAGTTAAGTTGATGCTTTTCCCCTTCTGCTTCAGTCTTCAGAAAGAGAACAGGCAAAGACATAACCTGCTCCTTTGCCACAAGCCTCTACAAGAAAGCCCGGGGGTGTCCCTTGATATCACAGTTAGTAATAAGTGAACACTACTTACAGCGCAGGGATACTTTAGGGATAAATATTTATGCATGTAGTATTTCAATTTAAACGACAGAGGCAGTCACTAGTGAGGGATAAATGGGATTTGGTTTACTGTGATATGTGAGAGGTTGTGCTAGATCTCAGAATTCTTCTAGTTCTTCCTAAGTGATGTGTGACACTAAAAAATCCTGTAGAACAAAAATTTATGCAGGCACCAGTAGTATGCATTGTTCTAGCATCTCACACAAAGTTCTTGGAGGAAAAACAGGCAGAGGTGTATTCTGCAACCTTGACTCATGTCTAGCAAGATAGGTAAGTCATGCACTAGTTTCTGAAGCAGAAAAGAGCACATACTAGCTTTATACTTGCTAACTCACATGAAAAATCATAGAAAAAAAAATTATGGTGTGACACAAAATAGCTTTTTTTCTGTTTGTTTCCCACACAGCTTTGCTGAAGCCAGTCTTTCAAGTCATCTTACCGCAGACTGATTTATGCAATAGTCCATTAAATGTTTGACAGATGAGGGTTGTTATTACATCCTGGTTTTTTGAAGTTGGCGCACTCCTAGTGCGAAGAGGCTGTTCTAGTTGTTTGCCCTTCAAGACTGACAGAGTCACGCTGCCTCCTCAAGAAGATATCTGGCCATCAGTCAAACTCTGGAGAATGTGGAAGATTTTTTATAGTGAAGTCTCTATCTTTCACCTCTCAAACCGTCCTGCAGGGACTTTAATCCCTAATTTCACCCTTGTAGGTTGCATTGAGTTTAGAGGATTTAGGACAAAGCAAAACAGAAGACATATCTGAAATAGGCAGTGTCACAGAGTCAGTGGGGCTCACCCCTTAAAAAAAGCTTTTTTTTCAGTGAGGGCCTTATTCAGTAGCCCAGGACCAAGTCAGTCCCCTAAGTAGGTCTTAATGGAGCAGTTCTGAGTGACTGCAGGAATAGATGATCAGCCCCCCAAGCTCTGCAGCGTGAGGATCTGTGCTAAGCCCACTCAGACCTCATCTTATGAGAAGTTGATGCTCTGCTGCAGAGTGTGATGCAAGGCAAGGAGGTGCTTGTTGCAGGTGCAAACAGCCTGCTATGAGCTAAGGTCTGACCTCAGGGCCCTTTCTTCCCTCAGGTCAGTGATAGAAAACCCTCATCATAGGCTCGAGCCATTCTGGGGAGGACAAACATTGCTGGGAATTTAGTACATCAGGAACTTTGTAGCCTCAAGAAAGTTTTCTGCAGTGACCAAATTTTCTTCCTCTCCCTCACAGAAATTAGTGCCAGCTTCAGTGTAACATGGATGTTCTTCTCCACCCATCTCCTGAGGAAACAACAGATTCTCACTTCCAAAACATAATTTTTTCCTGCTTATCAGGATTATTCTGCACTGAGGAGGCACAGATTCTTTCCTTCAGGATCCTGAAAGCCTTATCTTCATGGTAGCAGTATCCTTCATGGGGTCTGTCACTGCAGCTATAAGGGCAACTCAGCATGGGATGGACCATCTATAACAACTCACAGGAAAAGAGAGGAACATACCTGCCTCTTTATCCTGAGAAACTGGGTTTGGAAACAAGGTGACCATTTTGACAAATGCCAGGTTGCACTTTACCGTTCCCTTCAGGAGAACTTGGGCATTGGGAAGTAGCACACTTGACCAGGCTGAAGCCCTTCTTTTGCAGTGAATGCAGAACAGCCATCAGCTGCTACAGGTGGGACTCACAGTGCCATAGATGACTACATCACTTAAGTAAGTGGAGGAATACTAAGAACGGGGTATTAGAATTGATCTCAGCTGTGGACCCCCTCCTGGCAAGTAGCAGGATTTCCCAGTATCTCTTCATAAAGACAGGGATCCTAATGTACCTGACCTTCCTCAGCCATTTTAGTAACTTCTTAAGATAGGTCTGAATAAATGTCAAACTGAGACATGGTATTGACATTTCTAAAGTAAACGGAGAAGCAAGCCCATCATATGCATGGATGGATGTGGATGCCAGCTCTATACTTGTCACCAGACTGAACATAGCTCTCCATTTCTGGAAGTACTTGTCAGAAAGCCTTTAGCACTCTGTAGCCTAAAACTCATCTTAGCTCAGAGATCTTCTGGGTGCAGTAATGAAAACAACAGCAATGGTTCCAAACTGTACAGCACTGTGCTCTGTCTGCACCAGGAAGGAGCACCAGCTCCTTCTTGTTTTGGCACAGATCTATAGCCCTGGATAGCTTGTCTGCTTTGTTTTTTCAGGCAAGGTTTCAGTAAGCCACATAGTATACTTGGCAGGGTTCTTTTATGCTTACGTGTGAACTGACATAAATAGTTTTCTTGCACGGACGATGCAAAGTGTGGGAGAGCAAGGGAACGTTCTTAATTCCAGGCTTTACATCGAGCTTACTCCAAGCTCTCTTGTTGTAACACTTCCGCTGGTTAAACTGGGTCTGCCACGATCATCCGCCAGCCTTTGAACCTAAGACAGAACAAATTGGAATGTATTTTAGCATCTTAAAAAAAAACACTTTTCAATAAGTCTGGTAGTCCTATGGCCAAGCATTCCTAGCAGCGTTTTGGGGGGGAGGGGGGGAGGAAGAATCCCACTGAACACTATGACTTCTCCTAGGAGTATTAACAACAGTTGTACCATTGCTGTGCCTTGCACCACTGTTACTTTTTGCAGCATGCATTTTATAGATAAGTCAAACCTCCACATCTACCCATGTGCTTGTGGATGGTAGATAGTAACCGTGGATGTCTCAGTCATCAGCCTTTTGTAAGCCTTAAGCAAAGGCCAGGTGGAAAAAATGAGTTCCTGAACCCTTCCAGAAAATAATCTCAACACAAAGTAGTTTGCAGATGCTCTGCTGTGGAACAGAAGAAGCATGCAATGCTGGCATGAGAACAGTACGTACTGGTAACAAGATGCTGTGAAGACCGCAGTCTTACACATAACCAACAGAGTATCTAGAGCACTTGGTGGATCAGTGTTCTTTCCAGTACCTTCAATGCATACCATATTTATGAGGTAGCTCGTGACTTAGGCAGTCTAGAGAGAGTAACCAGAAAAGCCTCAGTGCTCCTGTGGATGCTTGACCAGAAAGAAAAGAGATAGAAAATAAAGGCATCAGAGAGAAAACAAGGTATATCAATTTTTATTTATTTATTTATTTATTTTTTGCCGTACAGACTAGTGCGTGCACTGTGACTTGGCTGGACTGGAATCCTGCAGAGCATAGCCACGTGACCTGTTTCATGCCATGTAACAAGTTCACTGTGGGGTTGGCCAAGATTTTGTCTTTTGTGCATCACAGCAACCTACTCTGAAAGTCCCATTGAAGAGATGACCTTCTTCCTAGTTTAAACCAAGTCTGTGGCACGTGCCTACTGCTCCTGCTGTAAGGGAAGACTAAATCTTTCAGGTTCTCCTGAGAGAGATGCACCGTTTTCCCCTTTAGTCTTCTCTTTCTCTGCTCTCTTTCCTTTTACTCAAGTGGTGGGAGAGCAATTTTAGCATCTCTCAGTTCTAAGAGCACCCCAGAAAAGATGCCTGTGTTATGGGTGTAATCGATTATGTGTCTTTCTCTTTGTGATTTTAGCTGTGGATATATAGCTATAAGCACAACAACATATACAAAAAGGCAATTCACAGAACTGGTTACCTTCTGCATTAGGACACTATATGGTCCCTGGAATAATGGAATATGAAAATTCCTCAGTTCAGAAAAAAGAGAGCTGGTGCTTCTGGGTGGAGGAGACTGTGTTGAGGGTATACATCTGACCTTTGCAGAGCTTGGCAAGGTTGCTTTCCTCTCGGAATTACCAAATCTTCTGGGTCACTGTATGTTTGCATTCTAGGTCTGAGAGCAAGAGACACTACACTGTTAACAAGTGTGTGCACAATTAAAATTGATGGGATATGCTACCTAGCCCTATTTTAGCATATACTGTATTTCATAGCAGCATAATCTGCATGGGCCTCCCCTGTCCCAGGAGGAACAGATAGAGCCCTCTATCCTCAGCCTGCTGGATATGGGTCACGACTTCCACTTACTTACCTCCGGACAGCCTGCACCTGGGCTTATCAGGATAGCATACTGAAGAGATGTACAGGTATACAACCCTAACCTACGGGGCTTGCACCACAAATTCTTCCTGGCTGTAAAGGCTGCTTGCATCCCTCTGTTCTTCTGGGACTTGTCATTGCCTTTCCTTCACAAGAGAAGCAGGATAACCTCAACTGGCTGAAATCATTTTTGCTAGCCCACTTTACACCTTTAGATGGGAGCATCTGAAGAAACTGTTAAGGGATTATTGCCAGGTCCCCTGGCAGCCCTTTGGGGACTTAGGTGAAATGACTCCATGCAGAATCACTGGCACTAGGTTTCCCTAGTCACATGCAAACATGAGAAATCTTACCACAGTGAAAGCCTGCTGCTCTTGCCCTATCCAGCACCTGACAGACAGCCTGGGCATCCTGTCTAGGTGAGGGTCTGAGCAAAGAACCTGATTGCCCTTGAGACCATTGGGATAGAATTGTCCCTCTCTCAAGCGTGAGGCACTTGGATTATCCTCTACCATCCTCCTTATGTTTAGCGACCAAATTCATCCAAGGTGTCACAGCTCCAACCTTCTTTTAAACACGCACTGTGGCAGGTTCATGAACTGCTTGAAAAGCTGCTGCTGTTGCTCATTGCTCGTTGTTGGTCAGTGCAGTCACATTGGGTTCATCTTTCTAGCGTATCAAGTCCATCATAGGGGTAATGCAGCTTTGAGGCAAGGCCTTTGCATGCCCCACTCTGGCATCTGGCTTAGTCCCAGGAGCTGTTCCCTCAATCTGTTGACACCCAGAGCAGGAGCTTGGGGTTTGATCAGCACCTCCAGTAGCTCTGCAGGTAGCAGCCAAAAAGAGGAAGGAAGCGATGCTCACTGTAAGCTCTACCACTCAGTTGCCTTCTCCAGCCTGGGCTGGACTGTCCTGGGCAGCCCTGATATCCAGCTGGATCCCTGTTGTGCCAACCTGCAGGCAGAGCACCCAGCAGCGGTGGGGCTCAGCCCAGAGGGGATATCTTTATACTGCTTCCCGCTGTCACTGGAGTTTTGTAGCCCCACCACATACTGCTAGGATCTTTGGATTAGTGCACTCAGGCTGCATTAAAAATACAGTCCATCAAGTTGTTCTGGGTACACAAGACGCTCTGCAGCCTCTCTAAAGTCTTTTTAGGAGTGACTAACTTCACATGTTTGACAGTCAATGAATTGTGGTGAATGAAACAACTAATTTGTTACCTTTGGTATATCCAAGACAAAAATGCTGTCTTCTAAGATAGGGTGCAGACAAGTGGTGTTTCACTGAAGCACTAGCGCTCTTCTGACTCATTATCTCCCTACCTGTCATTCTGATTCTGATTCATGGGCTGCTAAAGGTCTGAGTATTTTATTAGACGAAACTAAGACAAAGACGCCACGGTGCTTATCAGTTACAGGTAGTTCTCTAAGTCTCAGCTCTAATCTCTGCCAGGATACCACAAAAGTTGTATTTTCTGGATGGAATACCACAGTTCTCCTTGTTTTAAATGTGGTCCAAGGTTAAAAAATTGTGTATTGACTGGGCTTTCCTCACAAATCTGACTGGCATCAAGACACATGAACAAGAGCAGAACAACGTTATAATTTTAAAAGGATTTTTTTTATATCTATAAACCATAGGAATGGGTAAAGGCATAAACAAGCATTATAAAAACACTATATCTAGCTCACCCAAATCTTGCCAGCGTCTATAGCAAACACTGTAGTCAAGTGTTCACCTTAGTTGTTCCTGCTGGTCTTTGACTGACTATCTTGCAATGCAACCCACAACTATTTGAATTAATTTCCAAGGTGTGAAGCTTCATTTGTTTATCAGGTGACCCTCCTGCCTTCTGTGCTTGCACTCTCTTGATAAGCCAGTCTCCCTACAAACAGGTCTAGAGAGCTCAGTTAAGTGGTAGGACACAAAAGCACAGAGCTCTTGGCTCCTTTCTTAGGAACTCACTCATGAACAGCAATCTGACATTGTAATTCTCTGTCCCACTTCAACACACACAGTTTAAGAAGAGGTTAACTCCACGTTTTTGTGTAATAGGCACCTTACAATGTCCATGCTGTGTTCAAAGATGTGAAAAAAATCCTCTTTATCAGGCTGCAATAGTTCAGTAAAACTAAGTTCACTGAAAACAGAGTGCAGGTTTGGTTTGTTTTGAAGATGCAACAACAGAAGCACAGAAAATAAAACATGGTAATATTTCCAGTTATTATATAGGAAACACTAATACTGCAACATGTACATAGACCCAGGAATAAATTAACAAAAAAAAGACACTGATAAAGGGGCAAAAGAAATGAAAATGACAAAAGACAATTAACTGTTAGATATTTAGCATGTGCCTCCTATAAAATCTGAATGAGGAAGGATGGTCTTGTAAAAACAGACTTAAAAAAATAAACAGGAAATGTAAATACAACCTCCTCAAAATAATTACAACCCAGTTGGCTCAGATATTTGTTGTCTATGGAATTAGCTAGTAACTTAACAGCAAACAAAAAAAGACAGCAATTTTAATTCAGTCCACATACTGGGCTTCTTGTCCCACAGAAAATCTTTTTCTCCCCAGGGAAATATTCCTGGAATATTGCATGCATTGCTGGGTACTGCAGTACCGATATCTCTGAATGATTTTCTAGTTATCCAGTCGGTAGCAATGCAAGCTTTATGATGGCAGGAGCAATAGGTTAATACTATTGGAAAGGGAATGCGATGTACACAATAGGGCTCACTGAACAGAATAGTGTGAAAAGCAGAATCTGCCTATAAATATATTAAGGTGGGAAATACTTATTTGACTCATAAACAAGACTGGAAGAAAGGGGAAGTTAGTCTAACCTAATAGGCACATAAGCAAAACGGTAGAAGAGAGTCTGGGAACACGGAAAGTCCTGCACCGGACAACTGTTCATGGGAAATGGACTGAGTAACCTAATGCATCTTTTTCATCCCTAACTTCACTGTGGATCATAAGCAATCTGAAATCTTGTTCAATAAAACTATATAGGCAGTCACTGAAAAGCAGAACAATTATTTACCAAAATCTTTAATTAAAAAATGTTACAGGAAAATATGGGTAGGTAGAAATAAACCAAAAATTTCTAACAACTGTAGCTGCATATGAATGACTCCAAAGCACTCTGAATTTTGATCAGTAAATTATTCTAAAGACAATACGTAGGAAAGAAAAGCAGAAGGGCAAGAAAACCGGATTTCAAATACCTCCTAATTCCTGCAGTTTGCACAGCTTTCCAAAATACTGTGGTCTAGCTACTATGATTTTTTTTACATACTATCCTCTCAGTTTTAGCATTCACACTGTTCTAATGATGCTAGAAACAGAGAAAACTGAATACAGAGACATAATAATAGAACTGCCAGTTTTCTTTTGTTATGTAACTTCCATCTATGCTCTGTTCTTTCTTCAAAGCATGTGCAGACAGAAAACAAGATAGTCAGGATTTTGTGATGAAATTATATAAGCCACACTTAGCCTATGCCATAATTTGTAGTAGTGGCACAATGTTACCACCTAAACCATAAGCTTTGTTAACTTCGGATATTTAGGGAAAAGTTCATTTCTCACACACTATGACTAAGGCTCTTTTCTATAGCGTACATGCAATGTTGCCAAAGTGATTTTCACTGTACCTCTACCTTGAACAGTTTTACGCAAAACTGTAGTAAAGATGCCTGCTCGCGTTGGTACATTGGTTTTACGAGTGCTGTTACTGTTGTTACCAGAGAAGAAGTATTTAGGAAAAGAGGTCCGTTGCCAGCAAAATCTTGTAGTACCCAGTTTGTGCTCCTTTCTCAAGATGACCACAAATTGCCTTCGGAAGATTATTAATCCTGTGGTTTTACAGCAGTTTAATGACCTAAATCCAAATTCAATCCCAGAGCAAGCAAATAGTTTTTCTAGCTAGCCTCTTGTAGCTTCAAATGCAGTTCCGAAATGCTTCATTGTGGTTGAGATTTGATTCCAAAGGAATATATTATAATTACAAATATTATAAAGTGTGTAAAAATTATTAAAATTGGTATACAATTAGTTAAGCGAGCATAGGAACATCTCGCTCTAAAACTTGCTTGCTTAATGATGAAGTGTTGGGGAGTAAGTGAAGGTAGAGTTAAAGCATCAATCTTTCACCTCTTAGAGGAAAACGGCAATGCTGAAGTTCTCATTATCTACCCGAAAGGACTTGTTTTCTCATGCTGCCTTCTCTGAAGATAAGAAGTATTTTGGTTTTGTTTTATTTGCACCTTTAAACACAAGACTCCTTTAGATACACAGCAGGCCGGCAAACAGTCCCTTCTTAAGGAATTAATGCAGCAACTGAACCAGAACAAACCAATCGAGAGAGTCAGACCTCAACAAAGACTGATGAGGATATGTCAGCATATTTTAGTAATTCAGAAGGAAAATGTAGCAAGCAGTAAGAGTACCAAATCTGTGAAGTTTTACTAGAGATAAATACCTTTCATACTGGGATGTGCAATAGCACTAACTGTGATTCAGAAGGACTTTCAGAAAAACTTTTTCCTATGTTAGCTGCTGGCTTGCTGAAGAATATAAACACACAGAACTAAACTGGATTTCCACTCGCTTACAGCATGCCTGATCCAGTGAACTGGATCAGTATTTTGTTTGTGACTAAGCAGTGATTTACAGTTTTCTGGCTTCATCTACCCAGTTTATCCTGGAATTAAAACAATGTTCAATTGTTGATAAAAATCAAGCACTTTTATCTGATACAGGAATAGCCCATAAACGATTAACTACTTGCAGGTGAATATAAAGAGGACACTTTATTTTTACTCTTTTATAACATTCTAATCAAGAAGTCTCCAAGCACTTTACAAATATTTGGTTAAATAGCTATATACCTCCTGATAATGCATACCATTAATCACCTTTTACAGAACAGGAAATGGAGGCAGATAGAAACAAGTTAGCCAAAGTTGTGCAGCAAACCTAGAGCTGAACCTGGAATTAGAGGGGAAAAAAAAATAGTTCTTTATTGTTCAAACAAACAAAAGGCAATTCTTTTTGGATACAGTTTATCTCTGGTTATCTCATGCAAAAAATTCAGAGTTCAAAAGATCTGGTTCTGTTTTTTTTTCCTGTCTTCTATATAGCATTATTACCAAAGACACGAACATCAGTGGAACAATGGTCTTTCCAGATCTGAAAAAAAGTAGGTATTTTCTGATATAAGATGTTGTGAGTGACATTCAATGTATTAAAAACAAATTCTATCTTCTCTTAAACGTGCAGCTGAGAAGTTCTGGCTTCACTAAATCAATGTGAATTTTGTCCTAGATTACATACAGATCAAAACCACCACTTTTGGTTTCTAATTGGGCAAAGTCATCTTAATTTAAAATTTATTGTGATTTTATTTCTTTTTTTGGCCTATCAGAGTACTTTTCTGTGTGTATCAGCAACACTAATAAATTTGTTTCTAATTCTTACAGAAAGACAATTCTGCCATTTTATTTAAAAGTTTCCTTTCCTTTTGCAAATTCATGTTAAAATTTTTTAAAGCAACTGAAAATGTATTTATGTTATTTTTTATAAAACCAGTGAAATCAGTCTACATCAAGACTCATATTCACTGAGGCATTCTAGTTACTTCAGGCCTATCTGCTGGTACAAGAGTGACTAACCATAAACCTGGTTTAATTCGTTGAGTAGTCCGAATTTATGGCTGCTTTGCGTTATAAGCACAGCACAAATCAAACAACCAGATCACTGAAAAAAGTCCCAAGTATAAGAAAAAAAAATACAATAAATTAAAGTTGTCATCTGATTTCTGTGCCACAAGACTACCATTACTTTAATATGGAAGGCAGGTCAAATTCTATTATGGTGTGGAAAAATACAGCTGTATTTACATGGTGCACCCAGAAAAATCCATCAAGAACAGTATTTGAACTTTTATTCTCTCTTGTACAGTTAAGAGACAAGGAATTCATTGAAACCATCGTGACAACATGGACTGAGAGGAAAGTTAAGGTCACTTACTATTCCTGACAGTTTCTTCCCTCTGGGAGAGAGCAAAGAATTTCATAACTCTGAGACTTTCTTTGTCTCTATACTAGAAAGCTAAACCGGAGGAAAAACAAACAAACAAACAAAGGTGAGAGGGAGCACTGTACACAACATTTCCTCTCATATATCAGGAGTGAGCACTGCCTAAACAAAACTGAGTCAAGATCCTGCTTAAAGCAGTTTGTAAAGGAAGACAAAAACCCATTGTTCTCATGCATGAAAATCCCTTTTCCATACACAAGAAGTCAGTTTCAGTTTATGAAGTTTTCAAATCATTTTTCCTCTGAGAAGTGTTTGACAGAGGCAGACACAATGGCTCTATCCTGTACATCTTCTGAGCTCCAGGCTTCAAAGGGGAACAGGTGGAAGTTTTTCCTCCTGTGAGTCTCAGGGAAAACTGAGAACCAAGAAGAGCCTAGCTCATTTTCTCGTTCTCCATCTGCATAAGGCTTGAAGCTCCCGAAAAAGTTTCAGAAAGGCTGGGAAAGAAGTGAGAATGTTTGCAGTGACACACCTTTCTAATCTGCAGATGAATGCCACTCTCTCATAGTTCCCAGATAACAGTGTAATTGGTTTAAGTAGTCACGTTTTTTTTTCAGCATCTTTAGTGAATACCATAAGAAAGAACACCTCTTGTTTCCTAGGTACTCAAGATTTAGAATAAAAGAGGATTTTTGGAGGTGTCTCCCAGTTTATTTTGATTCTCAAATATACCTGCAGCAAGTATGTTTCTTGGCATGTGTTCTTATTAGTACCAGCAGATACAAACGTACTCTCAAAGTCAATGTACCTTTAGCTTACGCTTAGTTATCAAATGACAGACGACCATTTAAGTTTCTGAGTTTGGGGAGACTGCTGGCATAGTTTTATGGATGAGTGCGTGACTCTAGTGCTTGTCTGAAAAAGTCAAACAGACAGCTATTTCTTGTGGTAGTAACCCCCCTCCCCCCCCAAAAAACCCAACACATGGAGGACTTACCGCACTAGGGCACAGTAAGACTTCCTAGCACACACAGCTGGGCCATGAAAACAAAGGAGGTGTTGAGCTGGGTTAGCCAAGTCTTCATCTGAATGTTTTATTCCATTGAAGGCTTTGTAACTGAGTTTTCCTTGAGTCACCTTTAATTCTAGTTCTATTGAAAATGGTTTGGTAAAAGTAAGTAGGTATGGCCTCAAAGTCACAAGGGCAAACTCATTTTGAAATGCTTTGAGCAAGTACTCCACAGTTTTGCTTTTGAGAGGCTTTATCTCCCACTCTTCTGGGTTTTTGATTAGACTCTAGATACACACACACAAATTCAGAAGTGAGAAAGACAATGGAGCTAGTTATATATTGAGTATTAACAGAATAGGAAATGAAGTGTGATGACAAAGCACCACGAAAACAATACAAGTTATGATTAATAGGTGGGCAGAACTGTCTTAAAGAATAGAGTAAAAAAAAAAAAAAATATGTCCTAGGAAGCCAAAGAACAGCAAGGTTATCACATGGTAGTATACACAATGGTAGGTGATGCCAGGCATCTAAAGAAATCAGCTCATTTACCTGCTGAATTTCAAGTGCTTAGCACAAGTATCTAGAAGCCTTGGCTTATAGGTCTATAAAAACAAAGGAAAACATCCTCTCCCCTCCCCCTCTCCATGCATAAATGTGGAGGAGGAAGTGGTTCACTGAACATTGAAACTATTAAGTGAGAAAAAAGCATTTGAAGTAAGTGTTAAGATGATGAGTGTTATCCTGGATAACTTTTAACTTCTCAGATATCTGTAATTCTGGGCCATAAGTCTTTCAGAGGGATCCTGAACAAGAGGATGTCCCTGGCTAGCAGAGTACTCACCTACCCCTCTAGAAGCGTTTAGCAACTCTGAAGAACAAGGACAAAAAAACCCACCCTGAGCTCTCTTTTTAAGGTGGCTCATGACCCTTTAATGAGATGAAGAGCTGATATCCTAACTCTCTAAAACCGGACCTGCATAATTAAAACATAGTAAGACATATATGCAAATATTTTTAAGAAATCACAAGACCACTAACTAGTCCTCAACGAGAAGACCAGCTGAGCAGACCTTACAACTTTTGCTGCCAAGAGGAGGCAGTGTCCCCTTCCCCACCTCCACTACCTCCAGCGCTCCAGCTCTAGTGCACATTTGACCTTTGTTAGCAAACTCAGTTAATCTTGCAGAACATTAACCCAGCTTAAAAAAAAAAAACAAACCTTTTACCATGTTAGAGTACTGTATCGTCAGCCCTTTGGTGAGCCAAAGGCCAGCCTCATACAGAATAGGTTACAGCTTGGAGCGAGGGGGAGAAGAACTGCAGAAAAGAGAATGGGAATGCCCATTTCACTGGCAGCAAAGTTCTTGGCCCACTCCTCAGCCATCTCATCTGACTTCACTCTAACCAGTGAGAAGAGAAGGTGTTAACAGTGTTAATCAACGAGCTGCTGGCACACAGCCAGATCTTCAGGTATGTAACTGAGCAGAGTGCCATTAATTTTAATGGAGCTGCACTGAATCCCCGCTGATCTGGTATTATTTCATAGTTTGCAAAGCAACATGGTCACCTGCTAGAGTCTAAAGCTCCTCTGTCACAGGAGCATACAAGTATGCTCTGCTGGTGACTGGTTCAGTCCTGCTACCGAGTCCTTCTGCCCAGTTTTTATAATGCCTGAACTGACTGTAATATGTTAGAAATGCCCACATATGGACAATGCCAAAGTACACAGGAACTTGCCTATATATTTTATATCACCCTTTCATCTCACCTGTAACAAGATGTTTGGACAAATCCAAGATGAGATATGGGGATGTTCCTAAGCTTAAAAAAATACCTTTAGGAGCATTAATTGCTAGATATCCTAATAATTAAGGGAGCTCTTCATTAAGAGAGAAGCTGGACACAGCATCAGTATAGGAGTGCACGGTCTCCTGGACTCCAAAGGATCTTTGAGGGGAAAGGAAGAAAAAGCAATCAACTATGTGAATTTCCAAGGTCAGGAAATGTTCAGATTCTCCCCAGAGAGCACAAAAGATCTTGAGGGGTATCTCCCTGTATCATGTTTAAAATGGGACAGTTTGCAGAGCCATTTCCTTCTGTTTTGGTGAGAAAACATAACAGGGAAACCTTAAAACCAGGCACTGTGCTTGAGAACTGAAAGACCTCTTAAGCTCTGAAGGCCATTGGCAGAGATTCTACAGAGCAGAGACAGGGACATGCCACACAGCCAAAGACTGTAGAGAACCACAGCGGGTAACAAGGCACCGCACCCTGGCTCTAGGCATGACTTGGGATAATCCTATGTTTTACTGCAGGTGAAATTCAGGGTGCAGTTCCTGCAACTGAACGCACACTGGAAAATTACTGGCCCTCACTGACTCCTTTTGGGAGAACATGAGCATAAACAACCCTGCGAAAAGGTCCAGTTGAAAAAAAATCTAGGCAATTTTTAAGATATTTCAGCCTATGCTCTCCACATTTAATACTTTTTGTACTAAAGGGTCAAAAGATATATAGTCCCATTTGAATAAATATGGGAAGCTGGAAAAATACAGAAACGATGATCTTGACTTCCTGCTGCATTTGAGGTAACTCCTTGAGCATAAGGAAACAGGGCACTCTGGTTTGGGCACCATGAGCTATGGCACTGCGAGGCCACAGCCATGCAGGGATCTTGTAGTGCCCTTCTGGAGAGCGCACCATACATTGCCAGGCATGTCCACCGAACAGGGTATGGAGCCAGCCCCACATGTGTTTAAAGGCAGAAACAAAACCCAAACACACGTCATGCCAAACATAGGTATTTTCAGTCTTTCATTATTTGCAGTCTCATCATGGAGAAGATGTTAAACGTAGCACAAGGTAATATTCCAGTTAATTTGGAGCTGCTATTACAAGTGGATGGAGGTTTTTCACACATTTATAGAAATCCCCATCCTAAGTTGATGTTAACATAAATTGATTCTTTTTTTTTTTTTGTGTGTGGTAGAGCCGAGTTTTGGCAGCAAAAACGAGCACTGCAAACCTCATTTCTATGTCTCCTTTACTGGAGAGTTGTGTAAGTCACATGACAACTGAGACTGCAATAGTGCTGAAGAGTACCCCTTCATTAAATGGAGCTGGAGGGCAGAAGGGAGAAGCAGGAAGCAGTTTCCCTCCGCGTGGACACTTTTATGGGTATTCCTTATCAGCTCCCGACCTGCCCAGCTCCGAGAAGGGCTGCGCTTTCTTATTTGCACACGACCTCCCGAGAAGCACACTCACCGGGACCGATTTTTACCCTTACAGCAAGCCCGGCGCCGCAGGTTTCGCTCAACACCTGCAAGAGAGGAGCCGGCGCCTTTGGGGGCATCGCGGGCGCCTCGGGCGGCTGCTGCCGCCGCCGCCGCGCACGGGCAGGCGGCGGGGAGGGGGGCTCCGCTCGTTGCCGTGCTTGGAGGAGGAGGAGGGGGGGAGGAGGCAGGCCTGACCTCATCGCCCGGGGCGAGCAAGGCGAGCCGCCCGGCCGGCAGCGCCCTCCGCCCCCCCTGCCCCTTCCCGCCGGCTCCCCCCGGCCCGGACAAGCTCCTCCCCGGCGCGGCCCGGCTCCAGGGAAGCGCGGGGCTCGGCGGCGCGGTCCGGAGCGGGACGGGACGGGCGCTGCGCCCAGGGCAGCGGCGGCGGCGGCTTCCTACATCTTCGGGCTGTGAAGCGGCGGCGGGAGAGGAGCCGGCGTTTTCCCGGGAGGTGGGCGGGCGGGCTGGCCAAAATCCAGCAGGTGAGTAACCCCGGCGCTCGGAGCCGCGTTTCTGGCCAGCCGACTTCCTGCGTCAGGCGGACAAAATCTGTTTTTTCGTGGTGTTGCTGTTTCCCTTCCCCCCTCCGGTTTTCCTGCTTATCTAATGGTAAGCGCAGGACGGGCCGCTGCGGTAGGGAAGGCGAGGCCGGGGGCTGCGGTAGGCTGGGAGAGGGGAGCGGATGGTGGGAACGGGCTCATGCGATGCTCGCAGGTACCGGGTGAAGGTGTGCGCGCCCGCTCAAGCAGCCGCACCTGGCGCAGGCTGAGGCGAGCGGCGTCCTTCTCTCGCCCTCGTGGCCAAGGGGAACAAAGCCGCAGCGAGATTAGACACCTGGTTCAAGGTCGCGTAGCGAGTAGCGGAGAGTAAGCTAGGGGAGAATCCGGCTCTGGACCCTCTTGGTTATGTATCAGTGTCACCGCCGTTACGTAGATTCCTGCAGAAGTGCTAATTTTGGGGGGTGAGGGTGTCACATCTGGTCAAGTAACTTCAGACGAGTAACTTCACTGACAGACGGGCACCTCCTTCTCACGGGCACCGTATCAAAGCTCCTAGGACACAACTTTGTCGCAACCAATGCCCCCCCGGTGGCTTTACCCGTGGTCATAGCCTACCTGGACCTGAAATTTCACCTCAGCTTTTGGGGGGAGGGTGCCAGTGAGTTTGAGAGAGGAGACACCAGTCTTCCGTGGTTCCTTTGTCCTAAGTGTCCCGGTTTGTTTGCCCTGAGTAAAGTTATGTTAGTGCCCTTAGCACTTTAGAAGGCACCGAAGGAAGCAGCCTGGCCTGTGAAGGCTGATTTGCGTCGGTTGAGGCACAGGTAGGTGGGGGAAGAGATGGGTGTTGTGCGTGGCAAAGATCAGTGAAACGGTTGCAGTCGCAGCTGTTACCTTGGTATGTCAACTCAAAGGTAATACGGAATGACGTCTGGACCAGGGTAAAGGTCGATGTCAAAGTAGGACTTAACTTTTTCCATTTTTTGCTTTATTTTTAAACCTTTAGAAGTTACGCTGGTACATAGGAAAGTCAATCTAGGGCAAATGTATTATGACACCCTAGCCCGGGAAATGGAAATAAGTCGAAAAAGTGGTCTAAGACTACATTGAAAAGGATGCTGATTTAAAATACTTCCTTTGGAGATGCCACTCCTAGAGGTGTAGGCTCTTGCTCCCGAACACACAACCCGTGTTGGTCAAGGGTCAGTCCACACCAGCAATTGCAGTGTGGAGGCAGTGGCTAAGCCACGGCTGTGCCACCACACCCGTTGTTCTGATGCCTTTTCGATGAGTGGCTGTCTGAGCCCCTCTCTGGCAGCATGGACTTCCCCTTGGAGGAAATTTAAGCCTGCTGCCAGGAGGCTTGCTTTTCTTTCTTGTCTGCTGTAGACCCCTTAGAAGTGGTTTACAGCTCCTCAGGAGCCTGAGCTCAGAGGCAGGAAACAGCTGACCTAGATAAATATCTGAATCAGTCTACTTTGTTACATTTCTAGTCTTGACTTCTTTTTCTGCTGAGTGCATACTTACTAGTAAGTGATAACCATGTCTGTAAGCTCATTTATTTGCAACTTAAATATAGTAGACGAGTATCCTGGAGAGTTTTTTTTTTTTTTTCCCCAGAGCCAGCCAAAGATTCTCAGTCCTGTAGGGAGGCTTGAATTTTACTACCAGCAGGATGAAGCCATTTGCTGCTGCCGCAGAAGGACGAGGGCATAGGCAGAGCTGGGGATGTAATATAAGGAAAGACAGCATCCAAATGCTGGGCTGGCTGTTGCTGCATCCTCTAGCAAAGAAGTGATCAGTGCCCAAGGTGGTGGATATTGTGAGCAGCAGTTGCCCCTGCAGCTATTGCTTGGCAAATATATCCTTCAGCCTCCTTAGCCATGCGATGTAATTTTTTTTTTTTTTGAAATAAAATCATGTGATGTCCTTGTGAAAGACAGTGTTTCATGATGTCATTTGTTTTTAGGCAAGACAAATACACAATCACTCATAGTATGAATACGATGTCCTTTAACTTTTATAATGGGACTGCTACTCCTATAGCAACTTTTTCTTTTTTTTTGTGCCTGTGGAAGTAGTATTAGTATAATCTTGGTTTGCTGGCCTTGGGCATACTGCTGTGTTGTGGACTTTATTTGAATTGTTGGTAGCACTTATCAAGAGGCACTGTTTTTTAACACCTGTTGATAAGTAGTTCTACAGTTTAATGATATCTTAGGAGTTAATCTATAAGAGTTCCCAAACAATTTCTTGGGAAATCTAGGAATGCTGAGGCTGTATTTGCAGGAACCTGGCTTTCATATAAATATTTGCATAGTCTCTTAAAGCTCTCTGCCAGATGCTTAATGCTGCTATATGGGCACCCTAAGTAGAGCTTATGCCTATTGAGAAGGTTAGCTGAAAAAACAGGGTACCAGAAGAATGCAATTTTGATGACTTTAGTAAAACTTTCAGTTGCTTGTAGATTCAGTTTTGGCTCTTTCCCCAGGGTGAACTTTAGCCTGTGGAGTAAACAGCATTCTCATTTCTTTAATCCTCAATAAAAATATCCAGTACCTCTTCTTGAAGTAGTATCAAGGAAACGTTGTTAATGAAACTAGATGAACATTCTCATCTCCTTTTCTCTTTAATACCTAATAGTTTTTTTTTTAAACTTTTCTATACTTCGTTTGTAAGTTGTGATTTTTTTTTTTTGGGTGCTGCTTGTTAAATAGGAGTCTTGAATGCATTGCTTTTATTTTCTCCAGGAAGAAGAGAGGTAAGAATTGCCCAGTGTGTGGAAAGAAAGATCATGTGAGTGAACCTGGAATCATCTCTCTGTTCATTTTTTCTCTCTCCAATTTTTTTTTTTTTTTTAACTCTTCCCCCATTTCTTTCATGGTAAAATTCCTGTAGCGGTTGTGTTTAAGGTCACACTGCTGAGGATTCTAGAAAGATATAAAATTGGTGGGAATAAGAAATAAAAGCATGCCTCCTTTAGCATCAACAGCCATAGCATCAACAAAAGCTAAAGCTTTGGGTTGCTCTTTTTATAAATCAAGCTTTGCACTAGAGCTGTTCCTTTACTATTTTAATGAGTTTTCAGAGTCTCTTAATTTCTTTATCTGGAAAATGGGAACTGATAATTTCTTGGATATGACTTTGTATGAGGCAAATGTTAGCCACTGCTCATGTAGATTGTTTTACAGGCTTTTATTCTTCCTTTTAGAAGCTGAACTTATCTCAATGCATTCGGCTTTTAACTGTTCTTCCCTCTCCTTTCTTTCTTGTTTTCATGTGATTGCTTTTACGTAGGTATAACTATTAAGATCTAGTCTGTGGGTTTTTTTTTCATTGTTGATAGTTATCATACAGCTTAGCAAACAGCTAATAAAGTTTTTATTTCCGCAAATGACACAAAATATGTATTGAAGTAATACAAAAGTACAAGAAGTATACTGTTGTCAGTCTATCTCTGGCTTCACTCGCCAAGCAAAATAGCAGTGTTACATTAGAGTATCTGAAGGTAATTTTTCCATCCTGTGGACTTACGTGGAAACAAATATAGCTAGGAGTACTTGGGTAGAATGCTACAAGCATGGTACTGCTGTTGACTAACAGTTAAGAGCATGCTGTGTGATAAGGAATATCATTATTATTTCTTGCGTGCAGAAACTAAGGCAAAAGCAATCTATCTCAAGTCAGGCAGCAGTGGTTAACAAAACTGGGGTTAAACCTTTAGGATTTCTTTGCCTTTTGTCCTTTCCTGTGTCCTTTGGGGGTGTTAACTCTCAGCTAGTGAAGGATGCACACTATAAATGACCCACGGGAGGCATAGGCAGAGGCTTACCTTCATCCAACAGTCACAAGGTGAGGAGATTAGGAGGATGTGGTGGCAGAGAGGACCGCTTATATTTGAGCAGCACAGCTCAACGCTCGGTGGAGATAACGGCCCCTCCTGGAGTTAGGAGGGGGACCAGCCTTTGGAGGACTAACGTCTTAAGAAGTCTTTATTAAATAAAGACATGATAGAACTTTAGTTTCCACACTCCCAAGGCATAGATGAGAAGAAGCTAAGATATTTCAAGTTGGTGCCTGCTGGAAGGCAGTGTATTTCACTATATTTGTCAATATACTGTCAGTAATGGCTATACATTTTATACCCCACTATTTTTGACTGTCTTTAGAGACAGTAGCATTATTTCTTTATTTTCAGAGTTCTGAAACAAAAGCAGACTTGACTTTTAGGAATTCTGTATTTCTGGAAGTCCAAACACTTGCTCTGTTCCATACTGGAGTAAAGGGAAATTTAGGGGCTGACCGCTTCTAAATGTCAGGTCTTTTCCTCACCTGGGTGTATTTTTTTTCAAAGCTAAGACGTGAGCAGGCAATGTGAAGTCTTAGCAAGCTGCCCTGCAAGGTTCAAGCTCCACGGGCCCTGTCTCTTGCAGGGGTGAGCTCCATCCGTTTCCTAGCCTAGGGCTCGCTGTTCGCTCTGACTGCCCCAGCTCACTTTAAAGGACACTTAACGCTTCTTCGGATGTGCCCCCTTATGTGCCAAATACTTGCGAGATATCTGGGGCAATGACTGGCGATGGGAAACAAGGATAATTCTGTGTTCCCACTAACCTCTTCTATACCAGGGTGGGTTTATGATACTTTTATGTGGGGGTTTATTTAAATCTATCTGAAGTATGAGGTGAATCTAGAGGCTAAAGTATTGGACTGAGGTAAGAGAGACCGGTCACTTCTAGCTCTACAGCTGATGGGACAGGGCTTGTTTCTCAGGTCAGCTTGTTTCTCCGTGATCCGGTTTCCTCATCTGTAAATTTGTTGCACTACCTTTGATTTATGTGTAAAACATTTTGAGGTGTATCAGTGATGCATGTTAAAAAACTAGATTATATCATTTTTGAATGCTATCCATTGTTTTTGCCTAACTTTTAAGAGTGCAATCTACGGGGGACTCTCGTGTTTTTCGTTTAATCTCTTTGTACTAGCCTTGGAATATCTCCATGGAAATACATATATACCTGTGTCTTTCCTGTATTTTATGGCTTGATGGTGAAAAAACTTTTATTACTCAGCAATCGGATTGGAAATAAATTAACAAGAACTGCATTGGTAGTAATGATTTTAAAGCCAGTTAATCAACAAAGAGAATTTTTTTCTCATTTAATTGGGAAAAAAAAAAAAAAGGATGAGGAAGTCTGCCAACCTGCAAAGCACTTCAAATTGTGATGTTGTAGAAAATGTTTTGGTATTTTTTGGTTATAGTGTACCTGTTGACTCACCTCAGAAATACCTAGTAGTCTTCAGTTTGCTATCCCTAGTAGTCTTTAGTTTGTTATCCCTAAGCTTTCATATGACTGTTTTTTGTTTACTTTTCAGAAGACAAGGAACAAGAGTATCTTCCTTTAAAGTGTTACTTGGCCTCTAGGTCTGGGCAGAACTGCATTTCCCAGCACTGCTCTGAAGAGCTGGGTAAGAATGGATGCGACATAAACCAGAAGTTCTGAAGACTTAGTCACCAATCTTGATGCACTTACTGTAAGCAGTAGTAAAGCTTATTTTCCCCAGTCTGGTGTGTAAATAAGAGTTCAACAGCATATATTAAATTTTTTTGCTGTCTTTAATGGGCGTGTACCGGAATCGGCCTTCCTGAATTGTGATCAAGTATTGGCATACTCTGGATGCTGTTGAAATCGGCTTCAGAGACATTTGCAGCGCAGTTTAGGGTGAGAAGACACCTCAGTACAGGCTCTGAAACATAATGTTATACTTCAGGCTGAATTATGCTGTGTCTTAACTCAACTGCTCTTTACAATAGTGGCTCTCAACAGCATTCATGATGGTGTGCCTGTACACGAGGTACAGCTCTGGAGGCAGGAGAACGGTATTTCTCAGAGGATGACTGAGACACTTCCTATGCTTTTTTAATGTAGGATAGTATTATGAGAGGTCTGCATATTAAATTATTAAAATGATTGATTGGAGAGGGGCTATAACTGCCTATGTTAGAACTGTAGTGGCAGACACTTTGAATGTCTGGTATCTGTTCTAATCGGTGGTTTTTATTTATTTATTTTTCCTCTTCTGACTTTTAAATAAACTGATACGTTTTAAATGTGGGATGCAACTATTTTACTCTATTTTAAAAACTTTGTGTTGATATGGCATATTTTCTCCCTGCGATGCCTCTTTCTCTGTTTTTGGTGTACTAGCTAAAATTTGACCAAGAGGAGAGCTTCTTACAATGCAGGAGAGTGAAAATAATGTGACCTGTGGGGCTGCTTGCTGTAGCACTATTAAATGAGTTAGCTGAATTTGTATTTCCTGGTGCTTTGTTCATGTTCTCGTGTCTGTGTCATAAACTTCAGAATGATATATGAGTAAGTGCTGAGAGAGAAGGGAAGAACTGAACTTGGTACTGATACTGTATGGGTTGTTGCCAGGGTATTCTTTCTTTAACTCTAATGCTGTCAGTGAGTGAGCACTAACTCAATCTTCTCAGTGTGTGCGGCGTTCGTGTTAATGAATAGTTGCCAGTGTGTAATAGTCAAGGTTGCACTGAGAGGCTATTAAGATCTGATTTCATGCTATATCCTAAATTATGCCCTCTCTTGAAATACCTCTGGTATTTTCCCCCAGATTTGGCATTTTTCCGAAGGAAAACTGACAACAAAGCTGGACAAAGCTTTCGATTTGTGATCGTTTTCTGTTTGTTTATAGGTTGACACTTTATTTCCGAACACTTGAATTGATTCAGCATTGCTGACAAAGGAAAGATGACCTCTACTGTAGTAAGTAAACAAAACATTCCTTATTTTTTAAGTGGGCCTATTAAGTGATGTACTGGTTAGTACACCTTTTTAAATGTGGCTATAAGTATTTCTTCTATTTTCTTCTCTGCAAAACGGGAAAGGTGCACTGTGAGAGAGGTGGAAGAGGCTTGAAATAGCTACTGTTTCAAATGCTCAGTTACTACTGTGAGAGATTTATACTTTTAGAACTTGTATTTGAAGGATAGATTGGAATGGCTTCTAATTACTTCCTAAAAGGTCTTACCAGGTAAATATTCCACAACCTCTTATGGGCCAATGTGTTTCAGACATGGCTTGGGTATAGCTGGTCCTGCCATTGGACAAAATGAGTCAGTAAGCATTTTTCATAGACAGGGACCACTGGATACACCAACGCTGTTGTTTGTCAGCATTTCTTTTGGTGACAGTACCGCCTTAAACTGTCCTTGCAGCTCATTTCCACCCTGTCAGATGCTGTGATGAAATGGTGGACTGGGTTCAAGAATCCTTTTTAGGTTGCATTACTGATCTCAATATTTGTTCCAGCTGCACTATATGTTATTTTTAGTATTTAAAGGGTGAGATATTAGGCTAATGAACGGTAAATCTTTCCCCATGTAAATGTGAGCCGCTAATAGGTATGTATGGTGAATTTCTGCATTAGCAAAATTATAGTATAGTTCTGTATGTAAATAACATATTAAACTTATTTTTTTCTAATTGCAGTCTGGTTTTTTTTTTTTTTTGTCTTCTCCTGTTTCCTTCCCAAATGTTATCATTTAGAGGCTACCACCATACTATGAAAATCATGGCTTTCAGCCAGAAAACTTCTCCTCTGCCAGGCAACCAGTAGGTGCTAATGCATATCCACAGTACCTCTCTACAAAAGCTCCGTCAGTGCCAAGCTATGTCCCAAGAGTTGCTACCTATCAGTCGAGTACGCCAGTGGCACATTCGTCCAGGAGAACCTGTACATCAAGTAAGATTGTCCGGATTTCTTCCAGTTTTAGGCTTGATGCCTTCTAGAGTGAGCTTACAAATGAGAGAGTCCACAAGGGCTGGCCACCTCTCTATGGATGAAAAAATAGTATCCGGCTGGGATGCCAGTGTAACTGGATAAGACCTGTGTGATTTGGAGGAATGGTGATGGAATGGAGAAAAGTCTGACTGGCAAAAATTTTAATTTCAAGGAAATATAGTTCTAGTGGCCATGCTAGAAATGACCTTATTTGGGAACCTAATATGTCTTTTTATCCTTGCTTTCATTTCAGGTATAAAGAAAGTCATAATCATTATCTCATCCGTTTTAATAGTCATATGTTGTATAATTGCTGCTTTCTTCATTTGGTATTTTGGTAAGAATTTTTTGTTTGTTTTAACAAAATGTTTATTAAACAAAGCAAAGATGTATTCAACTTGTAAGCTCAGAAATACACGTTTTTGTCTTCCATTTGATGCTGAATTAAGGACAGGAAAGTCCTGGCTGCCTAGCTCTTAAGAGATCAACTTATGTCGCTATATAATGACTCAGTTATTTCGAGTAAACAGTGCTGCTATTGCTTTCCTTCCTCTGTCAAACAGATATGTTTTTGGCATCAAGAGATATCATCAGTTTTTTCACTCTTCTGAAGCGGCTTGTTTAGCTGACTTTTCTGGAAAGCTGCAATCTATCTGGCAAAAGCTGCTGCAGAACAGCTACACCAATTCAGTGCAGTGGATTTACTAAAGAGTGATTTGACCTCTTGCAAGGGTCTTTGCATGGAGGGAAAGCTGGTGTGTGACCTTGCTTGGATAACACATTCTACGGTGAATTTCATTAGGGAAATCACTGCTGTGTATTATCTCTGAAACTTATGTCTAAATTCTAACTTCACTTAACTTCAAGTTAAGGAGGGAGATTGAAATAAATTTGAATACCTTAACTGTAAGAGTACAAATAGTCAGAATATATTTTCTTTCTGGCAGCTGAGGAAGTAATTCCTGTACACTTATTTTTTTCTATGAGACTTTTGCTTTTGAAAATGTGTTAAAGTTGCGTGAGCCCAACCACGCTGGGTGGGAACACAGATGATACGTTAACCTTGGAAGTCATCCCCATCTGGAGTGACTGAGCTCTGAAATTGGGCTAGAGCAATCCTGTTCAGCTTAGGTGAAGTTTGTCTTGTGCTGTTTTAATTTCGCTTTCAGTGAAAATCACTTTTCAGAGGAGATAAAAACATAGTAAATTATTTTTTAAGGAAACTCTCTTTTTTCTATTGTAGTAGAGGAAAGGGGAGAGTAAGAGAGAAGGGAGTTAATTTAAAAATATAAGGATGAAACTTCTTGCTTTTGTGTTCTTAGGGTTTGTTTGTTTGCCTTTTTCAATCACTTTGAATTATACTGGGTAGACTAATCTTATTTTAAATTGCACCAAAAGTGGCAGGTTGTATTTGGAGTTAATGACTTTCCTCCTTCTGCTTATAAGCTTTGCCAGTGTAAAGTTGACTCCTTAACCAACTTGATGGTGCTTGCTTAATTCAAGGGAGGCAATGGACAAAATCCAATTAGCTGCATCAATGACTTAATCTGGCAAGCAGCGTATAGGACAGAGCAATAAATCTGTTGTGTCAGGCTAGGTTCTCCTCCCGTCTCTGAATTTGTTTAAGAGCTTTTGCTAATGTTTTGCTCTGTCAAACTGGCATACTCCTGAAGATGTGAGCTGGCAATAGTCACTTGAGGTTAAGTTGACGCGCAGTCTAACAGCTGGGTATTGCTCTTCCCTTGCAGTAGAGAATCGCTGTCTTGGCTCCTTAATAGAGTGCGGCTCTTCGGGAACGTGTGTGCTGCCCTCCCAGTGGTGTGACGGGGTGAGCCACTGCCCTAACGGCGAAGACGAAAACCGCTGTGGTGAGTGTCTGCAGGCTGCAGCGGGGAGAACTTCAGCTAACTGCAAGCGGTTTTGAGCAACTTCCCATGTCTAAAGCTTGCCTAAGTTAAAATGGGGCCAGTTTAGGTTAAGCTGTATCCCTAAAGTGGTTTAGCCTGTGCTTCAAATCCTGTGTCTTGGTCTTCAGTATGTTTCCGATCGTGTTGCACAGCTGAAACAAAATGACTAACCTGAGGGTTTAGGCTGGCCTAACTTAGAATCAATTTAAAAAATATTATCTTTTAAATTGAGCCTAGTACGTGCAGATCTGAATGTAACGTAGGCTCTTGAATAGCAGTCACTGTTGTTGACTTCTTAGTAGGACTTCAGGTGGTAATACTAATCCGGCTGTGTTCAGTGACCTGGCTCGTCTTTTTCCATACCTTACCATTCCTCTTTCCTTGATCTCCCAGTTCTTCCTGTCAATCACTTTGTAACTCCTCTGTGTAAGAAGGCAGGCTAATCTGATCAGTATTTTCAGCTGAAAAGATGGCAAAGGAAGCTTTAGTGCACAGCTCAGAGTATAAGGTGTAAATGTCGTTAATTTGTCCTTTCCAAAGCTGTGACACGCCATGTTTCTAGTGCTTTTGTTGTGCCTGTGCCACTCTGGAAAGCTCTTGCTGTGTCCTATTCTCTGTTTTTGAACTTTTTTTCTGCACGTGCCTCATGCAGTGTTAGCATTTAAGGACTTAAGCACTAAAGCCGTTTCTCTCCGCTTAGTTGAAGAACGCATTTTTGTAGAAGCTTGTTCCATCTTTTCTTTTGCTTGAACTATTTTATATTAAATTCTTCTGCAAATGAATGCATAATGCAGTTTGGAAGGGCAAAGCTAATTGCGTCATGTCACATTCTTGCTCTACAAGAACTTATATGAAGAAATATGGTATGTTAAGGTATAGTGTACTAATATAGTATATATAAATATATTCTAACTTATGTATGTTTAAAAGATGGTATATTAAGAAATACATAGTATATGTAGAGAAAAGATAAATAAAAATCAGATATTGCAGTCTTCAGTGGTAGAATATGAAAGAATCTTCAGGGTTTAAGAGCTGAGATGAAAAGATGAACACGATATTGTACATTTGCATTTTAAACTGGTAATTGTTTTAAATTGCCTTACACCAAAGAATTAAATAATTGTGGTATTTCTGTCTACCAGATATTTACCTAAAATTTGTATAGAGGGCAGCGTTAAATTAACCCCAGTTCATTCATACTTACAAAAAAATATTATGGCTAACAAATATCATGGGTAACAATAACTTTAAGTAGAGAAAGACTAGTAATGTAGAGTTTGTGTTGTTCTTAGGTCTTTTTCCTTTCATGGTAGTTAGACTTTCTGGACCAAATTTTATCCTGGAGGTTTATTCACCTGTCAGCGAGTCCTGGTATCCTGTTTGTCAGGATGACTGGAATGACGATTATGGAAAGATAGCATGTCAAGACATGGGCTACAGTGCGTAAGTATAACCTTGCTCAACTTCGCAAAGACATGGAAAGGTTAAAATTTCCCTAGTAGGGTTTCCTAAGAATGTGCATCTAAAAAAAAAAATAGTTTCCAGTCTAGCAGTCATGATCACAGATGGGTCTGATCTTAGCAGCGGTAGGTGTTGTAACAATTCTTCAACATATCACAGCGTCTGGCATGGATGCAGCATTTATGGTGTATTTGGATCACTTGTGTCTAATACATTCACTCACAGGGGTCTTTAAGAACTCACTTGAGTTAGTTCTGATTCTTTATAGTTGCTCAGTAACGCCCAATCTAACTCTTAATCTGTCATTGTTAGTGTTACATAGAAAGCCTTGACCTTCTGAGGAGATGAGTAACAAATGTGAAAGATCACCACAAACATTTGCAACGGGTGTGCTAGCCAGATTGGATCCACACAACTCTATAACCTCAATTTTTCTGTAGCTGAGATACTTTATGCTGATACTTTAAGTTGATAAGGTTGGCAAATGCTGTCCTGTGGTATGCACGAAGTAATAGGGTGAATTTTTTTGTCTAGGCAGAACTTGTGTTTGCCCGTGCTGCACAGGGACACTCTGTAGTAAGATATCTGAACTAGCAATGCCCAAAGTAGTCCCAAGTCAGTCAGATGGCCCAGCAGCAAGTCCTCGCAGAGCCAGTCCTCAGCTAAAAGGTGTTGCAGAATGGCAATACTTACTGTCTGTCACTGTCCTAAGTAAATGTAGCAGCAGAAGCATCTCTTCATCATGCCCCATTCCACGGGGCTGGAAATTCCTACTATTCATATTGGATGAAAATATTATTTTAATCTGGTTGTTTGATGGGAAACTGAACTTGAAAAATTGTTATTAAAAGATTACTAAAAGATATTAAAAATAATTATTAATAAATATTATAAATTATTGTTAAAAGAATCTGAGCCTCTGGCACTGTACTGTGTTTAGTGCAAAAAATAATAAAAAAAGTTTTATAGTGGTATTCATGTCAGAAGCTCTAGCTTGGTGCAGTTTGTTATTAGCTGTTTGAAAACTGAAACAGTTGGGTTTCTTAATGGACTTTTTCTGTTTTACAGAGATACATATTACTATAGTCAAGGAATAGCAACTGGAGTTGGCTTTAAAAGCTTTTTGAAGCTGAATACAAGTGCTGAGAACATAGACTTGTACAAAAAGCTCTATGTCAGGTATTTTTGCTTAATACAAAATTCTTTCCTTTTATCAGGAGTCTTTTCAGTAGGTGTAAGAGATGTAGCTTCTACCAGTAGCATAAAGCCAGCACATTTTTCAATGGGAATTAGTAGAGGAAAGGAGACTTTGTTTTTCATCTGATTGCAGTAACTACTCTCCCTGCTATTTAAAATCACAGTTCTCATTTTCCTGTCTTTTCACTCTTCGAAAAAAGGGAAAACGTCCCATTCTGTTTCTTCAATGCTGTGCAGAAGGTTGCCATATTAAAGAAACTATCATGACGCTATTTGGCCATCGATATGAATTCCTGTGAGATACTAATAACTGTGAGATGTTCGCAGCAGTTCGTACTGCTTTTCTTTTTTTCAAATCACATGAACACACGGCTTGGAAAATGGATCTTTCACTGTAGAAGGCATTGTTTTTTTTAATCATTAAACTACTCTAAAGAGTTTAGTTTCCAAACCTGTAGACTGCTGTACCTAGAAGGTTCCCTTGGCTCCCTGTTTAAGTTCTGCTACAGCTACTTCATAAATCAGTCCAACTTTTTCTTAGGCTCTCCTTCATTTTGTTCCTCAGTAGGTTTACAAGCCTCTTGTACTGCCTACCTGTGCTAGGGCCTGAGTAATTTTGGTGAATGGAAGAAACGGCGATGGCCACATGGGTGCTAGTAGCGTAGCTGGAGGGGGTGAAGAAAGGAGGGACCCTCAGCAGGAAGACAAGCATGAAGGCAGGGCACGTAGCTGGGAAGGACAGGAGGCAGCCACAGGGTGGCCTGTGTGCACCATTGGCTCTGCTGTGTGCCTAAAAGCCTCTTTGCCTTTTGATTTCTATTGCAGTGACTTCTGTGTCTCAGGAAACGTGGTTTCTCTGCGCTGCATAAGTAAGTGTCTTTTGTTTCTTACACTTCTGCTTGTTCGTGCTTTGAACTGCTGTGGCTGGAAAGCCATTTCAGGCTGCGTAAAGAATTGCCATCATCTTTTGATGGGTAGATGACTTAGCTGTGGTTCTCAAGTTTCAGACAGGGAATATGAGAGCCGGGGTGGGAGAGGAGACGTGGGGGATGTTTTATCCCCAATTGCTTTTGTCTTTGTTGCCACCAGTTCCTTGAAATACTTTGCCCATGATGAAACTCTCCAGCCATTGCTATGCAATTGTGGCGGGAAGTCTGTAACACATCTGCTGCCTGACACGTGGCCGTCGGGTGGGCAGTGCTTTCCCAATGGTGATGACTGCGAAGCGATGATTCCTAACTGTTTCCTATTTTTTTACATAGCACAAAGATGTGTATTTGTGTGGCTCATCAAAGATATTTGAATGCAGCAGCATTCAAAGGTATAGCAAACCACTGTTTTACAGTCATTTTGAACTGATAAATTGAGGGCAGCATCTGCCAAATCTGCTGACTGATGTTTGTAATGTAAAGAGGGCCTTAGCTAAACGAGTCGTGGGACCTCAGCGTGCAGCTCAGTGCTGCGAATCTGTGGCAGAGGCTTGGCTTGTGGCGTATCAAACGGTAGCCGCGTAGCATGCTTAGTGCACGCCTCTGCTGGGTGATAACGAAGCCTGAGCTGAAGAATCTGCCTTCTGGACTAACTTGTTCCTTGACTAATGTCTGTACGTATAACCCCTCAGAGTGCGGCCTGTCCACTAAAAACGTTATGAGCAGAATCGTGGGCGGAAGCATTGCATCGCTGGGCCAGTGGCCGTGGCAGGTCAGCCTCCACGTGCAGGGGGTCCACATCTGCGGCGGCTCCATCATCGCCCCCGGGTGGATAGTGACCGCCGCTCACTGCGTGGAAGGGTGAGTGGCAAACTCCGAGGCAGCTGACCTGCAGGGCCGAGCAATAAATGTGGCTGTCTGCGTTCGTCTTAGGAATGGCGAATTTTTGCCACTTCAGGCCAAAAGCGAGGTTAAACATTTGCTGAAGTCTTCTAGCTTTCCACTTTAAAACTGAATTGAATGCCTTTTTTCCCCTTCTTGAATGCAAGTGTTAGCCATCATATTTTGGCTGGGTAGCCACGTGGATTTAAAGCGTTGCAGGAAATTTTGTTTTGGAAGAGACTAGCTGCAGATTGGCTGTTTGCTTCCGATGGAAAGAAAATCTTTACTTACTTTTTAAAGGTGGACGGTGCTGTTGGGCACAGATACCCACCCAGCTTAAGAGGTGAATTCAAGGTAACCGAATTTACTCCGGACAGTACAAGGTTAATTGTCAACAAGAAGTTCAATTACTCTTTAGGGAGGGGGGGAAAAAAATCCCTCTAATGTCACAGAACAGTAAATATAATCAGTTTAAAGCTGGTCTAGATTAAGATGTATGTACTGTTTAGTTCCTCATATCTTCAGGCTACAGGGTAATAAAGCCCAATGGAGTATTAAATTTAGATTTTACCTGACCAAGAAACACTTTATGTGGATATCAACAACAAAAAAAGCTGGTGCTTTGTCTGTTTTAACCTATGAAAACAGAAGCTTAAAGGACACTCAAAAGTCTGATACCTTATGTTCTATGGCAGGATCTATTTAAAAGGTAGCCACTTTTATTGGAGGAAAAAATCCACTAAAACTAAGAAAAAAATTTTTTTTAACGGTTGTTTGGCTGGATCTCAGTTAGAGGCTAAGTTAAGGAAAAATAACTTTGTCCTTAACCTTGAGAAAGGAATGCAAATGTTTATTTTTACGCAAAGATCTTATCCCTCTTCTGTTTTCTAGTTTGAGCTGTGTAACATGTGAAAGTTCTAGGAGTGGCAACCAAGCCATGTAGCTGGTACAAAACTGTTTTTCAGTCTTGGCTTTTTGTGGGACCTACACAACAGCTGCTGCCTCAGCACTTCTGATCGAGAGAGGTTTAACACTCGTGGGCAGTTTTCTACAGAGCATTTGTAAACTGTATTAAATGACTCCTTAACTTATATCCAGCAAGTGTGCTTAACATAAAAAATCCTAGCACTTTCCAGACACTGAAATTCCTTCAAAGATCCTGGTTTTCTTAACTCTGGCTTCTGCTTCTTCCATGCTTCAGATAGTACACAAAGGTAATACCACTGATATGTGAGACTTACTTAGGAATAACTGCTTGATGTCTTGAAATCAGTAAGGAGACTGCAGTGCTGCAGTCTCAGAGGCGATTTGCTGAGCTGAGTGGCTAAGGGAGTAGGCAGCAATACTTAACCTATTTCAAAGAATTGTTATGTATTTATGTTTAGAAATTGGAATCAAGCTTTCCCAAAGCTCGATGCCTTGCACTTTGGCTTTCAAAAAACTGATTGCGAGTTGCATTTTTGTTGGGTTTGTTGTTTCTTTTTTTTAGTTAAATTATGTCCCTCTTACACTGTTTGTCTATTTGCACCTTTTTGATGTGTGTGGAACAGAAGTATCTGATCACTGACTTTTTCTACTTCTTTTCCGAATGTGTTAATACATTTGGATTAACATCAGTGAAAAATAGTGCTGTTAAAGTTGACAACTGAGGAGAGACTGGCCAAAAGTAAAGGAGTCAAAAGTTACTGTTTACCTTTGTCTTCAGAAACGGTTGTCAAATGCACGTGCATTCTTGGTCAGAGTAAAGATAATTTTTGAAGCTGTAAGCTGGGACGCCTTACCAAAGAAGCAAACTTTCTAACCTTTTGTTTTTTCTCTAGACAATTATCTGACCCGTACAGGTGGAGAGTTTATGCTGGGATCCTGAATCAGAATGAGATGTTCTTAAAAATGGGACACAGAGTGCAACAAATAATTTCCCATCCAGGTTATGATGCAGACTCTAAAGACAACGATGTTGCCCTTATGAAGTTAGAGGTGCCACTGACTTTTACTGGTACGCATTCTGCTCTTCCTAAAGGCAAAAAACTGACAGCAATGAGCACCTCTCTTAAAACTTCTGAAGTTAATCAAGAGATCTTTCTAGACACTTACCCATGGGAAGAACAGGAAATGTGGGTAGAGACATCTTAATGTCCCCTCTGCGATTTGGGCTGAACACTGAATTTTCTAAGTAGGGTTTATTTAAATCTAGTACCATACCAAAGGTTTGTATATAGAAGTTCATTGAGGAGTTTAGGTGAGCTTTTAACTCCTTCACTGTTCTCCATCTAAGTAATGTACTTCTGCAGCAAAATAGTATAAGGTGCCTAAGTATCATTGCCTCTTATATGTGCAGCCTCAGGATGTAATGGCAGAGCAATTGACTAAACCTTAAGCCAAGTTATATCAAAACGCAGTAGAGAAAAGTAGAATTGTTCCAAGCTCCTGCTCAGACTCCTCGTGTTAGCAGGTGACTTTATCTATTTATTTATTTGTTTTAATTTTTAAAATTGAAAGGGCCTTTTCTTAAAGGTGGACGTCAGCTGTTTGTAAGCAAGCAGTAAAAACTAGAAGACAAAGCATTATTTAAACTTAAAGGGCTTTATACAGGTGCTATCTCTATGGGTGCTTTATGTTTCAGTGCATCAAGTGAAAGCTACTGGAAATAACCTGAAAGAACTTTTCTGCTGCTGAGGGTAGGGAGGTTGTCTGTTCACCATGCACGTTTTTGTGCCTTGTTTTTCATGTGTTTAATACTGCTTATATATGGGCTACATCCAGTCCTGCTTGGGCTATGATTATTTTCAGTAGGGTTTTGCAAAGAGAATGCAGAGAGGTATCATGGAGGGTCTGTTATTTATCCACTGTTTCTATAGTTGTTGGAAGATTTTCTTCTCTCCTTTTTCTTCCTTTGCTGTCAAAGAGCGGATGTTAATTATCTTGATAGCCTAACGAATTCAGCTGTAACGATTAACTCTGCTTGTTCCTCACCTTGAGGTCGAGGCTAGGCAGCCTTTAGGAAAGGGCAGCTGCTAAGCTTTCCCGTGCCGCCTTTGCACAGGAATTGATTAACTGCAAGGAAGCTAGAGTACAGAGAAAATGCATAGTGTGTATGTATTTATGTATAAGCAAGTGCTGGTCATGCTCAAATATTTCAAGTGTATTTATTTTGCATTATGTCTGGACATCTGGGATTACAGACTCTCACTGTAATTGCTTTGTAGACAATATAAGGCCAGTTTGTCTGCCTAATCCGGGAATGACGTTCCAGTCAGATCAGCAGTGCTGGATATCTGGGTGGGGAGCAGAGTACCCAGGAGGTAAGCGCGGCTCCCAGATACTTTCGTCTTGTATAAAGCCAGGCCCCTTCAGTCTACAAATAGCTGCTGCGTGGGTTATAAGTCAGTGAACAGTTTTGAGCCAGATCTGTCAATGTGCCCAATATTATTTGGGGCTACAATAAGCAGGTTCCATGTTCTCTTGCTTTACAGTGCACTGACAGTGATGCACGATAATTTACTGACCTCTTGGAAGGGAATTTTAATGTCTTAGTATTCTGCGTGCTGTGGACCATACACTCAAGTGTCCGTTCCCATGTTTCTAATAAGTTTTTTCATCTTGGGTTTTGTGATAGCGACGTATTACGGTGTTTGTTCTAATTTTGTCCTTGTGTCTGTATTTTTGTGCATGTCTCAACTTCAGGTAAAACATCAAATAACTTGAATTATGCTACGGTACCCTTAATAGAACGTTCTAGATGTAATTTTATTGATATCTATAATGGCATAGTTTTGCCTACAATGATCTGTGCCGGATTTCTAAAAGGAGGAGTTGATTCCTGTCAGGTAATTATTTTTTATTAACATCTAGTAATCATGTAGTTGGTTATTTTAAGTCTTCTTATTAGTAGGTTATGTGTATGTGTTTGGTGTTTTTTTGTTTTTTATTTTAGTCATTTGCTAAGTACAAACTGATCATGCTAAAAAAATTAAGAAGTGACTAACATTTCAGTCAGGCTTGTAGTTTCTTTTGTGACGCATCCTTTTAAAAGGGAACGCTCTTGTTACGATCTTCTGAATAGCTGCCAGCGCTCAATTCTTGCTAAACATGTGAAGAGGGTGAGGCAGTCCCTTTTAATGCTTCAAGGATGTTTTTTGTTGTCTTGTGCTTGAAAAACGAATGAATAGTACTCTTCATGATAATGGCAACACTCTTAATATTATGCCTGTGAACAGGGAGGTCTATAAACTATCTATCTCATTTAGTGCTTTGGGCAAACAATTTTCATGCATATTACATAGTCATCATTTAATATTGTAATTGCTATAGCAAGCTGTTTTAGTTACTGTGCAGAAATGACATTTATTTCTCTTAAACCTAACTGGTATTCCTGAAGTGAAATGAATTGTGTCTTTCCAGGTGGCCACAGAACTAATAATACGCCTATGTTTTGTGCAGGGTGACAGCGGAGGTCCTTTAGTGACTTACGAAAACTCTCTGTGGTGGTTGCTTGGAGATACCAGCTGGGGAACTGGCTGTGCTAGTCCCAATAGACCTGGAGTTTATGGGAATATGACTGTGTTTACAGAATGGATTTATAAAAATATGCAGGTAAAATATTTGGAGGGTTTTAATATTTTTAAATGGAATTTAAATATTTATAACCTGAGACTTATCTGACCATAAAGCTGTTTCCTTGAGAAGCATCCATATAATTGATAAGATCGAGTCTCTTAGCAGAACTCCTTTGTTTGAACAAGCCTTTGCTTTTGTTTTTTAAACAGGCAAACAGATGACAACACTCTCTTTCCTTCTTTGCTGATCCACGTTTCTGAGAACAAGACTAAATTAAGCCATGGGTGCCTGGGATATTTATTCACCTTACAAATGATTTTTCTCTTTGAATTTTATTTTTAAAAAGTAACATGAAGGATCGCACACTTGGTTCTGTGCTGGTTGCAGTGACTGATTTAATCAATGAAGAATTATCACAATAAGCACCTTTCTCCTTAACGTGGTGCCTGGCAGAAAGTTGTTCTGCTTGGAGAAATCAGAAAATCAACTGCTTACTCTATTTGTAACTTTCACTTGATAATCAGGCACGTGTTTATAAGGATAATCTTGATCACAATTTAAATTAAGATTTTTGTAGCAGGATGTCGAGACAGTTGGTTTAGTAGTGTTTTTAAATTAAATATTAAGTAATGTGAACATCAAATCTCTGAGCTGCTGGTTGGCAATTTAAGGAAAAAAAAGTGAATTGTTTTTGGTATATATGAAGGGAAGCTTTCATGCACTACAGTAGAAGAAGAGAAGAGATACTGTATATTTAGCTTGTTAAAAGTCCTCAGGATCTTGACAGCTGTTGTCCAAGTCGTATTGTTCAAAGTGAGATCCGTCTGACCACCTCAGTTACTAAAAGTGCCGTTCTGCCGTAAGCCACTGTGAATCCCTCGAGGGCAAGACCTGCCATGGCTCCGAGCTGTGGCAGGGAGCAGTGAATTAAGCGTCCGGCTGGTGAGGTCTGTGACTGCACACGTCAGAGCATGACTCTCGAAGGGCAAAGTTTTTTTTTCCAATGAAGCTGTGTTGCAAGCTATAGACCTCCTGTTGCAGCTATGCATACAGAGGCAAAGAACACAAAGCTGTTTCTGCCTAACCAGATGACTACCTCGTTTATTAAATTTGGCTTGTAATTCCTTAAAGCTCTCCTTTATGTATTTGCATGTATGTTTTTAGTAAAATGTCTTAAATATCAGCACGCCATCTCAGCTAGGGTTTTAAAAAATAATTTATAATCATAGTAAAGAGGATCAAAAAGCCATAACAAGTCACTCTTAATAAGAAGGATACATCTTTTGAGTGAAATGACTCTACTAGTCTTATTTTCTCTGTTGGTACTGAAATGCAATTGTCTTGCATGGAAACACTGCACCAAATAAATATATGTTGGATTTTTTTTTACAAATAGTTTTCCTTAGTGGTGGTTTGTGTTTGTTTACTTGGTTTTTTTTGGAAGCAGCTGCTGAATTCAGTGTCTGAAGTGCTCTCAAAATCTGATTTTAAAAACACAAGTGGGTAATCCAAGAGATTTTTTTTTTAACTTCCACTATTTCAGGTCCTTGACAAACCCAGGGAAAAAAGTTGGATGTCTAGAAGCACTGAGCTTATTCAGTGGCTGGATTTGATGAAATCTCTCTTAAAGGCAGTGGGCTGAGGTTGTCGCACCCTGTTTTGTTAATATGTTAAGGCACCCATATTTGTTAATGCTGCCTGAAGCGATGTGTACCTGCCTCTTTTCTCTAGGGGTGAGAGGATGTTTTCAATAGCACATAAGCATCGAGTGTGCCTTGAGGGATACCGTGAAGTAGTCAACAAATTTAAGGAATGTTCAACATACATAGAAATAAAAAATGTTTGAGTGTTATGATATTGGGCTCTTGGAAGGCTTTAGACCCACAGTAACGTCAGTCAACTGTAGCAAAACACTGTACTGAAAAGTGAAAGACTGGCTCTGATGTTAAACAGGGTTTTAAGAAAGCTATATGCTCCACCTGAGGTGAATGCTGTACTGCAGGTTGATAGTCACCCACCTGCTGCTGCAGTTTCACATCAGCGGATCAAACACCTTCCATCATTTCTATCCTTCACTAAAGAGAAAGCTTTTCTTGTCAGCATCTTGCTTGGATATTACTAAATGACACACTTCTATAAGCACAAAATTTTTAGCTGAATGCAGGCTTTCTTTGTGCTATGCAAAGCACGGCTTTGTCCTTTTAAAATAAATCCTCCATATGAAAGATATCATAAGTATAACGTTATGCAGTATTATTATATTTTGCCCTGGCTTCCGTGAAAGGAAAGAGCCTTTGGAAAGGTTCGCTTAGGCATGGGGAGGGAAAGGAGAGAGGTAACAAGCCATATGCTGAGACATCCTTTTAATGTTTAATATCCTGGGTGGTTTAATCCATTTTGACCATCCAAACCTAGCCATTTAGTGAATTCCCCGTCGGCCTCAAAATTTCAGACAATGCCCCAGGCATCCAGAAGAAAAGTCCCTTAGGGTTTCTCTGCAGATCGGAGAACAGACCCAACAGCATCCTGTTAGGGCACTTACGAAATGTAGTTAAGGTAACTTTCTTTTCCCGATGGGCTGGAACTGTCTCATGCCCGCTGTGTGCACTATCTCTACATATTGGGATGGGACTTACAGTGGCAACGCTTTGCATGATCATCTTACAGGCAAGAACAGAAAAGCCGACAGCCACAATGAGGAAAGAGAGCAAAAGGAAGCAGGGAATCGGCACCCCCTAGAGTAGAGCAGCAAGCTTGATCTAGGAAAGTGAGTTATAATTTGATTTCTAAAGCTTGGAGAGTATACCTCCGCAATTCTCCCATCCTCATTTAAAAAGAAAACCTCCTGAGCGCTAGCTTTTTAATAATTATTTTAATGATTACAAAAAGTTGCAAAATTTACAAAAAGAATGCTTAAAAAAAACAGGATAGCATTAGTTTAATTTCAGTTGTGCAAGTGGAACATTTTATACTTTGGTAGATGTATTAGTGTGGAAAATAAGCAGAACAATTTTTGAACAATTTTGAGGATTCTAGAAATAAGTTTTAAAGGTCAATGTTGACATTAAAATTCTAGCAGATTTTAGAAAGTTCTTCAATAACACTAGAAAATAACAGTTGAAAAACACTTTAAAAAAAGAAATCAAGAAATCTGCAGAGAGGCAAAGTTTCTTAGATATTGGCAGGCTTTGGTAAGACGATTAACTCGTTGACTGAGTGAATGCCTGTATTTAGCAACTTCACTGTCCTCCTGAAGGAGAAGAGTTAACTTTTCTTTTTCTTGCAAAAGATGTAACATTGTGGTCTGTAGGGTGTCTCCAAAGTTTTGGAGGACAGAAAACAGAATTATCAAAGGAATTTGACTGGAGAGGCGATTCCTTGCTCCCTGCAAGGAAGAAAAGAAAATGACAGTTAGATATAGATATTTTTTTTTCTCCGAAAAAAAGAAATAGGAAGGAGTTATAGGTAATGTAGTAAGAAGTGACAGCACATTTTTATAATGTTATTGAATTACTATTCAAGGAGTATGTCCCTCTAGGAACTAAAAAAATGATTGATTGTCATAATCTCTTTCGTGGCTAAAGAACAAAAAAATGAAGAGACTTGGGAATGTCAGCTGCTCTTTTTCTCCTCAAGGATCTAAACCCGGAGGTAGGCTGTTCCCTACACAGCTCTCATGGCTATCAAAGGTTATCATTGGTACAGCTGTATTAGGATATACCTGATTGATAAATAATAATTGCTAACAGTTTCTGGCTTCATATTTGACGTCCGTAACCAATACCGATCCACTATGATATAGGAGACCTGACAAGGATTTTCCAAAGGCAGTAAACTTGTGTATTTAGATGCTATTTTTGAAGTGGTTGTCCTTTTAAGTAACAGCTTTGGAGTAAGCGTTAGCCTTAAGGAAAAAAATGTATTTGGCAATAGTGACATTGGACTGTGAATACATTACCACTATTTATATCTTAATAAGATAATTTTCTGCTTTACCTGACAACCTCTCTAGCCAAGGTTGAGAGGCCCTTGCCACAGAGAAGTCTGTATGGCTGCAAGGCGAGGGGTTAGCTTGCGTCCTTGGACGAAGGGAGGTTCAAAGCCTCTCAAAGGCCGAGAGGGACCTGAACCCAACTCTCCTCTTTCCGGGGAGAGCTCGAGTGTGGGGGAGTTGGCTACAGACGATAGCGGTGCTGTTCTCCTTGCTTCATGTGGGGCCTGACTTGAAAATGACTGGAGGGAGACCAGGTAAAGGCACACCTGATTTGTAGGTCCTAAAGGATTTAGGCAGCCCACTACCAGTGAAGTCTAAGGTTTTTCTGGCCTTAAATGCCTTCAGAGCCCACCAGATGCAAATCTTTCACTTGTAAGGATGGGGTTGAGCTCAGAACGAAAAATACCTAAATCTAGGTGTTTTAAGTTCCCTTCCTAGTCTGCAGAGATCTAGTTAATACAGAGCTGGGTCAGCTAAGGCACTTCCTGAGCCTACTTTTTTGCTGGGCACCACTGACTATGGTGGGAGGGAGGGCTGATGCTTTAAATGTGGGTGTTTTCTGGAGCTGAGTGCCACCCAGACCTTGACAGAGCTGCCAAAAGTGATGTAGGCTCATGCATGCTGTTTTCAAAAGCCACGAACATTTAAGGGCTCTAATCTCACTGAAAGTGAATTTGGCCTTGCCTAAGCATCTTAAGTCCAAAGGAGACATGACGCCCCGGTGTTTGTTACTGTTGAAAATTGGTGGTTAAGGCATTTATGAAAATGTACAACTAGCATTCGAGACTTTGTCCGCTAACAAAGTGTGCAGTGGGGAAGGGGGAAGGTGGGGAAGCTTATTCAAGTTTGCCTTTGGCTCTTGCTCTCTCACTGCGATAACCTGGAGAGAAGCCTTGAACGTTTAAGTGCAGGAATTTGTGAAAACCTTGCTATTGAAATTTGAGGTGAGCCACTATCTAAGTTACTGGTTATTAATATTTAACTTGTTGCTTTCTGAAGGACTTCTATGAAATAAAGATCAAAGCCAGAAAAGCAAATTCTCATACTATGTGTTCTCTATGCTGTCTCTCTCTCTCTCTCTCTAACATGATCCTCATGTTAAAATATCCAATTTCTTTTCAGAGACTTACCTTCTATTGAGCTATCTGTGATGCAGCACAGGTATCTGACCTCTATGGAGAGGCGAATCCATTTTAACTTCACATTTTACTATGCCTCCTCCCCCCCCCCCCCCCCCCCCAGTTAGTTTATGATCTGACTGAATGTTGCTGCACCCACTTTCTGCTGGCAGCAGGAATATGCAGAGAGGTTTGAGGCTGACCTGAGATCTCAAACTCTGCGAAATGCAGAAGTGCTGTAAACACTGTCGTTTAGCTAGTGGAAACTGTGGGATGGATTTGTAGCAGCAAAAGCAATCCTCGGGCTGCTTCATCCTGTTGCTCCCCTTACTGGGGAGCAGGGCTTGCTATCAGCCACATAGCAGTAATTTCTAACTACAGGGCTCTTCCTCATCCTCTCCTCTCCTCCAGTCGGGTAAGTACCTGTCCTTCCCCCTGCAATACTTGTCCCCAGAGGCAAAGAGAGTGTGCTGCTGTGTGGGGCCAGATAGGGGGCAGGGAGTTACCCCTGCTCCACCAAAAGCTGGGAGGGGGGTGAGAGGAGGACCCTTTTGCTGAAGGTACGCTGCCTGGGAGAGGGGCAACCACAGCAGAGAGCTGTGCCAGGCTGAGGGCTGGCTAACAAGTGGTTTAGGAGCTAGCTGTCATTTTGACAGCCTGCAAGCTTTTCCGATTTCCAGATGCAGCGATCCGTAATCTTCCCCCCGCCCCCTGCCGCTGATGCAGCCCGTGGAGCCAGCTTTATCTAGGCATTTTCATCACTGACTGCCAGAAGCTCCAACTGATTTGGACAGACACTGTGTGGAGTGGAGTGATCTGGATGGAGCACCTGCGCCCCGTGAGTACTATTCCCGGCATGGTAGCGCTAGCGTACGGTACCGTTACAGCACAGAGAGACTCGTACTGACTGCAGCAAGATCTGGATGAAGGAGATCTCCTGTAGCATTCAGAGCACAGCACAACCCCTGTACTGTGGTCTGTAAACTCACATTGAAGTAAGCCTGCGTGTGAGAAACCATTTCCTCGATGAAGGAGGTATCTTGCATTGAAACAGTTCCAATGGTCACCTCTGATGGGTACGCTTTCGCCTCGCTGTTCTTTTTTCTTCCCTTAACAGTTTTTAAATCAGCAATATAACTGTAGTCCTGGCAATATACAATTTTCTCCATTTTAAACTGGATCCGGATGTTTCTTTCGGCCTCTGCTGCTTGTTTCTCCTTAATGTCTTCAATTCTGGCCTAGGAAAGAATTAAACAACAACCTCTGAGAAGCTTGCTTCCTTTATGAAGATGTGCTTAGTACCCTCCCCAGGGAAAGGCAAGGTGGACACAGGGTTCAACAGTCCTTTCTGCCACACTGTCTAATCCTAGCCTGGCTCCTGGGAGCACGTCATGATGGTTTAGAGTCTGGTTCCTTTGCTGTGAAAGAGCAGGGAAATGTGACGTTATGTCTCCTCATGAACATCCCGAGCAGGATCACTCAAAACCTGCTCCTCTGAAAATACCAAGACTGATGGGAGCAGGCAACAACTGTCCGTGATATGTTAAGCCCACCCTCAGTTTTTGCAGGTATTTTGATTGCATCTCACTTTTGCAGTAGGCAGTAACAGCGGGTACCGATGTGAACTCCATTTCCTCTTCCTCTCTTCTCAAAAACTGTCTTGTCTTGTCTGGTATCAGCAAATCAACCCTAATTATTTGGCATCTTTATTACAACAATCTGCTGTTTTCCGGTGTTTTTGATACTTTAATCTGAAACTGTGGGGGAAGCAGAGTCCCTTCAGTCATCCTCAAAGTCTCTTAAAATGCTTTCTTAGCATCCCTTAGACTGAAGTCTTAAAAGACTGAAGTCTTTTTCTTATCTTTAATGCCTACTAGAACTTCCTCCCTTTTTCATCCCTCTCACCTTATGTCACAACTAAAGAGGCTCCCTAAACACTTCTATGCTTGGCTGAAATAACTTACTTGATTGCTGCCTGGTTGACCTGGGACTTCAGTAGGGTTTGTCCACACGCATCACATCATAGCGCCCACATTGACCTTTGAGTCTCCTTTTAAGGAGCACCCTGTGAGCGGGATTCGCTTCCTGGCTGGCCCTCAATGCTTCCAATCTCTTCCTCAAGGCTCTTTCTCAGAAAAGAGCTCCAGTGACAATCAGGACACTTCACCCCAAAATACACAGGCCCCCCGAAACATGAACGGATATCTTCTAACTCTTTCACAGGTGGGTGGTTTTGGCTTATCTACCGCTGCTCTCTTTTATGAAAGGTGAGATTCTTGCACTAACACTCTGGCTTGGATTTCAGAAAGCAAAAAGCACTCTTTAATTCTTTAAGGCTACCCGTAGGCTTGTAAATCATTGCAGTAGTGACATTTGAAATTAATTCTAAACTCTTCAAAGTCAGCATATGAGGTTCTCTTTGCCTAGCGTTGTGTGCCTCAAGAATGTGACCAGAACGAATGAAAAAAAAAAAAATCTGTATTTTAGACCTTGTCAAAAGGTATTGAAATACACTTTGTCAAAGTGTATTTGATAAAAAGCACTTTCATTAATTCCATTATAAACCTTCTATTGTTTTCAATCTGCTCCTTATTTTATAACAATCACAGACCTGCAGGAAATTCCATGGTTGCATAAAGGTAACGTAACTGGAGAGGTACCATAAGCAAAGCTGTATTTACAAGTGCCATTCTGTCTTGCTCTTGTCTTAGCCCAGGTTATATGTAGTCTCTCACCTTAGCAGCTCTGTATAGATTGTGAAAATCAGCAAAATGCTTTTTAGTGACTTCCAGAAAAGACTCTTCAACCAGTTCTAAGGGAAGAACAGGAGAACAAAATAAAGCCAGGCAAGCAAGAGAGATTTTTAAGTTATTGTTAATATGAGGCTTGGGAAAACTATTCCCTTTCTATATTTATCCAAACATTAGCTAGGCAGCTATGCTGATGCAATATGCTTTTATTTCCAATAAAAACACCTGACGGGAAAATTTATATTCCTAGATCCAAGCATGTGAGTCATTGAAGACCTCCTGTAACCACTTACAGCCTGAGACATTCAATAACCCTGAGCTTTCTTTGATATATCAATTGCCATACTTGTAGTTGTGTTTGACCACATGTGCCATCCCTTGGCCATGTAAACACACGTGCATTTCATCCTCTGGAAGTCCTATCCAGGAAGTGGGGCAAATACATACAATAAAGAGCGCCAAGTCTGGCACAGCACACGGAAGTGGTAGCTGCTTTCATTAGCAAATGTGGGCAAAGTGGGTGCTGGTGCTGTTCTCGCCATGAGCTGTTTGCACAAAAGTCTACTGCGGGACCTGAAGGCCAGTATTCCTCTTGCAGGTTACTAAGGCAGGCTTCCTCTGGGTTATTCTTCTGAAGTTTACATCCCTTTCTACCCAGTAGCCTGGTTGCAGAAAGGGCAGAGAGAGCTCTAATAAACCTCCTTTCCCCCTGCCAAGGGCTAGTTGGATTGGACTGTTATCAAAATCTCGCAGTCACAAAATCTAATTCTGGACTTTAGGCAGGTGGGTAAGCTCTGGGAGAGGTGGGATGATGCCATACTCCTTTCTTTGGTGTTTTTTTACTGGGTGAATTAAGTACCCTTCACCTTAACCCCACAGTCAGTGTGTAATATGTATAATTTCTTGCAATGAACTGGCAAAGAAGCTGGGTTCCTAGTTTAGGGTTTGTGCATTGCACTCCCTGGGTGAAGGCCTCACGTGGCCCATGAGACGTACCAACCACAGCGTTCAGTATTGTGATAGCTGGCTCCTCCAGTTCCATGATTTGTGCTTTTACAATGTCCTCAAATGTCCTGTAATTGGTAAAGCCTGGGAGCTCCCGTCCACGATACTGCACTTCGTATTTCCACACTTCTTTAGGTACAATTTTTGTAACTGTAAAATTAAAATAAAATTAATTTAAAACTAAGTTTATAAATTACAGATTGAAAAAGGAAGTCTGCTTCTCGCTGAAAATGCTCTTGAAAAGAACTACTTCTGAGCTGATCTTTCAAACAATGTGGTTACTATAGAACTGAGCTAACACACATTATTCATTATTGCTTCATGAATGAGACATTTCACTTATTGGCTCAAGCATCTAAACTAACAGAAAACAACCTAGAAATGATGAGAGGGCTCAAAATTACAGGCTCTTTCTGGAATTGATGCCCTCTCAGAAGCAGCTAGTATCAGACACGTCTGAGGTATTTAAAAAAAAAAAAAGTAAAATCCACTGAATGGTCTTATCTCAGAGAATCCAATGTTGACTAGATAGTTTTGGTTAAGACAGAACCATAACGTTAATATGCCTTTGTTAACATTACAGGAATTTGCCATCTTAAATGAGGTATATTCCTTTTGAATGGGTTTACACAGTCAGACAAAGGTGTGTTTCAAAAGGTTTTGATTTTTTGACCTGGTTTTTGGGTCAAATTTGTGAATTATGGATCAAGTGCACATGCTGAATTAGAAGTCAAGCCATGAAATACTGCATTCCATTTTAACATTCAGCTATATGAATTCATTAATACCCCCCCAAAAAAACCCAGCTCTAGTAGATATGGAGTATCTTGCTCAGAGTTTGAAAAACATACCCGCACAGAGAAGATAGTACAAGGCTGTAATATGGCCACAAGAACAACATCTATCAGCTTTGGAATAGAAAGTTCAAGGTTTCAGCTATTCAATTTATCTGCTACTTTTGATAATTACTTCATCTTTCTCCTGATGAATGATAAACAGGATCATCCAACATGCAATGATGTACCTTTAGAAATCTTAACGCTTTCTCATAACCCTGCTTTTTCATTGAGGAAGGTCTACTTAATACTACCTCTGGTAGCATTTTCAAGTTACCTAAGTGTACGTCTTCAGCTGAACAAGCAAATGCTTCCTACGAAAATGTGATACTGGGGTAGGCATATTGCACGCAAACAGCTACAGTATGGTGAAAGTCACCATGTGCTTCCATTGTGGTCCAATTGTGAAGTCAAACATAGTAGCTTAAACCAACTGGGATAAGTTAAAAGTGCCCTGAAAAGTCACTGCTGTGGTTCAGCTGCAATGTGAGGTCTTGCATATATCTATTGCAACGCAGCTTCTCTTCGTCCTGTGAAGATGCTGCATCCTTCTGCTTGTGTTTTCTGCCATTTTTCATCTATTTCTTTATGCCCTCGTTGTCTTACTCTTTCACTGCCTCCATAAAATCATTTTGATTGGCTTGGTACACCATGGCTAGGACATAAGAGACAACAAAGTACATCAATGTCTGTCTGTCTGTCTCTCTCTCTAGGTATGCATCTCTGGGCGCACTTTGTAGCTATTGTTTTAGAGTCACTAGTGATACTATCATGGATAGGCAGCAGTGCCAGAGAACACTTTTGCCAAGAGCTACTGCTTGACAGGCAGCTGATGTCTTCCCTGAGAGAAAATGATGGGGTTTCTGAAAGATGTGAAAAAGATGTTACAAAAGATGTTGAGTATGCAGCAGAGTTCTGCGTGCATATGTCCTCCTCCTCCTCCTCCTCCTCATTTTAGAACTGGGTGCAGTGAGCAGCTAGCAAGATGGTGATGTGCAAAAAGGGTTATTCTTTATAAGGCTGTGGTTATTTCAGACTCACATTGCTTTCTTTAAACCAGACCTGAAACAGAAATATGACCAAAATTCCAAAACATTCCTATTTTATTTTTTAGAAGACTGGTTCAGAGAATCAGCATCCAATTCTCTGCCAGGGTCAACTATCTTGACTTTATTGCTTTGCTGGGAGAAGAAGGATGTCCTCTAATCTCACTGTAATGACAGCAATTTACACCAGTTGTATCTCTGTCCCCAAGAACCAAAGCATAACTTGCCTAGCACTACAGCAAATGAATCCTTGTAGCTTCTTGCTTTTCACTTTCTTGAAAAACAACACATTGGTGGTGCTATATCTTAATTTAAAAGCAAGGGAATCTTTCAGATCGACTGCAACTGATGTTTTTCTATGCTTACCCTTTACACTACTGTCTTGGAGAACTCCTTCCCAATTTTGAAACTCTCTGCGGATTTTTGTAAACAGTCTGATTTCATTTCCAGATAAATGTTCCTCTCCATACATTGAATGGGCAATATCTTCATTAAACAGTTTGATCAGCTGTAATGAATTAAAAAACAAGCAAGTAATGTAGTAAAGTTTCATTTCTTCAGAAGAAATTTGTATACACATATATTTGTATATGTTCAAGTAGAGCCACAGTTCATTGAAAACATCCTTTAATTCTCTTTTGCTCTTAGCTCCTGGTACTTCTGCAAAGCCAGCACATCTAGGGGAGGATGAACTTGATCTGTGGATTCTCAGAACCATTTACTAAATTCTAACTGATCAGACTTATACAAAGTCTTTGAAGTCTGATGAGCCTGCACAAGCACCTCCACTGGCCTGCAGAAAATTTACTGTGAATGATGATTTGCCCATGAGGAGAGATATCCAGCTGGACTTGCAAACCATATTTTTGATATCAGGGCCTCATTTAATCTTATGAGTGTCATAAATGATGGAAACCTTCCAAATGCTAAGCTAGCAAGAGTGCAAGTTTTCCCTCTCTGACGTGATTGATTTTAACCAATCAATCAATCGAGTTGTTCTTCAGTTCTCTTGTCACATAATCACAGAAAATAGTGCTGGAAGGTCCCCTAGTCCATTATTTTTACCAGGAGGCATGATGGCAGATATTTGTGTAATTTACTGTCAAAATTCTTCAACGGCAGATCCTACAAGTTCCCCTCATGATCCATACCGATGCTTCACTGCCTTACCATCTTTAGAACATTTCTCTCTCCAGCATCTACCTCCCTGTGCTGTTCTGTAACCAAACCAATATTGATACTTACATCTGTAAGGAAAATCAGCTTATCAGACTCTGTTGTAGGTATGCCTCGTCTATATTTGTGTAGTTCTTGTAATGTTTTTTGGAGTTCACTGCGTATTTGGTTCTCTAGCGCAGGCAAAGTTTTCTGGAGGGTTGGCAGGAAAGAAAGATACTTAGATAGGTTGAACATCTTTTTTTTTTGGAGGAAAACAAAATCGTGCTGAGAGTGACCCAGGCCTGCACATAACCTTTGCTGCTGATAGGAGTCCAAGAGCTTCCTGTCGCCTGTATCCCATGTGCAATAGTGGGGTAGCACAGAAGTGCAAATTTGACCTTCACTGAGAGAAAACTGGGGGCAGGCTTAGCTCTCAGGGCTAGACCTTGCTGTGAGGTGGGCAGAGTAGCTGTAAACTAGCACCAGGTTTCACCTACAGTGTGAGCTAAAATTACGTCCCAACAGTTGTACCAGAGAAGTGGTGGTGTGGGGAAGGTACTGACACCCTCAGTCCCCGATAAATGTGTGACTGAACATAGCGGTTAAGTAAGTTGCTTATTTTATGTAAGGCTAGATAAATACGTATTTTTTCCTCCTTCAGGACTGAATTTAAAAGATCCTTGTATTTTAGCCTTTTCCCATAATAGAATAATACACATCATATATATATATATATATTTTATATATATATATATATATATATATATATAATGTGTGTGTCTGTGACATACACACATATATATAATAAAACAATATATTAGTATCATAGTATAATAAAATAATTAATTTTTTACTTGAGATTTTGAAGACATATTCAGTTGATAGAAATTACTCTGTTTTACAAAGCTGACAGTAATGACTTGTCACCCAGCCTATCAAAACTCTTCACAAACAAAAGAAAAATATCATGACTGACATTAAAAAAACAGGGGTTATGAGTCACAGGCAAATGAAGTGATTTGCTTGTTGTCAGTCCTTACTTAGGCTAAAGGCAAATCAAAGGACAGACAGGGTTTCCCTACCTATAACTCTCAGCTCAATTTGTTCTCAGGTTGCCAGACTGAAGGTTAATTAAATACTATGCACATAAAGAAATTGTTTTAGTTGCAATGCACGGCTGAAGGATTTGGCTTATTTTAAAATAGTGACGGATACAAAGAGCTTAATATGACATCTCTGTTACTTACAATAATATGTCCCACAAGTTCACTTGTGAGCTTCTCTGCCAGAAGAGGGATAGTAGCCTTTCCTTCGTGCAGAAGAATGCTGCAAAAAAAGGGGAAAAGGCGGTTATGGACAGAGCATGTTTACAGGGCAGAGGAGCAGCACGGATGTTCTGCTTTGTTTTTATTGCTACACAAATTGAGTAAAGGGGAGCGGTAGTGCAGATACAGGAGCAACCCAGGAGCTTCTGGGCGCAACAGCTTTTATACAAGATTTGACAACGACTGCTACTTGCTAAACAAACGGAAACAGAGAAGACTGAAAATAGCATTTGCTATCAGCACATTAGTATAATGCTGCATTATTGCTGCATGTGGTAAGCATATTGAATTAAAATCTTTTTCACTTGTAATTATACTATGGCTGATTTGTTGCCAAGTCGTCTTCTAGGGAAAACTGTGCCCTCAACACAAGCAGTACTTTTTCTCATGCTAAGTTTCACCACATTTTCTAGTGAATAGAAATACTCAGCAAAGTACTTAACCTGAAGTGCTCAGATACTTGACCTGCCTTCCTTCAGACTATGCTGAACTTCTGAAGTTCATTACATTTCTCCCAGGGTTAAGTAATACATCAGACTTGCATCCAAAATATATTTTTAAAAATTATTTGACATGTAAAATTGTGCTCGCTTAACTGGACAGTAACACTACATGGGCAATGACAAATAGCAAATATAATTCCTGTTTGCAACCCTAATTCAAATCTCAGTAAGTCAACAGGAGGTTTTTCAGTGACTTTAATGTTTTCGATTAGGTCCTTTATGTGAGAACTACCTAAAATGTTCATGAGTCTCAAAGAATTCTTTCTCCTGCTGGATGGCAGAGGCTAAGGTCAGATTGTTGCGGATGTCCTGTTGCCCACGACACTTCACGACCATGTAACCTTTTTTGAGGGGGACGATCAGATTTTGTATTATGTTAACAATAGACTCTTCAGTTCCTTTGTCCACCAAATCAGGTTTTGTGAGGATTCCTGTGAAGTTACACCAAGAGAAAATTAGTTGAGCACAGAAGTTAAACGTGGAGAAGATCCATTAGGATATCTCATCATCAGAGCAGCAATGTTCTGTACAGTGTTTTCTACAGTAACTTCTTATCTTTGTTTTACTTTTTCTTTCCTAGAAAGCTTTCAGCTCCTGGGCTTTGCACTGTAAAACTTACGCTACAGTTGGACTCTCACCACACTTCTTGCCTGGCCTACCTTTTTAATGGACAACAGCAAGGTTTTCCCACCATTAACTTTAAGGTTTTAAATTTCCAACTGTTCATATCATGAATATCAGCAACACTCAAAACTGAGGTATTCTTAGAGCTACTGACTCTTTTCCAGTTTTGGAAATAAATTCACAGTAGTTTATTTAGGCTGTTTTTTTTTTTTTCCTCATAGTAGCTAACTTTGCAGAACCAGTGTGGAGTACAAAACGCTAGACTTTCATGGAAAAAAGATTTGCACTTCTCTTCAACTTGTAGCATAAAAAGTCTCACCTAGTGTCCTTTCTCCCTTGGGGTCCACCTCTTGAGCCATTTTCAGTGCTTCTGTTGTTGCAATGTCCACATTACATGGCACTACTACCAAATTGAGTGTCTCTTTGTTGCCAATAATGTTTTTAAGTAGCTTTTTGATCTGTAATGTAATACAACAGTAATGAAGTTCAGTGAAATCAGATGCTAGCATGTAGGATGCGAACATTTCTATCAATACCAGCTACTTCACTGTCTGATGGTATGAAATGTCACATATAGTGAGGATGCTTTTACATGCTAAAGGATGGCATGGAAACATCAGCAAAAGAATGCAGCCTCCTTTGCAATCTAAAGATAAATACAAACATTTAATATAAATGAGAGCAGACTGTTGCTACACTTGTCCTGAAAGCTATTAAAAAAAGTATCCTCCTATGCATATAATCTTTTATGATGGAAATATTACTATTCCATAAATAACCATGTGTAAGAAAAATTCTGATGCCTAATTACAAACCTATGGAAAGAAAGCAAACTAGATTATGCTGATAAATCTCAAATTTGCATCTCTGAAAAGAAGGCAAATTCCTTTGGCTTGTATTTCAGTGGATGATTAGCACAAAAACAAATCTCACGTGACATTTAGTTGGCATTGTTTCCATGTTTCAGTGCCAAACTAACAGACTTTCTCATGGTTTGTGTTGTACTGCAAATAGTTCACACTGCTCCATTGTGCTTAAACGGAATTAAATTAACTCTTTATTCAGAGTTTCAGTAAAGTTGTCTCTATATTTTCTACTTTCCTTCCATCCCAATTTCTGACACAATAAAATGCTATGCCCTCCATATCTGAAACATGCAGGCATCTGGGGACAATGGATATGTATGGATGACATCACACTAGCTACTTTCTTCTGAATGTAATAGAAAAATTACTAATTGCAAAATGAAGTTACTCCTCTCCTGAGCAAAGCCCACCTATATTTCCTTTGTTACACTTGCAAGATTACCCAATCCTGTCTCATTCTTGAACTGATATGTCCAGTTTAGTTTGTGCTACTCTTATTCTAAGCTTCTGTACTTCAAGGTATCTCAGTAGAAATAATACACCCAACTCCTGCCCATCACCCTGAGAGCTGGTCCTGTCCTCTTATAGCTATATTTGCATTCCCTAGCATTGTCTTCTAAAAGCCACATGAGGAAGACTACAGATCCCCTACGCTTTAATACCTTTTCTGTTTACTTCATAAAGGGTGTGCTGGGATCCTTTAAGTGATCAGAAAAGACAGAGTAGGTCACATTCTGATCTAGTCTCTATAAAAGGGGCAACAGAGCTCTGAACCAGTAAGAGCGACAGGTTGCCTTCTTGCTCCAGAGGCACTTCCATGGACTTGGGTATAGTCACCTTTGCCAAACATATCCACAGAACTGGTTAGATACAAGTCATTTTGAGATGCATCTATCTTCCAGTCTGCAGTTTAGCCAAGGAACACTGAGGCAGCACTGTGTTCGAGGACAGTCTGCCTGTGAAATAGGGTTAATGTGACTGGGTTTTGCCACGTTGCCATGGGCGGTTGTGCCAGGCACCAGAGGAGGCTCATGTACAGCTAGGCTGGGCAGCTTCCTCCTGCACTACAATGCAGATAGAAGATCCTGCTCCTTGCTGTTCCTTCCAGCACTGTCTTGCTTGAAAAATAGGTCTGTTTGTTAGCTACCATATTGTTGCTCTAATTCTGGCTTGGAGGCCCCATATAACAATCCCAACATCCTACATTGAAGGCCCACATTCAAGGTAGGTTACGAAAGTGACCCTTTGTACAGGTTAGCACATAAGACTGACTTTTACCTGTTCCCCAATGTCTTCCGGCTGATCTCCTACAGCCACTCTAGCAATTCCAGGAAGATCAATTAGTGTCAGGTCCGGGACAGTTGGGGACCAGACTTCCAGGGAAATTAGTTCTCTACTAATGGCACCTTTGGTACCAGCCACAATATTCTGGGCTACAAGGAGAAAAGAGCAAGGCAATGAATATAAGGTTCAAAAAAAATGCATCAAAGTGAAGCTGAAATAGGAATATGATAACTTTGAAAAGTGTCTGCTACCCCCCAAGGCTCTTTTAGATATGACTTTTTTTAGGGGCAGCCACGTACAGAAATCCATTTATGCAAAATCCTAAGGAAATTATTAGGGAATACCTGGATTTCTTTTGGAATGTGAGCCATAATATTTTATAGAGCATATACTTACTAAGTGTCATATACACAGACAAAATATATGTAAATAAATATAACAGAAGTGATAGAATAAGATACTAGTCAGTTGCAGAAGTACTTTCTCAACAACAAAACACTTTGCAGACATTAATTAATTCTTGGCTGCCTTGAAAAATAAATAGGTATTATTCTATATTCTTCAGAAGTTGATAGTGAAGGTGAGAGGTCAAGTAATTTGTCCCACCTCTTATAAGGAAATAAGACTAGAACCATGAACAGCACAGAGGAGCAAGGAAACAGCATGTTCTGCTGTGAGCACTCAATCACATTGTCTAAATCATTTTGTTTCATTTACTTCATATAACTATGCAATTTTATAACTTCTGTTGGGGTTTTGATACAAAAACTAACTGGTAGAAACTCTATATGCCCTCCATTGGGTGCTCTTTCATTTTCTCCAGAATCATGAGGTTTCCAGCCCCGTATACCACAAGCATTCCCTGGGCTTTTGCACTGAAGATATGAGCCATTTAAGGCTTAGCATGTTTACAACTCAACAGACAGCCTTCCAAAACCAGCCAAAAAACATCCAGCTGAGGACATGGCCTGAACTTTTATCAGATGTCATGGATCATATTCACCACTGAAGTGATGTGTAGTACAACTCTCTTGATGTATATTATGCTATCCTACCTTCATCTGCTCTAAATTTGGTCCTTGGCAGTTATGATCACTCCAGCCCAAGAAAGGGGAGAAAGCATTCACAGGAGACTGAGCAAGTCAGATTAGAGAGCAATGCATTACAACTTACCTGCTCTTATTGCTTTCTCCACCTCTGAGGGGTTCTGGAGCTCTTCACTGGTATTGCGGTAACTAATTTTCCCTTTCCATTTCTGTGTAGCAGGTGTTTTTTTGAGTTTAAGTTCCAAGGGACATCTAGTAACAATACCTATAATAGTTCCAAAGATAGAATTAACTCATGTTAGCAGTTGTGACATATAGTACCCAGAGAGTGTGCTGCGAATGGTGTAGCATACACAAAGATACCTAGTACTTTGCACAGACCCATAGAAATGTTCCAAAGGACCTTTAAAAGGCTCTCATCCAGCTTCCCGTTCCAAATAGGACTGTTACCAGCTCTAGCTGCAATCAGCCATGGCTTTGTCCAACTACGTCTTGCTAATCTCTAAGGATGGAGATTTGCATGCTCTTTGAGTGACTTGTCTCAATGCTGCACCACCATCCTGTGAAAAAAGTTTTTCTCAAGTTCAACATGAAACACTAGACGTGCTGAGAACTGAGGAAATTTCAGCTAATGCAGAACTTGTAGAAATCGTAGGTGTGTATATACATACACGCATTCGCACACATATGCAAATATACATATGAAGTTGGAAGGTGAATCTTCCTGAGCTGCAAAGAAACTCTTCCAACAATCTTCTCTGACTTGAATGACATCCAAGGCAGGTGTTTATAAGTAAAGGTTATTTTACATTTTCTGCCTAAAAAATTGCTGTAAGAAAACTTTGATCTAAAAAAATCTAACCCCCCAAAAAGTAAATTTCAAAATTAGTGTTTCGTATGGAACCAATCAACCCTATGTTGCACTTGTACCATTGCTTTCTGCGGAATACACTGAGTCAGTCAGCTGATGCTACCTCTCAAGCTGTTAACAATTTGGGGCAAGTGTGCTACATTATACTTCTCTTAGTCTGGTCCCTTGATCATTCAGACTATGCAACATGCTAGGGTAACATTGCAGTCCCCCACCTGCACATCCACTTCTTTTAAGGGAAATCAGAGCTGAGAAGGTCTCCCTTGTCACACAACTTAGATACAGTCGCAGTCATGAGTTATCTACTCCCAAATGGAAAGAAAAAAAAGCTCTTCCACCTCATCAAAGTGAAATTCAGGTGAAAACCTGAGAGGACTAATTCTTACCATTTCCTCTAGGAAGAGCAATACCAGACAGAGCTTCTAGGACAGAGCTTTTTCCAGAGCTCTGGTCTCCGATCACTGCAATCGCAGGCAAAGCCAGATCTTTTTCTACTCCAAGAGCCCTCAAGCTGTCGATGAGATCAATACAGGGGCGGATCTTTTGCTCATATTGGCTGTACAAGGTGTGTTCTTCCATCTGCTAGAATTAAAGTTACATTGCATTTTCTGTAATTTTTAGATAAGTTAAGTTGTTTCCACAAAAAACTTCTAGGTATCCCTTCCAGCTCATCATCCTCTAATAAACCTCATGTACTGATGTCAGTCTGTGCTTCATATCACTGTACATCCTTGCACCTCCATGTTATAAATAAATACTTGCAAATACAACAAAATCAATTGACATTGGCTAATAACTGAAACATCTTTGGTAAAAATACCAAACTTTGTGAGCTATCATCTGAAAACTGTGCAGGTGTAAAGTTAGAGAAGACCTCACTACTAAACGTGCTTTGTTGATTTATTTTTTTAATAACTGCCATTTCTCTTTCACTCATCTACAAGTGTACTGAAGGATATGTATGCAAATGAAGGTTGGTCTCAGTAATAAGATAATTTAGTATAGAAAAGCATATTAAATCTTTATTTTGAAGTCTGAAGATTTAGTTTCTGTGCAGATACCCAAAAGATTCTGCTGTAGTATCCTTAATAGGTGGCAAAAAGTCTTTTAAATCATGATATCTTCTTTCTTCGCCTCATTTTAGTTTCAGGTAAGGTAAGGTAAATGAATATGATGTATTCATATAAATGTGATTTATTTAAAATGACCAATTAATATCATTTTTTTGTTTTAGGTACTACAGATCAGATATTAACACAGGATCTTCATTTTTTAATGAAGGTAAAGGTAACTATCACCTTGAGCTAAGAAAGCCACCTCTGAAAAAATGTATATCAAACGTAAGCAAAAAGAGCAGCTTTTTCTTTCAAGATAAGAAAAATAGTACAAATTCCTGGATGCAGACATTTTTAAAAAATTTTAGTAACCCCTCCCCACTATCTTCATTACAATGTTTACTAGCTAGTAGATGCCTAACCATTCTTAAAAACTTTATTAAACTGTGACACAGACTTAAAAAAATTATTCTGCCATTCTAGTGTTAAATACAGAGCACACATATATCATAGAATCACAGAACAGTGGAAGCTGAAAGGGACCTCTGGAGATCATCTAGTCCAGCCCCCCTGCTCAAGCAGGGACCTCTACAGCACATTGCACAGGATCACATCCAGGCCGGTTTTGAATGTCTCCAGCAAAGAAGACTCCACAGCCTCTCTGGGCAACCCGTGCCAGTGCTCTTTCACCCTCACACAAAATAAGTTTCTCCTCATCTTCAGAAAGAGCTTCCTGTGATTCAGCTTGTGCCCGTTGCCTCTCGTCCTGTCACTGGGCACCACTGAGAAGAGTCTGGCCTCACCCTCTTGACACCCTCCCTTCAGACACTTGTACACATTGATCAGATCCCCCCTCAGTCTTCTCTTCTCCAGGCTGAACAGCACCAGCTCCCTCAGCCTTTCCTCATACATGAGGTGCTCCAGTCCCTTCATCATCTTTGTAGCCCTCTGCTGGCCTCTCTCCAGTAGTGCCATGTCTCTCTTGTCCTGCGGAGCCCAGAACTGGACACAGCACTCCAGATGTGGCCTCCCCAGGGCTGAGGAGAGGGGCAGGATCACCTCCCTCCACCTGCTGGCAACACTCTGCCTCATGCACCCCAGGACACCACCTTGTGGCCCTCCTGGCCACAAGGGCACATTGCTGGCTCATGCTCAACTTGTTGTTCACACCACAACTCCCGGGTCCTTCTCTGCAGAGCTGCTTTCCAGCAGGTTAGCCCCCAGCCTGTCCTGCTGCATGGGGTTATTCCTCCCTAGGTGCAGGACCCTGCACTTGCCTTTGTTGAACTTCAGGAGGTCCCTCTCTGCCCATCTCTCCAGCCTGTCCAGCTCCCTCTGAATGGTAGCACAGCTCTCTAGTGTATTAGCCACCCCTCCCAGTTGTATATCATCAGTATTCATTGGTGAACAAGTTGACCAAGACTGAACCCAGTACTGACCCCTGGGAGACACCACTAGCTGCAGGCCTCCAATTAGACTTTGTGTCACAGATCACAACCTTCTGAGCTCTGCCATTCAACCAGTTCTCAGTCCATATCCCTGTCCACTCATCCAGCTTGTGCTTCTTGAGCTTGTCTATGAGAACGTTATGAGAGACAGTATTAAAAGCCTTGCTGAAGTCCGGGTAGATGACATCCCCTGCTCTCCTCGCATCTACCTAGTCAGTCATTCCATCATAGAAGATTATCAGGTTGGTTAAGTATTATTTCCGCTTGGTGAATCCATGCTGACTACTCCTGATCACCTTCTTGTCCTTGGAGATGGCATCCAGAATGAGCTGCACCTTTCCAGGGACTGAGGTGAGGCTGACTGGCCCGTAGTTCCCTGGCTCCTCCTTCTTGCCCTTTTTGAAGACTGGAGTGATATTGGCTTTCTTTCAGTCCTCAGGCACCTCTCCTGTTCTCCATGTCCTTTCAAAGATGATCAAGAGTGGCCTAGCAATGATATCCACCAGTTCCCTCAGCAGTCATGAGTGTGACCCATCTTGTGATCACTGCAGCCAAGGCTGCCCCCAACCTTCACATCTCCAACCAGCCCTTCCTTCTTTGTCAGTACAAGGTCCAGTGGTACACCTCTCCTCGTTGGCTCCTCCATCACCTGTTTCAGAAAGTTATCCTCAGTGCTTTCCAGGAACCTCTTGGTTATTATTTGTCCCTTGCTGTGTTGTTCCTCCAGCAAATGTCAGGGTGGTTGAAGTCCCGCATGAGAACCAGGGCCTGTGATCGTGAGGCTACTTCCAGCTGTCTGTAGAAGGCCTCATCTACTCACTCTTCCTGATCACGTAGCCTGATCACGTAGCAAACACCCACAACAGTGTCACCCATGTTAGTCTGCTCCTTAATAAGCTCTCGAACCACTAATCATCCACCCTGAGGTGGAGCTAAATATATTCCAGGTGCTCTCTCACATAAAGGGCAACTCCACCACCTCACCTTCCTGGTCTGTCCTTCAAAGAGCTTGTAGCCATCCATGGCAGCATTCCAGTCATGCGAGCTATCCCATCATGTCTCCATAATCGCAATGAGATCATAGCTCTGAGACTGCACCCAGACACTGCTCTGAGAACTGGCCTCCAGTTCCTCCTGTTCATTCTCCATGCTGCGTGCTTTTGTGCACAGGCACTTCAGAGAGGTATTCAAGCATGCTGATATCCCAGAAGGGTTCAAGAAGTTTCCCCATAGTCTTATACGTACTTCCTTGCCTGCATGCACTTGCCCAAGGTGTCCCCTCTTGAGCCCTATTTTGCTGACTGCATGGTCTGTATAACTCTCCCCTTCCCCCATCTTTCCGAGTTTAAAGCCCTCCTTACCAGGTCAGCCAGCCTGTTGGTAAAGACACGTGTGCCCTGTTTAGTGAAGTGGATCCCATCTCTAACATATATATACTATATACACTATGTAATATATTAACATTTATTTCTATTCGTATTGAAGGTAGTGGAGCCTCAAGTAAAAAGTATCTTAGGATTTCTGTTTAACATTTGCTAATTGTGACCAATGAAATAGATATATGTTATACAGTAAATATGCTGCTAGGCTGTTGCCATCCTATTTTTTATACTTGTATTTTTTGTGCCTGCAGATTAATTGCCTGTACACATGTTCCTAGTTACACAAACGACTGCTTGGGCCCTGATCCCAGAAGTACTCCTGCGCTTAGACCTAACAAGTGCAGATTACCAGAGGAGATGCAGGAACTGATTTGGGGGCACAAAGTGGAACACAGGAGTAACTGTGGGGAGGATCTTTGCCCTCCTCTGCTATCTGGCTTACCTTATCTCGTACTCGGTAATATAGTTTCTCCAGCTGCTCTTGTTGCTGTTGAGGCTTTCTCTCCAAAACAGACTTTCTCACTTCTGCCTGTGATGCCATCTTGTTTTGATTCACAGGAGCTTCTTGATCATCTAAATCCGGTGGAAGAGGTACTTCAGAAGCATCTATAAGTGGTTTTGTGGAAGGTAACGCAATGCCTCTTTTCTCCAGAAAATGTTTATTATCCATGACCTGCTGATTTCTTGGCTTATTATGTGGCTTGTTCATAAGCGTTTCACTAAAAGGTGATTACTGTCTGGTCCAGCCACTCCTCTGTACAGCTTCTGAAATCAAACATGGGATGTTGAATGAATCCAACTTGCAATAGTAGTAACAGCAGAGAAAATCAAAACACCACCGTTATTTACTGAGTCAAACCTTCAGCAGATATTGTGTGCCATAGTTCTTTTCAAATCAATGAAATTGTTCTCCAGAAGATAAATTTGAAACACTTTTCCCTACCTCTCCTCTGCCTCTTTGACTTTTTAAAAAGAGAAGTTGCAACAGAGTAAACAAAAATATTTTGAAAAAAAATGCTAAACCAGTTTTTGTGGAAAGCCTGTTTTCCTCAGTGAAATATTTTGCTGAAAAGCATTTTGAGAGGCTCAGTCACTATGGCAGCTACTGGGCAGGTTTGGATAGAGCATGTGAATGCTCAGCTTCAGTCACCTGAGGTCAGATATTCACAGCTGCACATCTGCACAAAGAGAGTTTACACGGATGGACTACTGGTAATGGAAGTCCAAAACACAAAACCAAATCCTGCTGGGCAGCCAGCTACCCTGTCTTGTAGTAGAAATATTTGTCAGAGGCAAGTCTAGCCTTTTATACATATTTTAGGAGCTCAGTATCTTAGGGTTCCTTCTTCTATTTAAAATTGCCTTTCAAAAAGCAAATAAAGACCTTTGCTCAATATTACATTGGAAAAAAGAGGATTGGGAGACTTTTTTATTTTCTTGCTTGGCTTTTCTTTATTTCAAGGTGAAGTTTTGTTGAGAGCTTTTCCTGGAAGAAACTGGAGGTGTACCATGTGACATTTTCCAGGGCAAATATGAACAACAAAGAAAATGGTTTAAAGAAAAAAAATCATCACAATATTTTTCAAAGCCAGGGTTTGTACCTCCCTCTCTCTCCCCTCAAATCTGCTCAACTCAAAGACTTGAGGAAAAGAATGAGAAGAAACACATATTTTCTTGAAATAACTCTTGTTCTGTTAATTTTTTGGCTGAATTAAGCTTCCAGATTTTCTAACTTGAGCAGTTATCAAAACAGGAAGATCGGACACAACAGAAGTTGTATTCCCCATACGTGAAACAAGTTCAGAGAAAAAAAAAAAAGAAAAGATTAATTCCACACTTTCTGTTCAGGTCTTTCTTCTAATAAAACAATAACCAAAGTTATGTTTTTTACATTCTTGTCTCCTTTAAACAACCACTTACAAGTCTTCAGTCCTGCTCCATGGTCAGAAGACTAAGCAGTCGTGAGCGCAAATATATTTCAAGAAAAGGTCCATTCATATGTTGAGATACCCAAATAGCAATAGATAGCTGATACATAAAAGAAAACACCAAAATAAAAAATAAACTCAAATGATTAGAGGGAAAATGTTCTATTTTTGACCAGCAATGAAAGATAACTGACCTACTTTCTTTTTGGTATGGATATTAATTTCACAGTTCCTTCATCTTTCTCCACATCTCCCCTTCCATTACTTTTCAGTGTGATCTTTTTTCACTTTCTAGTCATGAATGTAAAGATTTTTTTTCCCTTGAGTGAGGGCTAAGTGCTTAACCTGTAACCAACATTCATCCCCCATTCTCCGATAGCCAGATTCTTTTGTCATTTTCTATTGCCATATGAAATAATTTATTGATAATAATGTTTCTAATAATAATTCCTTCTATAGCCTCTCTTCTCTATCCATTCTATTCTCTCCCTTCCTTTCAATTTAGAGGGAAGAACACTTCCTATGACTTTTTTTGGTTTACCTGAACTGTTACCCAGCAACAATGTTCTGCCTCTTTCACGTTATTATTTACATTTCTTGGACTGGGTTAACAGTCATTCATGTACAGGTATTAGTATGTGGCTTCACAAACACGAATGCATTTCATTCACAAAGCGGTTATACAGAAAGCTTTAGCCATCCTTGTAAGAAATGAGATGAAATGCAAAAATAGTGTAGTAAAGCCACAAGGCAAAAAAGAAGATCTTGAAAGACAAACTTGTGACACAATCACAGTCCTGAGACTTAAAGGACCTGACAAAAAAAATGCCAGCTTTGAAACATTTCAGTGTAAGGCCTATTTGCTACCACAGAAACACCCTTTTTAGCTAGGCCTACAGTGCAGACCAAAGTGCTGCAAGGATATACAGGCTAAAAATGATACCAAAATTAAGCAGCAGAGTAAATAAGCATATGGGGGTTCCTATGGCTACCTAGCTCTTCTGCACCCACATTTGAATAAAGTTAGATAGGTTGAGGCAACCCTTTACTGTGCCACGCAGACATAATCATTCCTCTGTGTATTGAGCCTTCCCAACATCAAAAGAAAGCTGAAATAATGGCAAAAAAGCAAACAGACAGACAGAGAGAAAGAAAGAAAGAGAAAGAAGAAAACAAGCAGCAATTTTTCAAGCGTCCTTCTGAAACCAACTAGCATCTATAGGCAAAACTTTATACCTGACTGACCTGCTGTTAGGAGAAGTCAGATAGCATCCCCCCTTACCAGAGCTGTCTGTATGTCAGTCATTGACTTCTCAGAGGAAATGAAGTAATGCACTGCTTACAATGCTATAAATGCACACTGTCATCTAGACCAAGTTTCTGAACAGTGCCCTACACACTACATACTTTAAAAAATGCATTCCAATTTAAATGCCATCTCTCAAATATTTCCTTTAAGAAAAGAGGAAATAATCCCTGTGTTTTACTATTTATTAGAGATACTAATTTCTTTTTGTTTTTTTTTTTCCAGAAAATGCCAACCTTCTGTGAACCTTTCTGTAATCATAGTAACGTTAGACTCCTATGTATCCTTCTTATATTCAAATATCAAAAGGAATGAATTAATGATAACAATTAAAAATTGCATGATTACTTAAAAAAAGAAGGAAGAGCGAAACTATTACCTGTGTAGTGTCCCGTAGCTAGGAGAGCTAATAGCCTTTTTCAGCTTCTCTTTGTGCTTTTCTATTTACCATCTCCGCCCGCGCAGAGTGAAAGGAATCAGAAGAAATGAAACTTCATGAAAACATGAAACGAAACTTAGTCAATGACATATCTTGAAATAATCAGGCAGTGTATTTTTTTTCCTTCCATTTCCGTATACTCGAGCCAAATGTCTGACACGTCCTTTGAAGAAAACAGAAATGAAATTCCTCTGGGGTACAGCTGGCCTCACTGCCATTTAGCTTTACAGTGGGATCTATCATCTTATTTTGTGACTAGGATAAGGTATTCAAAGGACAGATGATGGTTTTTAGCATCCATAATACATTCTTTTTTTCCTCATATATAAATATGTAGTCAATTCAACATTTCAGCAATTACAAATAAATGTAAGATGATGAAAGACCAAAAGAGGACTTAAAGTGTTCTCACTGTGTAACCCACTCTCAGGTTTATTGTTGTTTATTGTTGTAAACTCATAAGAACATCAGAATTAAGTAACTGTCTTAAAAAAACAAGATCTTAGAAAAAGAAAGAAAAGGAAAATGAGAGAGAAGTAGAAGGAGTTTTCTGAAATCTTACTTTCTGTTCTTTTAAGCCTGTATAAGCCCTGTTCTAAACTTTTCTTGAAAAACTTCAGAGCTAAAATTCTATTTTCTTAAAGATATGATATTGTTTACCAACAGCAGGAGCTGACCTGAGGTTTTAAGTCAAACAGCAAAGGCTGTGAGACCCTCAAAAAAAAAAAAATCATAAGTCAGAAACACTGTAGTGGTTGGGCCACTTTCCAGATGAGAATAAATACCAGGAATAATTTCAGGCTCCAAATTAGTCATGCTGCCCTCCTTTTATATAATAATATAATTGAACACACAAGTGCCTCTTAGCATTCTAGTCAGGAACTGCAAACATACTGAAAGTCAGGCCAACTTTCCACCACATTCATTGCAGCCTTTGGCTCCCATTTCTTTCTTTTCAGTCTTTGCAGGATCCTCAGCTCACAACTCTGTCTTCACTTTCCCTTCCTTCCACTTTACAAACCTCATCTCTATCCTGTTACAACATTATCCAAGTTGCCTTCCACGCTTTCCTGCCTGCTAGCACTTACCTCCCTAATGCCAGTTCCCCAGCGCCCTCAGTACTATTTTCTATGTGCATTACAGCAACACCTAACAACTTTATTCAAAGTCCTAACCCCTTTGCATCAGGCACTGCACAAAGCACCATCTCTATCAGCACTTACCACAGGGACAAGATGAACATGCACATAGGCTTTTCTCACACCCCTGTATTAAGTCAACCCTCACCTTGCTCCTTTCTGTCATGTAAATAGATGGGACATCGGAACTGGGAAGAGATGAACAAAAGACACTTTGTGTGTTGAATAATGTAAGCAGTACCTCCTGCACAGTATCTTTGCTGCTGTTGGAAGCAGCCCATTTAACAGTGCCTTGGCAAGAAGAGTTTTGTAAACTGGAACAGATAATCTTATTTTCTGACACTTTGCTGAGGTGACTTGCCTGCCAGAGCAGAGACAGCTCTGTATATACTTTATATGGCAGTCTCTTCTTCCCTGCCTCATGCTCAGCAGCATCTCACACTGTCTCAGATGACTTTTCCACCTCAGACTCTGAGCCCTTACTTGATTCTTGCACCAGAAGCATGAAGGGACATATGGTGTGCTGGTGACATTGAGCACTGCATCTGTGCACCAGCCATATCTGTGTCTGCTGTCCCTAAGTTGCCTTCCCCATTCATCTAGGAGCCCACATTATCCTTGTTTATTCTTTTTCTGTCCATGTAGCTGTAGAAGCTCTTCTTGTTGCCCTTGATGCCCCTTGCCAGCGGCCATGTGGCTGGTGGCAATTGTTAACTCTCAGGATTGCGTCCACTACAACTTGAACCCTTCCCATGGAGGAAGGAGAAGACCACCCTGTGGGCTCCCACATCCTTTGCCCCCTCAAGGTCTGTAGTTACTCTTGGTTTACTCCAGGTCTCCCTTGGCAGTGTCATTGATGCTCACTCTGATGACCAACAAGCAGTAACAGTTGGAGGGCGAGATGAGCCTTAGCAGTCTCTCTGCAACGCCCAGGATCTGTTGCTTGTCCGCAAAGCAACCAACCTCCAACAATAGCACGCCTGGCAGCAGACCAGGTGCCCTTCCTCCCCTAGTAGGGGATCTCCAGTTGCTACCACTTGTTGCTTCCTCTTGGTGTAGACGCTCAGCTTGGGCCCAGCTGGCCCTCTTAACCATGCCTGTCCCCTCTCTGGGCTTTTAGGGCTGGCACTGACTCTGTATTCAGGTTTGAGCCAGGAGAAGGAGCCCTTCTCCTGCTGCCAGGAGTCATGGGCTTCCAGTAACCTCCTTCAGGCTAGCCCCAGGCCTGGATGCCACCTTCCCCCTGCCCCAGTCCCCTCAGATGTGCCAGGGACGCTTTCTCAGCTGGTGCTGGAGATGAGGCCCAGCAATCCATTACCCCTGGTGCTGCATAGTCCCATGCTGTCTGGAGCAGAGCATCTGCCCCCACCTTGCACCCTGCCACCCACACAAGTGCCAAAAGCTTTCTGCTGTGCTACCACCTCCCAGCTAAGTAGTTGTCTCCAGCACTCCCTAATCAGCAGGCAGTTGGCTAAATCTGCATGCCCTTTTTAATCAAGAACTTATCAATTGGGAAGCAGCTAGTAGGACATACTAGCTGCAGAAGCCCCTAGAAGCTACCAGAAGCAATTAAAAGTAGAAATTTGACTTTCAGAAAAACCATAATAAGCAAACAAAAAAACCCTTCCCCAAATAAATAAGCCTCCTCACGTAACTGTCAGGGGAAAAAAAACTACTAAAAGAAACAAAGCAAAACCCCCTACAAAAGCAGCTGCTGCCTAAATAAAAATCTCACAAAAGGGACAAGAATAAAAACAAAGCTAGAAACAAAGAACCCTCACAAAGAACTAGTAGGAAGAAGAAACGCCAGTAAAAAAAATTCAGAAAAAAACTCTCAAATAAATAAAAGCCCAAACAGAAGCTGCCAAAAAATAGAGGGAAAAAGGGGAAAAAATGAAGAAAAATGCCCATTGTTATAAAACAAAAAGAAAAAAAATATATAAACTGCTGAAAAATGGGAGGGGAAGCACAAAAATCCACCGATGCCAAAAGCCCCTGCTGAAAATACACCAGTTCCCCTCCTCACAAACAATTACTCCACTAATTGCCCAAATCTCTATTTACTGTGCTACCACTTAGCAGGTAGGCAGGCATTCCCTAGCAGATGAACAGGACCCAGCAGTCCCTAATCAGCAGTCCTTTGACTGCTAACTGTTCATAACCACTGTTGTAATGCAATTGAAGAGAAAGACCCCTCCACCTCCATCGTCACCTGCTCCACATTTGCAAAGGAGATTTCTACCTGAAGTTACCTATACAAGAGTTTCTCCCTGTCCCTGTTGTGTGTGCCCTGGGGTGGCTGCTGCAGGCATAAAGTGGCTTGACTGAATTCAGTCCTTCCACGAGAAACCTTCAGCCCGAAGGATAAGTCACTTCTGCAGGAAATTATATTGCCTGCTCCACTGGGGACTTCAATGAGTTCTTTGAGAAGACAGTCTGGGAGAACCTGAAGGAAAAATACTATGAAAGAAATACTATGAGAGAAGGATGCCATGTAGATTATAGGAACAGGGCAGCAGAGCAGCTGGAAGTAGCCTCAGACATCTTGGGTCACAGGGAGATACTTAGGTTTGACAAGCAGGAATTAGGTGAGAAAATAGAGACTTTGCGATTTGGGTCTTTAGTCACAAGAATAGGGTTCAGGTGTCAGCATGACCAAAGTTCCCCTGCAGACAGAACACTTTTCAGGTAAATCCACTGGTTCAGAGACTGTTTTCAGTTAGCTCTGAGCTGATCACAAAGCTCAGGATTTCCAAAAGCAGAGGCAAAAGAAAGTCTTTAAAAAATCTAGTATTTAAGGCTCTTGAAAAAATGGTCATATCTGCAAAAGTGGTGGCTAACAAAGGTTATGGCTGAAAATTGTGGCTAGCTTTAACCAACTTGGGCACAGTTGTCATTAGCTGCAGCTAATGTTTATGTAAATTGCAGGAAAAGCTCCTTGGCTTAGCGCAACTGCTTTAAACTGGAGGGTTTGAGAGCTTCTGAGAGACTTTTGATTTTTTTCCTTCAAAATCTTCCTGATATCAATAGTCTCTTTCTCCTCCAAAAGCAGATTGCTGAACTTTGCTTTCCAAAGGTTACAACATTTCACCAAGTTTTCACTACAGTTCTGAAGGATGTAGGACTGAATAATCCTAGGAATTTGAGCGGAGACTGTTTTCTGACCCCTAAAATAAGGAGAAAGCAATCAATAATTTTCAAGTCAGAGGAAAGGGAAATATAAGAAAAGGGACTCTACAATTCACAAATTAGTTTTCTCTTAGAAACTTTTAAAACTATTGGGTGGTGGTATATAAGCGTAGTTAACAAGGACAGAACACTGCTCTCCATTCAATTTCAACAAAAAGGTAGCCAATTTTGGTAGGTCATATAAATTAGCCTTAGTGATATGGAGCTCAGCAGATGAAAGTAGTTGGTGCTTAGCCTCATGCTGCTGCAGATAGACTGCTGCCAAAGTTAGTTTATAGTCAGCTCCCGAACCTTCACGTTTGCTAGTGGCTTTCTGACTTTGCAACACAGCAAAGCTCTCAGCAATAAGACATACAACTGCACCATGTTGCATGTACTGCAGTTTACTGACATATTTGAACCTTAATCTGTCCATGCGGATGAGTACTAATGAACATTAATAAGGCCGTGAGGTTATTTATTATGTTCTGTGTTCCTCTGCTTAGCGTTAATTCAGTATTGATCCTACCCTTCCACCCACAGCCTTTTAAATTACATTCCTCTTCCTTGCACCCTTCTCCCCAAAGGTATTTCTTTTCCTCGAAGATGGGATGATTATAAAAGAAAGGAAAAAATCCATAGGAAAAGCTCACCCTGAGGCATGCAGTCAGATGAATACCCATTTCATCTGTGAAGCATGGCTCTGGAGAACACAAAAAATAACAGCATTTCTCTTATTTCTTTTACTAGTTCTCAGTAAGCGTTGTCCTAGCAGTAAATAATTTCTTTTAGTTTGAACTGTTTATTGATCATAACTTGAGTCCTTTCCTCTTGTTTTCTTTTTATGGTTTTAATTATATTTTGTCATTTAAAAAAGGAAAACTCAGAAATGTACCAGCCCTAATATCACGCCATTCAAAAAAGGACTTAAGCACATGGAAACGTTATTGCCCCAGTTGGTACAAGTCTTAGCCGTAATTATCATCTGCCATGGGAAATGAGGTAGTGATGGAAAAGACAAGATTATCTAGAACCTCTGCTTCTGAGATCTCAATCACACTATTCGCTAGCAGACTATAGCCTTTTATTTTATATTTTTTTACAGCTTTTTCATATAGCCCTTCACATATTTCACTCTGCTCTGATTAACACAGTAAGTAATTTTTTCCAAGTTACTGGCAGAGAGTTGGGGCTCTAACAAAAAGTGCCAAGAATCTCACTGTTCATACCCATTACCACCACCAGCTGTGCCCTTTGCCAAAGGTGCCTGGCTTTATAGCAGTGTCAGCAGACAGGAACTCGTGCTTCATCCCTTAGCTGCTCCAAATTGCTGTCTGCTGTAAGGGCACAATCCCACGGCTAAGATCCTCAGGTGCTAGAGGAGACAACAGCAGTAGTCATGTAGAGGTGACAACAGAATAGAAACATGTCTGTGAAGACATAGCATTCAGGTACATACAGCCAGTTTGAGATGGTATCACATATAGATGAAATTAAACAGCTCTACATACATTGTTTGGCTTAGCTTGACCAACCTTGTACAACTGTACAGCAGAACTTACAGAAAGGCTTGAATAAGATACAGCTGGAAGCTGATTATTGTTTTATTGGTACTAATTTAGTTGTAAAAGTATAGGAAGTCTTTGGAAATGCGAAAGTATGGGTTTCACAATGTAAATATTCAGACCAAGATCAGGAGCTGCTTTGGTGTAGCAAAGCATGCATTTCTGAGGAGAAATGAGGGTCTGAGGAAATTTCTCTCTCATTCCCCCACACTCAGAAGGTGAAGAAGGCTCCAGCCTGCTCCAGCTCCTACTTGCAGTGCGCTTTCTCCTTGGCAACCCAGCACGAGTAGATACCTCTGCCTCTTCTGCTACCAGCCAAGAGCTGCATGATGCAATTCCTCAGCCCCCTTTGTCATGTCTCCCTTTCAGTCTCCTGAATGGTATTCTTCCCCTGCTTCTCTGGGTGAGCCAAACCTCCTGCCTATTACAAAATCTTGCCTGTTCTCCAGGTAAGCTATAAGAACAGATCACGAGGATGTGCAAAATGACCTTACAGATATTGGCCTTCCTTCAAACTTGGAGCCATATAGTCGGACAACCTGATTAATTAGACTCAGAAGTCCTCTATATAGACTGCCTGCGGCTTACATAGGTTATTACCCCCAGGATGCACCTTCTCTGAGTTCAGATGGGGACCTTCCCCCGTAGTGTAGTTAGAGGTATGATTTGGCAAGTGGTAGTGAGAAGTTGTTTGAGAATCCCTTCATTCCTCAGACCCCTCACAAGCCTCTCCCTTCCTAGAGGAAATCATGATAATGAGGCCCTGAAGGTAATTTTGGCAGCCCCGTTACCATCCTTTTCAGTTTCCGAACTACAGCAATCTAGCCTTTCCTCATTCCTCTCCCAAATGCAGACCGCGGCTGGATATTGTGCAAACCTCTTCCTCCAAGTTCTTTTGTTTTGCAACGATAACGAGCAAGGCCAGTGGGTTTTCAACAGTTTCCAATGTGAATCTTCTAGAAATAGCAAATGGGCTTACAGGGTCTGGCATACCACTAAAACTCATTGATCTACTCCACATTTGCATGGAAGACTGAGCTTATTTCCCCAGGGTTTTCTGTTTAAGAGGCAATCTGGAGGCAGGTAAATGAACTCCTTAGAGTGGGAGACAAAGAATAGTGGGAGGAAAGGGAAAACTGTTGCTGAAATGGCCCAGCCTGGTGGCTTATCCCATATTTGTCCACAGCTCTGCTTTGCAGTGAACCACCTGCTATCTGCCAGGGGAGCAGAGCAGTTGGGGAGACAGGCTGCCTGCCCACTCTGCAGTGCACATGCACACAATTTTGGGATCCCCCTCAAAAATCAAGGCTTTCATCTGTGGAAGACAGCATTCCTTGGACTGCAAGAAAGCAATCTCCTTCAGCCCTTCTTTTTTCTACTGCAGTAAGGTAGGGAGAGGGAATGAGAAAAGTTTGAGAGGCTGAATGGAGTTGAGAATAAAAAAGTGCAGAATCCTAAAATAAGAGCCTCCTGGGGCTTCAAAACCTAAACCCCAGGTCTGTAGAAAACTCTTTCAAACAATCCTAATCAAACTCTCTTTTTTCCCCGAATAGCACTCCTGTCTACAGAGTTGTTTCCTTCCACTCAGACATGAATGCACACAGCAATCTTTCTCCCTGCTAACCTCATAACCCTCATTTGCTCTTCATCCACTATTCTTGGGAAAGAAATTATGGCTCTGTTCTCTGCCTTTGCAGAGATGACCCCCGCTCACAAAAATCTCTTTAAAGATCAAAACGCTTTCACTTTTACTCTTATAAATACATCAGCTTCCCAGCCAGAACCCTCTTCTGCTGTTTCTGGGTTCAGTATCTTGTGGCTGATCTCCCACAGCTGCTCTTGCAATCCCTGGCATCTGAGATGTGGTGGTGGTGGGGGGCAGGATCTGATTTCAATGGATATTAATTCTTGGCTAGTCCACTACCAGCCATTAAATCCTGGACTAGAGAGAGGAGACCCAGTACCAACGCTCACTGTTTCACAGGGGCATTTATTCACAAAAGCTAGAAAAAAGTTCAGAACAGAAAATGAATTCTTACTGAATTTGTTTCTGTAGCCAATGTGTTCAAAGCAAAACCAAAGCAATTTCCCCTAACCTCTTCACTCAAAAATTATTTTTTCTCCCTTCTTCATAACGTGTTTTAAATGTAACACTAGATAGACATCAAATCTAGGGAAACATTATCACCAAAGAACATGAGAGTACAAATCTCTGCATTGCTCTCCTATGTATGCATACCTCTGCTTTGAAGCTATCATTCCACTGAGATTCAGGATATGTTACTTCTTGTGAGGTGTCCCTGTGCCATTGCATTTTTCTAGGTGCAAGAAGACCAAAAAGTGCTGATAAGGGTGCAGTGCATACAAGCACAGATGTTTTTTTGATGGCTCTGCATATGTAATATTCACTGCTGCAGGGAACACCCCTGACCCATTGAGCTTCAGTGACCTGGACCCTTTTGGGTACCCTCCCAGCCAGAAAAGCTGGAGAGCAGACACAGGTCCAGGACAAGGCTCAAGATTAAAAGCTTGTCATTTCTATCTCTAGGTGTGGTAACCTCTTCAGACTCCACTCACCACTTCTGAGGGTCTATGAGGCCCCATCTCTGCAGTATTTGATCTAGTCAGTCTTCAGTTGGAGCTCTAAAAGACGTCTTGGAACAACACCCATGGAAATAAAACAACTGAAACCACTAGTCCTGCAGAAAGAATGAAAGGCAAATGTTTGCCTCCCATTTGAAAGCTATATAACTCTTCATGAGTCTTTTATAACTGAAGACACCACCCATTATCACTTTGTAGTTGTCCAGCATTAAAGATCAAAGTCTCTAACATTTATTATGGTTAACATTTATTGACACAGAGGAGTTTCTGATTGGACTTTTAATCCCCCAAATTCACGGTGGTCATTATAGTCATATATATACATGTACAAGTACATTACAGTTAGCCGTGTTTTACAAACAGATAACTTCAACAAACAGGGTTGGAGAGTAAAGCTACCCAAGGTCATACTGAAACTGCCTGGCACAGCTGACAACCTTGCTCAGGTTCGCTCGTCCCTGGGATCACAGACGCTGCCTGTGCCTCTCCCCGGTTCTCCAGCACGCTTAGGCTGTGTCACCCTCAGTGTTGACCCACAAGAGCAGATTGGTGGGGCAAAATACCCACCGCCAAGGTCCTGACACGCCACACTATTCACAGTTCTTAGGAGAGAGAATGGTTACTTTGGACCAGCTCTTGTTCGGTCTCAAAGACTGTATACCTGTGAATGATTGAGGTACATTAGGTGCACTCCTGAAACACGTTGGCTGGCCTACTTTCATCCAAAAAAGATCCAGCTCTGAGTCTCCTCTGTGATGTGAACCAAATGCCATGACTGGAGACAACCCAGAGGTTTCCTTCAAAAGCACATAACTGAGCTGAAGAAAAATGCACCTTAGACAAAACAATGCTGCCTCTGCGTGCCTCAGTACTGCAAGAGATGTGGGATGCAAGGCTGATAAAGTTAATTCTTATAGTCGCTAGGAACAGCTATACAGGCAGGGCTTCTAGGACAGAGCTTTGGCCAAACTCCCATTTCCAGTGCCTGCAATTGCTGGAAAGGCCAGGTCTTCCTCTATTCTGAGGGCTTTTAAGCTGTTGATGAGTTTGATGCAAGGCCAGGTCTTTTCCTGTCGTCCATTGCCCAAGATAATTGCTGCTTTCTGATATTCCCCCCCCCCCCCCAAAAAAAAATTCCTTATAGGCAAACATATGACCTTTATTGCTACTTTCAGTAGCTAGTCTCTGTATGTGCAGCATCAACAACATAGTGCAGAGTGTTACCTAAAAAGGAGTTATTTGGTAAATAGATATTATACTATAATATAATATTTGTAATTCTCTACTAAAAGACTATCAATTGCTTTGGCACTTACTCTCAGGGACACTTCAATACATCATACAGAGAAGAGCTGGATATTCAATGCACGTTGCAAAGAACGAATGGCTCAGACACGTGGAACCAGCGCATGCTTCCAGCAGGGGCAGAGAAAGGTGAGACCGCAGGCCTTTCTCCGAGGGCCACTTTTCTATGTACTGTGTGCACTTGGTCTAAAACTGGGTCTAATCTGCTGATCTTTAGGGTGTGTTGAAAGGCTTACTGTTTCAGGAAAATAAGGAAATTTCCAGGGGTTGTATTTATGTCGAGTGAGGCGTTCCTCCTGAGTGGTTGGTGTTACACAGTTATTCTTTTCCATGAGGTAGCTTTTTCTATCAATTACGTAAGCTATACTATGCTCTAGTCATTGCCAGAGGGTGGCAAAAGATCAGATGAGCGTGACTGGTGACTTCATAGGCTGGAAAGTGCTGCAGAGTCATCACTTCCCTGGGTTCTTCTACACAAACTAGTGTTTTTTTTAAGGACATGTAAAGTGTATGGACCTCCAAATTTTCACAGGGCTCCACATATCCCTGTTCACTTCAGTGACTACAGCTCTGGCCTAAAAGTGCCACGGCATATACCCGGTAACGGCGTTAGAATAATCTCTTCTGCTTTACAGACAACCCCACCTTTGATGGCCCACGTGAGCAAATTAGAAGGGCTTTTTCCCTGCTCTTTACTCTGAAGTCCCGAGGTTCCATTTCGCGAAAGAGAAACGGTCTGAGAGTACCAAAATTTCAGTTCCCGATGGGCTTCTCCCCCCCCCAAAAACCCATGCCCGCAGGCAGCTGTGACTGGCACTGCGGGGAGCCCTCCCGGAGGAGGGGCTGGAGGCTGGCCAGGCTTTGACACAGGACAGCCTTGTCCTCAGACACTGCGCTCCCCAGAAGAGGTGGGGCGCTGTGACGAAGAAGTGAAAGAAAACTTCCTTGCTGCTGCCCACAGCTCTCCTGCTGCCTGGATCCTAAGTGCAACAGCCTCCGAGACTGTGGGCTCAACCCAGCAGCACGCGGCACCGCACTCCTCCTGCCCAGCCTGGGCACTAACCACCACAGGCACAAAAAAGGGACATTTTCTTCTGGTGCTGCTCTCACAACACTTTCCACGTGCTGTATGAAAAACGGTCAAGGGTTTTCCATGACGTAATTTACCGCATTTCTCTTAAAGGGCAGCTTATTAACAGCCACCACATATTGTAACCGATGGGGCCGGCTCTAGCTGTATTAGGGATGTTGTGCCTCACCCTCGAGCCTGCCCCGGGGCGTAACGAACTGAGGCCAACTTTATTCTTTCGAAACAGAAGGTTACGCCCCAAATGACTGCCCTTTCCCTTCCAGGAAACTTTCCCTTCCCCAGCAGCGCTACCCCTTCCTGAGCAGGCTCCTGTCTAGTCCGGACGTTAAGCCCCCTTTCGGTGGGTGCCAGAAGACAATGATTTGCTAGCAAATGGGTCGTAATTAGGCAGGATGGTGACACAGCTCTCTCTTCGCCTGCTTCCTTTACAGCTGCTGCTACTCTTAGGTTTATGACACCTTTCACAAGCAGGTGACAAGAGTACCGCACTCCTTTGCCCAGACGTGCCCCCAGTCTGTGCCTGCTTCTGCTTTGCTCGAGTAGCAGATCTCCAAACAGCTGTGTTTCTAACACCTTACACCTCCAGAAAGGAGTAAAATCACAGCTTAACCTTTTCTAGTTCTCACATTTATGCACCTGCCAATGAAAACATACCTACATCAGTCGGGGACCAGGTCTTGTTTCTTATGACAAGGCTGTTTCTGAAGTACTTGAAAATTTGTATGAGATAGCTGTTGCAATTCAGGCATGTAATTAGCCCTGCAGATTTCCTTACACAGTTGTCTCATTATGTGTTTATTCCCAAGATGGGTGAAAGCATTCTCCTTCTCTCAAAATTCACAGGTTGGTATCTGTGTGACTGAGTTTATTTTGCTAGAGTGAAAAACAAACAGCTGGGAGCTGTGGACATATTTCACAGTGGAGAGACAATACTGATTCAGTTCACAACCTATTTTGCTAAGATGCCATTCTGCCAGATCCTCTGCTACCATTTACTCTGCAGTTCAAAGGGCTGATTTACATAAATTGAGGATCTCCTGTCAGTAATTTTTAACGGAGCAAGATTAAAGGACTAGAAGCAGAAATAGCACGTGCAAAGCCAGTTCCACCTAAACAATTCATGTGCAGTAAGGTATACTACAAGCACTGTTTTTAGGCCTCAGGCTCCCCCCCTCCCAAATTACAATGCTGTAGTGCTAAACAGCTGCGAACAACAGATATTACTTGTGTTAGCTGTACTGGGAAATGCTCTTTCATTCCTTTCTTATTGTCACAGGTGAGGAAGGTAAAAGAGACGCTAGGGAAAAATATAACCAGTTGTAAATATCCAGATGCCAGGATCCGTTCTCTCTTGGGAACAGTTTAGATACCCTTATTGTCATGATTGTTAACAGGTTTCACTATCCCTTGAATGAATAGTTTTAATACTCCAGTTAATTCAGTTCCAATTTTTAGCCATAATGATTTACAGAAATTGAGAAATTGGTCCTCCTCTTTCAAATAATTTGCATGATCTAAAATGTGACTCAGTATGCTTGATATTATTTCCAGAAATGTTTAATGCGTATCATGTGGTCATTATTCATTTCACTCGATATGGAATGATTGCGTTTTCTACTCTAGGCCGATACTGTTCACACAGACTTCAAAATACAGAGATACAGATAGAATACAGATAGATTAAACACTAAATCCCACAAACAAACCCTCTTCCCTTGAGTTAACATGTCTATGCTGTCTTAACGTCACTCCCCCACTTCCAGTGTACTGTCCATTCACATACAATTACCAAAAATATTCTCTTGCAGCAGAAGAACCACAGGCGACTATGTGGTTTCAAAGGATCTACTGAGCAGGCCTATAGGAGGAAAGCTCATACTCTCTTACCTATTCTATGCCTTACACTGAAAAGACTCCTCAGTCACTGTCTACCTTTTTTATATAAAAATGCCACGAATACTGGCTCCACTCAGCTTCTGTGCCACTACTCAAGAGAAGGCACTTGAACTGATTGCCCTTCCCTTTCCAGTTCATGTTTATCTTCCTGAGTCAAGGTTATCTGCTGGGAAAAAACATCCAGAGAGCACATCTAAGAATAAAATGAGTTAAGCACATCTTTAACTCAAGAAGGAAAATCTGGTGTGCATGTCCTCCACCTGACTCACACACTGTAGTAAATCACTGCAATGAACTTGTTGCAACATTCAGCTTTTGTCATCTTCAGATGACAGAGTGGGCAGGTCTAGTGCCTTAGCTCTAGTGCCTTAGTCCCTTCAGGCAGGGAATGTGCTGAAGGTCCTGATCAATACCAAGTACTAAATCATACTTGACAATCACAGACAGCAAAGGGAAACTGTATTAATTCACTCATCATTGTGATGGATCACAGCAAGCAGAGCTGAGCTCCTGGATTCCAGTTCTATCCTGTAGCCTATGAGAAGCAAAATCATGAACCTAGTGTTTTCTGTTCTGACTGCAAAGTCCAGAAATGGCTACTCAAGCCCGGATTCTGCCCTTTTTACTCCTTGCAGGCAAAAAAATCTGGTCATGTACGACCACATATTCAGTGATGAGCCAGGACAATATATATCATATAATGATATTCAATATGAGCCAGGATAGGAGCAAAACTCCGACTTATAGCCTAATATGACTTCAAAGCACATACAACCCTTTGGAAAGTCTTGCTTAAGGACCTTAGTCCTCTTTTCTAAGTATAACTTGTCACTGACCTCCTGGCCCTGAGGAGAAGATAGAAGTTCAGCCTCATCCCTGAGAACTCCCTGGTAGAGAATGCCCAAGAGACAATGAACAACTATGGAAAGCATACCTGCAGTACATCTATCAGAAGTACATGGTTGAAATGCGTATTGCTTTTGGCTGAAACATAACTATTAAAAGCATGTTTTTCATTTTTAATGAGACCTGCACTAGAGACAGTGCCAGCCTTAGGCATCCATCACTATGCTCCTTTTTGGAACAGGGAGAAAATCATGTTAGAGCTGCTAATGTTAAATCTTGCATTTGAGGGGGAGAATCTACATTTCCTTTGCTGCTGAAAATCTCACCCAGGAAAGAATACAGCCACCTGACTTATGCCCCCCTGTAGTTCTGTTCCCTGTATCAAAGCAGAGAAGTGAAATCAAAACTTCACACTCCCAGGATAGTAGGAATTGCTGTCACTCAAACATTATTAAAAACACCCATGTTAATCCCTTGAATTCTAGTCATCTTTCAGCATTCCACTTCCTGCTAAGAAGAGACTTAGAGATATGAAGCTCACATATTACTTCCTACCAGGCATTATGTATAAGTAAAAGCACCAGCCTCTCTTTGCTCTTCTGAGTGGATTGTAGTCACTGGGAGTTTTACTTTAAGCACAGACTATGGAAGAGCAACAGACTGTATCCTTTCACTGCTGAAGAACTTTTCCTTTCTTATACTTTTCTTTTTCAAATTGTGGAAACCTCCTACTTTGAGACAGATGACTTTACACAAAGAACTTAAAAGTAATAGCTACTGACCACTGAGACATGGAAAGTATTAATAGTTTTACCTATTGCTTGATCAATATTTCCTACTGCTGCCATCAAATTGGACTGCAAAGGATCCATCAGGAAGTTTTAAGGGGCATGTCAAGACCTTGAAACACTTTTCGTTCTCTTAAGTGAAGAGATAAAAAAGAGCCTCTGTCCAGGTACTCCCTTCATTGTAGGATTGGTTGTGTCATGTTTCCACTGGAGGGAGAAGTGGAAATGATAGTTATTTTTTCTATTTGCTTCTGTCTATCTAAAATGTTTCTCTAAATGGTCCGGGGATATGAGGGCCCTGTTTGAACCCTTCTTGTGAAGAACGTCACTGAACAACAGGCAGATATTTGTAGAGATATTTGAACATGAATCTAGTATGGCATAAAGCAGTGTGATGCTTCCCAACCCCTGACAGTTCAGTAGCCATTGGGAGAGGGTCCAGAGAAGGGGGCCCAGGCTTGCCAGAGGCCAAGAGCACAGAACCCGCAAGGAGAGGCTGAGGGAGCTAGGCTTTTTGGTCTAGTAAAGAGGAGGTGAAGGGGTGATCTAAAAACTGCCCACCGTTACTTGAATGGAGATGACAAAGGTTTTGGAGTCAAACTTTTCTCAGTAGTGCCACACAGTATAGTAAGAGATAACAGCCACAAAGTGCAGTTTGGGAGGTTCAGGTTGAACATTAGGAAATAATTCCTAACCAAGAGGTTTTAGCTGTACTGGAACAGCTCACCCTGGGAGCTTGCACTATCTCCATCTTTGGAGGATTTTGACACTCAGAAGACAAAGCCAGAGGTGAGTGGACCACTGGTGGTGACGATCTTGCTCTGAGCACAACACTAGACCACCAGAGCTCCAATCGAACCAGCATTTCTATAACTAGCAGCTAAACTGTCATTCATAAATGTACTCCAGCACAAGTCTTCTTAATTATCTAAATAATCCTCTTTTTTCCCCCTGAATTCAGCAAAAGCAGTAGCACGGGCTAATTGTTTTTTCTAGTGAACAAGGTGATCTATTGAGACTTCAAGCATTGACATGGTACCAAGTCCAGTACTCATTAGTGATACACAGAGTGCTCATTCTAACAGCTTACACACACTGGAATTAGGGGTATTACCCTTGATCTTCAGACAACGTTACTCCAGCAAGCCAAACAAAACCATGGGCTTCAGTGCTACGCTACCTGCTGAGGTTGCTGTCTGGATCCCAGGAAGGTTGGCGCAGGCTGTATGGAGGCCTCTGTTACTGCAGCTTTACTGCAGCTAGCACCTGAGCCAGCTACATTAAAGCCATATACTGCAATTATACCTCCAGCTGCTATAGGTATATGACTCAAGGGAATGCATCTCAAAAGGAAACCTAAACGTGTCCCAAGTTAGGCTGCTTAAAAACAATGCATACTTTTTAAACATACACCACATGCCAAAGTTATAAAAGGAATAGAAACAAACTTATGAAAAAATACACATTTTCAACCGCTCTTGAAAGATAATCATCCTCATACCTTTGTAGAGGCAATTAAAAGGCAATGAGAGCTTGCTACTGGCAAAGTGCAGGAAATCAAGATCTAGCAAACTACAGGCAAAGCTTCTGGCTTGCTTCCCAGCTGTAGGTGAAATTGCACTGTGACCAGAGCAAGCATCGATTGATTTTATTAGGCATTCAGCAAGAGCTCTTGTTACTTCTACAGACAGATATACCAGGGTCTGGAAAGACACTGCTGCCACCTGCTGCGGTATTTTCCTTTTGAATATAGAAAAACAAGCCGAGAGTAATGCTGCCACCTAAAGCTCATGTTTTCCCATTGGATTTGTGCGTTGTGATTCAGAAAAAGATCAACCTCCCCTAAAGGTTTTAGTCTCATTTCTTGTTGGTGATACTGCATTCTGTTCTAGAAGTATTTTGTGAAGTGTGATGAAGACTACAGCACTTACCTGACCAAGGAGAGCACAGCAAATTGCTTCCTACCTGCTGCTTTTGTGGTTGACAGCATTACGTGACACAGACAGCATTATGTGGCATATACAGCATTAACCTTGGGGGCTGAAGCTTGCTTGTGGTCTAGATCATATGACAGAGAATGTAAGGATATCTGCATAAGAGCTCCTAAACCCTATGGCCTCACCCTAAATGAAATCTAAATGTTTAATTTCATGTTCTTTTGATTTTTTAAATTCAAAAACATTTCCCAGATTAATTTTTCAAAATTACAGTTCCAAAAAAATGCTTTTTATTCCAGTTTAAAAGGCAGTTCTTTCAAAAGTGCTCAAACTGTGTGCGAAATTGAAATTCCATTTTCAAACCAGCTCTCTGTAAGATTGCGTCTACTTGGAAAACATTTGGAAAAGTGGCACCCTTTTACTCAAGAGATCACTTTTTTGTGACTTTTCGAGATCAGAGAGGTATCAAAGTACTTGATATTCCTCTGCCTCCCATATTTAAACACTGTGGCAGTAGCAATGGAAAATAAAGCAGATATTGATTGATTGCTACTCAGCACTGCGTATTACTAACACTTAGTCTAGCCCACTCAACTACATTTTGGAAAATGCATATGCAATGGAATTAATTAAAGAATATTTCTCAGGGATTCTCGTGCAGTTTGATCTGTGACTTAGACAATAGTAGGCACCTTTTCCTGTTGCCCATTGGTAAAGAATGGAGTTCTGGGAAGCTGCTTTATGGTGACATGCTAACAAACAAATCCCAGCTGTCTGGAAGTGACGGCATCAAAAATCTTCTTTTGGAATTATTAGGCAAGGCACAAGTGGCCTGAGATGATGCTCACTTTCTAAATCAGTGATAGGCAATGTACTTAGCAGATGCTCCTACCTAAATAGCTAAGAAATTAAAAGAGAGCCAGTTAATAGAAACGGATAGTAACACAATCTGGACAAAATATGTCTTGACACAGATGCTCCACACAGAACCAAAACACACACTAGCTGTATAATCTGAATATGGCTGTGAGAATGCTAATAATGCAAAGGATTACTCCTGTAATTATTGCCACTGTTCTTGGCTACATCAGAATAGTTGTTCATTGGCTTTATGTGCAGAACCAAATGCCCAGAGACTTCTTAGGAAGAAGAGTTGTTTGGACAACAGTATAACACCATTACCCCTTCCTTAAAGAGGGCTCTTGATGGTGGCTAGGGTGGTCCACAATCAAAGGAGCAGTAAGGTACGATTCTGCTGAGGCTTGGTAATGCCAGAGCTAAGGGTGTACTTTGCATTTTGCTTTTTATCCCACAAGGGTAATGTAGTAGTACATTTTGTGTTAACTGCTGAATAGAATTTGATGTAAAATTAATTGTAATTGATGTAAGATTAATTTAGTCTACAGTAGTAGGCAATGACTGCCAAACTGCACTGAGCTGCAGGGCTATCTCAGTGCCTCGCATGCTAAGGAGTGCCTACCATTATTACTGTAATTATGCTATTTTTATAATTCAGACACGTAATGCAGAAGCAATTACAGTGTAAAGGAACAAACATTCAGCCAGTAACAGGAACGTTCCCTGAATAAATTATTGGGCACATGAAGATAAATACTTCAAGAAAATGAATATACACAAGCCCTGTGTCTTGGTATTGCTCTGGCAGAGAGGAATGCTAAAATACAAATAGCTAGACCCTCTCTATCAGAAGCACAGGAGAGATTTGATTTAGCTGCCATGCTGTAACATCCCTAGGAAGCATAGGAAAGCAGCTGGAACCTACTGATTGAAAAACTCCCAAGGAATAAACACTCAAGTTTACCTTCGGCACTCCAGAAAACTCCATCCAAACACAGGCTCACGTGAAAGACAGAAGCTGTTATGATCAACTCTCCTCTTGACAAAACACATGGGATCGTGTAAGATGCAGCAGGAGATGCAGAGTTTTCTTAACTGCTAAGTAGTCTGCAATTGCTAGCAAACATTGGGCCTCCCATTCAAATCACTAAGTTTCAAGAAGGAGGACAAATTCAGCATGTGTTACCACAGTTGGAATGCTTTTACTATTAGATGTGTAAAACACCAAAATGCAGCCCCTGATTTACAAAGCTCATAAGCTGAACCAGCAAAAAAACAACAGAAGCATGACTTAGATCTGGAAAAATATGGAAAGTGGCATTTCAATGCTCAATTTGCAACTACCTAATCAGTAGCAAGGTGATAAGGAGCAGCCATTGTGAGTCTGCCAAAGTCAAGTTGTGTCAAACTAATTTAACTGCTTTCTTTGGCAGTGTCCCTGGGCTATGGACCAGTGCTCCAGCTGGTAGCAGGAAATGGAGCTTTAAGGACCAGGGGAGACTAACTACCAGAAAGCTGCTGGGAACAGCAGTGCCTACAAGCAGGGGGTGCCAGCCGGGTAGGAAAACTGAGCACTGCAGAGGCACCTTCAACCAGGCAACACAGAGACCAAGAGCAGACCAAGGCTCTGGCTGTCAGCAAGCGCGCTCTCAGGCCACTGCTTCTGATTTTCTCCTGCCCTGTCTTGCGTGGAGGACACCCGTAAACAGCGACACAAAATGCTGTGAACCATTTGAAGCACAGCACGTTAAGAAAGTTGATGTTAAATAAATGTTTTAATGTTGAGAAAAGCATAATCATTAAAATACATCAGGTAGGTTCAGTCTAAGAATGAGAGAGCTGATGAGGATGGTCTTCATATGCATAACAGACTAGCATAAAGAGAATGGTGATCAGTTAGTCTCTTCATAATTGGCTTAGTCTACAACAGGAGATTCAGGTTTGGGGGAATAGCTAGAATAACAGTGAAATGCTTAAAGAAGCAACTTACAGAAGCTGTGTAACCTGCTTTTTGGGAGGCTTCTGAATAACAAACGGCAACACACAAATACCAGTTAAGAAAGGTGTGTACATATCTGATCTGCTTCAGAAAAAGGAAATTTGAACAAATGACCTCTACTGTTTCTTTCCAACATGTGTTTGATTCTACAGCTAGCATGGGTCACATTTAATCTTGCATGAAGTCTTTTTTTTTAACTTACAAGAAGAGAAAATAATTGAAAAGAATGATGTAGATTTGCAGCATAAATTTGGTAAAATAATTCAAATAACTTGCTCTTTGGATGTTTACATTGTTACTCCATGATGCTATATCACCAAAACCAACAGCTCAACAAAAATAACAGCAATTTCCATACTTTTTCTGAAGAGATGAAGAGTTACTAATATATTAACACCAAAATAATTTATTGCTAGTGATTTTATATTACAATTCAGATTAAATGCTTTTATTAGTCTTTAAAGACAACCAGAAGAAAACACACAGTAAAAACAAACAAATAACAGAAATTAGAATTACTAATGACAGTATATAATCACTTTCAATAATCCTGGTGTTTAATGACTGATCTCCTGAACACTGTAATTCCAAACCAGAGTATTTAATTTCCACTTGTCATTGCAATATCTATTTGTTTTCAGACCAGCGTAAAACCTGTAAAGAAAGAATTCCTAAAAACTGTACATATGACTTATTTCACAATAAGTGTTCAGGGCTTATAGGTTTCAGGAGGCATCCTGCTAGAGTCATATGTATAAAAATATAAAACTGTCTTTATTAGTAAGGTATTCATTTGTTCAGATCAGGTTTCTTGGGATACAGCCTTCTATCTGGATTTCAGCTGGCCAGCCACTGTACCTGTTGTTCTTGTCAGAATGGTTTATCTATTAAAAAAAAAAAAGAGAAAAAGAAAAAAAGAAATTTGGTTTACCTTTTACAAAGGTCACACCTCATATAACAGAAGGGGAAAAATGGAGTAAGACTAAGAAGATAAGAGTTTTGATGTCAGGCATCTTGCTTGACATAATGGGTGAAGACTCCACCAGTTTCTCTCTTACATACAATATTTTATTTATTTCCTAGATGGATGTCACAATAGACACTAAATTGGATACCTTTTTGCCTACAGAAGCTGTGTAATGCTAAGAAGATTGCAATAATATTCTGGGGTAAATTAACTATGGAAATTTCACATGCCTTTGGAGAGACTCAGTATCATAAACAGAACAGAATTCTGAGTTGTATCTTTTCATTTCTGTCTGTCTCCCTGTCATGCAGAAAGAGCACTACTGGACTTACATCAAACAGATAAAACAAAGTCACAGATGGAAACAGAAATATGATACAGAAATGGCATCTTTAATACTCCTGAAGCTGGAGGGCAAATTATTCAACACAGCTTTGTGATGCAGGCATTGCTTTGCTTGAAGAGCGAATATGAGACAGCCCAAATTTCAGAAAAAGCAGCCTTGAATTTTTAGAAGCCCTTGGAACTGTCCTTCTGGAAGAAAATGTAAGCCTCTGTACAGTATGTCAGGCTGGACATTTCAAAATTGAGACTCTCTAGAATCACTGATCACTTCTGTAAATTCGTCTGTAGAAAGAAAAAGCAGTCACAACATGATTTAGTGCCGGTGTGGTAAAAGTTAGCATTGTCCATGACCCAGATCCAAAGCAAAGAATGAGAACACATTAGAGAACTTGCTTTGTACAACTGGGACTTACTAAATAGACTACAATTATTTTAGCTCCACTACTAAATCTGGACCTGAAAGTCATACCTGAAATACAGACAAATACAAAGTGAAAATAGAATGAACCTGACCTTTTCTTTTTGGATATTGTCTGGTAGCTTGAAGCCTTTGGCAGCTATAAAGGCCCAGCTTGACCTAAACTTCATATTCTGTATTTCTTTACTTCCCAGCTCTTCTACTAATTTTTTGGCATCATTCCTCAATCTAGGAAAATTTAGCACAAAAAAAATTGTTAAAAACGCAGAACGCAAGAAAAGCTGAAAAAGAACACAGTTGATTTATGGTTTACAGAGGAGGTCGGCAGCAGAAACAACGAGAAGTCTAAAACTTCCTCTCTCTTGAGAGCTTAGCAGCACTCCATGAAATTCACAAAGCAAAATCCTTCTCATTTTCTTCCTTTGTAAATTCCTGATATTAACAGAATCTGTTTGCAACACTGTAGCTGAAACAAAAAGGTATCTCAAATACTATTTGACATTTGATCTCTTTTTAAATAAGGATGAGAGCATGAAATGTTTATCAATGAAATGTATTTAGACTTTCCTGTATAATCACGAATCCTTACCATGATCATGAATTACCTTATCATGAATTCAAACTAAAAGATCCTAAGATCCTAAGCACTTAAAGAATCAGGTTAAGGTGTGCGAAGGAATGCAAAGTAGGTATGTTTTACTTGGAGCTGTGGACCTCATCTCAACAGAAAGTTGCCATCCAGAGGTAATATCACAGCCCTTTATGAGGACAAATAGGTGGCTTTTAAACAAATATAACACCATCTATTCATCTCTGAAAGCTTCGTCACGTATGATATGAGCAAGCACTGAATGGACCTGGATTCAAAACCTCTGAGAGAGGAAATGAGAGAAGAACCCTACAGAACAAAACAATTTGTTGCGTTATAGTATTTTGCAAATTGTGATTTTCAAGCTATTAATTGCTCTATTCTTCAGTGCATCATGAATGACTTGCTTACCGGGTGCTTCCATCATCATGGGTCACCATGAAAATCAGTGACCCTTCTGGTGCATTTTTAATGAAAGCCATCATCTCTGCAGAGTGGTCTGTTGAAACAATACACAATTGATTATTCATTACTCCTTGACATACACACGTGTCACATGACACCTACTTTCTCTTACGTTCAACTTGTTTTCAATTTTTGCCCTTGTCTGTTCAAAGAGACATAATTAGGCAATACTTCTATTCACAGGCAGAGGGCATAATCCTGAAAGGCTATGAGAGCACGGATTGATCTGCAGTCCTCAGCAAACAAAAGCATTTATTCTGAACTTCAAAAAAAAATTTAGACTCAAGACTGTAAGTATAGTTTATGTTTACCTCATATGACATTATACATACAAGCAAAGCATGGAATAGCCCAGCAGAAGTCCTTGCTATTCTCTACATGTATTTTTGGGAGTTTCCTGCTACTATGCTAACTTAAGAGCTGACTAATACACAACACTGCATACCCATTTTTATTAAGAGGGCAGCCTACCTGCAGCACTAAGCTTTTTTGCTGCTTTTGCAATTGCGAGACATACATAAGACGCTTTTACTGACCATACAAAAATCTGTAATGCAAGCTCTAGAGAACTTACAGTTTAAGTACTGTATATAAAACTATACCCACATGATTAGCCCCCATGTGATTAACAGGTTTATTCACGCACATAAGGCCATGAGCATTCCTAAGTGGTCAAAGAATCAGCTCTCAGTATCTCACAACGTTCTGGTTTTCCTTACTAATGAGTAAGAAAACCAGCATCGTTCAAAGTACTCAAAACATGTTAAAAGGTATTCTTAAGGTAGATCTCCTTTCTAGATAGACTGAAGGATGTTAAGAGGCAGGCTAGCATACTGCCTCTGATGACTTTAGCACTGAAACAGTGCAAAAGCTATCCAAAAAAAGGGAACTGGCTGAATAAAGTATCTGGATCTGGTATCTGGAGACATGGTATCCTAACCAGACTGAAATAATGGAGAAAACAGGTGACAATTACCTACAATAAATGTTAACTAGCTCAAGCAACAGGAGAACTGTGGCTTTTTAGACAAAGTTTGTCATCAGACCTGGCTACAGACTATTTTAATAATGACAATATTTGTTTGTTTCTAGTGGATCCACTTTGATAAGGCAATCATAGTCATTTGAAAGAGCAGGAAATTTAAAGTCCCTTCTGAACACTGAAGCGTTAACAAATGCTCTGTTACACCTTTTTCCCCTACCTCCAGTCCACATGTCAAAAAAATTTGTCGATATAGCTTCTCCTGTTGTATCTGTAATTAAAAGAAAAGGTTTGTAAATATAAGGCAAAAACGATTAAATTTAATCAGCATACACAATGTTTTGCCTAAAGCCTAGGCATCTCCAATGTTTAGTTTTATTTTGCTTCTGAGCTTCATTTGTTTGAATTTTGAAATTGGAAGGAATTTGGAAGAACAGAAGTTTAAGGCTTAGGTCAGAATACTTTGTTTCATGTAGTCTCTGCCTGCAACAGCAATCAGATAAAGAAAATTCTTCATAAATCAGTTTTTTTCATCATTACGAGACAGACCTGAAAGCTGTCAAATAAAATCACATTGGTAACAAATACATACTTTTAATTAAATGAAGTCGCTTGCCTCCCAGCAAACTGGATCTGAGTCACCAAATGTGATTAAAACATCTTCATTACTTTCTGTCTTAATGAATGAATCCAGATTATTGTGAACGTCCATGTTTTTATTTGTGCATGTACTATACTAAGTCATAACCATAAACAGGAAAATGGGTTAAGCTTGAGACTATTTAAATGGTCCTATTACTATTCTGCACAGTATTTCAGATGTGCCAACTTTCATATCACTTGTATGGATAGGGTGGACAGAAACTGGGCACGGAGACATCATTACCACATTGCAAATAGGGCACTCAAACCATTAGTCATTTCAAAACATTTTGGCCAATATTCATAGTTAATTATGCTGCTGTTGAGATTGGGCTATCTTCATTTTCACAAGGCACGTAGGATTGAAAATACTTTTCAGATTTCTAAATCCATGCTAACTGAACTAACTGATTTTGGTTATCCAAGACACATAACCCTCCATGTGAGAGGGTCTTTTCCATTTAGATGCTTTCTGTTCATTTCTAATGAGAAGATGCAGCAATTCCTGTTCCTTTTCTGGCTTATCCTCGATCCATACATGGCAAAATCATGGAGGCAAGTTCTTCCAAACACAGGACTAAATGCCAAGTTTATCAGGTTGACGAGGGAAAGAGGTGGTGAAATCTGGAAGCGGTAAAACCGCACTCTAGAACTGGGCTTCTTCTCAGCAGAGAGCACAAAAAATTGGAAAGACTTCACTGAGGACAACAGAAAGACACAACATTATTTCGCTCTCCCTGTGAGTTGTTAGTTTGGTCTTAATAATCCTGTCTTCTTCCCTACAAAAGACCATGTTCATTCAGAGAAGAGTTACCATTATGGGATAAAATGAGTGTGATGCTACAGGTAATGTACTGAACACAGTCATCAGCTAGACTGATCTAATTAGAGGATATGCAGAAAATACATTTCACTGTAATTTGGTTAGAGATAACAGACATTTAGTGGCAGGTGAAGATGTAAGGTAGCTAAAATGACTGTATATGTGATGAAGAAAACGGTTGTTCAACCTTTTAAAAAAGTGAACACTAAAATCTGATACAGTATTTCCTTTTCCTCACTAATATCAAACGCAAAGATAATACTTGTTCCCTATTCCTATTTGATATAATCTTACTTATACATCCAGGGTCAGCATGTACCCTCTTAGTTTACAGCTGTATATGCAAAACTCAGTTTTAACTGTTTACCTCTTACAGACAGTAAGGTTTTTATGATTTCTTATTGGAAATGTGAAGAGCATACAGTTGTTAATACACACACGCACACACACACACACAAAGGAACAGATCCTTCGCTAGTGTAATTTAGCCCACTGACTTCAATAAAAGCAGAAAAGTTTAGGTAAGTTTAAGATCTTGCTTAGCAATACTGAGACAAAGAAATCCGAACAAAAACATTTTGTGAACAAAGCCAAACGGATCATGCACCTCACCTCTCTTCTCCTCCCTCCCAACATTTAGGTATTTGTTTTCCTCAGGATCCATTATCAGCTATGCTGCACTTTACCATTCCCACTCATCTAATCAAAATGGTACCTCCAGATTTTCAATAAATTGCAGTTTCTGCTTTCCAATAGCTCCTGATATAAGCAAAGAAATATAAGGGCAGTTTGACATTAATCAAGTTTCAAGTCTGTCTTTCTGTCCACTGACCAAGTCTGGAGAAGGAATTTTTACCTTGCGGCAATTTGTCTCCACAAATCCTTCCTTAGTGCAAGATGGGCAGAAAAGCAGAATTGTAGTTCTCAGTTATTGCTTGCCTCTATCAGTGGAGCAGTACGTTTTACGAAGGGCTGAACCCGAAAATTGAGTCTTACTGCTGGAGGCCACAGTATTTTTCCCATGTTACATAAGAAGTAGTTACACTTTTGTCTAAAAAAATAACATCACATACCCACATAAACATACACAACTTCTATGTGCACGTTATCTATTCTCTTATACTGCTTATGAACAAGTTTCTTTTGTTCATCCAGGAGACTTTTTCTTTCAAATACTAACTCATACTTAAGTTTAACATGAATCTGAGTTTGCAACTTTCTCCTTTTCGTCTATACTAGCTAGTAAAAAAACGAACCTTTTAAAAGTCACTCCAGTACAAATGTGTAACTAACATTTATTCTCTTACTTACAGTTCACAATGGCAATGTTTATACCTCTTCCAACATTACCCTTTGCTTCACTTATGAGCCTGAAATTGAAATAAATACAATGTCAGTAGGATTTAACCTTCCAGAAGCTCTCAACCAAAGTCGTATTTATCTATGCTAAGGCACTTCCTGGTGTTCATGCTTCCTTCACTTACTTAATCAAAGAGCCTGTAACAAACAAGAGTCTTGCAAAATGAGCCAGATTGGGAAGGTACTTTGTACAAATGCACTCAGAAAGACAAAATAGAGAATATCAAAAGAAAATGTGGTTCTGAGGAAGTATTCTACGTGGACTGTATCTATGCAAAGATTGTTTCAATATTCTGAAGACATTCTACCCGTCCAGTTTGAGAAACCATGAAGGAACCTGACTTACAGAAGGTGTTGCCCATTCCACAGTCAGAGCTTTTTACAACTTTTTAAGCTGGCTATCCCAAACCATGACAGTTAAACTAACTATATTTGAAACTTAGGGTCTAACGCAGTTTTTGTAGAGAAACAAAGCAAATAACTTGAGATGTATTAAAAAATGGGATAAACATGGTCAGATTTTTTCTGAAATTTATCATCAGTAAAACATTAACAGTTTGAAAGTCTTTCAATCTACATTTAAAGGACCCAGAGGGCATGTCTTCCAAGCACTCATATTACCACTACTCAGCAACAAAAAACCTTTGAGTCAGTCAAAGCTAACAAAAGAAAGCCAAACAAATAGTTTGGAGAAAAAACAGTGGCAGGTAAATTGCACAGAAACTAGAGTGCTGGTGAGAGCAAAACACATTCTCCACTGAAAATAGCCTTGTTGCAGTTATCTCTGTGACAAGGAGCTACTCCAACGGAGAACACACAAGGATCAGAGAGGAAAAAAAATTGAGGGCTTTTAAAAGTACATTTATAAGAATATATTCAAACCCACTACCTTTCTAAGCTATCTTCACCCTTATACCACCATCTCTTTTACGCCTTTATTTTTGGCCAGAGTTCCATGGCGATAGATTGTCTTAGTTTGAATCATCTTCATAAAGGCTGTTTGAACAGTGGAAGCAGGGAAGGAGTTGCATTTAAGATGGATCCATGAGGCATGATGCATAAAACAAAAAAAACCTCCTCAGTTGGAAATGGAGACACAGCAATGCAGAAGAAAATAGCACGGAAAACTCATTCCTTGCAAAGAGGCTTCGGAACTAGGGCATGCTTACTAGCACTGAAAAGGGAAGACATCAAAGGCTATCAATGGCAGCCTTTTTTTGCATATATTTTTACTGAAGAATCCCTTTTTCACCTGGTAGGAGCTATGAAACACCCTTCCTCATACTGCAAAGCACTTGCTTAGATTTGAAGTTAGACTGGTACTTACAGCTCATCCTCAAAACAAATTTTAGCCAGCTTTTCCTTGCCACCACCGCTAAGAACTCGATAGGCATAGCTCCCAGGTGAGCAGGGAGACCAGTGATCACACTTCTGCCTTTTTGGGTTTGGGGCTACAACAACAGGAAAAAAAAAAGAGAAATTGTTCTTTTCAATGCTACATAAACAATTTCTACACGGAAAGAACCACTTAATGTCAACACATTAAGCTTAAACATTTTTATAGAGGTAAACCCTGCCAATTTTCCAGTATCGTAGTAACATTATTACAGATGTGCCTGGGCTTTAAGGTATCATTGACTCTCAAATTGCTGCTGGGACCAAGACAAAGCTTATCTAGGGAAAAAATGTCCCATATATTCTTGATGTGAGTCAGATCATACTAATTATTATTAGTAATACTTATACGTACTAATTATTATTAGTTTTATCCCATATAACAGGAAACAAGGGCTAGAGGGACAAAGAATTCCTACCAATACAAAACTTTTCATTGTTTCATTATTTTTCATTGCTTAAAACTTAAAATTAATTTATTAATTAATTGCTTTAAATTTAATAGCCAGCATTCTCATTTTAAGTCTTTTTCACATGATAACATAGTTACAGAATGAGAAAAATGTATGCATTAAACTATCCAGTCAGATTAGAGGGGGAAAAAACAACAATGAAAATTTCAGCACAAAGTTTGATTAGTGACTCAACAATTTACTATAACTGTGAAATATATATAGTAGGATCGGTGCTGCAGCTTTGCAGATTTCTGCTTATATACAAGCAAACAAATAAGGTGTTCTTAACTTATTAGTCACTTACTTAATTAAATGTTTTTGCACACGCGCAAATATATGCTGACATTATGTTTCTTCAAAGATAGTGCCTAAGAAATAGTTCAGGCTTACACTAATTAATTTATTCAGTCAACTTCATTCTTAGGAGAACAGCACATCATTTGTTAGCTAAGAAGCTGTTTGCCACTCAACATGCAAATACAAAACGTTACATGTAAAATGAGGGGAAAAAAAAAGAAATGCAACTACATACCCCTTATCACTGGTTTCTTTCCGATATCTTGAAGATTAGTAATAGATGCTGATATCACCTCCTCAGGTACCAAAGCACTGAGAAAATATCCCAAGTGCCAAGAAACCAGTGTTGCCAAAAGAAGCCCTGCTAATTTCACAAAACCTGATAAGAGAAAAAATGCAGAGATATACAGATGTATTCACAGCAACACACAAAATCTTGTATTTTCTCCAGCACTGCTACAGAAACTGGTTATTTTATTTCTGATACACTGGGTAAACACAGCCTGTGGAGACACTGCAACAGAGCATTTGTTGTGTTCCCCTTTCGACAACCCCTTCATTTCTAAAACTTGATCTTCAAGCGAAAAAAAAAAAAAACCCACAACCTCCCCTCGAACCACAACCACAATATCCTGAAGAAAGAAGAAGTTCAGCTTAATCCTAACAGGATTTTGACTCTGAAAAATAAGTACCAGCCACCACACGTGACTACTTCACTTCAAGGCGTATGCAGTTACCGTTGATTTTGTGCAACAGGCAAATAGCACAGGAATTGTTTAAAATCCCTACACTGAACATAGCATATAGGGATCCCCCTTTACCCTTCTGACGCCCTGGGAAAGAACGACTGAAGAACGACCTGATAATCCCATCCATACACTGAGCTCTGGCTGTGTTCAAATATGACTAGACCGATTGCTTCACCTTCTCTCAATTATATCAGAGTTTCCGTGGATTGTATTAGCAGCCCATCTACAGGCTGCAAAAAACAAACAGGATTCACAATTTCGCTGTCTGGGAAGACATTAAACGAAAAAGATATCCATATTGGCTACCTCCTCTTCCTCGTCATCAGAAATGCTGTCGTGCATTCTGATCTAGGTAGAAGAAATATATCACCTAATTTATGAGGCTGAACAACGAAATATCACGCTGCAGGTCAGAATCGCTGGCAGCTTGAGGTGATCAGATACTTCCCGGACACATGCGTCTGTGTAGTTCATTTACTAAAGGACTATTTTGACCAAAATCTAAATGCTGCCATTTGGAAGTGGGCAGCGGTCTAAAGTACGCAGGAAAACTCTGCTCTTTAATGAAACGTGTCCTTGGACATAATGGTCCGCTAAAGCGAAAAAGGAGAATTTTGAGTTTCGCAGTCCTGAAAATCAAGTTTTAACATAACCACTGTCCAAAAGCATTCATTATGTTCACTTTGCCAACCTTACTGTTCCCAAATATTTTCTGTTGTCCAGCCTAAATCTTCCTCGTAACAGCTTTCACCCCCGTCCTTGAACCTCAGTGAGGAGGCGCACAGGTCTTCATGGACGTTCGAGGTTCTTTTTGTAAATAATCCCAGTTTCCCTTTTGCTGGAGCCTTCCCCCCAAAACAAACCCCTCTTAAGATGCTGAGCCGAGCTCTCCAAAGGTTCTGTATCGTTACATTTAGCAATCACGGACGCACGGACTTACGTAGGACTCTAAGGCAGGTGCTGTGAGGAACATACTGCACTTTCACCAGAGGATTAACGCTGGGGAGGTAATATAACGAATCCTCAGAAATGTAACAAATTTCCTAATTATTATCTCAGTCTAAGAGAAATCGCTCTCGGCCTACTACTAGTAATAACACACAGCTACACTAAAATAATATTGAAAACTACCCCGTCAACATTTGTGTGAGGTAGTGAACGCGAACATCCACAAACACAGAGTTTACACACCACAGGCAAAGAAAGAAGGTGCATGCGCCAAGCTGAATGAAACGTCCTCCCTTCCTCCTCTTTTTGAATAGAAAGATTCAGATTTACACAAGAAATATTTAATCTGTGAAGGAGAGCAAGTCACAATTTTTAAAGACAAAAAAAAAAAAAAAGAGAGGAAGAGTTAAGTGAAAACTACAAGAAGTTCATTTTGAGATCCTAGCGCTTTTATTAATTGATTTGGGGCAGGGGGGCAGTGGGTTGGTGAAGGGCCGTGAGCCCGTTCACCACGTCTCCCTTTGCTGGCTCGCGGCAGCTTTCATCTTTTAAAACCCGTTGTGAACCGTCCTCAGCAGCGCTATGAACGAACCCCGCCGCGAACCCCGCTGATACGGGAGCGGATAAAGCACGACATGTCCGACGGGGCACACCCAGGGCAAACTCCCCCGCCGGCCACCAGCTGAGGAGGGCGCCGGGGGGCAGCGAGGCGCCGGCTCCCTGGCCGCCCCCCCCCCCGACCCTCACCCTTCAGTCTCCCTCCTCGCTCGGCGCGGGAAAAAGCCCCTGCCGCCCCGAGGCTCCTGCTACTCACTGTGCCGGCTCAGCCACATTTTTCACGGCGGGGGACGGGCTCTCCGCCCCCCTCCTCCCCACCCCGCAGCCCTCCCGCGTTCCTCCTCCTCCTCCTCTTCGGGGCCGGGCAGGGCCCCCCTCGCCGCCTCGTCCGGCAGCCACCTGGGCAGCGCCGCCACCCGCGCGGGGAGGGCGGAGGAGGGCGGCCACCTTGTCACCTCCCTCCCCGCCCCCCCCTTCCCCCCTTCCCCGCTCCGCCCTGGTCGCTGCCATCCCCGATCCGCTGCGCCGCGGGTTTCTCGGCGGGGCGAGGGAGGCTGAAGCTCCCCCTTGCCCCGGGGCCGCCGCTGAGCGCGGCCGGAGCCGCGGGCGAGGCGCCCCCCTCGCAGGCGCCGTCGCGGCCCTCGCTGCCCTGCGGCCGCCATGGCGCGAGGGGGCCATGAGGCAGCCTCGGGCCCGGCCCAGCCGCAGTCACACCTAACGATGCCATTAAAAAGACACGTAGTCCACTTGGCTGCCTGGCCTCCTTGCTCTTTTTAACGGCCGCGGGAAGGACTTGGCCCAGATCGGCGTGTCACGTTACCTCCTTGGCAGAGACCGCAGGCGGCCTGGCGGTGATGGTGGCAAGAGACAGCGGGATTAGCGAGCCGAGGGTTCATCTGCCAGGCAAACCTGCCCTTTGAGCAAATAAAGCACAGACTAAGAGCTTCCTTATACAAGGCCCTTAAAACATGCTATGCGGAAGCAGTGCTGAAAGTTAACTTTCTGCAGAAAAAGCGACACGCTCGCAGGATGAAAAGGAAGGATCGCGCTCAACCCAAAAACCTGTCTGAACAGTTGTTTTCCTCCTTCATTTCAAAACAAACCAGTTATTTTCAAGTCCCTGTTGAACCCAAACCGGGAGGTATGAAGTAAATAAATACTGTGGTTTGTTTGTTTGTTTGACAGTGGCTTGGGTCTACTCGCTATTTTAGCTGCGCTCGCTGAGGCCGGCCGAGGCCCATGGCCCCCACCTGGCCTTCCTGCCCTGCGGCGGCACCTGGCCTGCGCGAGACCTACCGCGGCACGCGGGGCCGGGCTGCTCTCGCTGGGCAGGTAAACGGCCTTTACTGGCCTGCGCTAGCACAAAGTCCCCCACAGTGTCCGTCAGCTCCGAACCTGAATCGAGAAATTTGCAGCTCAACCGTCACATCCAAGACAGACTTCTGAGGGACTGGAGCAGCCACTCAGGTTTGCTCAGGAAGCTGAGCTCAAGAGCTCCAAGTTGGGCAAAACCTGAGCAAGCAAGCTAGTAATTGACTTTGAAAAGTGCTTAAAAACCACTGTGAATTATTATTTTCACTTAAAATTATCTGTTCTAGTTTCTCGTAACCTCTTTTATTGCCCCTGCCACAGCTGAAGCACAGAAATTTGTGTAATCCAGCAAACAGAAGAATAAAATCTTGCAAAGGATACATACTAAGACACCTTCCTCCACCTCAGCCAGACTGTGCCTTCCCAGGACACCGATGAAAGCTATGGATGCTTCCAGTCACGAGAGAAGAGGCGTTTCTTGCTTGCCCAAGTCCAAGGCTCCAGTGGTCTGTAGCTGAAGAGATTTTAAATGCCAAAGGACTGGGAAACTTAAATGTTTTATTTCATGTGTCAGTTCTATGTCTGCAAAAGAGCTGCAGTACCGTTCTGTCTCTAGTAATTAATCAAAGATGTAGGATACAAAGCACTTTCAAAACATTATTTCTATTCATATTTTAAACATTCATTCTGTAATTTGAAGGCCTAGAAAAAACTTAATAAAACATGAATCTTCACTCTAGATGCTTGTGAGGCTGTCAGACCCTTTGGTGATAAGCAGCATAGAAAATCTGCTCATGAAGTAAAAAGATTGGTCTTGCAGACAGCAAATGGCACCGATGGGTATGTACACAATGTTTTTGCATTAGTCTTTTTTTAACATCGTTAAAGCCATAGTCCTTGTAGTAAGTTCACGGGTATTTGCTAACACTGTAAAATTACGACAGAACAAGCTCCTGCATGCCCTTTGAGCCTCTGTACCTCCAGAGATGTTTTCTGCCTCCACCCTACTTGGCTAATGAATTAGCATAAACATCATTCCCGTACTCATAGCAATTTAATTTAAATGCTTTCTGCTCATCCACAAAAGGCCAACAATGTATGCTTAATCATGCTAGGATAGAGTTAAAACAATTTAATGATTTAAAATGGAGGCAGAGTTTGTCAGGCAGAAAAAAAAAAATACCGTACCAAAACTTTGCATGTAGAAGTCACAAGGACTTCAAGAGCTACTAGGGAAGATTGATTACCTACATAAAAAATGCAATTGATGTTTAGGTTAACTAATTGTACCTCAGCCTTGGGATAGGTAAGAACATACACACGGACAACATAGGCAGCACCATGGAAGACCAATTCTCAGGCTGCCATAACTCAGCCATACTTCTGCATGTGCCTGTGCCCACAAGTCCGTTTGGGTGGAACATCAGCATCCAGAATTGTGGTTGCATGAAGAGTAACTTGGAAAAATAGGAATTTTTATGTGTATTTTGACATAATATGACTGTTTTTTCCCAGTATCCCTTGAAGGTCTTCATGAAACCCAAGAGCAAAAACTTAGAACAAGATGGAAGCTTTTGGATACTTTTTTTTTGTGGACATACCGAAAAAAAAAAAAGATATACAAAAATGAATCATATAATAGCCAGAAAACCTGTAAAGCTAGCAAGTCTAGCTCCCAGGAGGTTGCTGGTCTGTTTGGGGCTTTGTTTTATACCAGAAGTTTTTAAAGGTGTGGTGTATGTGTGTGTTTTTCTCATGCCCTGTTAATTCAGAGATACACAAGGAAAAATATGTACAATTTCATTTCATCCAGATAGATAGAAGATGTTGGCAGGAGAAGTTTCCTCAGTACTAGCAGCACGAGCTCAACACATGGGCTCAAATCTAAAGTGGTCTTTAATATATAATGACCCAAACTTTCTGGAAGAGGAAGGAATGGGGGAAAAAGGAATACTTCTGTTAAAGCGGGATACTTCGATATGACTTTGCACAAGCCTACAGGATCTTTGTAGTCTGTTTTTTGGGACTGCTGTTATGCCCAGAAGTTGCTATTAGCACTAACCCCATGCAACGCCACACATTCTACAGCAGAGTCTGGGTGTGAGCAATTCTGGTCAGACACGAGGTTAAGCCCATTCAGTTAAGTAAAGATTTACCAGAAGGAGCTGGGCTCGGCTAGGCCCTTGCTACTAGCAGTTCTGAAGGCCTGGCACCATCCTGTAGTAGCTCCTGGAGCTCTTCCCTGACCCCTACTGCTGATGCCAGGTTTCCGGACAGGGATCCATGCTGACGCTGCTGCGCCAGGCTTAGGTTAGCTGAAGGCAATGCTGGAGTTCCAAAGAAGCAAAAAAATCACAGTATCTGCTTTTGCAGCCCAGCCTGCACACACAGGGAAGGAGCTGGATTTCTTTCAGACTTGTCTTCTAGGGAGGGGAAAGAGAGAGAAAGGGCCTACCTTGCAAGTGGGCCAGCACAGCAAAAGAAATGTGCAGTCAGAGTGGGTTGATGCTGCAGGACAATGTGGAAAAATGGTGGGCATGAGTTAGTCAATGAAGAGGAGTGTAGAAGCAAACCAGAAAACTGATGTAAAAATACATCAGCAGTCAAAAATCCGTATAAAACACCAGCCCAGAGAACATTCAAGATATACAACGATAAAAAAAGCTCACACAGTGAAGAATAAGGAAAGCCAAAGTTAATGTTAAGCTTACAATTAAAAAACCCTCAGTTAATGGGAAAGTGTGGTTCTTATGTGCAGTACCTCAAAACAGACCTGTGCTGGATGCATAAGGAAGTTCAAGAATTACAATGCTTTGTTTATCCTTCAAAAAATTTTCTCTAGTCAGCAACCATTAAAGTTCAATATGCTAGTACTTAATATAATAATATTTTAATATATGTAATATATATATTTATTTATACACTATCAGTATAGATTCCTGTTGTCTTTACAATAACCTGTATTTCTGAGGAAATACTACTCAGCTTCCTAGAAAAACAAATGATGGGTCAAGGTATAGCCAAAAGTAGCTTGTAAACTTCCAGAAGAAAAATCAAATGCATACCATTTATTTTAAAAAGTACTTCATTCTGGTACAGGAAAGGAAGAGTAACTAGTGTTCACAGTTCAAGTGTCCAGCAGATTAGCCTGTAGTCTTGAAAAATTAGACCAAGCATTTGAATTGTAAACCTTCACATGATTGTCTGTACCGCCCTGTAGTTAACAAAAAAAGCCCTATTCTTGCATTAAGTTCTTGCTTTCATGTTGTACACTCAAACTTAAAAGGTGTTTCATCTAGATGAGCCAGCTTTAAAGGGGAGAAATGAACAAGACATATAACCAATCAGTGATGGCTATTAATATATGTTAAGACAATTTTCAAGGTTTGGATTGAATAAGTCTGAAGCACAGAAGGACATTGTGAAGACGATGGTAGTCTCAGAAGCATAAGAGAAGTTTAAAGACAAGAAGAACTGAAAACTTGTATAGTGCCTCTATGAATGTGCATAGATAAGCTTCACCGAATTATCAAAAGGACAGTAATAAGCAAAACTGGGCAGCTTTCCAAACTGTGAATTAAAAACACTATGTTAAACAGTTGGTACTAATCTTTCTTGTTTGGCCAATCCACCAACTTTAGCAACACACATACATACACTATGCTACCTCAGGGCTTGAGAAGAAATTTTTTTTTTTTTAAAGAAATTTTTTGGGCAGTGGGAAGAGGGATATTACTAAATGATCAGGAGACCTCAAGTTAAGAACCTTTTTAGATAGGACATTTAAAGACAGAAAAGTTGAAACTCCATTTAATAGAGTTCAAACAAGACAACGGAATTTGCTGGGAAGAAAAAAGGGCTCAAAAACCTCTTGTATTTGAAAAACAAAACATGTGCGCCACCTGCTGGGATACAAAACATAGAGCACAGTTAACCACCCTAGTTCTAGCTCTCCAAAGGTAAGAAACCAGCTGTCAGAGAGGCCGTCTTAGGGACTGGGTCATTCACTTGGTATGCCTTCTTGTTTTATAGTTCAGGGCAATGGAGAGCAACAGTGCAAAATATTAGTTTAATTCATTCCAGATAATCAGAAGTTTCATCTTCTCAAGTTAATGTTTTCTATGCCAATTCTGAATTGACGAAAAGTTGAATCAAGAACATTCAGTATATAGAGGAAAAATCACCTCGGGGCTAAATATACCTGCCTGCTCCCCTCCCTGCAAAGTTCAGATGAGTGCTAAAGCAGTTCTGCTTTCCTTTCAGAGCTAAAGGCAGAAGGTACAATTGAGAATCTCAAAGTACTGGGAATAATTTGGTTGTGTATCATTTATTAGTTTTGAAGTTCATCTTAACAGGATTTAAAAAGACACACTGAATGGGCTGAAAGAATTAATCATTTATTTTAAGCACAGAAATTTTGATTTTTACAAAGTGTTTGTCTGAAAATGGCAAGACTTGAAAGTATAAAATACCAACCTTTGGAAAATCGCGCAATGAGGCGTGGCAGTAACTGGGACATACATCCTAACATCAGCTGAAGATTGAATAAAAACAAACAAACAAAAAGACTGTACCTCTTTTTTCAGAGTTTTGGTCCCATTTCCTTTCAATCAACGTTGAATCTGATCTATTACAAAAAATTAGGTGAAGAAATTATGTGGTAGATGGGATTGTTTCCTTAAGTGATGTTTCCAAAAGAACTATCAAGTAACAGTTGACATAGTGTTAGTCTTAAAAGATTTCTAGATCTCCACATAAAACTTTTCAATAGAAGAAGTGAACTGCCTGTTTCAGATAAATCTGATTTAGACATTCAACTTTGTATAGTTTTATGCACACACACACACAGTATTGGCTAGCAAAGCAATTTTTCCAGTAAATATTACAGTAATCCATGCCTTGGTGCTATCAAGAAATTGTCAGTTATCTTTTCATAATCATTTCAATGTGACTTACTTCAGTCCATTTTTTTTCCCCAGAATCTTACAAAGGACAGCTGTGCTGCAAATTCAGCCAGTTCAATTATATAATTCCTCTCTAACAACACAGGAATAAACATACCCTTCACAGGTTTGACATGACTCTGTGAAAATCTCTATGGGGAGGTACTCTTTGAAGAGGGCTGTAATGAGAGGGTTGTTAAGAACAATGTAGTTTGTTCAAGTATTTTGCCTAGCTACACACCCATATAAAATCAGAGTGGGCCGAGCTGCTCAGCTTGACAAAGCAGAAGTTTCTCAGTCAGAAAGAAGAGCCCATGGACAGCAGTGGGTCCCCTATGCTTTGTAGTAAGACAAAAAAATGCAAAGCCTTTCATAGTAGGGCCAGTCATCTGCTTAAAGAATGGGGCTGACTCTCAGTGCTCCTTGTGGTCCTTCACCCACCTGTGTATTTTGTAAGGACAGAGAAAAAGGAAGAAGTACATGTACACATCAGTGGTTTCCACAGTATATTCCCTTGAATGCCATGCAGCATGCCTTGAGCTACAGATCTCAATTTCATCTGTCAGGAAAGCAGGCCATGGTGAGAAGGGCATCCACACCAGTGCTTTCCAGTACCAAGAAAGACACAGCAATCTGGGGCCAGAAAGTAAAGGACCAGTGAGGAAGACCAGCAATGACAGACCCATTTTTCTCAGCCTGTCCCACATGAGGGAGTGGAGAGGAAGGAAGGCTGAAACTTGTGGGAAAAGAAGAAATATTTCCAAGTGGGAAGTGAAAGAGGTCCAGGAAATGTAGTCAGATGCAAATACGGGGTCTTAACACACTGACAGGTTCAGGGACCATGGATGTAGATGTTTTGGCACTCATTCCCCCCCCCCCCCCCCCCACCAATGCTACCTTAATGCAGGTATTTTCAATTTAGAGTCTAGTTAATTTCTAAAGCCTCACAAAATACTTCAAGACAGGCCTGTGAAAGAAAATCAAGTCAATCTGTCACCATGAAAATCAAATTTTGTCAAAAGGCTGAATTTTGGATACAGGAGTCTTCAACTTTTTGGAGTTTTTTTTGGGGGGAGAGAGACTGAGGTCAGAAGGTAATCAGAAAATCTGAAGGTTCAAAGCTAGTGAATTAGGACAACAACTATAATCAAATATGTTGACCGTGAGTATCATCAACTAAAAAAAAAGACAACATTTAGTGAGGGCTACTTCCTTTAGATGAAGAGAATTACCTTCTGTGTTCTACTGTTTGGCTAGCTTAAAAAAAAAAAAACCTGCAGGTCCATTTTATATTTTAATGTAAATTTTTCAGTATTTCAAAAACTACCTAACCACTGAAATCCAGCCAAAGCCTAGCTGCAGTGAAAAAAAAAAAAGTGAACACAAAACATTCTTGTATTATTACTGTACAGTAACTAACATTAACATGTTTTAAAATAACCTGTTTTTTTGTTTACAAATAGACTATTGCTAGGGGTGAAAAATAACACTATACACTTTGTTACATGGAGAGGGAACAATGACCATACAACAAATATTCATTCAGTAGATGTCTAGTAATTCTACTTAAGAGATGATTATGCCCCTAATTCACATGTGAGTGGATATTCCCAGCAGCAGTAATAGGCACCTTAGAGTACACTCGCTTTCAAAATATTCAAACAAGTGAATCCTACCAAAGCAGCCAGGTGACAAATTCACATACGTGCACTTATAGCAGCTTTTCAGCAACTGCAGTTGCTCTCCAATTCTGCTCTACCAAGGTGTCTCAGCATCGACCTCGAAGTTTGGCAGAAACTCAGTTACTCAGTATCTCTTGTGTTTCACACAACTGGTCAGCTTCAGCTCACCTTAGCCCCTCTGTCATTGCATATTACAACAGTAGCTTTTGTAGTTTGGATCCATCTCATCCAGGGGTTTGGCTGAAGCCAACAACTGGATTTCCGATGAGATTCCTGAAGAGCCCTTACCAGCACTCTGGATTACTTGCAAGCCTAGACCTAATTTCTAATTAGGGTCTGGAAGCCAGGAACTCTAACTGGCTCAGAAGATTGCTTGTATACCATTGCCAATCTGCTTTCACTTCTCTGAAAAGCAGCAAGAATTTCAGCAGCCAGAAATGAACAATTTATCAACCAGTCAAGTTTGACAGCAACTAATGTCTTGGTAAATTGTACAGACCTTTTTTAAAAGGCTCAATCAGTTACGCTCTTATATTTCTTAATTAAGTAGAGTTATGGGTAGCTTGCTTGTTTTCCTTTACTTCATTTCATTTCACCTGAACAGGATATTGCACCAACCATCATTATTATGGAAGATCTAAGGTCAGGATAAGACAATGAACCAACCTAGTTGTTGAAAACTTCTACAGAAATCAAAGAACATTTAAACAGCCCAATCATTCTGGATTATAAGAAAACTTAAGATCCACTCTCTCTTTGAAAAAGTTGTCATAAGCAACCATCATAACATAAGCCTTTCCTTATCTGAAAGGGAAAGGTTAGTATCCAAGTGACTCTTCCTTTTAGTGAAACATAACCAACTGATAACACTGTAAGTAGCTGGGTAGAATACCCCCATTTTTGACTTCAGCCAATAAACAGTTAAATATCATTAAGTAATTGATATTTTAACAAGAGATACCAAAAACAATAGCTCTGTGATTACCACTACTTAACCTGCACAACATCAAAGCTGCAAACTGTAATGGTGCATTGCCTTGCTATATTGCATTTAAGTTGGTCCAACATACAAATGCTAAATATCAGCCATTTCACCTCAAAAACAGAACAATCCCTTGATCTAACTTCTTTTACAGAACCTGAAACAAAGGCTTATAAAAATTCTTTATCTGTTTTCTTCAGCACTTAAATTGAGCCAAAAAGCCTGTAAGATTTCTAAAACCTGTGACAGTGCAGTAGGATAGAACTAACACATGCCCATGCTTGAATTGAAGTTTAAACTACTTGAACTCAAATGACAGAGCTCCACATCCCTTATGATTGAACTGATAGTATCAATTATCTAAGCAGCAGCATCCAATGAAACATGGCTTTCTGACATTTTCATGGTACATGATATGACATTCACATTAGGAGAACGGTAGCGCTGCAACAAACGTTAGTATGTATACAAGCAATGGGAGTATTGTGGTGGGAGTATCCTGTCTTCCATAACAAATAGAGAATATTTTCCAACACCATCTTTACCCAAAGCTCTGTTTTTTAAGGCATGGTTTACTCTCATCTCTGAAATTAGTTGACAGGAGTATAAAATACCTCATAGCACTCTCCTTTAACAAACATCAGGGAAAGAGATCACTAATAAGACACACTTGGTAACACTGTAGTTTGTCATTGCATTTCATCTTTCACAGAAAAATGCTCAAGAGCATTATTTTTCTTAATGTGCTGTAGGCTAAAAATGAACCCTCAAGGGTTTCTATTGCTCTTCTTGTTGCCAGAGCAACAAAGCAATACTCACCTGAATATCTGCCACTGTAAGTATCAATTTACAAGCTGAGATGAAGTTTGTGCTGCTAGCAGATGCCACTAACAGCATTTTTACTATAAGCCAAATCTTAGTAGCAAGGGATGCTTTGAAAACTCAGGAATATATTACTATTTCATGTATGCTACTTGATTATTGCTCACATAATTGAAGTACTTCTGTTAAAATGTCTTGACCGATGACATGCAAATGAAAGGGTAAAACTGAAAGACGTTTATCTGAAATCTAGTACATTAAGAAGACTTCATTAAACAACTTAGAAGAAATCTAGCTTGTCACTAGGAAGCACAACAGGAACCTTTCCCAATAAACTCTGTCCTAAAACTCTTTCTGATAAGAAGACAGAACGGAGGAGAGGGAAGTAGCTCTCAAATATTTCAAGAGGATACAACTGTTATTACCTTCTGAATTGAAGAAAAGGGGTGTCATTCTTTGCCACTGTATCAGTCTAAACACTGATAATGTATTTGTGTTTAAAATGGGTGACAAAAGCATTACTTATATACTATAGAAAAAAGAATGCAACTTTGAAATGGTTTGGTACATGTCAAACCAAACCTAGGAGGACTATATGGAACTGACTCACAGAACTGGGAACATCACTCTTTGCAAAGCAAAGCCTATTGCTTTGAGAACAACTCAAAGGAACTTTTTTTTTTATAAATGTTTTGACACAATAGTGACAACCCATTTCAACACGTATGGGCTACCAATTATAACGAGCAGTGAGCACCCACAGTACCAGCTGAAATGAATGGGGAGGCAGTGAATGCTCTGCATCTCTGACAATCCCTTGCTGGATTTTATTATCGCTTCATACAATTGAGAAAACATTCAAAAGTTTAAGTTGCATCATGGGGTGAAAATACCACAATGTGAATGACACATTTATCACTCAGTTCACCTGAGGACACCCTCAGAATTAGAGTTTCCCCCCACTTCCCACCTTAGGGGAAAAAAAGGAATATTAATCAAGTGAGTCTCAGAACTAACAAGTGATATGACAACAGGAGAAAAAGAAAGGTAGGTTTACAGTGATAAAAACAGTGTTATAAACAGTACTAAAAATTCTACTTACAAAGACATTAAGAAAAAGACATATGGAAGATACAGGGGAAAAACAATTAAGCTATATAGTTTCTTACAGTCCATGAGTTAATTGTTTTTCTCCCCTTAAAAACTAAAAGGCAGGGGAAGAAGGAGGAAAACTTAAAAATTTCCTCCTATTTCCAACTCCTAATTACAAGAAAAGACATTTCCTGATGTTGAGTCAAAACACCAATCCTTTCATTCTGTCCAGCCAAGCAATCTGAAAGTGCAGGAATTAAAAAGGAAAGAATAACAAAAACATTCTTTACAGGCACTTCCAGTCATGAAGTGAAATGCACAAGTTCGTTAAAAAACAGTGCTTTATTTTCACACATGTTATATGCACCTCTTTAAAAGCACTATTATCGAAAAAGAAATCTTTGGGTATTCCATGCAAAGTCAGAAGCAGAGGCAGTGTGAACTGGAAGGAGGTCTGGTATTCTGAGCTAAACTGCTTGTTTTGTTACCCACACAGATGTGTAAACTGCTCTGCTACTGAAATGCAAAGGAATTTTTTTCAGTTATTTTTTAAAGAGATAACTCATGCGTTTTGAGTGTGAAAATACAGTAGTTATTACGGGACTTCTCAACCTTGCATTGCTTTCAAACTCATTATGCAGGGTTTCAGAAAAACAATGGAGGTCCTGTAACTCTGACTGACTAGATATAAGAAAATATGCTCAGTCTGCAAAGAAAATGCCATGTTTTGACCGCAGCATTAAGATCTGTGCTTGCACAAAGGAGGTCTGCTCATATATATTCCTCCCTGGTCCCTCCCACTATTGTTTTTAGTCTTACACTATCCGTGTTTTCAGACAGCACTCCCAACCAGTCCTTACAAACACTTTCCATTTGTTGGACACACCAGTGAAGCTAAGCTAAAAACCTCCAACTGCTGTTCAAGTTTAAAAACAAACCAGCGTTAAGGTTTTCACTTCACAGTTTATCCAAGAAAAGAGGTACTTTATCCCTTAAATTTTCAGGCTGCTGGGCTCAGCAAAAAAATGGGTTGTCTTTCTCATTTTATTACATGCTCACTAGAAATACCAAAAGAGGTGGTAAAGCATGGACTTAAAAAAAATACTTGGTGGAAAACTGAGAAGCTTTTTTTCTTCATCGAAATGGAAAGTTATGAAACATTAGTTTGATAAAATCAACTACCAGAAGCCAAGGAGTTACACTTTGTCATAAGGAATTTCCTGTGTTTTAAGACCAGTTCTAAGTCACATGCTTGCCAGTGGTAAGCATCCTTGTAAGTTGAGAGGTAGTCTTGTTTTACACTAAGGCTGAACAAGTTTTTTCCCCTGTTTTCCCCTCCTCAGACTCTTTTGGAACGATGCTCAGGAACGGTGACCCTCTCAAGTGGCAGCAGTAATCTTGAGGGGGGAGGGAAAAAAATTCAACATTTCTTCTTCTTGACCTCACTTGTATCCATCTGCTGCATAAGTCTGACCTTTCCCCCTCCCCTGCACCATGAGCACAGTTTCAAAATGAACTGATATAAACACAAAACTGAATTCATTTAATGTGATTAAGAAGAGGAATTATTAAAATTTATACTTTTTCTCTCTTTTTCTACATTCAAGGCTTGATTAGTTAGAAACTTTTGACAGCTCCTTTTTTGTGAAAGAGGGAAGGATAATTTTGTTCAGATAGTGGAAGAACATCATGGTGTGTTTTGTTCTTTTCCTTTTTTTAAAAAAGAAGGTACCAATGAGAGCATAAAGGCTCATTGTACTACAGTAGCAAATCCAGTACAGTAGCACTTAAGAGGTGGTTAATAGTGCTTTGGTTCAGAATCAGTGTTAGAAAATAAAGCTTAAAAAATCATGATGCAGGATATTTGGAGGGATTACAACAGCAGTTTGTAATGGATGTAGAAAGGACTGAGGTGTTGGCTTCTTCTCCTTGGCAAAGTACTTTATTCTTCATTGTATTTAAGTTCCAGGTTTCGTGATCAAGTTTCTCATTTCCATCGATGACGCACTAAGGAGGATTCGTCATTGACCACATCATTGTCAGTGTAGCGGTGCTGACACCGCGGTGGAATAAGCAGTAGGATGATCAGTACCAGGAGGATAATTCCGCACAAGCTCATGAGAGCGTAGGAGGCGATCCACAACACTGGTTCATGGAAAGAAACGCTAGAAACGCAGTTGCTTGCAACATCTGCTGTTGTGAAAGGGCCTTCAATCTCAGATACTGGAGAGCCACCGACTTCTGAGAAATCACATAGAGAGAAACAGTAAGGCCATACATACCATTTAAAGGCCAGTAAAAAAAAAATTTAGCCTAGATACCTATATATCCCAATCCCCTCCATCATCATACATCTCGGCATACTCATTTTTAATGTATTTCTCGCCGCAATAAAAATACTAGTATCGCATATTGATAAAATAAGAACCTGAGGCACAGGGAGACCATGATACTCCCATATCCATATAGGCTGTCAATGGGAGAGCAGAAATTGAACTCACGTCTCCTATAGCACAAGTTAAAGCCAAAGCCACTACATCACCTTTTCTTTTGGGAATAACTTTTCAGGAATCACAGTTTAACAAGACTTACAAAAATCTTACAATACCAATCCACTGCAGTAATTCAGGGCCCGTGGAGTTTTTGTCGTTTCTGACATTTGCAACAACTGGAAAAGCACCTCACACAATTTCTACATCCGCTGTAGCTGCTACCTCCCAAAGCGGGCCTTAGGGAGCAACATGCACGTTCATTAGTTTCCATATACCTCAAGGAACCATGTCCTGTGCATAAGGGGCAGAGCGGAAAGGACCACAGATACTCTTGGGAGCGGGACTGCGGAGGTGAGAGTTCAGAAAGAAGACGAGAAAGTAGGAGAGCCAGGTGACAAGCGTACAGAAAAGGGCAACGGTGGAGATGAAGTTCTACAGCAGCTGTGAGAAGCTGGGACACCAAGAAGCAGTGCCGTAGGGCAGGGAGGGAGAAGCTAACCGAGCAGCTCAAAAAGACGGGAGTGATACAGCGAAAGCAATAAGCAAGAGAGAGTGCCTGGGCGGCTCTGTTTTGAATAGCCATCCATCCTGGTAACATCACAGACTCTGAGACCTGTTTCACTGCCATCACAAACCCGTACTTGTTAAACCAGCACTTGCTCAGAAGGGTTATGCTGCCCATGGTTGTCAGAGTAACCATGGCAGGCACAGCAAAGTTCCCCTGAGTTGTGGACAGGGCTATCTGTATTGCAAAGGCAGAACAGGTGGGTTGCCTAGGGCAACAAAATATTCAGAGCATTTCATATCTGCAGGACTGTGGCAGGGGAAGGACGGGTATCTTTTAGCTTGCTCAGGGCAACGAGGAGCCTGCAGTTAGTACTGTCGGTGCATTTTAACAAATATTCTTCCAAACACCTTTAATTTACTTCTCTAGTCAAATACTCCAGGGCACATTTGTGTATTTCTTACAGAAGGCCTCAGTTTTAACCTCCCTACTTCATTTCATGTTATACACAGTTCATTTTATACTCACACACACACACACACATGACGCTGCCTTACTGAAAACAATATCTTATTTACACATTGCTTAGACAAGATTCCTGGAAGCACATTTAAAAATTGCACAAAATACATTTTCTTGATGGAGGAGGGTAGTTTGGGTTTTGGGAAGGCAGGAAGGACGCCTTTAACGTTCTCTGCAGAGAGACAAAGGCAGAATAGGTAGGCTGCTTTATTCACAGTTTATTTGGAAAGATTTTAGTTGCTGTTCATTTCTTCCTGGCCTCCTTGTTTCATGACCTCATATTATTTAAAGGTTTAAGTCTCATTAGACTTAACTCAATTTAATCATGGGCTGCCGCTTAAAGGGGCAGTCCTGCTCTCCCTCACTGCCTCTGGTATTGGTTCTAGTGATGGTAGGCTGCAAGGAAAGTCAGGGCAGCTCACTCATCTGACGGAAAAGTAACCTGTCAAAATAAACAAATGCCGGAACAAAGAATTTTCTGTTCGATCGCTCACTGAACCAACTCACCCTCCAGCTGCAAGTGTGGGAACACTTCTTTCAGCAGCAATGCACCGTTAGAGCGGGCTGGGTGAAAGCTGGGACTGCACCACAAGCATTCTAGCATTGGTGAGTAAAAAGCCTATCTTCTTTCAGCTCGTCGCATTGCAATGAACTGGCCCATGAACCCTATCGCATCAGCAGATCTTTGCAAAAGACACTGCTGTTACGTAGACATGGAAAGTGAGCTGCACAGCGGTGGACAGAGTTGTAAAAGACTACCTAGCAGGCCTGTGGCAGAGACAAAAACGAAAACGCTTTTGTTCAGAGTCTCAGTAGTGCACTTTGTCTACTGTGCAATTATTTCCCCTGGAAATATCACCCCCCCACACACACTATTTCTTCTGTCTCTATGAAGTCCTGCAGCAAAAAACAAACTAAAGCACATTTAATACTAATGTGAAATGCAAGGCATAAATATTGCTACTTAGGAATTCAGTATTTTGAAGAAGTGAAAAAAAAAAAGCAGCACAATTTTCCTCCTTGCGGATACCTTTGAAAATAAACAGTCCCTAATTGCTCAGTATTTGGCTTAAGTACAATAATTACTCCTATTAAAAAAGGCAATTCAAAATTGTTGCTATAGTGGCTGACATTTTAAATTACATTTTCAGAATACTTGACAGCAGCATAGCCTCTGCTTTCTTCCCTCCAAAAATAAAAGTGTTCCCTCATCCTCCTCCACCTCCAGAGAAATTGCAAGGAAATAAAGAGAGGGGAAATTTGCTTAAATTGTTCAAACAAACCCTTAACAAACTAACAGTCACACATTTTGACTAATACACATTAGCTGAATTGAGGTATTGCCTTTTGTTTTAATTAGAACATCTTGTAGTAGCTACCTACAATGAAATCTTGACCTTGAATAAATGGGCTTTTCTTCATTATTGATGACTACAGGACAAAGATGGCACTTCTGGGAAAAGGCTATAACATTTGTGTAGAAGCTCAAAGCTGGAAAGACCAAACACACGCTCACTCACTATCTTGGGTGGTTTGAAAAGGAAGCAAACAGATCAAATTTATCATAGAATTGTAAAGTGCCGCTTGGCAGGGACCTCTGCAAGTCATCTAGTCCCATCTCCTACTCAGAGCAGGACTGTCACCAAGAGTCAGCCGTGGCTTTGTCCAGGCAAGTCTTGTGAACCTCCAAGGATGTAGAATCTATGATCTCTCTTGGCAACCTGTTTCAGTGCTGTAGCACACTTCCGAGGAAGAAGAATTTCCTAATATCCAACCTGAACCTCCTAAAGTGTAACTTTTGGATGCTACCCCTTGTTACAGTATTTGGCTTGTCTTCGCTGTTGGCTTGCATTTAACTTGGGGCCTACCATAACCCCCAGGTCTTTTTCTGCACGGCTGCCATTCAGCTGGTCCCTTCCCAAACTGTACCAGAACACGGCGATGTTCTGTCCAGGATGCAGAACTTTGCACTTTTGTTCACTGAACCTCATGAGGTTTCTGTTGCCCAGTCCTCAAGTTTATCAAGGTACTTCTGAACTGAAGCTCTGTGGTTCATCACGCCAGCCATTTTCCCTAGTTTAGTGCCCACAAGTTCGCTGAGAGTGCATTCTGTCTCATCATATTTTTGTTCAAAAAGCTGTAGAAGTAATCTATGATGATACTGCTTGGCACATTTCTTCCCTGAAAATCATCCAAGTCTTAATCCCAGCATCTTCTCATTACTATAAAAATATTAGGGATATAATCCTTCTCAATGCTGAGGTACCACTAGGTTGCATCTCTAATATTATAGTGATTTAAACATCTAGTCTCAAGTAGGGACTTAATCCAAAACCTTTCCCAGTCACTCTGTAAAAAGTACATTACACCTGCAATTAACAGCAACAGGTAATTTGAAACAATTTGAAATTAGCAGCAGGCAGAACAAGTTTTACAGGGCTTCATCTATCGAGCAAAACCAAATTTCTCTTCTTGCAACAACTGAAAAGCTTCATGCAGCCTTCTGCCTAAGTCTCCTCAGTCTTCAGGTCTGGGTATGTGCTGGAGAACTAAAACGGTACGGGAGGATTGCAGGGATAAGTTATTTCTTATCTCTAGTCAAGTCTCAACAGAAACTTGGGGTTCGGTGAAGTTAAGGGTTTGGTCCTGTTCCTGCCATTTTTGTATTCAGCACATACCTATTTAACATCTTATAAAAGCCTGGGCTTAAATTCAATTTTAACATTCTGTTGTAAACAAGAAAGCACAGGTCGTTACACAGAAACAGAGACACAGCAAATAGCCTTTTATATTTCTCTATTTCTGAAGATTTATGTCACTAGTGATTCAATTTAATTTAAGCCCACGAACAGACTAAAAAGATCCAAATAAATTTCATTAATATAGTTGCTATGGAGGACATGGCTGGTCTCCACAGGAAGCCAGTTAGGCAGCTTAATCCTTCACACTGCCCTGACTGCTAACCACTCATAGTTGTGGCTTTCTGATGAAAGCAGCGTTAAATATGGAAACTACAAGCTGTGAAGAAGTGAATTCAGAATAACTGGCACATCCAGCAAAACATCACCTGCCCCATGTGAATAAAGTCTGACAAATCAGTATAATATCTTGTCTCAGTCAGTGTCTTATATCACCTGATTTCTTGAGAAGCTGTGTTCCCATGACAGAAGTTAGACATATGCACAGAACATGGACAAAGAAACAAGAAGAAAATGACTTCTGACACTAGCTGGGAATTATGATGTGTCCAAGCGAACGTAAATGCAGATTTCATTTCTAGTTGAGCCCAGTTCTTCCTGTCTGGAAGATTGTGTAGAACTAAATGAAGTTGCAGAAGTCTAGGCTTCTATATGGTGACATTATCATTAAGGTGTAATTATGGTTCCCTGACTTTGTCTCAAAGACACACTTTCAGAGCAGTTCTTATCAGCACGAGCTGGCTAGAGCCTCCTGCTGACCATGTCAGTCAGCATGTTGTGTCAGAGTGTCCCTTCCCCTCTCCCTCAACAGCTGCAGCGTGGCAGTGGCAGGAGGCAGCTCCAGGCTTGCTAAAATTGCAGTCAGGAAGCAAATGGAAGAATGACAGACAGGAAAACCTGATTTGCAGTATCTGTCAAGTTACATCCTCTGTCCTTCCAAAAGCACTCAAAATGTGTCTTTCGTCACTGCAGGACATCTTATAAAGGTTTTCATTAAGCAACCCACATCAATATCCAGAATTTTTTTTCTTAGCAAGCTTAAAGACAAAATTCTGAACCTGTTAATGATGGAGAGATTTTTTATTTTTTCATTTTAAAAGGCTTTTAAAATGCCTTGGGGCTGCAACTGAGCTAGCTAGTATCTCTGTTCTTATGCTCAATTACCTAGCTGCATTAAGCACGCAACTACTTACTACCCTCACCTTCTCCAACATAAATATTAGGGATTAAAGAACCATTGCAGTCTTGCTTTTTTTCTCATGGCAAGTCTCTGATACTACAATGTTTTCCAGGGCAGAGAACATTTCTCCATTTGGGACAGAGACTTGCACGTGGGTATACTACCTTTCCTCCACTCCCGTTTGGATTCCAAAATGTTCTTGTGGTGCCATAGCCATGACTCATCAGCAAGGGGACAAAACCCCCAAACTTTTATTTGCTTTTAGCTATCCTTGGTGAAACAAGACATACCGTGAAAAAGCAAGACAGCTAACCAGCACTGTGAAACAAAGGCGGTCCTTGAGAGGCCATAGTGCTTGTTTGATTGGTAGGACTCTGACAGACCACGATTTGATTCTTGCTTCCTAAGCAGCAATATGCAAGCCTGACAGATGAGGTGGTTGCAGTACAAAGCCCAATCTAACAAGTGCTGCTGGAGCTTGTGCTAGTTGTGTGCAGGGATGCTACAGAGGCATCTGTTCCACATTCCTTTGCTGATCATGGAGTATAGAGTCAAGTGGCCCTCAGCAGTCAATTCAGTCCACCCAAGTATACTTGCGTGGGCTGTGCATCAGTGATGCAGGGACTAAAAGGGAGAAGTAAGGAGGAAAAACAGGAGAAATGAGTGAGCAAGAAGGTGGCAGCAGTAGATCAAGGACATGTAGATGGTAGCAACAGTGCTGGTGGTAGCTTCAGGCCAGAGCAGGTAGAATGTTTATTAACTTGAGCACTAGTACAGCGCTGTGTCCAAGCTAATTCATTTTCTCAGAGTACTGGGAATATGATGTAGAGACAACCTGGGCACTCTCTGCGGTCCGAGCTCTGAGGCACTGTGGGGGTTCAGGGCTGTGCAACTTAAAGCCCGCTGTGGTCCCAAAGCGTCCACATAGTTGAGAGTTAAAGAACACGCCCTGCTACAAACAACAGCTGCCCCTCCCCAAATTCTTTTCCTCAGCCATAAAATTTGTGTTTTCCCAGACACATTTCTCTTTCTCATTTGAAATACCATGGATTCCCTAAAACCTTCTGTATTTGTGATTTTCAGTCCTTTCAAGTCAGACAGTAATGCACAAATAAAGTAGCTCTGACTAGCCTCTCTCTCTCACTGGCAACTCCAGACATCCATGGAGATCAACTGCACAATTTGCATGTTGTGAGTTTGACACAAAAGGATGAGGAATCACTGGATTAGATGATATAAACTGCTGCTACCGATTACCAAACGGTCTATCATGGATTTTGTTTTACACTTTCAAAGTGCATTCTAGAAGTATAACAAAGCATGCAGCCCTTCCTTGCTAACCACTTCTCATACCAAAAATTATCAGTTTTTTTTCACATTTGCTCAGCAGCTAATCAAAAAGATAATGACTTTTCTACTCATACTGAGAAGACTACTTGTTTAGAGACAAAAAAACCATCACAAGTCTAAATCTGAGTCCCATTTTCATCTTTTCTTTTTTTTGAGTATTTCTGAAAGGCCAAAAAGGCACAATTTACATTTAGAGAAAAAGCTTTAGTATGGTATTTTCACTACACATTGCAAAAGTTAGTTGAAGAATCCATTCATCTGCAAACTAGAACAGGAATGCACAAAATGAAGCTGCATTAAGACAGAGACACTCCTATAACTGTGTTGGGGAAACCGCACATACAGACATACATCTCAGAAAGAAGACATTCTCTCAGGGAAAGAATGCAGTTAAAATTTTCAAAGTTAAAGTTGATTTACTTTACACCAAAAGATAGTAGAGTGCAATTATACCTCTTTTTTTCTTCTCCCCTTGAAGTCTGAACAGTTTGCTCACAAATATCCTCTTTGCACTTCATTAATAACCACACTTTTCCCTATTAGGTAAGGGACAAAGCTGTTCTTTTGAGAGTGGCAAGTGTTTCCTGACTCACTAGTCCAGGACAATATTTCTCTTACCTGCACATGGACTCACTGCAAAGCCCACTCTCCTCTGAGCTCTGTCAAATATTACATAGAAGCCTTCCATGACTGTAGCACCAATAACTAGGGCATTCGTGGAGGAAGAGATACCAAATCTGTAGCACTGTAGATTCTCTCCAATCCCAAGAATGGGTTGAATATAAAGCTATTAATTAAAAAAAAAAAAAAGAAGCCAGAGAGTAAGATCCAGGAAAATTCAGTACTTAGAAGATGACAGTTCAGAGAGAACTCCAGTGCTTTTGATTTTTAAATTCAATCGCTCAAATTCCACTGGAAATAAAGAATGAACAGGGGCAGAAGGACTTCCATACGTTATTTTAAGCTGGTCAAAGTTTAAGTGCAGGCAAGAGGTAAAGCTCAGGGAGTCTAAGCTTAAATTTGAACACAATCCGTCGCTATATAAAGGTCACCTTCAAATTCATGAAAGCCATTTTTTACTGTATATTCCATAAGGGGAGAAAGGATTAAGATGTGAACTTTAGATGTGAACACAAATTAGAGAAATATTCAAATAACTATCAGGATACAATGGATTTGGAGAGCGTTCACTGTCAGCTTTAAGGCTCCAGGTTCATAAATTCAAGTCACATTTTACCCTTTTTCTCCTCAGAGAAGATGAAGATTGACAACTATATGATCAATACAGAAAAAGCTTATCATAAGGCTTTACTATATTTCAAGCTAAAATGTACTTAAGAGGTCCATTCTCCGCTTTGCTCCTGAACATCCCCCGAGGTAAAAGATTGTAATAGTGATGTTAAAGGACAGGTTGCCTGTATTGCAACTTATATTGGGGAAAAAAGCCAGAGAGCAGAAATGAAAGTGGCACATTATATTCTAAAAGCTGGGAGGGAATGTTAATAAAAGAGAAACCAAGCAAGTTGTAGACACTGCTGAAGAGCTCACACAGCCTCATTGCTGAGTGTCATTTTCAGGAAAAGTGCTCCAATTCACAATACCATGAAAACAAATCAATTTGCTTCCAAAATGAGAAGAGCAAAATGAGCAGAGACACTGCATATCAACATCTAATGTAGCTAAAACTTCAAGAAAAACATAATATAAACTTGTAGGGCTTTTTTTGCTGATAGTCTGAAGAATTCATTCAGAACTACATAGATTGCACTCAAACGGAGTCTATGTTTTTCTTTTTGCTTTCAGGTGGCAGGGCTTTTTTTAGCACGTAAGTTTCTTTGTCATTTTTCCCATTCCAAGTTTAATTTTTTAAAATGCATTAAACTTTTTTCCCTCACATCCAGACATAAGCCAATTCTCTATTATTGTTAAAAATAGCTCCTGTTTTGTAAGAGCATGCCCTCTTATAATAGTAAAAACAAATGCATAACTGAAAACACAAAGAAAGTTGAGACCTGTGGTAGGACAGAGATCCGAAACGACCTACTGGAGTTTTCATCCCTCAGGTAAATGGAAAGTTTGGGAAATAAGGACCAGGGTCTTTCAGTTTTATCCCAGCATGCAAGCTGTGAACCAGTCCAGAAACCAGAAGAGAATTCTTGTATCTATGAAAAAGCATGATACATAAAGATTACATGTATTTTGATAGATTATTGTAAATGATCACTGCCAATATCTGATACTTCCCCTTCCCATAGAGAAATTTAGGCATGAACACAAGTCTGACAAAGACCTTTTTCCTTTGGTGATAAAGGCAAAACCCCAAACCCAAATCAGTGTGCATCAGGACCCATTATGACTTGGAAGAAGTGGGAAGAGGCAAAAGTTGACTAAAAAACGTCAGCTCTCCCTTCCCTCCCCATTTGTCTCATTACTTCCACTTGTCCAATAAGCATGTATGACCTTTCTGAGCAATCATTACAGCAAAGAGGCTAGGCCCTACCTCTTCTCTAACAGCTGTGACCAAACGCAGACGCTGTTTAAAAACACAGAACAAAATACAAACCACATGAACATTTAACAGTCACACTGATGGTTCCTCAGTCAATTTTAGGGTTTTGAAGCTAAGGCCTAAGCCAAAATCCTCTGGAGAGTAAGGGAACCAAGGCCTGCTACAGTCAATGGAAAGAAACACATACTTCTCTCTCTCTTGCTGCATTGCCACTCACTACCAATATAACTTGACATGCTTTGGAAATAAAGTTGATTAACAGTGTTTCTTAATATATCCATGGCACTAACAATGCAAACAATAAACCCCTGCAGAGCTTCTTTACCTAAGACAAACATCCTGTCTTATGTTCATGCTCCCTGAAGGACATAAAGTTGATGTGCTGCCAGATCGGAGGAAAACATTTCCTTATTCAAGTGCAATACTTTGTGCTGGTTCTTATTTCCATGTGCAGCAATATACAAGGCAGTATCTTGTTCTGACTTTGTAGAGTTACAGCGTCCCATTTGGGTGAAAAAGAAATATGGAATCCAGCCCCTCTACTCCTTTCATTTACATTTAATTGTGATATTACTTTGTAAACATCTGCTCATAAATTAGGTATATGGCATTTTACACATGACATATATTCACACATACCTGCCAATGAAATACTTGTTAATAAAGAGGCTGCACAGCGTTACAGACTTGATACTTCAAGGTGCTAATCTCTGTCCTTGGGCCAACATGCATATATTCATTTAAACACACAGTGCAGTTTAAGGACACAGACTGCTTTTATGCTTAATTCTAAATGCATACTTAAGTACATCTCTTGGCATGGGACAGAATACTCTCTCCCTCAGGACTGAATCCCAGGTCAGACCTGCTGAAAAATGTACTCCTCCTCTCTTTCCATCGTCTCTCGGAAATCAGAGCTTGCAATCTGAGAAGAGCTGCAAGATAGCACCCAGGCTAGACTGGCAAAGACTACAGAATGCTCCATTTTAATGCCTGCTTTGATTTCCCAGAAAGACTGCTTATTACATTGCACTTTTCTGCCTTACTTTTGTATGCCAAACAAATGAGTGTGGGGACAGGGGCAGGGCTCCATGATACCTAAAAGTTTATTGAAATAAAGATTTTAGGTCTATGTGAGACTTTCCTTCTCCAGCTATGCTTACTAATGCTTATTACTCCAACAATGCTTACTCACTTAGCATTAATTTAATGCTGTGCGTAGAGACACTATTCTGACTTCAGCTTAGCAAGGCGTTGCAGCTGCCACCCTGCTGTGGCTCATCTCTGCTCGCTGCCAAAACCATCGCTCTTCAGACCTGCCAACATCAAAACTGCATCTGTAGCTGCTCCCTAACAGACTTCCATCCAAATCAGCTGTTTTTTTTTTTTTTTTTTCCAAACCTGCACTATTAAAGACCATAAAGCTCACGGCCTTGTTTTTTTATGGAGCTGAATAAAGGAGTGCTACACATGCACTTATGCCAATATACCTGAGGGGGCAATAACATCTTGCTGGGAAGCTCATAGTGAGCAGCTGAGAGCACGAACTTGTTAACCTGGCTCACCTGCAGTCGGAGAAGCATGTCTGACTACAGCCTGACAATTTAAGTTGCAGTGATACATAGCCTGCCAGAAGCACAGAACACTGAGAGTGTGATTGTAATGCCATAGTATAACTGCTGAAAATATCCCTTTTCCTGATATCACTCTTACAGTGTAAGAATCCAATCCTTACAGCTCCTAATTACTTTTTAATTTAATAGAAAGTCACTGTTGTTTAGAGCTGTGTAAATAAATGCTGGAGTGTTTGGGGGGAAAGGAGTACAATAGCAAGGTCCTGGAGATTAAAAAAACCCAATCCCTAAAAGAGAAGAGTTAGTTTATGCATTTTTAATAGGAAGAACAAAAATCATTAAGCAGAATGGGTGAGTGCTTCCTATCTAATATCTTATTGATCGGTGGCTGACTGTTTACTTGGCATATGGAAGGCCCTAGTTCAGATGTCCTCCTGACCAAAACCAGAGAGGAGCTTGGACTGCTGTGACCCACTTCACAAGAGAACGCTGTATCCGCAAGGCGAAGCTGCAAGAGCTCTTGGGTAGGCTCCTTTCAATTTCCCTCCACGGAGTGAAATTGTTCCAGTTGACACTTAAGTGCTTTACAGAGAGTACAACTTTTCAACCAGCGAAATTGAACTACATAAGAAAACTGATGTATTTATTTCAGATTCTGGGCGCCTGCAGGCAGTGAAGAACACTTCATGCCGCATCTCTGCTCTCAGTCAGGTAAGGAAAGGATTAAGTCTGGATCTACCAGCACACGGGCAAATACTCTGCCTTTTGGGCAACGAGCCAATAGCCCAGTTACTGCTGTCTCCTGTGGTCTGTAACTACGACCATGAAGTAGTAGTAACTACTACCATGTGAAGCTATGACAAAAATATTAAAATTTTTCACTTTGAATTATCTAGGATTTACTCTTCATCTTCAACTTTCTCAACACTCCTCATTGCATTCTACCGAAACTTAGGAACAGTTGTTACCCAGAAAATGTAGCATCAGCTAATTTACACACAGAGGGCACTATCCCCATGCCCTACTTCTAAAGCCCACTCTATTTCCAAAGAAAGAAGCTTTTAAACATAAATAATTCAATAACGAAGGCCAAAAGAAGCTTTATTGATATGAATAATCCTAATGAATGGCATGCATTCTATATAACAATAAGTATTTCATCTGGAAAGTAACTGCTTGCAGTATCAGGTTTACTTTAGGAACACTCAATTTTGAATTAGAGGACTGATTTTTGCACCGTTCACACTTTGAATCGGAGAGATAGAGATTGTGTCTGTATTTCTGAAATGCTTAGAACAAAATACTCCATTTATGCACTATTTCTGACCTACTTCCATACAGGTTTCTCTTTTCTGTGTATGGCCCTCCCTCCTCCCACCTCTCCTTCCCTTTTCCATTTCCACCAGAGACAATCAGTCAGTTCTTATTTAGTAACAGGGGCAGACTGGGAAAAATTCAGTCCCACTCAGGTCAAAACCCTGTGACTTAAAAGGTAGATGGCAAAGATGACACTCCTTTCAAAGATCATGTGATCATTTAATAGGAATTTAAGATTACAAGAGAGTTTAATCACATTAGCTTACCAGGGATGTGCGAACTATGGCTTGCACGACAGCACTGAAGACTTTCTGTGGCAGCCGGAGGAGGGTGGTACCACTGTCTACTATTGCTTTATCTGCATTATACTAAGGGGGGAGAAAAAAGGAGAGAAATTACACACACTATAATTAATATAATGCAGATTAAACTGCTTCATAACAATGACCAGGCTGTTCCTTTTCAGTAGCAGTCTTCACAAATGTGTATGTCACATCATTTTGCAGAACTCTCCAGCTGATAGCTTAAATTCAAATGAAGTCTGAGAACAAAAGCAAGACATAGCCTGGACACAAGAGTGAGTTTATCTGCATCACTCAAGAAATTGCAGTGTGTCACCAGAGCTACTGAAAAGGGCCAAGGGCTCACATTCTCAACCTGCTGTAAAAGGAAGTAAAGCATGGCCTCTCCCAGAGGTGAAGCTAATCCACCTTACCTCATATATGCCTTGGGCAAAAAGTACTCTCATGGTCAGCGCAGAAACACGGTAAGTACACTGATGTAGCTTACATGCACGTCCAAACCCTGAATCAAAGTCTCTGCTAGTTTAAATGTAATAGAGCAGACTATTTTTAATGACCTGTGTATCTAACTTATAAATAGTCAGGAAACATTGGTCCTCGCTACATGTCATATTTGGCACTGACTCGAAGTACAAATGTCAAATGCTACCCCCCTCTCTCCCCACTTCTGAAAACCACTAAAACACAAGCAAAGGCACCTATAAAGAAACTAGCAAATTTCAATCTTACTGCCTCAAATCTTGCCTTATCTGTACTAAACCCCCCCCCCCCAAAACACTAAACACACTTTTCATTATTGAAATCCCAACCCCCAGATTAAGAGATATCTTCACACTTCTGGTACATTACACAAAAGATAAATATTTTAAAAGGCAAATCTTTTTTCAGAAATCCTTTAAAAATGATGATTAATTACAAAAAAGGCAGGTAGCAGTGGCACTTGTTTGCATTAACTACTTTTGTTATGAGCTGAGGTGGTAGGATCAGTATAACTCGACACTGACATGTTTATGGCATAATCAAAAGACACAAGAAAACATACAGCATAAGCTTATTAGGAGGAGGTCAAATGGCAAGCTAATTTAAAATCCATCAGTTTAGATGTTACCAAGTCACAGGGAATATCTTTAGTGCTGTGATAAAAATAAAACCCAACAATAAGCAGAAAAGTAACTCAGTTATTTTCTTTTTGAAAGAAGAGATGCTGTAGGCTGTTAAGCGCTGCTGAAAGAAATGCAGACTGGAAGAGCACTGCTATGAACCACTTACCATTTATTCTGTACTTAGAAATATTTCTAAACAGTAGAGAAAAATATCAAGGCATTGTGGCCACTTTTTTTTTTTTTTTAAGAATTCTTAAACAGAATCCATTTTTAACATATTTATACCACGAACACTCAATCACCAGCATCCTTGAGAGGCTCCCTTGGAAAAACGTAGGTAGGAGGCAGCCAAGACGACCATCCACTAACATAAAAATCATGTAAAATTTCTGGAGCAGGAGCATCACTCAGTGAGTGATTAAGTGTCACATAATTTTTCACACTGTGTACAGTGTACTCTCAGTGTGCAGTAAGCTCTTGCCTTCTTAGTCTTCCTGATTAATATTTAACAGTGCCCCCCGTGCACTGTGCACTATTGGCACCTCAACACTTCTCTCGACCCTGATCTGACAGGATCAAGGCCACAGCTGCAGTGTAATACTGGACAAATTCCCAGCATTGAAGCTTTTCCCTTCCAAGGAAAGGAGTAGTCTCTAGTCACTCTAACAAAAAAACGTTCAAGTTCCTAGAAGACGATTAAGAAAAGAGAGGGCACATAGCTCATCATCCTGTACAGTGAATTACACACCCTCTGCAAGCTCCTAACTAGCTAACTTTTAATCATGTTAGGCTTAAGTTTACTACTGTTCCTCTAAACTTTTGTTGGAAGACCTCCTTCAATCAAGAAAAGAATGATGCCTTCTGTACCACTGAGGAGCACACTATGCTAATAATACACACAAGGTGAAAGCAAACCATGGCTTAGAAAAGGGCTGCAATAACAGGAAACGTTCATAATTGCTAGATTTTTAAGTGGTTTGTTTTTTTGGAAACAGCAAGTATTAAACCATGTTTACTAGTACCATGGTCATTAGTACCTCGACTTCTCGTCAAAATATGCTGACTGTTTTTTTAAGGCAAGAAAGAAAAGCAAACACAAACATTTATGCTAGAGACCTAGCAGTGAGCAATGCTTTCTGAACAATACAATAAAGATAGAAATAGCTTTTGAAATAGACCATGTTTTGCTTATTAAATACAAGGAGGATATGAGTGATTTTAAATATTTTATATGGAAATATAAAATATTTCCACATTTTGTACTGAAATATAATATTTATGCACATGTAGGATTTTATCATTACTTTCACTCAATCCGTATGAACTTTAAAAACTTCAGAATTATCATGCTCCACAGATTTCCAACTACAAGAACAAGCATAAGGTATTTTAAGCTGTCTAATGAAAATAAGGCATGAAAATCACAGCACTAAAATTGAAACACGAACAGCAACAAGCAATAGTAAAAAAACAAACAAAACACATACATATACACACATCCTCCAGAAAAAAAATGTTTGAGAATAAAAATCATTAACAACACAGCTTCACTAGACTGATCCAGAGATAACAGAACTTTATTTCCGATAAAAACAATAAACATATCCATGAAGAATAATAATTGGCAAGGCTGAAGTGAGCAAAAATGGATTACAAAAATAAAAAAGAAGGATGGGATGAGGTGTTTCGGGAAGCTTCCCAGGATGGCACCTGCCAACTGCCATCATGAATTACGTGCTTAGACATCTCCATAGGTGTTAGTCCAAAATCTTCCCTTCTCTTTGTTAAACAATTACTGTTCCACTTTGGTTTGATTTTACTTTGTAACAGCTATAAACAGCTGTTTAACAGCCGTATAGCTATGGCTATAAATTTTGGTTATTTAAAGACTGCTGTCTCCTTGAAGGAATGTACAATCTTCAGTGTACGGACACCTTTTTTACAACAGAAACTAGTCTAGAGGGTAAGCCCTTCCAAATCACAGCACTCTCATTTTCAGTGGACTGTTCAATTAGTATTTTCAATAAATTGTGGACTAGGCTACAAATATATCAACAACTTCAAAGTCCGGTTTGAAGCAATTTTAGCATGTTTGAAGTATACACTACATTTTATATCGCTCGTTCATTTCTCTTCAAAGTTATCACGCGACCTTAAATCTCAGAGGAGACTGCAATACACATCTGCTTGCAAAGACAAAACTGATCAAATTAACTATTTTTCTTAACCAAATTTGTATTTTGTATAGACACCTTATTGCAAATACCTCTCTGCAGTCCAACTCGAGATTCTGACCTCCAACTTCCAGCTTGAGAATTTCAACCTGATAATACCACTCTTCTTTGATAGGCGTATACCAGATATCACCCTGGTACAGACTTGGTTCAATTCCACCCAGAACCTGAGGCAAAAAGAGAAAGGAATTCACACACTTTAAAATCCAGGATGTTTAGGTTTGGGGCAAGTACAGAAAAAAAGGAGAATATTTAACTGCAATACACAGGGCTTCAAAATTTTAATTTAACACCATTTGTAAGGATTTTGCTGACAAATGCTATCAATTCTTAATCAATAATATCAGTGATATGCATTTTGCAACTATAGGAAACATCTAGATGTTAAAAGATTCTTGCTTCAGTAAACCAGAATTCCCACATTGGATCAGATTACCAGCATCTTCTACAAAGTCACAGTAATTTTCTTATGAAAGCTCCACTGTTTAAAATTAAAAGAGTATCTTCAGTGGTTTAATCTAGGCAACGTATAAAAAAGAGGAGAGAATATTAAACTTGCACATGATAAATTCACTTTGTACATTCAGAAAAGCCTACCACTGTTTAAAAATAATTAATTTTTCTTAAACCCATCCAAAATGGAAAATAACCATCATATTATTGCTACCACTATTATCTTCTATCAAAACTTACATTTAAGCTGGCTGCGAACATACTAGATCATCAGATTTTGATGGTCTGGACTGAACTAATTGAACTAACATGAGTGAGTACACACTTGGGCTTTGTCTATCTCAGGTAGGTCAATATTTACAGCAGTATGTGAATTTACAGCAAAATAGCTATTTGTGATTAACTCCCTGTGCTGATATGCTTATTTCAGCATAATTCAGGAAGTGTAATTCCAAATCATGATCCCAGATAAATGCAGGCCAAATCTTGGTGTCACTAAAACTGATGGAATAACTCCCCTAATTAACAAGGGGAAGATTTGGTCTTCAGACACTTTCCTTTGGTATGTTGTCGGCAAAGAAAAAGGTCTTGATTCTTCCTCCCCTTTTTACCTCATGTAAAAAATTTACTGTAGCATTTTTTTATGAGCTTGAACAAGCTTAGCAGTTGAGTGCAACACTACTCAGCTTGAGGAAGGTACCAGAATCTGTCCTGAAGGAATCACATCAGTAACAGATGTGCACCACAACATTTACTTTTTTATTAAAATCAAATTTGAATTGAGAAGTTTACTCAGACTCAAGAGAGATGAAAAAAGAATGGAGAATGAAAACAAATAGGCAATTGAGTTCTTCCTAAGTGCTTAACTTTTCCTTCAAAATTACAAAACATTTCATATATTTAATATTAAATTTGGAAAAAGTAAGCTAGTCATAGAAAAGGAGAGAGATTAACAAATATACGTTTTCCCTCTCAGACTGACAGATACCCACAAGACTACCTCCGTTGGTACCACTTCCAGAAACAGGTAGTCCAGCACCACACATCTGCAAGGAGAAGATGTTGGGGATCTTTGCCTGCCTCACAAGAGAATCAAAGAACGTCTCCACAGAACTTGAAGGCTTGAGGATGTTGAAAAACAAAACAAAACACACAAAAATTGCAGAAGCAATCATTAAAAAGCTTGGATGCAGAAATGAGCAAATCATTCAAACAAGACCACTTTTCAGGAGTAAATTGAATTTCTGACAACCAAGTGATGAAAATCCTAAATATATTAAGTCATTAAAAAACCTTGTCATTTCTCATTTTCTATTTAAAAAAAAATTTTATTCTTGACCACTGCCATAGAAATCCCTAACACATGAGAGTATTTTTCTAATCGCAGCTTTCACATACAAGTTACAGGTTCAAGAAGAAACTTTTGCCAAGAATGTAACTGTTTGGAAATAGCTTCTGGTTATTAGAACAGTGAAAAATAACTTGCCCTTCCCACCTTTCTATGGTTAAAAGGCAGAATTTTAAAGGGAAAAATTTCAGGTTTTAAAATAAAATAGTCTAATTCTAATGAACCTGGTACTCTACAGCACTTACTTCCTCTTCCTTCTTTTAAAGGACGTAATATCAAAGCACACCCAGTTCAACTGATTATATTTGCTAACAGGTTCTCTCCTACAGCGTATGCCACGCTTGCCTTTGCAATTACTAACATATTACAATTCCGCTGTAACTGATTTTTTTGGGCAGATATATCTCATTTCACATAGAGACACTGGTTAGCTTGCGACATGCCAAGTGCTCTTACTACACAAAGTACTGAGCAGCTTCAGAAGCTAGAAACACTTCAGTCTTCAGAGGAAGGGGAAAATAAATGCCACTGTTCGGCAGAACCTGAACTCGAGAAGCAGCTGTTCTCTGCCTGTTGACAATGTATGACAGCAAGTAAGGCAGAAGTCAGTACAATGATCACCCAGCTCTTGAATAAAGCATTTTAACACCAAAGTCAGCAGACGGTATTGAATTGCTTGTTGTACCGGGATATGTCTCAGTTTGTAGATTTTTTAGACAGTTATTGTGTAGGTCGAGAGCTATGACTATATGGGGTTCCAGTCACATTTTCAGTTTTTAAAAAATATATGATTTTTAGATAATAAATTTTAGGCTTTAGCTTAGAATTCTACCTGAATTTCCTACCTCGCTATGAACAGGTATGTTTCATCACATGTTCACGAAAACACCAGAGCTCATCTTTGTTTTGAAATTATCCGTATGCGCTCTCAGTCTCAACTTTTACTTGATGGATGAAGAATTTTGTAGAATTAGCTGCCATGGGGTTTGCCATGTAAGTTCATCCATCCTTTGACAAGTCTTGAGGGAGCTCATTAGAGCCCTAATAAATGCCCTGTATACACATAACAGAAGCCTGGTAACCTTTACTCCTACGCTCTGGTACTACAAGCTCTGTAAATGCTTATCCATTCCAGATGAGCTAAAATTGGAGCGTACATCACCAGAAATACCTAAATCCTCTTCTGGGACTGTGGTATCATCACAACCCCATTTATTCTTTCTGGAATTTACCAAAATACAAAGGATCCTTAGCAAAGACTGGTTGGAAGGGAGGAGTCTAACACTGACAGATCATTTGTTCTCTTTACCTTACTATTCATTGTCACTGTGAAAGACAAAAGCTGGGGAAAGGACGACTTACCTTGGCTAATGCATCATAGGCAAGACCAAGAATCCCATGCCACTTAACCCCTGGCAAGAAGAAATTCTCTGATTCAAGAATGGTAGCAATGTTGATAGTGTAGCTGCCATTAATTCCTTTTGGGATAGTAATGACATCTGTACCCAACATTCCAGTCCAGCTTCCTTGAGTGTACTTAACTGTGACATCAATCCCTTGAGACTTATATGTACTTGACCTTTAAAAAGAAAAGATACACTCATGCAAGAGCTGCTCATTTGCAAAGCAAGAAAATCAAGTACTGTTCAATCTTAATTTTCCCTGCATAGGAAAAACAGTGAAGTCTGCAAAGTCAATCCCATGTACTCACAGAGGCAGGGAGAAGGACTGTAAAAGCAGTAAAAAGCGATAATAAAAAATCTTGAGCCCCTGTTTTGACCTTGAAGCCATCAATGACTCAAATCTTCACAATATGCGTCTTTTTTTTTTTTTTTTTTGTTATCTGTGGTATTATGCCATCTACTGCAATACATCCCTGACTCAGACAGGTCCAATTACAACAGCAGCAATACTCTTGAACTGGAAATGGAATGTAATAAGTGAAGCTAAGGACCTGAAAAGCTTCTGAATTCAAATCGAAAATTGAAATGCCAAGCTAACTGAATAGCTTTAGAGTAACACTTCATTAATATTATTAAAATTCCATTTTGGGTAAATTGGAATGTTATGGTGAGTAACAGCAGTCAGATGCATGTTTTATGAATCTGCGGTTTGGTTTGTCTATAATGAGGTAAGTAAATTTGGATATAATAAACAAACGACTGACAAACTTGGAGGAAAGGAAGAGTTCCCTCTAGACTGGGGCAGTAAAAGTAAAAGAGCAGTTAATTATGGCACATTAAATAAAGGAAGAGAATGCAATCTGGAAAGTTTAACCAAAAATTTAGAAAAAAAATCAATAAATTTTTAATTTTAAAATCCTGGAGTATAAACATAGCAATCATCTTCCATCCATACCAGCACTGAACTCCTACATTCCTTGCAACTTAATTTTGGTCATATTCCTTGGCATGCAGTTTCTCCTTTTAAACAGACAAATGACCATGCTTGGTTCATCTGATAAGACTTTTAGCTTGATAGCCTTTTTGAAAATAAATTTTAAAATCAGCAGATTAAAGTGATTTCAAAATAACATCTTTTACATGTCTCTAAAACAATACAAATACAGGTCATTACAGTGTGGGGGGATTTATAAAGCTGGCTTTAATCTAAGAGGTGCTTTGACAGAAACAGCCATGAAGCCATGAAGTTAGTGACCACAACAAAGGCAATATGAGCCCACCGACGAGGAATGACTCAGAGAGCCAGCTCATCTGGAGCTGGCTGCCACAGCTTCACAGTCAGCTGTACCTGATGTAGTCAGATTGAAGTTAGGAGTGATTATGCGTATTATGGAGTTGATAACCTTTCAATGGCAACGTAGATGACTTCCACCCATTTGAACACACTTTATCTGACTTAACAATTAAACTATAATTAAACTATATGAACTATGCAACTGATCCTCTTTCTAGATGAAGGTTGGGGGGGGAGGGAGGGTAAGGAATAAAAGGCCAGGCTCCATTCCAAATGAGTTCTTGATAATCCCAACGCCTAACCCTTCAAGAGCTTCACAGGCCCAGCAGCTTGTAACATCCAGGGCAGCAGAAACAAATGAGGCAACAGGCCACACAGATTGTATTTCAAAATGCCTGAATTTCAGAGATACTGGTACTACTTGGAGCTGGGTCACTGCTACTGCTATTGCTCTTTTACCTTTCTGCAGAATTCTGCATTTGTATGACACCTAGACACAGGCACATCACTGCTCAGTCAGGGTCTTCAGGACACCACTGTGACACTAAGATAAGGTCTGGCAGTACATTTTATAAACCAAAATAGAGTCTGAATAATTAGCAACATAAGAGAAACTGAGGGGACAGGGAAAAGGAAGGGAAAATGCAGGGCTGTTCATGAAGAAAAGTGCTCGACAGTGCAACAGAAGAGGAAACATCTAAAATCAAAGAGAAAGGGGAGAGCTGGGGGAATAAAGTGAAGTGAATCTGGGAATAGAGACTCTGCATGACTAGCAACCAGTAGCAGCACAAAGGTCTTCTGTAAGCGCTAACAGCCTAATGGATTGAGCTTTGGAATAGGACACAGAAAGATCAGGTTCAGTTTCCAGTATTGTTGCTGACTTGCGGAAAGGCAGGACAAATAACCTCTTCACCCTCTGTGCCTCAGCATCTCCATCTGTAGAAATGGGTATGATGACACTTATCTCATTTGTAAAGCACACAACACACAACAGTCCTTTTTAAAGGCAGACCTTGTTATTTACTTCAAGGAGCCAAATTCCTGGTGTGGGAAGGGATCTCATATGATTCTTGTGACAGTAATTATATTCTGTTTTGCAAAAACAACGTTTCCTGCTCCATCTTCTTGACTGTAATCAGCCCATGTTTTCCATCTGAGTGATCCAAAAGAAGAAAACTTCTCTGGAGGTCAAAACTAGAGAGTTGTTCTAATTCATGGCCTGAGTGTTCTAAAACAGAAACACACAGCACAAAAAGTTCTAAACAAGCCATTTTGGCGATGATAAGAAAATAAGAATTTCTACTCTTCGGGCAGGAAAGAGTGTCTCTAAACCAAAGGCGAAGAAAAGAGCCTAATAGATGACACTGCTACAGTACCATTAGTCCTTTCTCCCTCTCCTTACTGGCTACTACCTCCTCTTCAGAGCAGCCACCAGAAAAATGGTTCTCAAACCTTGACTGGCTCTCAAGCCTCAGCTGAGATAACTAGCAATGACTCAGTTACGCCTCCGTACCAGACTGTAGCACTAAACACAACATAGCCACAATTGTTTTTCTAATATCATTCTGCATTTGAAGGAAGTTCAACACGGGAACAGTAAGTCTCCTATGCAGAAAGCCCTGCTTAGTACTGATCCCACCAAACACCTGAAATTCCTTCTTAATTCCACCCTCTCCCAGCTCACTTGCCACTTTGCGAGAAACCAGCGCTTTAGATTTTTCTGCTTACCCATTCATCTTCTCCGAAGCAGCAAATCAATGTCTGCGCAGACGGCAATGGCAGAGAGAGAAAACAGCAACAGACTAAAACAATCTGAACAGAAGTTTTTATCCTTTCTCTAATGACAGACAGACAGCACAAAGCAAGTGGTTCAAGGCAACAACTTTAAGACAAAGAAAATGTGAAACCCCAACAACCAACCTAGCTGTCTGAAGACTATTCCACAACATAAATTACTAATTTTTAACCAAGAAGTCCCACCTAATTTGCAGGGGCTCTGGAACAAGCTTACTGTTTACTGCAAACAATAAACTGTACAGTGAACCACGACAAACTTGTGTGATCATACTGCAAACAAGACCTTACTTTTGTTTGCTCATACATACTTTATTGTATTACCTCAATTTATTGCCTATAATTTTCCTACCCTCTTATCTCACAGAATGATCAGCTGCAGTTTGCTCTTGAAACCTGCTCACAAGACAGTAGTATTTACGTTGAAATAGTACTGTTCCTTAAAATAAAGCCCACGAGTACTGCATTCTTTCACATACCTGCACCATCAATGATTATTTAGTTTCAAGTACAAAAACACCTTTACACATCAGCTCAAATAGATCTTTTATCGTAAGTAGCATATTCAACAAAAACTACTTGTTACTTTCAACAGTGTGAGAAACAGAAACTGTGAATTTTTCTCTTCATTTTAAGGGGACAGATTATGCCATTTCCCGAAACCTTATATATCATGGAAACTTATACACCATAATCATCACAGCAGACTCAGAACTTTTCACAGCAAAATTTTGTCAGAGCCACTCACAGGTCCAAGTCATGAATGAGTTCCAGACCAACAGAAAAGAACATATAGCCAATGACATATTAAATAAATGACAACAGCTTCATTTGTTTTGTACACAAAGACCCAGACAATTAAACAACGGAATTATATGACACAAAAGTATCACACACAATATTATATAATCAACTTTCCTCAATTTCCAGTTTATGGCTTTGATATGGAAACACTTCCTGATGATGTCAGAGAAACTGCAGGAATGATTACCAAATGAGAGAAGACATCTTTATTTGAAGGGTTCCACGCAGCACAGAGGGAAAGTATGCATAGGTCATTTCATCTCATTCACACATAGGTAACGATCACCTTAAGTCATTTTACATAGCTGGCTGATGTGACAGAAAGTTTCCTATCATGTACGCAAAAATCACGGTTACCCTTGACTACAGGGAAAAGGTGACCAGTAGGCCTATCCCATAAAAAAAAGACACACAGCAGGGCCCAAGGAAACAGAGGCCACTCGACTTCACTGCAGCTCAGAAAAGATCACAGAGAACAAACTCCTGGAATCCAGGCCCAAGCACATGAAGGATGGAAGGTAATCAGGGAAACACAGCAAGGATTTTCCCAGGCAAGTCATCCTTGACAAGCCTCATTGCTGTCTACAACAAGATGGCTGGCTAGGTGCATGAGGGGAGAGAGGCTGTAGTGCATCCTGACTTTAGTAATGCTTTTGACACTACCTCCTGCAGCATTGCCACTTGGAAGCTGAGGATGCTGGGGCTGGATGAACAGACTGCTGGGCTGGTTGGAAATGGGCCCGGCCTCTGGACTCAAAGGGCTAAGTGTTGGGGTGGTAACAAGCAGAGTGCCCCAGACATTGTTACTGGAGGGAAAACTGTTCAACATCTTCAACAGCCTGGATGATGGACAGACTGCATCCTCAGCAGATTTGCACAGGACAGCAAACTAAGTGGAATGGTTGATATGCTGAATGGCAGAGCTTCAGTCTAGAGGGGCCTTGAAAAATGGGAGGATTGCGCCAAAGGTGACTTCATGGCATTCAACAAGGAGAAGCATAGGGTTTTGCCGCTGAGGTGGAACAACTCCATGCTCCCGGATATGCTGGGAAGCGACTGAAAGGACTTGGGGTTATGGTGGACACTACACTGAATGACAGCCAACAGCGTACTTGCTCTGTACGTACAGCAAACCACACAGTGCGTTGCATTTGGAGGGCCATGGACAACATATCCAAGGAAGTTATGACCCTTCTCTGGTGAGCACTGGTGAGACCACACCTGGGACTACTGTGTCCAGTTGTGGGAATACAGTTCGCAAGAGCAGTGCAGAGAAAGAGGAAAGGGACTGGCAGAGCCAGGGGCCTAGAGCACAGGATCTGTGAGGAGAGGCTGAGGGGAGCTCGGCTTCAGTTTTGCAAGGAAGATGCTAACAGGAGATGTAATAATCTACTTGAAAGAAGTTACAAACGTGACAGAAGTGCCACAATAAAACAAGGGGCAACATCCACAGGTTACATTTTGGGATGTTTAGGTTGGACATTAGGAAATATTTCCTCACCAGGAAAGTGGTGCAGCACTGAAACACACTGCCCAGAGAGATAATGGATTCTCCATCCTGGAAGGATTATGGGACTTGGCTGGACAAAGCCATGGCTGAGCTGATCTGGTGACAGTCCTGCCTCAGTGAGGACTCATTCTAGATGATATACAGAGATTCCTTCCAAAAAACATTTGTGAAATCCCTTAGCGATTTTGGAGGGGCCAAGATCCTTCCCAGATGACATTTATGCTTGAAGTATTTGACATACAAGAAGCATGACGTAGCCAGGTTCACACACGCTAACGGCTGCACTTTATTCTGTGCACGTTCTAGTTCTCCATCAATCCAACCCAAATGAGCAATTGCTCCTCTGGACTACTATCACTTGAGTTTTGCTGAATCTTTTGATAAAGCACCTTTAACTTTTCAGGGCCTAAATTTCAAGGTTTCATTAATAATTTTATACTAAAGTTCTCAAAACACAGTGTACACTGAGGACACCGATAAGGGACTGTAACCTTTGAGTGATTTGCCTTTCTCAGCACAAGGCCTCTGTTGCTGTTTCTAATAGCGTAAGGTTCTTACAGAGAGAAGCCTCATCTTTCCAGACAAAAGAACATCACTAAAGAGAAAAGGGAGAAGGAAAATTGTGCTTTTAGTTTGCTGGCAATTAAGCTTCCTTGTAATTGTAGCCACTACCTATGGAAAGAGATAGCTGGTATGTGAAACTCTGCAGTAGTGCAAAAATAGCCTTCAAGTGCGAATTCTGGACTTTTTAGACCTGTGTCACGTCTGAGGGAGCTGTGAGATATCTCCATTAACATTTGATTTTTGACAGGAGATCTAATAAGCAGCATGGAAATACTAGTTTTTCTTCCACTCCTGCTGCATCTTATTAGAAAAAAGCTAAAGCCCATGTTAAAATACATAAAGAGGTAACAAGAATGGCAGTACCCTCCAGCCTCCCAGTCCTCTAAGTATCTTTACCCATATGCTTCAACTAAAGATAGACACTCCATTTTGGAGAAATTTATTTGAAATAATTGAAACTAGAGAAGGGCAGAAGAGAAGGAGGGAGAGTGATTCAGATAGATAAAAGTTGTGTTTGGCTGTGACTAATGTCAGTTCACGCTGAACACAGAAAATCTTGTGCATAACAGGTACCAAAGCCAGTAAGTCTATATATAACATAAACAACCAGATATAGCACAGGGTCTTGTCCAGATTGCTGACTGAAGGAGGTCACTGGCCAGACGAAACAATAAATTAGTTTCAGACTGACTGATTTTGTTTTTGGATGAGCCATCAAGTAACAAAACCAATTAATGCTTTTTAATTACTTACTTTTAAAGAAAAAGAAAATGTACTCAAACTTTCGAAAATTTTCAAGACTACCTAGATAAGGAATCGGCTGAAATGGGCATCATTTTGCAAGTGTTCCACACTAGCTGAATCTGATTTTTACCCTGCTTTCTTCCTTTTTTCCCAGCTCTAATCATCATTTCACTCTGAACTCAGTTTCACTGTCATCAGTGGGACTGTTTATGGTGTCAGGTTGGAATCTGCATTGCAGAAGGCCAATCTTCTGATAAAATAAAAATTCAGGCAATAAAATCCAGACTTTCATGGATGTTGCTGAAGTCCCAAGAACTGCCTAACCATCCACTTTTACACGTAGTCAGAAACTAAAAGACATCCTATCCCATTAGGGTGTGCAGAACAGGTACTTACAGCTCTGGATTGAAGTAGGAGGTGACATCAGGATCAGGTGCACCTGCTACAGCAAAATTGCTGCTTCCAGTGTCAACCAGAATATTTAACTGCCGAAACAGAAGAAAGGAGAGGTGGTTTTCACATTCAACTAAATAAACAAACGCACAAAATCATTATTTTGTCCTAATTACCTTCTGTTTAAAAATGAAGATAAAGATCACCCTGGAAAATTAATTAAAAATATCACTGTTGGGAAAGGTATGCTGCTGTGACCCTTAAACAGTTGATTATAATGAAATACAGTCACATTCAGGGAAGGGTGAAAACCCTCAAAACCAGCATTCATGCAGCAGATGAATTCATGACCACGTCAAATTCCATTTTGGCCCAAACCCTGCGTCTCAGTAACCTGGCTTGCCCGGAACGCATGTTGAATTGCGTACTGTTTAAAACACTGCTTGCATTAGAGCTTGTGAGGTTTCTGTGTAGGGGGCTGAGCGCAAGCATGAGCAGGAGCAAGCAGAAACACAGAGCTGCCCAGTGGCTTGGGCAGGACGGCAACGACGCATGGCTCGCTCCAAGCGCCAGCAACCTACCACAGCCTGCCCGGCCTTTAAGCAGGGGCATGGCAGATAGTCTAAATGCTGTGAAAAGCATTAATTGAAAGGTGGCCTAAAAGCGGGCTGCTCGTTCAGTTAATCGGGTAGATGATCTGGGCCAAAAATTGCCTAACAAAAAAATCACATAGACGAACTGAACCTCCCTCCGCTCCTTCCCTTTTTGGCCAAGTTTCCCAGTCTGGTTCACCACAGTGGCAGGATCACTTCTTTCAGTGGCAACGCTGGCTTTAAGCCACCTTGAAACTACAGCTTGAGGGTGTTCCTAAATGATAATTTATGCCAGTCACAGACTGCACTACTACCAAAAGTAGCGATCACTTCTTTTTTTCCCCCCCTGCTCTTTGCTGCATGCTTCCCACGCCTTTTTGGCATAAACTTCAGCTCTAGTCCTCACGTGGCCGTCCAGCAAATATGATCAGCTTCCTGACCCAGTGTTACCACCAAAAAAAAAAACAAACAGTAATCTGTCAGATCAGAGAGCTACTTTCAAAGAGATGGTAGGCGCAGAGGCTAGAAACGGGTGATTGTCTCCTTCAGTGACAACGTGGTCTCAGATTGTCCTAAACTGACTGTGAAATTGTGCCCTCGGTGGAAGGGGACACCCGCTCCCCCGAAAAATTTTAAGCAGCTAAGAATCCTCCTGCGGGAGGGAAAATGGCATCAGGCCTGGGTCGCCCATGGTTTGAATCCAGCTCAAACCAGCCACTGCAGTGGCCCCCATCAAGCCTTAGACTTGAGACAGCTGGAGACTAACGCTGAAAGCAAATGTGGGAAGGGGAAAAGGTAGAGAGAGGGAAAACCAGTTTTGTGCTGAGAAAGGGAGAAAGAAGCTGGAGTTCAGAAAGGACCGTAAAGACAAAGGGAGGGGGAAAGATTAGCATTTGGAGAAGATAGTCTGAATTCTTCTTAAATAGATTTTAGACAGAGCATAGACAAAAAAGTGTGAGCTGATGTTCAGAACATCTTCGGTTTGCACGTTGGGGGTGTGTGTGTGTGGGGGGGGGGATAGAGAGTTCCCTATGTTTTACATTAACTTAGTTATCCTTAACAATGTATACTATCTATGTCAACAACTTAACATAATATGGAACTGAGTAGCTCAGAAAATAAAAATACAAAATTAAAACTGATCAGTAACCTGTGGGACTCTCTTCCGAACTGCCTGCTCGTGCTTTCACGGGTATTCCCAGTCCTTATCACGCAAAAATGTTAAGGCTAAAAAGACATAAAACTACAATCTCATACAAGTTATTCATCTGCCTCCCTGCATCTCAAATTTCAGATTAAGCAGAGGCAGTGCAACAACATTTGTTTTGCAGCCACATGAGCTAGACACAGACTTTTAAAAGCAAAAGGACGTAGACAGGTTCACTTGATGCCAGGAGTTGAGGCTTTATAAGAAAATAAGACTCTCTGAGGCATGACTTGCAATGAAATCCAGTTTGCTGCTTACTTTATTTCACTCCATAACAAAAAACTAACATTTTGTCAAGTACCTAACAAAGAAAGAACTATTAATTTTTTTATCTCTGGAAGAGGAATTGTTCTAAAAATGAATAACAAAGAGCAGCTACAAAGTGTACATCTATCAGCACCAACAGAAGTTGCTCAAAGGGGTGCTGCAGGGCTTCAGCTAATTAGCATTTGCAAGGCAGTCTGTGATGTTTGAGTAAGGGGCCCTATACCTCAGCAGCATAAACACATGTAGGTGTTGCTGTAGCTTCAGCAATATGCATGACACCATACATGGAGGAGGACTTAAAAACAAAACAAAACAAAACAAAACACAAAACGAAAACAACAACAAACCCCCAAAACTCAAGCACTAAAGAGGGCATATATGAAGGATATTCTACCCCCACACCTTGAATAAAATGTTATCCTGACAGAATTCACAAGTCGCTGAAGGGCAAATTTACTATCCACAGAACTGAGCACATCAACATTTCTAAAAGAAAAAAATGAACCCCCCCCCAGCCCCCCAAAAACAAAGGCGCTGACCCTACAAGCGCCAGCCCGCTGTGGCGCAGCAGCGTGCACATGACAAGCCGCTATTGAGGCTGGCATTCTGCGGCTGCATGCTTGTGCCTAATGAGATGCAGCCGGCCAAGACGGACACAGATTTATTGTAGTCCCCACAATAGCGCCAGTGATCAGCGGATCGTTTTGGGGTGGGTATAACTTACTGAGTTCGCTGTCTCCCCCTTCTGTGCCCTTTGGGGCTGAATTGTCTTGAGCGCCTTCACGTCTCATTAGGAACCGCTTTCCTGGTGTCACCACCGAAGCCTGCATTACTCTGTGCAGTGTGTTGCCAATTTAATACCACTGCTCCTGGAGCTTCTGGACAAGCTCCAGCGAGTCACAGGACAGCAAGCGGCGGAGCGGGGTCCAGGGCCGCCTGCCCTGCCCCACTGCCGGAGGTCAGCACTGCCCTCTCCCTAGGAACAGCACCGCAGCCAAATACACAGGGTGCCCACTCCCTCACCGTTGTATTTTGCAACTTGGCTTACTAACGTAAACTGAAATCGATGCTCAGCTGAGTTCACTGAGCTATGAACTGTGACAGCGGAGAGCGAGCATACCGCTCTACACCTCGGCGCCGGGAGACACCGATACAGGGGCAGAGCCGAGAGTGTCGGTAGCGTCCTCTTACGCTGCCTCCCCATGAAGCACCAGGGATCGCGAATCACAGCTTTCACAGACAGGCAAAGTAGGTTTATTGGCTTTATTGCAGCCATCTAGAATGAACCACCTCCTGTCACTCAGAGCTGGTTATTTAGCGATCACCATGTTTGTCCGAAAGTGTCAGCTGAAGTCTGATTTTGCGAAAGCCAAGATCAGAGCAACATGGCTGAACAAGGCTATGAAGGAAAAACTGCCCAAAGATTGCTGACTGATCATGTGCACAGCATTAAAAACAATAAAAGCCTACTTTCCTTTCAGTTTCTGATGTATAAAAGGAAAGCCTAGAGCGTTTTTTTTATTGTTGCTTCCAAGTTCAATTTCAGACCTATATAGCAGAAAGCAGACAGCAAATCTTTCCTCTGAAGGTCACCTTTGCCACAGCTGTGGGATATAAAATCTCCACCTAGTACCATGCCTGGAGATTATTTTGTTGGACATATTTACGGTACAGAAAGAATGAGGAAAAACTTCTTTCCTGTGAGGGTGACAGAGCACTGGAACAGGTTGCCCAGAGAGGTGGTGGAGTCTCCTTCCCTGGAGATATTCAAAACCCGTCTGGACGTGATCCTGTGCAACGTGCTCTAGAGGACCCTGCCTGAGCAGGGGGATTGGACTAGATGATCTCCAGAGGTCCCTTCCAACCTCAACCATTCTGTGATTCTGTGATTCTGTAATGGGATTATTAATAAGAAGTTAATTAAGATACCTAGATATAGAGTACGCAAGATAGTGACATTTAGCTCTGCCATGCCAAACTTATACAGAAAATCTGATACCCTATCTATATGCCAGTAAGCTCTGCTTATAAAAAACATCAAAAACTGTTTACTGAAAGCACTGAAATATGTCTACAAGGAGGCAGAAGTCTCCTTAGGCCATGCATTTTATACATGGGCATTCTGTTCCAAAGGGGGTGAGAAGCTGAAAAAAATATAGTTGTAATGATTTATTCCAACTGGAAGTCAGACTTCTTGTCAATATTTCAAGGATCCCTCAAACTTTCCAATGCTTGATTTAGAGCCAGCATCAAATAGCACTTACTCTCTACTGTCCTGTTTCAATAACTTAACTACGACTTTAATTTTTTTAAGCTTTCCATTGCTGAATATTGTTGTATTTCAATATCAGAAAACATTTGCCTATTGATCTGTCATCTTTTTTCATTCAGCAAAGTTTCATCTACCTGTGGTTCAGTCACCAGCCCCATCTGTTCGTTATAGCAAGTAGCATCAGTACAACGTCATCAACACTAGTCGTTATCTATGCTTCATTTAACTGCCTGGTGAGTGACAACCTGCAGTTATCCACCATGCCTTCAGAAAGTGACTTCCTTCCCATTTTCAAGGAAAAGTGATAAAATGTGGCAATCATTCAATTTTTGTCGCATAGAGGCAAACAGCATCCACTAGCAGGGACAGACCTTACCTCCCTTTTGACCTACACCACGCTCAAACTTAGTAATGCTCTTCTTCCCTGTTTTAGTTTGAGGTCAGATGGAGTTTTTGGTAACTTCCAGAAAAAAAACCCTCCAACAACACAACACACAGGCTATAAGCGCATAAGGCACTTCTTTGAAGCGATTCTCTGCATGGTTTAGCATATGTAGCCTTTTGCAGGTGTGGAACCGTAAGACTTGTATGCAACCTTGTTGCACTGCTCCTTTTGATGCAATTCCGTGGGTAATCCACATTGAGCTAGGGATAATCTTGATCCTCCTCCAAAGACTAATCCATGGAAAAATCCACTACAGTTCTTCAAGATAATTGGCCTGATCCTTTTAGGTCAAGCAATAAAGGTTCATCACTGGACACAAGAAACCAGACTGAAAAATGCATTTGGCTCTTCATCCATCCCTGCTTGAGCTGAAGCACAGAAGGAAAAAAAAGAACAAGATCTGCACAGTTAGTGCTGTAAATACAATAATCAGTCTCATTCAGCCTTATGTTTACTCTGGGGTTCAGTCAAAATCCCAATGATAGGCAACTGATAGTTCTCCCAGCACAAGCCAGCAGACCAAAGATGCTGGTTCTGTAAGAGTTCATCATGAAAACTACAAATGATCATACCTTCCCTGTGATTTTAACTTGACCCAAGAGCGCCTTTTTCTTCTTCCCTCTCTCCTTTCCCCAATAAAGACAGCAATCGTTCCACATTACTAACATTCATATGCTGTTCAAAATCTTGTCCTGCTGTGCTTTCATGATTTCTCCCACGCACACACTTAAAATAGGGTTTATAGTCCTACTCTGTTTGGTGGAGTATGCCACACAGTGAACTATCACAAAGTAAAAATGTTTTTCTGTCCACATTTAGAGACTATAAATAGGAAGCATCCCGTTACTGCCTCACGAGCTGTTAGCACACACCACAGTGTCCTGGCTTAGCAGAAGTCCATCCCATCTACAAAGCCCTGAACACGCAACTTCTCTTAACTCCCCTTCTTTCTTATTTTGTCCCACACATCATAAACCCTCCAGAAAGTAATTTGCCAGACAGCGCTTAAAAAAGGTGCAAAGAAGTGCGAGGTTTCTCGTTAGGGATTAACAGCTAGAAATAATTTGGGTAACAGCTCTTCTTTTTTAAGCTGGTTAATAGAAAGAAAATTAGTTGGCAATTTAAATACTGCCTCATTTAACACAATGATTCCTAATTACATTATCAGCCCATCTGGCAAAAATTGCTTACAGCCATCACGCAAAACAGAAAACACACTCCTAGCAACTATATGCTGTGTTTGCCCACAGTTGTTATGTGTTATTATTGGCATAGATTGTCACTCAGGTTCTTTCAGCAATTTGCTTCTACAAACTAATAATGTTACAATATATAGTGGTTTTTTAAACACAGAGTGACTGTACACTATTTATAGTGTTATATGGAATTTGCATTTACAGCCTACTTTCTAACAAACAAATTCAGAAGACTAAGCTTTAGTATAGATCCTTCATCTGCTCCTTTCAAGGTAAAGAAAAGAAACCGCATTAAAACATGAATTAGAGGAATCTTTGGAAGCATGTCTAGATGTAGAGGCCTGCCAAGTTGCGCATAAACCCCCAAAAAGCTCCATAAAGACACACTCTCGCTTGCAGCGGGATATGTATTTTGCTGACCACTGCTGAGCAGGTAAGACTGAAACAAAAAAAAGAGGGACGAGTTGGTCACTCTGTACAAAAGGGTGGCACGCTGCCACAGAGAGCTGAGGCAGGTAGAGGACTCTCATATTTTTCACTGCTCTTAAGCACTTCCTGGACCAGAGCTGCCCAGTCCTCCTTACTGCAGCTGCAAACAGGAATCCACAAAACAACTCAGCTGTTTGACTGATGGCTGTGTGGCCACTGATGACGATGGAGAAACACCCCTCCCAGACCAAAAACCTCTCTGCAATTTGAACTATATGATACTTAACCTTTGAGAAGGAGGAAAGGGACAGGCCTGCGCATTACACAGAATCTGGAAAGAGTATTTCCTATGAAGCTTTGAGGGAGGTCACTTCACAGGAGAAAATAGACATTTCTTTGCTACTCCCCCCCAAACCCCTCCCACAGTGATAAGTAAGCTTTAAATATGCAGCTAAGATAAGAGAGGCTGTGTGACAAAGAAAAATGGAAGAGATTAATGATTTTCTAATGCAGTTTGTTAAGCAGGTGGTGCCATACATGTCACTGCAACGTCACACTTAGGACACAGAGGAAGCTGATTTATTGCAGCAAGAAAATTTGACCGAACCAGTAAGTCAAGTATATAACAAAAGAGAATTTCTGCTTTGGCAACTGCAGAAGTTTGTCAGAGAGACCGTGGCATATTTTAGGTTCTGGAATATGCGGGTGAAAAAATTGCAAATGGAGATTTTTCAGCACTGAAGCACATCAAGCCCACCAGAACGTCTTAGCATTTGCCGTCATTTCCCTGACCATCTATTCAGCTGGTTTCAGGACTCAGGATTTGATCCTGTATTTACCTGCCCTTATATCCACTGTCCCCTCCCCCCCCCCCCCCCCCCCCCAATCCCCAAAACACACATCTATTACTGGATATCCTCACATCTGCACTGGGCCTAACAGGAGACAGTCTCTTTTGCCCTCAATTTTTTTATGAACTAAACCACTAGAGTAGAAGAATACTCTTTTCTCTGAAAAGCAATCATCTCTTTCTTTGCCAGAAGATAAGAAGTACTACCTGGATTAGCCAGTCTATCCCCACCTAAGAGCCCTGTGTGCTTCTGTACCTGAAATTTGTATTAAAAACACAAATGCTAAAAATGAGTGATTGCTCTGAAGTATAAACTTGCTAAACTAAATTGTGAGCTGAAATATGAGCATCTAACTCTGGGACTGATGAATGGTCTTTTTGAAGAGAAATATTACAGGAAGTGCTTTATATATATTATCATTTTGACAATAAGGGAAAGCTATTATGGTTTAAAGACAAAAAAGTAGTCAGCCAATCAATCCTCGTAACAAAGCAAAATATCTATTTTTCGTTTCTGCGCTCTCCTTTCGGCCAATTCCTTCCGTTTCCTAAACATTAACATTCCTTCTGCACATGCTGTCTCATGCGGCATCTTATTTTTCAAGACAAAATTTATTCACTGTGTCTAGATTTATCATATAGCACATCCATCCTATTCATGGTATATGAACATGCTTTGCTGTTGAACATGAGCTATTACTTGTTTATCTTAGAGCTGTACGAAACGTAGCAATTTTGTCTGGTTGCCTTCTCAGAACAGATTAACTATTTTGTTTTTCCAGATACCAGTCCCTCTCCCGTGCCACAGACTCACACCCCCGATAGCAGGCAAAGAAGGTAGATTTGTGAAACAACTGCCTAGTCCACCTCAAACTGAAGTAGCGTCCTCTTGAAGACGCTGTGTTTTAAGGCAAACCTGGATTAGTTAAAGTTCCGTAATAACAATACTCTGCAGGTCTAGAAAAATCCAACCTATAAGCAAACATTGGAAGGCTTGGATCAGTTTGAGGAGACACGGGAAAACTGCGATAGTCTTCTAACAGACACGTGGTTGTTGTGGAGACCCTCACCACTTTTAGAAAAAAGGGACCGTGTGAGCTGCCTGGTATCTTTGCACAGCCCTTCCTAGGTTAACCAGCGATGCGTGTTAGCATGAGGTGCACAGTTAGTTCTCACTGAGAGCAGCAAGGTACTGAAGCACTCACAAAAACTGAGTGGTGGAGACCTATATATTTATAGGTTATAGCTTTACTGAACAGGTTTGTGAACTGATAGATTACTGCATGGTTAGGCAAATGGAAGACTTAAAAAAAAAATACAAACAGCCCCTGAAACTGAAGAATGAATGCAGAAGACATCAGACATTGGCACATAAGTATGCACAGAGCCCATGTTAAATCCAAAAGCAAGTTTCCACCTGAAAGTAGGTATATAGGAATTCAATCCATCCACTTCCCACTAATTACAGTACAGCACTGACGAGACAAGGGAGACCGTAAGCAGAACGCCCCTGGGACTAACTCTCATGCCAAACTGTAAGACTCATCAGGCTTCCCAGTGCCCATGCAGCCTCAGTATAGGGAGAGAGGCCACCTCTAAATTCCCTGCCATATCTAAATTAGCAAGCGTCTCATCCTAAGTTGACTCTTCCTTCCTCAGTGAACACTGTGGCCAAAGGCGTGGGAAAGAGCACTATTAATTCAAAAATTCAACTGTTAAAAAGAAACTGGAGAAACGCCTGAAGCCCCTCTTTAGCACCAGCCCAATTCTCAGAGATAGACTTGCGACTGCCATTATGAATTTCACAGTCGAAACCCAACGGAGACCTCTTCCTTGCTTGGAAATCTGCCAGCGCAACGATGGACGAGCAGAGCTGTGGAGCGTCCCTGGGTGGGTTTTGGGCCCTTGGGAGCAGAGGTGGCTACATCACACCGCTTCCCGGGCATGGAGCTACGAGGACCCGCGGGCAGGGACAGCTCATAGCGCTGTTGGAAATGGGAAAATAGAGATGGGGGCGGGGGGGAAACAGGTTGCCCAGCTGTGTATCACAACACAGGGGCATGCACAACACGAGCCACCAAGAAATAGGTAGCTCCCCTCAGTAAAGCTCTGTGCACTTGCACCCTTGTGTTTAACCACAGCCTGTCTTAGTTCATACCTGAAATAAAGAAAACACTGTCTACTTGTTTCAGTTGACCTGAAGCTAAACTTTCTCTGTAAAAAACACAACAACCATCTGACTAAAAAAAAAAAATCCACTTTAGGTGTTAGGTTAAATATCTGTTATGTCTGTTCTGTTTTCCAGTATTTCTTGGTGCATGATACTTCTAAAAACCATACTTCTATGTCAAATCCTTTTAGAGTTTCTTAGAAAAAAAGGAGAAGAGATTGACTGACCATGCTAATACACTGCCTTTCAGAATATGGTATTACAGGGCTTTTTTTTCTTTGCTTTTTTTTTAAAGGAAATGAGAACAGTAAGTCTATGGTAATGTATTATATCCAGTGAATGATTATAGTTAGAAGCTGCAAACAGTTTAGAATTTCAATTTTCTCAGCCTTTTGCTCTCCAAAATCAGCTTCCAATTTATTTTGTCCGATCACCCTTTTCTTTGGCTCTACTGTTCATTAGAATCAGAGAAACTATTTGGAAAAAAATGCATTTTGAGTTCTTTCCTATTCTTTACCTAGCTTCAAAAGTTGGATACTGTAAAAAAAGAGAGAGAGAGAGAGAAAACAACCTTCCATCTGCAGTATCCGTAACACTGAAACTGTTTACACATTTACATAGAGCCAAGCGGTAACTAAGTAAACTCAAGAAGGCTTGAGCTGACTAATCTTTAAACTTTCCTCATGCTGTACAAGCAGCTACACCACGAGTCATTGTCCGTGTTTACCGTGCAATTTGGAAATAATGGAATTAATCAAAGGCTGTGTTTCAAACTTCAACACAGCTTACGAAATCCATTCCTAACATTCCTGAGTGTAGGAGAGGAGGTACCTCTAACCCTACAGTGCTGTTGTTTTGTCTTTCTCAATCTCCCTTTTGCCAAAGGTACCACCCTTACCTTCTCGGTCGTGGGCAAAATTGGCAGAAGCCTCTCAGGGGAGAATCAGTCTCATTCCTGTATTCTACATCCACTCGAAGGGTCTCCCTCATGCCAAACGTGAACTGCAATCTCAAATTTAAATTAGACCCCGGATTTCAAATTGCACTAGAGATGTGAAACTAAGTGCCAAAGCGGCTCCCCCAATATTAGAGAAATTTTTGAAGGAAACAACTAACTTTGAAAAAGGCTACAATTGGAGGCAGCTGTGGGCAAAAGGCAGCTTGTGGGACAGCAGTGAGAAAAATGCATGTTGGGAGCATGCTGTATGCTGGGCCTGATCTCAAAATTCAGACCTTCTTCCCTTTCCTCTCCCTCATCAACTCGCTCGTGTAGCTACACGAGTCTTCTCAAGCCTTTTTCCCCCTCTGTCAAGATGTTAGTTTTGGAGACAGATGTTTGTTAGTAAAGGTTTTTCAAAGCTTGGAGAGCTGTGAGAAGGCAAGGTGAAGGAAGGACAATCCTGCCATATCAAGTTGAACTGTTCTCCCCCGAACGCGCTGTTCTCATCCGAGGTGCTGTAACAACACGGTAGGGCTGCTCATTATCATGTTGTTCAAGCTGCACTTACTGACTGATTTCAGAAAGGTCTTGCTTAAATTTCTTTAGTGCTCTTCTTACAGTAGGGCATTGAATGCTTATACAACATTTTCCATCCATTCCCCTAAAACACCATAATAAAGCCAAAGTGGATGAGCATTGTCTGTCTTGAATTTTTCTCCATCTCTCCACTGGTAAAGTGAAAACAGAACCCTCTCCTAAAACAGGAAAGCCAATGGAGAAGATGAAACGAGAATCCCTGCCTCGTCGCTCAAGTTGAGTTCAAGGTTGTGAAAACAGGCTGTCCCTCCTGGAGGCAAAAAAAAAAAACCCGACTGACAATCCGACGTTCGCACACTGATGTTCCTGGGTTAGCCAAGACTGTTGGGGGTAGAGAGGTCAGTCAACTACCACAGTCTCCGGAAAATCAACTATGCAGCTCTCTGTATTTCAAGTCATGATTTCCCCTATAAAAATGCCACAACTTTTTCTGGACTGGACTTGCAGCACTGTTAAGATTTCATTTAATGTAAGACAGCTTTTATAGTATTTTGCCTTCCTAAATTAGGGTGTTTCAATCTAGGAGCAGATTGAATCAATTCAGTCTGGTCCCTCCATTTACCCATCGCCTGCTCGCCGTGAACAACCTCCTCCCCACCTCCATCCCTCTCCTTCCTCCCAGGAGCAGCCGCAATCTCCTATTTTTGCGCACCCACTGGGTTGCTGCCATATGGATGGCAATAAATGGGACTGGGTCAGAAAGAGCTCAGAAAGAAGCCAAATCCAGCTGTGTCAAGCACCAGGGCTGGAACTGGGCTATTCAGATTGGATTCACTGCTTGAAAAGCTCTGGCACATCTGCACTGGGGAAAAAAAGGTGGTGGGTCAAGCAGCCTGCCCAGCGGTCTGTGCTGCGCGAAACAGCTACGGGAATGCATGCAGGTGGCCCCAGGTCCCAGAGCACAAACAAGGTGATGCAACTCCAATGTTTTCATTTCCCTGGTCATTAATAAAGGAAATATACCAGGCAGGCAGCTTTTGCTCCTCATTTCACCTGACCTATTTAGGATATTACCAAAGAGCATTGATTGTTATCATGAGTATTTCTCAGAATTACGCAGTGGAGTTCAAAGGCATATACAGAAAGCAGCTTTCCACTCCAAAATACTAGGAAGGACTACTTGATCTCACATACACACAAAAAGCTGTTAAGCAATCTCACAATAACATATCTGCTTTATTAAAAATAAAAACAATCATTTTATTTATTCATATTTATTCTAGCATTTTTACTTAAAAATTTGGCAGGGTGATTTAAAAGACAGATCTGATTTTCAAGTGAAATGAGATTTTTTTTTTTTTTTTTTAAAGAAGCAGTGTTGCACACCTGCTACTGGGGTCATTTATTTCTCTCTCTCCTTCTCAAACATGCACACTTTACTCTCTTTACCCTGGCTAATACTGTAGAGGAAGCAGCTCTGGGAAATGAACTAGCTTTGCCTGTGGCTCATATATCATTACAATTGTTAACTAAGTTCCACTATAAAAATCTTTATTACACAGGAGAACACAGACGCTTGCAAGAATACAGCTTTATTTTCAGATACCAGGCTGAGGTTGTAGGGCAGGAAGTTAAGATGTCTTTATTCTCTGCTCTCATACACTGCAACAAAACACAAAACAGTGCTTCCTGCCGCTCACACGTCCCAGTATCAGCCGACACATAGGACTAAACTATCTACTACTACCGCCAGGAGTTAAAATCCATCGTGTGATAATGGTATCTCAGATTAGACAGCAGTCCACAATTCCAAGATCTGATGCACTATGTAGAAAGCTCTTGCTAAAGCCCTTGCAGCAAGTACATTGATGCTGCTGCCCATATGCTAAAGTTTATGGTGTTTGCTCCAGTGGAATTCTGAAAGTTTGGCTATCAGCAACAGCAAATGGTAAAGTGCACACTAGATGCGAAGAAAGTTTCCAAACCTGAATAAACATTTGTAGATAACACCACTCGTATTTATTGTCACTTGTCAATAAAAGGTTAATTTGAAGAATCAGCTGAGTGCAAATGAACACTACTTTTAGCTTGAACATGTAACTGCCTGGCATTCATGACTATAGAGCTGCTGAGAAATTTTCTGATTTTTTTTCCTCCACACATTAGTTATCTCAGCAGTCCAAATGCCAAAATTTAACACTTCGGATCATGTGAAATGTTTGTGTTATTCCCTAAAGGACTTTGCATCCATGAAGTAACAAGAAGATTATTCTGTGGCAGATAAACTGAAGCACTGTGACTGCAGCAGATGTTACCTTGCTACAGCATTTCTCAGACTTTGTAAAAGTGTGACCACCTTTGGACACCTCTGTCTTATTTGCAACCCGAGAGTTACTGAGTAGGAAAAAAAAATGAATAAAAATCTCTTTACTCATATAAAAATACCAGCAGGACTGATGAATCGTTTTCTGACATGCCTCACATTTCACTCTTATGTGTAACAGACACCTACTAGACAGCAAAGTGAAGGAAAACATAGTTCTTTCCATACCATGCTTAAGCGGTGTGATAATATTGCTCTGAAGCCCTTCCAAATTGGTATAGCATGCTCTGTCTTGAAAAAATGTTACTATTATTAATTTTTCATGCTGCAAACACTGGCAGTCAAAGTTTCTGTATCAGCAGGTATCGTAATGGAATTTCAGAAGCAGTGTTTTAATTAGGTAAAAAAAACTGAGAGAAAAAAGAAACTCCTTCAAGATTGCTTAGTCTCCATTTGGAAAATGGATCTGAAGTTTGCAATCCAAACAAACACCCTAGTATATTATTTTCTATGGTAAAATTATATTGCTGAAGGTAATCTTCGAAATTAACTTCTGCTGACCCGATATATTTTTTTCTTCCCTAACGCCACATAAATTATTCTAGGTTTTGGGAGGGGCAGGGGGTAACCCAACCTTTCATACGATCGTTTTGGAGGTAAGCCTTTAGTTTCTAGAAAAGCCCCAAACAGCTGATCTTCTCTGAGACGAAGATTCCTATGGTAGCAAAACAAGATACAGAAAGAGCCCTGGTAGGGGAAAAAATTCTCACATCTGGCCTTGATGCGAGAATGAACACAAGCCTCAACGCTGCAGGAGCTTCTAAGGCGCTGATCTGCAGGCTATTCTCACAGACAGATCCACCAACAAATATCAGAAGGAATTATCTGGGAGATATCTGCCAAAATGATCCGATTACTTTTTCCCCTGTCAAATGGCAAAAGCTGGCCTTTAATGAGAGAAGGCTTATGTTTAGTCCCTCAAGTTCAAAGGTTACTCTTAGTGCTTCAGTTGACTCATTTTCTTTTTTTCTTTAAAAAAAAAAAGAATCTAATGAAAAAAGTAATGCTATCAAGCAGTTTTAGGTCCCCAGGAACAGATTTGTTTGTGTCTTTAAGTGGGAGAAGCTTACCAAGTGTTACTGCGGTATTAATGCCTTTCCTCTTTTAAAATAAAACTGGACTAGCAGTGATTTTATGAGACAAACATTTTCCCTAAACATATGCAGCCCAGTTTAACAGCAGTTTCTGCTAGTAAGTAAGGACAAAAATAAACCAATTGTAAAGCAAAATAAAATCAACTAATTTTACTACTCACAATCTCAGCAAAGAAGAGGGCAAATAAAAGATAAATTTTATAAATCAGTTTTTTTCCTGATTTAAGGTTATTAGTAAGCAGAGGTAAAGGAAAAAAAGGATTGCAGAGTGCAATTATTGTCTTGACAGATTCCCTTCAAAAAAACCTTTTAATTATGACACATTAATCTTATTTGATGAATTGTATTTTTTACTTGAAGAATAAGATTTTTTTTTCCATCTAGCTTATTTTTGTCAAATTCCCTCTTCACCATACCCCACAGGTTTTATCTGTCTGAGGATGACTGTTGCAAAACTGACACCACGAGGTGGAACATCTGTCCCCCCGCCCTCTCCCCAAATACTCGCAAAAATAAAAAGGCAGTAAGAACAGGAGGAGGTGGTAAAGGCAAGAAGAATAATGAGGGAACAACTCAGAGAGGAGAGAGAAGGAAAAAAAGATAATATTTTATCAGCCTTTGGCAAAAGAGGGAGTTAACTTAAGGCTCTGGCCTAAGGTCTTCTGAAGGCTCTGAGAGGCATGATGCTAAAACGGAATAGCTGAGGGAGCCCCTTCGAAGGGCCAGGCAGAGTGAGCGCTAACACTTTCAGCTGGCCAAATTTTCTTTCCAAGGGGGACAAGTTCAGCAGCTCCTTAGAGAGGCTCTCAGCAGTTCTGGGCTGCAGTCTTTGCCAGGCACTGCAAAGAGCACCGATCCACAGCCACGGCAAAACCAAAACACAGGTAATGTAGATGGGCTCAAGCTACCTTGCACGATGCTAGCAAAACAGGGAACCAGAGCAGAGTACATTGCATACCGTAAAGCTGCCTTGAAAAGTGTAGTACGTTTCTTGGGAGACAGTCCCTATCGTCACAACTAGACTATAACTGGTACTCAAGGGAGCTAGCTTATACTTTCTCAGTTATTTAATGCTGCAATCCATTCACAGGAGTGACTTTAATGTAGACATTATCCAGAGAGGAGAAGAGAGATATCTAGCTAACTTGTTATTTTAAAACTGAGGGAGTTTACGTGTAGAAAAAATTGCAAATAAAATCTATTTTAATCCTAGGTTATTTCAAGTGCTTTGGAGGACACTGAACTAACAGACACAAATTCAAATTTAAAACCTTTTATTTTAACAGCAGTCTGCACACCACTTGCTTCACGAGCTTAGACTTGCATAGCAAAATTAGGCTGAAAAGCAGTAAGAAGTATGATGGACCCATCAACTGGCTGGAAAAAAACATTATTCTTCTTCAGGTGTATGAGGTACTTACAGATTTATAGAATAGGACAGCTATACACTACCTCCTTTACTTTGAAGACCTGATCTCAAGTCTTAACCTTATAGGATATAGGAGTACTACAGATTCCTTCACTTATTTACACCAATTATGAATAAATTTATATTTTACAGAAAGTACAAAAAGGGAGAGAGGTACATCTGATTTATTCATGTGGAGATGCACATGTGCAGAGGTGTGTCATTGTACAGCTTCATTTCTCAAAGCCAGCTGTACTTGACAGTGACTAGATGACATTTCAGCTCAGACTTGCTTTACCCATATCAAGTGAGAAATCTTGAAAGATGATACAATGTGGAGGTAAAACACATTAGCTAATGTGCCCACACAAACTTAGTGTCCTAAGTGCTCTTCACAAAAGATAAACATCAAATGCAAAATGCAGTAGTTATAAAATCAGTCTTGCTAGAGATTACTCCTAGAGCTCACTGCCCTCTATGTAGGGCTTAAAAAACACAGATTCCTTAATAATTCCAACACACTAGAATGCCGTCTTGGCTTTCTTATGTTCTCTGGCTATCTGTAGTCTCATTTCCCTCCCCAAATCCCAGCTGATTTACTCCTTCAAAATAGGCAAAATTGTTATTTGCTCTCCCTTTGCTTTACTCTTCCCGAATGTAACTGATGCTTTTGCCCTGATAGGGGATAAACTGCAGGATCAGTAGAAAGAGTGAACCTGACACCCCTTATCACCACCGCTGCTCTTCACAACAAGTCTTCTCCCGTGACCCACCTGGAACTGAATGCATGATTGCTAAGATCAGGGACCCTGGGTAATAAAGCTTACAGCATTTCCCTCAAGCAGAGTGCGTGCCTTTAAAGGAGTGCTCCTGGGATAAATAAGTGCGGCTCTAATCCAACCTATTTATGCTGTGAGAGGGGCATATCCCAAGGACTGACCACAGCGAGTCTCTCCCATTCAGCGCCACTCTGCACATAGACATAGCAGGTTATTATAGCCTACTTAAAACACACTGAGGCAAAGCCTTGCTACAAAACATTAACTGTGCTCTAGTCTAATCAGGGCAACTGTGTTGTAATTAATGCTTGTATTTTGGTTATTTTTACAGTTCAGGCTCCACTACCTCCATGCAGCCATAGAGCATGCTTTTGTGAGAACTGCTTTTGTATGGAAGGAGGTGCCAGAGTGCTAACGCATAAAAGTAGCTACATTTCTGTCAACCAAAACCTGGTATGTTTGTTTTGTCTTTGGCCAAAAATAGATTACACCACACTATTACATTACAAAATTGGCCGTCTCTACAACTTTCAGGTCCTTGTCGTCCCTCTCCCGCCACGGGACCTACCAATGACAAGAAGTCTACCAAGCTCATCATTTAATAACAGTAATATTTTGCATTTCAATTGTAGTTTCATCAGAAGGATCTGCAGGGTACACTGCCACCACAAAATACTCTAAGATATTTTGAGTTAGACCACAGTACTTGTGTTTGCTCCTCAAGCCTTCCTGTTTCTCACTTTCATAAAAAAGCTCAAAAGACCCGCATAATTATTTTAAAAATAATGAGTTTGAGTGGGAGCTTGCCTTCTGGCATTTGAACGTGGAAAGATCATATTTTCAAAACTTCTCCTTGTATCTAGAAAGATGGTAAACTCCCTTTCAATAGAATTAGGAAAGTGGACCTTAGCTTCTCAAGGAGTAACAGAGCTCCAGAAATCAGGCCCATATCACATAATACAGTAAGACTCATGAAATAAAGTGATGAAATAGCAGAAGCAGTTGAATCTTTCCTCATGATCTTCATTTCTTACAAATCTCATGAAATAGAGCAGTATAAAAAAAAAAGTGACACACGTTTAGAAGTTGCTAATGTATGTGTTCACTACATTCAAAATATCAAGTTATAAATTATATGAGTCCAAGACATGCTTGAGGTGTTTAACACATTATTCTTCCTTTTTTTTTTTTTTGTAATGACTGGAAGAATATGAAGGAAAGTTAACCTCCCACTAATTACATGGAAATTGGAATTTGTGTTTTGCAGTGAAGGCCACTAAACCCAACATTCACTTTACCGTTAAAACTTCAGTGTGAGTTTGCAGGACTGATTTTTGTTCACCTCCTGTACAGAACAAACTGCCATTAGGAAAAACAATAAACAAAATCCCTTTGTGCATGGAATGAAAAATTGAAACTGAAACTTTAAAAAGGACTCATGGTCTTCAGAGCTTAAGTCAGATCCTATTATGGTTTCAATAACCGCTAATCAAACCATAGCTATATCATTTTGGCATTCTCAGGAGGCACGTGCTCAGCCTCCCTTTGCAATGAAGTTGCAGGAATAATATTTACATGGTTTCAGTAAAAGCACAGTTTGGAAATGCAGTGGGACTGGCAGGACTTCCACTACCTCACACAATCGAGATTAGCAGAAGACGCAAGATGAAACAACGGTACTTTCTTTGCAACCACTTAATGATGTCCAGATGGGCTTCAGGAAGGCTGGGAAGAACATGGGATGTTTTGAGTTTGATTATTCTGTTGGTCAGAAGCTTGTAAGAGAAACAAAGTTAATATAAACAAAAGTGCAGGGAAGACAGCAATCCCCTCCCCTCTCAAATGATCTTTCACTCAATTGATCACAGTGCTTACAACCTCAATATTGAGGCAGGCAAACTAATAAAAGACAGAGCAAAGGAATTTCATCAGATTATTTAAAGAAATAAGAAGTAAGAACAGTGCACACAATTCATATTGGGCCCTTGCCACCTCATATTTAGAGCTCCGACTTGGGAAAAGTGCACCTATACAGACAGGTATAAAGCACATAATCCATCACAAGTAGGACACATAATACAACTACGAAATAAGAGACAAATATATCACACCTTTCACTATAATTGGACTTTTTCTTTTTCCACCTTTCACAAAATTCTCAAGTAGAGCTGCAGGTCTACTCTGAGTATTAACAGGGGTAATGACAGTTGAAACTGATCTGATAGTTAGTCTGGAGACCCAGTGTGATTAGGATGCTATATTATAAAAGTGGAAATGGATAGAAATATTTTGGTAGAACCATGCTGCAAAACTGGATTCACTACACTGACGTTTCATTTCTTAAAAAAAAAAAAAAAAACAAAAAAAACCCACTGACTTCACAGAACTGTTCTAGTTTTATACTGTCAGAACAAATATTTCAGAACTGCCATTGTGAAATTCATTTCTGTACTGCATCCATCTGCTACGTGACAAATCAGAATGCAAACGGAAGTACAATTGTGTTAAAAACCAAACAAAAAGGCCTTTAAATGACTTGAAAAGCAAAATTCTTTTGTCGTAGCTTCATCCCAAGAATAGAAATTAAAAAAAGAAAAATTTATGAAAAAGCAGTTGAGCAGTAGCACAAGTTCAATAGTATTCTGTGAAACAAAATGTTTATTGCCAACACTGGCAAGAGCACAGTGGCTGGTTGAGTGCCTGAGCAGTACAGTGACACTAGGTCAACAGGCCAGGAGGCCTAGATAAAAAAAGAAAAGCCAGCAGATGCTGGGGCACAAACCATTACAGGGCTAGATTGCATTTCTTTCACCGTATTCCCTCACTGCAACCAACATCTACTACAAATCCTACACCAGTGGCTCAGAACAGTACAGTCCTAACTTGATGAGTGGCTTCTAGCCAATATATGACAGTAGGCTCACAACACTGAACACGTGCAGTTTCAAACTTACCAGGCACCAACACTATGACTGTAATGGTGACACTCATCTTGTGCCTCCTTCTACAACCGGCTACGTGGTCTCTGCCCACTGCTGCCTTGTATTCCCTTACACGCCCCGCCTCTCCTGAGACGTATCCAGCAAGCACTTTGCCGTCCACCTCTCTGCTCCAACAGCGCAGAAAGGAACCACATTATAACTCTTACTCATTGACAGCATTCTTTCTCAGCAGTCAGCAGTCCCAGGAGAGGACTGGGTGCGGAAGAAAGTTTGGCCAGGGAGGGTCTCCTAGCACAGGGGTGCGAGGATAAAGGGTATCGTCTGAGCATCTCTTTACACTGCAGCTGGGGAAAAGTTGGGGCAGGGAGGAGCATATTAAGAAGAGCTATCTTTTCTGCCTGACCATAGCCCCACTCTTGACTCCAGCTGACTGCTTCCCACAGAGTTTAATATGATCCCAACGCTAGGCTGTATCAGGATACTTGCTTTTAGTATCAGCACTGTGAAGGATTCAGATAGAACTGGCCTGCAGCAGCGTAGCAACTTTGTACTCTTCCCTGTGAAGCAGAGAAACATCTGTGATCTTTAAGTCTTCCAGTTCCAGGCAGGGACCAAGATAAAAATTCCTCTCTATCAAAAGTAGGAAGCAAACTTTAATTGCACTGTACTGAGTCACTACATAGTGAAATCTTAATTTGGAAACACAAACTTATTTATACCTTTACTTACAAACTCAGTGGGCCTACTCATGTGAACAAAACTTCACATGTGCTAAACAGCAGCAGTGGTCTTTCAAATAATTAACTTTGAAAGAACTCAGAACTAGTTCAAAATAATACAAGCTTTGCAACCAGAGTCAGAGCTTTTTTTCAGATGGAAAATCATTAAATCAAGTTTATCTGAAACCTTGCATCACTTGTAACACAAGTGATATAGCTGTTGAGTGTAAGTAAAGTCTCAAAGTGCACTGAGGGCAGCACATTTCTCCCTGTTAGACCTCCAGTTACATTATCAAAAGCCTGTCCTAATTTTCCTTTTCCATTTCTTTTTATTTGAGAATCCCTCAAGACATGCAAGGAGATGACATGCTTTCTATTTACTTTTTCTACCTGAAATTATTTTTTAATTTCAGACATACTGAACTGGATTATTAGTCCAATCAGATCTGGTATCTTGATTCTAGCTGAAGCCAATATTGAATGTTCCCTGGAGTGATGAAGAACACACACTGCCACACTAAGACAACTAGACAAATATGCAGTGAGCAACACAGGAAAAACTATTTCATGGCTCCTGTGGCTACTGGACAACATCTTGATGTATCAGATCTGGTTAGCTTGCTTTAACTACATTTATTGATCATAAAACAATGCAACCCTTTTTAAATACATGTATTGATCCTACTGTCATACATTTCAATTAGAGCGACAACATGACCAATCCTCTTCTTACAATCCAGGCAAATAAATAAAAAGATTCCACAGAAGTCCAAACATTTAACAGCTGAGCAGTCCCTGCTGGCTATCATTAGCTTTTTATTATGGAGAGAAGTCAAAGCAGAAGACTTTCACATGCACTGAGAACAACACAGGGACCTGAACTCCCCAAACAGACGGGAAGTCCTGAGGCAAAGCCCCAAGGGCTTTCAGGAAACTAATCCCCGCTCAGCTGACTAGTCATCCCCACCGAGCAGCCGGCAGCGCTTCTCATGGCATCTCATGACACAGATGAAAGAGCAGCCACATTACAAAACTTCAGAAACATTGTTGAAGGCAGATGGGGAGGTTTAGGGAAATATAACTCAATTCACAAACGATATTCAAAACACATACAGGCTCTGTACTGTTAAAGGACCTCTCAAAAGAAGAAACTGTTTTTGCCTAGCAATTGCTTAGCTGAGCACGAGTATTTTGAGTGATTTTTACAGGGGCACTGGGAGTACCTATCAAACCACCCAATCACAACGCAAAGCAGCCTTAAAAAAAAAAACAACCCACTAAACTATGACTCTCAAATACAGTCATTTTGACTGGCAGAACAACTCACTTTGAATCAAAAGGACATTAAACAGCTTGAAATAAGAGTTCCAGCTCTGCAGGTTTTCCTTACAATTACCAAGCCGGGGAACATTAGTTTTTCCACACGAAGTGCCGATGACTGAAAACGCAACCGTTCAGAAAATCTGAGACCCATGCCAACGGTACGTGGCATGAGCACGACGTTAGTATCTTGTCCTTTCCCTTGTTTTTCCTTCACCTAACAAATACCGGCTGGAACTTGAAAGGGAGGGCAGTAGGAAGAGCCTCCAACTCGCTCCTTTAAAACCTGCTGTCACGGCTCTCCTGCGCAACACCTGTAAGCGATTCCCCGGCACAGGCACCAGGCGCAACGGCTGAAACAGCGGCTGGGGGCAACCCCGGAAAAGAAGAGGGAAAGTGAGCTTCCCTTGCCTCTCCGAGCAGCGAGGGGAGCTTTCCCGCCGCCTTCCCTGCGGGCGAGGAGGGACGCTCACCCCTCAGTGCCAGCGCAGGCGACTTTAATATTAAGGATTTAGCAGCCCACGCCGTAAAGGACAGCGTTAAGAGAAGTGGCGTCCTGCCCTGAATTCATAACTCAGCCGAGGCGCGACACCGGCACCCCGTGAGCCAGCGCAGAAAGTTGCGTTTGCGGGGAGCCGCAAGGCGGCAGCGCCAGCCGCCCGCTGAGGAGAAGTTTGGGGCACCGCGCCCCTCCCCTCCCCCCTCCAACGGCCCCCCGCGCCCACCCCAGCCCGCCCCTCCCCCCCCACAACGGCCGCCAACGGCCGCCCGCCGGCCCCGGCCCGCTCCTACCGTCTGCGGCGGGGTCCCGATCAGCATCTCCAGGTAGTAGCCCCGGCCGGAGTCCCCCTGCAGATTCTCCACCATGGCTAAAAAGTTGAGGGTGCCCGCGGGATCCGAGGCCAAGGCCAAGCCGTCCGCCTCACCGACGGGCTCCTGCTGCTGCCGCCGGCTGCCGCTCGCCGGCCTCAGCAGCACCGGGGCGGGCGGCGACGCGCCGGGGGCGGCGGGGGGGGACACGCGGAGGGGCAGGGAGAAGAGAGCCCGGCAGAGCCCCGCGGCGCCGGCCAGGAGGAGCAGGAGGCTGGCAGCCACCAGCGACGTGCCCATCCCGGCGGCAGCGAGGCACTTCCCAACTCAAGCGGTTCAGGCAGGAGGCAGCGGCCGCCTGCCTGCGGGACTGGAGCAGCCGGGAAGGAGGAGGAGGAGGAAGGAGGGAACGGCTTCCCCACGCCCCGGCTTCATTTCCCCCCTCCCCGAGCTCCTCCTCGCACGGCCCTTTCTCCCGCACGGCCCTGGCCGCTCCCCCTGCCCGGGGGGCCGAGCGGGAAAGTTGCTCTCCTCCCCGCAGGAGCCTCCCCTCCCGCCGCGGCTCGCTGAGAAACTTGCCTGGCACGGCACGGACCGCAGCTCCTGCTAACGGACGTGACGGGCTGCGGCCGGCGGCGGAAAAGTTTCCCAAAGCTTTAAAGGGACGCTGGCAGGGCGGAGACGCGCTGCTCCGCGCCGGGAGGCCCGGCGGCGGCGATCAGCGGCGGGGAGGGGACGCGCACCTCTCCTGCAGGCCCTTTCGGGGTAACCCGCCGCCCTCCCCCGGTGCAGGCCGACCCTGGGAATCCTCCCCCGTGCCGGGCTCCCGAGGCGGCGCCTCAGGACCGCGGCGGAGCGAAGGCTGCGGCCGGGCTCGCCCCGGCGGCACGGCCTGAAGGCGGGCGGGCAGAGGACGGAGGAGGGCGCCGGTGCCTTGCTGCGGAGCCGGTCCTGAGCGGCTGCCAGCCGGGGCTGCTCGGGTATTTCCGCGCCTGTCCGCAGGAGCGTCTGGCTGTGGTGTAGGTAGCAGCAGCCGGGGTGTTAACAGCGGCGGCGTTTGTTGTGAAGAGCGAGTGTGGGAGCAGGCTGTGTGGGGAAATTCATTTTCGCTATTAACGCCGGGTTGTAATGGAGCGAGGCACGAAAGGCATCCGTTTATTAGAAAGACTGTGAGGCTTTAAACGTCTTCATCACGCACGGAATGAATAATGATCATCCAGGGAGGCTTTTAAAGACAGGAACGCTTAGGATGGAATTAGTCCTTACACATCTGGAGTAATGACACTGCTAGAGGGATAATTCGATGGAGCAGACAGTCCAAAACCCTCGAAAAATAGCGTTAGGCAAGTCCAAGTGGAGTCATTTTGGGGTTGTTTGTTCTCTTCTCTCTAGTTTCCTCCCCCTGCCCCCCATCCTCTGTAGTACATAAAGTGAAAAATATCTAGCCCTAAATCGTGCATGCTTTCAGGATCCCCTGACCAATTTGTTGTCCTAGGCAACCACCTGTTCTGTTTTTGTGTGCAAAACTGCTCGAAGTTGCACAGACTGGGAAGGAGAGCTCTCCCCTGCCATAGAAAACAGCAGGAGTTCTCTCTTTTCCTCAATATGATGCTTCCCGAAACATTTTCAGGAGTTTCACACGCATCGAATGAAGTATCCCTAGGAGGTGGACAGTACTGTTGCTCGCTCCTGGGGAGACCGAGCAAACTATTTGCTGGAGAGGTACTCAGGCTATTTTCTGTTACAGAGAAACTGGAGCTTCCCTGCCCCTGCTGAATGAAAAAAAAAGGATTTTTGACTTTTTTCGCTGATATTTTCAGTAAGTCACTTTTGTGTTGTGGCTCAAATGCTGCAGCCCTTCCCCTGTCTTTGTAACTTTTCCCTGAGGTCATTTCAATGCCTCTGATGCGGTTCAGTGTTTACCCATGCATCCACAGCACAAAGTGGATGTGGTCCCTGCCATTTTCCTTGCTGCCCGCAAAGCTCTCCATAGGGAGAAACAGATTGGAGCGCTCTTAACCCTGCTCTGCTGTGGGTGGCAACAGAATTGTCCTGACGGAGAACTTGGGGAGAGGGCGCAGATGGATTTTGCACTCAGAATAATATTTTATATGTGGGAAATTACACCTTTAAAAGGTGAAACTGCAAAACCCCCTGGCCACAAGAAGCTTTTTACTTGCCTGACAAATAGGAAAGTGAAATATTCCAGCCCTAGTATGCTTAGTCTCACCTGCTCTAGAGCATGGATCTGGAAAACACTGCTCTAGAGTAATGGCAGCTGAATATGTGAGGGACTGGCACCTTCGCTCACCAGAAGAGGTAATCTCCAGGGTGCTGCAGTAATGTCTTTTTTTCTAATGTAGCAGAAATAGTAACAGGTTATGCTGTAAGGCCTGTCTAATCATAGGTGAAGCTGAAGGGGAATTGAAGAGGTTAGGTTTCTTCATGGGTAAGCTGAAAACTAGAGAAATGCCTCCACCTCTTTGGAAAAGGAAATGTGAAAAGTAATCAGGAGTATAATTGAACGCTCCCTTGGAGTGGCAGGGATATATTTATAACACTGAGCGGCTATATACATTTTGTTTTAATTCTTTTACAGTACAGTAAGTCTTCCCCCTTGCCACTGTTGCTAAGATACATTACTGTACTTCTGGGTAAAGCAATCCCAGTCAGAGGAAGTGTATAGTTTTCAAAGTATAGCATACTTGGAGAAAAAAAAAAGCATAGCCTTTAAGTCTTCAAATGAAAACTTGTCTTTTTTTCATATTTAACTGTTTGCTGCAAGTTCTTGTCCTGTTGTGCACAGGCCTAGGTAAGTCTGCTTGCAAATGTATCTCAGACGGCTGCTGCTTATGGAGTGGTGTATGCGTAACCTTTCTGTGCTCCCTTCACATTATCACAGCAGGACTCGTTCATACAATAGTGTGTTGTGTGGTTTTTGTCTTGCTTCATCTCTCCTTTATCTACTGATAAGGCTTAGAATGTACCATGTGCAGGCGAGCAGCCCTAATGAATTCATGAACAATGGCAGGAATGCTGTTCTTGAAGGAAGACATTATAAAGTCCTCCTAGAGAGCTGAACATATATCCAAAATGTTCCTGAGAGAGGAAATAATCCGTATGCAGCGCACCTACATTCAGTACGTACATTTATTTGTTTGTGTACCACATACACCAAATAAATGAAATGCTGGAAATAGACACAATTTTAAGTGTGTGGTCTTTTTGTTTTCTAGAATGTTTGGAGAATCTTTGTTTTTATATTTTTGTTGTTCCAAGTATATATTCTTTGAATAAATAATTTCTTAATCTTTGAATTTCAGCCTGTGCAAATTGTTTTTTTTAAACAGTCATTTGTTCACATGTAAACTTGCAGGTGTATCTTGCCTTTGATTCAGTTCTGCTTTAACTTACTTTGATGGAGTTGTCATGCCTGAAATCTCAAGCCACTCTGGAGTGAATTAACCTTATCGCACTTGTCTATAACATAGCCTGTATTAACAGAATACAACGTGTTACAGACGTGGAACTGCTCTGTCTTATGGACAAGGCATATTAACAAGTCAGAGGGACAATTACTGTGCAGCGATATTAAATCAGGACTGTTGGGAAAACAAATGGGAATAGAGAAGAAGGCTGAAGGTAGAGGAAGTTCTGGAACTGATAGTAACAAAGAAACTCTGGATGTCTAAAAAGAGATTCTCTTTCCAAACGAGAAAGCTATTAGGGATCTGCTCAGATTGAGGCAGTTCTCTGCTGTGCATCTGAAGAAGTCAGACTGACCTATGCTATCATTAGGCAATAATAAGAGAAGACAGACACAAAACACAGACTTCTGTTCTGAAATGCCTTTGTCTACTTTCTGTGTTCTACTATTCAAGTTAATCAATACTTCAATTTTAAGAAGACTGATTGCTGTTTTACTGCTAATTGCACACTGGTACAGAAAGAAACCTAGCTGATTTGTGGTGTACAAATGGTTAATTTGCAGAGTGCAATAGTCTTAGGAGGAGAGGAGGAGATTTTGTTATTCCTGGACCTGACTGGGAAATGGTCTTCTCCCTCTGTGGTTGTCTTTTTTCAGTCAGCTTTTATCATACTTTGGGCATGATCCAGTGAAATGTTGCTGGTAAATGACAGAGCAGCAAACAATCAAGAAGCAGCAGAGACCACACGGTCTGGCTCTGCTGCGTGTCTTGCCAAGGCAGAATGTGTTCCAAGGCAAAGAACACATCGGCTGCCCTGTGGGAGGAGCAATGTGCCACGCAGGAGAGCTAATCCGGTGACACTGCTGTGGCTATAGTAATATCTCTGTTGTGCCAAGGTAAGAGGGTGGACAATCTGAAGCCTTATTTAAGGACTGAGCATATGCACAGTGTATAAAGCTCATCCAAAATGCTTCGTGGCTGAAGAATATGTGGTTGTGGATGTAGGTGCAAATGATTAACACCCTTCATCTCTTTACCACGGGGTAGAAGAATCTTAGTAGGAGTGTCGTCTTTGCTGATCATTTTTTGTGCAATTTAACTTTCTGAATAATTATATATCTGGCTAAAGTTGAGTATATGAGATGTTGCAGATCCAGCTATCCTCTATCAAAGTTCCATTAAAAAACAAGCAACACGTTCTCCCTAGTTGTCGCTGAAGACATGTAGTCAGTGTTGGAGCCTGGCTGACCTGAGAACCTATCACAGTAGACTTTGTTTTGTGTAGAGCCTGTTGCCCAGTTGGGTGCTGGGGTCCCTGTTCCACACCTTTTTTCCTGGAGCAAGGTCCTCCATGCCAGCAAGCTCCTCTCAGGAATCAAGCTCCTCTCCTTCTGGGGTGTGGCCCCCCCCCCCGCCCATAGGACAGTTCAGTGCCCCAAGATGTCTTCTGTCTGCCTTGGGCCCCCAAACCCACATACACAACACCCTCTACTCCGTTCTAGCTCCTCCTTCTGTCTGGGAAGGGGTGATGTGTCACCAATCAGAGGGAGGCAATGTGGAAAACAGCTTGTTTTCAGCTTGTCCTGCTGCTAGAACAGAGAGGTTGCACAGGTGTCACCATCCTTTCGTGGAGAAAAGGGGTAGGAGCAAAGGCAGGGAAGGTAGAAAAACACCTGCAGGTCTGAGTGTCTCAATGTGGGGCTGGCACACAGGTAGGCTGAAATGCTAGTGCACAGCAGGGCTCAAGATTAATGCCAGGTTAATGGATCATGAACACCCCAGTACTACAGCATTGCTGATACAAATTCTTTTGATACCGTGAATGTTTCACTCATTTTGTATGGTGTATGCTTTGAATCTTGCTAACTGTGGGCCTGGTGTATTTTTCATTGATAGCTGGGAGAGTGGACCTTTGAGCTTCTGCCCCAGATCTGAGGCAGACTGCGGGATTCATGATGAATGCATTGACTACACACAAAGCAAGGGCTATTTCTCCTCAGAAAGCTCTGCAGGCTTCCTGAACTCTATTCTCTAGCAGACACCACAGAAAAAATCATTTGTGGGTTAGACCTTAAAATAATACAGTATCGACCTTCTGATTCTAGACTTTCCTGCACTACAAAACAGCGATGGTTATAAATTTATAAACTATGAAAAATTAAACATGCAGTGAACTATAACAGCACTTTAAAAAACAACATATCAAAGCTGGCGCATACTGCTGAGATTACTCAGATACTTTCCTAACTATGCAGGGCTGCAATCTACTTGTCCAGCAGCGTTAGACTCTTCATTTACCATTAATGGTAAGAGTAGTAAGAATTGCTAGTTAGTGAACGTTAAGGCAACTAGTAAGCTTGGTCAAGATTTTTCAGAAGTACTTAAAACTCAACAATGTTTATGGGAAATGAAGGAGATGGGGTACAGAGTCCTCCTGAAAATGTGGGCATCAGTTGCTTTGGGGAGGTAAATGCATGGTGCATAGTTTGCATGTTTTTACTGTTCCAGTCCATCTGTGCACCAGATGTTCAACAAGGGGATTTCAGGCATGTTCCAGGCTGCAGGCACTTAGAGGCTGCAACCAGGAAATGTTTTTAAATAAGCATCTTATTTAGTAGAGCTGTGGGTTTATATTTGTGCCCATTTTTGGAGATACTGAGGAATTTTGTGATGGACCATGTTAGCTTCTCTGTACACCCAACTTAAAGTTAGGAAGTTGCTGGCTGTCTTTTTTTGTGATAGTCTGTATAAGCAGCTCATTCTGGAAAGGCAAGCAATAAATGATCTCAGGCATCACAAAGTGAGTTCCCGCAGCCTGTATTTATAACTTGCTTTTTTCCTGTCTACCTTTCTTTATCACCCTGATGCTAACATGACTGTGGCAGAGCCTCTGAGGTCTGGATGTAGCAGATACGTTTGCCATAATCTGTAAAAATCGGCAGTTTGCTTAACTTGTGTTCCTCAACTCAGTGACTGCCACAGGGATGTGGAATGTCCTTCCTTTCCCCTCCTCCTGCCCCTATACATTACTGTCTTCTAGTATAGATATGCTGATGTGATAAATATAACTTCAAGTATATTTTGAGGGTTGCACATGGCCCACAGGCTTCAGACAAAGTGTCTGAGGGACACTCGAATGAAGAAGGATTTGCAGTAACAATCTAAGTATATGTAATTAGTAGGATTAATTAGGTTTATCTGGTTAAAAGATTATTTGCAGTCTGACGGTATGGGTCTTTATTTTGAATCTTTGGCTTTTTAGGCTTGAAATTATGCTTTTTTAATGAACTTTGCCTTTCTTTTGTCCAAAATGGTAACAAGAATATGGGTGAAGTCTTCGTCCCATTGAAAACACAATTATTACACCGATCCCAATGACCTTGATCTAAATAATCTACTCTGAATACCAGGCTTTTCTAACAAAAAAACCCCCAAGACTTAAGCTCTTTTTTTCCCCAAATTCTTACAAAGGTTATAGTCGTTCTCTTAGGCTTATAAGATAAACGTGTACATAACAAATAAATATGTTACTAGGAAAATAGTCCACAAGCACTGAAATATTCTTAACATCTAATCTACGGGGAAAACCCAGTGCATCTGAGAGGTGTTTGCAGCTATCAACTTCGTAAAATAAGATCTTATTGTTATCCTTCTGAGCCCCTGGAGACCCCTGCAATGCTTTACTGGGGCTAGAGAAAGGTGAAATGGAATTGTGTTTTACAGAATGAACTCCTATAGCAATTGTAACGCTAGTTCATGATGTTCCAGGGTATATTTAGTCTTTTGAGTGTTATTGCTAATGATAAGCCCCAAATGCTACTTAAAACTCACACATACTTTTGAAAACTGATAATGAACTGTTTTTAACTGTGAGTGTTGGACTTTCTGCAGGGCAGAGCTAAAAAACAGTTTAGGTATTTTAAGGTTAAACAAGTCAATTAGTAAAAGGACTGCTCTCCTACAGTCATCTGGTAATGAGAGTAGATGAAATGGTCTAGGTAAAATATGTCCTAAGGCAAGATATTATGATTCATTTAAAAAAATGAGAAAGATCTGTGATCTTGGAAAGTTTGATTACATTATTAATGTGTAAAATGTTATATGCCTTTGCACTTCAATTTTTCTCTGTCTTTACAGTAGTTCATTATTCCTCATCAGTTACGGCTTATAGGTCTTCTCATAATTTATGTCTCCTACTGTTTGTTTCAAGTATCCAACAATGAGAATAATTATGCTTCCCTTTTGGTATTCTTTGTTTTCACGAAACAATGCATCAGGGAGGCTGGGTCAGAGATGTAGACTCTCAAAGGCAGGCAGCCAAAAGAGGTAGAAGCCTGAAAACAGAGCTTAAACTTCAGGTAATTCTCTTCTCATTTATAATTTTATAGCCCACTGAGGTAAGCCAGATGATTGCTTATAAGGGCAAAATCTGGCCGTTTTACTTCAATTTTTCTTTCATTCTTAATAGCTTATACTATTTCCTACGTTGGGGCATTAGAAAATGCATTACTTGGAGCTGGTAGTATGGCTTCTGGTTGAGAATGCCCAGCACCTCCAGTTAGAGTAGCTTAAAACTTTGCTAAACTTAGAGGCAGGAGTTTTTCAGGCTGTGCATCTGCCAGAGACTCCTTTTTTTTGTGCGAGTCTGCTTCTGGCATTTCTGAGAAAGGTGCTGGAGAAAAATATATTGTTCTGTAGCATTAAAAAAACAGTCAAATTGGGGATATTTTTGAGAGAGAAGAAACTCTGGAATGTCCAGGTATTAGAAAAAAAGACTTAAATGGCAGTTTCCCATGTATGAGGTATGTATCTTCCATTGTTTTCATGAAAACAAATCTGAGCATAGTCAAGTTACTGTCCTCTGAGAAATCAGTTTACATGTGGTCAGCAGCAACCCATCAGGCAGCTAATTTCTTCCAAATATTCCATTTACACTGAACGTATTCCACCTCCTCATTGGTCTTCGCCTTTTGGCTAGGAAGCACTGTTTAGTCTTGGTGTGTGGCTTTATAAGACTTTCTTTGCAGTTACTGCTCTTGGCCATGGCAGTGCTACATACAGGAACTGGTATCACAGAAGTGACAGTATGTCTCTGAGGATGGCTGGGCAGAATGCGAGGCAGCTTCCTCCCTGAAGTGGAGGGAGGCTTGGGTCTGCCTGGTGCAGGGGCATGGACAGAAGTACTGTGAAAGGGCAAAGAGGAATGGACTTGGACAGTGGTATGAGTTGGAAGGGGAAACGAGGCAAATGTGTTTGAATGACATGAACAGTCAGTCTATCAGCCCAGAGTAGAAAGACACATGGTAACTTCAGAACACTTCTTACTGAATGTGGATATGAATGCAGTATGCCTCAGATGTTAACTAATTTAGATTTCCCACAAAGGGATCTGTTCTATCATTTTGTGAGAGGAGCTAGACCTTCTGGATTCTTAGAGACATGTCATTGCTCTTTCCTTCATAGTCTTTCTCTGCTGGATGAGTTTACTGGCTGCATTTTAATACCTTCTGGAGAACTGTATGCAGAAACCTTCACAATACTCTGGTCTCCATGGCAAAGGTTCAGCTGTTACTATATTTGAATATGAATTTCAGGATATAGTACTGATAATTGTATTACCCTGTCTAGGAAACAAAAAAAAAAAGAAAAATTGACTCAATGTTGTAGGTAATATCCTTTATTGGACTTGTATGAGAAAACGTGTTTCAAAAAAGAAGTGTTCAAGAATGGCTACCTAATCTTTCTAGGGTCTGATAAAGGCTCTAGTTCTATATTTTGACGATATAAAAAGATTGGGTATATTTTAGGTTACCATATATTAGCAATACACTTGCGCTTCACTTAGTATATTAATGTACTCTTAGTAAACCGCATCTGAGTACCGCAAAGCACTTAAAGTCTGGCTGAATGAGCACTTTAATACGCAGTTTGGATTCACTCTACCATGTATAAGCAGACTCTGCTATATGTAGTTCATAACAACGACTTGGATATATGGGAAAGATGGCAGGAATGCATTCTGCCAGATGACTTTGCAAACACTTCTGGTGCTGCTACTTGCATTACCTAAGATGCTGGTGTTTACTGTACTGGTTCTCTTCTGGGAACTGGGAAAGAGGACATAGCAACTCTTTGAGGTTTGCCAGAAGACGATCAGAAATGTCACTTCCCGCTCTGACCCTGCCAAATGCAATTAGAACTTTTGCTGAGGAGAAAATCATATAGGGGTTGCACTTAAAGGGGAAGTTAAGATGTATGTGAAATACCTTGTTTTCAGCAGCTGATGTACATGGAATGGGGATGCTAGTAATGGAGTGGAATTTATTTTTCTTGCAATGAAGACAAGTGTTTATTGACTTAAAAAGAAAAACTGAACAAACAGAATAAAGAAAAAAGCATGCATGGCTGCTTTGAAGGGAAGAATGTTTTTATTTCCTACTTTGAAGAAATTGTTCAAGTAGTTCAGCCGTGTAAAAATGTGACCCCTCTAATGCTGCCAAGGGCAGTGAGATCAGGGATAATCTGCTGAGGAAATGCAGCTCACGCAAACTAACAAGAGAGCTTTAAACTTAAAATATCAATTTTTCCACGAGTGAAGCATGTGCAGAAGGAGAGACTAGTACTCTTTGTTTGCTGAAGAACTCTGTTACCTGTTTTGAGAAAGGTTCTCTCTGCTCTTTGCTATAGATGCACATAGATATGAGGGACAGCCATACTGCTGCATTCTCTCCCTCCATACTCCGTTTTCTCCCCAGTTAAAAACCCCATGTGAAAATAAAGCATCTTTAGGAAAAGTACAAAAGAGTTACATTTCATCCTTGAATTATCCTTCCAAAGTAAGTACAGGATAGCTGCCACAAAAAGCGTAGACCAAATTGGTACATTGCAGCTTCATAATGTGGTGATACAGAAATTAAAGATCTGTTGTGGTTGTGATGGGTGGTGTGCTGATACCACAGTCATGTCGTGATTCTGAAGGTCTGCAAGCTATTACTCATTCATATTAATGTGGTACTGCAGTGCTCTTGTGCACTGCTCTATACATGCTCTCTGCCCCAATTTCCACAATAAAATTCAGGTGTTGTTACTTTCTCTCCTTTACAGAAGCGGGGAGGAAGAAGTAGGGATGGAAACAGAGTTTGTTCCTTCTTACCTGTCCTTACCTGATCAGTGTTGCCAGGCCTGTGTGGTGTCAGAGAGTTCTGTAAGTACTAGAGGGAAGTGTCTGAAAGAATGGCTGTGTAGCATTAGGTAGTCCTAGGGTCCTTGCACCATATTGAGGTAAAAGAAGTCTCATAGAACAGATCTTTCTAATTAGAGAGAGGGAGAGAGAGAGAGACCATCCTCCCAACACACTGCTCCCCCTAAAATGTCATTGACTTCTTGTCCTTGGAATGCCATGATATCTTCCTTTGGCATCCCTCTTGTGAAAAACTCCAGTAAAATTACCCTCACAGTTCCAAGTTTAAGATCCCATTTAAAGTGGTCTGCTTCAGTGGGTGCTAACCCCCCCCAGTCTTCTGTGTGATGCAGAGGCACCCTCTGACCATGCCTAGGGTTATGCTTCCAGGCCTGCTGTCTGAATGGACAGTGAATCTGCTCCTTAGGGTGAATTTTTCTGGGACAGCGTGGACATACCTATTAAGTGCTATAGAGTATTAAATACCTTTGCGGCTAAGCTCTTCAACATATAGTATAAGACCCTATGGGTAAGGATTAAAGGACAGGGTAACATGGGCGATACGATGGTGGGGGTTTACTACAGGCCACCTGATCAGGAAGAAGTCGTCTATGAGGCCTTCTAGAGATAGCGGGAAGTAGCCTCACAGTCACAGGCCCTGGTCCTCACGGGAGACTTCAACCACCCTGACATCTGTTGGCAAGACAGCACAGCTAGACACAAACAGTCAAAGAGGTTCCTGCAGAGCACTGGTGATAATTTCTTGACCCAGGTGGTGGAGACACCAACGAGGAGAGGTGCAATGCTAGACCTTGTACTAACAAACAAGGAAGGACTGGCTGGAGACGTGAAGGTTGGGGGCAGCCTTGGCTGCAGTGACCATGAGATGGCGGAGTTCAGGATCCTGCGAGGAGGAAGCAGGGCAATGAGTAGGAACGCAACACTGGACTTCGGGAGAGCAAACTTTGGCCTCTTCAGGGACCTACTTAGGGGAATCTCATGGGGTAGGGCCCTAGGAGGAAGGGGCGTCCAAGAAAGCTGGCTAATATTCAAGTATCACCTCCTCCAGGCTCAAGAGTGGTGCATCCCTCTGAGTAAGAAGTCCAGCAAAGCGGGCAGGAGACCTGCATGGCTGAGCAAGGAACTCCTGGCAAAACTCCAACAGAAGCAGGAAGTCCACAGAATGTGGAAAAGGGGACAGGCCACTTGGGAGGAATACAGGGACGTTGTCAGAGTGTGCAGGGATGCGACGAGGAAGGCTAAGGCCCATCTGGAATTAAATCTGGCAAGGGATGTCAAGGACAACAAGAAGGCCTTCTTCAAATACATCAAGAGTGAAAGGAAGACTAGGGAAAATGTGGGCCCACTGCTGAATGGGGTGGGTGCCCTGGTGACAAAGGATACAGAGAAGGCAGAGCTGCTGAATGCCTTCTTTGCTTCAGTCTTCACTGCTAAGGCCAGCCCTCAGGAATTCCAGACCCTGGGGACAAGAGAGGAAGTCTGGAGAAAGGAAGACTCCCCCTTGGTCGAGGAGGATCAGGTTAGAGATCTTTTGTCCAAACTTGACATCCACATAATCCATGGGCCCCGATGGGATGCACCCAGAAGTGCTGAGGGAGCTGGCGGATGTTATCGCTAGGCCCCTCTCCATCATCTTGGAAAGGTCCTAGAGAACAGGAGAGGTGCCTGAGGACTGGAAGAAAGCCAGTGTCACCCCAGTCTCCAAAAAGGGCAAGAAGGAGGAGCCAGGGAACTCCAGGCCTGTCAGCCTCACCTCCATCCCTGGAAAGGTGACGGAACAGCTCCTCCTGGAGGTCCTCACTAAGCATGTGGAGGACAAGAAGGTGATCAGGAGTAGTCAGCACGGATTCACCAGAGGGAAATCATGCTTGACCAATCTGATAGCCTTCTATGACGGAATGACTGGCTGGGGAGAGGAGGGCAGAGCAGTGGATGTTGTCTCCCTGGGCTTCAACAAGGCTTTGGACACTGTCTCCCATCACATCCTCCTAGGTAAGCTCAGGAAGTGTGGGTTTGGTGAGTGGAGAGTGAGGTGGCTTGAGAACTGGCTGGATGGCCGAGCTCCGAGGGTTGTGGTGAATGGCGCAGAGTCTCGTTGGAGGCCTGTGGCTAGTGGTGTCCCCCAGGGGTCAGTCCTGGGTCCGGTCTTGTTCAACGTATTCATCAATGACCTGAAGGAAGGGACAGAGTGCACCCTCAGCAAGTTTGCTGATGATACAAAACTGGGAGCAGCGGCTGACACACCAGAAGACTGTGCTGCCATTCAGAGGGAGCTGGAGAGGCTGGAGAGGTGGGCGGAGAGGAACCTCCTGAAGTTCCACAAAGGCAAGTGCAGGGTCCTGCACCTAGGGAGGAATAACCCCATGCATCAGGACAGGCTGGGGACTGACCTGCTGGAAAGCAGCTCTGCGGAGAAGGCCCTGGGAGTGCTGGTGGACAGCAAGTTGAGCATGAGGCAGCCATGTGCCCTTGTGGCCAGAAGGGCCAATGGTCTCCTGGGGTGCATGAGGCAGAGTGTTGCCAGCAGGTGGAGGGAGGGGATCCTGCCCCTCTACTCAGCCCTGGTGAGGCCTCACCTGGAGTGCTGTGTCCAGTTCTGGGCTCCCCAATACAAGAGAGAAATGGAGCTCCTGGAACAAGTCCAGGAAAGGACTACTAAGATGATGATGGAACTGGAGCATCTCTTCTGCGAAGAAAGGCTGAGGGAGCTGGTGCTGTTCAGCCTGGAGAAGAGAAGACTGAGGGGGAATCTGATCAATGTGTACAAGTGTCTGAAGGGAGGGTGTCAAGAGGATGAGGCCAGTCTCTTCTCACTGCTGCCCAGCGACAGGACGAGAGGCAACAGGCAGAAACTGAACACAGGAAGTTCCATCTAAACCTGAGAAAAAACTTCTTCACTGTGAGGGTGACAGAGCACTGGCACGGGTTGCCCAGAGAGGCTGTGGAGTCTGCTTTGCTGGAGACATTCAAAACCCGTCTGGATGTGATCCTGTGCAACCTGCTGTAGGTGACCCTGCTTGAGCAGCGAGGTTGGACTAGATAATCTCCAGAGGTCCGTTCCAACCTAAACCATTCTGTGATTCTGTGATTCTGTAAGGTACCTGCTACAGATAAGAGGAACATGATGACAATGTATTTACTACTATTTGGGAAGACCCAGTACCTTACAGTAAGAGCGTCATGGAAAAGTTCAAAGGCAGGATTTCTATGACATATAGTAATTAACTCATGGGGCACTCACTGAATAGTGAGGATAAAAGGAAATATTAAACAGCTGCCCATTTAGTGATTGTTGTCCACCTTGTAAGCTGAATGAGGAAGACATTCTGCAGAAAAAAATGGAATATGATAATGATGGTAAATGATAATTAGCAAAAAGGGAGAGAACATGAGAGAAAGTTATACTGATAACTTTAATTATGACTTCCTCTAGCTCTTTGGTGCTTGGCTATGCATCCCTAATGTAGTTCTGATATACACATGCGCATATTTATGTATGCACACACCCTTTTTGCAAACCCCTCTATTCCAAAGAATAATCCTCAAGCTTTATGAAGGGAAAAAACCTCTTCCTTTGTACTTAGGAACATGAAATGATTCTGTCCAGTTTTTTCCCCTTAGGGAAGTCTGAGTCGGTGAAAACAAGAGATTATAAAGGAATTCTTCACTGTAGTTTTGACTCTTGCACGTGTTGCAATACTGATTCACTAATCAGTAAAGGGCAACCACTTCTGAAGTTTGTACTGGTAATTGCTGAAAATTGCCCAGCAACTCTATAGTAATCAGTTTAGGACAGAAAATAAAAATGCTTTATATATTTAAAAGTACAGTAGAAACAGATCTAGGTATGTTGCTACTGGAACTGTCAGTGTACCTATAAAGCAAATTCAGTTATGAAGCCTATTATTTTCTTACTTCTACAGCAATTATTCCTCTAACACATCACTGATGTACGAGGACATAAATAATGTTGCTCTAACTTTCATGTTTTTCTGATCTTTTTAAGTTTTCTTATGTTTTTTTCAGGCCCATAGGAAATATATCAATGCCTTCTCTTCCTTAGCTCTGATTCATCTTTCTCCATATTTTCCTCTGTAAACTTAAAATGTTTTCCTACTGTATGAGCTGAGATCAGCATTTTTGGGGAAATTCAATAACATTACTTTCTAAAGCATCTTTCTGTTCTACAGAAAATGAGCTAGAGAAGTGTTTATGTCTGTTTCTGATTCTTTCCCTGTTACTTATTTTGGCTGTAGTCACTCAACACTTCCATTTTCTTCTTTTTAAGTCTTTCCTAGAGGTGTTTGTACTTCAGCTGAAGAGCATAAGATTGAAATACCCATTTTCTTCATTGGGTGGTGACAGCGTACCTGTTGTAGCAGAGAAAATTGTGATGTTACACTTCTCTGCAGCTCAGGCTTTATTCCTTGCTCTTGCTGTATGACTACCTTGCCCCTTCTGGGACGAGAGACCCCGGACACAAGTTAGTGGAATGCTAGGAATGCACTAAGAAAGAGGTTCTTCAGAAAAAAAAAAAAGTAACCTTAATGATAATCTTCAAGCATAAAAAGGTGAGCCCTTGTAGTGCTTTGCTTTTGCTTTTGCTCTGTGTCATTCTACTGCCAGACATTATTGCTTTTTTCAGAAGTCAAATCATTTGAGGTGTTTTTGAGACTGCAGATTATTTCCATCATGGAACCTGGGATTTTTGTTCACATTTCTTCCAACCTGTCTAACTGAACCTTCTTGAGTTATTAACAGTTTGGGGGTGCTTCTCTTAGTGTTGTGCCCAGGGTATTGCTTTTGTCTCTATGTTATCTTCGTATTTACCCTATCAGCAGCATTTTTGCTCCAGGCTAGTGATATTGGTATGCTCACAGCACCCAGTTATGTTCCTCCTTTCTTGTCTGCTCACATGCTCATCAGTAATTCTATTTCTACCTCCCTTATCTCCCTCTTGGAGAGATACAACTGCTTTAAAGATAACAAAAACAGAAATTCTTTTCTTCCCCTCTGATTCTCACTATTCATCTTTTCTCTCTATCAACGTACTTGTCATTTTGGTTGTTACTGTGCAGTAACACAGTGATGCTTTTTCAAACCAGTGATGCTCTGCTCTGGATCCTTCTCTCCCACACTATCAGGATGGACATGTATATTTTTAAGCACAGTCCACCAATATTCCTAATTTTGGTTCAATTGATAAGCTCTTCCGTATATCTCTTCTTTTTTGTCTCAACATTAACCATATAATCTATGCCTATTTTTTCCTTTCTCTACCTATCCCCCTACAGTCTTTTAAAGCTCATGCAAGTCTGACTGATTTTTCACTTTTCTCTGTTCTTTGTGGTCCCCATCTTTTCTGAAGACTAACTATTGTTAGCTTAATATTCTTTAGCTTATTCCTATTATGGCTATTTTGTTTATTCTTCTCAGCTCTCTCAACCTGCCAATTCAAATTCTTCATTTTAGCACAGTTTTCTCATTCCTTGCTGTTTTGACATCATGCTTTTCTCATTCTTGTCCTGTGGAAATATTTCACTACTGCTTTCACTTCTTATTTGTTTTCACAGTCTAAGTGTCTTAAAGGAGTTTTCTCTATTCTGCTACTTAATCCCAAGCATACTGTCTCTCATGTATCAACTTTGCTTGTCTTTACTATACTATACTGTACTACTACTGCTACTGCTACTACTGGACTACACTATACTGCCCTGTTTTTTCTTTATATGACCCTCCTCCAAGTCTCATACTGGAAACCATTAGAGGGGGGATGGGCCTTTTACTTCCAGATTCATCACTATCTAGGTTCTGCTCTGAGCCAGGGTCATTTTAGGATTGTATTTCCCAGAAGGACGTAATATCACAAGACTTGTTTAGAAAGGGGCCAAAGTTAAAAGAACTCACAAGCATCTTGTTTAGTGCCTGAAACAATATTGCAATGAGAAATGTAACAGCGGGGGGCGGGGAGAGGAAAGCTATGGAGAGAGTCTGAGGGCCCAGCCGTAAATGGCATGCCTCAGGCCGCACACAGTTTCTTGGCCTTTTTTATCCCATGCATTTTCATTCCATGTGCCAAATGTAGTTGATCACAGGTTGTGGATGTGCTGACTGAGCCTCGAAGCAAGAAAAAGGCTCCAGCACTGTGCTTCGGAAGCACAGGAAGTGCCAGGAAGTCTGGAGGCAGGACTCCACTGTGAAAGTCAAAGCAAAATACTTATAGTTTGGGAATGCACCATACTATTGAGTCTCATAATTTTATTATGTGTCTTTTGGTATTTGATGTCTGTCCATAACACCCAGCTCCTGCAGGCAGGTACTTTTGGTGCGAGTCTTCTCTTTCATTAAAAAACAAGCGTGCTTCTAGCCTTTACCTCTCTAGAGGAAAGAACACTAGATGTGAATGTGTCCAAAAGGGTCATAACCAGAATACGGTTGTAGTGTGGAGTCTTTTTAATTTTTTTAAAATTACGTTATGATTTTTAAATCCACAGTCTTGATTTTTGGGCCAGATGATAATTTGTCATTTGTGAACCCATTCAGAGTTTGACAGTACGTGATGCAAATAGCTCTCTTTCCTATCAGAGGTGGAGAGACATGGAAGAATTCCTTCCTTTATATGCCTTTGTAATAGGAAGGACAATGGGGGAAAGGAGTCTTTCTGTAAAAAAAATCACTGAAGGAGCTGGACTTACATGACTCAATTACTGGGGGTGAGGCACAGTCAGACTGAGAAAACTGGGAGAGAGCTATGAGAAACTATTTTGTGCAGGGGGAATGCCTGAGAGGATAAAGATTTCTTAAAGTGCTCTTATCTGTAGCTGAACCTTGAGTGGGCTTATACCTCTAGTTCAGAGATATCAAGCTTGGAGACCTGTAATAGGGCACCTTAGCTTTTTAAAGACCTGGGAGAATGGCCAACTCCCCTGTGTAATTCAGTGTAATGTGCAGTTGTAGAGATTTAGCCCAGGCCTTTGATTTCCTGACTGGCTTAAAGGAACTGGCATAGAAAGAGAGAAGAGAATAATAGTGCTTCTCAGAAAGGGGCAGGCTTTGCTTGGGTAAAGGAAACTTGAAGAATCCTCCTGGTCTTCATTGTATAGAGCTATCCTGGGCTTTTTTCCTGGGGGAGGAAGGGATAGATGGAGAGTCAAGTAATAAGGACTATTCAGGAGATTTCTCACTGGGATGCCATGGTGCTCATTAGCCTGGAAGGTGAGAGCAGGCTGTAGCCACTTTCAGTAAGTTATTAAAACAGTGGGTCTAGTTTGGGGGCTCTGATACCTCGTTTACTGCTGCTTCTCTGACACCTGAAGAGACTACCTAGATGCAGAAGCCGTTTAGCCTACTAAACCACTAGTCTATGAAGTTCCTTAGTTTGGACGTCAAGTTGCAGAACATAGCTATAATGCTTTTAGACCTCAACCAGTATGTGTGTGTCTGTGTTGTTGTGCTGAACCATGTGGATTTGTTGGCCTGAAGAATGTATGTGCTGCGGTCCACTGGGTGATGTAGATGGGCCTGAAACTATGAGATGGCTGTAGCCTGATGAAACTTCTCTGTGTGCAGGACTCAGTTTATGGGCCTTTTTGTCTCTCCTGTACTGTTGGGTGTTATACTGCCTACTCTCCCAAAATAGCTCCTGAAGGAATTGTTCTCCAGGAGAAAAACCTGTCTGAAGTATAGCTAATTTTGTGCCCTGAAAGAGAACTTGGCCAGACTTGCTGCTGGATTGTATTAGCAGCAAATCATAGGAATTGGTACCTAGTCCAGTCAGGCCAGTTTGGGATTTGGGGATGGGGAGAAGAAATTTGTGCATGCTTCTCACTTAGCTGCTATAGCAAGGGAATATTTGTTTCAAAGAGGCCGCTTGTATGTCTGGACAAAAGTCACAATGCAGTGTCCTGTGATGTAGATTCTTACTCTTCTTCCTGTCTTGCACAGATGTATTCAAAAACCACGAAAGTCTTACATGGAATTTAGGTATTTCAGTCCAAACTATGATCCTGAGCATCATCTGCTTGTTACCATCTAAACCTGGAGAATGCTAAATCCTTCTCTTTTCTACTCTCCTCCTCACCCTGACATTTTCCTCCTCTGAAATACGTTTGGAGGAAAGTCTCTGTCTGTAGAGAGACACAATATCATAGTATCATATCTGGCAACATCATAGAACTGTGGAAAATGCTGGTTGGAAGGGACCTCTGGAGGTCATGGAGGCCAGCTTCCCGCTTGCCTCAGCAGGACTCTTGCTGACAGTAGGTCAGGTCAACTGTGGCTCTGCCTAGCCAAGTCCTCCTCCTGTTAGCCTCCAAGCATGATCTCTCTGGGCAACGTGTTTCAGTGCTGCACCACTCTCCCGGTGAGGAAATACTTCCTAAGTCCAACTGGAACAAAACGTAACTTGTGGATGTTGCCCCTCGTTTTATTGTTGTAACGTTGCAGAGGAAAAGGCAGGATATACACAGCCACTGCTCTCCCCTCATGCACCTAGCCAATCATCTTGTTATAGACATCTATGAGGCTTGTTGAGGATGATTTGCCTGGGAAAATCCTTGCTGTGTGTCCCTGATTACCCTCCATCCTTCGCGTGCTTGGGACTGGATTCCGGGAGTTTGTTCTCTGTGATCTTTCCTGAGCTGAGATGAAGCTGAGTGGCCTCTATTTCCTTGGGTCCAGCTGCTTGTCATTCTTTTGCGATGGGCCTAATGAACAGAACTGTGTGCGACTTACTTACATCCCCTTTTGTTTTAGTACTACTAATGGGTAATGATCCAAACGATAATAGACTGGGCCAGTCTTCTGTCATTTGAAACAAGATGATCAAATTATCTGAGAGACAATGGATGAAGGTGGTGCAGAGCTGCTTCTGCACAATGGGAACCTATAAACAGAGTGATTATGTAACTTGGTAAAGAGTTTAGATTAGAAGAGCCAAAGGTTATGAAACAAGCCACTTTTTCTAAATTCTTTCCCACTTGAAAGAACAAGGGGTTTCTTCATGAGATTGAAAGGCAGTAAATTCATAACAAACTAGTCAAACCGCAAGCGCTTTATGGAGTAGCAACCTGCTGCAGGCAACAGAGAGGAAAGGTTCATTTCCTCTCAGCACAGGAACTGCTGGGCCGAGAATGTGCCATGGGAGCTACACTGGACTGTGCACGTTCTGAGCCCAGAAGCTGCCGTAAATCAGCTCAATGCCTGGCATAAATCAGAACAGTTTCCAGAAGCTTTAGTTACCTGCTAGGTCCCAGGGTGCCTTGTAGCCTTGACAAGAAGAATGAGTCTGGATTCTAAAAGCCATGCTGCTCCCTTACTAGTCCTACAAACCAGCATTATCTCAGTGGGCCCTCTTTCAGCAGTGATCACGAGAAACGCCAGGAAAAGACCATTGTGCTAGCTTTTTCTGGTAGAATGCCTCTTTACACAAGGCCTGTATTACCTGGTGCTATTTCTGCCCTTCCACAACATCGGAAGGTAAGGTTTGTTTCCATGCTAAAAATGCAGCTGGGAATATGCTTAATGTTTCAGAACACAGGTTTAAGATGCAGAATTTAGCTCATCAGGAGTACTTGCAGTCGTAGAAGTATACTAACACTATAATGCACTATGTATTTCTTTTTTCCTCAGGAATATCGGATTATAGCAGTATTGTCAAATGTTGGACCTTGAGTCACAACTCTTCTCTTTTTATATATGGAAGACCACAGTGTGAAGTTTTCAAAACACTCCCCTCTCTTTAATAAATAAAATCTCCCCAAATACATAAATCTACAACAGGTCCTATGTGAGGCAACTAGTGTGCTGGGATACTTGCTTTTCGTCTCTCCAAGGCTTATTGTGATGATGTGCGGTACTGAACCATCTCATCTGCAGGTGAGAAGTGAAACCGACTTTTGGTATTCATTGTCATCAATGCACATGAAAAAAAAATCGCACTCAAATATCTGGTAGTTTTCATACATAAAAGCAAAAGGTCACAGGGAGTAATTATCCAAAAAGTGAAAATACGGATTGAACTCACCCGTTTTAAGGGACTGCAAAATTATCCAGGTGGAATATAGTCTTTTTGCTGTTTATGAACTATTTATAAACTGTATCTGGATTCTGCAGGTTACTCAGTGGATCCTATAGATGTACAATTTTCAATTTATATGCACTAATTGCTCATTCTGACTATTTGTCCTCTGTGGTGTATGGCTGGTTGCATGGCTACATGCTTGTTCCCGGACTGAAGGACAAATTTTTTGGAGGGTAGAATAGTGAATAGTAAACATTTGTGTTACTGCATTGAGAAGCTTGATTATGTGCAAGCATTTTGCAGAGAGCAGCTATTTTTCAAGCATTCACATGAATCTAAAAGCTATTCACTTCAATGTTTGTGAACTTCAGAGAAGGGGGTACATGAAAAGAGCATAAGGCTGCTTCAGAATTCAAAGAGATGTTTTTGAACAGAAATTGGCTGTGCTAGCCTTAGGACAAAAGTCTTAGTGTCAATATTGTCTCTCTGCTTACTATTTAATATTCTGCTGATACATGTACTGAATTTTCAAGATGGCCAAGTGTTCAAAGTTTATTTTTTTGTTAACATTTTTATGTCATCTAGAGATTGCAATCTAGGGTACTCCTGGGAACTGCAGGCAACTGGGAAAGGGAATCCCAGCATAAAAAAATGACTGCCATTGTTCATGACTGCCATTGTTCATAAGAGAACAAACTTTTTCTTACTCTTGCTTCACTAAAGCTATCTCAGAAATGTTTGACTGGATGTACAATCCTGGAATCAGGGGCAGTTTGAGAAAATTGCCACCTGTTGACTGTTGAGGGACTCCAAAAGAAAAGTGGGGAGAAGTATGTGCTGATTTTTGGGTTGTTTACTTGGAATTTCCCAAGGAGCACCAGAAGTTGCACCAAACTGCAAATGAGAGACTGAAAAGAACAGAAGGTACCTTGAAGCTGGCCACTGATCAGACTTAGTGGTTTGGTCAAACTTACAGCATGGTGTATTTGATTACTAAATTATTTGCAGGCTTGTCACTAACCTCACAATTCTTTGGCCAAGAAGGAAGTACTAGAATTGAGAAGGAGTATGCCATGAATGAGAATAGTTCAGCACTGAAATAGGTGCCAAGAGAAGGCTGTGGTATCTCCATCCTTGGAAGTTTTCAAAAACTCTCCTGAACGGGGCCTGGAACAACCTGATCTAACTGTGAAGTTGGCCCTGCTCTGAGAATGAGGTTGGACCAGAGACTTCTAGAAGTCCTTTCCAGTGTGAATCTTTCCATAATCGTAAGTGCTGAAAGAAGTGTCCTCAAGGGAAAAGCAGAGGGCATGAAACTTAAGGAAACAAGTTTTGGTTTTGGGCTGCAGGACAGAATTCTGAAGAGCATAGCTAGAGTCTCTTCCTCTGATTACATTGAGCTGGGAGCACTGCACAGTTTCTTTGTTCAGCCTTGTTTTTCTGTCTTGGACATAGTCTCCTGTCTAAAGGGATGGGAACTGAAATTTTAAGCAACATTTTTTCTCCTTTTATCAGAGAAACATTGCTTTGTATTATGTTATCTATCTTGTCTGAAAACACTTCTAGAATGTTTTTAAACAACATAAATATCAGGGTAGGAAAAGAATTGTTGTATACGTAGATCCAGCAGTGTGAATCGAAGAGAAAGCTTTAGGATGGGTAACAGGGAAGCCTTTCACTGCAAGTCTTCAAGGGAGGTAGCAGAATTGTTTGAGTCATTTAAAATTAGTCTGAGCAACTTGTTGAGACTAGTACGACACAGAAATATTGTAGATCCCTTGCTTGAAAACTGCTAACCTCTTGCAAGTCCAATTAGTTAGAGAGAACAGAGCATATATTAGATCCTAGTCTTTTTACATCCCAAAGATTTATAGAGTAATGCACCAAAGTGACTTCATACCAGATACGGTATTTTGCATGTGCTGGCCTAAACCTTAGGCTTTCTTAGCAGAAAGGACTTCTGGATATTTAAAAGCTCTGCATGATGCTTATGTGTGCATAAATTGGGGGAAGTGTTTGATACTGTTTGTATCTTTCTGAGTACAAAATAGGGAAATGAGTAATGAACTTTCTTTTTATTTGGGTTAGACTATGATGGCTGGATTGAAGCTAAAATATGTTTAGCACGTTTAACATGTAAGGTTAGTTATGTTCACATGTAAGTAAAAAAGTTACTGGGAGGAAAGTCCAAGTGGGTTATGTAAGCAGTGACTGGATAGTAGTAACTGCTACAGGTAAAGGAACATGGGCTAGTGGCCTTGGATTTGCCTCAACTGCCATAAAAGTAAAGCTACAAGAGAGGAGCCCTCTAAGCTCTAAACAGCCAAGGGCAGTCCAGCCATCTGACCACAAGGACTACTGGTCTGGTAGGATACTCATGTGGCTAGTGACGGCTCACAACTGTTGAGATTTCACAGTTGCTTGGCTTTATAAATTTTCTGCTGTGAGAGGCCAGGCGTCACTAGATCTCTCTTAAGGCTGAAATGGTAATACCTAAAGTCCTGGCTGGGGCTAGAACATATGGACATAACATTACCTAATAGAGCCATTACCGTTAAAGAATGAATTAAATGAGAGATAGTGTTATCTTTAGCCTCAGCCTCAAACAATTTTATCAACATTTTTTTGAGAATAACTTGGGACATCGAGAAACTTTGTTTTGCAAAATATGCAGCATCAGTCTTGACCATGAGAAGAAACTCACAAATCATTAACCACCCGGATAGGCCACAAAAGTGTTTCAAGTGAAGAGGGGCAGCCTTGAGTGGACAGTCTTATAAAACATTAGCACAAAATGTGAGGGGATTGCATGGCTAGGACTGCTGAAAGATGCTGAAGATTGGGCTTGAACTTGTGCAGGGATAACTCTGTGGTCTATGAGAGAGAGTCCCTCAATCTGACAGTATCTCCATGCTTATGCCAAGTATGCTGATGCAATTTCAAGGGGTTACCAGTCATGTATGATGCATAGTTTACAGATATTTGTACTACTGAGAGAATAAGATCAGAGAACAAAGTGAAGGATAGCTGGTGTAGTCAGTGAAATGACTAATGAAGGTTACAAAGGACTTTGCATTTTAGAGCAGTCTCAGTGGAAAATGGTGTAGGAAACAGGCTTCTTGCATGCTGATATATCAAGTTACCTGCTTCAGTCTGTCATTCAGATCATTAAATTACTTATAACAGTAGTTTTCCTTTGATGAAGATAATGTTATATGTACGAGGCAGGATTTCATTTCTGTGCTATCATCTGGAATGTATTCCAGTTTCATTATGATGTCACGATATGACAAGAAAGAGTTTGCTTTAGCCCAATGAGGTGTCAATGCACTGATGTGGGACCTCATGAAAATGCAGCTGTAGCAGGGGACAAAAAGTTGGAGTATTTAAATTGTCTCCCTCATAAAACTGCCAGAGCAGCAATGGTATCAGACCTAGTAGTAACTGTATGTAACAACTGGTCATGTATACGCTTTGCTTTTGAAAAGGAGGGAAGAGCTTTCATTTTCCTTTTGAGGCTAGTGAGTCCTCAGAGATATAGCAAAACTGAAGATGTTATTACTCTCAGATTAAGGGAGAAATCTGATGTACTTCTTCTGGTCTGTTATCAGCAGTTCAGCCAACATACTAAAGTATCTGGGATACTGAGAGTGAACATCTTACTGTCATATTCCTTAAACATAAGAACTTTCATTCCAGAATACTTACTGTGGTATTGTGTATTGAGATTATACCTCTGGTCTTGGCTTCAGTGACATTCCTGCATAGGAATTCACTCTGTAAAACCAAAGAGCTTTTTTCTTTCCCCCTGGGAAAATTGACTTCTCTATGTTCTGGTGTTCTGACCACTGATTATGTTTCTAATTCGACAACATTGTCCTGAGCCACATAAATGAGATAACGAGTGCGGACAATACAGAGCTAGCAACTCCTTGTCCTTGTGATATGAACGTTTTCTGTCTCAGAAGAGAATATTTAGAAGTATTGCGAATTATTATGGTTATGTTTTTGCATACAAAATGAAAGAAAAATACCATTTATCTCTACAGCAATTTAAATGTCTTTTCACCTTTGAACAAACCAACAACATAGGAGTGTCTTTTCTTAAGCTTATTTCCAATCTCGGACTATGAAAAGATTGGAACATCAGCTTCTGTGTAGAAAAGTATATGTATTTTAGTATTGGTTAATCATAAAAAGAACTATTAAGCATCTTGAAAAATTGTATTTGAGTAATAACCACACATCCTGTTTCAATTGTGTGCATTAAGTTTTTAGCTATCCCTATTTTATCACAAAAGCCATCCAAATAGAAAACTCATTAAAAATATCTTTCACAGATTTCTCTAAAGAAGCTGCATCTGAAAGTCTTAATTTGTCTTTAAGTGGTTAAATATAAATCTGATTGTGAATAGTTTTCACTTTCTGCTTGCATAACTTGTTCACAGTTAATGAGTCCTTGGCTTGTTCTCGTCTTCCATTGCATTAAAGTAGTAATAACCCAACATCCCTTACATGGGTCAGTTCATCCATATTCCCACCAGATGTCAGTGTAATACAGAGAAAAAGAGGCACCAACTCAAGAACAGATATTCTGGCTCTGCAAAGCTTTTCTGCAAGAATTTATTAGTCCTGGCACACTTGTAAGGCACATTTACCTCTTGCAGTCCAGAATAATGGACTCTGTGCAAGTCAGCCAGCAACAAACTATATGCTAATAGTGTTAGCACTCACCCAGGATGCCAAAATCAAAAGGTCAAGTACCTGGATTTGGACTAGGGGCAGAGTTTGGAGTGTAGGGATGCTCAGAGCAGGAAGAATTAGGACAACTGGCAGGAAGTAGGCTGCATTTGTGTATGAGTGTCTGGGGTTTTCTGATTTTGTTATTTTTCATGGTACAGTACCGTGGCCAAAATATAATGAAAAATAATCCCCCCAAAAACCCTAGTTCTTCATCTCTCTGACACCCTCTTGAGGTCTATATCTGCAGAGCAATAAAGACAGTTATTTGGAACCTTTTGACCTTGCATTGCTCACCTTTTCCAGGCTTTCCTACGTTATTTCAACATCTTCCCTCACCTCCCCACCCCATCACTGACATTGGCCTTAAAATAATCTGAAAATGAAAATACAGGTTTGTGAAAGCCATTCATTCCATGTGAGAGCTGTGCTGTTTTGAACATCGGGAGAAAAAAATAAAGCTTCTTGTGGTACAGTTTTTTTTTGTTTTTCATCCACCTATAGTGTCATTCTTGGTAAATCAGGATGCTGAAGGCTCCTGTGTTCTGCCTACATGGGTGACAGCAAGGCAGTGGAAGGAAGGTGCTACTGAAAATAACTAGGCCTGTTTCTTTCTGTGTGGGAGAAGATTCCTATCTAGAGATGACTGTGATTGGTATTGGTAGGTGGACCCTTATTGTGAGAGGTAAGAGGACTTTACTGCTCCCCTTCCTATTTGTTTCCATTTCTCATTCTAGCTGAGAATGTGTCTGCTTTTTCCAAGCCTCTCTTGCTTTTCTGGTAGCTTTCATGCCTTGGGCTACCCACTGTCCTGTGACAGGGGAGACACTGTGGATGGAGGTGGAAACTGGTCACCTCCTTCACACCTTGCTCCATTTGTTCCTGTTTGAGCAAGTTAGGGTTGGAAAGAAACAGGCAGGATCTCAAGGCCAGTGCCCCCACCATCTCAGACAAGTCGCCAGTAGGTGTTTAGTCCAGGAAAGCCCAGGGAAGGTCCATTACCCACACTAAATCCCCCTAACACTCCTCAGCATCTTTTAGCAAGCTGAAGAACTTTCATGCAAAAGACACAAAACCTTTGGGATGCCACAGAAAAAAATCAAGGGAGATCATTGCCTATCTCCTTATGATCCTAGGGAAGAGTTCAGGATATACCTTCGATCTGGAGCCTACCTAACCTTAAAAGAAACACGTCCATCTACTCTCCCTTGTGGAGAAAAGGAAGTGCAAGAGTTGTGAACTGACTCTCTTCAGTTCAGCCTTGGTATTAGGGAGCCTGCATCTTCCATAACCCTAACCGGGGCTTGATTCAGCTCACATAGCCAGACTGGGTAAGGCAAGAACAGCATGGCATCTCTTGTATTGGGCAAACTCTGACATTCATTTTTCAAAATTACCAAAGAGTGTTGTGCAGCAGACTTTTTTATATGCCTCATTATACTTTTTTTGGCGAGTATATTGCAGGCTGCCATATGGCTCAATATAAAAATCTTTATGGGTATCTGCTGTCTCTCATAATACATAAAGATATGTTAATTAACACTAATTAAGTCAATCTAAAACATATATGAAACATAGCCTTACAAATTAGATAATTGAAACATGTTGGCCAAGTCCTTAGCTTTTGGCTGGCTGCTCACTGTTCAGTATTGATGCCTCATGAAGGCACTGGTAACACTGTCCTACTCTGTGAATGCTTATGCTGAGCAGATATTCCTCGTACTTTTGAGTTTTCTTGTTCTTTGAAGGTACAAAACTGGAGTATAAATACAGGTTGTCATTTTGAAGACGGCTGGAAAAACTAGTTACAATACAATGGCATTTCTTGCTGAAGAATGGGTGAATGTTCTGAATGGGTAAATGTTTTCTCAAGAGTATTTCTGATGTCAGTGGAGAATTCAGATTCACAGGCTGAACCTGGTTTATGCTGTAACAGGGCTGACTTTAAACACTGAGTTAAGAAGTAGGTAACAAGGCAGATTTGTGTGGATGACCATGTCCCTGCCCTGGTGTGGGTCCTCCACGGGCCACGTCCCTCAGGGATGTTGTTCAGAATACTGAAAAAGCATAAAGCATTGTTGCGGGCAAAATAGTCTCAGCTCAGGGAATTTCACTTAATTTACTGCTGATTAAGATAAACTTTTAATTACTGATTCAGTTACTGAGAAAAAAACAAAAGGCAAACAATTACACAAACACTTAGGGAAAGTGCCTCTCCTCTCCCTTCCCCAGGGTCGACTTCAGTCCAGCACCTCTCCTCACCCTAGGAAGCTAGTCTCCACTTCCCTTGTTGTGTCTGTACCTTGCACACATCCTGCCCAATCCGTTCAGTGAGGCCACAAGTGGTGCAGGAGTTTGAGACTGCTGCCTAGTGGTTTCTTTCTGCCGCTCAATGCTTCCTACTCTTTTCTTCTGCTGCTGTTTGCTTCTTACTGCTCCTCTGCCCGGGTGTGGGTCCTCCACAGGCCACGGTCCCTCGCGGGTGTCCCTGGCCCAGTGTCAGTCTTCCACAGGCTGCAGTCCCTCGGGGGTGTCCCTGTCCTGGTGTGGGTCCTGCATGGGCCACAGTCCTGCAGGGGTATCCTTGGACTAGTGTGAATCACCTGCAGGCCATGGTCCCTTCAGAGGTACCTCCTGCAGCGTGCAGCGCCTCTTTCCCAGAGTGTGCCTCCAGCTGCGTCCCCGACAACGTCCCTTTCCACGTGTCTCCTGTTCCATTTCTCCAAACACGTCTCTTCACATTTCTCCTCAAGTGCCTCCTTCTGTGTCTCCTTCTGGGTATCCTGCCTTGAGTGGCTACTGCCTCTTCTTAAATATGTTTGAGCAGTGGTGCTGTGTGCTCCTCTGACTGGATGAAGTTTTGGCGCGTGGTTGTTTTCATCTGCTTCAGAGCTACCTGGAAGCAGCTGCAGCAGGCCCAGGGCAGCTCATGGTCTCCTCCCACACAGGGCACTCTGCAGCTGCCACCTTCCAAACCCCTGCCATTAATGCCTAATACTAGTATTCCCAGGGGAATGTGAATTATATTCTAGCTTACTCTCCAGGTGCCTGTACGACTGAGAAAGCTTTGCAAAGCCCTCTTATACACAAAGAAATACTGAATGCGGTACTTAAAAAAAAAGTGGTTATCCAAAAGATTTCTCCAGCTTGTATATTTTCTTTCAGATTACTTATTTATTTTAAGGAACCAAAGTGTTTGCTAACATAGCAATAAGACCTTTTATAGGCTAAAATAACAGCAATCTATCTCCTGCTGTAACTCTCTGGCAGCTACTAAATCAATGACAATAAAACATCAATGGTTAATACTGTACAGTTTATTCTGGAAAAAATGAGGGTACTCCTTGTGCTTCTATAGTTAAGTGCAAAAGGGAACTCAGCCTAAAACTGGTCATTCAGGTTCTGCATTATGTAGAAAAACATGGCATGTTCTCCTCCAGCTAGCAGTGCTAGGGCCAGACCCATAAACAAGTACAGGTCCTAATGACAGAATTCTTGACTTTGGCACTGATTTTCTGTTTGACCTTGGGAAACTGTTTTTAACCTTTGATGAAGCCAGGGCTGTTTCTATTCTCCCACTGGTAAAATGGGAATAGTATCAATTTTTGATCAGCTATTTGAGGGTCCCTGGTAGAAGGCACTAAGCAAGTATTGATTGTAGCAGTTGCACTATGAATGTTGGCTGGAGCAGAATTCAGTTCATAGTTTTCCCACAGGAACAGGAGAGTCAGCATTATGAGAGAACTTGCACGTGGTGTAAAGCAACTTGGTATTCTAGCTCAATTGATTTAGGTTGCTTATAGATAAATTCTTGTTTGGAACAAAATGACAGAGCATTTATTTTGTTGTTCTTTCTCCTTTAAAATTACTTAGGAGTAAATTTTGATCCTGCGGCATTTTTTAAAAGGACAAAAAGTGCTAGTAAAATCCTACATCTGCTGGAATGCATTTTAAACAGAGGAGTATGTATACATTTTCTTAAACAAAAATATTTAGATGCAGGATAGAACTTTGTCAACAATAGAAGGAAAAGTTATTAGAAAAAGGTTCAGAAATAAAAATAAGTGTTGCTTACTTAGAAGAGGAAGTTGTCACATGCTATAGAATTTGTATACATTCAGAATATACATTGACTGTCTGGCAGGGAGTGAGGTACAATAACCAGTGTGACTGTGGGAGCATTATTGCCCACTAAAATTAGGGTTCATTTGATGTGGTCATCTTACACAATACAGACTACATGGCTGTTGGCTCTATGATTGTAGTCATAGAGTTGGAAGGGAACTCCAGAGGTCATCAGTCCATTCCTTTTTTCCAAAAGGAATAAAGGAACCTTGCCTCCAGACCTTGGAGGCAAGAGAGGAAGGCTGGAGAAAGGAAGACTCTCCCTTGGTTGAGGAGGATCAGGTTAGAGATCTTTTGTCCAAACTTGACATCCACATAATCCATGGGCCCCGATGGGATGCACTCACGAGTGCTGAGGGAGCTGGCGGATGTTATCGCTAGGCCCCTCTCCATCATCTTGGAAAGGTCCTGGCAGTCAGGAGAGGTGCCTGAGGACTGGAAGAAAGCCAATGTCACGCCAGTCTTCAAAAAGGGCAAGAAGGAGGAGCCAGGAAACTACAGGCCTGTCAGCCTCACCTCCATCCCTGGAAAGGTGATGGAACAGCTCCTCTTGAAGGTCATCACTAAGCATCTGAAGGACAAGAAGGTGATCAGGAGTAGTCAGCATGGATTCACCAAAGGGAAATCATGCTTGACCAATCTGATAGCCTTCTATGACAGAATGACTGGCTGGGGAGAGGAGGGCAGAGCAGTGGATGTTGTCTCCCTGGGCTTCAGCAAGGCTTTGGACACTGTCTCCCATCACATCCTCCTAGGTAAGCTCAGGAAGTGTGGGCTAGATGAGTGGACGGTGAGGTGGCTTGAGAACTGGCTGGATGGCCGAGCTCCGAGGGTTGTGGTGAATGGCGCAGAGTCAAGTTGGAGGCCTGTGGCTAGTGGTGTCCCCCAGGGGTCAGTCCTGGGCCCAGTCTTGTTCAACGTATTCATCAATGACCTGGAGGAAGGGACAGAGTGCACCCTCAGCAAGTTTGCTGATGATACAAAACTGGGAGCAGCGGCTGACACACCAGAAGACTGTGCTGCCATTCAGAGGGACCTGGACAGGCTGGAGAGGTGGGCGGAGAGGAACCTCCTGAAGTTCCACAAAGGCAAGTGCAAGGTCTTGCACCTAGGCAGGAATAATCCCATGCACCAGGACAGGCTGGGGACTGACCTGTTGGAAAGTAGCTCTGCCGAGAAGGACCTGGGAGTGCTGGTGGACAACAAGTTGACGATGAGCCAGCAGTGTGCCCTTGTGGCCAAGAAGGCCAATGGTCTCCTGGGGTGCATGAGGCAGAGTGTTGCCAGCAGGTGGAGGGAGGTGATCCTGCCCCTCTACTCAGCCCTGGTGAGGCCTCACCTGGAGTACTGTGTCCAGTTCTGGGCTCCCCAGTCCAAGAGAGACATGGCACTCCTGGAGAGAGTCCAGCGGAGGGCTACAAAGATGATTAGAGGGCTGGAGCATCTCTCCTATGAAGAAAGACTGCAAGAGCTGGGCCTGGAGAAGAGAAGATTGAGAGGGGATCTCATCAACGTGTACAAGTATCTGAAGGGGGAGTGTCAAGAGGATGAGGCCAGCCTCTTCTCCGTGGTGCCCAGCAACAGGACGAGAGGCAATGGGCAGAAACTGAAGCACAGGAAGTTCCATCTGAACCTGAGAAAAAACTTCTTCCCTGTGAGGGTGACAGAGCATTGGAACAGGTTGCCCAGAGAGGTGGTGGAGTCTCCTTCGCTGGAGATATTCAAAAGCCGTCTGGATGTGATCCTGGGCAATATGCTCTAGGTGACCCTGCTTGAACAGGGAGGTTGGACTAGATGATCTCCAGAGGTCCCTTCCAACCTAAACGATTCTGTGAGATTCTGTGAGAAAAGAAGATCAAGTAGACCTGTATGATTTCTGATAGATGTTTCTCTAACATATTACAAGCCCTGTAGTGATGGAGAGACAACTTTAGTAGGAAATCTATTCCACTGCCTCACTAGCCTTTCCAGTGAAATGTTTTTCTTGTTGTCTAATCTAAATCTTTCTTGCTGTAAATTAAGCCTGCTTCTCCTTGCTACTATTTCCATGAAGAACCGATTGCTCTCTTCCTCTCTGTGACAGCCTTCTATTTATTTGAAGATGGTTGCCCTCTATATCTTTAGTCTTATCTTTAAGTCAAGCATCCTATTTCTTTCAGTGTTTCCTCCCCTCCGGACTCATTTCTTTTAGCCCACCCTTTTCCTGAAGTGCAGTGCAGCAAACAAGAAACAGCATTCCAGCTGAATCCTTGACAGTGCTGAGTAGAACTGAAGGATCTATTCATGTCTCAAAAACCTTATCCCTGTTTCTATATCTCAGTATGACAGTTGCCCTTTTCACAACAGTGTGATGTTGCTGGCTCATGTTCAGTTTGTTATTGACTATAAAACCTACATCCTTCTTTGCAGAGCTATTACCTAACCTGTTTCTCCTCTTCCTGCGTTTATGCAGTCTGTTGAGTGTAGAATCTAACAATTGCATCTGTTGAATTTTATCCTTTTTTCACATTTTGCTAGTTTGTAAATATAATTTTGGATTCTAGTCCTGTCTTCCCATGTGCTTCTAGTTCCCTCTAGCCTTTGTCCTTATTCTATAGTCCTAGTTGTTAATGAAAACACTGAACAAGACTGAATTTAGGGTATACATATGCAGACAGTTCCTTCTTGATCAGGTTTTACAACTTGCTTATGTAAATGGCATGTCAAACTATATCAAAAGTCTTACTAAAGCCGAGATATATGACATCTTGTGCCTCTCCTGTGTTCACAAGACCCTTTAGATTTTCACAGATAGAAACTAGATTGGTTTGAAATATAAATCTTTCAGAAGCTTGCAAGTATGTTGCTGGATTATTTGTTCCATTATATTTGTAGGAGTTGTAGTTACAATGACCAGCCTGTAATACCTGATTCTTCTGTTTTCCCCTTTCTGATGATGTGCTCTTTTTTGCCCCATTGCAGTCTTCCACTGCCTCAGCTGTCCTCAGAGGTGACTGCTAATGCTTTTGAGGTTGCTTTTGACAGTTCTGTAGAAATTCTAGGATGAAGTCCATCAGGCCAAGCCAATTAATCTTCTTTCCTTCTTAAGTGAAAGATCCTCCCTTCTCTCGTTTTGTCTTTTTGTCCCTGGTAGTAACAGAGTAGTTTTTGCCTTCTTTCAGATTTTTCTAGGGAAGACTCGATTCAAAAAGGGCATTAACGATTTTGGTTTTCTCAGCGTCACCTGTCAGTCACTTTCCTTTCCTGTTAAATATCAGAGCAACACTTCCCTTTTTTTACAGTGAACAAAGCTTTTCTCAGTTTATCCCTTATTATTGATGTGCTTATGGAATGATTCTTGTTATCCTCTATGTATCCTACTCATGGCTTTCTCCTTTATGCTTGCATAACTCTTTTATACTTGCCCTTCACAATCTAATTTAGTTTCCATCTACTGTGTTCCTCCTTATGTCTGACATCAGTGAACAGCTCATGATATATGTAAGTTGGTCTATAATGTGTGGTAGCAAAATAAAGGATAAACATTTTCAGCTCTTGATATTTTTTGCCTAAATTGCTGCCATGCAGTAAGTGTCAGTTAATGAGAACTTTCATCATTCATTTTGGGAGATTTGGCAGGGTGACTGTTCAAGACTCACTTTTCTCCCCTCCCATTCCCCCTCACTGCAAAATAATTATGAATACCTATCAAGAAGTGTGCTGGCGTTTTTAAAAGTAGGCTGACCTGGTTTCGTCTACTGTTCAGCAAAGATAGACCCCTGCTAGTGCTCTGCGTCCAAAGAGAGATCAAATGTGCCATTTAAATCACATATCTTACTGTCCAGTGGTTGATGATTAAGACAATACAAATGACTAATAGCAACAATAATAATAGAATCCAAGAACTGACTTCAGTTTGTAGTTCAGGTTTAGATACAGAATGGCCAACGTTGGAAGGGACCTCTGGAGATCATCTAGTCCAACCCCCTTGCTCAAGCAAGGTCCTCTAGAGCACATTGCACAGGATCGCGTCCAGGCAGGTTTTGAATATCTCCAGGGAAGGAGACTCCACAACCTCTCTGGACAACCTGTGCCAGTGCTCAGTCACCCTCACAGGAAAGAATTTTTTCCTTATGTTCAGATGGAACTTCCTGTGGTTCAGTTTGTGCCCGTTGCCTCTTGTGCTGTCGCTGGGCACCACGGAGAAGAGTCTGGCCCCATCCTCTTAACACCCTCCCTTCAGATACTTGTAGATCCCTATTTGAACTGCCAAGGTTCAATGGGCTAATATAATCTGCAATGGTTTTACGCTAAGCGTGATCACCCGCAGCTCCCACTGAGGTGAGTGTAGCTGGTTATATTAGGTGCTGTAATTCAGCATCTCATTGTGTATGAAAACGAAAAAGAGAGATTAGCGCATTTGAACTGAACACGCTTAAGCATCAGTAAAGTGAAGATACGGTGACAAGATAATTCTCTAAAGACCAATTAACTAAAGTAAGTCCCAAAGATATAGTCGTATCTTGTTCAAGAAATGTCACCTAACATTGTAACGTTTGTTACCAGGAAACATACTGCCTGATCATGTCAGGAGCCTTCAAGGAACCGATGCTTAGGTAGCCTGGAGATATTCTGCCAGAAGAGATTTGAAGTGAAAACCAAAGAAAAGAGAACTCAGATGTACAGTTTTAAATTAATGCTGCTCATCAAAAACATCTGAGAAAAATTCCTTTAAAATGAAAATAAAGAAGTATGACCTTAGATGACTAATTCATTAGCTTGACTAATGTTTGTTGAGGATTTTGAAGATTTAAAGCACCATATGAGGCTAAGTATTCTTTTAGACTGCTGCAGGGTTGGATAAATGATCTCACATTTCTCACCTGCCTACACTCTGTGTGCCTACACCCTCTGCTCACAATCTGGGTTTTGCTGCTCTCCCTGGCCTAATGTCTCAGTAAGTTCTGACTCCCCCTTCTTAGTGCCAAGACTTACTGAGGAACTGGCTTGAAACAAAAGCAGGGATAGATTCATGTTTACTGTGTAGACATACTCAGACATTACGTAATTTCTAAGGATAAAGCATCCTTATATATATATAAAAGCATAGTTGGGGAGAAATGGAAATATGTATTAATTTTTGAAAGTTTGGCGTTCATGACATCAAGCTGGAACCTGTGCTTGGATATTGTCTTGGAAGATGGTTAGAGCCCAAAGCAAAGACTGAAACAGTGCTTTTTTCAGCGTGGAAGGTTAGTAGCAGGGGTTTCCTGGTGTTCCTGCACATTGTTGTTAAATGAACAAGAGTATGCTACCCAAAGAGAGTTCTTATCCTTACAGAAAAATAAATCCTGCAAGGCCCCATAATTTGGCTAAGTACTCAGGCCTAACACTGAATCTTTGGAGAGATCATGAAGAGGCCTTCATTGTGCAGGAAACAGATTGGCACTGCAGCGATGGTAATTGTAATTATCATGAGCATAATAAATAAATGGCAATGCATTTTGTTAGCCTGGCAAACAGCTTGCTGCACTCTGTCACACAGTAATGACATTCAGTGCCAGCCCGGGAAGTTTACCTAGGGGCTGTGACTCATGTTTGTTTTGAAAGGCATGGCATTAAAGGCCTGTGAATTATGTCTGTTGTGAAGAACACAGCATTTAAGTAATTACAAGTGCAAAACTAAAACAAATCCGCACAGCAACAAAAATGCTACTTGATTGCCTTGTTTTGTACACATTTAAGTCTTTATTTTTCTTTGTAAAAGTTTTTGCTATTGTAGTAGATTTCTTGAGACCGTTTAGTTTCTGGTGTATTGGTACTGTATGTCTACCTGCATACTTGTATGACCTCCTGCCCTTACTAGATGAGCTGGCATCTCACCCTCTTAGTTGCACTTCTCAAAACACCGTGAGGTGTAGAAGTGCTCAGTGAACCCAGGAAAAGTGGGACGCAGAGAGGAAAATTCCTGGTCAACACCAGGAGCAAATCTCTCAGATCTCTTCCATTACCACCAGTAAAACTGTTTAACAATCTACAGGATGCACACTGGGTCATGCAGGAAGGAGCTACAGCACTAGTCCTGGGGCCTTACTAGAGCGTGCCTCTGGATGCAGAACGCTGCTGTGGGCTCCTGTTCCCAGAGTTCAGACTTGAAAGACAGCTGAGTGGTGGATCACAACAGACCAGACCAACTACTGGGGCCTCCATGTGAAACAAGAATGAAACCTCATCTCTGCTTTGCAAACATGTGAAAAACCAGCTAAGCTGCAGGGCCGTATACAGGAAGAGCAAGCACTGCGCATCTTTATTAAATGCATGATTCTTGTAGAATCTTTATGAGCATTTTTGTGAGGTAGCAAAATACTTCCATTATGGAGATGGTTTTTACCAGCAGAACTGCTCATCATTTCTTGCCACCCCTGCTTTCTTACAAAAAACTTTATTTCCAGAAACCACAACTATGCCAGTTTAATGGTGACAATCTCTGTAGTTTTTGCCACAGTCATAAACCAAATTTCACTGTATCCTCACCAATGCTGGTATGGCAACAGAGAGAAGTCTTGCAGCCTGGCCTAAAAGACTTTCTCCAAAATCATGTCAATGTATGACAGAACAGAAGTTCCATTTACCAGATCTGAACACTTCTTACCAGCCACAGTGGAAAAGGTTTCTGAGGAGCACCTTTCACTGCCGTGAAATGTCATCTAATCTTCCAGGCTCAGCATTCAGGATCTTGTGTACCAAACTCCCTATTTTTGAAATTATACAACCTCTTAGCTGTGACGGTTTCTAAGACTTTAAATGAACTGTAAGAGGAAAATAACAATAGCTACCTAAAATCTTCTGGAATGACTTAGACCTCTGAGAGTGGGATTTCATGCATAACTCAAGCCAATCTAAGTCTGGGCTGCTAATAGTTCTGTCCCTATTCCTGGCCCTGGATATGTGTTTCTAGCACTCTTTAAAGCCCATGAGAATTCGCACCTGATTCCAAGGCTTTTCTGCCTTTTGGGACTATTGAGCACTGGCTTACTTTCATGTCAAGGTTGCTCTACTTTGGGAGCAAGGCTCGCCACTGGATGAGCCCGGATCGGGGCAGTGCTGAGGCTTGCCATGACCTGCTACTTGGGCTGATAAAACAAGTCATGGCAGATAAGCTGATTTCTGGGGATGTAGTAGGGAGGGGGCTTTACAGACATGTTAAACACATTCGTTCCTGTCTGAGAAATTACAAATGAGCATCTTTTTCTTTAATTAAAGAAACAGGTTAGCATAGAAATGGGTTTTCCAATTGTTTATCTCACTGGAAGGTAACTTTAGCTGCTAGCAAATGAAAGGTCACCTTTGTGCTCAGAGGACTTCCCATGTCGATGTTGTGCCATTTTCATACTGTAACAGGTACATGAACAGCTCTTAAAATAAGGCACACAACCTTGAAATATGTTCATATCACAGATGGCTAATTAGTCAAATATTATGAATAGTACCTGAAGAGGAATGCTTTAGAATAGGCTCTCATAAACAAGAGAACAAGTGTGGTTTTGAGTCTTCTCTTCCTTTAAAAATTGCTCCCCTCAACATGTAGTATCTAGGGCACCGAAAAAAATTAATTTCATTTTCTCTTCTGATCCTGCAAACAATTGGGCAGGCACTTAGCTGCTTTGCTGAGCTGAGGCCAGAGCAAAGAAGAAATCATTTCTTGTATGCTGAACTAAAGGTTTCAGAAGTGTGCTCCCTGGAGCCGCAGAGGGTGAGTTGTCATGGCAGCACGATGCCTGATGCTTGGCTCTCTCCAGCAGGTTCTCCTCATTGCTCTGTGCTCCTCCACTTCATTCCATGCCATCCAGCATGCCTGAGGTTCAAGTGCTGAGACTATTAGATACATGGCTTTGCAGATAAGCTGAGATACTTGCAGTATTTTTTATCAAGAAACCTTGTTACTTCTGCCAGCTTTCTAGTTTCTCACTTGGGTATTGCTTAGGGTTACTGACAACCTTTGCAAATGCCAAGCAAATTCAAAGTGCATCAGGCCAAAATAAGCATAGAACAGCGCATAAGATTTAGAAAAATAAGTTTAAAATTTTGTACATTTGCTTTCTGGTTTCTGAGTTATTAGAATGTATTCACAGCGCATTTGTCAGGTGCTTCTCTGCAAACTTGGAGGCTAGAAATCATGTTGAAAAAGCAAGTAAATGGAGGTACTAACATGGTCAGTTGCCTCCAGGACTTGAGGCACGAAGGAAAACACTAAGGCTCACCAGAAATGCTAAAAACTGCTGGTAATGCTGGGTACCCCACAACAGTCAGTGGTGGGTCTATACAGTAGCTCTGGCAGTGTCAACAGAAGCCTTCTAACAAGGAGAGCAGCCCTTTGGCCAGGATTATGGTGGCACCATTTCAGCTATGTGAGCCGTTCTTCTTGTGGATCTGTTCTGTAATTTTGTGAGGTCTGAGGTGGTTTATTCCCCTCCTAAGTGAAGGAAAAGTCTGAAAAAATTTGCTCACCTTTGTTTATTCATTCTCACGATATGCTATGATTATTTTTCTGCTGAATTTAGAACAAATAACTTGGTTTCACACTCTTCTATCAACATTAATTAGAAAACATCTAGTATTTAGTATGCATTTTTCTTCCATTTGCAGGTCTGTCAAAGAGGCTGGCATGAATACACAGTAATGCATTCAGGAACGTGGTATATTATTGCTGTACATCATTCATGTGTGATATTTATTGAATGTATATGTATATTGTATGATATTTATATTGTATTATCTATATAATATGCCCTATTCATTAAGTCTTTACGCATTTAATATAATGTGTTTAGGAAGTTTTAAGATTGCATACCTTAATCATTGCAGTAACCACTGAAATTACACACAGCAATAATGAATCTGTCTTTTGTAACTGAGCTATTACTTAAGTATAGTGAATATGAAGTAGTATGTACTAAAAGCAATAGTTCAAAACCACATTTCCAGTTTACAGGATGGTAGCTCAGTAAGAGTCCCTCCTGCCATCAAGGGGATATGTTTTGATTCACGGTTCCATTATGGAAACTGCCTATTTCTCTGTCAAAGGCTTGGTTCAGAAGATTCACTGTTGGCCCTTGTGAAAAACAAGTGACTGGGTTTTACTCTCCTTAGCCTGCCTTTAGTGGTATGTGTGTGCTCTTTAAAACATGATTCCAGAAAAGGAAAAGGGAGAAATGATGAAGCTTAAAACAACCCCTAAGCATTAGAAATCAGGATGAGACTTCTTAGGCAGCAGGCTCTCCCGTAGCTGCCTCTGAAGAATCTGATGCTAGCCATTGTCAGAGCCAGGAGGCTGAAACAGGAGGGCACTGAATCTCATCTCACCTTGTTGTGAAAAAGTTATCAGAGGAAAAAAAGCCCTAAAGAATTTGTGTAAATAAAACTTAGGGTGGAAAAACTGCAGACCAGAGGAGAGGCCAGAGAAAGAAGGAAAGATTGGTGTGGGGAAAGAATTTAAGGAGGGCAACTTCATAGCCTGCTCATGTGAAAAAAGGCCAAAATTCATGGGGAGAAGGAAGGCAGCTAATGATGTATGACAGTGTTTTTTGCCTTGTTAGCTTTGCTTGTGTTTATCCTTTCTGCCTAAGAAACTGAGACTTAAGCTAGGCAGGTAGGTAGAGCACTGAGAGAAAGATATCAGGCAGGAACTTACATGATCACTAAAATCAGGAGACCTAAAACAAGGGAGAGATTTCATGAATGTCTGATAAGTATCAGCTGGAGTTTGCAGTCTATTATGAGATACAGGTCCAGGGTTTCACAGTTTCAGTTTCCATTGAAAACATTTGGGGTGTGTGTAAGGGCATGTGTCTTCTTTTGGAACAAATGTTGGTCCCTTCTAGGGGATAAATGGCAATCTGTGTATTTTAATTTTTGAAAAAGCTTGTGAAATAGGGAATTCTTTTCCCCCCTGCCCCTTTCCTGACCCACTAGATAAGAATGGCAGCATTCTCATCCCTAATTAAAAAAATGGTGAAAGTAGTAACAAAAAATCTATCTGTATTTAGAAAGATGCAGAGTGATTCACTTATATCCTAACAGCTTCCTTTTTTTTTTTTTTCTGGGAGTTAAACAGCAGCTACTAAGCAGCTGCTGTTTTAAGTTTTTCAGGATTAAATAGCAGTCACTCAGCGGTATTAAAAGAACTGGCTGAGACTTTCGATGAACATTTACTACTGACTTTTATCAAGGAAGTTGCAAAATATTGGAATAAGCTAATGGTATACTAATTTTTATGAATGGTAAATGGTACAACCCAGAAACTTTAAGGTAGTTTATTTGACATTGTTTCCAAGAAAACTCCTGGAAAAATGTACCTGGTTGAGGCAGGAATTAAAGGGTATTGTGTGATGGTGTCATTCAACATCACAGTCTCAAACTTAATAGTTTTCGGTGAGGTGAGAAGTTATTGTTGACATAAATTACTTTGATTTCTGTGAGGTATCTGAATGAATCCTGCATGTCCCTCTGATAAAAGAAAAATTAAGACAAAACAAAGGCAGCAGTGAGGTGGGTTTAAATCAACCTTGCCAATGGGCCACAAGAGTAATGCAAATAATGAGGGTGTTAATACAAGGTTTCTAGAGGCGTATATTCTTGGGTCAGTGTTGCTTAGTGTCTTCAGAGCTGATCATAATAAATCCCAGGTGATGACAGAGAAATAAATAGGAAAGAGAATTGGTCAGTGATACAGCTTAGCCTTGATCTCCTGAGGAGATGGGCTCATTTGAACAGCACGCATTTTACTAATGCAACATGCCAAGGAGTACATCCAGGAACAAAGGAAGGAGGTCTCACTTATAAGACCAGGCGCTGTGTCCAGGAGGCAGGAGAGCTGAAAAGGAGGCAGAAGTGATAGCAGGTAATCAATCAAGCATGAGCTCCAGTGCAACAGCATAGTTAAATAGCGATGAAAAAGGAGGCAGGGGGCCGTATTCCTGATTATTAGCAAGATCACTCTGGGAATACCATCTGTTCGGGTGTCAACACTTTAACAAAAGAATGTCGACAAGTTAGAGACGATGAACCATGTGAGGTCTGCAAAATTTGCTTTAGCAGAGAGGAAGTTTCAGTTCTCAAGGATTAGTCAAGAAAATAAAAATTTGAGTTAAAATAGTAAACAGTTGAATCTGTTAAAAGGTGGCTGTGTAAAATGACCTGAAGTTTCAAAGTTACAGAATACCTGCAGCTGCTGTTGGTATAAGTAGAACCTGCAGACGATCAGCACCTCTCAAAAATCAGAGAGCACTTCTGTGCAGGAGCGTAGCTGTGAAATCAGGAGCATGAATTTCAGTAACCAGTTCTGAAATTCTCATTTGGAATTGGGGAATATCAACAGCAAGCTTTTTGTCTCACACCTTAAAAGCCATCTCTCCCTCCCAACCCACAAAGGATCTCCCTCTGTTACTCACCTAAAAGGAATGTATCTCTCTAGGCATGTGGCATCCTAAAAGCCATCCTTGCTTTAGCTGTCCACCTTTAGCCCCATTAGGCAGAGCAGCTTTCTTTGTTTTCACAAAAAGCCAAGTTTCAGTTCAAGCATAGCAATCTACCCTTTATGCCTTTCTTCCAGTCTCATCTGATTGATGGATTTGCGTGCTTGCAGACTTTTCTCCCTACCCTGACGAGGCCTGTTTTGTTTTTTTTTCCTACCTATTTCCCCTTTTCAGGAAATGATTATTATTTGCCTTAGCATCCTAAGTTAATACCTCTGAGATGAACCTTCTTCAAGATATTAAATTATTTTTCCTAACACCAGTATAACAAATAAATGCATATTTCCTCCTTTCTTACTAGTAAGTAACCATGCAAGGGAAAATGGCAAGGTTTTTGGTGTATTCCACACCAGAATTCGATACAGCTTTAAAAATCTTTCTTTCAGATACATTTGCCAGCAGCTGTTCAAGGAGCCATACAGAAATACTGCGGGTACATTGGCATATTCTCTTGAAATCCTCACACTGTTCTTTGAGGTAGGAAAGTGCATCACGGAAATATTTCAGGTATCATGCTGCCCGTGAATCACGTGTAATGCTTTCGCTCCAGCAATGTTTTATTTTGAACAGCATTTTACCTTCAGTCTGTGGCCCTAAGTGTTTTTCAGAGTTCCTGGCAATAAAGCTTCTACTCTTGAAACAGTGTATCTGGTGGTAGCAGCATGCATTGAGCTTTTCTGCCCAGCTGGCGTACAGCTGAAGAGCTGCCCCAGCGCTGAGCCCTGGGAAGCCATCTGGGCTCAGAGGCAGGACTGCAGGCAGGCAAGCAAGGACAGTGGCAGCATGAGGATGGAGAGAAACATATTTTCCTGCTTCACAGACCAGGCAATATAAAAAAGACACACAACAGAGAAGGCAGAGAAGCACAAATGTCTTACTCAGCTGTTCTTTCACTGGAGCAGAGTCAGGTCAGGGACTGTCATGCATGAGGGAATTAAACCACAAGATACAGAAGATGCTGCGGGATGTGCTGCCCACTGGGGCCTCTGTCACTACAGTGTCAAGGCTTGAAGGTTTGCCCAGCTGAGAGCCACTGACAAAAAGCAACAAAAATGAAGGGAGATTGCTAATGCACAGAATGAAAAGAAAGGGTGGCTAGTGGCAGATCTGTAAAAGAAGAAGAGAAGGCTTAGCAAATCAGAAATAAGAAGTGAACCCAGGTTAGACAGTAATTTTAGAGATGTTTAATATTTTTCTTCAGAAATGCTTTTCAAGATAAAACTGCTTGTTTTCACAAAATTTTTCATTTTCATGGGTTAGCTGAACTCTAAAGTGAGACACTTTCTAATCCTTTTTTGTTTGTGAATACGTTTCAGAACTGATGTTTTTAAATCTCCTTCAGATACCATGATTGCTCTCCAGCCCTTCCAGTATATCCTGAATGCATATTTAATGTACGTCTGGCTGTTAGCAGCCAAGTAACTGTGCTGAATACATTTTTCAGGTGAGGAGGTATCACCAGGATATTGCCAGGTGAAGGGGAGCTGTTCAGGCAGTCACTGAAGACAGGCAAAACTACTGATTCAGCACTGAAATGTTTAGGTAAATGCTACAACAGCTATTTAAAAGAGAAAAGCGAGACACTTCTTATATGTGACTCACTAATCACTGTCTGTGCTGTAGAGTCTGGAGTACAAATTCCTTTTGTCATGAAAATGCTTGCTCCTTTGATCCCCGCCACATCATTAAACAGTTCTAAAGAGTAAGTAAATCTTTTGGCACACTCTTTGCAAAATAAGCATTTCAGGATTCAGACACATGTGGGTGTGTTTGTGATGCTGAGGAGATTGATACTGATACAATTTTTAGCAGCGGGTGCAGACTGTGTGCAGACTGTGCGTTGCTTTGCCGAAGGAAAGAGAGAGAAGTTTTCCACCTGCTTTTCCAAAGCAATTATGTAGAAAATTGAAATGCACATAGTAGCCAAGAAGGATTGCTGTACAGAGGCTGCCACTGCAAATATAACACTATTCTGTCTCTTTACCCAATAGCTTTATTTGTAAACTTGCCAGTTGACACATGGCACACGCCCATCAGCATGGTTCCCAAAATATTTCAAAAGATTTATTCTTTGTTTCCATAACTCAGGTGAAATGCATAGATAGCCTTTCTGGAGACCCTGGTACTGTTGAGGAGGTGACCATCTCTTTCCCATGACAAATGAAGCTTACAGACTGGTGGAGCAGAAGCTTGAAATTATGCCAGTCTGCATGGGGACATGGTACAGGGTGGATCTATGGGAAGTGGGTAAGAGAGGGCCGGGTCACAGAGCGCTGAGAAGGGAATACATCCATCCTTCTTTGTTCAGAGCTTACTCTGTGTCCTAGGTCTGGCCTTCCATCCCCACCATACGGAGACACAGTGGGTCATGTAGGGATTACTTCGTGTATCAGAGTGTATGTGCTTTAGGATTTTTGACTCATTTTCTCAGCTGTGGTAATACCTGCAATAGCCTTCTTCTCTGGCTGTGTGCATATTGGCCCAATGTGTTGGTCAGCTGCTCCATTGTCACTTCGGAGCTTTGTGACTAGTAAATTTAAGAGGGGTGGGATAGATATCCCTAATAATTTTATCAAAGGTTCTGTGGTGTTTATTGAGTAACTTCACAAGACTTCAGCTAAAATAGGAAGAGCTTAAGAGCTTACTGAAAGAATAATGTAAATCTAACCTATTCAAAGAAACACGACTGTTTAGAAGTATAAAAACAACATTCACTTGCCACATAGCACTCTGTGTGAAAAAAGTTTATACCCTTCCAACATACCATCTGGCAGCAAACAGTAGATTGGTTTGATCCCAGCCTGTGATCTTGCAAGAAACTTAAATTTTGTATGATAAAATGCACTTTTAAAAGACAGTATTTTCAGAAATGTACAGCGGAACTAATGGACTTAAAAATGTTTCCAGTTATCTGTCAGAAAATATTTTAGTAAACAAGTATCTGCTCTCAATTGTGATGTGCATATGAGTAAAGGGATTTATGTCATACTCCGAATCACTGTTGTTCATGCACATATGCACTCTCTAAGTACCGAGAACATCAAAATCAGCATTTGTGTTTGGGCCGTTAGAGCGGGAGGAATCAGCTTATGGGATTTGAACTGATACTAGCTAACCAAAGTATATGTGCAACTGTTTGTATGCTTGGGCGAAAATGGAGCAAGTCTGCTGTTTCAGAAAGTTTGAGAGGTCCGTGACTGATTGCAGTCTAACACAATCTATGGCAGCTCACATGCTGAATGCACCCTAGAACTGCTTTCACCCTCTGCTTTGAATGCTGTTGAATTTTAGGGAAGTTTTGACTATTTTAGGTAATGTGTCTCTCCCGTCTAAAGCATCTTCTTTCCTACTACTGTGATATTTCAAAGAACGCATTAGGAGAAATTGAAATCCAGTGAGGGAAAGTGGTAATTATCTATAAAATAATTTCAGCATCTGAGACAAAAGGCTCTTATGTGGGTGGATCACAGACAAGTGTGTATCTCAAAAATAAACAAGATAAAATACATGCTGATATGTCTCTTTGTATTAGGTTTAATTTGGGTAAATTAGACTGCCCGTTGGATGTGTAACGAAATGATTAGGAAGAGCCTTCTATCTAGCCTCTATAGACACGGTTGTGGAGATTTGATTAGGTTATATAAAAAATGACAATGGAGGCTCAGCTTTATAAGGAGGAAGGGTTAAAATAATTCATGGAGAAATCACTGTAATTAAAAACACTCTAACTAGTATGCAGAGTCAGTTTGTCTCCTTCCATTAAGGGTGCATCTTTGAATTTGCGTTAATATTCTCAGTGTCTCACCCATGTCTAGGAACTCTTTCATTTGTCACTCCATATAAATTTAAATTCTAGCCTCCCAATCAGTGTTTTGAATCACTAGGATATTGAGTAAGTATATAATTCTTAGCTTAGACGCTGAACATCTGTTGCCATTTGTGTCCAATATGTAATTACAGCAGGGGGAGCTGGACAATCGGAGATTAGAAGGATGCTGCTTAATCTTCCACCACATGTTTCCACTTAAAAAGAATAACACACCAGAGAAATCTCAATGCAACTCATAGTATATCTGCTTCTTCCCCTAGCCTTGCTTAGTAGATAAGGCTTCATTTGATATCTTTCTAAATACTGTAGTCCTCATATTTGGATCTGGGAGCGTGTTTTCTTAGGCCTTGTAGGGCTTAGGATGCTCTGAAGGACTTCATTCCTGTTTTTTCCTAATTAAAAAACTGCAATTGGTGGTCTTCCTTTTTCATCTGTATATATATGTGTATATGGAGCAATTTTTACTGAGCGAGAACCAGCCATTTTGGGAAATGAGGCACTAGCATCAGCAGGACTCGGTAGGATGTGTGCATGTGGCAGTCTATTGAGACTGCTAATACATTCCTCCCTCAAGTTTTGTGGTTAAGGCATGAAACACGCTAGAAGTCAGAACAGCAAAGGACAGTATGATTCAACTTCCCCTTTTCACAGCAATGAATTGTAAAGTTTCCAGTGGGACTACTCAGATACACATGTATTTAGAGCAGAGCTGAAGCTAGCAGATATGATGCGGTGAAAGCAAGCGTTAGGGAAGGGGCAGAAGGCCAGTATTTGTGCAGTCATAAAGACCACTCAGTATGCTTTGTGTTACTGCAAAGCAATTTTATCAATGATGTCCTTTGCAATAATATTTATACAAACGTGTGCTTAAGAGCTGATTGAAAAGGGACTGTAAGGGAAAATTGCATGATATATGGAGCAAGAGATGATCTCCCAAAAGCAGGCAATAGGACAGGGAAAAGTCACAGTGGTGACTGTGACTGTGACTGTGACTAACCCAAAAGTCAGGAGCTTTCTCTGAAAATGACTTTTCAGCAAAGCGTGAAAATGCATGTTGGGCATAACTGTAGCACATTGGTGGGCTTTGCCCCATGTATATCCTGTTCAACAGGCCACTAAGAGTACTTTGCTGCTAGCTCAGCAAAGCAGTGCTCTGAATGATCTCCGGGTATTTGGGTATGCACCTAAAATACTGCAACAATTTGCACACAGGAAGGTAATAATTCTGTCAGGGTGTTCAGCACCTTCACATCACTTTGAAGATGTGCAGCCAGAGTTCCCCCTTTGATTCTTCTGGGCAGGGTGCCTGCCCACACGGACTAGCTGTCAGTGTATGCCCGTTCCATGGTGGCCCTCTGAGGTGGTATGAGTGTGCCTTCAGCTGCTGGATAAGGAATAGGAGCAAATTTTAAGTAGAAACAGGTGAAATATGTCTATTTATTCATTAGGGAAACTCCATCTTCTCAAAGTCTTTGAAAAATTAGAGTACAAAGTTATGTGAAATTCACTCATCTTGTACTTGAGAGAGCAAAAGTTTTACTGCAGGTAGTAATAGCAATGCACAGTGAAATGTGCCCAGTGTATACACACAATCCTTTTAAAATAGAAACAGTTTTTCCATTTGTGCTGTTAGCTTCTGAATTTTATACTTTTCCCGGTACTTCTTTCTAGTCTTTAATTAAAACTACACAATTTTTAAAAAATAGTCAGTATATTTAAACTTTCATCTCCTCTAGTTTTCTTAAAACCTAACTAATTACAAGGATCTCCAAAATAGAACATGAAAATATTTTTATTTTCTAAAGAAAATTAATTTACAACTATATCCTGCTTCAAGGTGTTTCTGATTTTGCTGAGAATAGGCTCTGGGACTTGGAAGGATTTATTGAGAGAGATTTATTGAGAGACTGGATTTCAAAGTAACCTAGGTATTAGGTTCAGCCCTTAATATTATGACTCGGTAAGGTGGTGCATCAGGCTTGTACTGTATCTAGTGTGATGTTAGAAAAATATTTTGCTCTAATAACAGGTACTTTCAGCTGTACATGGGCAGTTAAAGAAAAGGTATTGCCTCATTTAATCTGAAATATATACAAACACAGTTATACCCTAAACATCCTTTAAGCTGCTTTTGATGTGAAACTGATAGCACTGACCTGGATGATGGAATACACAATGTCGAGTATGCACAGAAGGTCTCAGGTAACATCCATTTCTGCCTTAATTCTTCCCCTTTCGAGCCTAACTATTTTACTTCCTCTCCTAGTGTATCCTTAATTCTGGAAAAAGGCAAATTAATAGAGAAGACGTCTCAACCCAGACCCAAAGCCTGCTGAAATTAATTGGAAGGATTCCCCCTGACTTCAACGTGATTTGCAACAGGCCCCATGAGCTTTGTAAGTACTCACCCGTACACATCCTGTCTGTGCCCTGCCATTCTTATCCATGGGCAGTGAGAAGCACCTTTGCTTAGCTGCTGACAAGTCCACTTAGAAGGGCAGCAAACATGGCTTTGTGGCAGTACAGAGTACCAAAAAGAACTACGGAGTGAATCCTACACAGTTCCTCATTCGGACAGGTGAAGTCACTTCCAACAAATGTACTTTCCACAGGCCTTGCTTGTGTGCCTTGTTTAAACTATACGTTGTAAAGCCTCCTTATTATCCTTTTTTTTTTCTGAACTTTCACTGTGGCAACATGCTACTGTCTGTTTAGCACACTTTCTCCTCAATCTTGCCTGTGAGGGGAAAGGACAGGAGGAGGAGTAGACGAATTTTCCAAGTTAACAGCTGGCTGCGCCGCTGGTGTTGGCAACAGGGCTTTGGTTTCTATGACCATGGGACCCTGTTTGAAGATCAACAGCTGATGGGGAGAGACGGGATCCACCTTACCAAGCGGGGCACGCGCGTCTTTGCCAACAGATTGGCCAGCCTGGTAAGGAGGGCTTTAAACTAGGCAAGATGGGGGAAGGGGAGTGGTATAGTGGCAGGGGAGTCAGTAAAACACTGTTCAAGTCAGGATGCCTCCAGCGGGTGCATACAACCAGGGGAGACAGCATGCAACATGGCTATGGAGGATCCTCTTGCACCTCTTCTGGGAAGCCTGTGTGCTTGACTGGCTCTCTCAAATGCCTGTATACCAATGCACGCAGCATGGGGAATAAGCAGGAAGAGTTAGAGATCTGTGTGCGGTCGCAGGGCCATGATCTCATTGCAGTGACAGAGACATGGTGGGATAGTTCACATGACTGGGATGCTGTCATGGATGGCTATGTGCTTTTTAGGAAAGACAGGCCAGGAAGGCGAGGGGGTGGAGTTGCTCTTTATGTGAGGGAGCAACTAGAATGTATGGAGCTCTGCCTCGGGGTGGATGAAGAGCAAGTTGAGAGCCTATGGGTAAGGATTAAAGGGCAAGGTAACATGGGTGACACTGTTGTGGGGGTTTACTACAGGCCACCTGATCAGGAGGAAGTCGTCGATGAGGCCTTCTACAGACAGCTGGAAGAAGCCTCACGATCACAGGCCCTGGTTCTCATGGGAGACTTCAACCACCCTGACATCTGTTGGGAAGACAGCACAGCTAGGCACAAACAGTCAAAGAGGTTCCTGCAGAGCATTGATGATAATTTCTTGACCCAGGTGGTGGAGACGCCAACGAGGAGAGGTGCAATGCTAGACCTTGTACTAACGAACAAAGAAGGTCTAGTTGGAGATGTGAAGGTTGGGGGCAGCCTTGGCTGCAGTGACCATGAGATGGTGGAGTTCAGGATCCTGCGAGGAGGGAGCAGGGCAATGAGTAGGATTGCAACGCTGGACTTCAGGAGAGCTGACTTTGGCCTCTTCGGGGACCTACTTAGGGGAATCTCCTGGGGTAGGGCCCTAGAAGGAAGAGGGGTCCAAGAGAGCTGGTTAATATTCAAGCGTCACTTCCTCCAGGCTCAGGATCAGTGCATCCCTCTGAGGAAGAAGTTCAGCAAAGCGGGCAGGAGACCTGCATGGATGAGCAAGGAACTCCTGGCCAAACTCCAGCAGAAGAAGGAAGTGTACAGAATGTGGAAAAGGGGACAGGCCACTTGGGAGGAATACAGGGACGTTGTCAGAGCGTGCAGGGATGCGACAAGGAAGGCTAAGGCCCAGTTGGAATTAAATCTGGCAAGGGATGTCAAGGACAACAAGAAGGCCTTCTTCAAATACATCAATAGCAAAAGGAAGACTAGGGAAAACGTGGGCCCGCTGCTGAAAGGGGCGGGTGCCCTGGTGACAAAGGATACAGAGAAGGCAGAGTTATTGAATGCCTTCTTTGCTTCTGTCTTCACTGCTAAGGCCAGTCCTGAGGAATTCCAGACCTTGGAGACAAGAGAGGAAGTCTGGAGAAAGGAAGACTCTCCCTTGGTTGAGGAGGATCGGGTTAGAGATCTTTTGTCCAAACTTGACATCCACAAATCCATGGGCCCCGATGGGATGCACCCACGAGTGCTGAGGGAGCTGGCGGATGTTATCGCTAGGCCTCTCTCCATCATCTTTGAAAGGTCCTGGAGATCAGGAGAGGTGCCTGAGGACTGGAAGAAAGCCAATGTCACGCCAGTCTTCAAAAAGGGCAAGAAGGAGGAGCCAGGAAACTATAGGCCTGTCAGCCTCACCTCCATCCCGGGAAAGGTGATGGAACAGCTCATCCTGGAGGTCCTCACTAAGCATGTGGAGGACAAGAAGGTGATCAGGAGTAGTCAGCATGGATTCACCAAAGGGAAATCATGCTTGACCAATCTGATAGCCTTCTATGACAGAATGACTGGCTGGGTAGATGAGGGCAGAGCAGTGGATGTTGTCTTTCTGGACTTCAGCAAGGCTTTTGACACTGTCTCCCATCACATCCTCCTAGGCTTTTGACACTGTCTCCCATCACATCCTCCTAGGTAAGCTCCTAGGAAGTGTGGGCTAGATGAGTGGACGGTGAGGTGGCTTGAGAACTGGCTGGATGGCCGAGCTCCGAGGGTTGTGGTGAATGGCGCAGAGTCAAGTTGGAGGCCTGTGGCTAGTGGTGTCCCCCAGGGGTCAGTCCTGGGCCCAGTCTTGTTCAATATATTCATCAATGACCTGGAGGAAGGGACAGAGTGCACCCTCAGCAAGTTTGCTGATGATACTAAACTGGGGGGAGTGGCTGACACACCAGAAGACTGTGCTGCCATTCAGAGGGACCTGGACAGGCTGGAGAGGTGGGCGGAGAGGAACCTCATGAAGTTCAACAAAGGCAAGTGCAAGGTCCTGCACCTAGGCAGGAATAATCCCATGCACCAGTACAGGCTGGGGACTGACCTGTTGGAAAGTAGCTCTGCCGAGAAGGACCTGGGAGTGCTGGTGGACAACAAGTTAAACATGAGCCAGCAGTGTGCCCTTGTGGCCAAGAAGGCCAATGGGATCCTAGGGTGCATTAGGCAGAGTGTTGCCAGCAGGTCGAGGGAGGTGATCCTGCCCCTCTATTCAGCCCTGGTGAGGCCTCACCTGGAGTACTGTGTCCAGTTCTGGGCTCCCCAGTACAAGAGAGACATGGCACTCCTGGAGAGAGTCCAGCGGAGGGCTACCAAGATGATTAGAGGGCTGGAGCATCTCTCCTATGAAGAAAGACTGCAAGAGCTGGGCCTGTTCAGCCTGGAGAAGAGAAGATTGAGAGGGGATCTCATCAACGTGTACAAGTATCTGAAGGGGGAGTGTCAAGAGGATGAGGCCAGCCTCTTCTCCGTGGTGCCCAGCAACAGGACAAGAGGCAATGGGCAGAAACTGAACCACAGGAAGTTCCATCTGAACCTGAGAAAAAACTTCTTCACTGTGAGGGTGACAGAGCACTGGAACAGGTTGCCCAGAGAGGTGGTGGAGTCTCCTTCGCTGGAGATATTCAAAAACCGTCTGGATGTGATCCTGGGCAATATGCTCTAGGTGACCCTGCTTGAGCAGGGAGGTTGGACTAGATGATCTCCAGAGGTCCCTTCCAACCTAAACGATTCTGTGATTCTGTGATTCTGTGATTCTGTGATTCTGTGAGCTGCTTTCCTGTCCCTTCCATCTTTCTCCAGGTATAAGCATAATCTGTAGCCCAGTATATGGGACGTGCACAGCCACCTTTAGCAGTGCCTCACCCTTGAACACTCAGTTTAGAAAATTTCAAGGGGCTGAAATGGAAAAATGGCAGTGTACATGAAGTTCAGATTGGCATTTTACTGCTTTAGTGAGGGCATACAAATCTACTCCACATTAGCTAAATTTTCTACATCTTCCATTCTAAGTAAACAGCGGGCTTATTGAAAACATTAACTCAAGGCCCCGGTCGGATAGTCTTATGCATGTTGTGTGATACTTGCTTGAATAGCCTTATTGGTTCCAGTGAGCAGGTATATGGTGGAGCAAAATGTCGTTGTTGCACTTGAAGATGACAGATTATTTACAGAATGTGTATGGCTGTGTGAATGTGTGTGTTTGTCTACAGCTGCTGTCCTGTCTATATGCCAGTGACTCTTTAGTATAGGTTTACTACATTTGTAAACTTTGCAGCACTTTTAAACTCTCTGTCCACAGGAAGAGGGGGGAAGGTAAATGACAACATACTCATTACCTGCACAGTTGTCTGTGCAGCTGACATATTTCATTCTTAGCTCATTCAATTTGCATCCATGGCTAACACTGGAAAAGCATTATTTTATTGCAAAATGATTGTTTTCATATTTTCCTGATTATTTGCTTTCAGGTTCCTTTTTTCCTTCTGGAGACATTTTTTCCACAGAATCTCCAACCCACTTGTACTCACTGGAACTTTGATTTCCTCAAAAATATTTCAGGACTTTCTCTATAAGAAGTTTGCACTTTTTAAGGAGGCTTTATTTCCCTTTTCTCCATCTTCTGCAGTGTCTTTGGAAAATCATGTCAGAAGAAACATTTATACCTAGCACAATATAATTTAATTATACATGAAAGTGCTTCAGAATACATGCTAGACCAAAGTGATGATACAAACATCTTTGGAAAGTTTTGCCAGGTTTTGTCAAGAGGTGTTTCTCGGACTAGTATGTGCCACTCCTTTATTTTGAGTATGCATAAAATCCTTACGGATGTGATTTCTTGAATTACATTAACTCTGTCTGTATATAAATAAGTGATAGCATCCAAAGGATATGATTTGATGTATTCATCCCAAAACTCTGAAGAAAAAGTGATGACTGAAATACATGCATGTATTTAAAGAACCACAGGCATTACAGCTTGATTGCGTTTTTTTTCTTCCCCTTGCTTTAAAGAACTACCTCATTTAGTAACTATTTGTATTATAGAATCATTTACTGGCTATAACTGACATAAAGGTACCTTTTAATAATCTTAACTTACAGGAATGCCTTCAGTAGAAGATCATATGGAAAATTCAAGTTTGTCCCCTTCTGGCAATACATTAAAAATGAAGTTCCAGGTTCTTATCAGTACATCTGCCCTCACTTGGAACCCACCTGAGTTTGATATATTTAATGCTGCACAGAGAGTTTTTGGCCAAAGCCAGACTGGAACCCAGAGCTTGGTATTCCAAGCTGCCACAGCAACCAGATTGTCCTGTGGGAGGTACTAAAGGTTGTGTAGGTGTGCTATTTCACAAATGGTGCAGGCTGTTTCAACAGGGAAGTGTACTTTATTTTTGTGACAGCATGGATCTGATTTCTTAAGTGCAGAAAGTATTTTCTGCCCTTCTTTCTTCCAAGACACAGTCTTAGAAAATGATTGCAAATTCTTGCAGAATGATTATAGTGACAACTGCGAGAAGCCTCCAGCTCTGCAGGAAAATGATTGATGGATAGTGGTAAGCACCTGCATATTGCGTCCCTGTTAAAATGCATTCATCGAATCTCAGGGGCTTTCATTTAATCTAAATTGCATTTTGCACACTTGAGCACACTGCTCAAGTTGAAGTGAAGTAGTTTTTTGACAGTATCCATTTGTAGGGAATAGTATATAACATGGAGTGTGCATTACTAAACCTGTCTCAAAGTAGAAAGATCTGGGAATTTGCTGCAGATGAGATATACTTCCAAAGTCCTGTTCCTTAAAATGCAGGTAAAAATAGCCAAGCTGTTTCCTCACAGACATCACTTGATTTGTTCTCCTTCAATGAAATCCATTTAGTATTTCAGTGGCTGCAGAAACTGCAACTTGGATCTCTTTAGGGAAGATAATTTTATCTCCTGTCTCATTAGCTTGTTTCCAAGTTCATATTTTTTCTATGTCAGTCAATCTTTGCAAAGCTCCCAGTCTCAGAAACTCCTGAGAACTGATTTTGCAGTAGGATAGCCATTTTAGTGTGTTTTTCCGTTGACTCCAACAGGCTCCGCATCAGGCCAATAATGGCTATTTGTCAGCATATCTGTGAATTATATTGACCTGTATCATGCCAAATTTCATCAGTGTGTTTGCAGTTCCTAAGCTCTTTGGCACAGCAAGCATGTTATAGAGTTGGCACTGCTTGGAAATTGTATAGCACTGTCATGCTAGGCAAATAATAATACTATTTTCTATCTACTAATGGAAGACATGAAGTTCTTTTGACGAATCTGTATGCTGCTGTTCTGATGGGGGTATTCATCCCCCCACCCCCAACAAAATGGATTTTCTGACATTTCTGTGACCTCTGAGAAGAAGAATTAGGTGCACCAGTTACCAAGCAACAGAAAGTCAGGCAACACACTTTCAAAGAGCTCTAATTGCCCATAATGGTAAGAGCTGCATCCACATTCTCAAAAGCTTTATATACCTGATGCTTATTCTGCTGCAGGAACTCATTTACCTTTTATTATCAGTACTGTATTAGGCAGTAATCCCTAGAAGGAGGAGATGGAAGTCTGAAGGGTCCGTGAGATTTGGACCTGCTCAGCATATAGTAGTAGACCATGAGGAACAATTGTCGTTTTCACAATTCATACCTCATGTTTTGTTTATCTAGAATATTTTGAGTGCTTAACTCACAAGACAGAAGGTACATTCATCTGTACAATATTAAAACCAAAGTGAACGCGAAAAAATAACTTACAAAGTATTTCAAAGATTTAAATGAGGGACCAAAGAAAGGCTTTAAAGCACAATATATTCTGACAACTTATCCTCTAAGGTTTTAAAATGGCACGTCTTATGAATCACACAATGAACTCTCTATGGGGGGGAAAAGCAGATGTTCAAGTTTTTGAAGGCTTTCTTTTTCCCCCAACTTGTGTCTGACTGCATGTGAGGAGTCAAACTGTTCACTCCTAGCGTGGCATATCGGGCAGTGCGTGCCACTCCTTCACAAAGCTTTTCCATTGTCATCAAAGGCTGTAATAGTCTCCATCTACTCTAACACCCCACTTTCCCCAGGGAAATTTAAGTGCTTTGCTTCAGGCACCAAATGGCTGCTCATAGAGACCGCCATCATGAAGGGACAGCCCTAGTCTTTGTCACTGGCCGTTAGTCTTTACCTCATAGTTTCCTGTGGAAGACGGTGTTGGCCATGGGTTGGGACAATGACAGACTCTAGCTCCACTCTCCTGCTACTGTGCCTTTCCTTTCAATCCCGAATGAGAGAGGTTGTGTATCTGTGCTTTGGATGTCAGTGACCAGCTTCTTACCACTCCAGCAAGGGCTATTTTTAGCGTTCAAAAGGGACTTTTAATTATTTTAGTATATACTTTGGTTTATTTTCAAGCATATGGAAACATCTCTTCGGAGAACAGGTAAACTTCTAGGGGTTGATTTTCATGCCATTTACACTGGTATTAACTCCAAGGAAGTTAAGAGAGATTATATTGGTATAAGTGAAGGCAGGGACCAGAACGTGAGTGTTCTGGTCCGAGACTCAAAGCAAAGCATAGCCTAAACTTAGCATTGCATTCTAAGTAAGAGTGCACCTTGCACAGGAGCTGATTCTCTATTTTTTTTTCTTTCTCTTTTGGCTGTTCTTTGCCTGTCCTTTAGCCAGAAGTTAGGTTTAATGGAGTGGTATCATACAGCAGGGGTGAAATGACCAAGGGCTCTGTCATGCACTCTGTCGAATGCCATAGCTCCAGTCCAGCAAAGCCCTTAGGCATATGACTGCTTTCAGAGAGTCTGACAAAATGATGCAATACTGCAGGCTGAGCCACGAATTGCCAAGAAATACAGAGCAGGTGGGTACTCAATATTTTGAACTATTACAGGGAGGAAAATGAAGCTGAGGTTAAAGTATATACATCTACATAGACATTTGAGCTCTGTTTTTCTATTTAAGACATTTTTACTTCTGTGACTGTGTAATTACCATCATTTCCAATGGAGTTACTTTGAAATTACTATGTAGTTTATTGCAGGGTATCTGCCTAATTAACTTGTCTCACAATCGTAAGAGGAATGTACCATCGTTTCCAATCTGGAATTCACTTCTTCAGAGCCAAATAAGCAGCACTACTCTTGGTAGATACATCAAAACACAGATACATCAAGACTCCTCTGTTTGAATGAGGCTTACAATTGGGAATGCAGATGTGGAAAGCCAAGCTGGGGTGGAAGACTGCAGGAAGGTTCCCAACCTAATACATGTTCTTTGGTGCCTCCTTATTGCAATGACTATGGAAGCAAACCTCACTCCTAGTACATCATTACTGCAGTTTGTATAATGCACTGCTATCAACAATATGTGTCTCAGACTTATGATAGGAAAAAAAGTACACAGATGTTGTTATCTAGGAAACAGAAGCCCTTGCAGACATCTAGGTTACAAGAAATAGTCCATGTCCAGATGCGTTTCTGGCAGTACCCTAATGAAGGCTTAGGTGAATTCCTCATGACAAATTTGCTAATGAATTTAAGGAGGGCAGTCAGAGAGTGGGAGAAAAATATATGACTCTCATGGTATATATACCCTCTGGAGAACGAGATAGATACACTCATTCTCAGAATAATTCTACATACTTCTATTTTCTTGTTAGTAAATCAAATGAAGCTAGAGACTATTAAATAATGCAAGTGAAGGCAAGATCAAGAATGTAGTTTACACTGCTCATTCTTCTCCCCGCCACAACACACACACATATCCATATGTGTGCTTTCCAAACTGTTAACACATGTAAAGGCTTTGTAAATCTAAAACGCTTAGCTTATTCTGAGCATGCTGCAGGGAATGAGTCCAATATATGTTTAGTTCTGATTTACTTTTTCTCCGCATTTAGTGTAACAGAATATTAACCATCTGTCATGAATTTTCTTTAATGTTATCCCAGTTTTCTGAAGTTGAAAATGTGTCAGAAAGTATTTTATTTGAAATGTAACATCCCCCCCCCCCCCACTCACCCCTGGACATTCCCTATGTAGGTTAGTTATTCCTAAAACAGTAAAATGAGCAGTGTTACAACAAGGTCTTAATTGAAGGGCTGTACCTCTACATTACTTACATACAACATACTACTTTGGCACCGAACAGTTGACCATCTTAGAAACATGCAATAGGAAGTGATCTTGAGGAAAAACTTCCCTTCTCTGGTGTATGTGAGGGGAAGAAGTGCATGAGCTGGAAGTTCCACCATACTGAAATGTCTCTCAAAACACAGAGCCAAGTACTCCTAGAGCTTCTGTCTGGGAACTACAGTTTCTATGAAATTAGCTAGGGGTGTATGCAAAACCTTTCAGGGACTGAAAACTGATTGAGGAAAATAGAACTCTTTTTCATCCCCATTATGAAAACAAACATTTACCTTCCAAAAGTTAAGAAAAGTCTCTTAATGGAGTAAAAAGGGTGGGGAAACCTAACTACTAACTCCTTCCCCCATTTCCTTCATCTAGTTATCTGCAGAGTTAAACACCTCATTTTGAGGGAGAAACAGGGATTGCCATGTTCCCACACTACTTTGAGAGAAAGAGCAGCATTCCAGCCCCTTGTCTCCTTTGCAGCAGAACCTCTTTTGAGAATTTTTCTGGCTCTGTCTCCTACCTCCAATGTGTTTGCCTGTTGCCTTAACCGGAGACACCTCCTCCCCCCCTTTTTTTTTTGTTCAGGAGGAAGTTTAGTGCTCTCTATGCAGGATGATATGAATCTATCTGTCGCTCACAAATTCACACCTCCTGCTCTTTCTGTTGACGGCACTTCCAGATTCTGTACTACCAGCTGCCAGCATCTCATCCTCTGCAGACTTCTTCTCTAGCTCTCAGGAATGAAAAATTACTCTGGAATTTTTCCTGGAAGGCACTATGAATTTGCAAAAGCTTTTGCTACAGAGAACCTGAACTGTATAGCAAACCTTGCGAGTATGCTGTTACTCAGGAAAAATAACCTAAAAAATGCAATTATGGTGTATAACAATTAACTGTATGTTATTTATTTCATAATGCCATACAATACTGTAGGCATAGATTAGTCAGTAAAATCAGATGTGGGTTCTGGCTGTGGCTGCTGGCACTTGTTTGTTATGCAAATAGTGAACAGCGGTAGTAACTCACTCCTAATGGAAATGGCAACATGTATCTGTCTCCTTATTTTGTTGTGCTCAGTTTCCTTCTCTAAGTTGTCTGCACCTTGAGGCTAGTGTTAGTGAAAGACTTACTGGTTCCAGTCAAGCATATGTAATATTAAAAAGTCAGTAAGCCATAGATGGCATCTCCCTCATCACTGTTAGATCTCCCTCCCAAATACAGTAAGTACCATGTCACAGCAAGAAAGGCCCTTGTTATCCATTTTGAAATGTGGCATTCTTATACAGCTGTGACTAATTGCTGCTTGATCTTCATCTATTTGACTCAGAAATTGTTAGCGCTTTTGGCCCTCTGAAGTTTGGGTCCTATCACAGATAATCCTACAGTGGTAATTCCTGAGAGCATTTCTTATGTGAGTAACTTCCATGCCTGGCTTGTGCGGACACACTCTTGGAGATGTGCTCTCAGCTGAGTGGATTTGAACACTGGTTCAGAGAGCCTGAGACGTCAGGAGGCTAGCTGTGGTCCTAGCAGCTACTTCAATAACTGCTTGGGTGTATGAATCTGAGGTTGTCACTAGAGATGGTAATCGCTACACTCTCGTATGGCCTGGAGGGCCCTGTAGAGCTGGGATGTGTGCCACAGGACTGTGCTGGGCTCTGGAAGGCTTTGTAAGATTGTGTGGTCCCTTTCTCTTTGGGAGTGGGAGCTTTAATGTGAACCGGTCCTGTTTCTTTTGGTTTTGATCCCCCCAGGTGTCTCAATTTCTAGTGGTGATACTGCAGTGCTGAAGGAAAGACTAGCCTTTAAAAGTTAACTGACACTTTTTCATGGAAAGATTTTTTGTTTTAAAAATGAATATCATCTCTTCAGCCAAGATGAATGAACACAGAGGGAAAGATTTTTGTCTTGGTGAGCATCTTTCTATAAAACCTCCATGCCCAAATTATTTTCAGTTTTGGCAGCTAAGAGACTGGATCTTCAGAGTCCAGTCCTCCTGAAGAGAGAGAAAATGGGGGAAACCTCAAACTGAGGAGCCCTTCCTTTCCCTTCTGATCTTCCCTCTACCCACACAGGTGAGGCTCCATTTTGGCAAGTTTTTTCTCTTTGCTCTCTTCTGGAAAAAAAAAAAAAAGCCACATGAAAGGAGTCAAGGAACCAGCTTTTTGACTTTGACCTGATTTGTCCTCACTGTCATGGAGAATGACATTTACATTGTCACCTCATATCCTTGCCAGTCATCCATATGTCCTTCCTGAATGGTGCTCAGTATCTCTCTGTAAGTGGGTTGGCAGGGTATTCACTACAGGCTAAGCTTCAGACTTGCAGGTCAGTTCCTCGTGTATAGCTTCCAAGCTTACCTGGGAAAGCAGTGGGGCAGGCTCCATGAGTAGGGCAGGTCAACCCTTTTTCATTGTGTTCTTTTTTTTCTGAGGAGAATTGCTGTGTGCCTTCATGAGTAACAGCTTGTTATTCCACAGAATATTGTGCTATTGCACAAGTGTCTCACAGAGTGCAAGCTGTCACAGGGTGACCAGGTTGCAAACTCGTGGGCGCTACAAATTAGTTTTTAACACTTCAGGCAAACTCGTCAGGTATTTTGCTCAGCCGTTATCTTGATCTCTGAGGTTTCATCTGCAACTCTGCCAACAGAAGCAAGATCCTCTAAATAACCTTTTCTCTGTCTTCTGGAAGTCCCTCTAAATAGGATGTTGCCTATGAGGATATTGTTTTCTACCGAAGTAGGTTCACTTTCTGGGTCTCCTTTTGCAAAGGTGATATATTTTACTGTCATATTTGCTCACCAGTGAGAATGAGGCCAATTATGATTCCGTAGGCCTCTTTTTTCAGGGTGGCGGTAACTTGCAAATGTTCAGACCTGGTGGAGGCTAAGAACACCTTATTTCCTTCTCTCACTGTTGTGCGTGGTACACACTTGGAAGGCCTGAAACAAGACCATTGCTTTATAGTCTTCTCTCTCGCTCTTTTTTTTGTCACTGAAGCATCTACAATGATCTTGAAGAAGGCATCCCTTCAGTCTTCTCTCATATTCTGCCTAGTGTCAGTAGTGAAGATGACTGGCAGCTCTCAGTGGGTTTAATTTAGCTATTACGTTAATGTTCTTTCTTTCTCCTCTTTCTTTCGGCATCATGGCACCATTTCCTTTTCCCCTTCATGCTCCCTGTTAGCCAAGATTTCTATACCAGCTGTTCTATTCATCATGTCCTTCCATGACGTAGCTGCTTTTTTTCCCCTTATTCACAATTCCTGTTCCTTCACGCATTTCCCCCGCAAAATAACTCCACCCAGACAGTCTTTCAGTCACTTATCCAAAAGTACTCTTCCTGGATCCAAATTGTCTTCTAGGAAATAATGACAGAGATCTCACTGATTTCAGTAAACATAGTATTTGGCCCTGTAAGACCAAATTTCAGAATTCATAATTTAATCTTCTAACGTTTTATCACCCATTCCTTTCCTGTACTCTTAGCTTTTGAAAATCGATTTGTCCCTTGACATGCTGAGGCAGACCTAGTATTGTGGTTTGGGAATACTGAGGGCTCACCTGTATGGTATGAATGTCTTCATTTTTCAGTTGTTACTCTAGCAATGGGTCAATCTTAATTAAAAGAAAAAAAGGCCAAATAAGACATCCTCATATGTTTCTTAGGGGGATCTTTATATGTAAAACTCGAGTTTCTTTTATCTTTTTCCTCCATCAGTTTTCCACCAGCTTTATTTCCATAGTTTCACTGGTTCCTGGTTCATGTTAGCATGGAGGAAGAACTGAACTCCATGCTTCAGATTTTTGAAGTCTAGTTTGAATATCACAGAAGAGGCAGTGTTGCAAAAGATTGAGTTTTATACAGATGGCAGTTCCAGACACAGGATTGAAGCAGGTGAGTTCTTTAAGCACTGCACATCATTCATTTGGTGAATGTAATTTCTCCCTGAAAGAAGCAGAATACTCTACCTGGTTTCCTATTGGTCTTTTTTGTTGTTGTTAATTGGGATCTTAGTGTCAGGGTCGCTAAGAAAAGAAATAAATGGATGACTAACTTTTATGGAGAATGAAATGTAGTATGGACTAAATTTAGACATCACTTTAGAATCTAAAGATTTATTGTATTGCTAGTAAAGCAGGAAGTGAATTTATTAGGGTTTTGTTACTGCTTAAGTTTTCAGTAGCACTGAAATGTTTCACCTTTCTGTCCTGTGAAGACAAGTTTCATGAGAGGAAAATCAAGCAAAATCAATTTGGTAAGTAAAACTGATTCTTTAATATCTAATATAGTGGTCAAAACTTACACGGAAGTTAGAATATATTTTTTTCCTTGTAATGTAGCATGTGCCTCAGAACCATGACTAACCTGTAGAGCTGATGGAGCATTGTTTGTATCCTGATTAAATGCAGATGATAATTGAAAACAGATAGTCAAATCTGGCATGTTAAGCAACCTCAGAACTACTCTTCTAGCAGTTGAGATGAGATGGTTTACTGCGGTGCAGGGTAGGTCACGTGTCTAAAGACTACTAGGAAGTGGCACACACAGTTCAGCTGAACACAGTGTGTTCTGTGAAACATAATGTAAATAGGAGAAAAATGCATCCTTTCTGACTTTCTTGCTCTATAGGAGCCAGTCTGCCCTAAGGATAACCCAGCCCCAAGGTTTCTCCTCCTTTGTTCCAGCTAAGAATACTAGTTTGTACCATTTTCAGATCACTGTGTTGGCTAAGTTTTGATGTAAGGTTTCTAAGAGTGCATCTCCACCCGACCAGGCAAAGATACCTGAGCTAGGGCCACACAGGCTAGCTGTGAGCCAAAAGTTATTTGACTGCATCTGCGTGATGCTCCACCTAAGCAAATTAGCCAGTGTCTTTTAATAGACCTCATTAATCAGGGAGAGAGCTGCTCTGTGGCATGTGGATGGTTAGTGAGGCTCCTGCTCGCATCTAACCAGTACACCTTCTCTCTGATACGCAGACTTGGCTGCGTTATCTTTGGAAGGAGGGCTCTAAAACCCAGCCCAACTACCCCTCTGGCAAGGAAAGCAGAGGATCCACAGACTCTTTTGCTTGCCTCTGTCATCTTGCCCTGCTCGTGGGAAGTGGAGAGGCTTCTTTTAGCTTCTTCTAGCCACCTGAGAAGACTCACAGAGCAAGAATATTTTAGCCCTTAGATAACTTCGTAGGCTCAGGAGTGGAAGTTACTTGTATCCTGGAAGTAGAAAAGCAGTTCTGTAGCAGCTCTTTTTCTTCAAGGAAGAGATATGATCTATTCCTGGTCTGTACCAGTAAGGGGTGGCTGTGCTGGTTTAAGTTTGGTTGCTGGTATCCTTTTATTGCTGGTCGGCAATAGTGTACTGTCTTTCCTTAAGCCATTAACTTCCTGGTTAGCTAGTTTGATCTAGTTCCTGATGAGTAATTTCATGCTAACCAAGATATGTAATGTTTACTCAAAATCTTATTTTCCCCAGGACAGGAGAAGTTGGTGCATTGCCACACTTTCCAGTGGATAAGAGAACACAGGAAGCTGTAGAAACAGTGGCAGGCATGCTCTTTGTCAGCATAACCCCACCATCCCCACTTTCCAATGTGAGCAATTATCTTACATCAAAAGAGAGCTAAGGTTGGAAAATTGAGAAAAGTCTGACTAAAAGCAGTTCCTGCAACCTGTTTTCACGACAGTATGTGCATGATCTTCTCAACCTGTATGCTTGGAGAAGGCTTATAGATCAGAATAGATCAGTTTGGATCTCAACCGCATGAGCCACGTGATTGTCAGGGTGTAGTAATGGTCTTTTAATTATTTTCCGTGAGAAAATAGTGCAACACAGACATTAGTAGTGTGTGTGTGTGTATACATATATATAAATATATATGTAGATATGCACATATATATGCACACACATACATATATATATAAAATTTACTATTTGTTACCTACAAGTGTTTGAAGGATATTTCTTAGGTTTTATTGCTAGTGTTGGGAAGTGTGATAACTTAAATGGAGACGCAACTGACAGGCACATAAACATAGTACATTCATGCAGAAAGGCAATATAAGTCATTGTCGGAAACCTGATTCTGCCACCTCCGAGCTGAAGTCCTAGTTTCATATCTGCATAGAGTGAAATATAAAACCTGCAAAGAATCCTATCTCTAAAATGGGCAAAAGGTGATGTTGGCCTACTTCCTGCCATGAAGAAAGATGCTTGGCCAGTGGTAAAAGTTATAAAGTGCACATAATTATTAACCAGGCAGTGAAAATACCTGTTTTCTTGGACTTCGGGGCCACATTCTTTCTCCTTTGTTTGGAAATCACATACAGGCAAATAATGAGGAATATCTATGTTTGCCTGGAATTTCTAATTAGGGTTACGTTCTGCGTGAAAAGAGAGGCCAGTGTATCTGGACTTCCTATGCACTGACTACATGTTTCATCAGAGGCTACCATTCCTTTAGATAACCCAGACTTCTGTACAAGCCCACTGTGACTGTGTAACCTACGTGCTTCATTAGGACTTTTAGAGAGCACTGGCCTGTCTTTTTCTCACTCTGGGCATGTGCAGGAATTCTGATAACTTCTGGGAGGTTGGGTGCGCAACACACCTAAGTCATGCCTGTATGCTGTCTCTCCAGGATATCCCAGATCAACAGAGAGACTGTTGTAGGCATAGCACAGGCCCTTGGTCTCTGTCCTGCCAGACCTTTGTCTTTGCATTGACTATACAGAAAAGTCTGTGCAGAAAATGAATGTGGTCAGTGCCGATAATGTTTGCAAGATTTTTAGGAGTAAAAGTCTAAGGAACTGAGCCTTGTATGTGCAAATGAAGTTGTGGATGCTTCTAGGCTGGGCTGGAAGTGTTCGGTGGTGTTAGTGGTAGGCAGCTCTGCAGCTTTGACCCTGTATCCAAAGTAGTCTAGTCTGGACGTGAGATAACTCCACTTCCTTGAGGAAACAAATGTCTAGTTACTATGTCATACTACAGATAGGATAAATACCTGACAGTGCAATATTCATCCGTTCTTGTTTTACAGAAATGGATGCTAGTTCTGGTTTCTTTCTACATTAGTTCTAGAGAGAACATATACTGCTAACTGTGAATCAATGACGAATGTGGGAGCAGTAATTCAAGGCAATGCAAAGCAATTCAAAGCAATGCAATTCAAAGATATATGCAGCAGAAAGACACCAATCACGGAGATCTATGGACCAAACAGGGTGCAGGGTTCTGCACAGTTCTCATGTCTGTCTCACCCACTGGTATGGCTCAGGATATGTGGAATTTGGCCCAGTACTTTAAAGGTCTAACTAAATCTCCTGCTGTATCACATAATAAACAAGAGAGGTGTTGACTGACTGTGTACTGATTGCAGTTTATGAAATGAACAGCAGGTGGGAGAGGAGCAATATGCATCCTCCGGTAGACCTCCAGCTAACAATGCTACCTCTGAAAATATGAAGCATGCTAGAATGGAAATCAAACCTTTTATATTGTGCTACTTGAAAACTGGGAGAGGTGGGAGGGGGTAGAGAGGTGGGGTAGAGAAAAGGGAATTATGAAATAATGGGATTTGTGTATGAAATGATTTTTCTTTTCAGTCTCTTTGGTCCTTCTTTCCCCATTTCTTACTCATATTTCTCTGTTGCCTGACAGTTTTGCCATTTGTCAGCCTTTCCTAAGCAGTCTGCCTCCAGATTATATCTGCCTTCCTTGGTGGCAGGCCCCTCCCTGACTATTCATCTGTCTCTTGCTTCCTGCCTTTATGTTTTGTCAGTCTGTTCATCTCAAATCAGTTTCTCTGTCCCCCATCTTGCTGCTGTCCTTGTGTCTGCCTATCCATCTATCTCCATTAAAATCTAAATATTGAATATCAATAAAAATAACACAGCTTGTTCGGGGAAGGGGTCATTTGCGTGATGCTTTATGACTGTCTGTTGATTGTGGTCAAATGGAATGGTCATAAAAGGGCTGTGAATCAGGCAAATGACATAAAATGCACACATCAGCAATTAAAATCAGCTGTATTATCTGGGCACCCAGCAGGGCTGCCTAGTTAAAGCCCTGCCAATGTTTTGATTATTACAACTCTTTACAAGAATTCATGCTGTTCCTCTCTACTCACCCCCACATCTAATATTTGACCCTTCCTATCTTTCTGTATGGCTTAACTGCTTATCCTATGCTTTCATTCTCCCTTGCAAGACGTAGTTTCCTAGATTTTTTCCTTCCTCTGAGTCATTTTAACCACAGTAATGCAAAATTATCTTACTATTCTCCCTAAATTTAGGCTACGTTTCTCTGCTTTTGGAATTCTGCCAGCAACTGTTTTGTACCTGCTGTAGCCATTTCAAACACTTTGTCCTTGTGAAATTCATCTATCTCTATCTCTGCCTTTTCATTTCTTACCTCCTCCATCACTCTCCCCTTGCAAAAGAGCCTGTTCTCATCACCTGAGCTCTGCAGGCTGCCTGGAATGGGTGGGACCCTAGGCGTCAGGCTGAGCTTTTTGACTGCAGTGGCGCTTTGCAGGAGCAGCAGGTCCTGCCTGCCTGCCTGCAGCTGCTTACAGAGAGGCTGCATGAAGGCGATGTCTTTCTCTATCACCTTCATGCTCACTGCACACACTAGAATCCCTCCTTTCAGTGTGCCTGCTTTTCTCCCCTCGGTATTTGACTCCTTCCCACAAGCTCTTCTTCCATACGTTTTTAGTCACTGTGGCTGTTGAGTTCCACCAGGGAGATTCCCTCGCGCACATGTGCATCTCGCTATGGGGCTGTCCTCTCCATGCTTCAATGTATATTTGGAGCCTGTGTGCTGTGTACCACCTCTCACTCTCATACATATAGTGAAAAAACTGTGGAAAGTACGATGACATTTGAGTACGCACCTGCCTTCATGTCACTATACTATTCCTTCATTGTAAACACTCAGGCTGTTTTTAATGAACTGATTTAAGAGTAGGACCCAATCTGTGATGCTGTTTCATTAGTGTTGTGGGATTTTTGGTGTCTGGCGGTGGACAGTCTTCAAATAAATGTGCTTCTTGCGAGTTTTGTGGTGTAGATTTCCTTTCGGTTAAGAAGTTGCAAAGAGGACCTGAAGGAAAGGTTTTCTGTCATTCTCTTTGTGGCCATCTCTAGTTGAGGAGTGAATTAGAGGCTGTGATTGTGTCACCCCACTGCAGTCAAGTAATACCATTTGAGGCTCTCCAGGGTATCCAAAACTTCAGCCAGGAGCTGGTAGATATGATGCAGAGCCTAGAAGAGTCATGCAGCTTTCTGGTGCGGCAGCTGGGTCGGATAGTGACTAAACAATCTCTGCTCCCTTTGGCAGCTGAATCCTGCATTAAGTGTCAAAAATAGATTATACTGAGAACATGCATACTCAGATCCATGTCACCGCCTTCCCACCTGGCAAGGAACTCATTTGCAAGGTGCAGGCATGGGCTACTTTTTACCCTTTTCAGCTGCTTTTTTCATCCATGCTAATCCAAGTACCCACAGTTACAATCCATGTAGTCTTAGAAGAGCAGCTACTAGTCTAGTAGCTAAAGGAATGAGAAGGAGGGAACTTCTGAGATGTTTTGAGAAACTTTGGATACATTTCGAGGAACTTAGGAGAAAAAGCACTGCCTCCCAACAAAACTTCTGTGGTCTATGAGACTTGAGCCTGCACTAGTAGTTTTAGTAAAATTCATTCTTTGTTAAATCCAGGCCATTCCAGCTGGCAGACGAGCATAAGGAAAGAATGCACTTGCACTGCCCACATGTTGCATAATGAAGACATTTTGTTTTGCATTTTGCATCAAATGCAGATTTTTTGCATGAAAGGCTACAAGATAATATATTTTAAGCAGTCATTTCGTAACGGTAAATCCCTGTTCCAGCTTGCTTAGGCATATATTTTACATAACATATAATAACAATTTTCAGGTAAGAGTTTTAGAATTATCCAAAGTAATTAAAGAAGAAAAACACAGAAAAAAATCTCTTCTTTCTTCTCCTTCTCCTGCCCTATTATCTAGCATGCAAAGAAATAAAATCACACAGCCAGATGTGCTCCCCTAAACCTCACAATTGCTGTAAGTGAGTTTTTTAGTTGTCGAGTACTGTTTCCATTTCCAAATACTTGTGGACTGTGTATGATTTCTGGCCCAGCTGAAATCAGTGGCAAAACACCAACTTCAGTGTTGCTGGATCTAATATTGATGGCAAACACAGATTCCAGATGGTTAAAGATATTTCCATTTCCATGTGCATTATTTCCCTATTTTGTAGAATCAGAAACATATTTTGTTTTAATCTGTGACATTTGCTTTTTTGTGATAATGGATAGTAAATTATGTCTCGAAACTGATGTTTTCAAAGCCCTGAGACCAGCTTCAGAAATGTTAAAGAAACTTCCCTAGATACTTATTTGCCTTTAAAAGCACTTACAGGCACTCAGTACTATGTGAGGTAAAGCAAAGAAGGTTAGGTTGCTTGCTGAGTCACTGCTAAAGAGATAGGTACCTTCCTTAATTTAAACCATGTCAAAGTGTATTTTAGTAATTTATTTTGGTGTCTTCTTCTGCAGCCCTTTGGTAAATGAATAGACTCTGACAATAAAGCAGGCCAAATTAGGTATATTCTTCTTGAAAGGAAGAGGTTGTTTATACTGGATATGTGATACAAGCCTGAGCAAGGACTTCTCTATATTGTACTCAGAAAAGTTAACTCAGCATGTGAATATAAAGAGGACAAGTTAAACAGTATTAGCTGATATGCCAAAGCAGCTACAAGGCCCACCTGCTTCCCAAGTGTTTTCCACTCCTTATATGAGATGAATAGGGCCTCGTACTCGGGGCTGTTAGCAAAATGAAGCATCTGGGGCTGGAACAAGTTCTAGCTCATTAGCATTCAGCTCTGCTGCTATAAAAAGAAGGGGGAGAAGAGGGGAGGGTGTGGGAAGAGCACAGACATAGAGGGAGAGATGCAAGACAATAACAGGAAGAACAGTTCTCATGCTTCACTGAAGTGGTGAGTCACAGGAAGATGATGAAGTGATGGCATGGATGGCCTGTTGCTCTGAATTTGCAAAACCCTCTATGCCATGAGCTAGAAGGGTACCTGCCTGGGGAGGAAGGTAAGGAAATGACACTTGACATGAGGTATCATCAGCATGCCAGTCATGAGGCAGGGAATCAGCAGCAGGGTGCTTTCAAGAAACTTGCCTCTCTTTGCAACCTTTAGCAGCCTCATCTATGCACTGTTACAGAGATTGGAGGTATGTGATGACTGTACTGATGAGATGACAGTAATGCTGATTGGGAGGTTCAGTGGTGAGACACTTTCTGTTGATGTGCAGGTGGTTGCTGATGCTTCTGGCTGTTTTTTGGGGAAGGGGTGCTTCACCTTTTAGTTTCAAGAGGTGGTCAAATACAAAGGAAATTAAGCATCAAAAATGCATGTCAGGAGAATCCTAGATAAGCTAACAAAAGCTGGGAAATTCAGGGCTGCTTTCAGAAAATGCTATGATTTTTACCAGCCTGGGGAGAACAAGGAAAAGGATAGTCCCAAGGTCACTTCAAATCACAGGGCTTTGTAGAAGCATTGCTACTGTTACCAGAAGAGTTGAGCTGGCAGAGGAGACTTGCTGAGGTACAGGCCTATAAAAATGTATTATTAAAGAAAATCTGAATGAAATGGCAAACAGAAAGGAAAATAGCAAATGATACAGTGTTAGAAATTCATTTCAGTTTTATGGAATATAGCTTGAGTATACATATAAGGCATTACATTAAAATTCATAATAACAGATTATAGTCTTCTCTCATATCTGTACCACTGCAGATGGTACAATTGCAAGACAGCTAAACTGAGCAATTAGAGCAAGACTGATAATTTATGTGGCGGTTATTGGTGTTATTGGTCTTCCTCTATTGCTCACTTCAAAAATAACCAGCTCATAGCATCACCGTCCCCAGTGACAATCACCCAGACAATTCCACCTGACAACAAGAACAGAGTTACTGTGAGTGTTGAGCAACATTGAGAAGAGCTCTGCTTATGCACAGTAGTAGAGTAGATGGAGACACATGCCTTCCTCAACCTGAGTTTCATCTGTCAATGCCAGCAAGAATGATTTTCCACAACTTTAATGAATGCTTATCTTTGAGATTTCCCCAGCTGAACTGGATACATCTCTACACAGAACAAAAGTAGCAGCAGCACAGCTAAGATTTTGTCACAGTTGTTTTCCTTTTAACAGAGCTTTGGTAACCCTCTTGCTCAGTTGTTAGAGAAGTATTTTGGTATTCTTTCCTATGTAAGAGGTAGGCATTGCTTTCTAATTCCCAGAATTTCCTGGAGAGCACAGTTAAAATTGCCAAGGTGGGAGGTGAATGGATGATGTTAATCCATATGTGGAGGGTAGTGATGAATGTAGATACAGCTTGTTGCTGTGTTTCCTGTGGCTCTGAGTTTGAGAAACAATTAAGGTTCCTAAAGTGCAATAACAACAGGGGTAACATTTTCAGAGGCCTCTAATGGGACATCATGTTTTAGTCAGTTGACAGTTTAAAAAAATTTGCCTAAGGTATTTATGATGTTTGAACAATATTGTAAAACATCTTTTATATCTAACCTTTGTGCTTACTCTTCAAGCTCAACTGCTGTTACTTGTGAAGCTAATCTGCAACCCAGAGCTGTTTTGCATTAAAATTTTCTTTGATTTAGCAGTGTGAGCAAAATGCTGCTGAAGGGAATACCTGGGCTGAGGAGTTATCTGAGTTTCATTTCTCCAAAAAAAGAACTGACTGATCTGGGATGGGGAATGGACGTTTTCGTTGGAGAACAGAGTCATGGCATGGAAGTTCCAGATTGTCTCCTAAATACCTGTGGGTATTTATGCAGCCTGTTAAATGCAAAAGAACATAGTACAAGATGTGTTTGCTTTCATCAGCCGTTGCAAAAGGAGCTGCACAGAGTGACTACAGTTAGCTGCAATTCAAACAGAGAAGCTGTTCTGAGGTTGGAGGTGAGGGGCACGAGCAAGTTTACAGAGGGACCTCCCAGCTTGGTCATTCTTGATGGCATCTCACAAGCTCTGAGACAAGCTTTACTGATTATCTTGCTGGTATCAGCATGCACTGACTGTATACTGTGACTGTGGAAGACAGAGATTTCACCCTCAGTCAGGTAACAGGGTTCCCACTTTCTGCTATGAACTGGCTCCGACTGTGCTTCTATACTTCCAGTCCTCTGCTAAAGGAAGCGCCAAAGAGTTAATTGGTTTCTCATTAGTAGGCCACTAAGAGTCTCTGGAAAGCAAGAACTAACTCCCACCTACCTGTTTCATGTGCCTGAATGAGGCCTTGTATCTTATTAGATATAAGTTTGTATCGATCCATGTCAGTTCATGCATTTTACTTGCTAGACTCAGTGAGCAAACCTCTAATGGTACAACACGGCTGATTTTGTGAGAGTGTATTTAATATCATTGTTATACTCAGAAGTAGAAATAGTTATTGCTGTTAATCATTAGTCATAATCTTGAAAAGAACTGCCTAGGGGATCTGAGCAGCGGAACTTCAAATGTGTGGACAGCATTGTGTCAAGGAAGAGCACGTGCAATTCGAAATGTTAGCTTTGGCTTCATAGTTGGCGATGCAGCTGAGTACATTTTACGCTGGACAATGGTCCTTTCTGGGAGAGGGAAAAGGAGTTACTTCATCATTCAGGGGCTTTATTCAGCAGCACACAATCCACAGTGAGTCATTGCTGAAATGTATGGCAGGGCAGGAAGTCACAGCTGTTGGGAGTGATTGGCTGCTGTGCAGTTACGAAATATTCCCCCCATCAGGAAACAGCCACCCCTAAGATGAGCAAGAGATGATTTTTAACATCTACTTTGCCTAGGTTTGCATGGCTGAATCAAGCACAGCAATTCTAGCGCCTGTGGCTGCACAGAGAGCTTAAAAAAATAAATAAATAACATGAACAATGTCTGACCAGTGCAGTGACAGCTCCTATAGGCAGCAATTGGACAGCAGCAATGACAGTAGCTCTGAGATGTATGAATTGCCCAAATTAATCTTTCGGGTCAACTTGAAACCTAAAGTTGAGAAAGGCTAATGCAGCTGATTTCACTGCTAATCAATTTAGCAGAAACATCCATTTAGTATAGTTATGTCTTAATCCTAAATCATTTCCCTGGACTTTCTCAAGGGCCTCCAATATGCTGTGCTTGGATACTAAAAGCTTTGTTTTTCTCCCCTCTGCTTTCAACTTCCAAATGTGCAGTTTTGCATTTTCAGAACAAAACTCTGCACTGTGCAGAGCACTGAAGATATCAAGCAGGATAAATAAACAGAATTTAATGTAATACAGGTAATGCAGTGGATGGTATAATACTCTATGCCTTTTCATATTTAACCCTAAAAAAACCCTTCCAATGAGATTATCTGATTCTTCCCTGGAAGGTATTTTACAGTCTTTCTGCAGATTTCTAGCCTAGTTTGCTGAGTATACAAAGTTACAGGAGAGCCTTGGTTATAGTCTTACAGAGGAATTAAATCTGCTTGAGAACAGGAGTGAAGATAAACTCGTAAGTAACAGGAAATTCTACATAAGGGGCAGTGACTTCGGTCAAAGTTATTTGGATGTGGAGGGGCAGCTGGGATGATATGAGCCTTTCTCTGCCATTCATTATGCGAAAATGTACAGATCTCCCTTATCTGAAGGACTGGGTGAGCTGTGGTATTCCCAAAAGGTGGACAAACACGCAGATAATGCTTTACTGCTTCCAGACCCGCTCTTGTTCTGAAGCTCTCCAGTCGCAGTTGTATCAAGAATAAGCCATTCTCGGCCAAACCGACTGTCCATCACGGGGTCACTGTACTCAGATTAGTCACGTAAAGGTGAACTGAGTGTATCTTGGCTTAGAATGCAACTCCCAGAGCAGATGCAGGAATTGTCAGAAAGGTAAAGACTCATTGCTCAGAAGTGAATATGAATACATGATATTTTGGATCCACTGTATGTGAGAAACATAGGATTTGTTTAGTCATGGTCCTAGATACTTTCCCATTCCTCTGGGTCCATGAACAAAGCTACGAACATGGATGCATTTGTTATCTTCCATGTCCTTTTTCAGTGTTATGCAGCAATGAGTACAGAAAGAGAAAATTAATTTGCTGGATGTTTATTTTGGAGGAATTGAGATCACCTTCCTGTCAACCTGATAAAATATCTTATGAATCAAAACCAGAACCTGAAAGAGGAGAAGCAAGTATACTGTCCTCTCATATTACAGAGATGGACTAAAACCATAGGGAACAAAGGGCTGAAGAGCGCAATGTGGAATCAAGCAAGTGTTGCAAAGATTGCGGCCGGGGAGTTTTCTTTTTGGATGATCAGAGAAAAACAGGACAGGATGGTAGGCACATGCATTCTGAGCCTTAAATCCTCTCTTTTAATCTTTATCAGACAGAGAACTATTTCTGGGGACTTCATACCAAGACAAGGGTGATATGACACAGAATACCTGTTAGCAGAAGCTGTCATGCATTTTTTGATCATTTTGCTGTTGTAAAAAAACATCCGGATGCATCTTGTCTTTCAAGAAAAAATCATAGTTGTATCTCTCATTCTGTTGAATCATATGTTAATGTTCACTTCTCTAGCCCTTTTTGTTTTACAGCTGCTACAGATTGGGCTAAACTGTGGTGTCAGGTGGCCCTTCCATATTCTGAACGTCGTTGTGTGGAACAAAAAGAATATATTGTGCTATAAGTAGGAACACAACACAGTGCTATGTGGGAGACAAAAGGGTGGGATGGCGAGCATGTTACAAAACATGTATTTCTTAACTGAGATTTAGGAAATTACATTGCAGAACTGTGGCATACTGTTGATGTGGACTTTGTTTTATCTGTTTCTTTCAGTTACCCAGTTGCTTTGGAGCCTTTAAAAAAATAAACAAAAATCATTGGGTTCAGAAATCCAATAAGCAATGTTTTGTTTTGTCTGTTTGTTTTTTTAATAAAACCATCAGGCCATGACCAAGCTGTATGCAACCGTAAAAGAAACCAACGAGGCCAGAATGCACCAAAAGTAGAAACCGCAGACACCATCTGTCTTTCTTTAGGAAGTACAGTCTTCTCACTTCCTCCTCTTTCCTTTCCACTCCCCTCCTCTTCAAATGGCTTCCAGCTATTTTACTGTCTTTATGAAAAGTTCTATGGTTCCTCCAACTGATTTCAGTGTAACAAAAAAATGCCTTTTTTTCCCCCCTATTTGTTGTTTATGTTAAGTTTTCAGAGGCTGAAAAGTCCGTCATTCTAATGGAGTAACTTCCCTTTTCTCTGATAAGGAACTGAGCTGGGGGAGATAGATAGATCCCAGATAATATTTCTTAGAACACCTTTTATTCATTAAGCTGTTACTACTCATAAAAACAAGCTATTATTATTAATGGCAGGTAAGTGTTCACACAACACATTCACTTACTCACTCACACAGTTCACTAGCGCAACTACTTATAGTCACTTGACAGAAGCAACAGTTTGGAGGTCAACCCCAACCCTTTACTCAGAAATGGAGGGTCGTACTGATGTGCCAGTGGCTTCTAGGTAGTTTTTCGGGGAAATCCCTCAGAAGGTCCTTTGTTTCAGTGTGTGCATATATAATCTTGTAGTCTTTGCGTGTAGCAGCTGCCACCCTCTTGCATGCAGTCTGAGTTATACAACCCATATTTGATGCTCATGTGTGCTAGTGACCTTGAACAAATGCAGCAGGCTCTTGGTCCTGGATTTATCAATTCTTGCAGATTCAACACGACCATTAGTCTCTAGGGTTTATCAGTTCTTGGGAAACTTTCACTCATTAAGTTCACAGAGTATGCTCTTGTTCTCTTTGGCCTGCTGTTTTTCTGTAACTATTTCTCCATCCAAGCTTGTAGGTACCCAAAGTACCCACTCACACAGAAAGGGCCTTTATGACTCTGAAATATTACGTTATCAAGTTTAGTGCATATTTAATTTCTTTGTCATTACCAGTAAGAAGTAACCCATTAATGACATAGAAGTAAAAAGAAATGGTGATGTTATTACATTCATCCATCACTTATGCCAAGTATTGTGCAGCAATAAGGAACATAAATTGATAAACTATTTCTTCAAACTGTATTATGTCAGTTAAGCCTGCACAGATTGGTACTGCAAGATCACCCTTCTAATTGCTTTCTGAGAGGGACTGTAATTAGTCATGAATGAAATGATTCAGATCAAACAAGATTCTCCATACCCTTTTCTCCTTCCTCAAAAATGAGTCAAAGCCAGTACATTTGTAAAGTTTAAAATACAAAAATTAATGTGAAAAGCCAGATATGAGCAATAACATCCATCTCACCTTGGTGCTACTCAAATATTGAAAGTTTAAAAAATTAAGACTAGAAAGATAAACGCTGTATTTATCCTCTGTGTATTATGACATCAGAGCTGGTGTCACATCTCTGCCACCTCATCTCCAGTTCTCGTGTAATTCTGCCTCCAATATGAAACCATTTAACAGCTCTGTCTTGGTGGGATTTCCTCAGCAAGAAGAGCAGAGAAACTGGGTGGTGGTGCTAAAACCATAAAGAGTGTGAGAAAACCAAGAAGGTGAGGCATTATACAGGGTCAAAGAAAGCTGGCTGAAGGACATAGTAACTCCCTGAACTAGGCAAGTCAGGTAAGGAATGAGGATTCTTGGTATCCACCATGACACATAAATCATTTTCTCCTGCTACTGAGCCAGTTGATTCCTGACCTGTATCAATGCATGGGATGAGTGCACCCCCAGCTGCAGAGCTGTGTGTTTCTCTTTGTTGAACCCCACGAGGTTTTTGTTCACCTCAAGTTTCTCAAGGTCTTTCATTTCCTCTCATTTTCCTTGTCCACAAAGCCCTATTATGGATGCATTTACCTGGGGAAGCGGAAGAGGAAGCATTCCATTTCTCCTGGACTTCCATCAGAAAGCCACGCTTCTTTGAACCAGACCATCAAAACTATTTCTGTGCCCAAGAGTCTGGCCCTTTTCATTCATAGGTTCTCTGCTTTGCTTTGGGGAACACAAGGTTTCTGACTGCTACATTCAGGATTGTATGTTAGCCCTGCACACCATGTTTGGACTGAGGGAACAAATGGCCTTAACCAGCTATGTCCTCTGTCTGTGTAGGCAGAGATGTTAGTGCTGTCAATAGCTCCTGGGAAATTAAGCTGTTAGCGAGCAATATATGGCTTCTCCATTGTTCTGTGGGAAATACACTCTATTGATCAGATTTCTTCACTAAAGCATTGGTAAAATGTCTAATGGCATGTCTGAGAGCTGAGTGTTTGGTGCCTGTAGTCCCTCCTACATTGGCCTGAAATGCTTTCTGCAGTCAGAAAATGTAATGTGCTTTTGGTGTCTGAACACAAAATTTTTAAGGTGTGCATCTTTTGGTGATTCTGCAAAAAGATCACCAGCAGCCTTCTTAATCAAGTCTTTGTTTTGGATACAGCACGTTGTATAATAAAGCTCAAAATAGTTTTCTTTCTGGGTCAGCTGTCTGTCATTTCTGCCAGTTTCCATATTACTGCTGATTCCTGTGAGAAAACTGAAATTACGGAAAGAGAATTGTATTATATGAATAAACAGATCAGTCATATTGCTTTCATTAAAGATTTAGGGGGCTCTCTTCTTACCGTAGGCACTGTCACTTTTTGTAATTATGTGTTTAGCACTTTCTTCCTCTTGGTCCCTCCTTTTCCTTCTTTAGCCAGTCTGTGTGTGTGACCCCCTCCATTCCCGTGTCTTTGTCTACTGTTGGAAATCTACTTTCCCAACCCTCCTCTGATCAATGTATCTCTCAAACATACCCATCTAGAAGTCTTCCTCTCAGTTGAAAATCTCAATTTCCATCCAAAATCCTTCCCACCTCAACTCTTTTTCTGTATCTCCATTTCCTGTATGCAATTCTTATCCAAACAATGAATTCTGGCTTTGTTATTTTGAGGAGTGAAGGCTGTATACTTCTACAAAACTGTGTTATGGGGTACAAATGCTACACAGTGGTCTCTGTACAGAGGTCATACAAAAAAAGCAGCACCAGAATACAAAAGTAAATTTTTTCATGTGGCTCAGTCTTCTGTGTGATGAGAAATGAAGAAATAAATGCTGATGGTAAAGAGTGTGAACCTACATTACTTAAATATTGTTGAAAAAATATCTTAAGGTAGTTTGAAATATGCATTCTCCTTTTTTAAATATTATTCTGTTTAGGGGAAACCTGAAATGCCAGGCAGCAATGTCATGGTTCAACATAGAAGAAAATAGGGACTATTTTTTAACATTTTCACAGCACTGTCCCATGATCCACTTCTGATAGTGTCAGGAGTTCCAGCTGCGTTGCAAATCCACACAGCAATGATCACTCTACCAAAATACGGCTGGTGTCTATTTGGAAGCAGTAATAAACATAGGTGTAAACTTTGGAAGTGCTGCACCCATTTTCAAGTGCCTACAGCTGTGACTTGGGACACTTACTCTCATGCCCACATTAAGAAATGGCCTCATGCTGCAGTAGGAAGATGTGCAAACTGAGGGAAGGAAGTCAGAAGGCAACACTGTGTATACTTTCGCAACTGCTTTGCATCAGGTCTTGATCCTATAATTTCTAATTAGGAGTAAATGCTGATGAAGCTAAGGGTTGTTTTTTCCTCAGTATGAACTAGGTGAGCTGCTCCACAATAGAACTGATCTGCTTGATTTAGAGGGTGCCATGAAGAATATGTAGATAACAGATATTAGAGAAACTTATGCCCATCACAGTTTCTTAAAATCTTATTTCTAGGGGAACAAATGCTGTTCCCATGAAGATATTCACAAAGGCTTTCCTAAGTGAAATTCAGAATAGTCCCTATGGTTTATTTTGTAGGACATCTATACATAAAATATAAAATGGCACATTTTGTTCCAAATGAGTTTTGTAAGTGAAACATAGCACTCAGTTTGCTAACTTTTATTAGGGCTCTCATTCTTTTGCATCTACCCTTTACTGTTTCAATGGATTATCTAGATTGAAATTTCAGTCAGACCAATCTGAAAGTGCTTAAAAAAAGATTAATGGGCTCATTCAGTTGTGTCTTTGTTGAGCGCAAATTTAAAAATACTTTTGGTATTTAGATGCAAATATCTACAGTCTTCCTGAGATTGCCACCAAGTAGTGTAGGGAAACTGATGCATTAATTCTTCTTCCTTCAATCAGCCTGTCTTGAGGATAGCTGTGTTTGTAAAATAATGTCCAGGAGCCTTAATTATCATAATGGCCACATTTTGATGATGGGGAAGCTGATATCTCCTTTCCTTTATTATCACACCATCAATATTCTGCTCTACCAAGTCAGTGGAAACAGAGGATCCTGAAAAATCCAAAGGAACATATTTTCTGCCCTTTTTTTTTTAGATGAGGACAAGTTATTACTAATTAAGCAGCAACAAAGATATCATAAGGAGTTAATTTTTGACATTGTTCATATCCTGCATGGAAATGCTTGGGTTTTTGATACTTAACTCCCATCATTCCTACCACTGTTTTCAACTTTAAGCATATTGATCTGGATGCATTCATACAGTGATATAATCAGTTACAGCTACTTGAAACGGCTGGTATTTTAAGGATTTCAATAACTGTGAAATCTAAAAGTTTGAAATAAAAAAAAATAGAATATTTTTTATCTTTTGGTGAACATTTCTAACCGTTATCCAGTCCCTCTGGGGGCTCATTTTGAATTCTTTACATTTTTACTGAAAGAAAACTTAGGGTGGAGATATTATTTTAAGTGACAGCATTTTCTGTCTTTCTAACAACTCTCTTATTTGCAATTCAGTGATGGTATGGATCATCAGCTTTCACTTTTTGCACAGTAGACTGCAAAACAGCTACTTTGTGTATTGAACACTGAAAACTCAAGCTGATAATTGTTTATGTAGGGAACCTCATTCTGAGATGCTGTGCCTACCCACTAGAAATTTCTGGTTCCTCTACTAGTTCACAATTCCACGCTTTCCCTATAATGTATCCATCCAGTGGCCATGGATTCCACTTACTGTTTGCTTCTGCAAACACAAAAAGACTCCATTCATCCTCTTTCCCATTTAGGCTTCTCCAACTTTGAATTTTTTAATTTTTTTTTTTTGTTTTCCCCTAGCTTTCTCTTTGATTCCCAGGAGAAACAGCAAAGAGCTCAATGTTGTTATGATTACCCTTTTAATCTTAAAAAATAAGTTTCATTCACTAAGTGAAAATAGTATAAAGGTTTTGTGAGAACATATACTGAGAGTAAGAACATAAATATATTTCAGAGTGAGATAGGAATGCAGCAAAATAGGAAACAACCAATAAGCCACATTCTTATAAACCTTTATCCCTTCCTTTCCTAACAATCACTACTGTGTTCTTTTAAGTGTATAATATAGAGAGATGACTGTGTACACACACAGACATGCATGCATGTGTGTGTGTACATATGTGTATCTACCTATCTATATCTATATCTGTATCTATAAAATGGCAGAGAGGAGGAGGGAAGGGAGAAAAGTAATTTTACCTTAGTTGCATTCATTCACAGACAGAGCTAAATGTTTGTCAGTGACAGGAACAAAGTCAAGGTCAGAGGCAGTTGGTCACCAGATGGGACTGAGATAGGGCTCCATCACCATTTGCCACCTGCGCTTGTTTCTAACTTCTCACATCAGAATTATTACAGAAAGTAACAGCTTTACTTAAGCAGGGGGCAGAGATAATATTATTGCTAAAATAAAGCCTGTTGTTTTGTTATCTTCCCGTGGCTGGACAGAAGCCAGAGGCAGAAGCTGGCTCTGGGTGCTGAAAAATTACCAAAACAGGAGGATTCTGGGAGAAGTGAGTGCCTAGCTCTATAGTCTTCCTGTTGCTTCATCCTGCTGATACTGAGAGCATGGGAAGAGAAGAAAAAGGAAGGCACTGTCCCCTGCTACACCTGCCTAATGCCACTGCTAGGAGGGACTAGTGGGACTAGCAGGAACGACCTGAAGGTGATCTGGATCTGGACCACTGTCCTCCCTGTTCTCTGTCCCCTCTCATGGGTTCATCCATAGCAGGGATAGCCACCTGGCAGTGCAAGCTCGTAGAGCACATCTGGGCTCATGTGCTTGTGAGATACTTGTGGGGAAAGACAGAAGAATTTAGTGAGAGATAGAAAATAATAGGAAATGAAAGATGGAAAATGATAGAAAAGAGAGAAATGAAAGACAGAAAATGATAGGAACAACCCTCGGAAATTTTAATAGCTCTCTCTCACCACCTCCCTTTTCACTGTGCTTCTCCCAGGTTCTCCCATATCCCCAAATCCCCTCTTTCCCCTCAACCTTTCTACTACATCAGATCTTTCTCTGCATTCCTTACAAAAACCTCTAAATCTTGTCAACAGTAGAGATATGGACAAAATCAGTTGTTCTGTCACTTATTCTCATGGTGGCAAATTTCAATATTGCATATATTACAGACACAACACCTCTGTAACACTGGGTCTGGCAGGCATCTGGTGTTGCGGCATCCATAAATGTCACCCTGATGAAAGCCCCAAAGAACCATTTTGAACAAGCCTTGTTTATACCTTATTTCACCTAGTTCATCTATCCATGTTTTAAGCCACTCTTAATCACACTGGTTAATACACTAGAGTACAATCCTTACACGATATATAGCTTTTTGGCAAATGCATATCAGCACTTTTTACTGTATGATACTGTCCACGTTGTTATTGTTGTAACTTCAGCTTGCACTTCACTACTAATCAAATACTATCCTACTAAGCACCTCAAACATTCAAGTGGACCAAACATATCGAATCTTTAGGTCCTTTTTTAAGAAACAAGCAAATATCTAAGGCCTGAATTTCTTCTGCTTGCATATCTGAAGAATTAAAACAACAGAACTAATCAAGCTATCTTCTCAGTTTTGTACTATTCTGTTCCCATTTCTTAATCTTTCCTTGTGTTTGCATTTTTCTTTAAATTAAAGAGAAGTACACTGTATGAAGTAGTTCAAAACTAACTCAGATATTGGAAGCCTGCTGTGTCTGTTCTCTTCCTGAAATTACAGATAAAGTAGCTTTCTCAACAGCTCTACTCACTGCAAAAATTGAAATCAGATATCCCTACAATGTGCTTCACTTGATAATGAGCATATCTCATCTGAAGGACAATGCATGTTCACATTTTTCCAGTTTATATTGCCTTATACTATTTTTTCTGATGCTAGAAATAATGTGGATAAAACGTGAGTAAAACTGGCTTACAGAAATACATTTGAGGAGGTGAGTATAATTGTTCAGTTTGGACCAAATTCTTCTGCTGATGAACTAGCTTCATCTTTTAAGGGTAGATGTCAGGGTCCTGATGGCACTAATAGGCCAGAATCGCACTGGCCTGGGACCTCCATCCACAACCCTTGCCCATGGGCATGAACATCAAGTTTCAACCCTATAGGGAGATAGATAATTTAAAAATCCTGTGTAGGGGGGAACAGTAAGGAGCAAAAGTATTGTGATTTGATGATGATGACATATGCTAATTTTATAACCATCATGAGTTTTCATGACAAATAATGCAAACTGCTCTAGTTAAAATATTACCAGTTATTATTACTGTAACACCCAGAGATTTAAATCAGTACACTTTTGGAAGGCACTGTGTGAACAAGCAGTAGGAGACTGGCTCTGACTCAGAGAGATTATGTGCTAAGTAATGAAAAGCAGCGGAAAATCATTACTCTTGGGGCAGGGAAGGAGCATTAAGATATACAAGGTCAGACAGACACCAATCAGGAATTACACAGATTGAGTTGATCCAGCATGGGAGCAAGGAAACAGATAAGATGAACTTTTCACTCCCTTTCCAACCCTCTTTATTATAGTGTTTTTTCTGTTTTTTTTTTTTTGTTGTTAGGTTCACACCCCCTAGTCATCTAGATTAGGAAGCTGGTTGGAGTGTGGAAATGGAGACATGGGAGGAAATGAGACAGATGGAATATGGTGAAGTACTTCTTGCTTGGCTATTCAGCTGGGGCACTTTGCTGTTAGGAAGTGCAGAAGCAAATTTAGGTCCATGAGCTTAAAGAAAGCCATTGAGCAGGACTTCAGTGAATGTAGGAGATTTGTTGGATTTAGTCTAAATTTTCCTACCCTAACTAGATCTGGGTTAAGACATTGTTAGCTCCTGATTTGACAGGACTAGGCAGACTCTCAGCTTTTTCGTGAACATAGTAAGGCCTCTCTGTCACACAGTGCATCAAAACTGGGATGGCAGTAACCTATGTCACTGGCAGCTTTGAAACGTTTGCTTTCTCTACATATTTTTATTTGTAAAGTTGGGGTTAACAATCTTCTTCATTGTTTCTTCTGGCCGGCTCACATTTCACATAGAAAAATAGGTTACTTGGATCTTTTTACCTTGAAAAAAACCAAAATGATACTCACTGGTGTGCACATAAATGGCTCTAAGCAGTGCAGGCTTACTGCATTGTAAGAAGCTTCACTGACTCAATCATTTTTCTGATAATCAAATAATAAATTTCAGCCTAACCTTTCTACTAAAACTTCACTGTTCATAAAGTTTCCACTGAAGAACTTTCATTGCTCTAGATCCCTTCCCCTTGGGAAGGTACTTCCATCACTCCTGTCCTGCGTCAAATCAGGAGTCATCTGCTAGCACAAGTGAGTCGTCAATAACTAGCATTTCTAGGGAGGGATGTTGGCAAGTAGTTATCAGTGCTAGAGCAGAGGGACTTGATGTTCCTACAGGTGAACTTAGAAATTTGACTCCTGCTGCAGCAGGGTAAAATTGCAGTCTGGTGCTTTGGTGGTAGTTGACAAGATTGTTGTGAACTTAAAATATTCACGTTGCACAGGAAGAGCATTGTCTCTATACATGAGAAAATGTTTAGAAAGCTGTTGATTATGCCTTCTCGTGTTTGGACTATTAAAAGGGGAGTACTTTTTACAGCAGGACAACATAAATAACTCACTTTGTAACAGCTTTGTGAAGATAGAGCTCTGTTTTTCACCTCAGAAGCCTGCAGAAGTGATGGAGGGGCTGGGGGCAGAGCCCCGAGTTAACTCTGTCGTGCTGTGTTACAGTCGAGCTGATCCTACTGGGACTCTGCAAGAGACAAGTAATGTCTACCTGGCTGTAAGTCTTCTTGCTGCCCCTGTCACCATTCTTGGCAGTGAAGATGGCCTTGGAAATTGCCCCAGCTGATGGAGGTTAGGTGATTTGTTAGATATTGCAGAGGAGAGGATTTACCTGCTCCCTGGGCTGAAGCTATGGGAAGGAATGAGATGTAATTCTCTGCTGCTAGCAATCCAGCATTATTATGGAGTGGTACATGGGGAGTATGTGGGGCCAGAGCCAGGAGCTGATAATTCGCAGTCACCCAAGAGGTGGCCTTAAACTTCTGTACGGCCTGCGGGCAGTGCCCCTGGTTCCCTGCAGTCATTCACAGGAGTTTAGACAGTTTTTTTCCAGCAAAGTGTCTCCTTCCCTTATTTAGGTCTCTCCTGACCCCATAATCCAATCAGCCTGTGACCCTTTTATTCAACAGGGTCTCTTGTTTTAGAAGTCCTGCATTTTCTAATGAGAGCAGCCTCCGTTGGCTTGGTGGATTCACAGGTTGAATCGTTGTCATCACTTTGCCTGTATTTTCCACAAGCACTAAATCTGCTTAAAAAAGAGCAAACAAATGTTATGAGAAAATCCAGTCTTTTCAAAGGTGCACTGATATACAGAAATAGTTATTTCACATCTGGGATCTCTCTGTGTGGAAAATGTACGTAATTTTATATCTCATCAACCCTAGGAGATGCCCAAGCATGCTGAAAATAGGACCATAAATTTCTAGGAGATAAAACATTTTCATAGGAAAAGAAAATTCCAACAAAATAAGCAAGGTCTATGGTGTTCTGGCATCCATTGCAAAACAGTAGTCAAAAAACAATCCTGCCTCTTATTTTATGACTGTATGTAAGAAAGCTGAAAAATTCCCAACTTCCAGTAAAAGATTAAAAATATACTTCTCTTCATTTCTTAGAAAACTGCTCTGTTAAATCTAAAATTTAAATCATAGTGTTTGATTATCAGTGCTTACCAAGAGGATTACAGAACAGTCATTAAATCTTATTACAAAGCGAAGTGCAGAAAGTAATTGCACATATTTGTAAGTAGCTTAGAATTGATTAAAAATGCATAAAGAAAAACTGCAAAATTTTCTTGAGGCTCAAGCCTGCTAACCCCTCTGGGTAAACATACATCAGCTCATTCCTCTGGTAACCTTCTCTATTTTCTCCTAATGTAGAGAGAGGAGGATTTCTCCCTGTTTTAAGGACAATGACACTCTATGTGTGATCATTTGAATTGCTATGAGCCGTATGAGATAGGAAAGGCCTGCATTCATATTAAAGTTAGGAAGCTTTAGGAGAAGCTCACCAAGTTTAATTTAAGCTGTTCCTCGGGCTAAGCCTTTCCTTCCCCACCCCCATCCTCCACAGAAGGCTGCTTTAAGGCTGCATTTTCAAAGCAACGTATGGGGAATTAGGTGCTCCAGTTCCATGGCTGTTAATGTGATTTTGTGAGCAAATACCGTCTACTCTAGCACCATGCAGAAACTGTAGTCTGCTCTGAGGTTTTATCCATTCCTTTCACGTAAGAAAGCTGTCCTAAATCAAGGTAACTTTAGAAGCTCATTACCTCTGAGTAAGTTAGTGGCACATGGGGCTTTTTGGTGTGTGTTTGTGTGGGCTGGTTAAGGGGGCAGACTTCTCCTGTAGAGGTTGAGCAGGAGGCAGGGTTGGGTGAGGTGAGTGTGCTTGTCCTTTGGAGGCCCTGTGATGAACTGGGTTAAACAACTTTCCGTTTGCTATTTTGCTCTACTACGTAATGATGCGCCCCCAACAAGTCAGCCTTTTTCTAAGCCACAGCAAATTCCAGTGCAAAGAACAGCCTGATTGTATGCAGTCTGGAGCTCAGCACACAACCTGTTTGTTTTAACTGTCTTGCCTTTAAGTTATGCGGCACGTCTCTTCTGGCAGCGTTCATAATTCCGGAGAAGTTGCATTGTGTGATGGTTTTCCTTTCCTATTGAATTCACATTTTCCTCTTGGGAAGCATGGTAGGAGGAGGTTAGGAGGAGATGGAAGTTTTCCTTGTTTTCTTTTTTTAGTAAGGAGGGCATGTGAGGTTTCTAATTACCACTCCCATATTGACAAATTTGCAGCATTTCATCTTATCTTCCTGTCTCAACATCGACAATCATGTGAAAATAGAACTGAAGGGATTACAAAAGATTTTGCTGTCCTGTATTCATTTGGAACATTTCTAAGGGCTTTTGAATAATCTTTATTTGTAAGTAAGGCAAAAATGCACATTTTGTCAGCTTATCTTCAACTCACTGCATGCACCTAGACCTGTGTAGCTGTCCTTCAAGTTAATACAAATTTAAGAACTGAAGCACTACATAATGAGTTGAGAATCTCTTTCTCAGAGGTTTTTATTGATTTACTGTCCTAATATTTCTGAGAATTACCCACAGCATAATCTATAGAACCAAAAGATTTCTTTGCAAGGTTGCTATCTCTTCAGGTTTTATCTAAAGTCTTGAGAATTGTTATTTTTTCTTAAAATTCACATAAGAACCTTAATTTTCTTTTCTGTTGCAAAGAAAGTTCCTTGCCACAAGGAGCATGGAGAAAAGCTCAAAGACAGACATGAATGTCAGGCCACAGGGAGGGCCAGCTGAGCCCTAAGGGCTGGGTGCCGGGCGCCAGGCGCTCTGACCCCAGCGTGGGCTGTGCCCTCACTGCCAGGCACCATGCTGCAGGGTCTGACCACAGCGGGCAGGGCTGAGGCCAATAACAGGGTCCATCGACAGCTCCCAGGACAACATTGGGTTGAACCAGGCCGGGGGCCTGGTTCCAGAGGTTCTGGTCAGGAGCAAAAGGAGATGGGACTGGAGACAGGGCTGGAGACAAGGCTATGACGTGAGGCCGAAGTCCACCCAGGAGACAGGGCCGTGGCAGGGCTGGGGAGCCACTACAGTGCCGCTGGGCACCGACTGATGGCCCTAGGCTGGGCTGAAATGGGGTCCTGGGCCTGGGCAGCAGGGGAGGCTGGTCAGGGCCAGTAAGGCCTGTTATTGCACTTAGGGCTCTAACATTGAACCCCTAAAGGCGAAAAGCTTAGAATATAAAATTATCATCCAAAGATCCAAAGATGATGTTTTAAACTCATGATTTTTAAGCAAGTCTTATTGTTAGGGAAAATATAGAGACGCTTCCTGAATCACAGTTTGCTAGAGAACAGAGACTGCACCAGAAAAGGCTCACTGTATGCTTTGGTGGCATTTGCTTTACCTTTTCTATATACTCTAGGCATCAGTACTGAGGACTCCTGGAACCAGGATACTGTGCTAAACAAGCCTTTGATCTGACCTAGTGTGTCCATTCATATATTCTTATCTCCCTCCGGCGGGATATTTACAAGAGGCTTGCAAATAGTAAATGCATTAAAATCAAGGAAAATTCATCCTCTGAATTTCCTTTGCAGACTATTTCCACCAAGCAATGGTAGGATTAGTGACTTTCTACTGAGCTTTCAGCACACTGGTTCAAGAGACTGCAACCCCTTCCGCGAAGAACAGAAAGCGGAGTTCAGCCTGCAGAATGCTTCTGCCTGAAAGCCTGGGGTCAGATGTCCCTTGGCAAGACAAAGCTTTCATTTCATCTTACAGTATTTCTGTTTCCCATTATCATGTAATAGTCGTAGCAGTTGAGCATTGCTGGAAGTTGCTGGATTTTGGAGAAATTACACCTTTGGAAGCAATGTAGTAGTGCAGACAGAATTGCTGTGTGCGATAAAGTGAGGATGATAGTTTTGGGATCTCGCCTCAATCTTTTTCTGGGCCTGATTTTTGGGGTCCACTTCTAGTAGGGCTGGAGGTGGGAGTGAACATGCTTCATGTTAGGAGTTGCCAAATCCAGTAGCTCGGTAAGAGGCGAGGCCGCTGCAGCTCCATATCCCCAGGTCTAGCCATTAGTGATGCTGAGCAGGTATTCCCAGTAAGCACACATGCATGCATACACACAATACACAATGTGTACATATACAGCCTGCCACACAGATCAACACAGACAGAAACGGGGCACTTATGCAAACATGATAGCAACAATGGCCTTGTCCCATTCCTCTCTCTGGCTGATCAAAATGAAAGCCTGCTAGTGGAAAATATATGCATGCATGAACGTATATACCAAATGGATCCCTCTAGTAACTGTCTTTAGTCTACCAGTCTAAATCAGTCTACCCAGTAGCTGGCCCTTGGATCCCCTGGTCCACCAGTTGCCTTGCATGTGGACACACACACATGCCAAAGGGTCTCTCCACTAGCTGGTCCAGACCTACGGCCTTACCTCCAGACTCCACGGAGGTAAGCTGGCTTGGACCCCCCTGGTCTCTCCAGTATCTGGCTGGCCCAGATTACTGTCTGCTCTTGTACCTGGCTCCCATGACTCTTACCCTGCTCCCTAGTTAATCTAGCTTGATATTTGCTAGTGATTACATGACCTACCACACACATCCACATATTATGCATACAGGCCAATCGCTCCAGTTGCTGGCACCCCAGACACACAGGCCTCTATGACGCACGGTCCCACTCCAGTTGCTGACACTTAGACTTCCATACACACACATGCACACAGGATGGAGAGTGCCCTCACTGAAGAAAATAGTCAGAAATAGAGTTTAATGAGAAGGCAGGACAGACTGCAGTGATCAGCTGCATGGCATGGTCACACAAACATACTGACCAGGAGCCTTTTTACATGTGACAGGATCCTTTTATCCCCTTATGCCCAGTTTTCACATGCTGGTTCCACCCCAAACCACCTTGATCCCTCCTTTTCCTGCCTTTGGTCCTTCCCCTACATGTCCCATAGTAAGCCTTGTGCAATTCCAAGATGCTCTTTTCTTGTATCCCATAATGAGTCCCGTACCCCTTTGTAAGGTGGTAGGGAGAGCTGCTCCCGTTCACTTATCTTCATGGGTATCGCCCTTGGACCGTGGGCCTGAGGGATCTCCTGTAATGGCCCTAAGCTGGGCAATGTCAGGGGGCTCTGTTTGCTCTGAGGAGATTATTGAGGTTCCTCCAGCTGTTCTCCTTTTTCTGAATTCCCTTGTGGCTATGGAGATGAGACTTTAGTCACACAACTTAATACCATAGAGCAGAGGGTCTGCTCTTCTGTATCTCCCTTCTTTCTTTGCAAGGATTTGAAATAATTACTCTAGTCCTGAAAATAAAAAATTTCACTCAATTTTTCTAGTTCAGCCCTGCTGAAATCAATGATGTGATGTGTCTGAATGAGCAGCAGAACACTGCGTCAGTGGAATGAGTGGGCAATTTCAGTTACGCTAAGTATTAATATACTTCCCTTTTCTTGGAAAACACCACCAACAAAAATGTTTTAGTTTATCCTGTTATTGGGAGCATTGTCTCCTGTGGTGGTGCCATTAGACACATCGGTATTATGCAAAGGATAGACTGAATCCCTTTTTTTATTTATTTTATTTTATTTTTTTTGCAGTTGACAGCCTGTTGACTGATTCCTGATGAGTTATGAAGAAAGCTCTTTTTGCTCTTAGTCGTGCGGTAATGACTCCCTTCTTTGGTTTGAGCACTAGATCAAGATATCAATAACCTGCAGCTTGTGGGCAAAGGAGCGTAATTTAGGACTAACCAATAAGAGTATAACTGTACTAACAACAATACAAGAAAGAGACAAAGGTATCCCTAGCAATTCAAACTCTGTAATTGTCCCTAGACTAACATTCAGTTCAAATATGTATCATGAAAAGGATACAGGGAGATTTTGTGGATTTGTCACCTATGTAAAATGAAACTACAGGAAGAACAACCCCCTTTTGACTTACTAAGGCCACTGGAAAGCTCAGCCTTCTTCCCAGGCCTAGCAGTTTCTAGGTCCTCCAGTTAGCCTGTGCTTTCCCCTCAGGAACTTTATCCTTCCATGAGGATGTTGACCGTCCCATTAGTTCCTTCTCTTGGGACCTCTTGTTCCCTTCCAGAAATGGGAGAGCTACACCTGCCTGTGTGAGTTTCTAGGTATTAACTTGCAGCTATCATCTCAGCTCTAAGATGTGCTGACAGGATCAGGTAGCAGAAGAATCTCATTACAGTAACACAAAAAACAATAAAACAAGCCTGTAGTTTGCCCAAGATTTGCAAAAATCCCAAACCAATGCTCAGAGGATGGTAAAAATTTGCCCCAGGGAGGTCACTGCCCATTGATTAAAACAAAAAAAACATAACCTTTACAGTACTCCCTAGCATGCCAGATATACCAGATCTGTGAGGGAAACCTGGGCAGCCATTACACCAACGTATACAGCCAATTGTATACGGGGACTGTGCCACCTAGTGATTGGCAACAAAAATGAGATTTTTGTGACTCGCACAAAAGAGCTATCTATGAGAAATTCAGAACTGGAAGGGCTGCCAGTTAGCAGTTTGGCTTCTATGATTACAGCATGGTAAATTCCCAAGCTGGTTCTCAAGGATTGCCTGTAGGCCAGCTCTCAGACCTAGTACTTGGAGGATTTATTCCAGTCCAGTCTATAAAGCCAGCAGCCAGTCATCTCCTGCAGGTCTCCTTGACTGGAGATCCACTGTGCGTTGGTGTGTGGGAAGCTTTCATGCTGCTTTCCAGGTTCACCTTCTTGCTCAAGGTGTTACAGGGTGTCCACTGCAGACTTGAAGAAAAGAAAACTGGGCTTTTTCTTAAGATTCCTGCAAGTTCTTGCCATACTCACTTTGACTCAAGGATAGGGACTTCTGTAACATGACAATATATTTCTAAATACATTACTTAGAAAAAATCTAGCTACTGGTATTAAAATGTTTGATCTATTTGTTGCTATTCGCTTAGCTCCGACTTGACTTAAAACTTCATATTTTGTAGCAGATTGGAGATTTTAGCAGTCCTTTAGCACTTTCAGACTGTCACTCAGCAATATTTCATACTCATTTATTTTCTTTTCCAGTTATACGTCAAAGCTTCCATGAAAACCCCAAACTGAATTTGCTTTTACATTTAACCATAATAAGGCTGAATCCGGTTGTTACTACTGTTACTCTGGAAGGGTGTATTTTGAAAATGCTTTTGGTCCTGCTTTAGGAGAGCCTATCTATCCAGGAATCACAGTTTGGCATGCATTTTAAGCATGTGGTGATACCTCAAGGAAGTCCTAAAGGTTTCAAATAGCTTCACTGGGTTGCTGAATCTAGTTCTTTTTTGGTAAGAGGTACCCCTTGTGATTGTTTTCACTGCCCTCCATTTTTCTACACACGCTCATCATTTGTCAACAGCCAAGGAAAATGGAAGAGAACTGCAATTTGTTTAATCACTGCCTGGAGAAAACTGTAAGCTGATCCCAGTATAAATGATCAGGCATGAGAATTTGCTTTAACAATTTTCATTCCCTTTGGTAACGCAGAGATTTTGTTTGATTTTTACCAGGTGTTTTTTACGTACTGTTTTTAGGTAATCGCTGTTTAGATGGTTAATGTTCTTGGATTTTACTTTTTTCTCTTTCCCAGGAGATAAAACCAGTGAAATCCTCCCCTCTTGAAGTCAGTGGCAAAACTCCCACTGAATTCAGGATTTTACTCAACCAAAGAGTTTCTTGAAATAAGGTATTCAGATACTGTGCTCTGGGGTGATGTTCATAAACTTAATGCTGTTTCCTCAAAATGAAAATTCTTATATATCTGTGAGCCTCTGTGTGAGGAAGCCTGAACTGAAATACTTCTCCTTGAAAACGGATTCACAACCTTGGAACTTAATGTTGATACCAAAACTTATAAGACAGCAGTGAAACTCAGCTCTCCTTACTGCTTTACGCAGTGCCAATAACACCATCAGCAGTTGAAAAGGAAAATAAATGAAAACAAGAATGAGAGGGCTTTTGTTCCTGTTTGGACAGGTTAGAAGTTGTCTGCTGGGGCAGATTCTGCTCTGATACACTTGTGTAAATCTCAGCCAGACAGTGGTGCCAGATGTAGACTTGTGAATCTGTGGTAGCCTTTCACATCCCTTTCACATGACCTTAATTAGGTATGGATCTGGCAGTCAGATCTGCCCTTTGCACCTGCTGTGGGACTTTTCCAATACTGGGGTCACAATGCTATTTCAGACCTTTCAGCTTTCAACTCCTGCATGGGGTCAAGTGACAGCACGCAACCCGTCCCCTGGCCGTGGAAAGGAGGTGATGCTTTCCCAGTGTGATGACCACAGGTGACGGGTGCAGAGAGGACTGCTTTCTAGTAAGGCTCCTCTTAGGGGCAAATGCTTATGTAATGGCTCAGGGGCATGGCTGCCTTCTGGTTCTCTAGTCCCGTGGCCTGGCTGCAGCTGTGATCACTGGAGGAGGAGCGAGGGTGAAAGAAGAGGAGGAAGGCTCTGCAGCATTTTCAGGGCTGCTGAACTGAGCTGTGAGGTTGGAAGAGGAGGGATTATGGCATGAGAGGGAGCAAAGCAGCCTGGATGGGTGATCCTAAGGCAGTGAGCCCTAACAGGGCCAAATCATGGTGGGTCATTACTTTAGCAACCCTACAAGTGGCCCTGTGAGGTGACGATCCAGCGTCATGTCTGTTTACCAGAGAGGAAAACTGGGAACTTTGAGAGTGATTCCCTTTCACTGGGGATAATTGGGTGAGAGGATTTAGGGGTAGATGGAAAACGCAACACACCTGTATAGAAGTGGAACCTGTCTTTGAAAGGCTTCTTCTCTGTGCAATACCTTGTTTGAAGTTCTTTAGTCAGTTTACCTTGATTAAAATATAGCATTTATTTAAGAAGGAAGTAGAGGTATTTCTGCTTTAAAGAACCCTGAAGACTCTCCACTGCCATGGTGATTTCAATTTTTGTGGAACCTGAGAGACATAATACAGATAGGGCTGGATGAGTTATTATGAGGCTGATTCCAAGAAGAAACAGGAGTTTGTTTTACGTTTGAGGAGCTGAGGCATGTTTCAGCTTTTATATTCCTGTTTTTTTCCGTGCAGACCAGTAAGTATACACAGGAAGATGCAGAATGAAAGAGAAAGATAGAGAGATCTGTGATATGACCTAACCTTTAAAAAATGACTGCTGAGCCTGAATACCTCCACAGCTGCATGCCTCTAAAGACAACACTCAGCACATCCTGAAAATCAGTCCCCTTTAAAAGAAAAAGCACACAGAATCATAGGTCATATATTTGAAATGAATATCAGGAACTGCAGTTATACAGAGGTGTATTCTCACATGTGCATACATACCCACGCAGATCTGACTCTAGATCTAACTCTAATGCAAACAGTTAAATTCTAGCTACAGTTAAACTGTATGCCAAACTGACCTAAAATGTACCTAATTATGTTATGTGAGCTCTAAAAATAAAACACTGAAGTAAAATAATACTGTACTAGTTATGCAATTACTTCAAACGGAATATGTAGTACAAAATATTGATTCAAGAGAGTTGCCGTATTGAAAATCAAATGAATTTTTGCTATCGTGGAGAGTGGACAAGCCCAGTGTAACCAGCCTGTTCAGCTAATCATTATGGCAGTGCTGTTTGTGGCATTCTACTTAAAACAGTCTGTCAGCAATTCCAGTACAAAGCTAATTTTTCAGGGATTTATAATTTCACCATAAAAAGTTGTTCCAAAGTGAAATTTAAAACACCTGTGCTCGTGCGGGTGAGGACGAGAACCCCTCCTCCCCTCCACCTAAGTTGCTTTTAAAAGGTCTGATCCTGTGTCACCAAAGTCAGCAAGAATTTTTGCCTTTTATGTAGGGGAGTAGGATTGAGGAGTTGAAAGGGTCTTTTGGTGATTTACTGCAGTTAATAGGAGCTTTGCTTTTGACCTTATTTGAGCTTAGGTTCTCAGATATGTTTTAATCACCAGTGCATGAGGAACTCTGTCAAGGTGCCTCTCAGATTTTTTGCCTCAAATCATTGATTCCTTTCTGCTACTGTCCTTGGAAAAAACTTTCCTGATGTGATACTTTAATAAATGAAGTCCAGCACTGTGGCACAGATTTCAAGACTAATACAAACTCTTGCCTTCTATGCCAAAATGGCCTTCCTACTATATTGCTTATGCTGAAAGTTGGCACTGGAGGCAGTATAATTTAGGACAGGGGGGTAAATCATTATTTTTGAACATTCCTAACTACGTATGGTATAACATTTGTAAGATCTGAAACTCAGCTGTACCAGATCCTGAGCAACCTGACCTAATGTCGATGCTGGACCTGCCTTGAGTGGGGAGTTGGACCAGATGATCTTCTGAGGTCCCTTTCCACCTCTGTTATTCTGTGGTTCTGAGGAGCTGTTACATGTGACCCTGCATAATATCTGCTGACACAGAGAGCTAATCAGCTTCCATTTCTCAGTCAGGTATAAGTATCAAACTTTCTGTTGCTTCTGGACATTGAAAGTCATGGTTTGGTTTAGTTCATTATAGCTGTTGTGACTGTGCTTGCTGGTGAAACAACTTGGCTTGCTCTTCCATATCCAAAACTGAACGATCTATTTGACAAGCTGTGTATCCAAATTCCTCATTTTTTCTGTTTTTGGCCCAGTGAAAACCTTATTTATACAAAAATAACTTAAATTTGTGAAACATAGAGGTGCTTCTGAAAATTTTGCTTTGCAGAGTTACATTAGCAGTAACACTATAGTTGTCATCTCATTCCGTTACTCTGTAATACCAAGATGCTAAAGTTGTACTGGTGCAACTGAGAGGTGTACTGAGGTTATTAAAAGGTATTCTTTTAGATTTCTTAGGCAATGACTAAGAATTAATATAGTAGCTACAAGAAAATAATCAAAATGAAGGACCCTGTGACCTGAAAAGTACACCAAAATGCCATAAACTATCCTAGGTCTTAATAAAATCTTAATTTACCATTTGCAGTTGTGTAAAATAAATCACACCAGTCTCAGTGTTCAAAAAAAAATACAACTATCGTTATGATGAAAGAAGTATCAGCTTGTATTCAAGTTATGGCAGATATTATATATCATAGAGAGGGAAGATAAAAATGATCCCTACATAAGGCTGTGTGTCACTTTATAATATGAACTATATTAATAAAATAGCTTGTGGTTAAAAAAAAAAAAGGAGTGTATTAACCATTATGGGACCCATTTTTAGACCCTTTGCTTCAATATTTAATTGTTTACTGTTTCAGATAGGAGGTTTCCTGCATACAGACAAATATGTAAAGAAGCAGCCTTTCCCAAAATCCACATGACCCTTTCCTCCTGACCTGTTTACAGTCATGCACATCTGATCCTCCAGTTGCTGCTATCTCCTAGCCATCTCATCTGCCTCTAAAAGACTTATTTGCTGCCATCTTTGCTGCTATCTTTTCAGTTATTGCTATGTACTTTTGTGGGTTTGGATGCTATCCTTTGCTCAGTGTTGAGGTCATTTCTGATTTTGGAAAAGGTGGTTGTTTATAATGTGAAAGATGTTGTTCTAGTGTTTGTGTGTGTTGGGGGTGTTTTTCGTTTTTTGTTTTTAAACAAACAGTAGTTTCTGTGCTCAGCCACTTTGCAATCTTACACCTTCCTCCTGAGTCAGCTACTGTGCTTGTTTGCTCTATCATTATCCTGGCTGAAAAATGTCAGAGTGATGGAGTACCTATGAGCAGCCTCCCTGAGAAAAAAATAACAAGATTTGCTGAGTAAGCATGAGATGTGTTCCACAGAGAATCCTAATATCTGATGGCAAATCCAGGATAGAAGAAGGCCCCCTTGCAAAGAGGCTGACCACGGATGAAAACATAATTGCCGCAGAAGCTAAGGAGCAGAACTGTTTCTTACAATTTTTATTCTTCTCATGACTGTGGTAGGGCCCATAAACATACATGTATATATATCTATACACATATATACGTATAAGCAAATAGCATCTCCAAAATGTCAGAAAAATAAGGCTCTGAAGTCAAGCCCACAAACCTTAGGGGATGCCAGAATTAAGTCCTACCAGTACATGCTTTGCATAAGGTTCTCCTCTGTATACAGATTGATAGAATCTTTAATTGCATGACTACATACTAATTTTTTCATAAGCAGGCTGTAGCCTTCAGCATGTATAAGAGGCAGAGTTCTTGGAATGTGGTGGAATTCTTTCTGGTCTGGCTTGTTTTAGTGGTGTTATCTGATTGCATTTCTGAACAATACTTAGCATTTGAAAAATGAAATAACCTTATGAAATTATATTGACCTCCTCTGTCCTCTGCCCTTCCCATACACAAGTGGGTCAGCTGCAGCGTTAGGATCTATTGTTGATGGTACCGTCTTCTTTCAGTGGAGGGCTACTAGCAGCTACATGCTGGGAGGGCCTGGAGGAGCTCACTGTGACATAGATGTTGAGTGGACAGCAAAGAAAAGCAGGTTCTGAAAGGAAATCTGCTGTAGTGGCCATTGCCTTCTGGGCTTGTCCTAAACAGCATCTCTCCTCCCTTCTTCCCTGCCTGCCTTCAGTCCTGCCTGCCTCACAGTTCCTTGCACTTCCTAATGCTGCCTACTTCTTCATTCCCACTCTCCATCTCCTAGGAGTTCCCATCCCTCTGACTTTTAATTTGGCATATTTTCCCTTCCTCAAGCTCTTGAGGCCTCAGGTAAGTCAAGTTTCGAGAAAAAAACAGACTCCCTCTTTCTTCTGCTCCCACTCCTGGTTTCTCAGTAGTCCCTGGTGGCCAGAACCTGCAATTTTAGGGAGAAATCCTATTCATCACCTCCAACTCTGCAGTGACATTTGTTCAGTGGCGATGCAAGCATTTATTCTAGTTGTCATCGGGAACCCACAAAGATGGAGGAGGCTCAGCTCAGATGTAGCTGCCCAAAGGTAACAAGGAACATGTCACTCTGCATTAGTGAATTGCAATTTTCCTTTTTCTGTTGAGGTTAACCCTTAGCCAAACTCAAACTAAGAGCACATCTCTGGAACTAGGGCAGTATCACCTCCCCCTACCTCACTGTCATATTTCAGGTTCCTGTTTTTCAGTACAAGAATACTTACAGCTTCTCAAATAAATGATTATAAGGTTTTTTTAATGTGGGCAGTACCATAGATTTTGATAAGCAATGTCTGAGATATTTTAGCTGAACCCCTGGTGGGTGGGCTCATCCTCAGGGCAATACCCTCTGTGAAGACTGTTGCCTGGCAGGTTACAATTTGGTAAAGTAACTCAAGGTGGGTATCTCAGAACAGAAAGTACTGGAAAATCTTCATTACCTCTAATACAGAGTTAGCAGCCTCCATCCATGCGCTGCAGTTTTCCAAATCACTAGCAGCATTGCAAGAAGGGCTTTAATGGTCTCTACAGGGAGGCTGAGGCCTGAGGTGTCTGTTGGGCATAGGGCCTGATTGACCCATGCATTGTCAGACCAAGCTTTGGAAGGTCTGGCCTGAAGTGTTGCAGCCATGGAAGAGCATTCCTTATTGCTTCTCGTTTGCCAGTAGGAAGCAATACCCAGACTAGAGAGGACTGAAGCTTTCTAGCCCCAGTGTAAAGCAGCAGGATCTGGCGTGTAATTCATGCTGCATGCAGCAGGGATGTGTTCCTACCCTCAGATACCCCTTTCAATAGTGAGGAGGAGAGTTAAGACTTGTGCCCAGTGTTACTTTAAAAAGTAAAACAAAACAGTTTCTTATCCCCAAGTGGATCTCAAATGAATGAGAGGAGGTGTCCTCATGTGCGCTGTTTGGTTTCTTTGTGTGTTGGTTTGTCTGTGAAAATTGGCTGTCTTCTTACTGACAATTACTGTGTTCCACTGGTGGCAAAACTGCCAAAACCCTTTGTGGAGGTAGAGAAATTAATTATTTTTGCTCAGGTCTGAGAGCATCAAAAAAAGGAAACTTGAAACCTTTGTTCTGTGCAGTTTTATTCCACTCAGCTCTAAAGAACACAGAATGATGCTGTTCACTGGAGAGAGATGTACTATATTATTTCGGGGGTTTATTGTTACCAGTATAATTTGGGAATGTGTTTTGCTCCCTATGGGAAAAGAACTGTTTCACAATGTACTGTACTTTCTCTTTTGATGTTCTTGGTCCTGCTGGATGAATGTGCAAGCAGTTTGGATAGGACATTCATTCTCCTGCATAGTAGATAAAAATCATGCAGTGGATAGCTCCTGGTCACACACTGATATTGCTCTTCCCACAGTGGAGCCCACAAATGGCTATAGCAATGCCTCCCTTTTCCTATTCCTGTCTGCTTTCCGTGCTATTAGGAATCATGCAGATGAAAGTGAGGTGGCAAGCAAGTTTAAGGTACGCAAAGCAGGGGGCTTGAACTATCTTCTCCTGTCCTAAACCCTTCACAGGCACAAAATGATATAACAGACCTGTATTTCCATAGAGCTCCTCCTCTCTTTGGAAGAGTCTACGAGGATACGCTGGTAGCATGAGATGGTATAAGGGTATACGGGATGCGCTGGACCCAGTACCAACGCACATAGGCTAGGCTGGCTCCTGGGGACACCCTGGATCGGGGAGGGGACCTGCAACCCAACGATTTGATCTCTGAGCCCATCCTTGGTCAGGAAATACGGAGGGGTGATTGTCCCTGAATACCACCACAGTGCTTTCAGAGCTGTCCTTCTGGGACGTAATGAGATGCTGTGTGAACTGATAGGGGTGGACAGCGTTTCTTAGGGATGTTTTGAGGATTCCAGAAATTTGTTTTGTTTTTAATGGGAGCTAGTAGTCACATTTAAGACGATAATAATGTAACTATTTCTTTTTATACAAGCTTTCAAGAACCTTAAATAGCATCTCCAAACAGAGAGAAGCTTGTTCAATGTGAATGACAGGAAGATCCAGGTCCTGATCCTCTTCTACCTGTTTTTTCAAAAGGAACACAAAGTAAATTTTTGAGAAAATCTTACTTTTGGCCACCTCAGAATAAATATACCCTGCAATGCTATGGGCTTCGCAGCAAGAATAAATATACCCTGCAATGCTATGGGCTACGCAGCAGCACTCCAACTAGCTCCTACCCATCAGCTGTCCTTTACCACCTCTTATATTATGCCCCAGGCCTTGCTGTTCAGAAGTTCACTTCAGCTGGTGACAGCAGTATGGATGTACTGCAGCTAACCACCTGCAAATAAAGCTTTACCACTTAGCAGTTGGCAGGCATCTGATTTTTGTGCCTTGTAGTCACATCACAGCGGTGTTGCACACGGTAATGACCAAAGTCCCTTAATGAGGAAAACCTATCTTGCCACTGATAATGCAAAGTTGACAAGTAAACGATCAATATTCAGCGAGGTCAGATGTCCTACCTAAGACCTTACTTTCCGATGTACTAAAACATTACAAGCTGGCTGTGGGGGAGGGAGGGCTCTGCTCTTTTTTTGTGCTCAGGGTTGGGTAGGCTTTCTTTATTAAATCTTAGAAGAGCAGTCTGAAGCCATCAACTTTTCCTTAGGAACGTAACCTCTGCTATGCTGTGTGGTTTGTTTGGGTCAGAGTGGTCTATCTATACCCCAAGAAGTGGTATGCATCTACCTGCATACTGCTTTAGCTATGCGGACAAATGCCTATAGTCCAAATGTGCAAATATTTTTTTATGATTTAATTAAAGTTTCAGTCCAATCTTCCTCATGTAAAGGCTTATGTTCCTGCATGCTGCTCTATAAAGCCTAGGATAGGAAAACATTTACATTTAAGACCATTTTTGTCTCTCATTTAGCATATAACAGTGAAACATTTCACACTGTTGTAAGAGGGGAAAAGTCATGTTCTTCTAAAATCTGAATTTTAATAACTTTAGAGTGAAAGTGAAAATTAAACAGAGAATTCAGTGCTTTGGATGTCCAAACCAAGAGGGGAGGTAATTTAAAGATTTTTTTAGGTTCAGTTGGAAATTTTCTCAGCTTCATAAAGCTTCATCCTTTCCTTCACATAAAGAACTTTGTCAGGAAAGTTTACAGAAGCAAAATTTTATACTCTGCTCATCTCAAGAATGGATCTCAATCTCTTGTAACCTTAATAGCAAAGGTTACACAAGGATTGTTCAAAATTCAGTTTTCATAAGAAAAAACCCTGGAGAACAAGTGATATTAGTCCCGAGGAAATTACTTTTACTGCATGTATGTGACTGTAACAGACTGAGAACAAAAATCGATGGCTTATCCGCACACCAAGCACCCTTGAGATTATGGAAAAGCAGGGCCTGAATAACTTATTTTACTTTCTGAAAGAGCATTGGGACCAACATAAAACAAAATCAACAAAAAAAATCAACCCATTCTCTGTGTAATGCTCTGTGCTTGCTGCAGTCTTATTTTCACAATGTATATTACAATGCTGCAGAGTACCTGTGCCTAAGGGAACGCTAACCCTTTCCATAGGTGCAGAACAGGAATGCGAGAAATACAAGTATTTGCTCCAGCACAGACTTCCTGAGTGATCTTCAGTAATTCACTTAATCTCTCTCTATATAGATCGCATACTATAAAACAGGGCTGTTATTTTCCATTCTTTTCAAAAGTGTTGTGAAAATGTTTCGGAAGAAGTTCCGAAAGCAAACAGTCATGAGAGCTACATGTAACTGTATAGATAATAACCCTTCTTTCCCCCCTCATTGTATTTTCTTTTACGTGCCTTTATTTGTGATTTTAACAGTGAGTACTGATATAGGAGCCTCTAGTACTCTAGAGTGACCTGAAAACTAACGACATGGGAGATCTTGTCTGTGTAAGGAAATTGGTTTCATTTCTGTCTAGAAGCGGTGTGTAGAAAGTAAAAACTCCTGCAGAAAGGAGTACACAAGCTAAGTGGCTTGGGGACTGTCTGTGTGATCATTTGACGGGAATATCGGATGGCAACTGTTTTAATTTAGGTCAGGTTCTGCCATATATTCTTTTCTTACCAGCTGGTCTGGACATCAGATCAACGTTAGTTTTGAGTTTCTGTGCAGGTGACTCAGCCTTACCTAGGGAATTTGCAGTAGCTTGCGTCCTCCAAGTTTCCGTTAAGTCAAATGGGTGCTTTTAAGGGAGTCCTTCTGCCTGGATCCATTCACAAAGACAACGCTGGTGACTGCTCTTGTGCCATGGAGTTCCTCACAGTCAGGGCTACGCAAGCTGCGAGTGCTTCTGCTAAAAGCACACAAGAAACAATGCTTAAGAGTTTGTGAGTATTTTGTTCAGGTTTGAGTCCTGTAGGTGCAAAAAATATTCTTATTTTTATTTATTTTTATTTAACAGAGGCTATTTTTTGTCTGAAACTTATGCTAGGAGCTGGCAAAAGGCTTCTGAGTCCTATCTGAGTCTATTCAAACATTCAAGCTATTTCGTAACATTTTGGCCCTCTACCTTGGGATATGCTTTGCCCTCACAAAATGATCTGACGACTTTATTCAGACCCCCCCAAACTTATTTTCAGTCCGTGGCGGCCTAGGAGCGCTAGGCGTTTGGTCAAATGACCAAGTGAAATCATCACTTGACAAAATGACTGACAGCTTCAGGCATTTGACGAGACGAGTGTATGTCAGCCTGTCACAGCACGCACCGTCACCGGTGCTGGCACAGCGTCGGTAGGCCCGTTTTCCTCCGTATTTCAGCCGTTCCCTTTTAATCATAGGTTTCCTCTTTTGTCTCGCCCAAGCAGTGTTGCCATAGCAACGGTGTCTCTTGACCATGCTGTCTTCCGCCTGTCAGGGCTACCTCTGTCGGCCCCCACCGCCGGCAGCAAGGTTCTAGTTTCGGAGAGTTCAAAGGCGTTCCCTTGAAGCTGCTTTCCCGGCACACGTGCTAAAAGTTGCCCGCGCTGTCCTGTGCGGGGGTCTCCGGACGTTGCAAGTGGGGCTGCTGGACTGCCCAACAGGTTCAGCGCTGGCACCAGGTTCTTACACCTCAAACTGTCACACGTGGACGGCAGGGGCTGAAATTTTCCATGCCAGAGGTCTGCATCAAGCTGCTCTTGAGAAGGTTCAGCCGAAACTACGTGTCTGTGTGAGTGTTTGTAGGCAGTGATGCAGCGTGATAGGCACGAATCTCTGGTTTCTCCTGCATTTGTATCTGTCGTCTTTTAATAAACTAAGAGGTTTTGTTTCCTGAAGTGACTCGTGAGTTTAGGCTGTGAAGCACTTATCACTTAAAAAAGAAGCCTAAAAATATGCCTTTTCAATGTTTGTTAGGTAAATCAGATAGACATCTCCCCCTGCCAAAAACATCGTCTTGAAATTTAGACTCTGCCTGAGCCTAATGCTTTGCCGGCTCACTTCACCAAAGCTAAATCTGCAATGTCAGAACTGCTTCCTATTCCCAGGATAAAAGTTTTCCCAGGTAAATGGTACAAAATGTTATAGCAGGTTGTTAGGTTAAGCTTGTTACTGGTTGCTTCTCAAGCATCTTTCTAAAACAATTTTGATCTGTCATACTTCTGAAACAGACTCATTCAGCAGCTTTAAATTTCTCTTCTCAGTAAACCTCCAGTGCGTAGAAGAACCTTTTATAGGCTTTGATGAATGTATTGAAAGAATTAATTAAAAAAAGGTTTCCATAAATATCTAAATGCATAAATAAATATATTTTAAATGAATTATGCAATAGTCTGCCACAACAGGCTATTTATAATTATACAGCATATTTCCATTTGACATAAAGTAATGCATCTGTTTCTTAAAATAAGGATTAATATAATGTGTGCATTACATGTGTGTACCTTTTTACATCTTTCCATGGAGAACAGTATATTCAAACCTAAATAATAAACTGCTATATGGGGTTCAGTCAGAGACTAGGAAATTGGGTCTGAGGTAGAGGAAAAGAATATATAGAGAGAAAATGTCTGGGAAGATATGATATGATATGATCCATTCTGGAAAGCCTATTATTGAACAATAACTTGCTTGAAACTTAGCTGAAAGATCTACAGGGGACAGAATTAAGATTGTAAGAGAAAACTAAATGCACAGCAAGATGTGTTAGTAAGTTGGATTCCTTATCTATGTAAAGTATATGGGCAATATAGGGGCCACGAACGCTGCCTGACATCATTGCTAAAAAATACTGTCCAAAACTACTGCTGCAGCATGTTGCCCAGAAATCAAGTAGACAATAAATGGAAGAGCAGTAAATAACTAGGAAAAGTTGTAGCCTATTGCTCAAAGTGGTAGTGGGTATGACCGTACCCAATATATCTGATAAATTTAAGTATATAAACATAATGATAAACTCTAAATTAGCTGAGAAGAAAGAGTACTTCTGTGAAGTCATTGCGGATAATTCTCTGAAAGTGTCATCTCATTGTCTGTAGTGGTTAAAAAGGCAAGTTGGATTAGGAACAAAGGCAAGGACAAAGATTAGAAATGAAAACCTAATGTCTGCGCTGAACCCTTTGGTGCATGTATACCCTGAATACTTTACAATGCTGGTCATGGTATCTCAGAAAGAAACTCACTGAACTGGAAAAGGTATGGAGAAGGGAAAGAAAGATTATCAAGGCTACGGTAATTGGTAATAGGGTAATGGATTCCTACTGAGCGAGAGTAGTTGAAATAGACTCTGATTCTTTGTCTTAGAGAAGAGATGAGCACTAACAAGGGCTAACAAAACATGAATGAGGCAGACAATATGAACAGGAAATAATTCTTGCTATTTCTTATAACACCGAAACTGGGAGATAGCTAATGAAATGATTAGGTAGTACATTTAAGACAAATAAAAGGAAGTAGATTTTCACTGACCATTTGATTGAAGTTGTGGAACTCATTGTCACAAGATGTTGTGGAGGTTAAAAGTACAGCTGGGCTCCAAAAGCACAACTGGATGAAAAACAGTATTCAGTAAATTCATGGAGACACTCCTATTAAGTTCAGATGCAGCCATGGCTCAGGAACTGCTTGATTTGTTGGACTGGTATACGAAAGAAGAACTGGCATATATTCCCTCCCATCCACTACTATGGACATTTACAAAGACTTTTAAAGCCACATGGACTGTTGAACTGGTCCCCTACAGCTGTTCTAGTATACACTCTGATGTTATGAGGTGCAGTTAGAGCTTTGCTCTATCCGGGTTAATATGCATTTTTCTCAAAAAGGCTAAATAAACTGGGCCAAATACTCCATTAATACAGCTCCAATGCTTCATTGCTCCAGAACTAGCCTTTGTCTCTATGCTGATGGTTTTTGCATAGATATAACCTGGGTCCCACTAAAGAAAAAAAAAGTTGAATTTATTTTGGTATTTTATTTAGTAATAAATTTTGTAACATTTCAGTAATCTCATTTTAAGTGAAAGCACATAAGGTTTCTAGTTACTGTAACTTAGAAATGTCCCAGACTTATCAAGTAGTGGTAATAAAATGAAATAGAATAGGTTAAATTCCTGTAGAACTATATAGCATTTGATTTTAAATAGTACTTTACGTCTTTTCCATTAAAGCTCTCAAAGTACTTTGGACTTACATAACTTAAATCTTAGCTGGGTGTTGGAAGCTTTTTTTCCTAAGATGTATCACTGTAAAATAGTATTTTCAGGTTCACTTTTATAGACTTTTTTTCCCCCTGTTGCTTTGGACATAAATTATTTTTCCATTCCTGGTAGCTAAGGTCCTTGGTGGCATTCACTGTCTGGAAGTAGCTACAGGAAACAGAAAAATTACAGTTTATTCTGATACAGTGGGGAACCTGTGAAAAGGTTCCTATACACTGCTGTCCAAGTGAGACTGTCAGTGAACTCTGTTATGCTATTCATTAATTACAGAAGAAAATCAGGTCAAGAAAAGGATTCCAAAATGACAGTGAGCCCCAGAGATTATTATTACAGCCATGTTGTGCTAAGAAATAGCATACCACTTCTTTTTATATTAGATAAATTCTGGGTTGCACTGTCGGATAACAAAATGCAGTGTGGAAGACACTAATCTAAGCCAGCCTGTGGACAAAACATCTCCAGGTAGACATAAAATTATATCAGGTGCAAGTCCCCTTCATATATATTTTTCTCCAAAGCTAGTAAGAATTCTGTTGCTCTTTGAGAACTGCTGTTTGGCAGTGGCATGGAATAAAATGAATGCAACTTCAGCATGATATCCACTTAAAAATGTGGATGTCCTAGCTTTTTAATGTTATTATTCTCTGAATGAAAAAGTGAATGACTTTGGTTCTTCATTTTGTTTTCACTTTTAGGGGAGCAGGGCAGATGGGAGCTCTTATTCTGTTGAAACTGTTTATACTGGGGAATTGCAAGTGGTATGTCACATCCTACTTCATCAGTCATAATGAGGCAATGTATGCAAAGAGTTCAAGATGTTCCCTTCAGCAAAGCAAGGCAGTGTGCGCTAGAGAGAACAGCTCTGTGGTTCTGTGTTCACAAATAACTGTAACTACTTAAGGAAAAGACAGAGGTGCAAATCTGAACAACGTAATTCTCTACCAAGGTCAGGCAGCAGTGTTCAGTGAATAAAAATGAATAGTACAATGTGCTAACCTGAACTACTGTTCAGTTTTACTTGTCTCACCTCAATGAGGATGAAATTGGAAAAACTCAGAAGTAATGAGGAAAATGATTAGCAGTAAGCAAAGAGCTTCTTGAGAGAGAAGACTAAACAAACTAAAAGTAGCTAATTTCCAGAATATCGTATAACAGGAAACACCGTAGATTTCTGTAAGAGAACATTAGATAGGGGAAATGGAATGGACTCTTCTGTTTACCTTCTTGCTATACATTCATGCGCTGGGTAGCCAAAGAACAATAAGTAAATAACAACTTTAAAACTTCTGCCAGGGTCTTCTTCCTTATTTTATTCAGCGTAAAATAACTGATGGAACTTACTGCTACAAGATATTAATGAAACAACTTGCAGATAGTACTGCAAAGAACTGCAGTAAAGAGAAATGGAAACGCTTACTTATTTTCCTAAGGATATAGTCCTGTGAGAGCTCAACCCTTGCACTTCAGGATATAAATTAAGAACTCATTAACTGGGAATACAAATTAACTGTCGTCTTGGTCATAAGGCTATTTATTGCTTATGCTTCATAGCTCTTGCTCAAGCTCTCCCTTAGCCCTGTCAAACACTGGCCGATGCTGGTGACGTCTCTGACAAGATGGAACACTGGCCTGATCTGATACAGCAATTTTTCTGAAAAGTAGATAGCAGTGGGATTGTGTTGTTCCTATCGTATTTTATCTAATATACTTGACAACCATTGAATTGATGGAGTATTGAGTGGTTTAGTTTGTTAAAAAACTTCACATAACAAGACTAGACTGAAATATAGAGTAGGATTTTATGAGGCAAATTCTTAGAATCTGAAGTTTGAGTGAAAAGGTGACAAAGTTGGTTTTTGTTAAGAGACCCCAGTTATCTGTTCCATTCTGCATTACATGGACTTATTCTCAGTAATGTATTTTCTAATGCATTATCCAGTGATGTAGTCACTAGCCCGAAAGATCCTTATTTACTCAATATATACACCAGTACTGCTGTCCATATTGTGTGACTAAACTTTGAGGAAAAGTCTATTTAAACAAGTGAGCTTGGATCTGGTATTGCACAGTTGATCTCACAGCTCCATCTTGTCACTAGTTCGAGCATTTACCAGTTTTGTGGGGAGGTTTTGCAGCCTGCACCGAGTAACGTGTGGCTGCAACTATAGTGCCATGACCTGTATAAAGTAGAGCAAGCTTGGAGACAGCTCCAAGGATAGACCTCTGAGGAGAAATGGATGAGGAAGGTTGGAAAAGATCAATGGCTTCAGGAGCTGTGGATAAAGGAAGGAGAGCTGGAGAGCTTCTGAGGTTTCTGTGGGACTGGGAGAAGCCTATGGGGCTTGCCCTTTCCTGGTGAGAAATCCCCTGCTTCTCTATCCACAGCTGCTTCCCTTCTGGTACCAGATCTTCCTCCTACTGTCTCAGGCAACTGTGTACCAGTGCATCCTTGCAAAAAGCCCCCGTACACTTCCACAGCAAGAGATTTTACCTGCCCGAGCTGTCGCTGCTGTGTGGGAAGGGAGGGAATGGGACAGGGCAGGGCTAGGCCTTCTGCTGCAGCAGAGAAAGGCGGATATAAGCAGAAGGGGAGAGGCAAGATGGGAGATGTCAGGAGAGCAGCCACGGAGGACTCCGGAGGTTGAGCTTGGAGGGTTAGCAGAATGTGTTGCTGGAATGCTAGTCCCTTTCCCTCCTCTGTTTCTCCAAAGTAGGGACGCTAATGTCCTCAGCAGTCAGCTGCCCTAGGCAAATGCTGTTTTTGTCTATACTTAAATCAACTCTTGTACTTGGGTACATTTGTATGATCTACAATCATCTCTGACTAATAGAAATAACCCGAGCTCACCTTACACTGTTCTGGCACTGTTTTTTGGGGGAGTGAGGGGAGAAGAGGGAAAATTAAGGGGAAGGATTGCTGCTGCACCTGCAGAAAGCCTCTGCACATTGCCAAAGTTGTTTGTTTGAGACTTAGACAAAATCCAGCTTCCATACTTGTATGCCTCCCACAGTCAAAGCAGCAGGCATATATTTATCAGAAACCTATCATGTACCAGATGGTACAATAAAGTGGTTGTTTAAACACATTGTGACTTAGGGTAACCTGGCATAGCACATTCTCAAAATATGTTGCATGTGTTTCTTCACAGATCTCAACTAAAGTTTAGCAGTGAATAACGTCTTAAAATTCCTGGTACAATAACGTGCCTTTTGTTCCTTACATGTTATCTAAGAGCTGTTACAGCGAACACAAGACTACCTTAAACAGGAAAGAGATCTGTAAGAAAGAGCTTCACTGGGTGCAAGCAATGCAGAAAGAGGAGTTTTCTCCTAAAGCACGGCCCTCCACCTGTGCAGCAGGTGAAGTCCAGAGGGAGTTGCAAGCCAGAATCTACCCAAAGCCATAAACCTCCAAGAGGTTTGCTGGCTGCTCTCCGCTGCAGGGCAAATCTGTGCCTTTCACAGTATTCTGCGCTAGAACATACACACAGGGTCTGCATATGCCAGAGGTCTTGGTTAAATGTGAGGAGAGCATGCTTTTGGCAGAAGAATTGGGATTTATAGTGAGTGCGTGTTCCCCCATTTTGAGGTTCTGTGAGGACTCTATGCCAGTCTGCATGGTCAGGACATGCTTTGCCTTGCGTCAGTGAATGAAGAGCAGCCCCTACTTGTTACCTTATACAACTGTGTAGGACCTACTCCTGTTCATGGGTTATAGGATAAGGTTAGGAGTTTCATAAGGCAGTGACAGTAGCAATTCTTATTAACAGGCAAAGCAAAACCTATTGGGTAAAGACAACTTGCTCTGTTTGCAGCACACCGCTGCCTTGTTTTAACGGGTCAATATTCATGACTCAGAGGCCCAGATGGGTCCCCAAAGCTTGAATCATTGAGAATCTGCAATGTATTAGCCACCAGGTTCCTTGTGAGTGACCTTTGCTGAGATTTTGATCAAACCAAGTACTCCACAAGAAAATATTTCTTATAGAATTTTTATAGGTATACTTCCATAGTTTCTTAATTACTTTTCTCAGTTCCCCAAATCTTCAAGTAAAAAGAAATCCAGAAAATATTGTATATAAATATTTGGTACAGGTTTGATCATTTACGTGCTTCTCTCTGTTGTATAACTGCTTTTCCCTTCACACTAGGAAGAAATGTTATTACTCGCATGTGATTCATAATCCTCTCCTCCACCTCCCATTTCTGCTTTTTCCCTCCTGAATATCATCTGCTAAATTCTCTGACAATATTTTCTGAATTACTTTCCATTTCTGCTAATGCTGAGGAGGGAGTACAGACAACAGAGAGCAAGCAGGACTCAATTCTCACGTGCCTGTTATCTGTGGAATTATGAACTAAATTCTGCTTGCAGAATCTCCACCTCAAAAAATATCCCAATAGACTTTTACCCCTCAGCTGCTCTTTGTTATAACAAACTTCGGTTGTCAGATTTATTGGTGTGATGCCTGTGCTAGAATCCACCAACTTGGCTCTTAGAGTTTTCAGGGTGACAGCCAGAACAAATCTATCTGTAACCTGGGTGGGCTGTATCTGCAAGTGACTGCAAGACAATAAACACGCAACTCTCCGTGCAGTTTCTTGCACTGAATCACGCTCTAGAGAAAAACATACTTTTAAATCTGTCAACAATAGATTTATCAGTGGGCAAGATTTCTTATGAGTAGTACCCCATTCTGTCAAGCACGTGGTCAACAACTTGCTGCGTCGACGGAGCAAGAACATATATAATCTGTGAAATGAAAAACACGTCAGGATCAATTGAAGGAGAACAGTTAAACTATCAAAAATGTATTGGAATGTTCCCTTTTGCCAATGCAGGGCCTAGCATAAAATCTAAATTTGCTTGATTCCATTTAGTCTTTTAATCTATTCGATCACCTTTCTTATGAAATCCACTTCCTGTTTGCGTTGATATTTCAATTGCTTTGTAGAATTTTTTTTGCATTTAAAAAAAAAATCTATTTGCCCTGTGAACTAAGCATATGTTTTGTAAAATGGTTTGCCACTTTCTGGAGGTCTTTTTCTGCCGCTGAGAATTAAAAAATAATAATCTCTCTCTGATGTTTGCTTGGAGCATTGTAATTGTGCTGGTCTGGGACCAGAGGGCAAAGGATGGCATCTTGATACTCTGTCAGTCCTTGTGTGCTATGATCTCCATGATGTCACTGATCTTCATCCATAAGCACATGAGGGTCCTTCACTGAGAAAAACATGCACAGAATCTGGGAGTTTTTCGTGTAGATTTAAAAGTGATGATGCCTGGGCACTGCAGAAACTCCTCAGTTTTGTGCTGCACAGCACATGATTTCCTATAGGCCTGCAGGGCATATGGTTCCACTAGGTCAGCTGGCAGGGCATGCACTTTGGGCTTTCTGACAGAGTAGCTGCCATGTCTCTGCACAGCCTGTCATCCCCGTCCGTGCACTGTCACAGTTGACTCCGACTGTTTGGTTTTAGCCGCTTGTAAAAATTGTTCAGTGCGTGTATGCTTACCCTCTTCATAAAAATAAAGGAACGTGCTTTGATAGTTCAGATAGTTCAGTCTATGGGTTTGTATGGAGCACACTCGGATTTTAAGAGTTCTCAATGTAATTAATGCCCTGGTGATGGCTTTCACTGTTTATTTTCATGGTAGACTGAATTAAAGGGGAGAGCTATAAGGGACCGTCAACAATTCCATAGTTTTACACAGATAGGAGAAACATTTGACTAGTGTATGATCCTTGCTGTAGTGAGCATGAAAGGTTGGAGGTGGCAGTCTGTTGAAGGATCAATAAAAAAAATTGCTGAAGGATCCTGGGAGCCCTTAGTGCTGCTGGCACACTAAGGCTTCTCAGCTGAAGATGGCAATGGAAGAAGACTTGTTAATATTTTAAAAAATCTGTAAATGTCTTGTGCTCTTCCATGACCTAAGCACACGTAGTGTAAAAAGTTCTATGCAAAACATATTTGGCCTTTTCTTTAACTGCCATAAAATCCCAGAAAGGGTTGTATATTGCCAAAAAAGAGCATAGTTCAGCTGTACCCCTGGAGAGGTTTCTGTCTAAGCTACTGAAGAGGGCTGGGGAGTCGGTGGCAGCTGAAGGGCTCACAGTAGCGCGGCAGAAGACCTTGGCACACAAGGAGGGAGATGGGGAGACTCTTAAATGTTGTCAGACCTGCTTACCTGACAGGGTGAATCTCTCAGGAAGGCACTGCCACAGCTGATGTCACTCCCAAGCACAGTATTTGAACCTGTACAGAACCGGGATGTATTTTAAATAACTAAGGAAGTGTATGGAGGCAAGGCAAAGCCTGTGAGCCTTCAAGCTCACCGGGAGGATGACCTTACAGATGCCTGTGATTTGACATCGTCTCTACAAATTGGAAATCACAGGGATAATTTTTCAAAGTGCCACTCAGTAGCCAGTTTTAACATTAATTGTACCAGAAAGAAAAGAAAACAAGTCATTTTATGGAGATTAATAGTAGGATGGAATTAACCAATTGTTTCTCACAAAACTAATTCATAAACAGATGTAACATGGAATTATTGATAAATGGTGTTCATGAGACTAATACTCAACTCTTATCCCTTTTTGGGTATTAAAATTAAACAAGGTCACCAAAATAGAAAAAGAGAACTACACTTTGAAATAAAGCAGTATTTATTGAAGTGATTAAAAATAACTAAAAATGATAAATAAACCCAGCACTTCTACAAATATGCACATGAATTGCACTTCATAAAATGAAAGGTAATGAGTGAAATCATACCTATTTTTGAAATATGGCTGTAACTAGTTTTAGCAGTACTTCTATTGCAAGTTATTTGAAAGAGTGAACTACTGTTTATTCAATATTCATATAGTACAAAGCATTCTGGTCTATGACTAGATCTCTTGGGCACTGCAATAATTAGTAATGAGTTAGTAATAAGAAATAAGAAAAGTAACAAGAAATAAGATACAGTCATGGCATTACTCTGCCTGTTACTAAGAATACAGAAAACATCAAAGGATACTTTTACTCCATAATTGTAAGATAATAGAATATCATTATTAACATAATTTAGTAATCAGACTTAAAGAGATAATTCAATATTGATATGTTTGTTTAGTGAAGAAAACCTATCTCAAACAATGTTATTGTTTAACTCATATCAAAGGTCCTTTAAAATAAAGAAACAAAATAAAAATAAGTAGATTGGATAGGACAATATAGTTAAATGAATAAATAGTTCCTCTTAGGAAATGGGGTTACTAAATCAAATTGTAGGATTCAGAAAGAGCTTCCAAGATCATTTTCCAAACACTGCTCAAGTGTGTCTCTCAGGAAAGACAGAGTACTTGTCAATAAGGGGGTGTTACAATAAGTCTGTATTTTAGGAATGTCAAAATGGCTAGAGGAACTCCAATTCAGTATAAGATTTGTGTTAAAAATAATGGAAGGCAAGAAATCAGTCCAGTTAAGTACTATATAAGGAGAAGGTTGAAACTACTTAGTATGAAGATTGATAAAATGCTTGCGGTAATTGCAGTGAGGTGTTTGTGCTGCCTGTGTTATTTTGGAGATGAGAGATGCTCTCCCAAAAGGTTGTCGAATGCAAAGCACATATGGCAGAAAGGAATATATACTGACCAACTTGAGACACAGAAGAGAGGAAAAAAAATAAAAAACCTCAGAGCTCTCTGTATTTAGGGTAATCACTAACTGTTTTAATTACTGAGCCAGAATGGAAATATGGCAGAATTCAAAAGAATGTGGTATTTGCACACATCGAATGACTTCCGTAATTAGAAATACAGGACATAGTGAAAGTGAATGTAAAAATAAGATTCTAGTTTTTATTCAACACATGCGTGAAGATTTAAGCAAGGCTAGGAATTATGAGAAAATTCTCCTTCTTTAGCCACTCCAGCACATAGATGATAACTATTATAAAAGGGAGCGAGCAGTTTTTCTCTTTCTCGTGTGTTACTTGATATGCAAACACAGGACAGAAGAGGGGTTGAGAATGAGCCAAGGAGAACTTATAGCAGAAGAATGGTGCTGATAGTAGTAGTAAATTCTTGGCTATATTTAAATTGGTAGTTACTTTTAATATGCCTAATGTCATATTAGCATGATTTCTAGTACGACAATTCTGTGAGCTTCAGAATGAAAGGTAACACTAAGACAATAAACTTAGAAAGATATGACATAATAAGTATTATTGTAAGGTTAATATCCTGCATATTAATATCAGGTAAATGCACTGCAAGAATTATGGTCTCTACGGTCTCTATTTAGCAGAAATAAGACCAGTAAACAAGGTAACTTGATAAATTGGGCTATGATTAAATTCAACTTAAAATACAAAATGCAAAACTTATCTTCTTATGATTGCAATACTTTCTGTATGAACAGAGGCAATTAAATTAGTTACCAAGGCAAGTTTTTTTTTTTTTTTAAGAGAAAGATTTCAAAATCTGAAGACTGCTTCAGAGTAGTCTCCTTTCTCATTTACTTCTTACATAACCTTCTCAGATACTGTATGGAATCAGAATTCTGCATAGACATCTGTGGAAGCATGCTAAGGGTATTTTCTATATCTCTAAAATCAGAGCCTGGCAAGAGTCTGTATCTGTGGAACAAAGATTTGGATTCCAGTCAGGTTACCTTTCTAGAAAAGCACAATTTTCACTCTCCAAGGACAAATGTTGACTTCCTTTGAAGTACAGAAATTCCCAATGCAGTCTTTTAGTAATAAATATTGATTTCTTCTTTTCTCTGTCCTTTAAAGTAAATTGCAATAGTCCCACCCTTAGCTGTCCTTGCATTTTGTCATATGGTTGTCAGTTTATGTTAGTACCTCTGATTATCAAGAAAGCCTCAAAGTCCTAACTCTGTTAGAGACCTAAATAGCTGTTGCAAAGAATTTGAAGAAAGTATCTCTTCCTTAGGAAAAGAGCATCAAAGGACTAAACACTTGTTATGTATAGTAGGTATCAATTCAAGGATAATGTCAAGTCAGGACAATTGTGACCTCAGTACCTTTTGATCTTTAGGTGATGAAATTGGGTATTTTCACCTGTTCCTGGATTACTTCTAAAAGTTGTCATAATGCAGGTTTATCAACAAATAGCCATTCTTTAGGCCTTTTTATGTTGGTACTTTCGTATTTTATTTAAGTTTAACAGTGAACTCACTTTTGATTCTGGATAACGAATCCACCACTTAAGTAGGGTAGGTGGCTCTGCATAGTACCTGCCCATCCATTCGGTGGCATCTAAGTTTCAGAAAAGTTAATCTTCTTATGCATTACTCTTCTTTTCATGGTAATACATTTAAATCTCATTTAGTGTTGTTAGTTAACTTATGTCAAGATGGAGATAACATTAGTGAAGTTTGTTTTCTATAGAAAAAACTTGACCGTGATATTGTAACACAGTGATTGTTTGAAATTCTAGCATGTTTTTAAGCTATATCTAGCTTTTGTTTGACAGGGCTTCATCTGACTTTGACTTAAAGTGTAGAAAGGCTTAATTCCACAAACCAATTCTAATTTCAAAGAAAAACTTCTAAATTCACTATTAAAATTAGCATTTCACTTACGGTAGGTATTGCCCTAGATAACTTCAAAAATGTCTGCAACAATGTTCTTATTTATGTTGCTAATAATATCTCCTAATTTAAACACTCAGTTTTCACTTTTCGTCTTTATAAACATTCCTATATTTAGTAGTAAATTGTTAATGCTGAAGTGTGTATTCATCACTTCACCTAGAAGACCAACATTTGCTTGAGTCTAAAGGGCTCATCTTACTGAGAGAGTAAAAACACGCAACTTCCTGTGGCCAAAGGCACACAAGGGAGTGATGTGACTGTTCTCACAACTAGTGGTCCTAACTCACTCCTCATCCCAAATGACAGGTATCTACTTATAGCAGGACTGACAGGGCGTGGACTTTGATGTAAAAATGAGCCTGTTTGTCCATAGCAAGATATCTTCATGCTTAGAGTTTGTATCCTTTGTTTAATCATGTAAATGTTATTGTAAAATTGGTAAGTATACAGCTTGCAGGATTTCTAGCAATATTAGGGCATGGAGCTTTGCATGAATATATGGTTCTTATAGCATCAGGATTTGGGTTTGTCATCAGGTATCCTAATACAAACTCTGTTTGTGCCTCTGTAGTTTTGTGATTGTAGAACAAAAAAAAAAAAACATTTAGGTGTTTATCATACTAATCTCAGAATCCAGGAACTTCCAAAAAACCAGCACTTCTTGCACATGTTTTGAATGATGGGGAGAATGCCATATTGGTTGATTTGTTCATAAAGGGAAAAACTTTCCCCTAAATAAAGTAGAATTACTATTTGTTTTAGTAATTCCTAGCAGTTTTGAAGCATGCCTGTGGCCAGTCGCATCATTTGCAGCTTCCTGGCTGCATCTGTAAGCTCTCATAAAAGGTCTGATTCATTTTGGTACATGGAATCTTGAATCAAAGCATTCTTTTTACAGCTCTTGAAAAGATGCTCTTGAGATTGTACTTTAAGAATAATTATAGCTGAATCTTTTGAGCGTTATATATTATCAATGTATTAATGCGCAAACACAGCCACCTAAACAGCCAAAGTTGAAATTTAAACATGGAAAGAAAAGTGAAAGATTGTCCTTTCTTTCCCATCTTTTGGAACATTTTAAAGGAGACTATTTGCGTATGACAACAAAATATATTTCTCCTAGAAGACAAGATTCACAGAGTTCTAAGGGATGTAGGTTAGGTAGCAGGAAAAACAAAATAATCCAAATGTAATCCTAACGTTCACATGAAAAGGACAGCTGTGTGTGCAGTTCAGTCTGGTAGAGGCATATATGATTCAGATCCAGCCATTTCCTAATACAGCTAATTCATAGTTCTGAAGCCAGAGAATGGCAAAATTTCATATCCACCTAAATCGTCTGTACCAGTGGCATCGCAGGAGCCTGATCCATAGCAATTTTGCAGCTGTTGATATGTATTGTTCCAGTGGCTTCACAGGTTATGTCCATGCTATATCTTGGACATTTGGGTAGATTAAAGCCTAGCGTCCTCCACGGCTACACATGGAGACATCATAGGAACGTAAGACACAGTGTAGCGTGATGCAGGCTGACAGAGCTTTGCCTGCCTACAAATCTCATCTGTCTTCTTGGTACATACCATCGGAGTCCTTTCTTTGCCCAGCATCAGCAATCTGACAACACTATGGAAACAGGTGGTGGACCAGGCCAGGCACAAAGAGAAAGGGGGAAGAGCATGGAACAAAATGCTCCTAGGATCAGCTGAAGAGGAATAAGAGTTCACACTTTCTTCTCCATGTGCCATGTCCATACAAAATGGGCATCATGCAAAACTGGTCTCTAGGTAGGCTTTCATACCAAACTTGCAATAAAATGCAAGCTTACCCTGTAGAGTCTGTCGCTGGTGAGCTTGTGCCCACTACAGCGTTTATCTTGTCACTGGCTTGAGAAACTAGAGATCTTGACTTTTATCAGTGCAGTAAGTGCAAAAAGCCTTTAAACCTGAAGATCTGATCCCTGAATAGATGCCTCCAATAATAGGGGATGTTGCAGAAGAGGTAAGTCCTTTGGCATGTCTCTGTTTTCTCTGCAGAATACTAGCCTTGCTTGTGCACTGATTTTCAAGCATAGCATCTGGAGTGACTCTAAGGATACTGGGAGACAGTTTCATTGACATCTTGTTACTGATACATATTAACAGGGACTTTGGTTTCCATTTCTCACTTTACTTTCTGAGATCTTTGTATTGTTGAATAGTACCAGGATGAGGAGCAATGAAACTTTATAGGTGTCTGTAAGATTGGGAACTGTAAGAGTTGGTCACAATTCATACACTGTTTCTACTCCATAAACTACTCCTCTTATCCTCACATTTTTCATGCAAATGCTTGTGGAAGTTGAATTTTCACTTTGATTCCTTTAAGTGTTTCTGTTGCAAGAGCTCTGTCACATATGTTCACAGACAGGGAACATAAAAGAGGCCTGAGGATAGACAAAAAATCTGTTTGACTATCCAACAAATAGTTATAGAAACATTTTGCATATTTACCCATATTCTAAAGGAAACATATTGCTATGCAACAAAAATGTGTTTACTGTAAAATGGCATAGACTGTAGTGCTTAGAACATACTTGAAAGTGTTGGATTTTGTAAGCAGTTCATTTGCATAGAAGCACAAGAACATCTGAAGGCTATGAGACAGCACTGAGGGATAAAAGACATCTATTGGCATCAGTCCCTATTAACCTTAGTTTAGTTTGATTTTCTTTTCCTCTCAGGAGTGAATATTTGTTTAATGATTATATCAGTTCATGAAATCATTCTGTGTCCTTAAAAGGACGTAGACTTGTCCCCAATTAATCTAAATTCTTCTTGAACTAGTTAATATTGCCGACTTTTGTTATATCATTGGCAACTTATATTTCTATCCTTTCATGCAAAATAAATTAATTCCCTCTTAAGGGGTAGTCCTCCTTCTCAGTTACGGCCTGAGACCTGCCAATTTTTTAGTTAGTTGTGCCAATAGATGGTTGAAGTTCATGCTCACTTCTCTGTAGAGTCTTGGCATCAAACTGAAGCCAAATTGATGTAACACATTCAAAACTCAACCTAGTTACCAAACAGAATGCAACGAATTTAAAAAGTATCAGGTTTAAGAATAAGAACACTGGAATAGAAAACTTTTGTACTCAGCAAGAAGATAAGTCTTACTTCTGGGAGTTCTGTGTAAAACTCACCAGATAGCTAAGTGAAAGACGTTCTCATGCATGAATGATAACATCATAGCAAATATAGCTGTTGGGATGCATGCAGAAAACTGAAGATAGTTTCAGTAAGTGAAGAACTAAAGCGCTTCTTCCTTATCCAATAATTTAACCTACTAAATGCTAAAAGAGGCTATGGAAAATCTGACCAACAGAAAAAGTCTTATTTACTTTCAGTTAAGGTGAGGTTAAATATATTTTGCTTAGGGATTTGGTTGTGGAAAAGACTTTCAACTCTAGATAGCTAGCCAAGAATATGCCCACATTTAACCAGCAACTGAAAGTTGTTACCCTTTCTGTACAACTGTGTAGCAGTTTCTCTAGTTTCCTATGTACATATGCTTTCACAGAAAATGTAAGCTTTTGCTGCTGGTTGCAGTGGAAGATGCTGAGGTTTGCTATTGTAGAGAGAAACTCATTGACTTGCAGATTTGAACCTGAAAGTAAAAATAGAAATCTCTCTTGGATACTACTCTACCAGGTCAGCATGGAGATTCTTCGGTGATATTTGGTGAGGCGTGTACTATCCCTCCTCTATGGCTTGAAAAGTCACACTGGAGTTTTTGGAGGCTAAACATAAGAGAGTGGATGCCAACCATCTAAGCAGGTAAAAGTATTGAAAGGGTACATGGTGGATGTCCACAATGGAGAAGATAAGAAATAGTGAATTAACATTGCCATGAGAAATATTTGTGGTAGGCACATCTGTTAGTAATGACATATTAACATTAATCCTGTTTTGGGGTTAATGAACTGGATTACCTCTCATGTTCTTTTGAGGTCATATTTTCCTATGATGCCAAGTCATCTGTGTCCACAACTACTCTTTCTTCACCCCTAAAAATCACACAGTTGCTTAAAAAGATGTCCAACATATCTGATAATAACTGATCACCTCGAGGGAGGTGATCCTTGCTCTCTACTCAGCCCTGGTGAGGCCACATCTGGAGTACCGTGTCCAATTCTGGGCTCCCCAGTACAAGAGAGACATGGCACTACTGGAGAGAGCTGGTCCTGTTTAGCCTGGAGAAGAGAAGACTGAGGGGGGATCTGATCAATGTGTACAAGTATCTGAAAGGGAGGGTGTCAAGAGGATGGGGCCAGACTCTTCTCACTGCTGCCCAGCGACAGCACAAGAGGCAACGGGCACAAACTGAAACACAGGAAGTTCCGTCTGAACATGAGGAAAAACTTCTTTCCTGTGAGGGTGACAGAGCACTGGAGCAGATTGCCCAGAGAGTTTGTGGAGTCTCCTTCGCTGGAGACATTCAAAACCTTCCTGGATATGATCCTGTGCAATGCGCTTGAGCAGGGGGGTTGGACTAGATGATCTGCAGAGGTCCTTTCCAATGCTGGCCGTTCTGTGATTCTGTGATTCTGATCTGTGTCTAGCTAATATTTTGGTGACAGTTTAAAATACAAGGTAAGAATATATGTTAATAATGACAGAAGTGAAACTTAGATGATTTCAAATTAGGCCAAGGAAGAACAATTATCACCTATGTTACTACTAGCAACAGTATCCCAAGGGATTTTGTTTGGTTTAGGGGATACATTTTGTCCCCACCAGCAATATAATTTAAAATGGTATTCTAGCTGGGAGAGATTTCATTTCAAACAAATATTGAAACTTTGCAGATTATCTGTAGCAGTACAGAAAAGACAAACAGCCTCCAGACCTGCCAACCCCACAGAGCTTCTTACTTGCTTAGTTATAGCAAGATAAATGAATAGCTATACAGACGGAAAACCAGAACTAGAATGAGAAATTAATAGAACCCACTGGGAATGAAGGTCCTGCTGTTGCCGAAAGCAGAGTCCCTTCCACTCTCAGTGCACCCAATGAGAGTGCGTAATGCTTTGCTGCAACACGCCTTGGAGAACAAGCTCCATCAGAAACTGTATCTCAGCAGCAAGAGGGTTGTGGAGAAATAAAGCATGGAAAGAAAACAGCAAGAAAAGCATGCTGTTTGACAAAATGCCCTTGATCTATGTTACAGATGACATTGTGCTTCTGTAGAGGACTGTATGTTTATGTCTCAGAAGAGGTTTTGGCCCTGGAATAGTTCTGCTGAATTTGTCCCACTGCGGAGAGCCGGCAGGATTAGCCTAATGCAATAAGTCTGATCCTCAGCTATAGTGTTGTGGGGCAGGGACTGATGGCCCTAGGCTGGGCTGAGGTGGGGGCTGCTGGGCTGCGATAGCCTCCTTCCCTCAGGTGAGGGTGGGGAGAGGCTCCCACACAGTGCTCCAGGGAGCCCCCGCCAGGTCTGATGCTCATGGTGTGGGGCAAGCTTTCAGTTGAAAGTGCAGCTCTTGCCCCCACTCAAGCTACAGCTGCAGCCATGCCCTGCCTGGCCATGGGCCCTGTTGACCCAAACCCTGAGCTGCAGGCCAACTGCTTGGCCCGGCCCTGGCCCAGCCTCATCGCTATGGACCTGCCTGGCAGTCACTGGGCTGTGTCTGACCCTGATTCCCCTCACCAAGCCTGATCTGCACCCCAGTCTGTGGGCAGCTGCCCAGCCCAGCCCCATCCATGCAGCAGTACCCAATGCCCAGGACTGCCCCTGGCTGCTCTGCTCCCTTGTGGGGTGGTGGGATGGGCTCTAGCAGGGAGGCCCTGCCCTAACACCCTGGGGAGGCCCACAGCTGCCAGTCCCTGGCACCAGGGAGCTGCCAGCCTATGTGGCACCCTGACACTCACCTGTTTTCCACATGGTTACGGAGTTTGAGAGGTTACACTCTGTATGCAGGTGTAGTTTCTCTCATTCAACTGGTGTTTGAAATTTGCAAGCTGTCACCAGAAATCCCTCTGCCCTCTTCCTTTGTAGCTGCTGCACACCGCTGCTGTTTCCAGCTGTGTTGCTTGCCTGTGCAGCTTTCTTTACCTCTATGAGGACACGCTTCAAGTGTAAATATCTTCCAAGGTATTCACTGAAAGGCAAGGAGTAGACTGCAGCTTCTGTCTTCATTCACCTTTAGCAACAGTGTCATTCTTCAAAATCACCTCAGCTGAGACCACAGCTGCCTTTTCTTTGCTGTTGCCATCCTTGAGAAAAAGGCAAGCCTTGCTGCTCTACAAACCCTTCTCTCTGTTCACTGCTGAAGTTTTAAGCTGTAATGTGATGTGGGAGATGGATCAACAGACTCTAGCTCTGGCGTACAAAATCTATTGAAGAATATGACTGTCTTGTTTATTAAGCCTATCGAATTCCAGGCAAAGAGTATCCAAACTAGTCTCTGATAAGTAAAGGGGTATCACTTAAAAGAATGAACACAACCAAGTATTCCCCTGCCCTCTGCTTTTCCATGCTTTTCTCTCTTTGAATTTGAAGATTGTGCAGAACAGGAATAATATTTCATTGCAATTGTGGGAAACACCCAATACATTTTAGATGACATACTAAAGAAATGAATTTATTCAGATAGCTGTGTTTTCATTTTTCTAGATACACAGAAAATCAAATGCATGGTGGAGCTGGAAGTGAAAGGAAGGATTTTGCCTTGGATTCAGTTTACTACAGTGAAATTTACTGCTGTGCCAGAATTGAGGAGCAATAATGTCATAGGTGTTTACACCTATGACATTGCATTTACCTTATTGCACCAGGTAAGTGCAAATTTGAGGGGAAAGCCGTGCTGTGTTTACTGTGAAACAGAGTCGCTATTCTTAGAATGGTCAGAAATGAGCTCCACTACGAAAGAGTGGATTTTTCTCTTTTGTAAGGACCATACATTTTGATATGTCAAAAGTTGAAAAGAAGGAAAAAAGACTTATACCAGGAATGCATAATTCCATTACCTTATTTCTGTCTAAGAGTATTCTATGTATCAAGAACATACTATCTACCTCTAGGGTAGCAAGATGAAAAGAATCCATCCAGTTGAGTTGGAAATAATCTACTGGAAGATTTCTCCACTGAAGCTGCAGTCAAACAAATGTAGCTTGATTTCAGAGACAATGTAGTGAAATGAAAGGAGATTTTGAAATCCTATTTATTTTCTGCTCTACTCCATAGCACTAGGCAATAAATATGTAGGGAGCTTTTGGCTCCCTTTTATTTTTATGCCTGGAAGTCCAGCATATCCTACAGTTCCAGATCCATCACTCCCTCTGTAGTCAGGGATTTTCAGGGTTTATGTGGTTCCACTATAAGTCAGTGGCCTATGTGCCTCAGTGCCGAGGTTTATTTCTATAATATGAATAATTTAAAATTGTCCAGAGTGGAACAAAATTGAATTTTGAAATCATCAAAAATATTTACTATTTATTCAATATCTTCAAAATTTAATTTGCCTTTGCCTGTGGTGCTATCAGTTATGCAGCAACAGATTCAGTGGTCCAACTTAAAAGATACTTTGGGGGCCTAATTTTCAATGTGCCTTGAAGCTGCTCCGTGTGTGTGTGTGTATGTGTGTGCGTGCGTGCGCACGCATGTAAGCATGTATGTGTATAGCCACCTGAAAATATTAGGATGTTTGGTATGTGAGCATCAGCGGAAACATAATTCATTCTGTCACCTATGTGAGAAGCTGCAGTAAAATATGTGTAAAAACCCATTGGATAAATATATTTTGTGCCATAAAATTCTGTCACCTGCAAAGGCAGGTGCTAATGCTTCAGGAATACATTTACCATAGACAATGTTACAGATTGCAGAAAATTGGAGTGTGTTTGTGTTTTTGTAGCTCTTCCTTTAGCGTTTGATTATTCTTTCAGGGCCAGTGTGTTACTGCTGCTTATCTATATATTGACACAATTGGTTCCACAGAGACCATTTGCTTATATCTAACTTTGTTTATAAAGACTATTTTAAGATGATATTGGTGGGGGTGGAGGCATAAGAAGAAGAGAGAATATTTTTAATTAGTTTTGTGTAGGAGGAGGGAGAGGACAGATGTACATTCGAAATGTATCCTTTTTTACGTTTTTCTTGTGATATCAAGCAGCAAATAGACCAATCACAACAGCCCAGTAGCTTTATTTGTTCTGTTTTTGGAAGACTTGGCACTGCTAAGCACCCTTGTGATGCCTCATTGTTGTTTCCTGCTTGACATTCCCTGTCCTTGACATATCCCTTCCCCTGAATCGATGATGACTGCCATCTTAGCCCTCAGGCTTCTCCACGGCTGCTTTCAACTGAGCTAGCCTTGTCCGTTATTTCTTGCTGCCCTACTTTTGCCCTTGCCACCCCCTCTTTTAAACTGTACAGCCACTTTAATTCAGCTTGCAAGTGCGGCTGTTGTGGAGAGCTTTCTTTAAAAGCAGGAAGCTTGTGCACCCGGCAGAATTTCTGGTGGAATTTTCCTAGCTCTAGCGTGTAGTGTTTTCATTGTGTTGAGGGGGCCTGCTGCAACCAGTCTACATCCCACTTCTAAGCAGTCTGACACAAAATGGCAGTTTGAAACAAGTATGGTCATTTGCCTAGATAATATATTTGAATATAACAGCAAACAATTCATGGTAGCAATGTAGTTTCTCTGGTGGATATGGCTATCATGAGGTAATTGCACCCATGAGGCTTTAGAAGCACTCGTGTGTTCTTGATTCTTGATCACACCCCAGGGACATGATTATCCCATGCCAGTAGTCATATTCCTTGTTATACCTTATTGTTTAATTGCAACATCTTACACTCCCCACCCCAAAAGTGAGATATTACTGAAATAATTTTAAAACAGTATGATACTTTCAGAGCTGCTAGCTATGTATATTAATTAACCCTTCTCAGAGAAAATCTACAGAGGCATACTTTCAAGAGAGATTCTCCTCCTTCCCACACAAACAGATATGTGGTATAGTCTCTCTCTTGGTATCTCATGCACTGCTCCAGGCTCTTGATGTCAAAATATACCAGCTGAGAATGTAGGATAAGAACAGCCGTAGGCTTTCCTCTGGTCCTCAAGACATTTCAAATCTATACTTTCCTGATTAGTATAATACCCTGTTTTGTCAGGAACACAAATATTTTTTCTCTTGGTCTCCAAACAGGCAACTTTTACAGCAGTACACGAAAAGACTTAACATAAAGAGAGAACAGAAAAACATAGAAAGTTCACCTGGGAGTCCAAAGCACTAACATATATTTACTTTTCCCATTGTGAGAAATACTTAAACAATTCCTTAACATTTATAACTGCACATCTATTTGAAATAATTGAAATGGAAACGTTAAAAGAAATTACATTTTGCTAATCCATTTAAAATGGTATAAATTGCTTCTCATAGCCAACTGCCAGGCCGGCTGTTTTATTTAATAACTTTAATGCTGAGGTTCCCTGAGGCAAGGAGACAGTTATCCCACCAACTGCAGAAGGTTTTACTGAAGTGTCCCCTGGCTATTGTCCAGCAACTGTGCTAGAGCTTAGCTAACAGGTTCAGTTGCGTTCCCTGTCTTTGATAAATATAGCTGTTACATGTTTTAATGCAAGCTAATTCAGAATAAAAGAAAAAAAGCATAAACAATGCACCCTATCAAATCAGACTATTTTATTAGTATACAATTGTGGCTAGATGACTAATAATTTATCATTATAAAATATGTGATTATTACATTCTGAGAGCCTGAGCCTAATTATGCCTTATTCACCAGCAGAACCACAGATATGTCTCAAATTTGAAGGACTTTCAAAAAGAAATAGTATGTGGAAAGATAACTCACCAGCATAGTCATTTGATAGTCATTGCTCTAAACAATTCAGTTGGATCTGTGGCATTTTTCGCCATATTCAGCAGCATCATGGAAGGTAATTCTTTCTCCTCTGTCTCCATGATGACACGCATTGGGCTGGCTACCTTTTCAGGCTACGAGTAAATGTGGCTTCTTTTGCCATGCTCCCAGTCATATTTTTTATATTGGTTTAAGTGGACTTAAACAACCTACGGAAGTTCAGAATCCAACTAATTTTCCCTGTTGTGAACCCTGCAGTATTCTCAGTCTCTTTTACTCATCGTATGAAGGACAAAGTGTTAGATTCAGGCTTGGCCTCTATCATAGTAGTTCAGCATACTGTTAATTGCCTCAGTCTGAGATATGTTAAAAGAGCCCTGGGTTTGTCTAAAGATTCAAAAGTTGCTGAGTAACACAAGGGAATCTGATTTTCAATAGTAAGACTGTGCTACTTTACATGTACAAATGCTGTAAAACATTAATTGCTTCTGAGCCTTAAAAGAACATGCACTTTTTAATAATGAGGAAGACTGCAGAAATATCTGTCAAGTGAAATAATTCTTCACAATTCTCAGAAAGAAAACCCTAAGAAATTAGCGAAGTGTATTAAAATATGTTTGTGGATTGCACATTTTTTATTAAAAACCATTAACCATTATTAAAAATAGCAGAGACCTTGCCTGATGTGTTTTTAATTTTCAAATTGTATCCATTATAACTGTTATCCATTTACGAGGTACATGGGATCACGACTGCTTTTTTATTGTTCCTCTCAAATAAATACATTTTTATTTTCAGGAAAGTTGCCCTGAGGCCAAGATTTGAAATTGTTCTCAAGCATATAGTATAATTAAGGATTGATCTGCACAGTAGGGAGAAATCTGATGAATCAGACACTGACATTTCTTTTTTTTTTTTCTACTTTTTTTTAATGTCAGAAAGCCTGTATTCCTCCCAACTAACATAAGATATTTAGTTATGTAGATGATGCAGAGTTAGGAGTTTAGACATCCTTAATTGCCAAAGACTGTCAAAGAGAGATAGGTACTTCCAGCTGGCAGTTTATCCTTTATCTTGCCGTTGACTTTAGCAGGAGCCTGGGGCAAATATTCTCCTGACTTAGACACCTCAAGTAGGTGCCTGAGGTTGACATGGGATGAAAGCAGGCTGAAGATTTTCGTGTGGTTAAGCAGAGACTACCTGTTCTCAATTACCTGATCTGGAAACAGAAATATTCAGATTACAAATTTGTAGTTGTAGAGAGAGATCTTTAGCTTGTCTTCAATAACTTGATTTCCTCCTTCAAACATATTTTCAGATTAGGTTTAAGAAAAGCTCAGCAGTATGTCAGGAGCCGAGCTTGGGATCCCTGCCAAAGACTTTAAACTTTTCATTTAATGTCCTTAGTTTGATCCTAGTTTTAAATCAAATTTCATGAAGAAATATGTGCATTGTGCAGTCAGTGTTTTTCTGCAGCAACTCCTGGGCCTTAGGGTTGTAGTATTTCTACATATAGGGAGATACAGGGAAATGAGTATCCTGTGCCTTGTTCCTCCATGTTCCTTCTACAGCAGAAAATAGTAGCTGAGGAAATTAATCATCTGCTTTGCCATGCACGATATTTGCTTTGTTGCAATATTATTTCCATAATAAATCAGTCAAAGCATATATTTAACTAGCCACTTGCATTGAGAACTATATAATAGGTTTTTCATAATAGCACTTGGTTGAGATGGCTTAAAAGATACACCCCAAACAACAAAAATCACTGGGGATATGTGTTGCCTATCAAGTTCTTTCTGTGCAATATGAAACAAACTATCAATTATATGCAATCATGCTGCCACATACAACAATAAAATGCAAAAGGCCATAAAATAATGCCACAGAATATCATAAATAACATTTACACAGCTTATCTGACCCAAGACTAAGATGATGAAGAGAGAGATAGAGGTCATTATCTACAAATGCTTATGAAATTCATTTTGGTTATAATGAAGAGGAAAATAAAAGTCTGCAAATAAACTGGAATTTAATCCAGTGTTATTCTATAGATTAACCTGACTCAAGACTGTAGATATCTTCTGCTCAGTGAATCCACAGTCAACTTTAATCCACTTAATAATACTGGTGATATTCTTGAGTAGTATATCTTATTATTGAACTTTATAAAACATTTTGGCCTTCTCATTACTGTGACTAAATAAGGATTTCCGTGGAATACTTTTTTTTTTGGATGCTGTGAGAATCGATCATACTGAAATATACTAAATCTGCCATGAAGGAAGATTCATGAAGAACAACCTTTCCCTTGGATGAAAGGATATTATCTCTAATGGGCTTTTCAAAGGAAATTGAGAGAGCAACTCAATTTATAAGTCTGCAGATCAAAGAAATCAAGATATCTTGAATTCCTTGTTGTGAACAGAAGCCCAAAGGTTTAGTATTACCTGTTTGATTTAAGGAAAATCCTTGCAGTTTTTTGAAACTAGTTTAACAATACTTTTTGTCATCCCTAGTCTTCAATGTAGAGGCTAACTTCAGTTTATGTATCGAAGCAGAGAATTTACTTAAGAGGCTAAAACTGTGTTTTGGAAAACTGAAAATGTAGTCATCTGATTGATTAATTTGTTCAGGTAACAGTTCTCTTGATTGCATGGCAAAGTCCTCCCTGGGTGATTGGGGACTGCGGGGTTCCCCTCTGGCAATAGTTCTCTTCTGGCAATGCAAAGTTCTTTGCACTTTCGTGTTACAGTGATAGCTGGCTGTGCAACCCAGGCTGCCAGCTAGACGGTCCTCTACAATATTCATATTTAGCTCCATGGCAGTTTTTCATTAGTTTTTTTTTTCCCTGCCTTACTTTGTTTGTTCAGTTTGTTAAGTGCTTGGTTAGACAAAAGCTAAAACCAGTCTGACCCCAGAGGAAACCCAAAGGAAAATCCCTTTGTTATAAATGTTATTTGTTCACACTCTAACACAAACAACATCTGTGTTATTTCCCTGTTTTACATATTTGATAATTCTTGTGCCAGCTCTTACTGTCCAAGTTTCTTCTGACTAAGATACTTTTCTCAGAATGAGCGTGGTTATGGCAAGGTTTAGACCTACAAGGTGGATAACAATCCCCAAGGAAGCACGTGTGTCCCATTGTAAGCAAAATCTGGCCTTTCAACTGTTAAAACTGTTTGTTCATTTAACCTGTAGATTGAGAAGAAAAAATTAGTTACATGAAAATGATACAAATGAAAGACAAACTTCAGTCCTGGGCAGGAAGGAAGGATGTGGGGTAGAAGTCGCATCAGGAAAGTAAGCAACAGACCCAGAAAATGACTGTTTATGGGTCATGCTTTGTCACTCACGCTTGCTAGCTGATGAAGCTGTTAGTTATTGAGAAAATAAACAGAGAAGGACTTGAAAACCCCTAGGAGTACATATTTCTTAGTCATTATTGGCTATGTGACTGAAGTAATATTTAGCAACTCTCTTGTTTCTACCAAAGATAAAAAAAACAATTCTTAAAGGGTAATTCTAGTAATTTTGCTATTATACTCTTCTTTCATGTTTCTAACTCAGTATATCCCTGACCTTCTGAATATTATGAGTAAAATCCGTAACTGTGTCTTTATGACTGGTTTAATGCAGGGGTATATCCTCTTATAAAATCTTGTGGAAGCAAGAGAGACCAAGAGAGACCTGATCCATTATGAATGGAAATGTTCTGAGCCATTAAATCAGCAGACTCTCAGAGAAAATCTGAGAAACAGTCTCTAGTGCAGAATGAAAACCTTGTCACACATTTTGGGAATGAATTGTTTAACTAGGAAGGTTCTGTAAAGTTCTTTGAAGATAATGAGCTACAAATCATATCACTGTTAGAATTGTTTTTCAGCTAGTCAAAGAAACCTGTCTGCAGTCTACTGCAGACCTCCAGTCTGCAGACTGCAGGTTTACTACAGGCCACCTGATCAGGAAGAAGTCGTCGATGAGGCCTTCTACAGACAGCGGGAAGTAGCCTCATGATCACAGGCCCTGGTCCTCATGGGAGACTTCAACCACCCTGACGTCTTCTGGGAAGACAGCACAGCTAGACACAAACAGTCAAAGAGGTTCCTGCAGAGCACTGATGATAACTTCTTGACACAGGTGATGGCGAAGCCAACAAGGAGAGGTGTGCTGCTAGACCTTGTACTAACAAACAAGGAAGGACTGGCTGGAGACGTGAAGGTTGGGGGCAACCTTGGCTGCAGTGACCATGAGATGGTGGAGTTCAGGATCCTGCGAGGAGGAAGCAGGGCAATGAGCAGGATTGCAACCCTGGACTTCAGGAGAGCTAACTTTGGCCTCTTCAGGGACCTACTTGGAGGAATCCCATGGATTAGGACCCTAGAAGGAAGAGGGGTCCAGAAGAGCTGGTTAATATTCAAGTATCACCTCCTCCAGGCTCAAGAGTGGTGCATCCCTCTGAGTAAGAAGACCAGCAAAGTGGGCAGGAGACCTGCATGGCTGAGCAAGGAACTCCTGGCAAAACTCCAACAGAAGCAGGAAGTCCACAGAATGTGGAAAAGGGGACAGGCCACTTGGGAGGAATACAGAGACGTTGTCAGAGTGTGCAGGGATGTGACGAGGAAGGCTAAGGCCCATCTGGAATTAAATCTGGCAAGGGATGTCAAGGACAACAAGAAGGGCTTCTTCAAATACATCAAGAGCAAAAGGAAGACTAGGGAAAATGTGGGCCCGCTGCTGAATGGGGTGGGTGCCCTGGTGACAAAGGATACAGAGAAGGCAGAGCTGCTGAATGCCTTCTTTGCTTCAGTCTTCACTGCTAAGGCCAGTCCTGAGGAATTCCAGACCCTGGGGACAAGAGAGGAAGGCTGGAGAAAAGAAGACTCCCCCTTGGTCGAGGAGGATAGAGTTAGAGATCTTTTGTCCAAACCTGACATCCACATAATCCATGGGCCCCGATGGGATGCACCCAGAAGTGCTGAGGGAGCTGGCGGATGTTATCACTAGGCCCCTCTCCATCATCTTGGAAAGGTCCTAGAGAACAGGAGAGGTGCCTGAGGACTGGAAGAAAGCCAGTGTCACTCCAGCCTTCAGAAAGGGCAAGGAGGAGCCAGGGAACTCCAGGCCTGTCAGCCTCCCCTCCATCCCTGGAAAGGTGACGGAACAGCTCCTCCTGGAGGTTCTCACTAAGCATGTGGAGGACAAGAAGGTGATCAGGAGTAGTCAGCACGGATTCACCAAAGGGAAATCATGCTTGACCAATCTGATAGCCTTCTCTGATGGAATGACTGGCTGGCAAGAGGAGGGCAGAGCAGTGGATGTTGTCTCCCTGGGCTTCAGCAAGGCTTTGGACACTGTCTCCCATCACATCCTCCTAGGTAAGCTCAGGAAGTGTGGGCTAGATGAGTGGAGAGTGAGGTGGATTGAGAACTGGCGAGATGGCCGAGCTCCGAGGGTTGTGGTGAATGGCGCAGAGTCAAGTTGGAGGCCTGTGGCTAGTGGTGTCCCCCAGGGGTCAGTCCTGGGTCCAGTCTTGTTCAACGTATTCATCAGTGACCTGGAGGAAGGCACAGAGTGCACCCTCAGCCAGTTTGCTGATGATACTAAACTGGGGGGAGAGGCTGACACACCAGAAGGCTGTGCTGCCATTCAGAGGGAGCTGGACAGGCTGGAGAGGTGGGTGGAAAGGAACCTCCTGAAGTTCCACAAAGGCAAGTGCAGGGTCCTGCACCTAGGGAGGAATAACCCCATGCATCAGGACAGGCTGGGGGTTGACCTGCTGGAAAGCAGCTCTGCGGAGAAGGCCCTGGGAGTGCTGGTGGACAGCAAGTTGAGCATGAGGCAGCAATGTGCCCCTGTGGCCAAGAAGGCCAGTGGTATCCTGGGGTGCATGAGGCAGAGTGTTGCCAGCAGGTGGAGGGAGGTGATCCTTCCTCTCTACTCAGCCCTGGGGAGGCCTCACCTGGAGTACTGTGTCCAGTTCTGGGCTCCGCAGGACAAGAGAGACATGGCACTACTGGAGAGAGTCCAGCGGAGGGCTACAAAGATGATGAGGGGACTGGAGCATCTCTCCTGTGAGGAAAGGCTGAGAGAGCTGGTCCTGTTTAGCCTGGAGAAGAGAAGACTGAGGGGGGATCTGATCAATGTGTACAAGTATCTGAAAGGGAGGGTGTCAAGAGGATGGGGCCAGACTCTTCTCACTGCTGCCCAGCGACAGCACAAGAGGCAACGGGCACAAACTGAAACACAGGAAGTTCCGTCTGAACACGAGGAAAAACTTCTTTCCTGTGAGGGTGACAGAGCACTGGAGCAGATTGCCCAGAGAGTTTGTGGAGTCTCCTTCGCTGGAGACATTCAAAACCTTCCTGGACACGATCCTGGGCAACCTGCTGTAGGTGACCCTGCTTGAGCAGGGGGTTTGGACTAGATGATCTCCAGAGGTCCTTTCCCGTGTTGGCCATTCTGTGATTCTGTGATACATGTCTTATGGCTTCAGGATCTATCTGTGCACTGAAAAAGCATTCTATGGAGGTGGCAGGAAGTGCGGTCTGAGACAAGTGTTTATGGAATCCAGATCGCACAAATTTCACAGAAAAAATTTTCTTTTAGAATACTTTTCTCACTCTCTGATAGAGAAGCTAGTGCCAGAGCTCATTGTCCAACAGGGTGTTTACTCAGCTGCCATTTCTTGGTGCAATGGAAAAGTCCAGATGAAATTTCCAGTGTAGGAAGTCTTGCAGCTATGGATTATCAGTAATAGGATGAAGTATAAAAGGGAGACCTAGCCTGATGCATGGCTTACTTGTCTGCATCTGCCACTGACTACTTTTCTAGATAGGACTCTGAGGAAGAAGGAGCTTTGGTGTGTGGTCCAGGAAGCCGTTCTCATCATGTCATCCTTCCTGTAATCTAAGGGACAAAAAATGACATAGACTGTGGTATGACTATTCTGAGGTTTTATAAAAAGGGTAAAAAAAGGCCAATCTGTGTTTTTTTACATGCTGGGAGGGGCGATCAGCTGGAGAGCAGCTTTACAGAGAAGGACCTAGGGTCCTGGTGAACAATCTGAACATGAGCTAGCAATGTGCCCTCGTGGAAAAGAAGGCCAACAGTATCCTTGGCTGCATTAGGAACAGTGTGGCCAATAGTCTGAGGGAGGTGATCCTTCCCTTCTACTCAGCACTGATGAGGCCACATCTGGTGTGTTAGGTTCAGTTCTGGACTCCTCAGTGCAAGATAAATGGACATACTGGAGCGAGTCCATCAAAGGGCCACAAAGGTGGTTAAAGGATTGGAACATCTTTCATATGAGGAGAGGCTGAGAGAGCTGGGACTGTCCAGCCTGGAGAACAGAATGCTCAGGGGTATCTTATCAATTTGTATAAATACCTGGTGGGAGGGTTTAAAGGAGATGAAACCAGACTCTTCTCGGTGGTACCCAGTGGCAGGATGAGAGGCCAGTGGGCACAAGCTGAAACACAGGAAATTCTACTCAAACATAAGAACAAATTTTTGTACCGTGAGGATGGTGCAACACTGGAACACGTCTCCATCCTTGGAGAAACGCAAAAACCAATTGGACACAGTCTTGGTCAGCCTGCTGTAGCTGACCCTATTGGAGCAGGAGGGTTGGACCAGGTAATCTCCAGAGGTCCCTTCCAACCCCAGCTATTTTGTGATTGATAGCATTCACCATCTGTCACAGTTAGAATATTTTGTTAGTTATTACTATGTAAAAAAATTAACTTCCACTAAACTGATGTATCTTATTAATATCCAGAATATACTGTAGTCCTAGTCTTTTTTACTGGCCTGTAGATAAATCCATCTGCAAGTGACTTTTTAAGATTGTCTGTTCTTTAAGATGCTCTTTTACATTAAGTGTGCTAAGAGCAGAAAGAGGTTACATATAGCTAATGGGAAGGTCTGTGCCATAGGAGGCTTTAAGTCACTTTGAACTTTTTGTTGTGGATCCAGCACGATACTTTAGTTTAGTATTATTTGTTAGGTTATAAGTGAGGTTTCAGTCAGGTGTCTTTATTTAAAAGCTTGAGCCTCTAGAAAATTAAAATGGCTTAAAAGTAGTAGAAAACTCATAATTAATGAAGGTGAGAGATGTTCTGATGGGTTGTTTTCCTTGTTTGTTGAAAACAAAGGCTTTTGTAGAAATTATTTTAATAAAAGTTCATTTTGGAGTAAAAGCTAAGCAAGTTCCTTCTGTAACATGATCACCATTTGGTCAAAGCCCTTCCTACTGACCTTTCCAGAAAATGCCAGTATAGCAAAAACAGTCCTTGTTTCATCTGACATATTGTTTAGCATTCCAATGTCTTATTTTTATTACATATGGATCATTCCCAACTAATATTTTTCTTAATCTTGCTCTGCAGGGAAATTTCTGTCTTTTCTTGTTAGTTAGTTTGTTCCATTTTGGAATGGAGAAAAATAAAATTAGAGTTATGAGATTCCCTAAGAAAGAAAAGTTCCTGTTCTAATTAAAGTTAATTTGATTCCCATTTAGCTAGCCTACCCTGAGAAGGGAGAAAAACCCAACTTATTCTGTCTCCATGTGAGATCTCCCTTGCAAGCTACTTTAAAATATAGTGAGCAAAGGTAGTGTAGTGTGGGAGTGACAGGTTGATCCAAGGACTTTTCTGGAGTGGTCTATCATCAAGGAACAGAGCACACGAATGCAGGGTAATTTCTGAGGATGCTCCTAGTTGGGACTCCCCTTGGAGCACAGCTTACTCAGTCTAGGGAGGAGAAAACTAGTAGGGAAGAGGCTCTGAATCACAAGATGCTCAGGAAGAAGCATAAATTTACTATACACTACCGATGTGAATTCATTTGCCTTTTGAGGCTTTAAGCAGGCAACTTTTAAATCTATACTCAGCCATGTCAGAACATGCAGCTGTGTCCAATCGGTAGGAGAAATTATGATCATCTTAGCTAACATGTTCTGACACAGTTAATAACCCCAATGAACGGAGACCCAAGGTGACTTACTTGCTGTATATTGTTGCACACAATTTATTAATCAGAAAAGCTCTGCTTGTGGAGCAGCTTGCAATTCATCATCATGCTAGACCCAGCAACCTCAGTCTCCTGAAAAAAATAGGTCTTTTGGGCTAGATGAACAATCTTGCTTGCAATTTGATATTGCAAATACATTTTGATTTATTACGTTGTGGAAATTCGTCAGGGGAATATCCCACCTCCCCTGGTGTACAACATGGAAGCAACAGCAGCCAAATCCCAAAGATCAGAGGAGAATAAGACTGGAACCAGTATCTCTCAGCCCTCCCTATGTCATTGGGTGGTAGAAGGAGATTGAGAGAACACCCATAAAACTGGACAACAGCCATGTGGAAAATGTGAGAAAGTGTGTGCCCACCTGGTAGGCTCCGATGTTTTGTGGCCAGTAAGTGCTTCCCCATTTGCTTTGGAGGGCTTAATAACAACCATTGGAGATAGCCATCCTCCCAGCTCTGTGATTGGAAGCAGGATCCTTTCTTCTTGCACTCTTTTTATGGCTCAACAAATGGTGCAACAAGAATTCAGGCTTGACCTGTTATTTGGCAAGGCATGTGCACGCATTTAGACTTTCCTGTGGCTTTTCAAGAGACATTTTAAGATTTTTGTTCATTAAGCAGAGCCATGTCTACAGTTAAATGGTGCTGAGGTCACTTATTGCCTAATACAGTCTATATTCAAGGTCACTCCTTTGTCTTCCCTGAAACTCAGAATTCTTGGTGTCCTTCACAGTGGTTTCTCAGCCACTTGAAAGCCTGGGTTTGAAGCTAGGGAAGTTATCGCCTCTGAGGACAAAAATGAAACTCTCTGAAATTAGGTGAGGGCAGATAAATGTAGCTAATTTTTCAAACACTTTATCATAAAATGTATTTGAACTATTAGAAAGTCAGAGGGGCTCAGGGCGTTTACAGACTTTAGAGTGCATTTTTCAGTCACTCTCAGATATGGTCTAGCTTTCCCTTGAAATAAATGGAAGTTTTCCGCACATCCTTAGTGGAAGCAGGGTTTAAACCAGTACTTAGCAGTTTTAGGGTATCAGTTAGAATCCTGTTTCCATGGTCCTGAAAAAAAAAAACTCAGCAAAATTGTACTTCTGGTATATTGATATTCTTGGCTAAAATATGCACATCTCTGGGTCTGCTTATGGCTCTCTGTAGGATGCTACTGTGCAAATGTGGAGGGGTTCATGCTGCCTGTGTTATTATCTAGCTAGAGAGCTTCTGTCTCCTGAGATGTAAGGCCGGAAGATTTCAAAAGCACTAAAAATATATTAAAGTGCGGTTTTAAGGCAACTCATGCAGCCTCCTTACTGTTTTGGCATCTCAAGAGTGCTTGTTTGTCAGAGCTTTGCAGTTGACCTTCAGGAATCTCTTGAGCATATAAATGGAGCTGTGATGTGCAAGAGCTTCCTTCCTTAGACGTTGATTTGGCATAACTTGACCCTACATGGCTTTTGGAGTTTGTTTCAGGATTAACAAAATAACCAAGATGGTAAATGTAATGATTTGGATGTTGCTAATATTAGTGTTACCCTGGCAATGACAAATTAGCTAATTGGGATATAAAGCACACTACTTTGAAGAAATCATTTTCCAGGGTTCAAGGTAAAACATTGATAACAAAGTGCTATAATATGTATTTGAGATAAACTGACTTTTCTGACCTGTGTCTATTACATGTTCTAAGATCCATAAGAGATCACCTCCTAGAATATATACTAAAATTATTACTGTGTAATATTAACTAGAGTTTAATACCTTAAGGGTAGTAATGTTATACAATATAGTGAAAGTTCAGGGTTTGCTAGCACTTGCATTGTAAAATTTGATTTAAGGAAATTACGAACATAAATAAATGCTCTGAATAACGAATATAGCATTCAGGGTCCCAGGATAGGCACCAATTATGTTTAAATACAACCTACAGTGTCTCCAGATACAGATGAGATACATTTTTGTGTTGATTTGCCAACAGGTTTATACATACTTTATTAGTATGTATCACACTGTGCAGCAGCCAGATAGAAAGATGTCTATTCTTCAGAGGAAAGGACATCAATATTATATTGTAATGCTACCATCAAGAATTTTTTATAACTGTATAGGCATAAAGTTATTATGAAAATGTGGTACCTTACTCTCAAATATTTTTATTTTACTTCATGATTTACTTATCTTGTTTTGACTGAGTGTTGTGTAGTAAAGACTGTAATTGCTGAACTTTGCTAAGTATTGTGAAAATAATAAATGTGCTATTATTTCAGACATCTGACCTGCATATAAATAAATTTTATGTTGAAAATAGGTTTAGCACCAATGACAGCAGGAAAGATTAGCTCACAGGTAGAATGGTGAGCTTTGATATAAGTTCTCTGCAGTGTATCTATTTCTGATTTTTTTATATCGTCATGCAAGTACAGCTGCCCATTACCCAGAGTTTTTCACATGTAACCTTGCATCTCTTGGTTCTGAGTCTTCTCTGAATTAGTGCAGTTTTATGCCAGAGTGATTCCATTGACTTAATTGAAGAGTATAGAAAACTTACTTGTGCTGTGACAAGTTTGGTTTGAGTGGTTGCTAAATTTCAGTATCATGTTTCAGTGTTCACTTGTTTTTAAACTTAGAAAAATTTCTTGTAATATGTGTGATTATAAAATTAATCATCCTAATATTCACTTTGAACTTTGCTCTCTCTTTCCTCCTTTGTCATGTGTGGTTGTTCTTGGAAGATGCACTTTCAGGACTTTTATTTACTTTATCTCCGGTATGTATGATTATATGTATGTATGTGTGGTTTTTATGCCCGTGTGTATGTATTCAAGGTATGGAGAATGCATTTGCATATCAGGCAACAGAAGAGAAACTGTGTAGTCTTCCTGTCAGTAAGTGAATGACTGCATCTGCCCCTATTATAAAATATTCTTCTTTGGTATATTCAGTATAAATATATAATACTGTCTCTTGACATTTATCCTTGTCATCCCTTGAAGAGGCATTAAACGTTTCCCTTTCAGAAAAACACCGTTTTGCTTTTATTTTATGAAGATATACGTCCTTCTGATCTTGTGTTAGCACTTTCTTTTGGATGCCATATTTCTTTCAGTGAATTCATATCCTTTTGGTGAAAATGCCTTTGATTATTTTTTCAATAAAATTCAAAAAAAAACAACAAATAAAATGCTGAAAACTTGCAAAGCAGCCACTGAACAGACCGTTGCACTAAACAATATTGGTTTTCCTGAAGTTTTTATATCTTCTCCTTTCTATCATGTTATGAATTTCTAATTCAGAAAGACTCTTGAACTCCAATGGGAACTTGGTCCAAATAAGATGAAGTTCATTTGTGTAAACTATTAAAATTGAGATTTGCACATGATTTCCAGGTAGAACAGCAAACTAACAGGTAACTATGAACTAATTCCCTAGTTCTCTGGGAATTTTAATGTTCATTGCTTCAATACATTGCAAATGTCTGCTTCATTTTTTTTTTTTAGATTTGTAATAAAATGTTCACTGCCTGGTTTCAGATAGTGTAATTAAAGAATATCAGTTTGGTATCTTAGTTTGTGCAAATCTATTGTTAAAAAGCAAAAAAAAGAGTAAAGCTATAAAAAGGCTGTTTTAGAAGGAGTAGTAAATAGCAAAAGAGATTTCTAGATCAATTAGCCTGATCTATTTCAAGAAAAAATATTCAAGATGTTCAAGCTTTTGGAAACCTCCAATTTACAATGGACTAAATAGTTATTATTTCTTAACACTTTATTTATTAAGTAAGGGAAAGTTAGAAAAAATTTATTTATAATACAAAGCAAAATCACAATTTTATAGTTGGAGGGACTCTAGTCTTTAACCTCAAATCTGAGCAGGGCTGGAGACTTGGGCAAGATTCAGACTTCTTGACATGTATCTATTTTTATTGTTTATTCTGCTACGTTAAGTTTACTACTGCCTTTTGTGCCATTGCAGCAGATTGTTGTTTCTAAAATACACCCTGCAAGTAATGTGATGTCCTGTGCTCGTGTACAGTTCCTCCTAAGTTTAAGTCCTGATCTCGCACCAGTACTACTATTGGCAGTCTTCCTATGGTCTGTCATGAAGATCTTCCCATCATGCATTCACTTAAGCTGATCGAGAGCTGACAGAAAAGAAAATATTCAGTCTAAGTCACCATCACTACTGGGAATGCAGGACATATTGAACCAAGACATTCATTATAAATGAATATATAAATATTTATTCAAAATTTCAGTCTGTATACCCTTCATTCAGTCTCCTCAGTCACAGAAATACTGTTTTTATTTGGGCTTCTTACAGGATTGGATAGCTACACATGACAGGGCAAACACATTATGGCTTTTATCCACAGCCTCCTCAGATACACTGCAGTCTTAAGAGGAAGAAAAAATACATATTGAGGAAATGAGAAACACTTTGGTTTTTTGTTTTTATCTGCTTTGATAGATCAATCTAAACCTCCCACCTTAATCCCATCTTCCATCTCAGATCATATGAAGTAAGGGCGTCTTAATTTACTGGAGCTGGCTGACGGTGGCTGCAAGACGAACTCCAAGTATCAGTGTGGGTGTACCTGAACGTCTCCTCCTGCAGAGAGACTTGTACAAGTTCTCTGACTGTGGGGGAGTCTAATATAGGAACTGTAATGTATATGAGGAGTCTGTTGGGATCTGAACTGCTGTTTATCTCACATCTCAGAGCAGGCTTTTTGTCTAGTTGGTCTAGGAAACCACTGATCAGTGTATGCTATGTGTATCATTCCTTGTGCCATCGAAGAAAATATGGAGCTGTAACAGACCTCAACTTGAGGGCCAGGCTGAAGCTGCAGATATCATTGCTTTTAGTTTTGACATTTTCTGCATTAGTCCTTGAAGTTAATCTAGGAGGTGGGCTTTGCATGGCCCGTGTCTTCCATTTGTTGGCTGTGTGCAGAAGATTTTTGTCTATGGATAGAAAAGAGCACAAAAACACAAAGCATCGCTGCGCTTAATTGACCGTTTAGGCAAATCATGTTAGAGTGAACTAACTTTTTAGACTACCTATATATACACACTGCAGCCTCTTCCTGGCTGCTGTAACCCCACTGAAATCAAACTGTGGTCCAGTGCCCTCTTGCCTGAAGTAACAGTGCAAAAATTATGCCACAGAGTGGCATCTCTAGTTCCTGTATCCCATTGATGAACAGCTGAAGTCTGAGGTCCCAGATACTTTAAATCTTTGTGCAGATGTGTAATCTTACTCACATGGGTTAAGCACACAGATAAAGAGAAGAATCTAGGCATTAGCAGAGAAAAGACACAGTTAAGGGTAGCTATGTAGTTGAGCAGTTATTGTTGTACTTATTTTAGTGGTTTTTTTTTTAAAGGAGAGATAGGGTTACTACATGGAGGTATAAAGACACTGTTTTCCTCTATCTGTTTGCTATAGTATGTTTTGGATTTTAGCTTGTTCAGCTTTACCTTCTGTCGCACTTTATCACAAAAAAGTGACAAGTTTTGGCATTTTGGAGACTACATGTTTGTGTGTCGATCGGTTTGTGTTTCTTACTCAGCGATTACCAATAAATATTCCAGTCACAAATACTGACTTGAATTTTGTGGAAAGTAATTAATTGCACAAGCACTCAACTAACAGTTGCAGCTACAAGCCACAGCTTAGCTTTTTCTCACTAATACCAATGTTATACTTAAGCTAAACTGTTCTGGATATCACCGGCATTTTCTTTTGCATGTCTGAGAATAATATTTCCGTCCTCCTCCCCAAGTTCATGTTAGCACTTTCTACAAGAACCTTATTATGTTGGGAAGGAAAGAGAAATTTGCCTAGGAACTACTAGATAAATGTATCATTGTGCCAGTTCCTAAAAAAATTAATTTTCTTTTTTTGGTGGTGACCTCCATCAATACACTCTTAGTCTAGTCTCTTCCCTTTTGTAAGAAGAACATCCTTAAACCATATTAGCAATGCTAGTCATATATAATACCTGTCTCTTCTACAACACTTCCTCTGTAGCTCTGCCACAGAACTTTGCAAATGAAGTGGAGATTCTTAGTTTCTTCACTAGAATGTAAATAGGATATTGTTCTTAAGGTGTGAATATTGTAGTGTATCTTTTCAATATATGGATATGTGAAATCCTTTTATATATGTTATATTAATTTAATCAGGCACATTTTATTTACTATAACAGTGCACAAAGGTCTGAGATATTATGTATTCCTGTTGCATAAAATACTAACATCTATTCCCACACACATTTCAATAAACCTTTGCTAAAAAGCAAGCCAAAAAATCAATTCTGGTCACCTATTGACGCTTCAATGAGTCATTCTTCATGTGACCACAATTCTTTTCTCCACTCTATCCTTAACTCAGAGAAATTGTAGCTTCTAATCAAATGTTCGCTTAAGTCTTAAACTACATAATTAAGAAGAACTAAAAGAGCTAGCCCTACATCCCATAGACAGCTCAAAAGAGTTTTTGAGATAAAGACTGAAATTTTAAAGGAAAGAAACAAAGAAAAAAATTCACTAGGAAAAAATCCCCTCTTTAAAATGTCTTCAATAGATTCACTAAATGTACCCAAGAACTATGAGTTTGTTATGCTTGGTTTCTTGGCCTGATAATGACTTGCAAATAGTCAGCGATACACAATTCCAATTGACAGTCTGAACAGCACATGCAAGGGGAGAGCAGTTAATTCAAATATAGAAACAATGAGTTTATCTTTCTTCACTTTATGTCTAAAAATACTTCCAGGAAAATAAGCAGCCAGCATTTGCTCTGGTTTCATTATTCCGGGAAACTAAAACTAAAATAAGGACAAAATTGTAAAAGAAAAAAAAACCCTAAGTGAGCAATGATTGTAAGACAGATTAGCAACCTGTGCAGAACATTACCAGACATTTATAAGGAGCAGTTCAAGAAGCTGTAGGAAGTGCAGATATTACAAGGTGCCGGAAGCATATGCAGGAATTGCACCAGCAGTTATAGGAACAATCCCTGTCTGATCTTGCATAGCTCCCCATTCCTGAAGACCACTGAAGGTAGTGGCAAATGCAGTCCTTCTCAAGTGAGAGACAACCCTTTGTCATTTCAACAGTTTAATCCCACAAGAAAGGCAAAAGCTACCTTTTTCTTTGCCTAATTAGTAATACCTTGAGGGGCGCTACGAGAGAAGGGCCAAGCTACCCTCTGCTGTCTCTGAAAACAGTAAGTTCTGCTTCTTCAGAAGACATATAACAGATGGACATAGGTGTTACCACAATGGTGAGGAGAGACTGGAATTATTATGTAACCGAGTGAACCAAGTGAGACTGAGTTGATCAGCTGAATTAAAAACTATAATTAAGGTTCAAGTCTTTTTGAATATTGTTGCATGAATAGCAAGGGAGTAAAACCTGAAACACTGATATTCAAACTGTGGTTCTGCTTCCATTGAAGTCACTGGGTAAAAGTCTCTTTAATCTTACTGGCACAGAACTAAGCCACATAGATATTGCCAATGCTTGTTCTTTTAATTCATGTGTTCCTGATGCATGTCTGTGTGCTGTGTGTAAAGTTGGGAGCAGTGGGGAATGAACTGATGTTACTGTTTTGTGTCTATTAAAATGATAGAGGATTGATTGGGCTGGAGGAGAAGGTACCTGCCCTTTCATGATTGCTACTTTTCAATCTTTGGATTTCAAAATTGGCACCTCATTCATTGTGTAGCAAGTCCCTGAGGGAGAGCCGCAGGCTTCCTATTTCCAAGTCTAGTTCTGTCCTGCTCTGTGTTATAAATGGAATCCAAACCAGACGCTCCTTTACATACTATCCTTTGAATGTTGCGACTTGCCTTCATAAAAGCTGTCTTGGCCTTGCAGTAAAATTGCTCCTCCACTCTCACTTCTGTACTACTGAGCAGCCAAGAGGAAGGAAAAGATATGCAGCTCTGTAACCCTGCTCTACCTGTACACTGTCAAAACCTGCCAACAGTTCGTCACGCAAATGAGTTTCCAGCTGACAATGTATGTTTTTAATTTAGCTCTCGTGGTTATACGTGGGCAGGGGAGAAGGGCCCATTTCCTTTTTTTCATTTCTTTTTTTCCCCCTTCCCTGGCAAATGTATTTCATCTTGTAACTCTTACTTTGGATTAAAAAGCTGTTGCCTTTGGCACTAAAGCTGCACAGCAGGCTGAGCAAAGTAAAGCTTCCTTTCATTGCCATGTTTGAAACTAGAGGAAGTCATCATGTTACTTTAACAAGCAGAAATGAATGAAAACCTTTAATACGATTATGCAAGCATGATCAGCCTTATAGCTGTGTTCTAACCACCACAGATTTTGCTCTGTGTGATTCCTCGTGCCAGTGGATAACGTGATCATCTATCTTCCTCTAACAGTCAAGCTGGGATTTGGTTGTTAAGAATCTTGCAAGGTGAGCTCTCTGGTGATCTGTTCTCCCTCTTTGTACAGCTACAGCTGCTGCAAAGTGGGGATGAGCAGTCGATCTGGCACTGGATTCTACCATCATGGAGCGTTTCACACCTCATAGTAATATCTCATTAAGTCTTTGCACACAGGAAAAAAGCACCAGTCTTCTGTTTTTGCTGCTGTTGTGGGACTCCCTAGAATGGAATTCGATTCCTGGCTTGTCACAGACTTGAGCCAATCATTTGGGATATAGCCACTCGGCAGAAAAACCCAGTCACAGAGAGAGACCTTAGTTATCTTGGGTGCCAGAAGCAGTATTAATGTGTTAGCACAGTGTTCCTCAGACTAATTAGCTAGCTCTGGATGTTGATTTTTGTATGGTGATGCGTTGTGCCGGATAGCACATCTTTAATCGCTGTGTGCTTTGCTCCTTATTGGCAATGTGGATGCTGACTGATTGGTGAAGAAGGCTGGGATTCATCTCCTCTAATTTTGGATGTTGAAGTGAGAGATGACTGAGCTTTCTTTGCATTGGAGAGAGGAGTTCCACCGCAAACGATCTACCTAACCTCGGTCTTAGCATGGAAAGAATTTTGTTCTGGTATCGACTGTTTCTCTCCGGTGACTAATATTTTTCTTATAAAGATGCTTATTTTTAAAATAGTTTTCTTGTAAAAGAAATTACAGAAGAGTTGAGGTTGGCTCTGGAGATCATCTAGTCCAAGCTTCGTGCTCAAAGGAGGGTCGGCTAGAGCAGGTTGCTCAGGACCATGTTCAGCTGGGTTTTGAATAGCTGATGTAGACTCCACAACCTGTTCCAGTGTTCAGTCACTATCACAGTAAAAATATTTTTCGTACGTCCGGATGGAATTTCCTGTATTTCAGTTTGTGCCCATTGCCTCTTGTCCTGTTACTGTACAATCCAAAACTGAAATTTATTGTAACTGAATGTTCTCTGTGAAATTTTCATTTTTATTATACAGTTATTTTTCTGCAAAGAGCCATTTCCAGCAGAAAAGTTTGATTAGTCCTAGTAGTATTAGTAGTTTTTCTCATACCTCTCCTCTGATGTAGGCAGGCCTAATTGCACCCAGTCTCAGAATCTGCAAGATGTGAATCAGAGCCTGGCCTTGTTAGTGCAGTAATTAGCCCATGGTGATAAGACTTTTCTCTCTTTGCCTCTTTAATGCGGCTTTATGGCTTTTGAACTGGAGCTGACTGATACCTGGCCAACTCAGAGGACTGGCAGAATTAACTGTGTACTATTATCAATTAACTGTGTGGAACTGTCTGCATCAGGCCATGTAGATAGGCCTCTCTCCTTAGGTTGTAAACAAATTAAGGCAAGGATGACTGGTTACTATGATATAGGGCCATTGATTATAATTGAGTCTTGTAGGTGCTAACATACTATGGATAATAAATAAGAACAGAATACTCATGCTAACATTCTCATTGTTTGAGAAGAGGCAAGCAATTTTGTTAATTGAACTTTTTTATCTTAGGAGTTTGCATATATGTGATTTAGTGTTCTCATTTTATCAACTAGCAGTGAATCCCTGAATGATAAATAGGTATGCTATGATTTACCCTTATGAGTTTTCCTAATGCTCCACCTTGCTTTTTACTCCTTTAATTTAAATTACTTGGTGAGATGGTTAGTGAACAGTAATGTGTAAGGGCTGGCTTTTGTCCTCTTGTCTTCCACCTTCAGCTGCTCTGCAGAGTGAAATAAAATGGTCAGTGCACATGTTGCTTAGTAGCAAATGACCTTGCAAGGTACAAAGTACTGATGAATTGTCCCATATGCTTAGATTGGTGGTACTGGGCTAAATTAGCTGTACTGCATCCATACAGCCCACTGGCGTCAATGTAAGGGTCTCATGAAGAATTCCAGATTCTATTATTGATTCTTCCAGCATCCACTTAGATCTGAAATTCCCACTGTTTATTAAAACAAACAAAAAAAAAAAAGACAAAAGAAGAAGTAGTAGAGGGTGGGATAGGTTCTTACCTATATGAAAAGCATCGAATGCAATTTTGTTGTGTAGAGCAGCAGTATAGGCTTTTCCCGTTAATCACTCATTCCCATTTTCTTTTACCATTATCGGCATAATTCAAACCCCACATCTGAATAGGTAAGTTCCTGTAGGCTTGTAATCATTTGTGGTTAATGATACCACTTCTGAGCCCTAAGAATCAGGTACATGTTGTACTAGGCTTATTACAGAAACCTAAAAAAAGGATATTCTTTTTTGCAGAAAGCATATAACGCGTGTTTCAGACAGAAGTAGAGCTGGTAGGCAAGAGGAACAAAGTGGATGAGGGTATTTTGGGAAGGCACGGGAATGCTTAGAAAAGAATTCAGCAAAAGTTACAGATTCTCTCTTGCAGAACGAATAAAAAATTATAATGACATCATCATGGCAGATCATGGCAGAGAGAGGACCTGACAAAAGACTGAACAGAGCCTAATCTGTAAAAATTTTGGAGGGTAGATTTTTAGAGGAAGGAGAGCATGAGAATAAAAATACAGGCATTTGATATGGAAATGAATATATAAGATCAGAATGCCTGGGGATCATGAAAACTGGAGGCTAATGGTTTGCTGAATGGAAGCGAGAAGGTGGCTTCATATTCAAGGCTCTTACTGGAATTTAAAAGGAGCTTATTTTATTGCACTAGAGAGCTGTGAATGGAGGTAAACAGAGTGGGCTTTTGTGACTTGTCTTAGGTGGAGCATGGTACTGAACTCTTTTCTGAAGGACTATTTTTGTTGTAAATCTTGGGATCTTTGCCTGTCTCCTATGTGAGACATCTTTTCACATAGTCAAGTGCCGTTTAGAGGTAATTTTTTTATTTCCATAATATATTATATGATAAATTTCATCTTTTTAAAAAATGGTCTTAAGCTCATGTCTTCAGAATTTTTTCCAGCCTTTATATCTGGAACACCTTTGTTTTTCACTCATAGAAAAAAATCTATGAGTCTTGCCAGGCTAGAGAGTGCTGCTAATGATCAAGAATGAGCCTTTTTTATTTACAAGGTTCACCTGGAGCTGGAGAACTGTGATTTTTATCACTAGGAACACATTGGCTTATGTAAAAGCAGTTACACATAAGTTTAATGGTTGTATACACCACTCTCACTTCTTTTTTAAAGATGAATTCTTGCTTTACAAAGGTGCAGTACATTTTGAAAGCAACCAGTTATTCAGTTAACTAGCATTTGCTGGTTTAAAAAAAAAAAGACAGTGCAGCTCTAGTTGTAAATATTGTAATTAACCAGGCAGAAAACCAGACGTTTTCATGAATCAGTGTTCAGCTATGGGAAGCTCAGTGGGAAAAGATGCTTAGGGGGTAGCACTGATTTTTTTTTTTTAATATACAAGAACATTTCACAGATGATTTCTCAAAAAGGGGAAGTCATGAAGTTTTATCATCAGATATCATTCACGAGCCTGGTGTTTCTCTGTTTTCCCCAAGAGGTATAAATTAAGACATTATCACTGCAATACTCTTAGATGAATCTCTATAGCATTGCCTTGCAGAGATGAAATAAATCCAGGCCATTTGGAGAAAATATAGCATTTACAAATAATTTCAGCTTATCCACAGATAACAATACAGGATGTAATTTGAACCATTTAGTACCAGGTTACTAATCTTTAACAGCCTGTAAATCAGAGTTTTATTTTTGTGGTGATGTAAATTGCTATGGCTTGATGGCTTGATTTGTTTGGGTTCACATAAGATGACAATGATCTGCCAATTTTCATGACAATATAATTTTTAAATGCATTTTTTTTGAAGGAGTCTGAGTGTTCAATACTTCTTGATGCCGACAGCTCGCACTCATGCACCATCCAACATACAGCAGTCTCCCCCAGTGGCATCTTATCATGAAATTCCTTGAAAAGTTAACAGTAGCCATGAAAGCTCAGCTCTTGCAATGCACTTAGGTGAGGCAAAGATCATTCTCCCTCTGCTTTCTTTCCCACACCTTCACACCTTATAGCAGAAGCCTGGTTATGTCCAAGCAGTTGTGCCCAGGGACATGGGGTAGGGTAGCACACAGCTAGTTATGGACTTGCCTCGAATTTTAAGGGCTAGAGGAAACTTTTTTTTCCTCCACGCCACAATGTAGAAATTGCTTGTTGGGGGGGCTTTTATTTTAAATTGCTGGTAAGACACTAAGAATGAGATGAGCTGTAAGTGTGAGACACTTACTTTCTCACACCTATCCACTTAAAAAAAAAAAAAGATTAGGTCAGGGATTAAGTCAGGGAAATATAGGAATGTAAGCCTTTTCATACTGGATTGATCTTAGCTTCATCTGGCCCAATATCCTGCCATTGATACTAACCAGGAAAAGGTTCAAGAGTCATTTGAGGTGCAACTTTCCCAGTAAGTATGTCACCCTCGTGTCTAATAATTACAGATTGTATTTAAAATGTGGAATTAATTACTTCAGGAAGTCATTAAGGCAATTCTAAGCCTCATGCTCCAGAGTTTTAAGACAATCTTCATTTATGGGAGTATCTCATATGGTAGGATTCCTGAAATCCATATAAAGTTTGAACTCTATGCTGAATCTTGATATGTTCTTGGCCTTAATGACTTGTAGTGGCAATAAATTTCACAGCTTAATAACATGTTGTATGAGGAAGAATTTCCTCTTAGTAGTTTTAATCATAGTCACAGGACCAGCTTTTTAAGTCATTCTTTTTTTATATACCAGTTCCACCTCCTTATGCTTTAATAACTATGAAAGCTAAAACGCTATTCTTTTGAAATAAAGAACACATTCACATTTTTTATACACAGCCACTTTCTCCTTGAGAAGGGAAGAGAGAACATGGGAAAAGGGAATTTTAAGAGCAAGAAATATTATTCTGAAGAATAAAACTGGGCGACACAATTATGTGTTTGGTAAATATTTCTACCTTTGAAGCAATAACATCGGAAGCCTGAGGGAGACAAACTTTTAGAACATTAAAACCATGAACTTTTTTTTAATAATACATGAAGTTGCCTTAATAAATCCTTATGGAAACTGTAACAGCAGCAGTTAATGGCTGGTTTTAGTTAATGACCCATTAACACATTAGCAAAGCAGCCACTAACAGTGGTATCTGGTGAAAAACAGTTTCAAGGGGACTATTAATATTAAAATCTGATGTTGATTTATTAACCAATACATTTTTAAGGCATTTTTTTCTACCTGGAGCAAGGAACACACTGCAGTGGCAGTGCTGGTAAAACAATAATTCCATGAGGGTTAATAAACAGTTTTGCTCCAGTCAGGCAACAGAAAAAAGAAATCTCTCTCCCTCCTCATGGATATTATTGCTGAAGTAAGTTACGGTCTTGGATGATGCTTTAAAACAGTATTACCACTGTGGGTCTTAACGGGACAGGTAGAAATCTGAGTCATGCAGAGGCAGCAGGTATGAAGACTTAGTTTTAGCTAGTAAGTCAGGGAAAAGGACCTCTCATTAGTTCTTTACCGAGGAGGCAGATATATCAAACAGCATAAACAAAAACCATGGTCTTCTTGCAGCCAGGAAAGTGCAGCAGCTGAGGTGACTAAAAACACTTCTTTAATGTACTTAAGCATTTTTTGTGCATGTGTCAGCCCAGTACTTCCAGTCCTGTAGTTTAGACCTGCGCTCCAGAAAAACAGAAAACCTCTTTGGGTCTGCATCCTTGTGGCCGTGCCTATTGTTGGAGAAAGTGTTATCTTGGCATGACAAACATCTCTCACGTGCTATTAGTTCTCTTTATATGTGTATTACAAGTTTGTGTCAGGCACGAATCTGCTTGTTGCTTTGTTTTCATCTCAGAGAAGGTAGAGGCAAAGAAATGCACCTTGGGCTTAGAGGAGAAGATGAAAAAGTTCTGTGTTGGTACATCCTCGGGAGCTGGTTCCACGTTCTGGGGCAAGCCTGCATAAAAGCCCTATTGCAGTAAGTTCTATGTTATTCTGTACATTCCAGAGTTGTTGGTCATGGCCTTCATCTTTATGGCTTCTCAAAACTGAAGCCTATAAAACCTCCAGAGAAAACTTTTCTGGGGTTTGTACAAAACTGAAAGACAAAAATATTCTTGGTGCTTTCATTAGCAAGCCTTACCTGTCTGAGCAATCACCTGATCTCAGCAGGCCTCCCTCCTTTATTCCCCTCTTCAGTGTGTGTCAACCTCTACCATGTGCCAGATATCCTAGGCCTTTCTATCAGGAGAGCTCCCGTGCTTCACAAAGAAAGAAGCATTGTTCTCCTCTCACTCTGCAAATGAAGCCACTGGGAGATGTGAAATGTGTCGCAGAGGGCTAATAATGCCAGCCTGTCCTAAGGTTTCAGTCCCATGCATCTCACTCAAATGTTTTAATTTGGTAGTCAGATCCTTTTCCCCTGTTAGTAAATAGGATTGTGGTAAGGTTCGGGTGCTCAAACGTGTCTCCATGAAGTATGCAGTGGGTGAAATTGCAGTATTTATCACTCCACTGGAACCAAATGAGTAGCAAGCTCCCTCATATCCATCATGAGGTGCCAGATGGTAACGGCGTGCCAATAGGTATTGACCTGCCTGGGCATGTTCAAGCACACTAAGACGTTATAAAGTAGTCAGGCAATAGCCATTATAAATTATCTATCGCTCTGACTGGAGTCCTGCCAACAGCATTTGGGCCAGTTAGCTAAAGAAAGTATTCATCTAAAGTTGACCCACAGCATTGTTTTCCTCTGTGGTTTGTGTGTATATGTATGTGCATTTGTGTTTTTGAACGTTTTGACTATTTGCTGATCAGTTTGAGATGCCAGTCTACTGAGCGGTTTACCTCACCTGAAGCCACCTGACTAAGGAAGTGTGAGCCAGGCTTCAGCTGTAAGACTGATGGAGCTGAAACAGAAGCCTGGTAACAATTTGTCCATGGAGAAACACGTTCTCTTGAGTAATCCAAAATACTTTGCATTCACTGATAGAACTTTACACACTAACAGCAGCACTGTAAAAAGATAATGCTTGTAAAGGTGCATCTCATTCATGAATCAATTACTCATCCACCGACAATTTGCTGTTGAGCTATTATTACATAGAGTCTTGACTTGTTGATTCTTTGAGTTTGAATCCGGAAGACTTAAAACAATCAACCCCAGCAAAGGATTTCCCACATGCAGTACTGTTATGAGTTTTGTTTCCTTGGAGAGAAAGCAGTTTTATTTGGGGTTTTTGCCATGCCAAAGGAAACTAGAAAAAGTTAAGTCATGCTGTTGGTACCACCTACTGTTTCCAGTTGGTGAGAATCACTATAAAAACACTGGATCTGTTCTGAGTTGACAGGATTAGTATTTTATTTCAGGAGAATGAGGTCTGTCCTTTTTTAAGGAAACATTTATTTAAACATCTGCTCAAGAAGCTGTCTTCTGTCCAAAAAGTCTTGCTGTATTTTTTCCACAGACGCTTTCTCTTTTTCCACAGCTAAACTGTGGTAAGACACAGCTGTAACCACCTGAGGAGCTCTCTGAAATGATAAAGGGAAACAAAGCTGGAGTATGCCTCAAAAAAGTCAACTCTGCATTTTGATTTATAGCAGCAATAGAACCTCAGCAGCAGTTCCTTCTGACAAGACTGCTAGTCTGCTAACCTTTGCATGTCAAGGACATCACTGTGAAAGAAACTGGTCATTCTGATTTCAGGCTTGGGTAAAGCCTGAGACTGAGCTGTGTATATCAGCAGTGGTCAGGTATACATTGCAGATGGCAGTGGGGAATTTTTGTTTGGCTTTGAGTTTTTTAATATACTTTTTGGCTCAGTTTGGTACAGCTGATGTTGACTTTTCTTTTCTTTTCTTTGTTTCTTTCTTTTTCTCTTTCTTTCTTTCTTCCTTTCTTTCTTTCTTTCTTTTTTTTTTGGAACTGCTAGCAAAAATCATATTGCTGCTGTGGAGAGGCTTCTTGCTTTCCTTTGTGGCATCACAGGGATGGATACTGTGCAGTTGCTCACCTGCCCTGAGGCTCTGCTTGATGAGAATTCACAGGTCTGAAATGACTGCCCCCACCCTGTATGTTCAATGTGCAGCTAAGGCAGCCGAGGTGGTGAGTAAGAAAAAAAGGCACAGGGTGTGCTACCTTCAGCTTACTTACAACACCTAGCTTTGATGTTCATCTAATCCAACTCTGATACTTAGAATAAGTAATTTGGTTGGAGCGAGAGTAAGGCTAGGGCTTGGATAAATGCCAGCTTGCTGATCCTCTGTCTGACGAAGACTGAGGAAAACAACTGGAAGATTTGGCAGAAATTACATCAGCATCCCTGACTGAGAGAGTGCACCTGCCACTTGCTGTTCAGGTCTATAACTCAGGTCTTTCTAAAATTACACCTGCTCCTTGTGCATGTTTAGTTAGAAGCTGTTGACAAGATTGCACTTTATCATCGGTGCAACCATTTTTTTCTTTTTCAGATGTGGGATGACAGAGCTAAACATGAGCACTGTTTGGAACTTCAGCTAGCATGGATGTGAGAAGAGGCCCCGGCATGATTTATCACATGCTCAGATACGTTTAACCGGGCCCAAATGCTCTGGGAGCAGGAGGAAAGATGACTGATCCCAGGTTACCTCTGGAAAGGTATTAAAAATAGTTTTCACATGAAGATAAGATCTTTCATGAGACCCTTAATAATTTTGTCTCTTAGAACTATCTCCAGAGCAATATATATAGCATTAGAGAGAAAGTTAGACAGTTATACCTGCATTTGAAATGGCTTGGATACTTTCAGAGAAAGTAAGTGCTGGGCAGATGACAGAAGGACTTGAGACAAAATTAACTGTAGATTTTCATGAATTAGATATTGAACATCATCTTTACAAAATTACAGGATGGAAGAGTCTCTATAAATTCTCAGGTTATATTATATATTGCTCTACTGTCTTGTGCAAAAGAAGTTCAGCAGAATGCATTGTACTACTGTCAGATGAGATATACTTACTTTTGCTTTCTGGCTTTCCCAGCTTACCTGCTTGATTTTGTACAACTTCCTTGGGTCTAAATTCAGAAACAGAGGTGGATACCTGAATACAATATATAAGTGTTCTGAAAACCTGGAAACACTTTCTCAGCTGCCATCTTAGTTTTTTGCTCAGAGCGTGCATGCAGATGCTCCAGTCCTGAGGTTGCTAGTGACATGAAAGCCTCGATGTACTCCCAGCAGGTGTTGGTCTGCTGCATTTCTGCCAACAGAAGTATGGGAACAAGGTAGAGGAAGAGTCCTCTCTCTTGCCCACACGTCACCTCCTATCCTTGCTTTGAAAGTGGGAGATCCAAATTCAAATATATCCTGCTTGATTTGGAGAAGGGATTCCAACTCTTTTGCCTACCAGAAGGTTACTCTGGCTCTATATGGTAACCTATAAGTAGCCCTTGCTCTTGCTACTTGAACAGACTGTTGAAGAGCACTACTTTGGACAAAAAAGGAGCTGTTGTAAGTGTTCTAGGCAAGCAAGCTACCATGAAGAGGATAGGGTAACTAGATTCAACCCTTTCTTTAATATTTCTCAGAGAAAGATTTGAACCCAAGTCTCTCACAGCTTTCGGGTGTAGGACAAGGGCAGAAGCCACTGTCTCCTCCTCTGCTTTTCCTGAGAGAGGACTGGTACGGTGTCAGCACTCGACTTTAGGGGAGGCCACTGCCCAGTTCTCACTAAGACACCTCTCTTAGGTGTTATTAGTTGAGGTGGCACCCCACTTTTCCTTGAATCTCATTGTGCAGTTCCTGGAAGAACCAGGGTGCTAGGTGCCTACCATAGGGTTACATATTTCCATATGTATCATGCCACTTAAAATTTGACTTTTGCAATGTTGACTATTGCAACAACTGAATCCCTCAGTGGTTTAGCCCTTGACTTCCCTGTGCTTCAGTTTTTCTTCTGTGACAGAGGCATAACAACTCACTCCTACCTCACAGGAATGCTGTGGGAGATAAATGCATTAAAGATTGTCAAGTCCTGAGACACAGTCGTGAGGGGGCAATAGAATTAGCTAAGGTAAGTCATGATGAACAATCTGGATCACATCTCTTCATAAGAGAGGTACAACTATTATCTGTCTACACTGGGAATCCTGAAGTACTTCCTGTGCAGCTTGATTCCACATATTTAGATGTTATTCATCCTTAAATTTTCAAGAGCGTTTATGGTAGGATCAGACTACATGCCAGCCTGAACCACTAGGAAGTTTCTCCCATGAACTGTGATGGTAGAAAGACAGTGAGAACTCGGAAAGATCCTCTCCTCATTAAACAAACAATGTGCAGACTCATCTTGTTTTAGCATTAGAAAACATTCCTAGATGTTCACTACTTGTCTATGTTAAAGCATTTGCAATAGAATCTCCAAATAATAAGATTCAGGATATCAAAGACAAAGTATTTATTAATATAGGAATCAATAATAAGTCCGCCTGACATGTTTATTTCCTCTATTGGTTTACCAGGCAATTCTGATCATTTCACATCAAGGGGGGAATATTTTTCTCACTACTGATTGTTATTTCTTCTTGAAGAAAGTATATGTAAAATTCCAAGGAGAATGTCTCTGGATATATGATTCTTGCTGTCCATTCTGTAGTAGAGAAAATGATACTGTTCTGTATAAGGCTTATTGGTATTTTTCTTTACTTGTTTTACACAAGAAGAAAGATGAAACAAAGTCCATTGTTAGATTCTTACAAAAAATTAATTCAGTGTTTTTGTAGTTGGCCTGAATTTGAAAATTGATGTTTTTTTCTTTTCCTTTTCTTCTTTTTCCAGCAATTCTTTAGCAGGTACTGTGAGGAGCACAGGGCTACTAACACATAGGAAGTATTTATAAATCACTTAGCTAAGTCTCTAAATATCTTCTTGAAAAGCTAATCGTATTAAGACCAAGACCATATCCATCTTTCCACTTATCTCTGATTTCCCTCCCCTCTCTCTGTCACTGACAGCAACATTTCCATCCTTTCAGTTACTCAGGTCCATGCTTTGGAGTTTGCTTTTGACAGCTCCCTCTTCTCACACCTCACATACACAGAATTTGCTGCTTCTTACTCAGCATATGCATGATCTGCTCTCTTTATTCCACATTGCCATAACCAAATCATGTGTCCTGTTCTCTGCTGCAGATATTTCTAACACTGCAGTAGCCTACTCTTCGGCCACCTAAATATACACATACTGACTTGTCCTTACTTCTTGTGAAATGTGTCCCAGAAGATAATTTTTCTTCGCTGTCCAGCAGTTAAAGGGATAACTAATTCCATATTTTAAATGCTTCAGGGACTTAGCATCTACTAACTTGTCTTCTTATTCATTGATTCAAACACTACATCTTCCATCTAATCTTTTTTTATTGAGTTTTATGCCTTATCTTTATCATGGTTTCTTGTTCAGCTGGTTACATAACTGCTTCAGGTATTCTTTCATATGGCCCCCTCATGATGTTCCCAAGACCTATGGCCATTTTGAATCTGTCTTAAAGGCCTATTCCTGCTTTGCTGCCAATGTGGCTACAATTCAGTTCCAGGGAAAGCTACTTTTACTCTCCCTTAACCTGAAGGTGCTGCTCAGCTGGGAGCTCCCAAAGAGAAGATGTTTCACTTGCCCCAAGAGGATAATAAGCTAAATGTCTGCAGGGCCTGAAAGCAGGATCAGAGGTCTGAACCTCAAGCCAGGAAGGCACTGTCACCTGTCTAGGTGAAAATATGACATATTGAACAGCTGTAACACATTCTGTTATTCACTCTAAAGTGAGAAATTAAGCTAATATGTTCACTAAAAGATTTATAACTCAGCAAGGATATTGCAAGTAGGACAACAATCAAATACTTCCTTCAAAAATACAATTTCATAAGACTGATTAAACATCCTGAAAAGCAAGTAAACACTGTGCTACAAATAAGTCAGTTTAATACTTTCTCCCAGTGCTCCCTCCAGAGTGCCATCTAGAATGCGTTGCTAACAATGAATATGCACTCTCTGCACACGTACAGCTGGTACTACTAACACTTTTACACAGTACCGCAAAAAAGGGTTCAAAAATATTTTTTTGATCTTGCTTTTTCGCCCACGGTGGAGACTTTCTGCTGCTTTAAGACTGCAGAGGGCTACGGCTGAGCGGGGCTGGCGCTGGGGTTAATGCTCGCCTCTGCTGTGCGCGGAGGCAGAGGAGGTTAGCAGCGGGATCAATGCGATTAGAGCCGTAGGAGCGGCGAGATGTGCCTGCCCGCCCGCCCGCCCGCCGCCTGGCTGAAGGGCGGCGTGTGAGGAGCCGCTTCCCGCAGCTCGGGGCTGGCTCCTGCCAGGGATGCTCGTGTGCTGGCGCCGGGGGATTTCCGCACCTGTGGCCGCGCCGCCGCAGCCCCGCCGGCGTCTCGCTGAGCCCGGGACGCACCTGGGCGTCGAGCAGCCGCCCGCCTTCGCCGCCGCGGCCGCCGGAGCGCCGGGGCGCGAGTGGCCGCGGAGCAGGGGCGCTCCCGCCGGGGCCGAGCGCCGGCCGTGAGGGCGAGGCGCCCCGCAGCCGCCGAGCAGGCAGCGGCCGGGCGGGCCGGAGCGCTCTGCCCTCGCAGCCCCCGCGGCTCCAGCCCCGCGGCGGCGGCGGCGGCGGCGGGCGAGCCCGGCGGAGCGGAGCGCAGCGGAGCGGCGCGGCGCGGGCAGCGCAGCCCGGCGCAGCGCAGCGCAGCCCGGCGCAGCGCAGCCCGCCGCGGGGAGCCGGGCAGCAGCCGGGGCATGTGGATGTTGGCCGTCGTCCTGCTCCAGAGCATCTCGCATGGTGAGCGCGGCCGGCCCGCGGGGGGCTGCGGGCTTTTGCGCGGGCGGCGGCGGCGGCGGCGGCGCGGGGCGAGACGGCACAGTGAGCCCGGAGGCGAGCGCACCGCGGCGAGGGGCAGCCCCCAGCCTAAGTTAGCGATATTTCCGCTAGCATCAGAATAACCTGCTGGGGGGGAGGGGCGCAAGAGGTCTTCTCCTCTCCACACCCCCCCCCCCCCCGATTTGACAAAAAGAACAAGTTCTTCTGAAATATAAGAAATAGCTAACTCCATGCCGTTTATTACTCTTTGTAGGGAAGACAGCCAGTCTCTGTGGTATTCAGAACTGCTTTGTTTAAAACTCTGCTGACCTCTCCTTGGCTAGGTTGTATATAATAACTGTATTATATCTAATGGGTTATATCTAACAATTTCCCATTAATTCTTGTATAAATATGTCTTCCTTGAACTAATTTAGAAACAGGTTTTCAAAATATTTATTGCATTCATGGAAGTATATTGGGCACAATAAATGATTAGGGCAAACTTCCAAAGCATGGAGGAAATATTTGTTATGTGCTTTAGGAGTATTGACTTCTTAAGAACTCATCTCTTAATATTAACTTTTGAAGAGAAATGAGTGCTTTCTTCTCCCCCCCCCCCCCCCCCAATTGTAAAGCTTGTGTGGCTGAATCTGATCCTTATTTATATGAAGAGTTTATAACACTTCAGCTGGACATATACGTGTAGGCATTTTGCCATTTTCCCACAAAGCTTTGCCCATACCCATCAATCATGACCTGAAACAGCTGCTGATCACTTTGCAAACCTTTGCTGAGCACAGAGATTTGAGTGTACAGTGGTCTGATAATTATCTGTTGAGGAGGCAAGTGAGACCACCAAACCTCTTTTTACTTGTATCCAAAAGGAGATCTAAATTCATAAATTAAAATTTAGAAAAGCTGTCCTTACCATGTTAGGTGAAGACCTTTCCATGTTAATTAAAATTACTTGTAATACAGAATTTGAATTAAATGACAAATACTAACATGCTAAAATTTTCCTTTCTTATTTTCTTTTTCCAAACTAGCAAAGGAGAAAGTTGAAACTTCACATGGAAAAAAATTTAGATTGTTGTTTGAGAATAAGAAAACCATTACAACTGTTTTTATTACAACTTGAATACATTATTCAAGAAACTGCAGTTGAAATTTTGCAGCTTAATGCAGAACATTTCAAATATGCTGAATTCAGCTTTTTTGAACAAGGAAGTATTATATCAGATAACTTTTTCATTGGCCTTAACCTTATATCTATGTATGAAATTTAGTGAAATTCAGTGAATCAGTCTTGGAACACTTCAGCAGCAGTAACAGAAGTGATAGTCTCAGACCAGGAAAACAATAGAGTATCCATTCATGTGAAATCAAAATCTGTTTAATGTCATATAGTATATGGAGTATTGATGCATATGTTGCCACTGAGGAAAACTCAGGCCAAAACAGGGAAACCAAAACAGTAAGAAGTTATTCTCTCAACATTGCTGTGTAATGAAGACAGAAGGTGTTATATAAGACAGGCATATCTTTTTAAAACTTCTAGTTTTACATTCAGCAAAAAATGCTTAAAGCCTATTGTGTGCTGGTCATATCATTTCAAAGAAAGCAATACTGGAAACAGACAGGATCCAGATATATACGACAGAAGTGACAAAAGTGGGAAGGAATTCTGTGTGAGAGGAATATAAGGTTGGGGGAGAGGAAGGAGAGGACTAGTATGCTTAGGGAAGAGACGAATCAGCGAGGACATGATAACCATGTAGAAAATAGGATATATAAAACAGGCATCCCTATTTTCCCTGCAAAATAGGAGAACTGGAGATAGATACTGGCATTCTGTGCCGTACTGCGAACACTGAAGTCCTCCCCACCATGTGACTGTGGCCTGCATGCTGTTTCTGTATCTTGAGGTTTGGGGTGGCAGGTGGGTGTTTTTTTGTCTGTAGTTTTGGAAGAACTACTCTAGAGCAGTGGAGATAAAACATTTTTAGCATACCAGGCACTCCTCTAAACTGCAGTTTTTCCCAGGCAAGGTAGACAAAGTCTTTGTCCTTTTCCTTTCCTGCAAAGACAGTATTTATGCTGTTTACTTATACTAGCAGCCACTTTATAAACACTTAAACTTAGAGAAAACCCAACTGTGGTGACTGCTAGCAAATGTAGACTTTTAAAATGAGCCATCATTATCTAAAAATATGTGAGGAGAGAGGGAAGAGACCACTTATGACAGGTGGCTGTGTTTAAAAAACAAAACCCAAAGAAAACTACCCAAAAGTACCACAGCACTAATCTGATGAGTTGGACCCAACTCAGCTTATTTGTGGAAATTGAAGTGAGTGGTTTCTCCACTAATGACAACTGTGATTTTCTTCCTTTGATACTAGTCCAACATACTGCTTCCAATCATGTTTTTCCAGCCTTTCATTTTGTCATGAGATCCTTCACTGGATTGGATGTTCCATTGCTTCTCTATCACATGTAGCTTTACTCAACTGCCAAGATCTTTTATACCAGTGCCCTACCAAACTTCTCCCCTTAAGTAGAGTCACCTTCCATCTCCAACCAGTATAAGATACCAGTTTCCGCTTGTTTGCCAGATTTTCAAACAAGTACTAATCTGCCCTTGCCTTTTTCGGAGGAACTTCTTGTAGAACATTTCCATTAGCCTTCTTCTAAACCTTCCTGTGGGCTTGCTGACTATTAAACTGAGCAACACTTCGCTGCCATGGACATTGCTCATCTCGCTTAACTTAGGTGTTTGTAGTGCTAGTCACTTTAGCTTCTCTGCACAGTCAACGGAGAAAGCAGGGACTTCTGCGGTGCAATTTATCTATTCTATTTTGGACACCCACTTTAGGATGAGCTAATTCTGTTATGACTATTCAGGGGGACCTAGACACCTGGCTGAGAGTTGTCTGATTTAAAAATTTCTGTGTTTCTTTGGATGACTTCATGACTGAAGGTATGAAGAAACAGTGTTGATCTGCTCTCTTATCTGCAAGCAATTTACTTGTAGGAAATTTATTGCAAAAGTAAATGCAAATGCAGTTCTCTCTCTAGGTTTCAGTTTCCTTTGTCTTTAAATGAGAATAATGATGGGTTATAGAAAATGCATTATGGGGTGAAAATTGGTTGTACCGTGGTGTATAAGTGCACAGTTTCTTGATGGTCTGTGATAATGTGCGTACAGTGTGGACAAGCAAGAAAGGATTAACAACAGAGTGGGGGATCTCAGTTAGTTTTTGTGATTGCATCCGAGAACAACCAGTTGCCCCAAGGAAGAGGCAGAGTACTGCAAAGCTCTGGAACAAGTGGCCAGATTTGATGAGAGAGCTGTAGGAGATGCCCAGCTGTGAAGAGCTGGCTCAGCTAGTAGCTCATCCCTGCAGAGATGGGCTTGGGATCCCTAAGGTCAAGCTCTGTGAAAATCTCCAGGTTATGTGGTCTGGCCCTGTTAGTTGGCAGGTTTTCTTCTTCTGTATTTTTCCATCCCCTCTTCTACGTGGTCCTTATTCACCAGAATTCCTCTCTCCTGCCTAAAGCTTTCACGAAGATCTCCTCTTATGATGTCGCGTTCTCAAATGTTTATGACATCACAGAAGACTCTTTGTCACAAAATGGGAATGAGAACTTTAAACGGGAACAGCAAGCAGAGAGATCTTCAGAGGCTGAGCTCCACTTGTCGCATAGTCTATATAGTGTGAAGGAAAAAAACATCCCATATGTTGTGCTTGTTTCTATCTAAAGCAAATGACGGCATACCAGAAGAAACATCACCAATGCAAATGAGTGAATGAGGAAGGTCTCGTTATACTTAGCACTCCTGATTCTTGGGGCAGACCGTCCAGAGAACCTGATAGACTGCTTTTGTTCTTCCTGTATTGCCCGTGACGACAAGTTGGCAAAGAAAGTATTTGTCTGGGTTTTCCCTGTTGTAACCTTCTCTAGAAGCAGACCGGAGCTCGTGATGCAAAGAATACTTGTGGCCAAATTCTCTCATGAAATCCATACCAATAACTCAATGGAAGCAGGAGGAAAAGCAGATGGAAGGGCTACCGTTGCCCCACAAGAGCAAATGCAATTTATATCTGTTTCCTTTTCTCCTTTTAACACCCTCCCCCCAGTAGGCTGTTGCTTGGCAACCCTGCCTCCTTGCTCCACAGCTGCTCTGCGTTTCTTCTTCCCCCCTGCCCCCACATTCACACTGGGGTTGGGAAGAGCCATGATCATATATGTGTTTCCAGCGATTTTCAAGCAGAGTTCTTGCTTCTTCAGCAGTACTTTGAAGCAAGTAGGAGCCACAGGAGGAAGACAGAAATACAGAGGACACCCTGTGTTTCCTGAGGCATGGCAAGCTCCGCTCTTCATGGCAAGCTTTGCTCTTCCTGTTTCCTTCTGCGGACTGGCTCTGACCCAGGGGGTATTGGCTCCCAGTAGTTCAATTCTTCTTTTGTTTATGTGGTTACTATTCTGTGTAAGCCAGCAGCGTCCTAGGCAGGTAAATGGAGGGCAGAATTTGGCTCAGGACCAGGGATAACCTTCTTCCCACATAATTACAGTACTTAATGGATTGCACTGTAACAGTTATTAAAAAGAGGTCTGCAGAGCTTTGAAACTGTCATTCATTTTTCAAAAAAACCTTCTGGAGGCTGCAAGGTTCCTTCAAACTTCCTTTTTTTTTTTTTTTTTTGGCCAGAGCAGCTATGTATGTGCACATGCCCACATCCAAACCCAGAGTAGTCCTAGATCTCTTGTTAAAGGCTCTGACTGCTATATGGGTTGTCTCTTAATCCAAATAATGGGAGATCGGATTTAGAAATGTAGTTGTACTCTTGACTTACCCTTTTCGTGCTACAACATTATGATATGTACTGTATGGCGTAGATATGATTTCAATATACGTAATTCATTCCATCACATCTTGGCATTAAAATCAAGTCATGCTGTGGTCTTTAATGTCTTATCTTTATACATGCGTCACACACACAAAGGGTTTACTTCATCTTTACTTGGAGACTTTTAAATGGATATCTGCTGTGCCATAATGCTTGTATGTCATCTTATACTACTTTCTCTTATTAGAAACAGTTAGCACCGAGACAAATCTTTCTGCCCTTTAGCAAGCCCAATTTTTCACCCAAGACAGTTTTTTGATATCTTGGGTGTTTTGTTTCCACCCTTTAGCTATTTTACAAATGTTTTCCCTCTTTTCCATCTTCTCTGTCATAGGAACAAACTTGACTGTATGAAGATGTGAAATTTTCAAAAATTTCTTCTGGTTTCTGCTCTGCGAGAAGGAATATTTCTATTTTAGTTGACTGTTGATTTTTTTTTTTTTTTTAACAGCCAAGAATCTTACTTCTCTTGTGCATTTGCAAGGTGCAATGCAAAAAATCAGTGCCCTATGTTTCAAAATTGTTATTTTAAATAGAAGACTCTGGTACTCTCTCAAGAAAACATGAATCATGCACATAGTTTTGAAATCCTTCCCACAGACTGTTTTGTTCCATGCACTAATGCATGCATTACGCTAGCATGGTTGTCTAAGACATGTCTTTGTCAGCTTTTCTCTCTCTACCTTTTGAACCTGTTGGCCAATTTCAATCAATTTGGCAGAGGGGTAGTAAGTACAATGTAGTAAGTCCTTACATTTCTGTGTGTATAGGTGTTCACCTGGGCAGAGAAGAGAGAGATGCTATTCCTGCTGCAAGTTCTTGAAGACAATGAAAAATTAATAGACATCAAAGAATCCACTTTGGTGTTTAGTTTTCTGACCTAATATTCAAAGCAAGTTCTTTTTTCATTGATTCTGTGCCCACAGAATTGCCTTGTGGAGTAGGTTTGTTTGTTAATGTCTTCTAGATGTTACTGAAACCCTAGAAACAAGCTGCAGAAGAAAGAATATCTTAGTGAGAGTGGAGGGAAACACCATTTTTGATTTCAAGCTTAGTAGATGGAAGCTATGTACTAGGTCATGTACACTGCTTTGAAAACTGCTGCTTTAATTTGTGGACATTGAATAGTTTGAATAGTTTGAATAGTTAATTGTGTACATTCTGTTTGGATAGGTCATGCGAGAGAGCATATTTGTAGCCAGATAGCAATATTGTTGCACACACATTATCAGCATGGAGTAGTCAGTGGCTTCTGATGAACACTAAGAAGTAAATTGTACTTATTTTTGTATGTTTGGGAGGGTGGCCAGGAGAGGACATCAGTAACATGGACTCTCTTGCAAATAATTGCATGCGGATGTTTAGACTTCATTTGCCCATCGTATGTATTCCTAGCTTCATAGTAATAAGCAAGGCATTTCAACCCTCATAGCAATACTTATAGAACTAGAAATTGCTTTTAAGTTCATAAGTGCCTTATGGAAAATACATAATTTTTACTGTTTAAATTCAGCTTGTTCTGATAAAAATGGCTGACTGTGAGCTTATAGATAGAAGCATTAAGCGTGGTAGCAAGTGAATATCAGAAGGTTTAGCGATTGGTTTTGACAAGCATTCAACATTTATCTGAATCTTTCCAGTATCAAATCAGGCATGAAGTCTTGTGAAAAAAACTGTTCTCACAAGGCTTTTGATTCTCTTATTTCCAAACTGATAGAAACTACTGAAAAGCTTTCCTGCTTCCTCTTCTCTTCTCAACCCTGGTCTCTTTAAAACCCTTTCCTCCATTATGGCTACAGTGACAAAACTTTGGATTACCTGAAAATTTAGGGAAGAGTGGTTCAAACTTCTAATCTTCTATGTTAAAATAGATTTGATTTGGGAAAATGCTGAGATCTGAATGATTTGGATTGGTATTTATTTTAGTGAAGTATTCACAAATCTTTTGCATGTCTCCTCTTCACATATTTGCATTAAAAAAATAGAAATCATGACTTACTGAAATGTTCCAGGTTTTGTTTCTTTACTGTTATCATTTCAGGGTGCTATGATTCCTGCTTTGTTTTTGTTTTTAAGCAAACTGGGACTACAACTCCCTTTTCAATAGAGCAGGAAACAGATTGATAATTCTTATTACAAAAAATCATAACTAAATTTACAATTGAAGTCAGTTTACTTAGATTATAGCCCCTAGCAATTATCTTTACCTAGTCTACAAACTGATAGCCAATATTTTTCTTTCTAGTAACTCTGAAAGAATGTACTGGACTACACTCAAGGAAAGGGGTCATTAATGGGGAGACATAAAATGATTTAGAAAATGAGAGACGACTGAGCCACGGCAATCATTTCTTCCAGTAATTGGGCTGATCAGTCATTTAGATGCTTGTTTCATGTGTGTTAGGGTTTTTTTTTTCCCCAGGTCGTCTTACTGTTGAGAAGTTCCTCTCCCACCATGCTTTCTCTTCACTTTCTCTCTGCTTCCCTCCCATTCTTTCTTCCCTCAGGTACTTTTAAAACCATTTTCAAAGCTGAAATTGCAAATGAGATTTTTGCATCCTGAATGACAATGAAGGGCTCTGTTTGAATTATTGAATGCTTCAATGGCAGATATTTGATTGAGTTCCCTAAAGGCCAAAGCCTATGAAACCATCCATGATCTGTATAGAACCAATTACTGCTGCTGCTTCCAGCCCAGTCTCTCTTTGGAAGATTCCTTTGTTTTTAAGGCCCAAAACAGTGCAGACTTACTGTAGACAGGTCATTATATCTTTTTATTTAAAAAAAAAGAATAATTTTATCAGCTTTATTGGTCTGCAGTAGTCATTTGTTTTATGTGCTGTCATGAAACATGAGACTATGGTGTACGCATGTTGCAAAATTAGTTTGTAGACCTTCCTGTTTAACCATTTCCATGTTTGCTCTACAGAAAGCTGAGAGCTGGGCTGATGTTTCTCAAACTGATTGTTTTTCTCAGCATCCTTTGTATTGGTGGCTCAGGACACAGCATATCTTGAATGTTTGTGGCCAGAACTGTCAGAAAGAGTTTTGATGTTCTGGATGCTCCATTGGAATCAGCTGGCTCAAATGCCTCAGGGTCTTAGTGACTTCCCAACACTGAGGTCTTCTGCTTGTTTTTTCTGCAGTATAATATAATCTGGAAGGCTAAAGTGTTTGAGATACATTTAGGGTGGTCCTTGGCTGATGCATACTGTTGTGTTATCTCTGTTGACTTCCAGAGATCTTTCTCATAGCCTGTGTGGCAGCTGCAGAAAAATAGAAAGTAAGGATGAACAACCTGGTAGAGTCAACCAGCACAACCTCTAAACCCAATTTAAGCACTTAATTTAAGCCCAGTTTAAGCTTTTTGATCCTTAATCGCAGTTGCACTAACAGTTACATAGCGTAATTTTTTTTCCCAGAGGAGATATAATTATGTGGAAATTCTAATTGGGATATCTTGCTGGAAAATGACTGAATTGTTTTAGGAAGAATTAGGTATTTCCCAGCCACTCAATTGAAAACATTCTATTTTCATGAAACAAATACACAGGAAAGCATAAAACAAGATTATTCTTGGCTGACCTTAACCACCATTGCTTGTAGCTGAAGCCTGGTCATTCCTGATTTTGCAGACTTGAAAGATAGCATTCTGACTGATTTCATGTACTCTATGTGGAAGTTATCATATAGTATGCTTTCTCCACTTTGACAGATAGTTTTATTTAGGTTTCAGTCTAGTTATTCAATGAGCAGCAGAACTAGTGAGCCCTCCTTTCATGCAAAATTGTGTCCTGCCTTCCCCTTGCTTCTTTAAAGCTAGTTCAGAACTGTGAATATGCCGACTTGTTGGCTGGCTCTTGCCAAAAAGATTACATACCTGCTGAATGTTGATCCCTTCTGTTTCAGCGTCACAGAAGAACAAATTTAAGACTTACGCTTCCAGTCTGCTACTGCTGTCGTTTGAAACAAATTGAAACATATAAACTTACTTTCTGTGACAGTTTTTTCAAATTAAACTGAAATGTGATAAGGGCTTCTAGAGCTGTGTAGATGAGTAAAGGATGTTGATGGATTGAAGAAAGGCGTAAGAATACGTTTATATGTATACATGTGTGTAAATGTACGTACATACTTGTTATATACGGTAAAACATTGTATCATATAAGGCCAGTACATCTTGGGCGTAAAATGGAAAACAAGACAATTCTAAAAGAGCTATCTGAACAAATCTGGCATGAACTTCTCCAAAATATCCTTGAAGGAATATTTGCATGTTTCTTCTTGTTACCCGCTCTCTTCCAAAGAAAGAGATTAAATTATTGTTGTTTTTAACAGAATTTCTCTTCCCATAAAAGCAAACTTCCTTCTTTTTTTTCTCTCTCAAGACATTTATACATTTAATTAAGAAACGCTCCAAATTTTAACAGTATCAGCTATTCTTTTCCATTGAAAAATTTCTCCAGTTACCCATATCTTCTTTATCTTAAGGGCAACCAAGAGGAAATAGTCCCAATATTCGTCTCATTGTTCCTACTTTCACTTCAGGCCTTTAGTCTCTTCTAGCTGATATCCCACCCAAAATGTGATGCAGAAAACTAAGCACTTGCATGGTGCTGTGTTTCAGCTGTGATTTTGGTTTTCTCAGGAATTACGGTGAAAGACCTTATGTGATGCTTCCTAATTGCATTTTGGCCTCTTCTCTGTGTCTGTAGAACCATCTTTGGACACAATTTCTTTCCTGTTTGGCCACGTGGCTGAGCTTTCTGCATATGTTCATCCCAGTTTCTTTTTAGGGGACATCCTTTCTGGGTTTTCACTATAGTGGCCAAAACTGGGTGTTGGCAGGACAGCCACCTTGGGCTCTATAAAGCAAATTTGTAAAATAATGTTGTCCTGTGAAGACCCCGAGATGTGAGGTGACCCTGTTCAGTAACACATGGGATTCTGCAGGCTGAGATTCCTTATTGCTTTGTTATGTTTGCTTTTCATCTTATAGGTTAAATTCAGAGTTGCCCTAATGCTGTTATGTATTTCAGAATATTGATTTTTTTTTTTGGCTGTCTTCATTTAATATTTTTTTTTGCCTTTTTTTTTTTCTTTTTGGACCGACCTTCACATCTTGAAAGAAAGAATAGATACAGAAATTGCTTTTAGTTAGAGAGACTGCAATTTACTCTTTCACTACGGGAGGAAAAAATTGGTTACCACAAAAAAGGAAGACTTGAAAGCCCAAATACTGTATTTGGAGCTGCGTAAGCACTGGGAAAGGCAGATTTTTCTGTTTTGCAGAGAATCTCAGTCAATCGTTTCACACGCTTGTCTGTCTGGGCTGTGACCTTCCAGAAGGGCCCCCTCCTCCAGTCCCCCCACACGACTTGTCAACACATTAGTCATATACAACTCGGCTGTTGCCAAACGGGCGCAGTTCAGCCAACTATTGAAGCGCAGGGTACTGGGCTGCGTTCTTCTCTCGGTCTGGTTTTTTTCCACGGTGGAGACTTTCTGCTGCTTTAAGACTGCAGAGGGCTACGGCTGAGCGGGGCTGGCGCTGGGGTTAATGCTCGCCTCTGCTGTGCGCGGAGGCAGAGGAGGTTAGCAGCGGGATCAATGCGATTAGAGCCGTAGGAGCGGCGAGATGTGCCTGCCCGCCCGCCCGCCCGCCGCCTGGCTGAAGGGCGGCGTGTGAGGAGCCGCTTCCCGCAGCTCGGGGCTGGCTCCTGCCAGGGATGCTCGTGTGCTGGCGCCGGGGGATTTCCGCACCTGTGGCCGCGCCGCCGCAGCCCCGCCGGCGTCTCGCTGAGCCCGGGACGCACCTGGGCGTCGAGCAGCCGCCCGCCTTCGCCGCCGCGGCCGCCGGAGCGCCGGGGCGCGAGTGGCCGCGGAGCAGGGGCGCTCCCGCCGGGGCCGAGCGCCGGCCGTGAGGGCGAGGCGCCCCGCAGCCGCCGAGCAGGCAGCGGCCGGGCGGGCCGGAGCGCTCTGCCCTCGCAGCCCCCGCGGCTCCAGCCCCGCGGCGGCGGCGGCGGCGGCGGGCGAGCCCGGCGGAGCGGAGCGCAGCGGAGCGGCGCGGCGCGGGCAGCGCAGCCCGGCGCAGCGCAGCGCAGCCCGGCGCAGCGCAGCCCGCCGCGGGGAGCCGGGCAGCAGCCGGGGCATGTGGATGTTGGCCGTCGTCCTGCTCCAGAGCATCTCGCATGGTGAGCGCGGCCGGCCCGCGGGGGGCTGCGGGCTTTTGCGCGGGCGGCGGCGGCGGCGGCGGCGCGGGGCGAGACGGCACAGTGAGCCCGGAGGCGAGCGCACCGCGGCGAGGGGCAGCCCCCAGCCTACCTGCGGTACCGCGCATCTGCCTCGTTCAGGATAAGGCTGTGCTTGGTGACATAAGGGTAGAGGTGATTTTTCTTTCTTTCCAAGCAGGAAAAGTACAGAATTTTGCTAAGTGCCGCGTAAACCCATTTGAGTACACTGAGATATTTTGAAGGGCTTTTACCTCAAGCTTTTGCATTTGTTTTTTTTTTTTTTCCGCCTCTCACAAATTGGGTTTTATTTGCACTGTGCTTTAACGACAACAACGAAAAAATTAAGGAAAAATATTTTCAAACTATTTCCCTATCATCATTGCTCTAAAAGGTACCTGCTATGTATTTTTTTTTCTCACTCATTTATGTAAAAATATGCACGGATAAGCATTACATCATCTGAAAAATGTTGAAGACTCTTTCAGTCATTGACAAAGTTAGGAAGGAGGGATTTGAATGGGGATATAATAAGGATGAGCTTTTTTTTTGCTCTCTTTTTTTCTCTTCATTCTGCAAACTCTTTGTTAGAGAAACATTTTTTGCAGTTTCTGGATGTTTTTATTCATATTGAATAAGGGTTCATTTTAGAACATTTAGATGTATATGACCAAAAACTATGTTACATCTGAAAGTATGTTTAAATTATCTTTACTAAAATGTACAGAAATGTTAGTTTTAAGGCTAGAAAACAAATTATGCTGTAGTGTATGACTCCAGCTATTCTATTTTATTGCCTCCTTCTTCTCAGATTTGAGAAAATAGCGTTGCCTGTAATGCATTACATCCTGACAGTTAAAACAGAAAGATTAAGCACACAATTTTCAAAATAGCCAAAGCAGGTAGAATAGGAAAATGTTTCTTGTATTGGATAAATGAGGGAGAAGCATGGAGGAAAGTGTAAGATTTTCCTGGAAGATACAAATAATTGAACGTCTAAGCAGAGGGTAAGGAATGAATGCTGGATGAGGGTGCCTTCACATCTACTTAAGTATACACTGGATGAGAAAATACATTGACAGGCATGGCCAGTCCAGTGCAAATTGCCAGATAGATCATGAATTAGGAGATGAATCTTCACTATGTATTTAGGGCTATCTTAAAATATTTTCGTATTCAGAGTACCAGAGAATGCAAAATGACTGAAAAAGCCCCAGAACCGAAACTTCAAAAATTTTACATGTCTTCTAGCAGTAAGAGAACAGCAACAAGTTCAAGCATTAAGAATTGATTTATTTATTTATTTTTGGCAGACAACACTGTGCCTTTTTCTCTGTCCTCTACAGGCTGGTACCTTAGGGGGAAAAATTTGCTGTTCGTAAGAGAGAATCACTGTGAAAGTATATTCTCTTACTGTTACTATTCAGTTATACCTAGATTTGCACAGAAAAGAAGAACACAGTGGAAATCTCCTGGAAATATTACACCTTTTGAAAAAGAGGAGGCATGTATTTTTATACCTACTGTACAGATACAAACTATCTGTTCTAAGTTAGTCAGTTCACCTCCCCAAGACTTTCTGAAGAACAGAATAATTTTTGCTTTATGAGATTGAAATCCCTTCAACTTATTCCTTGCATATATGAAGTCAGTAGCAGTTTCATTTTCCATAACCATATCTTTTGGATCACAGTCAAACGTGAATTTACATTCTAAAGATTTTTCTGCATTTAATAGTATAAAATGTAAAGGATAGATATGTCTGCATAGATTCTGCCACAGAGCAACATTTGTACCTTTGTAAATCTAAACAAATAAAAAATTTTTTTGTATATGGTAATATTTTATGATAAAAGAATTGTGGAAATACCTAATGGATGGTTCAGTGATTCTTTGCAAACTTAAGAGGTAGGGTTTTTTTCATACTTAACATCAAAATACATATGTATCGTATTTCTTAAAAGGAGATTTTTGGAAATGGCACCTACCTTCAGACTTAAAAACATCCCAGATTGCTAAATCTTATTAGTAACATTTATTTAATTTGGACTATCATATCAGAGTCACGGACTTGGAGAATGGTATTTTGAAAGGACTTCAGATTTCAATGCAGTGTCTTTCTCATCAGATAGGTATCTCTTTGAAGGAAATGACAGCGTATATAAATAGAAATGTCACATATACATTTATTTGCATTAGTCTATCTATAACTGTATCTGAGCTCCATTGTGTGGGAGGCAGTCTTTTATGACTATTGGGGGGGATGGGGGGATAGGAGGGATAGCGAAAAGACCATTGATGCTTGACTTCTGCTATTGCTTTTTCTGAACTCCTTATGGAACCATACTACTTCTACCTGAAACACTAGCACATGCATGAGTGGTATTCAGTTATGTGTTGTATCTCATTCTACTTTTAACTTTAAAATACACCTGTCATGTAAGATTGTTCATGTTTATATTATTGGGTGTTTTTTTTCTTTTTGAGAGGAGAAATAGCTGGAAAAAAATACGCATTATGGATTTAACCCTGTAGTCTTCTTCTTGGACTAAATTTCTGTTGGAGATAATGGAAAGTCATCTGAATAACAGTGGCAGGATTGGGCCCCATCTTTTCTTACAGTCACTCAGCAAAAATACATTTTGTCAAATTAGATACGAACCGAGCCACTGGGTAGGCTTTGTGTCTGTAAAATAGCTTCCTTCTGGGGACAATAAAATACTGACATGCTGTTATATCCAATTAGTATTTCTGAAACCTGAAACAAAACCTTCCCAAATACTTGAATAACATTTTTGGATTTTTGTAAAGGCTTTAAACTCTCAGCACTATGAGTTGCTTGAAATATAGGTAACAAGTACCATTAACCATATAAATGTTATGCGTTGTGGCCTCAGTAAGTGCATGGGGCTGTATATACATCAGTGGGAGCTATGCAGCTATATTCACCACTTTGAAAACATGAGTTACAACCCTGAGCAATATCTTGAGCTACCTTCAGGGTTACTATACTACCTTGCACGTTACTGTATCTTAGTATTCTGGAAACAAGCACATACACCTAGCAGTGCTTATGGAGAAAGTCAGCTGTGGCCTGGTCATGATCAATAAGGGTGTATTTCACTGATTACAGGAAGGGGAAGAGAGAGAAGGTAGGAGAGACTGGGAAGGGAGAATGACCTGCTTCAAAATCTTGACTCGTTATTGTAATTACTGTGATTGAACTAAGTTCAGAACTAGGACAGGAACTGCTCTTTCCAGAAGTGAGTATTATTTAGTAGCATATTAAAAGACTAAGAAGAATGAGAAACATACCGAACTGAGAGCAGGGGTTAGAATGGAGAGTGGGTAGTGAAAGAGACTGTGGTGCTAATGATGCTGCCCAAAGAAAATGGTAGCTCTCAGTGTTGGAGACAAGACATGCAAGGAAAAGAGCAACCATCCCTGAAGTCTTTGTAGAAACATCTTGAATACATGCATACCTTATGTTGAATTATGACTTGTGTAATGAAATTCTTTGCCTTAGAAATTTTATTGCATACACAGTGTTTAGCTTGGTATATGTTTGTGGATGGCATAGTACAGCTGATGTGTTTTTATCTGTTGTTACTTGAGCTATGAATAGCTATTAATTCACTACCAAATGACAAATAGGGAAATTTGTTATAAGTAGGAAGTCAAGAGTACACTGGAAATCTCTATTTTGATTTTAAAAGAAACGTTTCTTCTTTCGTGCTCTGGGCAACGTGTCAGGGTGTAAAGGCTCCTAGGCTTTGGGGATGGTTGGCTGTGGTGTTCTTGCTCTGGACTGGGCAACGTGATGCCTCTCCTGCGTCATAGTGAGCCCATGCCACCTGACACTAGTGGGCAGCAAACCACACAAGTCTTGCAACATTTCTGAAAAACAGTGGGAACAGGCGGTGACTGAAGGAGGCATTTTGTCCGCATTTTCGTATGTAGGGTCACTCAACTTTTCACCTGGCGGACACTGCATTTTCTTCGCATAAGCACTGAATAACAGATGTGTGACAAAAAAGATATTTCTGATAATGGCTTAAAGTGAAGTTGATTTCCACAAACAGTAAAAACAAAACCCTAAACCTTGTTAAATAGCTTCCAGTTCTGTTCTTTTTTCTTTCTTGCTGATTTCAGTGGTGTCTCTTCAGTGATGGTGCATCCTGAAGAGCGTAGCAGTTGATTTTAATTTTGTTTCTTCTTGAGTAAACTTTTGTCATTTAGTATACCTATATATGGAATTATTTGGGAACCTCTTGTGGGCTTTAATGAGAAGCTCATCCAGAAAGTTCCTTGGACACATGAGCTGTGAAAGGTCCTGATTACGCAGTAGCTGTGCCGAGTTTAGACCTCAGCCTTTTGTGTCTTTGACTTCCTGGAAGTGTTTTTTAACCAACAGCTATTCTGTCAGGAGTGGTGGTGGTTGTGAGGGAGAAATGATCTCCTTAACCTATTCAATACAAATGGAAATAAGAAAAAAGCAACCCTTATGAAATGAAACACCTTTCTGAAGGGGGGGTTGGGTAAGGAGTTAAGGTGCAAAATAGATAGGTGGAACTCTCTCCTTTCCCCTTAAAATTCAGTCTGGTTAACAAGTTAACATATGTTTTATCTCAAGGCCTCTTTGAACGTTCCAGTCATGTCGCCTTTGATTTTAATTGGCGTATGCCATTTCTGAATATCTTTGGCTAGAGCTTCTTCAAATTTGCGATGGGAAAATACACTAATTCCAGCTTTTGTTTAAAGGCTGAAGAGGCCAGAAGAACACTATGCTCATCCTAATTATTCCAAGGTACGAGTATTTGATCTTTGAAAATATTTTTTTTCAGTCATTGAAACTGTGAAAGTTAAGAGCAAACCCCTTTAAGCAATACAGGTCTGTAGATCAGAATACTTAGTTATTTCAGAGTGAATGAGTAGGTGTGTGCACCTTAAATTACTTGTTTCACAATTTCGTTTGAAATATTTCACATTCCTTTTTAATCGGCACTTCTTTTTTCCTCTAATCTGTTTCCTCATTTCCTTGATTTCATAACAACTTTGTTATTCTACAAAAGAAACTCCGTCTTCTTAGTTTCATCTCCCTGTCTCTTCAATGTATTTCATCAAACAATTGATATTTTCTAAAATAAGGTAATAGAAATTGGGTGGTATTTTATTGAAAAGCTCTTACCTTTCACAACACAATGTTCTAGAGCACTGAAGAGAACCTCTTTAAGCACAAGCCACAGATTCCTCAGGTACTTGTTAACCCTGTGGGATTTTTTGCCATTGCTTTTCTTTTTATATAGCCATTCAGTAATAAATTCTTACTATCTCATAAGTATTTTTTTTCTTTAGAGTATTGGATTACCCATCAGAAAAAGAGAAACTAGGGTACATCAATATATATTTACCATAGTGGAGTGGGCAGCAGATGTTATGAGAGATTCTGAGGAAAGGAAGAAAGGCAAATGGATGGACAGACAGGATGGCAGAGATTAACAAGTCTTCCCAGCATTCCTATTTAAGCTATTTTTGCTTAGAAGGCAGGGAGTAAGATTTAAGAGTGAGCCAGCAATCCTATTTATAGAAAGCCATTTTTAAATGCAAAGGCTTTGAGAAGGAGAGTCACCTCCATACTAAACACCAGGCTCCCTGGAGCTTCCTAGTAATTCAGGGAGAGAGCAGCCCGGTGACCTGAGCTGAATCACTGCTGCATCTGTGCCGAACCTTCCAGAAGGGAAGACACTGCTCGAGTGCAGGAGCATTGGCCCCCTGTGAAGCCCGAGAGCGCGTCTGAAAACAGCACCCCTGTACGTGGCGAAATGGCGGATACAAAGGTGCATGCAAGGAAATGGAAGTGCATCACCTGAGAAATTGTTTGACTGATTAACATTCAGAGCCTCTGTGCATATGCCACTGTGTGAACTGAAGACCAAGCATCCTGCTCGTGTAGCTTTTAATCGAGTATGTCAGAAATATAGTTCCTTCTGCAATATATATATGTATACACATTTTATATATGTAGGTATACATAGTTTGTGATTGCTTAAAAGCTGCTGCCTGTAGAAAATCTGACACTTGCTCTGCTGTGCAAGTACAGCAACGCTGTTTTCTTTCAATTAATTATACAGTAATCCCATGCAGGAGATTCATGGCTTAATGAATGGCTCATGCTTATACTAGGTTAAAAATTATTCTCACTAATCTACTGTCATCTGAAGTAACTTCTTGACAAAATTTTAGGGAGCTGCCTGCCCATTCCCCCCCCTCCCCTCCTCCCACCCCCCCAATCCCTTAAGGGTATCAGAAACATGGTTCCTGAAGGGACTAGGAATTTTTCAGTACAACTAGAATAAAATTATGTTGCACTGTAGCTTTGGATAGTCCGTTATCCATGTAATCAACTCACAGTGATTCCATAGATAAGATTTTAAGGCTGTTCTGTCTATCTAAATTCCTCTTGGTGTGAAATCCTTCCAAGTGGTGTTTACAAATAAGTGACTTATGCTAAGCCTGTGCACTAAGGATATTTGTCACTAGTATTTGAGAGTGGCGGCACTCCATGGTTCCAGTTGGTATGTGCCAGAGAATTAAAGGACCTGATGAAGTCTCAGAAGGAAGGGTTTAACATCCCTCACGTGTTCTCAGGGCTGCTCTTTAGAAGCATCTCTGTGATAACGTGTTGTAGTTAACTATAAACTTCTAGAGGTTTAGTAGTATAGAGTTCAAACGCTAACTATAGGTCTTTGATGTCTGGATCTTGTTTAAACTGACTGAAAAGGCTAGCTGGGAAAGTGAAATGTGCAAACTTGGGGTAACCCATACATTGTTGTTAAAGTGTGTGCTGGACTGGACAAATCACACAGTAGGATTTGAATGCAATGAAATGCTGGGGGTTATCTGCTTTTTTTTGAGACCATAGAGAGGCGATGCATAAAGTGCAAGCTGTGGCTCTTGCTAAATTGTCTCATGTGATTGTTTTATTCATCAGAAAACGTTGTGTTTATCTCCTTTTATACAGCGTTACCTTCTGAAACTGAAAGCACATGGGAAATCTTTGGGGGTTTTTGTGGGACTGTTGGTATTTGGGGTTGTGGCTCTATCCTGAATGCGTAAAGTCAATTTGTGAAAAATAAGAGGTGAGCGTGTGACATGATGTTAGACCACTTTTTGACTTAAACCAAAGACAGGAAATTCTTTGACGGAAGGATTTCCTTTTTGTTAGAAAAGCTGATCATGATGTTCCTTGTGTAGGATCTTGATGGAAAAGTAATTGTTCAAGCAAGTCAGGCTTTAGGTTGACCTGGTTTAAACAGAAAAAGCCTTTTGTGGCTTGCTCTTCAAAAGGTCCTGCATGTACTGTACGTTCTCCAGCTGACCCTTGTCCTCCCGGTACGGGGCTTCTCTGTGGGACAGTGGTAAAGATAGTTCACATAGTCTTTCTAAACAGATGAGCTGTAGCTTGGGTCGCGATTGAGGTTGTAAAGCATGAAACCAGGCATCGCTATGTCGTGATATGAAGTAATTAGTCTGGGAGACTGTCACTGAAGTGCACGCTGTCTCGATATGTCTGTAGTCATTTGATGTAGATGTTTTCTTGCTTAATAAAGTGATTCCTAGACGTCTAGAGTAAGGATTTGCATCGTACTAGTTCATGCTCTTAGCTGTATATATTTAGAGAACTTTCTTTGGTACCTTTTGTCCTAGTTTTCTTGGGTGACTTGGTTTGCCTTCCACTGTGACATCCTTTTTTGTAGCCCTGTTGTGTAGGGGTTCTACCAACCAGCTTTTTATCATATCAGGGGAGAAAGGGAAACAAGAGAATAAGGCTCATTTCACTGTGGGACTGAGTGATGGGAGATGCTTGCCCTGTTCTTTGCAGCATTTGCTGTGGTTGCAGTGTTTCCTTCTTGGCTTTTCATATATTAGTTTTAAAAGCTACAAAACAGATTTTTTAATACAAGAGGGAAGGAAGGGTATGAACAGGATTTTTGTTTGGGAGAGTAAGGGGAGGGAAAGAAAAAAGTTTCAAATTGTATAGGCATCTAGACAGCATTGCAGAGCTAAGATGAGAAGAGGAAGGGCACTCAAGGAGCATGAAGGTCTGTGGGACAGCAGGAGGACAGTATCCAGAGGTCAAGTTTGAGCAGGATAGCTTCTGGCAGGAGGCTCTAAATTCCCTGGGCATCGGGTTTTGCCATGGGGAAGGCAAGGCTGAGCCTCCTCCCTCATGGACCTGTCATGGGAGCTGTGTGTCGGGAACAAAACAGCATGTAGCTTTGGGACTCCCCTTTGCTGGTCCCTGTGATCCTGTTCTGGCTGCTGGTCTCTGCCGGGGAGGAAGCTGGTGCTCTGCACGAATCCCTCTTGGCCCAGTAATAGGAGAGCTGAAATTCCTCACTGCCCTTATCCTTAACCTTCCTGTATTCAGCCTTTTTCTTTCATTTGTACCTGCTCATATTATTTGAACTAGGATACATGCCTAATTTGAGGCCTGTAACCCCTCATCTCTCCACCTTACTCTTACAGATATTTGTATTTATTTTGGTAGCTGAAGTATTCTTTCCATCCCTAAAAGCTTGTTCCCTGAGACCACAGATGGATTTGGGGAGGGAGAGCGGATCAAGGACAGCAAGCAGTCCTATGAATGTCAGTGAGGCGATAGGGTAGGATGTATGAGTCCCTTGTTTGACTGAAAAAGAAAGGAGCTGAAGCTCTTTATTGGACAGGAGGGAGATGATTAATTCTCAGAAAGGAGGCTGAGCTGTCAGGCTTTCAGAGAAGTGCCGGCAATCGTGATTTGTTGCTCAGTTTTTGTGAACTACAACTGGCAGATTTGGTGCAATGGGGTCTGTACTCGGTGTGGGTACCTAGACATCCTGGCCCTGCTGCTTGGGCCCTCCTCAGATGCTGCAGCCTGAGAGCGCTGCTGAGCAGAGGAGGTCATCTGTAATGTTCCAGGTTGTTGCCCAGCCAGAAGAGAAAAATCTTTGTTTCTGTAACAAATAGGAAAACTGCTTGCTTAGTGTATACTGAGGAAGACTGCACAGATATCCTGGATCACAGCCCTAAGCAAAGAATGGGGACTTTTCTCCTGCATTTTCTTTTTGTGGGGGAGAGAGGGAGATTTAGGTTTACAAATGAGTAAACCACTCACTTGTAAACCTAAATGCTCCTCTTTCCTCCTATACTGGTCTGGAATAAAATCCTATCTGATCTCCTCCTTTCCTTGCTGTTTTGGCTTTCCTTTAGCTGGTGTGTTAATGTTTGAGAAGGGGCAGTGCGGCACCAAAGAGATGTGAATTTCCTGTTAAAGTGCTACATCCACTCAAGCTACATTTACTTCATTAGTGATAGAAATAGAGGCCTTTTTGAATGTCTTAACCAGTGGCGCATGTGAAGGCAGTGCAGGGGCAAAAAATGCCTGTCTGAAGATATTGTAGCTATAGAAGTTCAGTGCATATTTATTATGTTAAAACGTTAGTCCCTAGTGGATAAAAGCAATTACAACATTCAAACCACATCTCAAAATACATGTCTGCAGAAGAAAATAATGTTGATTTTTAGTAATTACAAAGGGAATTAATGAGTTTTTAAAAAATGTTTTTCCCTGCTGAATAAGCGTGACCTCTATTTCATTTTGAGAAGTTTTGAGAACCTTTCTGGGCCAGTACATCATGTTTATGTCTCAGCCATGTTTAGAGATATTAGCCCTGTTTGCCTGCTATGTAATGCAGTTACTATTCTTCTCCACATAGTCTCTGCTACTTTCAGTCCCTGGCGTGGAAACATACTGGAGCAGGGGATTAAGGTTGGTTGAGCACCTTAGCTCAGGCATTTCCTAATGACTGAGCATTTGGCCTTGTGCTCAGAGAATTTTATTTAAAATAAGTAGCATGTATTAAATAGCTAGGAGCGGAAGATAGATGAATTACAGCATGGCACAGTGCTGGTACTATCACTAGGTTAGCAAGCGGAGTAAACGGGGAGCTGTACTGCAGATACCGGCAGGGGATGCTGCCATCTGGCTCAGGACTGCTGCACACTCAGAGGGTAGTAAGAGAGAAAAAGTTTGGGGGGGGGGGGGGGGGGCTTTGGGTGGTGGTGATTGTTGCCTTGTGTCCCATGCTATCTCTGACCATGGCACGGTCTCAAGCAGTCATCTCAGCTGTTTCTTGATCCTCTCCCACCATATATGATAATATATGAATCATATATGGATTTTGTGAAGTGATATAAAGTCTCCTGTCTCTGCTTTTAAGTTTTTATTTAGAAATAAATAGGCAAGAATTTGAAGCTAAATAAAAATAGCCTAGCAAGATATTTTAAAATCACATAGCTTTTTATTTTTTAATGAAATTGCTTTTTAATTAAATGGACTTCATGTATGCTGGTATATGAATGCTTGCAAGATGGTGGTTCCACCCCTATGCTAGTGAGAAGCTAATATTTTGACTTTTATTAGTTCATCTAGCAGACGTATCTTATTTAAAATGGGAAGATTTGGCTTTTGTCTTTCAGGTGCACATACTGTTGATGCTGGGGTGTTCTTTAAATTGTCATCTGCAGTGGAGAGTTGTACACTACATGGTTGTGAGAGTTCCTGATTGCACATGATGATTGCACATAGCATTGTGCTCAGTATGGAGAAATCCTGGGGTAAACTGACCCTATGCTGTAATTGGTTGCCTTATTTTATTAATGCACAGTCATTCTGAGAAGCCTAAAGGATTATTAGTACAGCTCTAGAATAGGGATATAATCAATTTAAATTAGCTCACAGCTGAGCCTGTATGATCTGGTATCTTTAAAATGTAGGTAAGCAGCTAATCATTTTCCTCCCTTGTATAATATTGTAGGAAACTTTTTTTCCCAGTTTAAATCTTATCTGTTAATGTTGCAGGTAATTATATTTAAATGTTTTTAGTGTCCAGAAGAATAATTCATTTGAAAAACTAAACAATTATTTTTAAAATTAATTCAATGACTTTCTTTTGTGTGAAAACTCAAACAAAAGGCACCTCCCAAGATCCTCTCCTCCTGACACCCAGCACCTCTTTCCTTCTTCCCACACACTCTTTCAAGCTTCCTTCTATCCATATGTCTCTTTTTCTGCCCACTCTGCAGACATCAGTGCCATTTGATTATTCAGATAAATATCAAGGGTGATCTTCTGGTCCCTTCAGTTTACAGCTTTGGATAAATGACTAGATTTTACCAGAAAATCTCGACAATATTACACAGAAAAGCTGTCTTAATATTGCTTCCTTTCGTATTCTCTCCCGCCCTGAGCCAAAAAACCCAGTAGTGCTGATTTAGACTAATTACTTCAAATGCAGTTTGTAAAAGGATGCTAGTACTTTGCTGTATCCCTGAAGGTCATCTATAGTTAAACATTCATGTGGGAGACTTTTGGGGAAACAGTCAGGGATGATTATGATGGAAACACTGTGGGCTAAAATGTGGCTCCTGCTCATCTTCCTATGGCAAACCAGTGTGTTGTAGTGTTCCTGCAATTTTTAGAGCTCTTCGTTAATACTGAACGAACTGTAGTTAAGCAGACCCAGCTTCAAATCTTCCATCCTAGAGAATGGTACGCAGTCTAGGATAAGAATATTTAAGTTGCTTCTCCAACACTAAAAACCTCAATTTCTGTGTGATTTTATTGCCAAAAAAAAAAAAAACCATCTGTGCATGATCTTGCGTCATTAAAATGTGCTGGGTGCCCAAGGTGTTTCTTCGTCTGTTCCTCTAGAAGCTTTTCCCCTCAAGTGATTATGCTAATTAGTGTTTGATCAGATGATTAAATTATAATTCGATTAATCCTGTGTGCTAAATGCTCTGAATGCATTTCCATCGCCTGAATGCCTTGTGCTTAAGCGTTCCTGTTTGCAGCCAGATACGAGGCTTTTGCCTTTTCCAGTAACTAACGGGTTTTGTATTTTAAAAGCACTATAGTTCCCTTTGGTGTTAGGAAGCAGAGGAAAGGGCTTTTTGTTTTCCATCATACTGAACAGAATCAGAAATATGTAGGTTCCCTCTAGCTGAACTGTATATACCGGGCAGGGGGAGCAGAAGGGGAAACCAGGTTTCTGTATATTAATGCAAAAACTGATGTCCCATTCATAAGTTACCAAGGCAAAGAAGTATGATATGGCTAAATCTTCTATGTGTAGCATTCTGAGTTTTACTTTCCCCTAGTAATTCTTCCCTTTTCAAAGCTGAAATATATTTTGGTCCAGAAGACTCTCCTCTTTGCAGAACAAATTGTTCTTCTAGTGTGAGTGTGTGTAAGCGAGAGAGAGAAAAAAGGTAGTTTCTCCTCCTGCTACCTGCCCCCCCTCTCATTTTCATACAGGTTTATTTTTACATGCCATCTGTAGGAGGTAATATCCAGCAAGAGTGTAGAATGCAGAACACACAGAATTTATAACCTTGGTGCAGTTAAGAGATTAATACTCAGCTGCATGGTTGCTTTCTTCTTCTTTGGGATTCTTAGTTTTGTAAGCGATCTTATTTCATTTGACTACGTCCTACAGATTGAAAAGGAATGCTTTTCAAGAGGGGGTACTTCAGCCTGGAGTATTAAAAGTAACGAGGTGCTACAAAGTCATCTATATTAACTGACTTTTTCTTCTTCGTCTTTGCTGAGGTAGAAAAATATCTCTGAATATCCGTGGCTTCTTCTGTCAGGAGCTTTTAATAGTAATGAGCATCCTGAGACAACATGCTAAATTTAAATCTTTTGGTTGGTTTGTTTCTATTCTACAGTGCAAAAAAACCCCAAACCAAAACAACCAAATAACTCGACCAAAGCAAAATGATCATGGAGCTACCTCCCTCCCCCAGACATCCTCTCAGGGGAAGCGTGAGACAGATTGAACACAGGGTTGCCGAGACCTGCCTAGAGGGATTTTGTTTTGCTACATGTACCCCAGGTGTGGCAAGGTAGAGCAAGGGAATAGGGATGTAAAAGATGCTTTCTGTTCTCTCCCTTCACTTCATTTACCTTAAAAGCTGTTAGAGATTCATAGAGCTCCTGTAACATCTTATTTCACTTATTTCAGGCTATCTAGGAAACAGTTTTACTGGTGAGGTGACTGACATGTTGCAATCTGTTATCAGCTATAAAACAACACAAAGTGAATGAGCCTCCATAATTAAGGTCGTAGAGGCCAAAAGCATCTCCATACCATTGGTCTTCCCAGAGCAGTCTTGTAGCAGTGATTGAATATTGAGATATCATCAAGCTTTCCTGTAAGAAAATCTGCAGCTTGTCAATGAATTCAGCCTTGCCCTTTGCTAGGGACCCAACCGCATTAGCCTTTCCTTGGCTCACTGCTTTACACTTTTACCTGGATTATTCCAGTGGGTATCCCAGGCAATTGTCTCATTTGCTCATCCCTCCAACCACGTTACAGACAGATGTTCATTCTGTAAACATCTCTGCATATTTAAGAAGTTACTGCCTGTGGCCATCTACTACTACCTGGGGTTATTGCTCCTGCAGGTTTCTTCTAGAGTAGTGGTTTGTGTGAGCGCTTCCTGGTTTGTTATTCCCTTTGAATAACAGGTCAGATTAATGCAGACCTCCTGTTTTAAAGTGCAGCTGCTATGGTTGTCTGAAGCAGGACCACTCACATGAATCCCCTTGCTGTCATAGCTGTGTAGGGTAGAAACTTCCATCGGGAAAGCAGTGATGACTAGCTGGAGGCAGTAATGCCATCAGCCAATTCAGATAAATAGATCTGGAAGCGCTCCCGTGTTAACATCCCCATTTTAGAACTGAAAGAATTAGGCTAAGCTGAATTAAGGCTCTAATTCTAAATTAAAGCACTATCTTAGGATGCTGCTTCGCTCATTCTCTTTTAAAGTTTAATTTCAGATTCATTTCCTGAGTATCCCCATGTGAACAAGTCCTCAGACTCTGCATAGCCTTGGGTAAGTTACTTAAGCTCATGACCTGAGGATATTACTGCACAATAAGCTAAGATGCGAGTTGGAAGCATATTAGGTATTCCATATGACCTGTGTGTATGTCTGCTCTTTTCCTTTATGGACAATGTGCTTTATGTGATCTTCCACAGCAGACAAAGGTAGCTGTGTAAAAGTTATCTTAGAGTAGGGTAAGGATATCCAGGTAGGATTGCAAAATGGCTGTAGAGGACTAAATACTCTGAGCTGTTTCCTCTTGTTTGTACCTCAGCTCCTTATCTATATAGTGGGGACAACTTCTAAATACAGCTGACATGCACTCCTCTGGGTGAACATAAAGATGCTTAGGTTTTCTGAGTTCTAGACTTAGAGAAATTCATATTCTGCAGCAGTGGGAGCCCCTTGAATACCCCTTCAGAAATGCCATCCCTGTGTTATTGTGTAGCCACTGCTCTCTTTTTTTCCCCTAGTAAATATTTAGGGAAATGCATGCTGATAGTCTAGCAGCAGAGGTCAGTACTGGTTTGTATTGGAGGAGCAAACCTAAGCTAAGGAAGAAGGGGCAATCTCTTGAAATCTACTGTATCCAAAAACACAAACACTTTCTTTCTAATGGCATCCCCTCCTTAAGGTGTGTTTTCTTGTGATGTTTTTATATAAGAACTGGTAGCAGCAGATAGAATAAGACCTCCCAGGTCCTCAAGTCCAGCCATTGCTATTGTAGGCATATGATCACCTCCTAAATGTATTGAGTTTTACCTCAAAAGTATCTGGACTGGCTGTAAATATTTTGACCCTCATGTAGGTGCAAATATATAAACTGGGATTTTGAAGAGGGTCTGTCTTTGGGGGGAGGGGGGTGGGAATTCTGACCTCAGCTACAGCCCTGAGTCTTGCACAGAAGTCCGGTGAACTTTCTCTTCCTTTTTAAACTTCACATGAAATGGCTTCATATTCTTTGTTTCAGGGACCTGCTAAAACAACACTTAGTGCTAGTAAATTTCTCAGACCGTTGGTATTCTGCCTGACACATGTATTGTCTTTTCTGGAAAAGAGTCAGGCTTCCTTAACGGATTTTAATGGATATAAATCTTTCACCCTCCTCACTTCTCTCCCTGAGCTTCTCACTTTCTCAAGGTATTTGGGGTTTGTTTGTTTGTTTATTTAAAATGGAGTGTGCTGGTGTAACGTTAGTATCTGCCCAGTTGTTTCAGGCAGGGTTGTTCTTTATAGTTGTCAGAGTTGTGGCCCCATGGTCAGGGCTGCATATAGTTGCAACTGAAAGGGAGGAGGAGAGAAAGAAGTCCACATGCTTGTGCAGCCACTACCCTGTCACAAGACTTGAAGTCCGTGTCACACACAGCTGTGCTAACACTGGAGAGATCGTCGCCCCTCAGATTTCTTCCTGGAAAAGTTATCCTTGTCCTACACAATTGTCAGTCTGTCTGTGTATCTCGTTTGGATCAGTGACTGCTCAGAACTTGCTGTTTTCTACAGAAATTGCTTCTCCTGTGTTACAACGTGGTGCACGTGGTATGCTTGGGAAAGTATTACCTGTACTGTTTTTACTTGCAGATATGGCTTGTATTGGATGCAGCTTCAGGTAAACTCGGTGAACATTCACAAGGTTAGCTTTTAAATCGGTCTTTGTAGGCCCGCGACCCACACTTGCTTTTCTTTCCTTTCCAAAAATGTAAATATTCAGACGTGATCCATTCTCGGAGCTGACTAAAATTGAATAAGAAATTTTATTTTAGCTCTGCCGGAAAGAAGCTTGAATTCAAATACCTGGGGTGACTTATTCCCTCTTGGAAAAAGATAACTTAATCAAAATAAATGCGCTTCAACAAAGTCAATATTTCTTTCAAGTTTGGCTCATACTTTTATCAGGTTGCTGTTTGTGCCTTTGTGTGGGGGAATAGTTAGAAGACTATTCAGAAAAATGCTTTCTGCCAAAGAAAGAGATCACAGATCAGATCAATGAAATTTCCACAGAAAACAGAAATGGAATGATTTAATTTTACCAGATAGAAATCTTACATCTGGGACCAGTTGTGTTTCATTGGAAGCTCTAGCAAATAAACTTATTTGAGGAGAATATTGTAGAAAAATAATTTTGTAAAACCACAGAAACAGTCTGGCATGCAATTTCAAAATGAACATTTTTATTTCTGAAAATCCACTGGTGGATGTGAACATCTTCTGATCAAGACAGACTGTAACAAATATGGGGGCTTGTGAAGTGGTATTTAATTAGCTCTGCTGGGGTACATGATCATAATGTGCAAATACATGAGAAAACAGGTCCTTTCACAACTCAAGATCTCAAGGGACAAATCATGTCAACCGTGACGCATTAGCAGAATATTGAAAATACCTGTTTTCTTTTTCCGTGTCAGTGTACCAAAATGCTTCATCACCATGTTATTCTTCTCATTTATAAGACTCTAGCCAACGTATTACCACTGATTAGAAGTGGCTACATTAGTATTAAGCTCTGCACAGGTTGATCTGAAACATCTGAGGAATCTGCTCCTAGAGAGTCTTCTCTTCGCCTGTCTTCCTCCGTCATAGCCATTTAGGCATAACACAGTTGCTCTGTAAACGTTGGATATGAACAGTTGCTGGTGATCTCGTGTATATCTTTTTATGCATCTAACTGATCTTTTGGGATTTAATCCAAAATAAGAATGTCATAACCACAAATAATGAACTCTACTGGGGCGTAAAGTCAAGACTCCTTTCTGATGATGTTATAACAGATACTAACACCTGAAGGACATATGTCTGCTTCTGGAAAAAGAGCTCTGTGTGCATTTTCTCGAAGCAATAAATGGAGCAGGAAAAGCTATCTGAGTCCTCTTCATATGTGAATTTTCACTGCTGAGCTGTCATAGGCCATAATTCCCTCTGCCTAGAGTGGGCAGTACACTCTTCTGTGTTTAAAAAAAAAAAAGTTTTGGTACTCCAGAACCTTGGAAAGAAGATTAGGTGCTGCATCATAATTTCTTGAGATCTTACTAAGTAATAAGGACTAATAGAGGTATTTGATTTTTGTGGATGGTTGCCATGCAGAAGAGTCCTAAATTTTCTACTATATGTTACAAGTAATTGCTCCTTTCTTTTGGATGTCTTTCTTTTGCCAGTATATAGTTGCCCAATTCATTACAAAATTGATGGGAATGTGAAAACAACATAATACAGTATTGACTAAGGGCTTACATTGCTAGCTTGCCCTTCCCTTCATTCAGAAAAGGAAAAGGAAAAAGTGAGCATTGAGTCACCTTGTTTGGTCAATAAACCAAAAAAACCCACTCCCTCTACCCCCCAGAAAGGTATTATGCGATCATTTTATAAACTATTAAAAAAAGGCATGCAGGATTTTGCAATTTTGTGTTCACAGTCTGTGGTCTAATTTATGTGACTAAAGAAATGCAAAAATCTTCATAGACTGCTGATATACTCTTAGACATACTGATTGACAAGTCATAAGTAGTGCTCCCAGCAACGTTTTAGTTCTGTGGATTTACAGCTCATTATCACTTATGCTATCTGGTAAAGATTTAAAACTGGTACAGTTTTAGAACCTGAAATAGGAAAAAATGTGACTAAAATAATTACCTCTGAAATGTGTATTACTAGGGTTATCAAATTCTTATTTTAGCAGAGGTATGTATTGGTGTTATAAAACTGAGTAGTAACTGATATGAAGTTTTAGTGGAAATATTTCTGCATTGGTTTTTAAAGTATATTTGGTCTTAATGACTCCATTACTAAGCAGAGAGCAGTGTTAGGGTGGCTAGGCCTTAGTCTAGAACTTAGAAGACCTAAGCTCGTATTCCTGCTTGGCTACATGTTTTCAGATGGAATGTCAGGGAATTCACTGGTTTTTGTGGGTTCCTCACCGTTTCAGTAATGTTCTTCCTCAAAACATGTTAGCATAAACATGCTCAAGACTGTATCAGGTATACACTGTGCTGTTGGGTGCTACATAGAAGCCCAGCAGAAAAACAGAAAACGAGTGATATTACTGTTGGGTAAATCATTACTAAAGAGAGCAGCCACAGAAATGCTTGATCTAAGCGATGTGGGCATTGTTCAGCAGGCACTTGGGAAGCCTTGGAGGGTGAATGAAGAGCGCTTCATAGGGATGTAAGTCAATAACTTGCACGCTTGTACTTAAGTCTGAAAAATTTGGAAAACCCAAGCTAGATACATGCATATCTAATTTCAGTACAGTCGATGGCTTAGAAGGAAATATGTGTTATTGAAGTGAGAAATCAGCTCCCAGGTATCAATTTTATTTTTTCTTCCCTGGATCAAGGGAGTTCTTTCAAGGTAATCTGATTTCAGCATTAACTGTGAATTCCACTGGCTGCCTCTGTAAAGCTGTGCTCTCTGTGCCAGTCAGTAATTGCGTTAATCATCCATTTTTAAATAACTGCATTTGAACTTAAGTTGAGAATTGCTTTTCAGATCTTTAATTTGCTTTGGAAAAGTGAAATAATTCCCACAAGGGTTGTGCTAATCAATATTCCAAAGGCAAGTAACCTTTGCTAATACTTGAACATGGGATAGTCAATACTGTTCCGCTTAAAGAATTCTAGGGGAAAAAAACACCAGTTCAGTCTATAATTTGGCAGGCTTTTCTGACTGCCAGGCATAGGGCTTTTTGGTCAACAGGACATTCATTGAGTGCAGAATTGCATTGTATTATCTTGTTTGTTGTTGTTTTTATGTTAAACCTTCTTTCTAATATAAATGATGACAAATTGCATAGCTGTAAATTTGAAAGTCTCTAACTGGCATTTTTGTCAAAGCCTTTATGCTGAAATGCTTACTTGGAAAGATTTTAAACCTCAGGAGCTGGGGGAGGGTTTTTAATTATTATGCATCATGACACAATGTATTATGCATCATGGTTGTTTTTCTGCTCTTTAAACACTTGTTATGGATGATAAGACTAATATAAATGGACGTAGAGTGAGAGCTTCTGCAAAACCTTCTTGTGATGTCATATCCCGCTTCTAAGAAATTTCAGTACTGCCTTACTTGGAAAGCAGAGGATAAGCAAAGTTAAAAAGGCACTTTGGAAGCACACTAATGATTAGCTGTGAGGTAGTCATCAGGGCAAAGTCACCTTTTTTTCCAAAGGTGCCCTGCTGGTAAGCAGGATAACAAATATGTTTAAAAACTAAGAATTATGGAACTTGGATCTTGCTGTCTTAAATCTGGGAGTATTTGACCCCGCTTCGATTGAAATAAGCAGCAAATGACTGGTGAGGCTCAGAATCTGCTTTCTGCAACTTGTTTTCCCCATCCAGGCATGAACACTGCTGAAAAATACATTGGTAGTGGGACTGATTAAAGAGCTGATGGGATACAACAGATTGAGTGCCAGAGCTGTTTTTTCTTTTTTTTCCCCCTCAGTAGATAAACATTGGCTCTTCCCTTGAAACCAACCTGGTGTTTAGGTTTTGCATAGATGGAAGAGGAATGAAGGGGAGAATTGTGCATTCATTTCTTCTTTAATAAGGCTTATTTTTTAATAGTCACGACACTGCCTAGGCTGCATCCTGTAAAAATCAAGAGAGTGAGAGAGAGAGAGAGAGAAAGAAAGGCTGGTTTGTTTGAGTAGATATTTAAGGAGTCACAGCAGGCAGTGGATTAAAAAAAAAGAAAGTACTTTCCCAAAAGGCAAGTAGAATACAATATTTCATATTTGAAGGCTGGGGAAATGAAATTTCAGTGTCATTGTGGGTACTAAAGAAGATATCGCTCAGTGACCCACAGAAAGCTGGCAATTGCATTTGTTTCCTGTGACACTTATCAGGAAAGTCTCTCCCCCACCCACCAACTGAATTAATTGGCTGGTAGTTATACCCGACTTTTTTACATGAAGAAACCGTTCCCTTCTCCCTCTACACATACTGTTTTAAAGGCTGACTTGGTGCTACCTGAGCTGTTGCTGAGGAAGGCATGATATCAGAGGGAGGATGGCGTCATCTTCACTGACCAGGCTTGAGCTATAAAGATGTGTGCTCATATCTGAGAAAGGGCTGCAGCTCAGCCTGGGGCATCAGCACCTCACTTTCGGTAGCCGGGAACCAAAATCCACCTCCAGGCTGAAACTGGAGGGTACAGGGTTTTGTTAGGTGATATTAAAGTAAATTTGGATTGTTCTTTTTTTCTATATCCTCTATTCCTGGATTTTTTTTAACTTCCTGGTTATAGAAAGGTAGTTACCTCCCCTCCTTTCCACCTTCCCACATACACTGTTCAAGTTTAATGAGAAAGTTACAATATCTTTGGTGTTATGTTTTGATGTTGTTCCTCAGCAGTAGATGCTGGATGTCTTGTGCCCTCTGAAGAATCCCTGTTCTCCTACTGTAAAAATCTAGAAAGAAATGCTCATGCAGTTCCTTTTTTTACAGCCAAGGGTGGCAAGTGGAAGTATAACCCCACCCTGGGCAGGAGCCGGCGCATGTTTGCATGTGGTCTCACCTATGCTGGGCTAGCAAGAAAGCCTCCTCTTACATCCTATTATCACCTGTTTATAGACTTTGTGCAAATGCTAATGTCCTCTTTTCCTCACACGTATTGTAAATCAGTAACAGCCCTGTTTTTATGCTTGGGGTGTTTGGAAGAGCCTCTTTCTTGTCAGCTTATGTGTTGAGCTCTTGGCAATTTTCACCCCACTGTTAGGTCACAAATGATGATGCTTTCTTCCCATCTCCGTTTATTTCACTTAATGCAGGCTTTTGAAGCCTTCATTCATATCATTTTCCCCTACCTTCTCCATACAAGATCTTTCCTTGGTTGTTCTACTGAAGTTTCCTACCATGTCCCAAAAGTATATTCTCCTGCTCTGTCCTTGCCTTCCTTTGTATCAAAATACCCTGAGGCTCACAGAAGATCTTTGCTGAAACTTGTGCGTTGCTCCATAGTCTTCCCTTTTGGACTCCTACATACCCAGCGAGAAGAAAAGGAAGTAGGAAAAGAGATTGGGGCTATACAACAGGGTGAAAAAATCTGTCTTAGTTTTTGTTTTGTTTGCTTGATTCGAGTGCTCTGTTTCCCCTTCTTGCTCTATCCCCCTCATCCCTTCATTTTACTACGCCACAGTTTCTCAGAAATATCTTCATGGGAACAGCAGGTTCATAGCTGGAGAAAAAAATAATTCAGCAGCAAGATTTTTAACTATGGTGTTGCTTCTGGTCCTTCCTTGCATCATTTCTGTGCTGCTCGAAACCAGTGCACTGCCAGAAGATGCAGATTGTAGTTCAGGTTGTTCCTAAAGTTCTCATGTGTCCTAGGATGGCCTGTCACTTTTGTTGTAGTAGACTGTCTCCTAATCAGGTTGGATGAGTGAGCAGTGTATAGCTAAGATGGATGTGACTTGGCCTGGCCAGGTGCACATACACAGGTAACCTTCCTTTTTTGGCTGGAGAACGTGCGAGCAGGAGGAAGGAAACCTATTTTCCAAAAATGCCAGAGGATATTTTGAGAGATCCAAGAAGAGAGCAAAAAGCCAGAATTACCTCTCAGAGGCAAAGCAGAATCTGCTTAGCTTCTCCCTGCAGTAGAGCTTTTCCTGAGTTCCTGCAGGACAGAAGAACGATCCTATAGCCATTGATCTCCGCGCTGGGGATGGACAAGGAAATTTCTTGGGGTGCAAAGAAGACTACAGAGCTGTTGTATGGGAAGGCTAGGCCAACGATATGGCTGCATAATCTAGCCAACTTCTGTTCCCCCTCTATAACTCGGGGGGGCATCAGTTGTTCTGCCCCAGTCTTGCAGACCCTCTGTTCTAGAATACAAAGGGAGAAGCAATTCAACGGTACCGACTTGGCCTAAGGAAAAGCAGAAATCTGGGCTTCCTATGGGCTTTCCTCTTCCCTGCAGAAGTCTCTGAAGAGATTTAGTCTTCTTACCCTTCTTCCTTTTCCTCACCTCCCCAATCTGCGACATGGGTATATGAATCCTGTTCCCTCCCCTGTTTCTAATAACAGATCAGCACATTTAAGTGTAGTAGTGCTTCATCTTGAGCTGTATGAGTAGCCAGTTTTTCTGACAAAACTGTATATTCAGTTCAAAATCTGTCTTTGCAAATGCAACAGCAGTGATAGAGGGAAAGTTTGTGGACAGTACTGTAACCTAAAATGCCTCCTATCACATGGATGAAGGGATTTACCTCCACCACCCTTTTCAACAGTAGTGTTATTTGTTACCTTCTGGTGACTTTTACGGAGAATCACTTAATTCTGACGTACTTTGCTTAGCTTGAGGTTATTGTTCTCAATGTGTCTTGTACAAAGCCTAAGCCCTGTTAAATCTTTTTTTTTTTTCAGGCACTGCCAGGTGAACCAAAGGAAATGCTGATACTACGAAAAACCTTTACTAATTTATAGGAAGAACCGCTCCCACCCCATTGTGCTCCCGCTGTTTAGACATGTTTTTTAGACTGCAAGGCACCTTGGAAGAAAGTGCAACTAGGATGTGTTGCTGTGTTGTTTATTCAAATTTAAGCATGTCTAGCACATGTGTCTTGTTAGTTTGGTCTCAGTCCCACTGAAGTCATGGGATTCTTTCAGTCAACTCCTGTGAGAGTTAGATCAAGCTGACTGTAGTAAAATGTTTTACAAAGAGTTATATCATTTTTGTTTGCCTTTAGAAATGTTTTATGGCCTCATTACACTATAAAAATGCTATAATTTTGTATGATACAACTAATAAGAGTGAGCCTACACGAGATATGTCTTCTCTATGTATGAAAAGAAGAAAAGAGATTTAAAATACGTAATGAAGCACAGCATGTTTCTAGTACTGGGTGACTTGTGTGGTTGTTACAAGATTTAGTAGAAATGTATACTAGGAAAAAAAAAACATTTCTTAGTATTTAGACTGAATATTAACATGGCATGTTACCGTCCGAGCTATTGCTTATGTATGATATTTTGGTTGACATTGGAGAGACCTGCAAATAGTAGCCAAAGATAAAAGGATCAAGACTCAGATTCTCTTTTTAACCCTTAAAACTTTCTCAAATTATTTTGTGGACTAGCATATTTCATTTTAAAAATTGAGAAAGGCTCCTTTTGTGTTTTTTAGTTGCTTAAAAGCTTTTGTGTTTATATTTTTTCAGTCAGTTAGGAAAAACTACATTCCAGTGAGTTCTTGTTCTTTGTTTACCTTACATTAAACAGCTTTGTTTCAGAATCTGCCTGCGTTGAGCACAACTTGGGAGAGTGGGACTAAGAATGGGGATTGAAGAAAGACTATTAATTTCTTTTTAATTAAAGAAAAATGTTCACAGAACTTACCTTTTCTTTAGTAATAAAAAAAAAGAGAGGGGAAGCTCATATGGACAATTTCCTGCACTTTATTCTTCTTTGGATTTAGTTAGAAGCTTTTTGGGGTGTGCATAATAAAGTTTCCAGGTATCTTTAGTTCTTGAATGCAGAATATCTTCCTCCATTTAAGGAATACTTCCTAAAAGTTTGTTTAGTCAGATGAAAATGGTATGCTGAGCACAAGCATTAAATAGGTTTTTACATAATTAAGAAATGAGCAGCAGGCTGTGACTTTGAATGTTTGCAGTATATAGAATGATGATTTTACCATTGCTGAGATTCTATTAAATTTGACAATGAGAGAATTCATGGTTGACTTATGCTTGGTGGTCTGTCAAATCTGAAGCCAGGGCCATTTATTGAGGCTCATAAACTCTTCACAGAAGGAAGGTCTTCCTTTGCATGCAAACATTTTTTTGGTATTAAGATTTACCCCCTTTCTGGCTTATCACCTGTGTAGCTAATGTGGAAAAAATTTAGGTATTGTTAATCCAGGAGCAATAGTTTATGAGCACAGTAGCCTCTGATGAGTAAACTATGGAGCCATGTTAGGATGGAATTGAAAAGGTAGAAGATTTTGTTGGAGGAAGAAAAATGAGTAGCTTTGCCAAGCATGTCTGATCATGTCCAGTTTGCCAAACTCAGCAAAGCATTTTTAACATGGGGAAAGCAAGGGGAGAAAGCTGTCTCTCTGAGTACAAATGTTTCAATGCACTACTTCCTCAGACAAATACTGTGACAGGGTAGGGAGGGGAATTGGCCTTTGGAGATTTCTGAATCCATTTCTTGCTGGAGTGGTTTCCCCACAAATAAGGCTAATCCTTCATTTATTTGCTTGCTTGGAAATCTTACTGTTCTGCATTACCTGCCAGGGCTGGGCAATTTTATCCATTACTGATGATTTTTACTTATTTGTTGGCTAGGTATGGTTGAGATGAAGGTAAAAAAACCCTCTAGTTTCAAGGGCATACACATTTTCAATGCAACTGCTGTCTTATTCTTAAAATACACTTCTCATGAGTTTTATTCTTTATTGGAAGTTGTTTTTCTTCCTCCCTCCCTTCCTTCTACTTCCTTTCTTTTGGCCTCTCCCCGCTCCCTGGAGGGGGGGCAGGGGGGAAACTCCTTGCAGATGGATGTAGAGGAGACTCATGGACTTCTAGGCTTGTGAATGAGCTAAGTATTAGCTCTAGTTGTATATTAGTCAAAATGCTCAAATATAGTCTTTAGAAGTGGAAAGGCTCCGTCATGAACTTTAAATCATGATAGTCCTCAACGTCTACAAAGTGAGAGGTGATGGTGCCTCAGTTTTGAAATGGTACTCTATAATCTGTGCCTATTATTGGGTCTTTAACTCTGTCCTCTCCGTCTGCCGCTACACCTGTATGATTGGATCATCAGTAGTGACCTACAGACCCAATATAACTTGCACCCACCTACTTAGCACCTAAGTGGCAAACGCGGAGCTGACCCACTTACCAGTAGTTCTGGGAAATGGGAGTCATGCAGGCGGTTGCTGTGACGCCTGCTGGTCGACTGGCCGACCTGATCTGGGTTACCAGGTTAGTCGGCAATAATCCAGCCCGAGCGCGTAGGCTGAGGCTGCGAGGAGACAGGCTGCACTGTCTGGCCACCCCCTCCGCCGTGTTGAGATGCAAACCGTAATGTGACTGCTCTCAGCTAGATGGGAAGTGGCAGCAATGGCTGCCACCGACAAAACTAAGTATGTGCTATTGCTTACAAGCAACATCGTCTTCCAAGGTCAACTTTTAATTTGCTCAGGATTAAAATGGACACATCTAGATCATTCTGTGCACTTTTTTTTGTTTTTAATGTGCTTGTGTTTTAATATGAATGTTTCAAAAGCATGCACTGGCTAATGGGGCCTTTTCCTGGGTGTGATGCTTGTTTTCAATAAGTCTTTTGGCAGACTTGGAAAAAATGAAGTATTTATGTCCTTTTAAGGAAATGGTATCTTTTTCTAAGTTGCTGGTATTTACTGTATTTTTTGAAAAGCTAAATATGCGTAAGTTTATACCAGTTAAAAATGCTTTCCATTAACAATCAGTGCATTTGAATGGCTGCAGAGAAGAGGAAGCTAGGGTAAAACTGAACAGTAATTTTGATTCACAATTGCTCTTCTTTTGGCCAATCCAAATTATATATGTTCTGTCATTATGTTGTCTGGAGCTCCTGTTAAAGTTGATGAGCTACACATATCCATCAGTGGAAGAATAGGCCCTATTTTGTACATATAAGTATTTTAATATTTTAAATGTACATTATATTATATGTAGAGGCAGCATCATGTCAAAATGACAGATAGGGGAGTGGTGGGTGATTTTTCTGGAGCCTGTAATATGATACCCAGTTACTTCTTTCTAGGATTCTAACTCTTAGTGAACTGGAATTATTGCTATATAATGGAAACTCACTGTTTTGGAGTCTTTAGTTGTGGTCTTCACCCAGCCTGTAGTTTGTGCCCCTTTGCAAGGGCAACCTAAACAGTGGGACAAATGGTAAGGTGCCTCTAGTGATTAGAAGACCTTTATTTACCAAGTAATCTGTTCTTGATCAGAACAGGGCAGTGGGGGAGGTTTGCTTTATTCAAATTTGGGGGGAGGATCTGAAAAGATACTGATTTTGATTGGGGAGAGGGGTCTCTTTCCTATTTTCCTGACACTTCCCCTCCTTTTTGTATAATAGTAGTATCGAAGCTAGTGTGGAGGATCTCTCTCTCTCTTTTTTTTTTTCCCCCATCAGTTAAAAATCATGAAAGTGAGAAAACTTAAAAACCGCCAGCTGTGGTCCAGTATGTGTCTATTTGGACTGCAGGTCAACTATATGATGTCATTAAAAAAAATAAAAAAGATTTTTTCTCTTAACTTTTGCAGTTAAAATTTCCAGACAGATGAATGAGTTGCTCAGACATGAGGGTTCTTTGACTTCCTTTCTACAGGTAGTTTTATTTCTTAACAGCATTGGACTGTATCCTGTAAATTTGGTTTCATAAACAAAAAGCTAATGATGATGCTGAGCCTTTCTTTTCTGACAAAAAGAACATTGATTTCCACCCCTGCTTCTGTTTCCTTTACCCAAGGAAAATGTTTTCTTCTTAATTTGAATGGGACTTTTGTCTCCGTAAAAGTCTGAGGAGGCTGTTCAGATACAATAACTCAATTCCAGAACATCATCACCAAGCCTTTTAAAAAAGCAACTCTCTAGGTGAAATAATTGTTAACTGCCTTATGCAAAATTTAAAATTCTTTTTTGTGGTGTGGTCTAAATTAGGTTATTAATTAGTCTGTTAAAAGTGCTGCTATGTTGTTTAGTGATGTTTCATCCATCCTTATAAAATTCCCAAGGAGTACGAGAGGAATGCACTGGGCTAGCATGAGCACTGGGCACTACCTTATCCTGCCCCAGCTGCTACTGCACATTTTACTCGGGTGCTATCTGGGTTTCAGAGATGCCTCCAGCTGTCTCTGGACACTGAAAGATGATGTACAAATGATCTCCAGGTATTTGTGACTGTTCAGTAGCATGGTGTTCTTTTAGCCTCTTTCTGTTTTACAGTATCTTTTAAAAGCTGAGAAGTGTAATATGGTATAAATTGAAGTCAGGTACCAATATTATAAGAGGAATTTCTTCACTTACTTCCTTTCTCTCCTCCCTACTTTCACCCTCCTTTTTTTATGCAGGTCAAACATGAGTGACCGATCACCTTGAGTTGTCCTCCTGTAACCAACAGGATTATGTGTATCATGTGCAAGTCGATATAAGAGCTTAATCCACTATATAGGGCTACTTGCCAGGGAGCCTGATTGTAAGACACTATGAGAGAGAGAAGCATAACTTCCCCCCTCCTCCCCCCGCCACCCCCAGCCCCATGAATCTGGAGTGGGTGTTCTTTAGAGTTTCAGGGTGACTTCTTGCAGCTGCTCAGAATCAAGCTCTAAACGTGTAACAACAAAAATACCTGCAAATGATAGAAGAACACTTGAAATCTCTCCAGTGCTGTATACCAGCACTAGGCAGAGAGCCAAAACCACAGCTTTTTAACAAAACAAACAAACAAAAGAAGCCCTTAGGCCATGGAAGGAGAAAGTTTGTGCTTCCAAACAAACTAAAAACAAAAATTGTTTTTGGAAAGGTAGGATTTGTGTCACCAACTGAGTTAAAACACTAGTACCCGAGGGCATGTGAATCCCTATGGGTTGTTTGCTTCAAGCCTTATTTACACTAGGTTCTGTAAAACCATTCTTGACCTACATAAAGCATCAACCATAATAGGCTTTTATTTTAGGAAGGAGATTCAATAGCAGATTGTCTGCTTTGAAAACATTTTTAATATGGTGAGGGAAACTTCAAACAAGATTACATCAAAAGGTGAAATAGAGCCCCCCTAAGGGGAAGAACTGTGTGTGATTCTATACAACTTTCACATTAGAAATGAACAGTCTAATATAGCAGCTTTACACAGCAGGGTGAAAAATCCAACTTATCTTTAAGAAGAATCGAGTTGTTCCTGCATTTCAGGTGTGGCAAAATGGTACATCACTCATCCTGGGTTCAGATTTACTCTTGTCCCACACATAGCTCACATTTTCATGACGGCTAAAAATTCTGAGTTAGCTGACAATGGAACACACACTACGGAGAAAAGATGGCCTCCAAACCTCAAGCAATCTACTTTTATTGTCCTTTGTTTTATAATTGGTTTGGCTGTTGGCTTTTAGCACCCTGACGCTTGACTGATTCCCCTTTCTCACACCTGTGTTTGGGAGCTATGTTAAAAAGGCGTCGATAGCAGCTATATGGTTGAGCTGTGTCTGTATACGTGTATGTGCATGGGTGTGTGTTTTGGGCAGGGGTGAGATTTGCATTTTGTGTTTGTGTGATACTGGTGCACTAGAGCCTTTTTGGACAGCAGCCGTCGGGGCTTTGAACCTCTTGGGCTGTGGCGGTTCCCCATTTTGGGGAGCTGTGAGTTCCCGTGGAGAGCGCTTGCGTGAGATATGATATGCTCGTGAGCTGTGGCTGCGGTGGGGAGCAGGGCAAGCAGTGAGAGGGGAGGCTGCAGGAGGTTTGCTGTGAAATACTTCCTGTTAGCTCTGGTTCTGTAGCCACAGCAATCTTGCACGAAAGATGTCGGATGTGGCAGAGGTGAGCGCTGGAGATGGGTGGTTTTCTGGAGTGAACGCAGGAGGGTTATATGTAGGGAGCTAACAATTGAATCCAGCAGCCAAAAAAGGAGTCAGTTGTGGCTTTCTCACAAGGGAGATACTAATCGGAGGCAATCCCAGGCATGATATAGGGAATATTCAGGTTATTGTGACTATTTCCTAGATTTGCGCTGCTAAGGTCCCTCTGGGCTGACTGCCAGCTGGGCCAATGCAAGGCTAAGCCCACTGAACTAAGCTCTGTCTTTTATGCTTCCCATGTAAAGCGCTCTCCTCCAGAGCTCTGCGTGCTGTTTGGGCCCATGAAGGAGCCTTTCCTGCTGTGCTGGGATACCTGTCTCCAGCCGGCCTCAAGCAAGGGTGCATCAGGATGCTGCTGCTTTCCCCTCTGCTTGGCTGATTTAGAGTCAAGAAGATCAGTCCTCTTCTGCTTTCCTTCCTTGCAGTTGGTAATGCCCTGTATGCCATGGTCGTGTTGGCTGGCTGAGGGTGTACAACCAAGGTGCCAGCTCCCCTCTTCACCATGTGCTTGCAGCGGAGGGTATTGCTCTCTCCATTGCAACCCGTGCATTAATTTGCACTGGTATTTCAAGATTGGTAGTTGGATTTCCTCAGAGCAGCGGCATGCTTGGCTGGCCTCCTGGTGCCAGCAGGGAAATGGCAGGCCCCTGCCAAGAGGTCTCCTTCGGACTTGCACAGCCTCGCTGCCCCTTTGTTTTCTCCATCTCTTCTTTATAGCCCCGAGGCCTGAACTCCTTGAGAGTTAACTGCCCTATCTCGGGATAGTGCAGATAGGCTCAGAAACTACTGTCCTGATTCAAATGCTGAGTAGGAGACTCAGTAAAGAAATGTACTTCAGAGTTTAAAGGTATCCTTTTAAGGGGCCAGCTCTGCAAATGGATATCAAAAAAGCTGTTCTGTAAAACTTGGTATTTTCTGAGGTTTACCCTTGTCTAGTTTCTGTAAGACATGGTTACCTTGGTAAATTTTTAATGGTTATCATGAAATCCTAATTTTTTTTCCCTACCTGAAGTTCAGCAGTGGAGATTTTAATACACCTTTCGATCATTCTTCATTTTAAAAACTTATTAGTTTTAAATAAATTGTAAAAGCCAAGCATGGTATTATGAGTGTTAGGGATTCTTAGAGTGCCTTTATATGAAAACTGGGATGTTACTGCATTCTAGGATCTTGCAAATTTTTCAATGTTTGTGACTTTTTGGGAACATCCCATCCTGAGCTTAGTGATTTTTGCAGGAGAGCTGTTGCCTCTGTTGCATTGCTACAAGACACCACAGGAGACACTGAGGGTTAAAATCGTTTCTAAACCCTTCTTTAAAAATGGTATGTTTGTGCAAATTATCTAGTCCTAATTCTTTTTGAAATGTTTCTCCAGTTCCATAACCTCTCGCTTGTCTCTTGTAATAAAACTTTGTAGCCTGCCTTGGATTTTGTTGCACAGATTAATGCTTTTTTCGCTTCCTTGAAAGGCCCACCTGTGGAGCTGCGGGATTACATAAGGATGACAGCCGTGGTTTAAAAAAGAGGAGGGATGTTGCTGACCCTTGAGGCCAGGAAACAAAGTGTAAAAACATGATCTTTTGCTTTAAGAGTAAAAATATTCTTTTTTTTTTGCTTGTGATTTTAAAGGTCATCTTTTTAACTGGGAAGAGAAGGTAAGCTGGAAAATTTAAAAAATTCTTAGTGTTTTTTAAGATGCCCCTATTGGAATTGAGATTTTTTTTTCTCTAGTTACTCTCTTATCACCACTGTGCCAAAACAACCATTCTCCCTATCTTCTTTCACCTAGGAAAAATACACTAAGATGCTAGGTAGCCAGTGCTCGGGCTGTGCTGAGGAAAGTGTGGTGCAGCCTCTTGTTGGCCCTTATGAGGAGCAACCCCAGCGCTGCCTGCGGAGGCCTGTGCGCACCGTGGCCGGCGGCTCTGCTGCTTCTGTTGGTTCGTGAAGCATGAGGAGGAGCAACCCCGAGCTTCCTCTTGGGGCAAGAAGGGTCTGGAAAACCACCTTCTTCCTATTTTGCTATCTCCTGTGCTGAGTTTTGTAGTCAGTTCCTCGTCGTTTCTTTATTCCTGCTCCTCCTATGAAGAAAAGAAATTGCTTTGCATTGGGTAAGAAATTGTCTATTCCCCTTGTCCATCAGTGGAGAGGAAGAGAAAAGACTTGTGTTCAACAGGTCAACAGGGGTTGATCCCAGCTTTGCTCTCTTCACCTCTGCGTCTAGAGCAGCTTGTATGTATGCAAGTGTGCCACATAGCTTTGCTTAATGTCCCTCACTAAAAAATTCTAGCCGACATTTGTGACTTGAAAGGGTTAATACATTAAAATCAACCAAGATGTGAAGGGGAGTTGTCTGAATCTCTAGAGCAAAATAAAACAAGAGTGACATGAGAAAAGCAGTCATCCATTGTTGCCTGATGATAGAGAAGGTTTTAAAAATCAAACACTCCAGTATAGCCTGACTGTGCACAGAGAAAAATCTAATTAATTATAAATAAGCTGAATAAATAATTTAAATGTATCACTTATTTCTCCTTTATAGTTTAACTTGTGAAAAATCATTTCAATTAGAAATTTCAACTCAGTCTGAAATGCAGAGAGGCATGATGGTTCAAGATGGATGCGAAGTTCTTTATGATTTTCCGTCTAAAATGTGATGCTCTTTATGGCTTGGGTGATTAAAAAAAAATAAATGATTACTGAGGGAGGCAGTAACAAGCAAAGTTTCCTTTGATAGGGTAACAGAATGTATTTTTATGAATTATTTTATGAATTAATAGGCATGTGATGTGTGATACCCAATTTATCAAATATGTCTTAGTTTCCCTAGAATTCATGTTATATGCATGAAATAGATGCAGTTTTTCCATTAATTATAATATTCCATTTCCTCAAGAGCAACAAAAGATGATTGATTCATCTCGTCTGGCCTCAACTGGCTCCTTGGTATTACTGATGAGGGTTTTTTCCATTTATTTTTGACCTTGTGAAAGTATTTATGTTGGACTCCATCATGATGGATGTGCTGGGAACCAGGCAGATTAACGGCAAGAACATAGAACTAGCGGGCTGGTACCCTCTAGTTAGTGATTTCAGGTTGTATGCAACCCTTAATACTGAAACATATTTGAGCCTAGTTGGCTCTACTGGAAGATCCCTGAACCTTGATAATATATATCTGTTGCTATAACTATAAAAATCATCCCTGATGCTGATTTTCCCTCCCCTTGCCCCTGTCTTTTGCTTTTTATAATCTCAAGGATGCTACGTTTAGGACTATGTTTATTTCTGCATGGATCTTGTTATTTAAACCTTTCTGTTTACTTTCCTCAAGCTTAAACAGGTATGCCTGATATATATGTATATATATGCTTGTCTTCCCAAGCACAAAATATGGCCTAAGTTCTCCAAATTACGGCTTCTCCTTTCAGTCAATAAAGCCTTGTCTTCTATTTTTCTTATTTCTGCTATATAATTTCTTATCTGCTGGGAATTATCACTGTAGTATGTGCAAAATACATACATGCTTGTATCTGTGGACAGTCTCAAGTAAGAAATATTGAATCTGGTATGAAACATTTTATTAACATTTTCTTGGAATAATGCCAAACTTAAGCTTGGTGTTAATGTTTTATTTAGGCTAATGTTGACCTACTGATAAGTATTCACAGATGCTTAATATCCTGTCATGTCCTACTTCCCTGTTACCGTTGAAATTGCAAAGAAATTAGGCTAAGAGTCAAAATAGCAGGAAATATGACAGTTTAGCATACGGTCTTGCAGTGTATTCCATGGGTATCCCTCCCTTTCAGGTGTGCTATATATAAGCATTGCCTCCTATTACTTTCTGGATGGTATTGGGAGAACATTAACAGTTTCTATAGGAAAGAAAATGGTTTCACATTGTGCTGAAAATAGATGGTCAGCTAATCAGATGGAGTGATTCCCAGATGTTAAAAGATCTCATGCACAATGCAAATACTGTTGTATGGTTGGACAGAAGAGCAAAAATAGGACTAGGAAATCACATTAATCAGGCAGGAAACAGCACATCAGAAATCTTAAAAGGATGTTGCATATGTGCTGGGATAGCTTGTAATAATTATGAAAGGAGCAGGGGTAAAATCAAAGAGGAAGCCAAAATTAGCAGAAATAGAGTGAGAGCAGCAGCATGTGCCCATTATGGAACAGGTAGGCATGCATAACTGTCATACCTAGGAAGGCAGGAGGAAGATATTTATACAACTGTTAATATGCATGCATGTATCTCAAGTCAAATTTTTGCACCATAGAAATAGGCAGTTGTTTTTCTATTGCTTCAGAAGGGTGGCAGTTTTTCTACAGAGTGGCTGGTGGACAGAGTTTTTGCCTTTTTCATCTGTATTTATTTAATTGAGATCACAAATTTAAAAGTTAGGTAACATTCTGTAGACTATTCGGTGAAATGGTGGTTTGACTAAATGAAGCCTACAGTACGAAAGGGATGCGAGTCAATCTGAAATCCAACTACATACATTTAGGTGTATATCTGTATGCAACTATCTACTTGCTAAGTTAGGTGGTAAAGTCCGATTGTGGTGTGTCAACAGCTAGTCATTACTGCCAATGGGGTTTAGAGGGCTACCCAGCTCATCCTGAAGTAGACCCCAAGTTTGGGATTTGGTTGCCTAAACTAAGCTGGTTAGTGTCCTGATGAGTTTTGTGGGTTATCCCATCTGGCCACAAAGAGCTACTCTTGGAGAGGATGGGTCCTTGTGCAGGTCCTGTAGTTACCTGCCAGCTCTGTGTGGGTAGCTCGTACAGCTCTAGATGACAACCTTTAGGTAACCTGAGTCCCTTCCCCATCTTCATCTTCCCTCCTCCATCTCCAAAAGATCAGCTGGATCTCCTTCTAGACGCATTGGCGAGCTAACTGAAATACTTGATAGGCCATGATGGAAGTTAAGACTCTTGGATTTTGAAATCTTAATCATAAATTGAATCCCCATTCAAAGAATGATACATTTTTTGATGTAATAGAAGTCTCTTTGGTACAGCTCACCCAAGTTAAGACTACTAGCTAGTCTACTAGCTAGTAGTCTAGCTAGTCTTAATAAGTTTGAGAGAAAGACTTGGGTTGTTCCCAGCCTGCTCTGATGTGCTGGACTCAATCTGAGGTTGCAAAATTTTCCTTCAGGCTCCAGAGGCCTTGCACTAACTGCAGTCATTGATATTCCAAATGTACATTTTAACTTTACTTTCAGTACTTTTGCAGAGGTGTTAACAGATCAGCTACCCTCTGCTTTTGGGGGATGGTGGTTTAGCAATGAAGACTGAATACCTCAGCGATTGGTTCAGTCCTGTATGACCTTACAGAAGGCTGAGAGCTGTTTAAATGTATCAAGGAGTTTCAGTGTTCTCTACAATGGTTTTATTATCATTTTGCTATAACTCTTAGAAACAAAAGACTTCATGCAAAATTTTTTAATCTTCTAATTTTCATTTGAATTAAGTGCTGTCTCTTTATGGTATGTGAAAGTCCTGATGCCCAATAGGCCAGATGTGCACATCTATGTTTAATGATTTGATAACCCTCTTCCACCTTCTTCTGTTCTGCATTTCCTGAGAAGAGCTCGTGAGCATGCATTTCTGATGAAGCATTTGATGGAAAAGCATTGCGAATTTTTTTCTTGCTCATTCAAAATACATTTTTGTGCAGATCTGGAAAGCCTAATTTTCAATTTATAAAAGAGTCAGGCAGGGAATGGGAAGATGGGGAGGAAATACGGTTTTAGAAATAAATTGAGGCTAAAGGTGTACTGGAGAAGAAGTGCTAAAGAATAAAAGCTCTTTGCTCTTAGGCTTCCTCCAGCTCCTACCAAATCTATTGAAGTTTTTAATTCCAAGGGCTTATTTTGTTACTTGGAGGACTGAGATTTCAGTGGTTTTCCAGGGTTATATTACAGACTTATGGATCACATATTAATGTTACAAATGTTTTGTGGATAGTAAAGCAAATGTCACTTATGGTTAAGTTAGTCTGTACATTTGTCTTGTTCAACAGCTGCTCTAATGCCCTATAATGATTATATCAGCCCCTTTTAGTAGCTAGTCCATGCAAACCTGCACAAGCATCCCTTGAGAGGTAGCGCTACTTCAGGTTGACTGTTCAACGGCCCACATATCAACAGGCTGCACTGTGAGGCCATTTTTATTACGTGATAAAAGCTTGTTGGAGAATTGTTTTCCCCTCGTACAACAATTCTTCTGATTGCATGATGAGAACGCTTTTTTTTTATTTTTAATTGACAAGAAAAAATTATGGAGAAAGCAATCTTTATTGAAAAATAAGCTATATTGGATAAAAAAATCTTAAAATTGAACTGTTTGTTCTGAATTTGAACTGATAGGGGATTGTTTGCAACTGTGGTTAGTGCCCCAGTTACAGAGCTGGTCTCTAAACGCTGATTTGCTCTATTAGAAAATGAGCTTCAGGTGGTGGTTTACACACAGTAATACCTACCACTTGCAAATCTAGTCAAGTAAATCTAATATGGTAAGTCTCGAAGGGGAATATCTTCAAAATGTGGCATAACCAGTGATTTGTAGTTGTGTGTTGACGTCTTGCTATTAATAAGAAACACTGTGATAATGCTAAAGTTCATAGAAGAAACTTGCAGAAGACTGAAAGAGCAGCAGCAGTGCTCGTTACACTGAGACAGACTGACAGACCAGGAGAGAATTCAAAGAAATCTCCCATGGAATTTTTTTTTTTTTTCTACTGGACTTGAACCAGCAACTTGAAAGTGAGGGTGGAGAGGGAAAACAGACAAAAATGTTATTCAGGGGAGAGTTTATAAACTATGTAGTTACTTAGTAGTCTAGGCCAGGATCTTTTCTACAAGATAGATTTAAATGATAAAGTAAGCTAAATAAAATAAGTATTTGATTTAAATCAGACTACTTAGGAAGCTGGGAATAAGTGTAAGAATAAACAGAATGCTATGAAGATTTCAGATGTTCGGAAGAATTGCCTAGTGATAACATTGTACCATTTTATTCTCTCGTCTTATCTGTTAGTATAGGTCAAATATTATATAAAGAAAACCTGAATGCCTGGAGGTATTGAAGACCTTTATTAAAGTTTATAGCTCAGCTTCTAATCATTGCTATAACTTCCATCTCCATTATGTTTTGTCTTAAAACCATGTTCTGTTTATGCACAGGTGCGATGACCTCTGAATACCTTGGTAAAAGCATATTCCATTCAACTTGTCCCTAAGGGATATAGTGCAGTGCTTGCATCCACGAGAGCTGCTGGACCAAATAGGGGAGCTGACTGCTAATAGTAGGGCAGATAGCATAACTGCGTGGGAGAGAAACTTTAAATCCTAGCCAAGACTCCAGCTCTATATTCTGTTGAAAAAATAGATGTTTATGTGCTAAATACTAGCTAAAACTGGTATGTTAGTCCCCATGTGGTTGAGGTCTCAGGCCCTCCAGCAACATAAATGCTTCAAGAAGCTTTGCTTTCTGTTTTGGGGCTCTTCCATAGGCAGTCAATGGAGCTCCTAATTTTGGTCACAGCTTTAAGATGAGATTGTTAGATGTTGGCCAGATTTATAGCAAGTGGTTGTGCAGGTTCTAGCTGCAGCCTAGGAGATATTGCATATTGATTGCGTGCTATTGCGTATTCAGAAATAGGTTCAACACAGCACTCACCCCATTAACCTTTTGGGATCTTGGAGGTGAAAGGTGTTCTTTGCCTGCATTTTTGTTTGTTTTCCTCCAGAGAAGTATGTCAGCGTACTCACAGTTTCAGTGCTTCTGGCAATGAAATATTTGTCTGAATCTCTGTTGGAATACAATTATATGGACTTTGTCATTACCCCTAAAAGTTTCATCCTTGGGCTTAATGAATTTTAAAAAGGTCCCTTTAGTTTGAATTAAGTGTGGAAGTACCTTAGTTAGCTGATGTGTGGTTTTTCAGTTGTGACTTTAGTGTCATATTCTAGTATTATATATGTAAGAACGTGTGACTGGTTGGGATTTCTCTAAGTTCAGCTCCAGTCCCCTGTGACAGCAGGCAATCATATCATCATCAAAGGAAAATTACATAATCTTCCTCTTAAATTTGCTGGTTGGGTTGTTTGTCCCTCCTAATTGCATTGGGCGAACTTGCTTTATTTTGGCTTTAAAACAGTCTTCTAGCTTCCATCCCAGATATCGTCACAGCTACCTTATAGCCATGCATTGTTCTATCAATACTATACTTAAACATCTCTTCTATTTCTTCATTGTACACCTCTCTGTTATAGTTAAGCTTGAAGGAGGACAATGTTTATATCTCTCTATTAACTTCTTTGCGTTAGGAATCAAATATAGACATAACTGATCAAAATTAGATACATTTTCTCCCAGAAGGTATCATAGTAAAAAATGAATCACTGGGTATTTAAATCCTGTGTAGGATTTGCCCAGCATCTTTTGACATTAAATATTTTTTTAAACTGTATATGGAAATATATATCACATTTTTTTGACAAAACACTGTTCTTGTCTATTTTCTTTCAATCATCCCTTTTTAAAAACAATGACATTTCTGTTTGTGTTTATAGCATCTCTTTTAAAATATCTGTTTCCAAATGCAAAGAAAATTACTCTTTTTTTTAATCTAGTGGCATGAAAATGTCCTATTTTGGTTTACAAAGGTCTCTGACAGTGCCTTTGTAATGATTCTAACGCTTATCCTGGAATTCGGGCTCACCTTTTTAGTTCAGGAATGAATATATAACCTCAGGAAATAGGGTGGAAAATTTGTCTCTATCATGGTATCGTGTGACATTCTAATCACATAAGTAGTTCATCAGTGCGTATTGAGGTAGTGGCTGAATTTTACCTTAAAATATTCCCAGCTTGACAGCTGCATTTGTTTCCTTCTCAGTCAGTACTCCACCATTTTGTAGGTGCACTGTCTCCGATATCACCATTTGTTGTACACTGAGACAAAGTGCGATATTCTCTGTCTTCTCCTTGTGTCCTGTAAAGGGTGCAGGTACTGCAGGAGTATGTGGATATGTTCATGAACACATAAAATTAAATAGATATTTCAAAGCTGTCCTGGTGAGTTCATTTTACATCTTGGAAACATGCCCTCATGCTTCTCCAGTCTCCTGTCTCTCAACTTCAGTTTTAAAATAGCAGTAAATATTATTTCAATATCTCCCTGAAAGTCAGTCCTTCATATACGTATTCATCAGGGCAAAATACCGTATTCTGAAACATCACTAGCACTGAGCATTAACATCAGGAAAAAATGTGTAAGTTCTACTTAAATGAATATTAAAACTTTTAATATTCTTAGGCCAAGTCACCTGCATATATTCTTTTCAGGTGCTTTTTAGCTTAGAGAATTTTCATCCACGTCCTGCATTAAACTGAAGTTAATTTTGGTAAATTTCCTGTTAATTCTATTGCACTGATACAAAGATTAGTGAGATTGTGGCAAATCAAAGCAATGAGCCTGATGGAGATGCTCTAATAGAATGTGTTTGTCACAGCATAGTCGTTATGTAATAATATGACATAGCACTTATCTCACCCTCAGAGTGTAAAAACATAATAATGTTAGATACATTACTCTTATTTATAGAATGTTATTATAACATCTGTAATAGCATATGTTTGTAATCTGAATTACAATGAGCACGTGTTTGTTTTGGGTATATGAATATTTCTGACTGTGTATGAATTTTTGGGTGACCTATATGTGGGTCCTTCTGCCTGATGCAAGTTTCTTTTACCATACATCTGGCCTGTTCACCCATTGGCCCGTGCTTTGCTGGGATTGCCTGTGGCGTTTGAAGGCTCTAATCAAGCATATGTTATTAAGGTTATTCATTTTTCTGGTTTAGATACGCAGGTAGAATATATTCCAGTCCTGAGTCCCTCCCAGTGGCAGGAATTCATGTGGAATAAGAGAATCAGAAAGAAAGCTTTTTAAATGAGTATCTTTTAGTAGTTTTATACTTCCAAATCTTTGTCTCTGCTCTAGGATTATCCTGAAAGCATTTATTAATATTTGATGGCACAGTGAGAGGCTAGGTATGTAGATTTATGGAAGTCACAAAGAATTCATCTGAGCTTAAACAATTTGGTCCCTGTCCTTTAGCCAAAGCCTGGTGCATGTAAAATCAGGGATGATGAGGAAAACATCCCTTAGATACTTACTTATAGATGTTCCCCTTCTATCAGATGTGTCTATAAGCATCTATAGAGCACCTATAAGAGCATCCCCTTAGAAGGGGAGCATCTATAAGCTTGGCGTGTGTTTGGGGGATGATGAGGAAAACATCCCTTAGAAGGGTAGTGTCTATAGGAGTAACCTCTATAAGAGAGGCTACTCAACCTGGTAAAATATACTCCCATTGCATGCTTATTTTGATAACTTATAGCTGATGAAAGGTTTTGCATTTCATTTAGTCAATGATATAAGAAGAAGTTAGACGTTTTTGTAGAGTTTGGCTAAACTTTGGGAGACTTTTTACAGGTGCTAGCCCGTTGCTGAATCTATGCAGTGCAAAAGGGTTTGCTATGTTTTTCGGAGCTAGCAGTAAGATCTGTTAATATTTTTGATGGGAAAGCACTCCAATTTACTAAGCTAATGATTTGTAAGAAATTAGATTTGGGATCTGGAAAATTTGGGTTAAGGAAAGGTCAAGAAATTAAAAGATTATTATAGACAATAAAAACCAGATGGAATACAACATTATGCAGTGAAGAGGAATTTCTAGTCAGGGCAGGGCATGTGAAAGCCAAAGCACCCAGGGCAAGAATGTTGTTTGCAGCAGTAGAAAGCTAGGACCAGCAAAGCAGCTGGTTTCTACAAGAAAGAGAAAACAAGGTACCTGTGTGGATCAAACTGCATTCTGTGTTTTTAACGCGTAGGTGCAATAAGTGATCTCAGACTGACACCTGTAGTGCGTCACTATTTTGCACTGGCCTCAGCCATACTGCTTTCCTCCACTAATTTTTTCCATCCTGGTTCAGTGTATATGCATAAACGTGAAGCTGAGGTACTAAGCTACGTTGGGATCCTGCAGCTCTTGTCCTGGCTCCTTCTGAGGGAACAGCGCACCACAGTTTGGTGCAGCATGGCAGCACCTTTCTTGCCCGTGGCCCCGCAAGCCAGACATATGGGCTAGCTGCGTTTCGTCCACCCTCTTCCCCCGCCCCCGTCACAGCCTGTGAGGTGTGATGGGCTGGGGCTTCGCGCCAGCACTGGCCTTGCAGGTCTGAAGCAGTCACTTTGCTGGTGTTGGCCTTTGTAGGAGGGAGGTGGGCAAAGGGGGAGGAGGAAAGGATGGCCTCAGGGATGGGCAGGAACCCATCACGTGCCAGCCAGCGCTCCCGTGCAGGCAATGCTGGCAGCCAGGGAGCCTGCAGACAGAGTCGTTATCTGTTCTGCCTCGTTGCCTACCCAAGGTGAAAGTCAAATTCTGCTTCCGCGACTCAAGTTGTCCTCGCATTTGTGGGGCTCGCACTAGAGAAAACTGCTCCTTGCCCTGGGAAGATGGGGCAAGAGAGATGCAACTGTGTTTTTGTTCCAGCTCTGCTACACGAAGTATTGCCTGTTACACATTTGTCCTGCTATTTAATTTGCTCTAAGGATGAGATGGTGCATGTTGCTTGTTCCTAACAGGTGTGTTGCCTCAGTGCTTCTGTGGGGGGTTATTAGGACAGTATCTCCCCGATTATGCAATGCAGGTTACTTAAGCCTATATATGTGGTGTTGGCTATAATAAGGCCAGGGATTAGAAGCAGCATGTGTTCTGGGATAAATAAAAAGCTTTGGACTGACCCAGAAATACTTTATTGTGATCTTATCCAATGATAGGAGAATTTAGGTAAAGGTGAATTATGTCTGAGCTTTGGCTGGTGTTAACCTGTAATAGCTCTACTGACTCCATACTTATAAAAAGAAACTTTACTGTCCTCTATACGAAGAAAAACTCTCTAGAGCAAAATCTGTTTCTAAAAATGGAAAACAAATAGGCTGAAACCAAACCTGCAGATGTTTGTGAACCTGTTCAGTATAGCATAGAGAAGAGGCAATGCAAGCTGTAATAATGCATGTAGCATTTGCTCTTGGATCAGGTTGGAAGTTAACAAGTTGGGGCACCTGCACCCCTGGGGTACACGAGTGGCATGGGGGCAGCAGCTCCTTACCCTGCAGCATGGGGAGCGCAAGGGCATCTGTTTTTGGTGAGCTAGCAACCAGCCAGGGGATGAAAGGGACACGAAGCTGGGCACGGTGTGGGGTAGGCTGATGCCCCAGCCTCCCTGTGGGGTTTGCTGAGCCCGGACCTGTGTTTCCGGCTGAGAATGTGGTGACGTGGCTGACGATGGCCAGGGCAAGCCTGGAGGTGCTGGTTGAGGAGAGGGGCCTCAGTGTTGCCTGTGCTTGGAGGTGGGTGGTGCTAGGATGTGCACAGAGGTGGGATCCTCCTCTGGGGAGGTGGAGAAGGCATATGCATGTGTGTAGAGGCATCAAGGAGGGCTAGAATGTGGGCTGGGTGCCCAGTGTGAGGGGTACAAGGGGAATGGGACGGGAAGAAGCGGGGAGACCTCCCTCTACCCCCTCGTAGACCCAGAAGTTGCTGTCAGCCAGCGCTGATGTTGGAGCTGTCCTTCCCGTGGTTGCTGGTACTCAAGCTGGCCAAGTTTGGACTTCCCTCCTCAAAACTCAGTAACTAACCTTGTAGGACCTTAATTTTGTGAGCCCCTCCCTCTTTTTTTAGTGTAGCCGCTGAAGCAAAAGTTGGAGAAAAGAAGATCCTGTCCCTATTGAGCAAAAATCAAATTTTGCTTTTCCCTTTGCTAAAATACTATCCCTTTCTTTGCCTAATTGTTTTTGCTATTGAGATTTGTCCCAGGCATAGCTTGAATCATCAGAAAGCACTTTGTCAAAATAAATTTTTTTATGTTAAAAACATACTTCTGATGTAAAAATTCTGTTAATATTTTCAGTAAAATTGTATGTTTTTTATATCATTTGTTTTAAAAGTACAATAAAGATGAAAGCAGTTGAACTCTTACCAGTGCTTTCAGAATGAAGTTTAGCAAGTTCTCTTCTTTCCTCTTTAAGATCAAAAAAATATTGTGAATGACCTTTCTATTTGTGAACAAAATAAGACTTTTTTGTGTACTCTGATATAGAGAGAGGAGGGGACATTTTTAAAATCGTTATTACCACTTCCATTATTTAACAATACCTAAGGTTTATATTCTGACCAGCTGCAGGTCTCCTGTAATTTCATATATATGTATATATGTGTATCTGTATTTGTATATATATGTATAAAATTCCCCTCCCCTCCCGACTTTTTTCCCTTCCACGCAGACACTGCTTGATTGGTAGTGGCTCAGCTTACATATGCAACTGGTCTTGATTTAAAGACTCCGAGTGATTAATAGTTAAGTAATCCCCTTGGCACACTGTCCCAATGGCTAATGATCCTCAGTAGTTTTTTTAATGTATCCTATTTCCTGTTTGAATTTTGCTGACTTCAGCATTCAGTACTATGGCTGAAATGACTAGCACCTGCTTTGTATGAAACCCTACAGCTAGAAAACTTACAGTGAGGCAGTTAGGTCTCCGTCACAACTGAGCCCTGAACGTCTCCATATTTTTTGCTTGAGCAAGCTCTTCCTGGTAAGGTGACAATTTAAGACCAAAAGTGAGATTAAAATATGTTTGCCATTCACTTTCTCAGGAAAGCAGTGCGGTCATGCTTGGTGCTAGTCTTGTTTTGCAGAAGGTGTCTTTTTGAGGAATCTTAGATTTATACTTGAGAAATGGCAATGCAATATGAAATACAGTTTTTGAATTTAGTTCAACCATTGGCCTAAGTCTGGAATTCTGATCTCTCTTAAAATTCAAATCTAATAGAAATATTTTATGCATTTTCATGACAATTGTTGTCTTGCCCTGTGTTCATTTATTTCCCCCTCTTCGCCATCCTCTTCTTCTCCTGCTTTCCTCCCTTCCTATTATTTCTTTCACCTTCTTCTCTGCCTCTTCTCTGCCTGTTAACATCCCTCTTACTTATATCTATCTCTGATGAAGTAGCAGTGTGATCAAACTGGATGAGTAGCAAGTTCTTTATATTATAGTAAACTAAATTTTAGAAGTGGAGGAAGAAAAGTTTTACTTTTGTGGATGAGCTTTTGAGTTAAGAAAAAGGTGAAATTAATTTACAGAGGAAAAGGAAAAAAAGTCATTTCGTTTAATTTGAATGTCATCTTAAACTTGAAACAAAACGCCCTGTACTTAAGGGGGACAGGGAGAGGAGTGAAAAGTTACTTTATCTTTACTTTTACTTTTACTTTATCTTTTACTTTTATCTTTATCTTTCCTTTTTCAAATTAAAAAAAAGCTTTTATAATAATGAAGCATGCTATTTTGAAACAAAAGCCACTGTTTTATTTAGGAAATGTTGAAATGAGCCTTCCAGCGTTTTAAAATAAAACATAAAGTAATTTCAGTGCTTTTAAAACATTTTCCTGTCTTCATCCTGTCTTCATTTCCCTAGTCGAATCTCCTTGCAGTGCTTGACCTAAGCTTGTGAACTCTTCTTCCTCTCTTCACTCCTATGCCTTCTCAAAATAAAGGGGCTCTGCCGCTGTACTAAAGGCACTTGACAGCTCAGGCAGGAATACGGGGCGTTTTAGTGGGGAGGATGTGAACAACATCAGCCTCGAGGCCCTGGTCAGGCTGCTCTGTGCTCCCATCCTCCACCTAAGGCAGGCACCCCTACAACCAGCGTTGGGTGCCGGAGAGCCAGCACTGACAGCTGAAGGTACAGTTACAAAAAGGGGGGCAACCTGATGCGAGTCAACCACTTTTTTCCTGAACCTCCCAGCAGAAGGAGGTAGCAGCATGCAGATATTTCTGAGGGAAGTTCAGACATCTGTGGATTAAAAATCTATTTATTTTGAAAGCTGAACAGCAGTTCTGGCGCGTTTTTACGTGTCTACGTTGTTTAGCCATACATAGGTATCCCTGTTACACACTAAAGGGGTAATAAAGGTGCCCAAATATTTGACAGCATGTCTTTTTCAACTTTCATTTAAAAGTAAACATATTTTCTGGCAAATGTCCTTTTTCTAGAAAAGACATCTGTGTTTAGAGTCTCTACTGAGAAGAGGACACAGCAAATGGTGGTCCTGATGGTAAATTCTTTCTTCTTGCAAAATAAAAGCATCTGCTCTGCTGCACGTTTATTTATTTATTTATTTATTTTGCCTTCAGTTGCCTCCTGTGGGAGTTTGCTGTCACTGGCAAACCGGTTTATGTGACACAGGTCAGATCTGATACCTTTCTGCCCTTCCTCTTCTTTTCTCTCTCCAAGTGGAAAGCAGTGCTGCGCTGACATTGCAGCGCTAAGTAAAATCGTAGTAGTGAAATTGAATCAATCATCTGCCCAGAGATACTGGTTTTTAGTTTCCACTACTAATAAAATTGGGATGCATGTACTAAAGGGTCAATTTTGGCCAAAGAAGTAGTATAACTGTAACAGTGTGGCACTGTTATTTTCTTGTGGTGTTTATTTCCTGTTAAACAAGCTCATTAGATATTCTCCTAGTAGCTACTTCTTGCCTCCTTCCCGTTATTCTGCTTTCCATGCAAAATCTCCATCTTCTACAGCTTTTCTCTACTGTCAAACGAAAAAAAAAAAGTTTTCTAGGGCATTGGGCCTCTAGATGAGTCCCTCTGTTTTTTATAATCACAATGAAAGGAGAGTTGCCGACTTACACTTGTGAGATAGTGTGCTATAAATATAAGTCATTTGCTTCCCATTACTTTTATCCTAGCTATATTCCTAAGGCCAGGATGTCAGATTCGTTGTAATTTAGTATGTTGTCTAATCAATAATAATAATACAGCTTTTTATCCTGATGGCAATCTCTTGGAGGAATTTGGAAACCATTTGTTATATGAGTAGTGATAAGAAACTTATGTTATGAAACCTATGATGTGTTAACTCCACCCGGGCTGCCTGTTCCCTTCAAGTTTTTAGTGCATTGTGTCACTTTCCATTAAGTTTAAACATGTTATGCAGCTGAACTTTTAAGCGCTTTGCTTGTTTGTAGGTTAAAAAAGATGAGGCAGAAGAATTTGTTTCAGCTTTCTCATGCTGTCCATGGGTTGCAGGAAGACTCCAACTTTCCTTGGAGTTGTGGTCTAATTGCTACTTATTAAAAATAATGAACTATCTTCCTAGTTGTACTTTTCCGCTGCAGATTTAATTAGTGTCTGCCCCCCCCCCCCCCCAACTCCTTTGCTAGGCTGACGGAGCTGAGAGGAGGGAAACTGAAGCAATTTGAAACCTTGTTAGAAATTTATGAAGTGCTAAAATGTTTTATTCCCAGAGGCTGGTTTGCCAGCTGTCACTGGTAAGCCGTTCGCTGCCTGCCTCAGAGTGAGTATGTCTGTGATAGCAGGGGGAGGCAGCGGGCCACAGCCAACATGAGCGTGTACATCGTTTGGCAAATTACACACTCCGTAATTAGCAGGAAGTAGAGTGAAACTAATTATTTTTCTCCTCAATTGGGCCAATGACATTTGAGAGGAGGACGGATGTGGCAGTGGGTGGGGAAAGGTGCAGCATGGCAGCGATGGCCCTCCACCCGCCCGGCCGCTCCTGTGGCCTCCTCTGGGGTGGTGGTGACCCCTTTGGTGGCTGTGCCACGAGGCAAGGAAGAGGCATCCCTACCCCTTCCTTGTGTGTAGGCTGTGGCCAGGGGTAGAAAAGCTGTGTACTTGCTCTGCAGACCACTTCATTTTTGTTTTGTATGACTAGGACCAGCCTGTGGAAACAGTCCCTTTTGACCACAGGGAAGCTGGGCACAGGCGTTGCTGCAGGTGATTCCCTGAGAGATGCTGTGTAGGACAGGATTCACATTTTAGGAGGGAAGATGCTTTTGCTGTCCTCGTAAGTCAGTGCTAGGTCTGCATGTGCCTCTGAAATGCCTGATTTGGCCCAAAAGCTGGCTCCAGTGGACTATTCATCTGGCAAATTCTGTTTGTGGCAAAGGGACAAAGAGTCTATTAGGAGGATTAGTGCTGATTTTTAGTTTAGGTTTCCTTAACTAAGATGGAAATCAGGCTGCTTCCATTTCGTGGTTCTCATCTGTGAGCAAGATAGTCACCCCTTACCTGCACTTACAAGCTGCAGCTTGGAGACCAGATTTTTTTCCTCCTCTACAAGGCTGACCTTTAAAGTTCATTTCTATCTATGCATTTCTAAGGAAAGATTTTTACAAGGTCAGTTCAAAGACCTTATTATTTAAGTGGAGTCACTTGAAGTACAGTGCATGAAAGCATACTGCTAGAGGATGAACCACTAGAAAATCCATTAAGGGGGATTTAGAAAAACAAAAATAGCTGCTGCTTTCTGCCTTAAACACCAGGTGAACTTCAGTTTAAAAAAATGGTTATTGTTTTTTGGCTTTTTATTTTGTTTTTTTCCTGTAGCTAGATCAAAATGCTGCTTTATAGTTTTAGATTCTGGACGTAGAGTCTGGTCTTCTCCTCCTAGATTATGTGGTTTGTCCTTTGAATGGAGCAAGATATGTTTTGTGTTTTTTTTTATTTTTTTTTCTTGTCTGTATCCCCTCATCCCACCTTGTGCTAGTCCCTCAAGTATTGTACTGATCATATTCTTAACACCTCTAATGATGATCCCTCAGTTCTCTCCCTAGCCAGATCATTTCTTTGCTTAATTGCTGTTAAAGTTAGTAAAAGCATAGTATGTGTAGCCTTATTATTTTCTTCCCCTCATTTGGTTTCAAGGCATTTTCTACTCATTATGCCAAATAAGCCTGAGGAAGTCCTATCCACTGAGATATTAAGACCAGGAAAAAAGAAGCGCGTGTGTGTGCTCGGAAGGGGAAGCTAACAATAACAAGGCATCTAAGGATCGGCTACGTGCAAATCAAACTGCGTGTTCCAGGTAGACTGTACGCATCCTTTAAGAATGTTCTATTTGTAAAAATAGAAGTTTTTTAAATAAACATGTCTTTCTGAAGAACTGTCTGATGTATTTAAAAGTAACAATTCTTTTGTGTGTGGAAAGCGTTAGTTTATGGTGGATCTACATCTTAAATACACAAAGGAGCCTGAGCTTCTGAGGCTTGAATCTTGAATGCATCAAGCTGGCAATGCTGCATTTGCATTATGCTAGTGTTAAAGGAGTCTTCAAAAGCCAGGAACTTAAAGCATGCTTCAAGACCCTTGACTTTTTCTTCTTTACTTATCAGCTCTTTGTGCACATTTGGACAACTCTTATTTATAAAGCGCTCTTCCCTATTTTTCAGCTCCTGTTGTTTGTGTCACAGCTTCTCAGCGCGGTTCATAGAGGAACGTCAGGGTTCCTCAGCAGCATAGGAAAAACTGAAATCTTCCAAGTCCTCCCTCTTCAGGCAGATCAATTCAGCTTTGTACCACAGTGTCTCGCAGGTATCCCTTAGTGGCTTCAAGTGCCCAGCCTGAGTGACCTCCCTGTCCCTGATGGGCACCTGTGATTCTCTGTGCTCCTGCTCTGTTTTTACCTCCACCGCAATCTCGTCTGCCTCGCACAGGGCACAGGCCAAACAGCGGCACAGTGCAGCCCTGCTGGGCTGGAAGAGCACAACTAGCCTCTCTTCTCCTCACATGCTTTCTCCTCTCTCTCTGCTCCCTGCCAGCATGTCCAATTTTGGCATTACCTCTCTTCCTGGCTGTAGGTGGGACGGGGTCAAGGAGACTGAGTGAAGGTGAGCATGTGATGGGTAGGGGCCCATCTGGCCCCACTGCAAGCCCTACAAGGGCAGTGATGTGAGGGCAGGCTGGCGGGCACTGCTGTGTAAACCAGTGCTGGTCAGGCGAAGAGGCCTGCTGCAAAACAGAGAGCATCTCCTATTTAATACTACATATTTGCAGCCCCTGTTGTTCTGTCACCTTGGGCACTTGCCGTCTTTGCTCATGCCTAAAGCTTGCCAGGCGAGTACATAGCATTGGTGCCTACTGTCTGCGTGCAGGGCTGCTTTACTGGCAGCTTAGAATAGCTTGAGGGGTAGTGGAGAAAGGAAAGAGAAGTCAAACTGTTCTTTTGGGGACTGGATCTCCTTCTCGTACCTCTTGGAGAAACCAGTTCCACTGAGTAGGATCCCTAATTGTATTTAGTGTGCTATGTATCACAGTTCTGGCCTGTTCTCCTCTACTCAGGAACCCCTACTAGTCTACAGGTGTTACTGGAACAGGAAAAAATAATTGCTTCCTGCTCAGGATCGTGAAGTGGGATCCAAATAGATAAACAGAAAGTATGTGAGAAGTGATAGTACTAAGATAGTGATAGTACTAGGAGCAAAGGGGGCCAAATGGAGGTTGACAACAGGAGCAGAAGGACTGTGTGCTGTTGGATGCTGTGAGATGAGCACATATTATGCTAAAGTATATTCAAAAAGGTGTGAAAAGTAAACGACGTGAAGAAATGATACTATATAAATACTGAATGATATCCTAGCGCTCGTGAAATCGATGGCAGGATTCGTACTTGACTTCACTGAGCCGAGGATTCATCTAACAGTAAGTTTTGTTCATGCTGTCTCTAAAAGAAATCCAGAGACACAATACAAATGATTGGAAATGAAAGGAGACTCCCAACTGTTGTGGGAGAGACAATGGTATGATTACAGTTCTTTAGTTGAAGAGGTGACATGACTGAAGTGAAAATGTAGCAAACATATAGCATGGAGAAGATAAAGTGGATTGCCTTTTCTTAAGAGTGAGGAACAATAGGATACTGAATGAAACGTGAAAGAACTACCTTGTCCCACGGTATATAGCGCACTCAATTCACAACCGCAAAATACTGTGGAGTGAGAGTTTAGCAGATACAAAACAAGAAGAGCTATTTTTACAAGCTGGAGAGCTGGCTGAAAAAATTCTGTCAAAATGAAAGGTTGGGTGAGGTTATGAAATCTATCTTTGTTTTCTGAGTGGATGGCAGGAAAATATTCTCATCATCCATACTTTTAACTACAGCGCTATTAAGTGGATGCCAATCTGAGCTTTTTAGAAATGAGAGAAGTCTCTTTGTGAAGGAACCCTATTACATGTCTGTTTGTTACAAGGGTTACCTGCTTCTCAGAAATGTTAGCTGTTATCTGTGATGGTTCATCTGACTGGGAAGATCCCAGAAATAAGAGAAAATAAGATGGACAAAAAGAACCAAGGGTAGATATAGATAGGTGAAAAGAGACGAGTATAAAGAAAGAAATGTATCTTGTTTTTTTTTATCCAGTTCATCAAATTGTGGTTTGCACTTACTTGGCACAGATATCTGGTCTTTAAATTTGAGTGGAGACAGAGAGTGAGAAGTCACCTCATACTCAGTGTATGTAGGAAATTTCCTCTAAAATGTAACAGTTCAGCTGCTGTCTGCAGGTATGAAGGATCAGCTTTGCGTATGTGACACATGCCCCTCTGGCAAGTTGATGTTACGCAGATAACAATGTGCAGCTTCTCTGTGGAGAGTTTTCCTGGAAGAGCTGAGGATTTCTTCCTGCGCATGAGCGTGGAGCTCTGCAGAGCAGTCCGGATGATACCTGCACAATGTATATGGAAACACAGTTTGTAACCCCATTTTTGTTGAGTGATCAAAATCTGTGCTTTCCTGTTGAGGACTGAAGTCATCTGGAGCTTTTTCTTAGCTCTAGCACCCCAATTATTTGCATATTTATATTGTATATATCTGTAATTCAGAATAGAGAGTGGTCTCTAAAAAATGCACCTGCCTAAAATGCTAGGCTAGTGTTCATGAGGATGTGAGCTAATGGTGACATTCTGTCACGTTTAGCCTCCAAGATGTTTGTTTTGTACCTTTTTTGCAATACCTGCTTCTAATTTTATTTTATTTCTTCCCCGCTTTGAACCTTCTCTGTACTCAGTCTGTTCATCGTTACCTGCAATAGCATTTGCATGATGCTTTTTGTTCAAGGGTCTAAGTACTGTACAGTTAAACTCTCATGCTAGCTTTTAATATTAAATAAAGTTTAGATGATGCCTTAGATAAGAATGCTGATAAATTACGTATACTTGGCAATCAAATTTTGTAAGTAGCTTTTAAATTACTTCACCTGCAGCACATCAGTTAACATACATAGGCAAATAATTTTTCTTACTGTTGCTGAATGAGAATAAAGGTCTCATTTCACCACTGGCTTGACAAGACAGATCTTGCATGAGTTGCTACCAGACGGGGATAGTGATTGAGCTCTCTGGAGCAAAGGCACAAGCTGAAGTTATGAAGTGAGTCAGTGTAGTCATAGCGAAGTAATCTTTAAAACAGCTTACCTGGGAATGGAGTGGAACGGTGGTAGCACGATAGCCACAAGAGCACGGAGCTCAGAGCAGCTAAAGCTGCTTGAGCATCCAGGCGAGCTGCGCGAATGGTTGTGCCACAGCAAAACTCCTGCTAATTATAAGTGAGGTGGCTTAAAATGAGTTTTGCTTGTGCCTGGGCCCAACCGTGGTTGCAGCAGTGACTGCAGTGTAAGTAAACAGCTGTGCTATTCCTGTGCTTCCTGAACTAGGGGGAAGGGAGCTGCACCCCTTTATTCTTTTGCATGACCAGAGATGTATGTTTGTGTTGGACTGGTCAGTGCCCAGAGTGGAGTTCACAGCTACTTCAGCCCACCCAGTAAATCCTCAAGTAATTCTAGATAGCTTTTGCTGATCTGCCTCCTTTCCCATCCTTTATGCCTACTCTAGAATCTTTAAATAGACCTGAAAACAGTGTTTCTTCTAAATTCATTTTTTGTACTTAGATGGTTGCTGACAGACTGCTTTTTGTCTAGGAACTTTCTGGTGTCTAGTGTAGAAAGATGTGATGTCTGGGTATGTCTTCATCCTCCACAGGGAATCCTCCTCTTACATGACTGAAATATGCAATTGCAATTGTAATAACCAGTGTGCTATAATACAAAATTATTCTGTGATTATACATTTTCTTTAATAATGAGGTCTACAGCAAACCACCTAAGAGTCTCCAAATTGAGACTTTTCCATATAGCCTGTCCTGTTTCTTTGCCCCTCGTTTTAACATCAATTATATTCTTGTCCATTAAGAAGTTAATGAATCATCCTAGTGTTCTAATGAAAATTAACGTGTACGTGCTTTGCAGAAAGTCTACAGAACTTGCAGAGAATTGGCAGAAAGTAGATTCTAAATCTGTTATTTTAACAATATTGTGAAATCTATGAGCAGTCCATGTATATCCTTGCTTTTTGTTATGAATGTTGCCTTTGCTTGCTATATCAGGAAAAATCCAAATTTCAGCCACATAAGCACTACCATTAGAAATGCATCTTGGATATCATTACTGCAAATTGCAAAACTATGCTTACAGATCAACAAAATACAGTCTACTTAGAGCTTTTCCTCTTTGCACAGATCTCACTGGGAGAGGCAGGTTGTTCTGCTGATCATATTTAGTTTCTCACGTCTAGGATCTGTTCTCCAGGATGACATATCAGATGAAGAAGAGACTCATGATAACGTCTGAGGAGAGGTCGCTAGGAGCCACACAGTGGGGCTCATATAAGGTCCCAAAAGAGGATTCATGGTAGTCATCTGATGCTTTGTTTATTTTTTAAAAAGAAAAACTTGTTATGCTTTTAATGGCAGCATTCAGTTAAAATATTCTGTTTGGTGAAGTGCATGTGATTTATGCAGTATGATTTGCTTGCCTTTTTCCCACCAGATCAATCATATTTGTTTATTAGTGAGATATATTTACCGAGTAAAGATCCCAAGGGTTAGAATCTGGAAGAAAGAAATCATTTCCAAGCTTCTTAAGGATAAGAAATATAGAATTTAAGACCCTGTTGAAATCCCTGTTGAAACTGTCATATCCCCAGAACCATCAAAGTACCAAATTTCTATATACAATATATCTGCACGGTATGCTACATCTTACTGACTTTTTTTTTTTGGGGGGGGGGGGGGGGGGTAAAATGAAGAAATGTTTTTATAGCTGTGTTTGTGTGCTTATTTAGGAAGAGGAGTGCTCTGCTGGTAAATCATTGACTTGAAAATCAAAAGAAGTGCATGCTTGCCATTGTTGTTCTTATTTGGCCCTTTTGTGGCTGCCTATATTCTGAAGTATTTATTCTATTTTTTACTGGATAACACTGTTTTAAAGAAAATTTTACGTAAAATTAGTACCATTCCCTGCGGTAGCATTTAGTTCACCCTAAATATAGGATCACTTTATTTCCCCGCTTTCAGGGTTAACATTCTGTGAGGCTAAAAGGACACCGAAGCTCATGAAAACTGATACAAAGGTCAATTTCTCCCCTTCCTCCCCACTGAGGCCTTAATGTAATTAAATGTGCAGTACTTGAAGCTTATGCTAGTTGCTACTTTTTTTTTTTTTGTCGTCTTGATTAAACATGACAACAGATCAATGGGAGAGTGAAAACAGGCCATTTAAAATAGGTACAGGCTTAAGCCAAACGTTCAGTTTCACTATGGAATAACAAAGCAAACCAAAATGTTCAGAATTTCAATGAAAAGATCATTAAACTTGCTCATTATATGCAATAGTGTCTGACATGTGAAGCTGAGAATGCTTAATTGAGATTATTTTTAAAGGGAGAATTTTGGATGTGAAGTATGTAGGATGTGGGTGGGATGGATTGGTTTGATGGTGTCTTTTTTTTTTTTTTTAAGGCTGGGAATTTAAGAACAGCCAACGAGAGACTAGAATTCTGTATCAGAAGGCAGAATATCCTGAGCTGTTGTGGCTAGCACAAACAAATTATGGAGAGGGTGTAACCTTTCCATTCAGTTGTGGTTTAACTGCAGAGAGGGAAGTAGGGTTAAGACCTTTGCAGAGGAATGATTATTTCGCATCTGGATGCCTGTGGTCTCATGCTCTGTCATCTCTAGCCATGCGGCACTTCGGGTGAGCCATCAGTATCATCTAGCAAAGTAGTGCATATATTAGTAAGGACTGTGCATTTGGCCATTAATTTGCCTGTGTAAATATGATAGTTTTGAATGTCCACCTTTACAGGTGGCACAGTGAAGTGAAAAATTTCAGACTTTTTGATGAGAAAATTTAGCTGTTTTTTTCTTTCCTCTTTCTTCAAAAGAACTATCGCTAAGAGAGATAATTACGATTTCCTCCTTTTTAAATTTACCAGTCAGCTTCATCTTATCCATATTTTAGTTCATGCAAGGGAATGGGTTAAGGTGTTCGTAACAAACAATGGCAGTACATTCCCACCATTCACATTTCCTCTCCTTGAATAGCAGGGGGAATAGCAGGTATTGTCTTTCTGTTTTGAGAAGCACATTTTTGGGTGGGGCTGGGAAAAGGGTACGCCTGGATTTTTTTTTTTTTTAACTCACTTTTTACAGATATGGGGGAAAGATGAATTTTCTGAAAATTCTAGATGGAGAAAGGAGAGGAAAGGAGAGATGGAATAATATTCTCATTTCGACCCTGAAAACTGAAGTGTGCTCTTTGTACATAAGAGCTCTGTTTTAGGACATGCAAACAAGATGTAGGAATACCTGTAGTATTAGTCTATACCCTGACTTTGATATGACAGGAAAAGGAAAAAGTTTAAAATATTACTTGACTGTTTTTACAAAATGTGCTCCTCAGCCTGAACCTTCTACCCTTGATACCTCTTTTTGTCTGCATAAGTAGTAAGTGGAGAGGTCATGACTTTGAACTCCTCTGATGCTACTGTCGTCTTCTATGTTTAAAGATTACTTGAGGTGCTTTTTAGTTAACACCTCCTCTGTGTATTCTGGCTTTGTGAGGGACTTCCCCTTCACCTAAAGTTTTGGGCAAAGTGACAGCTGGCAAGTCAGTACTTTAGTCATTCAGTTTTCCTAGGCTTCTCTTTTACTGACCCTTTTCTCATGCGACTTTCTCCATGATATATGGGAATATTAGTAATGTGACTTCTAGGACCTGATCCCATGGGAACTACCAATCATAGAAATACTTATTATCCAGAAACCTGTTCTAGTCAATGAACTTACGGTTACAACCTGAGTGCCTGCTAAGGCAGGGATGCTGGAAGAATGGGCTCCACTTTTATTAATGCTTTGAGCTGATCATACAATAAAAGCATTTGCACCTATGCAGAAAATTTAAACACAGCTAAAATTTCTCCTTGCTTTCTTCCACCCTTTGTCATCATTTGCGTGGATTTTTTTTTCCCTGCACATAGCCTAAGCTTTGTGTACATACAACTAAATATGCTTTTAGCAGTTGCTGTCTCATGCAAATGTGTATGTGTCTGCTAAGAGGGCTTATTCTTTCTTCCTCTGCCACCCCTTTACCTCCAACCAGTGTTTGTGAGTACTCCATCTATTTGTGGGTACCTGCCTATATTAGATGTGTATTTATTTGTGTGATGGGAAAGACAACTCCTTTTGTGGCTTTCCTATCTTAACTTTATTACTGACAGATGCAGAAACTTTGCAAGGATAGATATTAGAATCCTTCCCACGTGGCCTCCTCGCATCTTTTGTTCCCTACCACTGTAGTTGTCTTGGATACTGTATTTGCACCAATCTGACCCTGCTGGAGGTACAAGCAGCAGCTGACATTTTGCTATCCAGTTGGGACAAACAGAAGTGAAAAACAAAGTAAGGTACTAGTTAGACACTTTAATCCCTGTTCATATTCCTGTTCCAGTACAAAATGTCATTAGATTGTGATGGTGATTATGCATAATGACTACTTGATACTTTGATTTTTGCTCAAAAGATATCTTTTATCTCATCATTATTTACACTTCAAGTCAGCTTCAGAATCTGCACTGCTGTCAATTTATATGATGCACATACTTAATTAGCACTGATTAGAAGCAAGAGTGCATGTGGGAGAAGCTATTTTGCCAAACACATTTGTTATTATTACGTCTTAAATATTATGATTTAATGTGGTCGATGAATGAAAAGGTGTATTTGCAGCTTGTTAGAATTTGCTTGGTTGCACCAATTTGAATGGAGTTCATCAAGCTGAGGGGTAAAAGATGTGTACTGTTGTGTTACGGAATAGCAATGGCCCGGGGCTTCCAGGGAAGGTGCATCCTCACTGCCTTTGCCCTGGTCCAGCATAAGGAGTAGGAGCTGCAGCTGTAACATTATGGGTCAAATGAGTACCAACAACACAGGAGGTGATAAGAAAAGACTTCCTGGAAGCAAACTGTTTTAATAAAAGACTGAATGGAAGGACCTCCATACTAGCCTTCTCTTGAATGCTCTTGTATCATCTGCCCAGCTTCAATATAGCACTGAAAAAAATGGAGTTTATGGGAAGATTTATGGGACGAAAGGGAAATCTCTAAAGGTAAGTTGGGGGCAACCTAGAACAAAACAGGATGAGAAGGCTGAGATGATTTGAAGCTGAAGAGAGGGAAAGCTGGCAGATGTGGAAGAAGACATGATTTGTGAGGACTTCCAGGGCTGAAAACCTTAAGTTCATCCCTGTTCTAGCCATCAGTCTTGGGCAAATGATGATAAAGTCAAAGTGAAAAATAGTGAGAAAATTCCCAAATAAACAAAGTGAGCAGAAATGGGCATCTAGGCCAAAGTAACTCAATCCCTAAGGAACTGGTGCTAGAAAAATAATTAAAAATAAATTTAAAAACTTCTAAATGGGCCAGACGTAGGATGTTGTACGCTTTCCTGCACAATCCACCCCAAAGGCATTAAATAGAAAAGTACACAAAGGTATTCGAAGCAAACCAGCATCCTTCAAAAACCAGGTGTCATATCCAAACGTGGAAGAAAAATAAGAAATCTTACCAAGTGAAATGTCTGATTTCAACGAAGCAGGCCAAACAGATTTTGAGAAGGAGCTTACCCAAGGCATATAAGATCTGGTAAGGCTGACTAAGGAGCGAAGGAAGTGTTCGGGGAGCCACTGCAGAAAAGCCGTGTGAATTCCCTGCACTGATCTTCTCCTTGACTTTCTCAGTTAGGATACTTTCATCAGCAGAGATGTTTTAAGGTTGGGGTTGTTGGTCACTGGTTTAAATGTGATCCTCCAGATAGTGTGCAAAAGGTCCAGAACTGTATCTGTCAGGCCTACTGCATGTGAATTGCACACTCTGTCCACACAGGCAATTCTCAAGAGCTAAGCTGCCTGCAAATGGATAGGTTTCACAGGAGCAGTATTTCAATCCATTGCCAGGACAAGTGTGCCCAGTCTTCCTGCACAGCTAAACTAGAAAAGCTCAAATCGCTCTCTGCACTTTGTACCTCAAGTGGTAGTGAGTCCACATCCCCACTGTTCTCATTGTCTTTGGAAGGCAGCTCTGAGGAATGATCTAAAACTGCAGTGCAAGTGGAAGAAATTTTAGAAGAAGTTAATCCACTGAATGTCAATGAATAACCAGCCCTGGATGAGATTCCTTCGAGTTCTAAATAAAATTAAATATGTAATTGCCTGGGGAAATGGTGACTGCTGTAACCTTTTGCTTAAATTGACTTAGATTTGCTATTTTTCTTTGGATACTTAACATCAGGGTTTTTTGCGTGTTCTAAAGGACTTTATGGTTGGAGAATTACTAGCTAGCAAGTCTTTCTCAGATCAACTTAATAAAGAACAACATTATTAGGAAACATAGGGAAATATAATATGCTGGGAGGGAAAAGTCTGACGTGGCCTTAGCAAAGGAAAACCATGCCTTGCAGATTATTACTGTCTTTTTGAGGGAGTCGGTGGGCAGGTGGACAAGGAGATTATGGTCAGTATGACATACTTGGATCTTCAAAAAGAGTTCATCAAAGTGTCATACCAAATAGTTTGAAGGAAAGAAAGATGCCATGGGGTAAGAGAGATCCTCTTGCAGATTAATGATAGACTAAAAAAAGAAATAGGAAATAAACAGCCTGGAGAGAAATCACTGTCAGGGAACACCAGGTATCTGGTTTTGGGTTGTTCAAAATATGCATAGCTGAACTGAAAAAGGACATAAACGGTAAAGTAAAAAAGTCTTCTGATGAAAAGGAGTGTTCAGAATAGCCTTACTGCATGTAAGGAGCTGGAAAGAATTGGAGATCGTGTGATACTGGGGAATAAAATGACATGTGGGGAATAAAATATATGCAGAATACTGCAAACAGAAAAAATATTCCTAGTTAGGTGCATAATATCAGACACTAAATTAGCTGTCACCTCTAGGAAAGGATTGTGATGGACTGTTTCCTAAGCATCCTTTTATCAGTCACTGTCGAGGTGGTATGATGAGTAGATGGTCATTTGGTATAAGGGCTCATCCTACTGTTGTACAAAATTCGGATTTTTTTTTTTTTTAAAGAATTGAAAATTTAAAAATCCTCTTCACTTAAAGAGTTTTATGTAGAATATGGCCAACCTGTTGCTAAAATGTTAACATAGTAAGTAAGTCAGTGCAGCTATTCTAAGGCATGGTTCTTGTAAAGTCTTCTGTTAGATAAGTTGGAAGGGAACAGGTTTGTTTAAACTGAACTTAGGACAATGTAGTAGAAAATATCCCTAATTATACTACTTTTATGTGTTTCTTTTCCTTGACTGTTTAGCATGTACAACTTTCCGTTTTCAAAGACCGACTATTGTCTTGGGGTCATTCAGAATGTTAAATTACGGTTAAAGAAGTTATTTTTCTGTTGGTCTCTCTCTTCTTGGTTTTAGATGTAATATGAATTAAAATGACAGCATCTCTCTATTTTTATTTTAGATGTATTTAATTTCTTTTTCTTACAACCTTTTCTTCTTCAGCAAAACCCTGCCTCTTGAGCTCTTTGGGTAAAAGAAATATTGTACTCCCCTTGAACTGGATTGCATGTAAGATGAAATATTAATATTTTCTGTGTATGTTCTAATGTATATGTTCCATTGTAAGCATATAGAAGAGAGAGTACTAGACTGTATTTGCTCCAGGATCCAGCATTCCAGAAGAAATTTTTGGTTTTGTTTGTTTTTAGTAAGAAATGAAACTAAATGCTGAGACTGTGTCTCAGATCTCCTACTGGTGGTAGGAGATCCATGGGTTTTTTTTGTCAAATGACAGGCAGAGTGTAAATCTATTTTTTTTTCCAGTTTGCAGCCATTTATCATCACTCTAATCTTCTACAGAAGCAGCCAGAAAAGCCAATCCATTTTGCTTTCTTTTCCCTAAGTGAGATCTAAAAAATTAGTACTTCGTGGTGATCTCAAAAGCAGTTTAGGAAGAATGTGAACATTAAGTAAATGCTAACGAGCCTTCTTTTCTTCATTATGCCTAGTTGTGTTGTAGTATTTGAGCTGCTTAGTGCTGACATAGTTACTGGTTTTATTTTGATGCTTACTAATGCCAAATCACTTCAGGAGTCTTTCAGCAATTCCATTATAGAAATAGTCAATATTATGTGCAACTTCTGTTCTCTTTGCAGAAGTGCGGTTATCTGCTGAGACCTATTGGTACTGTCTGTTTGCACTGACCAGAAGTAATTGCTGTTTTGCGCTTCTTGTTTTTTGATTGTTTTTTCCTTCCTCCCCTTTGCTTTGACTCTGCATTACTTGAGAGCTGCTCCCTTGAGCAAGATAGGCAGCTGTGTTCCCTTTACTTCCTTGCCTTAAAGAGGCAATTCCGTATTCCTCTCTCGGTGCTGTATGCGGTGGACGGAGAAGGGCTGCTTTTGTTCTGTAGGTGGGATGTTGCTGTGACTCAGCCCAAGCCAGCGTCGTCTAATATGATGGGCAAGCTGTCAAAATGAATACAGTCAAATTGAGATCTTGTCCCCACAGGTGGAAAAAACTAGCTCAATTGTGAATTAGCATTAGTGCAACAAAATGCTTCAGATGTTCTGCATGTTCTTTCAGTGGCTTGAAAATGCACAACAGTCCAGGAAGTCCAAAAGCCAAGTGGCTGTGTTCATAAATGGCTTTCTAATCCAGGTAGGGTTCGCTCCACAGAGCCCTTTCTAGAGCCAAGGATTTGTGCCCTCCAAAACCATTCACAATGGTAGGTGTTGTCTTGCCTGTGAGTCAGGAATTTTTTCCATTTCTGAATTTTTAGGTGCCTTTGTTTGTTCTCCTTCTGCAGACATGTTGACCAAGGACCCTTTCTTGATTAAATGGAAGTAAGAGGGTTATTTGCATTTAAGTCTGAAGTGAAGGAGGAGGTATCTCCGAGGGGAAGTGAGAGGCAATTAACTCATGCTTTCTGAATAGAAATGCTCCTATACCACAATACTGTGAGATGCACAAGATGCACCACACTACTGCTGCATCTTGTCCTTGATGCACCAGTGGCTATGGTGATGACTGGGACCGTTAAGACTACAAGTTTTGTACAGTGTTTTCCTAATTAGAATACACAGTAGAGTTCAGTACTGCAACTATGTTTAGTAGCGTCTAAAGAACTGTATGCTTTTCAGGCAACGCTGTAGTCGCTGCTCTGCTGATCCCTGTGCCCTGTTGGATAGACTCTGCATCTCCCTCCAGCGTGGACTGGCATCTGAGCACAATGGTGTCCACGTTGGAACTGGCGTACCACCAAAGCTTGGACCTAATACTTTCTGCAGTTTAATGCAAAAGTATTTAGCAGTGTTTCTGTCTCTTCGTATAATAAAAACTTGTACCTTGTATGCTGATGACAGCTAGCATATATTTCAGATTCCCATGCTTATATTTACTGGATGAGCTCACTGAAAGTGTCTGGGTGAAAAACTGTGCAATCCCAGCCTAAGCCCAGACCTCCACTCTTATCTTTCCTTTGGGGAAATATTATTTCTCTCAATGTTGAGCCCTTCTGAGGAGAACATACTTCTCCCATACTTTTCTCTGAACATGGAGGAGGGCAGAGACACAGCTCACATCAAGAGCTTTCCCTCAGTTTCCCTCTCTGTTAGGAGAGTGACATTTAGCTGAATTAGCTATCGGGGGCTGCCTTCTAGGATGGTAATAGCATGTGATGTGGAACTGAGAGGTTAGGGGTTACAGCTCACTTGACATATTGGTTTTTTTCTGCTCTAGGTTCTTACAGTTCAGTAGTTGGAAAGATTGCCTGGTCTGCGGGAGACTAAGGCCAAGTCTTGCTCTAGGTGCTATTCACTCACACAAAGTGAAAGTTACCCGCATGAAAAAAAAGAGGAGAGGGGCCATCCCAGAAGAGCATCTTGGCTGTTTCCTGCATCCAGATGAAACAAGCTCTCACCTGAGCGTTAGAGCATTCACCTGGGATGCGGGAAAGATGACAAAGAAGTGAGTGGCTTGTGGGACTCTCATACTATAGATGAGTGCTGTAGTCCAACATACACTGTTGTGGAGCATCCTCATTGCTCAGTTACTTTCCCTGAAAATTTTGATGTTTTACTTCCATCCTCGTGTGGAAGAGATTTTTTGACATTTTGACGCTTTTCTACACTGGTCCAAGGAGAAGTATGCTATCGTTTGTTTGCTATTATTCAATAGTAAAAGTCTATTGTCCTATCAGAGGTGGCAGAGGTGAGCAGCGGAACACTATAAGAAAGTATTAGGGCAGCTGCAGCACTTGCAGAAAAGCCCCAGACTGAGAGCTGTTATTCTCAGTAAATGAGTTGTAAGTAATGACTTTGTTTATGGAAATAGGAATAAATTTGTAGATCAGTCAAAACAGAAACTTTTACAAATACTGATGAGTTCAGTTTTTCAGAACTTGGTGACACAGTTAATTATCTTTATTCCTATTGCTTCTAAAATACTTCTGAGGAGAGAAAGTAAGTCCAAGGCTTTTCTCTCATTTCTGTTTGGTTACTTTCAATGTTCTCACTGTGTATCCCTTATGACAGGAATGAGTGGATTTGAACTTATGAATGGCCTCTTGCTTCAAGAAGCAATGATGCACATTTTTGTGCACCCTCACAGTCGACAAGTCTTTATTTACTTTTTTTTCCTCATTTTCTCTCTATATTTTTTAAAGAGGGGAAATAACCTTAACCCACACAGCTTACTCTTGTTAGTTTATAGCCCAGACAAGCACTAGAATACCTATCCCACATGAATTTCTGTTCTTTCCTTTAATCCATTATTGAACAAACAGTTAAAAGAAAGCATCTAAATGACAAGCAAATTACACTTTTTTAGCTGATTAGAGGTTGCTCTGACTTGCAGCTATTCTATTTTTCATTCAGCATTTGTTTGTGTGCTCGGGTCCCCACAGTGCACTCCACCAAAACCCACGCTTCTTCTTCCAGAGATAAAACTCATTTGTGAGTTACACTTCTTACTGTGGTTTGACCTGAGGACCTTTTGTTTTAATTGTGGAAGCCTGCTTTGATTTAATGGAAGCTGCTGTCCTGTGAGAATGATAATGTAAAACTGCATGCTTTTTCTGTAGTGGTTTTTTTGGTAGGCAAAAACAATTGCATACTTAATTATCTTTGTTAGAGATTCTGATTTTGAAACTGATTCAAATGAATACCCCTTTGGAATAAAAGGTTGAGCACTAGCACATTGAACCGGAGTAGCAATTTGAAAAAACATATTTTGTTTTTTGTTCCTTTTGGACACATTGTATTTGTATATTGTTTAGACTTAAAATATGGACTGCCATTGCGGAACACACTACATGGCAAGCTGTCCTGCATTTAGAGACTATATACCATGTAAAGAAATGTGGCTTTCTGAGTGATGCCAGTTACATAATTATATAAATTAAAATAGTACAAAAATGAATCAGCTCATCTGTACTTGTTTTATACTATATTCTTTTGATATTTTCATTGCTTCCTACTGCAGTAACAATCACTGTGATTTACAAGGCTATGTGAACTTCAAAAAGTCAAACATTCAAGAAGTGCTTTTATCTTTTTATCACATGTTAAACCAAGTCTCTGTGATGAGAACTGAAAGTGTGTGCCTGCTGCAGTGAAGTTAGTCAATTTTTTTGTACAGGAAAGTTTGGGAATGTTGCATTTTGCAAAGTGATACGCTCCTCATTCCCTCAGCATCTTTCTTTATATGAGGAATATAGAAATACCTGATAAAGGGCACATCCAATCTTAATACCAATGCAAGTGGTTCCTCCCTGGCAACCTCTCCCTTCAACCTACTGGCTTTTATTTTGATTAAATTCTCTTGTTGTTTCTGCATGGTGCTGTGACAGATGGTTGCGTGAAGCAGGGTGAGGTCCGCACATGGGTCAAAGCAGGCAGCTGGCTAAGGCAGAAGAGTGCAGAAACCATCACAGTGAGGACTTTGCTGGTTCTGAAGTGTGCTGGCCCTAGTGGGTCCAGCCTGGACATCTGCCCGCACAACCCCTCGGCAGCAGGTGGAGGGAGGACTGCTGGCACACGACCTTTGCTTCCTAGTAGCCGTAGGCACCAGCGACCATTGCCACCTGATGGCAGGAGCAGCGGGAAGTGCTAAGCACTGCTCTCCAGAGCTTCCTCCTGGCTCTCCAGCCTTGCTGCGTTGCCCACCCTTTCTTTCCTGCCGCCATCCTGCCAGGAGGTGAGGGGAGAGGTTGGGAGCGGAGGGACTGCCTCTACCCACAGTCACCTGTAATCTCCATGTTCCCTGACCCAGCCCTCTTGGTCTCCTCTCTCCTTGCTCTGGGAGGAGCACCCAGCAGGGAATGATGGGGACTCATGTTGCTATCTGCATTCCTCAGGGTCTCTGATAACCACCAAGGAAAAAGCAAGGCACATTTTAACCACAATCAGAGACTTTAGGCTTTGAAGCCTAAAGGTGCGCTGGGTCTCTGCCCTTTCCCCATGCTGATCAAAGCCCCAGCGAGTGCCACTGCGAATTTCAAGCATAACAGGGTGGCATTTCTAGGACTGCTAGCAGCTCACCCATGCAAAGTTTCCTTTTTGACAAATTGACATTTTCTAATTGAAATATTAGCCAAAAAGATACTTCTCACTTTTGCGTGTTCTCTATTTAGAAGGCCGTTTGAAGCCTCTGTAAGAAGCATCAGAGAAATTTATTTTGTTAGAGAGAGCAATGGATGCTTCAGCATTCATTGCTGGAAGATATATTTTTCTAGAAAAAAGGATTTTTTGCCAACTGTTCTCATGGTCAGGGCAGAGCACAGAAGCTAACTTCCTTTTTGTAGGATATGACAAATGCAGACAATTTTTTTCCTTTTTTGCTTTTCTCAGTAGTTTGCAAGACAGTAGCATTGATCAAGGAGATCAAATGGGCTTATAGCAAATAAATATGTTTTTCTCTTGACTCCTTTGTTGACTTGACTTAAAATTGTTGTGTGTGGTGCAGTTTAGCTGATGTTTTTGTATCTATTTACACTAGCGTAGTAATTTAATATACTCATCTCAAGGTATATATTAATACCTTGAGATTAATCTTGAGATTAATATATTTTAATCTCAAGGCAGTTTGTGCAATTGATTTCACTTTTTTTCAGTATTAAAACTATTGTGTGCATTGTCATATGGTTTTTCTTTAGTGTCCCTTTTTCTTTTGTTCATTCCTTTAGTTCCTTTTAGGAAACCATACTTTGGGGTCTGGTCATATAGCATTTTCATCCAGTGCTGTTTTTTCCCCTGTTCTTGAAGATGCCTGCCCTGCCTCTACCTTAATTTTATTCCTTGTGTAAGCGCTATTTTCCCTTTTCCTTCCCACGAATAAAGGGGACTATCCAACCCTTATCAAGTTAGAGAAGCACATGAAATTCATGTCAGGCTCAGAATCAAAGCCAAAAATTATAAAAGGTCATTCATTTACCCTGCTCTAATAAAATTTTTAGTGTTTATCACTCTTATACCCATCCATTAGTCATTAGGGCAAACCCCTAGAGGGAGACATGTCCACAGATAGATTACTGTAATTCCCCATCATTCTGATCTTTTCACAATAGCTGAAATAATTTCTGTAGGTCCCTGCATAGTCCTGTTACTTGATAATTAAGTAGTGATGAAAATATCATCATCATTTGTAGATGTCCAGTTCTTTTTCCTTGTAAAGTATTTATTTACTTATTTAATTCGAGGAGGAGAGAGATGTTGGAGAAAAGGGGAAAGGACAGGAAGGTTTTATTTAACCTTTCTCTTTAGCATCTCAACCATAGTACTATCAAGGCATCTTGAAAAAATTTCTCTCTGAAGAGTGACACAGCTCAGTAACCATTGCACTCTGCCACTCACCCGGACTGTCTTTCTCCAGTTGTGCTCTGCACCAAATAATATTCGTGATAGCATTTGTATTAATTCCATTCCTGGTTTGAAAGGCACAGCAATGCACTCTGAAATGTTTCAGTTATCAGTTCTCTGTGTGTGTTTATGCAAAAAAGATCATTCTGCCACATTACGTTGTTCAGGTGTGGAGAGGATGATTAACCTATAGTATAATCCTAATAATTCAGTTTCCTTAAACGTAATGTAATGTTTAGAGGTTTTCAGCAACTTTCTTAAAAATATTTCATTTTTGATTGCTTTTTACCCGCATTTACTTTAACTCCATTACAAAGTATTTGTTTTTTACTTTACACTGAATAATTAATTTGTATTTTCCTCAAGTGGTGAGGATTTGAATACTTTTTATTGGCTATGTGGAAAATGGTGCTGAAGATCTGTTCTTTAAATTTCTCAACTGTTTTGTTACATTTGCATTCCAAAATTTCACAGAGAAGAGTCTGACCCTTGAAAAGCAAATACATGTTTCTTAAAGCTCAGTATGGAATATTCACCTTCAGATGTGCATATTTTTCTGTTAGCTTTAGTGCAAACAAGATGCGGAAGCATCCAAAGGAAAGATAAACTCTACCTGGTAGCCATGTTTTTTTTAAGGGTTATATTCAAGATAATATTTTCTTGCCTGCTTCCTACTCTAAGGTCAATCCAGTGAGAAAGAAACTCTGCTGCTGATGCTGGATCTCATGAAATCTGAGGTCCCAAGGAGTTCCCTTGAAAGGCCTGCGCTGAGTATTAATGTCCTGACTTGCACAAGATCTTGTCAGCTTTTTCCTTCCTTCCCTTCCATTTTTATAGGTAATGTCTCTCTTCTGCCTCTCTCTCTCTCTCTCCCCTTCCTCTCCACCCCAGGGGGGAGGGAACATCTCTTTTGTCTTTTTTGGCTATGATTCTACTGTTGCTTTTTATCTACCAGCCCCTGCAAAAAAGCTTAATTTTTAAATTTTCTAATACTTGGAAGTGTTTTGTGCAGTTGTTGGGATGAGGGTTGGGGAAGGATGTGACACTTTTAGAATAACGCATGTGCCAGACAGACTGGGCTTGCAGTAGAAGGACCCATGGCTGTAGGCAGCAAACATTCATTCAGAAACTAAAACCTGCAGCAGCTGTGCAAGCCTGGATTCCTCCAGCTAACTGAGGTCTCCAAGATAGATGTGGAGTTATATTAATCTCTCTCTAATTGGTAAAGACAAAGGAGCAGGTCGAGTGAATAGTTTGTCCTATCAAAGTGGAGTCTGAACTGCCTTTAGACTGTGCTTGTCATTCTCCATCAGCTCTGCTGGAGGCTCAAGACAACTACTCTTCTGACCTAGGCATGACACGTGGGGTCTCTCGGGAACAGGTAGTTTTCCAGAAGGCCCACAGGCTGCTGATATATTCTTTTTTTAAATTTTGATTGGCGCTGGATGTGTTGATGAGACTACCTGAGTTGCTGCTTCTTTAACTGCCCAAGGGTCAGTGTCTCATGCTCCTTCGTCCCTGCCACTTTGCGGCTGAGAAGATGCCTGCAGCAGATGTCCCCGACTGTCACCTTTTGCTGGACTGTGTTCTCCCATTGTGGTATGAAATAGTCCCAGCTGGCTGCTATCCCACATGCAGATTGCAAGAGTCAGCGCTGGGAAGGAGCTTTCTGAAAAAGGAGTGTTCTTGATGGACTGATTTCCAGTGGAGGCAAAGTTTTGATTTTATTCTATGCTGCCTTTTCTTTTTTCTTTTTTTTTTTACATTTTTATTATATTCTTTGGATTTGCTTCTGGGTTTCTTGTATTTCTGTTGCTGGTATTTAACAGTGAGATATTCTTAAATTTTAAGGTGACACCTTATACAATCTATTAAATCTAAAGAAAATACTTAATTGTTGCCCAGTTCACTGATCACAATGTTAGTGGGGAGAAAAGGAGGGGAAATATTAATGTCCAGGGCTGTGACAAACCTGATGTTCCACTGGGAGAAAAGGAGGGGAAATATTAATGTCCAGGGCTGTGACAAACCTGATGTTCCACTGGAAAACAGTTTCAAAATCTGTTGCTATAAACCTGCTGCAGTGCAGGAGAGCAGTCAACTGCTTAATTACGCAATTTATCTTTTCTACTTTGATTTTTATTTTGTCTAAATAATCTCAGTGGCCTATGTGCTCCAGACTTTCAGTTTGATTCATATCTTTTATTTTATCTATATAAATATTTCATGCTGGATTTGATTAATCAAAAGGATAATGAGAAGTATTTTTCTTTGTTTTGAAAATTTTATTCATTTAGGACAAACTTTCCCCTTGCATAAACAATACAAGAATAGAATTTAGCCTATGACTGAGACAGGGAAGGTAATTTAAGTAGAAATTATTGCTCACAGATATTTTGTTAATATTTTTGAATATATTTGAGTACTGAATTTCAATTTGAAATTTCTCATACATGCAAGTAAAGGGGTGTTGGTGTGTGGGTGCTATGTGACATTCCCATAGGCAGAACCATGTTGCCCAAAGGTACTTCAGTTCTTTCATGTTATGAAAATGGATGGCTTTAAGTGGTCAGTTACAGAATATGCAAAGAGGGCTTTGGAAGCTTGAAAAGCTAGCTGCGAAGATCACCAATATATTATACGAAAACCTGAAAGAGAACATGATTATAAGGAAATGCACAACACAGAGACCATGTAATATGTTCTGGCACTGAGTTTTACAGATTCCAAATTTACTTGCTCTCTTATGCCTAAACCCTGAAAGCCTGAAGGTTTTCACTTCTAGAGTCATTATAGAAAGGGTTCTTAAAATGAAGTAGTTTGAGGGGTGGATAAACCAAGAATAATGGAGGAAGGGAGGAAGGTGATCTGCTTTGAACAGATAGATAGTTTCACGATTCTCTATTGCATATCTTCCTTCATCATTCTGTTGCAGCTGGTGCTGATCCCTCCAGGACACTAGATCCTACATGGAACAAGCCAGAGCATGACCCAGGATGATAATTTAAATGTAGCATCATCTCTCTTATATCTTAGTGACTCCCCCTTCTTCCCATTAAAAAAAGGGCATCATGAAACACTCCTTTCAGCCTATTTTGTCTTGTGTGGTGTATAATGAAGCCTTGATAAATGAGACCCTTGTAAGCAGAAATAGCAGAAGTGTTATTTGCCAGGCCCTACTGAAAGAGCTCCAAATACAGAGTATGTGTTATGTAGGAGCTGCAGTGTCCTGGAGACCTTGAGGAAGGAGTGATATCCCAGAGAGGAGAAAAGGTAACCTCTACACCGACCAAAACAGTGAAGCCAGTCTCATTCATGCCAGTAGGTTTGAATTTAGTGAAGGCAAAGCCCGGTCTAGATTTTTACTACTATATCTACTCAGACTGGCTATGCAATGCTTTTTGTTTCTGAGTGTGCTCAACTTGCAGACCCACTGTCCAGCTTGTCGTGAGATAAGCCCATTCACTTGTCAGGAGATTTCTAAAGTGCTAAAAGGAATTTTGTATCCGACAGGTTCAGCACTGTGCTAGGCACAACGTGGCAGCCCTGTCTCCCCTGAAAAGCAGGAGAAATTTCCTTGCATATTATATTTTGTCAGTTCCCCTTACCACTTCAAGTGGCTGAGTCTTAAGGTATTTTGATTAAAATTACAAAAAACATATCCTTCCTTGCTTCCTTCCCATTCCTGTTATGTAAACACAATTATAGTATCTATTTAACCTGAGATTCAAGCAGTGTCTCTTGCCCTCTGTCTGTTGATCTGACACTCTGTTTACGCGCTCCTTTAACCATATGGTAAAGAGCATAGGTTTTCTATAGGCCTTCTTGCTGTGAAGCCCATACAGGTGCAGGCTGCCCTTTACCTCATCATTTCGGTTGGGGCATCCATTGGGAAGCAGGCTGAGATGCAGGCTTCCTCCTATTTCTCTCAGGTGTTAATTGATTTTCAGTAATAAATAACCCTTATTCAGGAAGAATCTTTGACTTTCCTTCCCTTGGACTGCTAACTGCTGCCATCTCTTTGAAAATGCTGATATTTCTTTGTCAAGGCCACGGGTAGTCAAATTGAACTGTAAGTCATTTTGGTTTTGGCTTAGAGGTGTGGTTGAGGTCCATGCATGCAGAAGGGGTTTTGGAGGCAGACCAAGCTTGTTTTCTTGGGCCCTCACATCTTTAATCATTGTTCTGGAAACCAAATACTGTAACAGTTTTATTTTCAGAATAGCACAAGGGCAGTTGGTAGAACCAGTCTGGTTTTTATTTTTCCTTTTATTCTTACTTTATTTTGTTCTCCAGGTATTTCTCGTTATTGTTTTATATCTCTGACTTTCATCAACTTTCCCTGCTGCTCTTGCTTGCAACTTTTAGACAGAACTTATTGCTGCTTACTGTAAAATATGGTGGTTAGTTCGATCATATTTTACCATTAAATAAAGTAACGTGTAATTACATATTGTCTTTGACTTGTCTCAGTTTCAATTTGCTTTTGATATATCAGTTGTTCTGTTATTCAGCTAACCACTTTCTTCCTGTGGAACATTACAGAGAAATATCTTTTTAATCAACGATTCTGTATGAAATCCCATTCTTGCTGTTGAATGTATCCAAGTAGCTTACGCATTGTTTTCCACCACAAAATACATCTGGATTGTCAGCATTGTGTATGTGCCTGTGTATTATAGCATTGCAATTATTTTCCAGGGATCCTAGTGTGTTTGTGTCTGCCGTTAAGATGAATGTGTACCAGATGCTACTTTAAAATGAAGCACTATTGTATAGGTTGACGGATGGAAAGTTCATCAAAAGTAGTGAAAGCTTCTATAGGGGATACAATGCAGCTGGAAAAATTCACTGTTACGTGCTGCCAGTACGAATCTCTAGTTTGGCTGTGCTGCATTTTGATTAGAAAGTTAGATTCTATGAAGGTGTCAAACATAGTCATTACTATTCTCTGTTTTTATGACATTTGTAATTTGGTATCCAGCTCTTTATCCCCAGATAGAAAATCTACTGTTTCTACCTGAACGTCTGTCGAGAAACAGTATAGGATAATAAAAGTTGGCAAATGTGAACTGAATTTATTACTTTTATATGATAGTCTTCTTTGCCAATGGAAATTAAAATGCCCTGTTGATTATTTCACTTATATTTGTAGAGAATAGCTGGTATAGCAGATGAACAATGCCAAATATATATATATTTTTAATTTTCTGTTACATTACCAACAATTCTGTTCTCTGCCTCGCAGTATGACTATAATTAGAAATGTAATTATGTAAAAATGCCAGCATATTATTCAGCCCTTATCCTTCCTGTGCATAGTCCTGTTATGTCTCTTTTTGCTTTCCAGAAACCCAAGTTTTCACTTGGGCTGAGCCAACCAGGAAGAAAACATTTCTTACAAGGGACTTATTCTGAACTAGCACCTGTCTCATCTGTATGCAGGGCCTCATCAGCTCCAGTGCCTGAAGTTTCTTATTTCTTAATCTCCAAGCGCCTTTCATCTTGCTCTGTGAGGCCTGCTTATCTAGCTGCCTCCTGCATGCCAGAAGTCTTTCCCTGATGTCCTTTCACTTTAGGAGAGTCTCTCTTACTCCTTCCCAGAGTCAATCCCAGTCTCTTTTGGGGAGCACTTTGCTGATGGTCAGTGCCAAGTTCATATTTAGAAAAGAATCCCTTCCTACCTTTTATCTCCTTGCCTCAAGCTGTCAGGAGAGACAAGGGAAAAAATAGTCCATTCGGTGCTCCCAGCCACTGCAAGACTAAGTGGCAGCAGAGGTGGATGCTGTGCTTTGTGCCTTAGCATTGAGGTTGCTCGGTATTTCTGCAGGATGGTAACACCTGTCTTGTGCAGACAAAGTCTAACCTTGAAATATGTCTCACTGATGCTTACCTGGGCCTGATGCGTTACGATCACCTTTTGAAAAACTTGCTTCTTACCTGCCTTGCTTCAGATTATCATGCCAGAATTCACTTCATTACCTTACATTTATAAAGTGAAATATACAGTGGAAATATGCGGGAATATGCACTTCATTACCTTCATTTCGTACACTGAAATATGCAGGTTTTTGTGTTTGTGTCAAGCAAAATTGGTAAGTTTTTATGGTGAGCTCTATGTGCAAACGTACAATACAGTGGTGTTATTGGCAGTGTCTCCTACAGTTTATCAAAAAACACAACAAATACGACTTCTGCTGCTATGGTCTCAAATGGAAAGGTATTTGGTATAGGTATTGGTTAGGACGGTATTTTGGATGAAATGTTGGGGAACCTTCAAGCCATCTGGAGCCTTCAGGCCATCTGGGTAGCAATGAAGAGCCCGTGGCACTAGTGGGATAATCTTGTGTTCTGACCAGTACTGACTTTTTTCGGTGTGATAGAATAGGCTACGTAAGTTGGGGGGGGGGGGGGGGGGGGGGGTCTATAGTCACACGGGTAGTAGAGCCAAGGTTACCGTAATTTTTTTCTGCACTTAGGTTTCTAAGTCTTTGTTAGAAAGAACAGGCCAAATTTATATAATGTATTTATTAAATTATATTTGTGTTAAATATAGGCATGTGTTGTTATTAAGGAATTACAGAGTTTTTAAAATTATTTGCTCAGTTCTACTTATTATATTATAAATTATGTTACTGTGAAAAGATTGTAAAAATAAATTCATAAAAGCTAACAGAAACTGCTGCCTGTGTTAGAGGCAGAAAGTTAGTTACTAGAAATTTCATGGAAATAGATTACTGCTAGATTTTTGGCTGGCCTTATAAAGAACACTGCATCGGCAAATGCAAAAGTGATCAGATCTGTTTCTGATCACAGGACAAAGCAAGGGATATTCCCATTTTATTTTCAGATCCAAACTAGCTAATGGATTTAATCTGATGATATTTTCTTCTAAAAATGAGAAACATTAGAGCTTGCATTAGGATCCAAATGTTCTGATTACCTTCATTAGGCATCATAGCGGTTCATATTTGATTTTTATGGCAGATAACAGTCAAATTATTTTGTGTGTAGCTGAAGTTTACTACTTGATCAAGGTCTATTTTTTTTTCTTTTTTGTCTTGCAGTTTTCAGTGAAGATCTACACGCCAGTCTATATTTTGTCAATGCATCTTTGCAAGAGGTAGTGTTTGCTAGTACCACAGGGACATTGGTACCCTGTCCGGCAGCAGGGATCCCTCCTGTGACGCTCAGATGGTACCTAGCAACGGGCGAGGAGATCTACGATGTCCCAGGGATCCGCCACGTCCACCCCAATGGCACTCTCCAAATTTTCCCCTTCCCTCCTTCAAGCTTTAATAACTTAATCCATGATAACACTTACTATTGCACAGCTGAAAATCCTTCAGGGAAAATCAGAAGTCAGGATGTCCACATTAAGGCCGGTAAGTATGATCTTTTACTTGCCTCAATTGGGCTTAAGGAGGGAGGGAACTTGGGTGTTTTGGACAAAGCGTAGTAGCTGTTGTGAATCAAAGGAGAGAGACCAGAAGAGTAACCCCTGAGTTCTTCACAGTGTTAAGTGAAATAATGGATTCCTCACTTTCCTCTCCTCCCTGATTTGATTTGATTTGATTTTGGAGGTGAAACATTAGTTTTTCGAAGATCATCAATCACCTGAACTTCTGAACAAGTGTAAGGAAAAATGAACGAATAATGAAACCACTAATCGGACCATACTTATTGAAGAGCTGTGAGGAGAAACGCGTATAGTCTTTGATTTTCATTTAGGGACTGGAAAAAGGTGAAATGTTTGCCTAATCACATCCCTTCTCAGTTGCTTATATTTAGTTGTGCCTTGTTTTGAGAGAGAAACTTTTGTCCTATATAATAATTGAGCAACTGATTTTGGTACATAGGAAGTGCTTTTGGTTTAAGTTGTGCTACTGTTTTCTGTGCTGACTGTATACAGACTCTCTCAACTAGGAGAGAGTTACAATCAGACCAAAATCAGTCCGTTTGTCGCAACACATAAACACAATTGCATAGGTTTTGAAGGTTTTGTCTACACACTTTAGTTAATTACAATATTCAAACAAATGAACAAACAGAAGCTAGTCTGGGGGCTGACCCTTGGCTAATGGAAATCCTCATAGTCTCTTTGGTGTCAGTGGAGCTATGATAATCTTTTTTCAGAAGAGAAACATATGTTTTGGAGGTATGTCTTTACAAGACTTATATTGGAAAAATTGTAAACAGCAAATAGTTAAAGAGTTGTTGTCCTGGACTCTCTTCTTAAGCAAAAGAATGCAGTCAGCTCTTCTTAATGATAACTTAATGTTCAGAAATTCATAGTTTGACAACTGGAAGGCAAGACTAAACCCTACATTTTCAAGAAATTTGTGTGTCTTATCTAAATTATAGTCTAATAGTCTAAAACAGTGTTTTACACAAGAAGTGACTAGAAGAAGAAAGTACATATGTTATGTGTGCAGAATTTCTATAATGATCTTTGCTTCCTCTGAAAAACACTTAGTCGTCCACAGATCAAAAAAGCTGGAAAACCACTGGCGCCCGCAAGAATACATAGAAACCCATTTTGCATTTGGAGAATATGTGGCCTTTTTTTCCCTGATTTTGTTTTTAGTTTTAAAAGTTTGTGGACAAGGTATCAGAGTATTTAGAGAGAACATTATATTTGTTGTCCTATGTGGATTAGTTAATGTATCTAAATTTTGAGAGTCTTTTAGGCAGAAATTTTTCCAATATCAGTTGCCACATTTTTTGTTTTGTAAATTAACTGAAGTGATGGTTTAAAGAAGGCTAAAACTAAAACTTGCAACCTTGATGGCTAAGGCTCTGAACTGATATTCATTCAGTTGTGAAACCATATGATGTAGATGACAGTATGTGGCTATGCCCATTGCTCAGCAGTGACCCTTTTATTCAAGTAACCCCAGAAGACGACTGCTTTATATGCTGGGACTATCTTGTGGCACAGATCTATCTATTCAGTTTTAGAAATAAACTTCTCAAATGGAAGAAGGGCATGAAAAGAAAGGCTTTGTAATGGGTGGCTGTAGCTGCTGGGCTCATAAACTGTTTTTTTGGACCAAACGCTTTTTTTGCCCCTTCTCCCTCCCTTTTTAGCCTTTTACCCTTTATCCATTCATTTTGCTGTATGAATCAACTTTCCACTTAACATGAGGCTTGGATAACAAGTTAAACAAGTCCCTTCTTCCCATGAATATACCTTGTGCATTAGAGCTGTCATTGTGCCTAACAGCAGACAATAGCTATTAGTCAGTCTGCTTTCCAGAGACTGGTATAATCTGCCAGTCCTAGGAAAATACAGTTTTTAACACCACTTTCCAAGCATAGCAGTAAGTGTATTTTATGCTCAAATGGTACAGGAGAAGCAAGTAAACCCTGTGTTGCTCAAATATATGAAGTAATAAACTTTATTTATCTGTATGATGCTTCCAGTCACATTGCTGTTCATGTGGAGATTTGTACACGGCTCCAGTTTGGCCCTAATTAGCATGATGTTATGGATCCTTTTCTAATCCCTTTTCTTCTCCTTCTCGTACTCCTGCTCTTTCAATTCCCTCCAAAAGCAATAGAGTTTCCCAGGAATACAGAGGCAATCAGTGGAGCATCTGACTGCAGCACAGCCATGCAAAGACTAGGATAGGTCTGCCCGTTCTCACAACCAGCTTGGGAAAGCCTGAAGCTGATTTATCTGTTACCTAAGAAGATGGGTAGCAGCTATGATGGTTCAAGCTCACAGATATATGCAAAAATGCAATTCAAATAAAGTTTCCATGTAATGCAGATTAAACACACCCCCTGCCCTCCCCCCACCATCTCCCCCATTGTAAAGCAACAAAGACTCAAATCTCTTCCAGGGCAATCCCAGATGGAAATGAAGGTGCATGCTTCCATTTCACATGCAAACTTTCCTGTGCAATTACAGGAGGATGAATATTTTTTAGCAAAGGCTAAAATTCTCATATAAAATCAAGACTCACAGAACTAGAATTTAAAAAAAATTAAATCAGCAAATCATTTGTGCGGGGTGGCAAAACCAAGATCTGGAAATCACTGAGGGGCCCCTGAACTCACAATGATGTAAATTTTTTAAGCAAGGAAATGAATACATCTCCTTCCAGTTTATGTGCTCCACAGTTTCTGTGGTTGCTTACTGAAACGATCAATGGGACAGTAAGCTATAAAATGATACAGCAGGTTTTCAAACTGGGCTAAACAGTTCTGAAAAAATACAAGCAAGGTTAAACTTGCCTTATTTTTAGCAGTGTGTTAGGATATTGCTTTAAAAAAGCCCTTGCCTGTAAATAATGGTTGGAGCATGAGCATTAGACAAGAGTCAGCCTCATAAAGATGATCTATGTGCGTTGGAGCCATTCCCTCTAGTGTGGAACAAGATTAGGGGCTGCTTCATCGTAGGGCAGCCAATGTGGTGAAGTCACTGCATTAAGGGTGCTTATGCTATTATCAGCTCAGCAAAGGTATCCTTATAACAGAGTTAAAGAACTTAACTTTTTAGATTAAAAAAAGTTGACTTTTTTTAAAAACTGGTGGTGTGTATCTCATTACAGAAGATGGATTTGTCTTAATTTTTTAAGTTATCATTAAGTTTGTTTATTTTTGATTAGAGTTTCTAGCTGCTCTATTGCTAAAGTCTTGTTTGAAATAGAGAACTTCAGTCTTCTTGCAGTGGTGGCACTGGACCTGAAAACTCACTACTGTTTGCATTTTTTGACAACTACAGTTACATTTCAGCACATTCATTTTTTTTCTTTAAAGCCATTGTGAATGGGGTTGACATTTAAAAATTCCAGTGCTCCTGCTATATGGAAATATATGTACAAACATTGCAAAGGATTTACAGATGCCTTAGTCCACAATGAATGTGGTTAAATGTAATCGGTAGAGGTTTGTGGGCAGTATACGTGGGCAAGAAGTGTTGCTGTAACATGATACTTCCGCACTGCTGACTTGGTTACACTGGTGCACTAGGATTGTTCTTGCCAAATTTTTTTACCCTTAAACATAGTATGCATGCCTCAGACATACACGCCATCTTACACTACATTTATCCTTATGTTGATTGAAACTGTTCCTCACTTCACCACCACCACCGCAAGATAAATAACTATATTGGTCTGTGGTGGTTTTTTTTCTTTCTCCTTGACCTTGTGCTCCTGTGGAGCTTCTGCCTGTCCTTCCTATCTTACTCATTTACCTCTTCTTGTAGAAAATAACTTTTATTTCTTTGCTGTTCTGCCTTCTTCTCCATTAACTATTGCTCACAGGATTTTCACCCCTCTTTCTTCATTGCATTGCTTCAGTGCCAGGATTTTCCTACTTTCCAGTCTCCCACCCTAGGCAACCGCATCTCATCCCAGCAACCTTAGTTTGGCATGAAAGATTTGTCCAGGTCTGCATCTTCTCTTTCCCCTTCAGCCATTAGTTTAATTCTTCCAGCTGCTGGAAGAATTATATCATGCATCTCAGTGCTTCCACACTGTGCAATCACTGTTTCTATTTTCTGATTGCTACCTCATTTTCTTTGGTGCTGGCCAATTGACTGTAGCTCTTACCTTACCTGCTATTGTTCCTCTGTGGCTCTGAGACACCTTGCTTTTTTTTCTCTGACTGTCACCTCCATCGATTTTCTTCTTCAGTTCTCATTTCTTCAAAATCTTAAATGACACTGATCAGCTTTTCTACCCTCTGGATGTCTTGTTCACACGCAGTAGTTATATGTAGTTTGTACCCTTTGATGGAGCAGAAAACAATTTGTGAGGGGAAGCATGGCATGACAAACTAGATAAGTAACAGAAGACATAACACCATTTACCCCTGTAAAATGTGCAGTTCCTGCAAAAATCTTTTCTCCTTGTCTTAAGAATTAGGTAGTGGAGGAACTCGGAAACACTGTGAAATGCAGATTTCGAGGAAACAGAAAGATCTTGGTATATTTTCATATTCATTTGCAATCAGCCTCACAAAACTGTATCATTTACCCAGATAAAAAGTTCATAATGCAAGTAACCTTCTTGGGTGAACTTTTACACGGCTAGCTTAAGAAGTGGATGATTATGACTTGTTTAATGAAACGCGTTCTCCCGTTTTCAGTTTTACGGGAACCCTATACAGTCCGTGTGGAGGACCAGAAAGCCATGAGAGGCAATGTAGCAGTGTTCAAGTGCATTATCCCCTCCTCTGTGGAGGCATACATCACTGTTGTCTCATGGGAGAAAGACACAGTCTCGCTTGTCTCAGGTAAGCTGTTACAGCTTTCTTTTCTTGGTGATGGTGGCTATAGTTCCTGTTTTTCCCATAATGCCTGATGTTTACTTTGAGTTGATCATAGCTGAATGGTGTTTCATCTTTCCTGTAACATATTTCACATTAGCATTGCTGCGTACCTATGACTGTGTGTGACATGAAGGTTTTAGACAGCCCTGCTTTTTCTAGCTTGCTTGAGGGGGAAATAACATGTTTTTTGTTTTATACTAGACATAAAGTTAGCTTCCTGGTGGTGTGGCAATGGGTTCATGTTTTAACTTTGATAAGAAAACCCTTTGTGCCAGAGAAATTTCAGTATTATAGTGCCTGTGTTGGGCTGCAATTGTTTTTCAGTAGTGATGTTAATTATGGACTAGAAGAAATCCTGAGTTTAAATTTGTTTGCTTATGTTTAAATGAGGTATGTGACTGTTATTCATACTTTCATAATATTTTTATCTCAAACGTCTTTACAGATGACACTGGAGGGTTAAGCACGCTGTAAAATGTGCTGTAAGCCAAACATATTGAAGTGAAACAATATATTCTGAAAGAGTTGTATGCATTAATCTATTTACTGACAATGTGAGGAACTGTGAGGCATTGTTCAAAAAGAACTAGGAATTCAAGCAAAGACTATTCAACATTTTAAAGCATTAAACATTGTAAGAAATTCATAGCGGAAAGTATGTGTGGGCAAAATATTTTCAGTTTGGTATATACTTAAATTATATATTACACACAATGCATCTGCTGTTACGTGTGCAATGATTTGTGTGTGTAGGAATTTGAAATATATTGTTGCAGGGTAGTACAGAATGGAAAAAATAACCTGAGTTGAATTGCTGCAGAGCATTTTTAAGAATGTGCTTGTGTTTAACTGTACAACAGTATATATGGAAATATTTTTTCACCTTCTCCTCAGTAAATTATTCATCTTTCCTTTTTTATGAATGAGGGTTTAATAGAAATATCTGTGCTTCTTTAACTCATGATCTTGATTTTATTTCTCTATATAGTTTATTAATCATTTATATAAGCTTGTCCTTTTTTGGATATATTTCAAATAGCTTGCTAATGATTTGATAGGTATTTAAGTAACATATAATTCATGATCAGTTGTCCTATACTGTTGGCATAGTATAGCAACTTTTTAAGCTTGATAAATCCACTTCCTTGTTTTTAGTTACGCTTTTATATTTTGAGCTGGCATATGATTTTCATCACTGGGCAACTGGCACTGAATGTTTCTCCACAAACAGGCCTGTAACATCTGGATTGTAGGACTCTCAAACACAGCTTCTCAGCCAATAAATTACGGTCTTATTTGTAGTTCAGTATACAAATAAGCTTTCCATTATTCCATTTAAAATGATACAGAACTATCATTAAGATTATCTAATGCATAACTGGATGGATTTGTTTACTTTGCTTCCGCTTAAAATAGACTACTACATGGTACATATACATCTGTACATGTGAGTACTGGTTGAGAGAAAAGAATGTGTATGCATGCATTGGTAGCTAGTTTAATATTAAAGTTCATTCATTCTGCATTATCAGAAAAACATGAATATTTTCTACATTAACATAGATTGCGTCCCTTCAGGCTGGTTTTTTTTTTTTTTTAATACTAATATTAGTACCTAGTCTTTATGTAATATCTTTGAGTGGCTTAATCTTACCCTTCACTCCAGAATCGGGATTAGGGCATGCAGGTTTCTGTATCTGTCTCTTTAGAGGAGGAAGTGGTTAGTCTATCTTTATTTCCTCTTTCAAACTTTAAGGGCTGAAAGTGTGTAATCATATTTGACTATCTGAGCCTAAATTTCATCTTTTCTCCTAGTGCACCTTCTGACTGTGGCTGAGCAAGCTGCAATCATTAAAAACCTATTAAAAATTCCAGGGCTTAAAGAACAATTTTTAATTATCTCACAATTCCTCAATTCCACATTTAGAAATCTAAATGGAAATAAAACGTAATTCATTAAAACCAATGCTCATTAAAAATTTCTCTTTAGCCTATTTGACCATATTATGGAAAAGATTTAGTTTCAGAGATGAAATCACAGGTTAGATTAAAGGTCTATGCTGTCTGTTGTGCCAGGGCAAAAGTAAGGCAGAGAAATATCACTCCATTTTAACCAGAATGACTGCAAGATTTGTTTACTTGCTGTTTATACTCTTAGGGCTTTAGCTGCAGCTTAATAGTGGGGGCATCTAGAAAACAGAACCCACACAAGGTTAACTCACACATCTGCCTCGAGTTTTACCCATAGTCTATTTTGCAGTAGTTTGGCCGTGAACTCAAATAGTAGATATTCATCACACTTGCCTTCTTAGAATGCTACAGCTGATGAATAGGATGCAAGACACAACAGGGCTATTGAGCTTGTTTCCACTGATGATCAGTTCTCTGAGGAAATACATATGCCTACTTATATAGCCATTACTAGCACAATTTTTTTTCTGTGTATGCCAGATCAGCTTTCCTAGTATTTTTGTCTCACCGTTTAATATTGGAGAGCATGAAGTCCTGATTTGTTTTGTTCTTATTTTTTAAAGGAACTGATTAACAGGTGAGTCATTAACATAGCTCTCACTTCTGCTGCTGATGAGTCGAAACCTCTACTATGAAAGAGCTAGAATATAAAAAAGATGGGTACTCACAGAGTGATGATTATCTTTGTTTGAGGTGGACAAAGCTTTTGTGGGAAAATTAAGTAGTCTCCACTTAAAAAGAAAAAAAAAAACAACAAAAGGGAGAGAAAGAGAGAGACAGAGGAAAAGATGAGAGACATTTTCCCTGAGACGGCAGGCGTGTTTTAAATAGAACACACAAATAGGCTTGGAGGCTTAAATCCAGAGGAGGAAATGAGAGACTCCCTATGAAAGGAAACAAGGTGGCTCTACAGTGGGAAAGCTCCGTATTGTGAGTGGTCCAGCAGAGAAGATTTCTTTTTTTTAAAAGACTTTAACCCTGTTGCAATACTTCCAAATATAATTTAGAGTAAATATTTCATAGACTTATATATCTGGACTCCCATTCTGACTACTAGGATAAAGAGATTTATAGACAAACCAGAATACTTCCCACTGTTACTTACTGTTCTAGATATCATTTCTCTTTTTATGTAAATCTGGCATTGTAAAGGGGAGAAAAACAGTCAGAGTGTTTTTACTTAGTATAATAAAAATCTAGCTTTTAGAAAGAGCATTTAAGGGGCATATTCCTTGATTAGGAAACATTTTTTTTGCTAGTGCAGCAATGTGCCATACTGTATATATCTACTTTTGGCGGTATGATTAGTTACCAGAGAGCACAGTGTTGTCCATAGTAATCAGCATGTAATAAAAATGGCTAGCCGAAGCATCTTTTATCAAAGAGTGTCCAGATGTGTCAGATTCCCTGTTCAAGAAAGGGGCAGATGCCCTGTCTGGAGCCAGAAAATACTAAATTCAGTGACGTTTCCATGTGCGAGGACAGCTGTGAACTGGAAAGGTATGTGTATGCCTGTCTGTCTGTCATGGAAACAGCCAAGTAACACTGGGGTTTTGCTCCTACCCTTTCTTTTTCAAGGCAACTGTAAATCTGAAGCTAAAAAGTTTTTGGGGGATATCTTTTTGGGGTGAAGGTAGTGGGGGGGGGAAAGAGTTTTAAAAAAGCAAGGCAAATACAATTTTTTGTTAAATCTATTTTTGGGAAAAATAAGAAACAATAAATACACAGAAATTTTTTCTAGTAGAAAGCTCTATTTTGAATAATAATTGTTGTATGAAATATTCAGTCATCTCTAATAGATACAGCTGTATTGCAGACTTTTGTGATAGGCACAGTTAAGGACAGCAGCAGACCTCTGCAATTGTCAGTCTGCTACAAATGCATGATATATATCTTATGTTATTTACCCATCCATATCTCCTAGTGAAAACAATCACGCTTTCCAGTGGTGCCTTGTCTAACGCTTTCTAAAATGTGGGTAGAATAGAAGAACCAGTGGCAATTCTGAGACGTTTTAAGGGGCTTGCTAGATGCAGATTACTGTTTTACAAAACTCGACATCTATACCTTCAAGATTTCTCTTCTGAAGATCCTCCCGCTTTTCTGAAGAATTAGTATTGCCAATTGTCTTGAAAATGAGCCTGAAATTTGTGTGCTTTATAATAAATAATGTAGTGATGTGCAGTTTTCTTTCTTGTATTTGCATCAGTAACCAATTCTTATGTATTTTTGCGAGATGACACTAAATGTGAAAGCTTAAATAATCTGCTAATGTCATATGACTGGTAGCTGCATACAGCTCAAAGGTCCAGTTTCCTTTCCTTCTTACTGTTTGCCTTTACGATCCGTTCCTCAAGAAAGCGACTTCTGGAATCAGCTCTATGTTGACCCTGTAACCACTGAAAACAGTTTAGGCCCTGCAGGACCAAAGGAGGCGGTGAAGTATATTTTTGTAGCAACAGCCATAAAAACAAGCAGGGACAGTACCGAAATGCACCGTGCTGCTGATCGTGCTCCTGTTTCTGCTGCTGTTGAGCAGCCATGAGGCAGGTGGGAGCCCAAACGCTCGGCTCTTAGCGTTTGTTCCTCACGGGCAAACCAGTAAAGCTGGACTAGAGAGGAGGGCAAAGGCGCAAAATGACTGCTGATTCTGCTCTCTCTCTCAGCGAAAGCAAAGAGCCGTACGGAGCCACTTCATGTGTTAATTAGCTGCGATGCGAGTGAGGGATGGGTGCGGTGATAGGGGAAGGAGGGCAGAAAGGGGTTATTAAAAATAAAGGTCGGCACAGGGTGCCAGCAACGGGACAGAAAGGAGGAGAATGAGGAGCAGAAGGGAGCAGAGAGAAAGGCAGAAGAATAAATTTTGTTCTGTCGCTACCTGCTGTATTTCTGTTACGAGTGCCTCCTATGCTGATGCTGATAACTATGAGCGGTTTTTAGTTTTTCATGTATCCTAGTAGCTTAGTGCCAAGAGCAGGATCATGAATAGGTTCATGCCCTGACCTTTCTGAATTCCCATTTTCTTGTCTAATGACATACCTTGCACGATTCTGTCCGATTTATACACAAAATGCGACTGCTGAAAAAAAAGGTAGAAAAGGAGAGAGATGGATAATAACAACTACGCACAACGATGTATTTAAATCAGCACAGAAGGAATAGCAGCTTTGAGCGAAAGGTGTGTAAGCATGAATGGACCCAGCTCTCTGAAGGGCTCTGATTGACGTGCAGATGACAGCTGATGAGTCTTTGAGCCAGAATACTTTCCATGGGCCATAAATGAGATACATTGGACCACGGCTTGAGAAGTGTCACTGATGTACAATGACCTACATTTAATGTAATGAATTGCATTATTTATTTACGCACCATTCCTCCAGTCTTGTCTTCCGAAGGCTCAGGGGCTCTTGGCTCTCTCGCTGTACAGAGGGCTTTCCAAATTGCTGTGGCTGACAGTAAGCAGTGAGTGTTTGCCAGTAGTTATCACGTGGTGGCATCTAAAATACGGCAGTGTGGTTTTTGTTTGTGCTGGGGTTTGGAGATTGCAGCAGCTATCCAGTTTACTTACAGTGGTGGTTGTTTCTTTGGTCATGAGGTTTGTACATGGTGAAAAAAATAGTGTCTTTATAGAGAATGGTCCCAGATGCTGAGTCTCGTCTTCAGAATTAGATTATGGCTGATGATCAGAGGGATTAACGTTGAGGCTGTGTCTAGGAGAGAGGAGCCGTGATCTTTCTTGTTTTCGTTTGATGTCAGGGTTTAATCAGGGTTGCCATCCAGCAAGTATTCAGCAAACACTTAACCTACGCCACTGAATGCTCTAGATGCAAGTGTTTTAACCTAGTCCAGGTGAAGTGGGACGAAGAGTACAAATTGCTAGGGTTAAATATTGACAGTATGTATGAATTAAAAAAAAAAGAGTATAAATTACCTTCTATCAGAAATATGACAGTGGGATTTAAATCCGCTATTCAAAATAGCGATAGCACACAGAAAATTAATCAGACAGAGCCTTACAGCTGAGCTCCCTTGACTCCTGAGGAAGCTAATGTGAGTAGCGTTCAGCAGTGCTCAGGTCAGACTGTAGGTTTGCTGTTACAGTAATGTATTTTTTAAGCTTCTTGAGGACTTGTAAAGTGCACTTGCCCATCTCTAAAGACAGTATATTGCTTCCTCGCTTTCTCTTTGAACAAGATTATTTTCCTAAGGGACTAAGAAAAAGTCATTTACTACATTATTTGAGAAGTACTATTTGAGACACTTAGTCACCTGCATTTTTCCTGATAGCACTGTGTGTTTGTTTGTTTGTTTTTTAAGAGAAGAGTGTCTCTCAATCCTAGAAATTGGAGATGATAAAAATCTAGCACGGCCTGGTTGTGCAAACATTTGTCATGCTCTCCTTGGACTCAATGCAAGCTAAAATTGTAGCTGAGCAAAGCAATGCACTTCAACTGTTTATTGGAGGACCTTTCCTCTGGCTCCTCTGCAGTGTGTGCTCCTGTTCTGCTCCCCATTATGCTACACTGGAGTATTTTGATCAGACTAATCGTTCTAAAATTATGGCAGGATTAGATGCAAGGTTTTCAATGACTTTGTGCGAGGCAGCTGTTTAGAATGACTTGGAGGGATAAAGGTGGACAGCATCTGAGGTACATGTCATAAAATCATGTTTTGGTAACATGGAAAAAGGGGAGTGATAAGATTTTAAGTAAAGGATTGGCTTGCTGATCGTTTACTTAGCGCAGTGATGCATGCATGTGAAACCTAGGTCAACGGCAGGTGTTGTTTCCCTATAGAAGGAATTCACAGATTTTCCTAGGGGTGACAGGACGTTTTGGATGCTCTTGGGGCATGGAACATTGGTGGCTGTTGGGGAGAGACGGAAGAGAAAAATGTATTTGAGTGGGATGTCTCGGTGCCTAGAGCGCGCAAAGCCAAAATTTACTCTCTGACTTCCAGGAAATTTAATACTAATAAGGGTTCACAAATAGTGGCAGTATTCCTGGCATGTCAGTAATGAAGCGTGTCTGGCAGATACATACATTTTAATCTTTTCTCCTCCTATTGCCACTCTGTTTTGGATAGCCCTCTATTTCTGTCAATTGGGGGAAATCATTTCCCTGTCCTCTCCTTAAATAAACAAAGGACAATAACCCCCAATCCCTGAATCCTCTTTCTCTCCTTTTTTGCTCAACCCTTTAATTTTTCTTTCTCTGCTTACACAATTAAGGAGCATGAAAAACTTGACTGGCCTCAGGCCCCCTTCAGAATTGCTTCTTGTGCTCTTGAGAATTAAATGGATAGAGAGAAAGAGTGAGCGACAGAAAGACAGATTGTAATTCTACTTTCTACATTAGGGCTCCAAATATTTGGATTTTTTTTTCCTATGGTATACATTTCTCTCTTTCCCTCTCTGTGTCTTTGAGTGTGTATATATATAAGGACATCCATCATGGCTCTGTTCAGGCCTAAGGGTCTGTTGGACCATGCATAACATTATCAAATCTGATGCCCTAACTGTTCTGTTTTACCACCTTGTTATTGATGTTGCCAGTCATGAAGAGGTTTCTTTCAGCACGGCTGCGTTCAGTTGCACAGATAGTCTCTCGCTGGAAATATCTGTGTCACGTTATTTTCCCTCCAGATGTACTTGAAGTTTCTTTCATTTTTCCTGGGGTGAATCCCATTTTATTTTCTGGCCAGCTTTTTCTAGCCTCCTCAGTTCCTGTAATACGTTCCAGTCCTCTCTGGGGTTTGTAAAACCTCCAAATAAATACGGCCTACCCTTTAATTAATGTGATGTTTACCAGATCTTTATTAAAGATGAAATAAGAGCAGACTGATTGCTAACCTTCACAGGCATTGACTCGTTTCTGTTTTGTCCTTGCTCTTTTATTTGCAATTCTTCAGGCAGTTTTTGATTCATGTAACTTTACTGGAATAAAATATTTGAAGCAATATTTTTATTGACATGGTTAGATGTGGAGGATTATTTTTTTTGTCTGATTTGTCGATGGCAAAGCCCAGTGCTACCAGTTTTGATACCAATGAGCTAGGAACAGGAACATACTGGAGTGAATCAGTGCACTGACTTTAGGTCTAATTCTTTTATTTTCATTTTTATTTTTTGAAATAGTGACCATTGACTAGTTTTCTTCTTTATAATACATTTTGCTAGTGGCTTGTGATCTTGTCACCTTCCTAATAGTAGTAAGGAGAGAGGTGAGCAAATTATGTGCTGTATGCTTGGGGCTGTTCAACAAAACTCTGCATCTAACCTGAGCAAACAGCTAATGAGCTCTGAACGTTTTGATATGAGGAGACAAAACTGATGCATGAGGCTCATTTTAATGAGTGTGTGCCTTACTGCCTACAACCTGTTATACCATGGAGCTTTTGCCTGTGTATGGGGTTTAGCTGTTGCTGAGAGGGGTAGCATGTAAAAATCCTCACTAGCCATGATGACTGGTCTGTATTATTGCTATTTTTAATACATTGAGGATGTTCCTAACAGGTGACATCTGCAGGAAACAGTATTTTCCAGCGGTGACTGTTGAACTAACTGATTTTAAATAAAACATCATTACTGTGTAAAGCGCTATTGCCGTGCATAAGCCTGCATATTTCCAGAGCTTTAGATGGCCATACAGATGCTCATTCAAATTTGTCTTCCCCTCTTGAGAGTCAAATTTTAACTGAAAGGCTCATTAGAAGAATGACTCATTAGAAAGAATTTGAAATACATATCTGGTAGATCTTGGTTTCATTTGCTGTGACATCAGTGTCATATCTCTGTTGCTTCACCTCGATCTCTAAACTGTAGAGGCATATTTTAATAATACGTGTGCTTTTTCTTCCAGGGAAGGTTATGGTGAAGGCCAGGTGATACTTTACTTGGAATCAGTCTGCCAGTGAAATCTGGCTGCGTAACTGCAGCATGGTGGGGGAGGCTCTATCCTCCTACTGAAAGGGTGGTAGATCCAAAGGCTGAAAACTTCTGATGTAAACACTGGCTGTACGAAATGGTCTTTGGTGCTGCTAGAAACCTTGAACCTAGTGAATCTCTTATAAAAATGAGAGTACAGGAAAAGAAAGATTGAACTGCTTAGGTTCCCCCCATTCTTCCCCATCAAAATAGTTGCAATTACAATTGCAGATATTTTTCGGTACAAAAAAAGGCTACTAGCTTGCTACTTCATATTTTGTTAGATTTGGAATAAACTGTGCATGTTTTTACTAACGGTGTTAGTGTTGAATGAGTCGCTATGTTTACTGCAGGCCATGGAGACCGACATGATGCCATGCTTTCAACTGGTGGAGGAGTGTGATCCACACAGACCTGTCAACAAAAGCAGGTCAGCAGGATTGAGCAAGAAAAAAAAAATCAATAAATCTTTGAATTAATCATGCAGCTGCCAGAGAGAATTATGGGTGCATGAAATGAAGGATGTAGGTATATATCTATGGCAACTTATTCTTTTCTACCTCATTGTGTCCTTTTCTTTTTTCTGTCTGCCAGTTATCTCTCCCCTACCCCCATCTGAAATGTTCTGCATTTATTCTGATACCTTTGTGGGATACTCAACTGATCATTTTAAAGCAACTAATTCAATATGGATCACAGAAATCCCTCTTACTTTACTTTCACTGCGCTGCCATTTTTCTCTCTGACTTTCGTGCGCGCTCAATATGAATTAATACAGGAATTTCACCTCCACATAAAACTAAGATTGCACATCTTGTGCAGTGAATTGGACCGAAAACAACTGCTGCTTCGGTGAACAGAGGAGTTAAAAATTCATGCGTGCACTGCTGCTGTCTCAGGTGAGCGGCTGTCCTCGCTGAGCACTTCTGCAGCGCTGCGGCGGCAGGGTATGAGCCCTGTCATCTCCGGGGGACAAACTCGCACCTGAGCCGGACCCCCAGGCCAGTTCCCCCTCCCCGTGGCTGGGCCCCACCTGTGCCTCGCAGGCAGCCACAGTCAATAAACCTTCTTCCTAAGAGGGAGTGCTTTGAGCCTCGCTTTCCAAAGCTGGATGGCAGTCAGATGCAACCACAGAGAGCTGAAAGGGCAGCTCAGGAGGGAGTAATTTGACATTAGGAACATGCCTGAGAGGACCACGAGTAATTATGAATTAAGAGACGCATCCTTTCTGTATGCCTCTGTGGTTTCAGCTCTACGCTTTGATTGCGTTCTCCCCTCCTCCTCCTGCTCAGGATTTCCCATTGGTCGCTCTGCCCTGGCTTTGGAGGGATTGTGCTGCAGGTCTTCCCCAAGCAAAACTTTGGTGTTTTACTGCTGCCCTGCTTCCGAGTCTGGTGGTGTGGAAAGCGGATGAAATTAATGCCCCGCTGTGTGTAAATTTTTGCCTGCTCTGAAGGAGATGCCCTCCCATGTCTCCTTTGTGCACAGTATATCTTTGCAGATGGAGAATCTCCTCGTGGTGCACCACAAGGCTGTCTCCTCGGCTCTCTGCCTGGGGATCGAGCCTGGCTCTTTTCCAGCTGGGGGCGAGCCCAGTTTTGGATGCTCACTTTCACTGCAAGTTCAAATTCATTTTCCCTTTTCATCCATGGCTTTCTTTACAGATAGATAGCGATATTCATAAAATCCCTGAGAACAATTACCCTGCTACTTGTGGAAGGTCAGGGCAGCGCTGTTCAGGGACTACATGTTCCTGCAGGAAAGGCAGAGCTGGCATACTGCACTCCGGTTCTTCAATTGCGTGCCCAGGGAGAAAAATATCTAAATGTTTGTCCCCCTTCTCCATGAAAAGAGAACACCAAATTCCTGGCACGCTCAGAATATACATTTGAGTTCAGCTGAGAAGCTAACTTTTTAAAAATTTTGAACTAACAAAGAGACAAATAGGCTATAATTTTCTAGGGCCAGAGAAACTTTTTTAATGCCCTCCTTTTGTAAAATGTCCTGTACAACTGTGTCCAGTTAAATTCCATTCTCTAGTAAACCCACATATTTTATCATTCAAAGGGACATACTCTGTATAAAAGTAACATTTTTTTTTGCTCCTAGTACTCTTCTTGCAAGTGGTCCTCCAGGCAATACCTGAGTGACAATGATGGAAAAATATTTCTCTCCGATTTTTAGAGTTCATTTGTTTTGTGTGTATAGCAGTGTTTTTTCTGTACTGAGGACTGAGAGTTTCTCCATGTGCTCCATTTTCTCTTCTGATTTATGAGTGTTTTTCACGCAATACTGGCAAGGAAAGCATTTGTTTAAAAAACAGAAAAGTATTTTCAAGATACATATTAAAAATTGACACCAACTGAATTACTTTTGGAAACCTATGACTATCCCGCAAGTAAAACTGATCGCTTAAATGTACAAAATATTACAGAGATTTAGGTAAAAAAGGATAAAACAATATAGAAATATTCTATACAAAGAAATTCTCATTATAGTCAACTTGTTCTGAAAGCAGATCACTTCTGTGAAATAAATTGTCTATGTGAAATTTAGATGAAATACACTCAACAGTCTTAACAATTTTTACACGTATATGCAACAAGAATTAAAACATTTTGTGATCATGATGGATTTACCTGCAATGTTATGCAATTCATTCAGAACGATAATAAAACACCATAAGTAACTGCTGACGTGAGGGGAGAGATTAGGAAAAAATAGTGGAAAAAAGCAGGAGGAAAAACAAGTGGTAGCACTCTGTTGTGCTTAAATGTTGATGTTGTGTGGAAGAATCCAGAAAAATAAGGGGATTAATGGTCTACTTAATCCTTTTTGTTCTGCTTAAATGTTTTTTGAATTCATAAATATACTGGACATCCTGAAATATTTTTTTTATGAAAAGAAAGTATGAATTTTATTGGAAAATTCAGTTAGAGCAAGAGAAACTAAAGTGATCTTCTTTTGAAACTGGAAGTTTGTTACTTGCTAAAAAGCAATTTCAGAGTTACTTCGCTAAAAAGCAAAAGCCCACCCATAGATAAGACGTGACTGGATGACGTATGTTGTGTCGCAGCACGCATTCAGCAATTTTATGGAATGAATGTGAGAAAGCGAACCCTCCTAAATGTCAGCACCCCAATGAGATTTTGTGAGATGCTGTGTTAATTTTCAAAAAAGATTTAAGAAAAAGAACTTATTCATTAGATTTTGTATTCCTTCTTTCATATATGTTCTGGCTTTTACGTGAGCTCTGTTCATTGATAGTACTGCTTTGAAACTCAGTTTTGCTCCCCTTTCAACAGTTACTCATAGCACTCTCTGGAGCTTATTTGTTAAAGTACTAAGGAAATTGGATATCATGAGCCCTGGAGAAAGTCAGGAAAACATATATTCCTACCTGTTCTGGAACCTCTTTTTCTTTATGACAAACTTAAAGTCCCTTTGAGTTAAGGAGAACTCTGAGTTCCCTCACTTACACAGAGGGAAACTTCAAGATTGCCTCTTTCCCCTGGGGGGCTGTGGCAAACTCTTGGACTGCATCTGGCTAAAGCATAATCCTTTACTTTCACCCATAGTTTCCATTTCTTCCCAAGTACTAGAATAGCAAAAGGCGTAGACTCAGTGTGAAAGAGGCTGTGATCCTTTGATGGAAATGCTTTATATTCTCTTTAGTGAATCCAGGACTGCCTGTCCTCAGATTCCCATTTATGGAGCTGTTGTTGCCTTGGCCAGTTCCGGTGAAGCTCAATGGGAGAGGTGGGAATGGAAATCATTGCTGATAGATATAGTCAGTTAAAGGCAGACAAAATTTTTTTGCCTTTGCTGTGTTACTTTTATTTAGATGTATTTTCTTACTACATCTGATGCCTAATAGTAAATTGTTGTAAGGAAACTATAGGAACACAGGACCATAAAAGTAAATGTCCTAAGTGTATCCAAAAAAACCACAAAACTTTTTATGGTTTTAATCAATGAAAATGAATTGCATTTAGAATTGGAAATGCCTTCCTCTTTCCTGTCTCAGAGAGGTTTTTTTTCTTTGTTATGACTGATGTCCTTTGCAGAAGACTTGTGGAATTTAAGATGTATCTGTATTATTTGTGTTACAGTTGGGCAATTTTTTTTTTTGTCAATTACTTTGTTAGGAAAGTAGTGTATTCGCGTTGGCTAAAAATGGTGTTTTCCTATTGGAAAATGTCCTGTTTCAGCCAAAACAGACAAGTTAAAGTCTGAAACGGATGCAGAAAATGCCAGAAGTTTTCATTTTCTGTATTTTCGAAATGACACATTTTGACTTCTTTATTTTGAAGTGAAAATAGTCTGATAACGCGCCGTGTATTTTTATATAAATATATATACATATATAAAATCTTAGAAGGAAAAAAATTGCATGATTTTTGACTGATTGCTTGGTTCCGTTGTCAGTCTAACCTGTGATTTTCTGATGTGCTGCTCATTTTTCACTTTCCTTCATGAATTGCTGTTTGGGTAAAGGAGTAGTGAATATTTTGGGTCAATTAAAGTAACATATGAATGCTTTCTCTGGAAATACAGATATTTGCTCTGAAACAAAATTACTGGAGTTCAGAAAAATTTTGCATGTAACCATTTAACTACACCATTTATTGGAGCTGCTGTTCTTAAGCAAAATCAATGCTATTTTTGCATTTCCCTAATGGGAACCTGTTAAGTTAAGTACACAAACATTTTTAACTTCAGACACATTTTGAGGCAAGTCAGTACTGGATTCAGTCCAGCGTATTAAAGAGGAGCACTGAAATACATGATCCTGTGTCTGGGCGATTTGGTTACTGTATTTGGACATACTTTGTTGATGCGTTGTGTCATGTGCGAGATTCTAATCTGAAGGATAATTTAAACTCTTCCCTCTTGAATACTCCAGCCAATATCTCTTTGTCTACTTGACAGTTACTATGGAGCATCATGTAATGCTTCTGCTCAGAATTGTTCTCTTCTGAAGTTCATAGATGGCCACAAAAACGGCAAATCTGGGTTGAAACTTGGCTCCACATTATCTTAATTTGAATGATGAACAATCTGTAAGGCTGTTGAAGATTTATTACCTTTAAAGTTGATAGGGGTAGGAATTGCAAAGCGCCTTGGAAAAGAGAAAACATGACTGTGTGTTACATTAAAAGGACACAGAGGGAAACTAGAAGAGTGAGTTATATTTAAAAAAATAGTAGTTTAGATTTATTCTGCTTTAGGAAGCTTTTTTTTTGAAACAAGGAACAGAGCAGTAAAGTTCAGAAGGGCAAAAGGAAAACAGAGCTGTGGCAAAAGAGATACAAGCCGACATACTGCAAGCATAAATAAGACAACTTTATGTTTCTCACGCTGCGGTAGCACAATAGCTATCTCATTAGTTTTCTGTAATGTCACATGAAGCATTTGAGGGAGAATGAGGAGAAAGTGATTACACCAGGTCTCAGACTAAGCAGCTGCCCCTGACACTTGGTCCGTCTGTTCCCAGATAGAAGAGCGGATGTTTCACTCTGCTTTCAAAACACTTGGGGAGAGATCAAAATGGGCTTTCAGGAGTGGGGGATTGAAACAGAGTAGTTTTTCAGTCCAGTTAAAACTTTCACATGTAACTTTTCACATTAATTGAATAAAATTCCCCACCTCCTTTTTCTTTCCTCTCCCACAATTTTATTTACCTATTTTGTTAGTGCAGCAGTGTGACACGAAAGAAAGGTTGGTTTTTTGTTTTTTTTTTTTTTGCAATTTCCTCTCTCCCCCTAAACTAAGAAAATAAAAAAAAAGGGGGGGGGGGAGGGAAGAATGATGCCTGCAAATGGTGAGAGGTTATGTAAAGGAGGAAGAGTGGGAAGAATAAACACTAGACATATTCTGTTGCATTCAGTAACTGAAAGTTGGAGGGGGAATTTGAGACAAAATTAGCAAGTTATCCAAATCATCTCCCTCGGTGTGTGTGTTGTGGGAGAGAGGGAAAGTGAGTGACAGAATTGTACAGGGGCTAGGGAGAGCTTTCTGTGAATTATTCCTTTATTGATCTCTGGTAACCCTGTGTTGTTGGGTTACCCTCTGGTGTCAGTGTGCTATCTGGGCTTAAGTATTGGGAAAATCTTTAACTTCTATCCATATGTTATAATTCCTCAGTAATGGCATTAGGATGTGATCTCTAGTTGGCAGGAGATGGAAAAGGAGGAGTCAAGCATGAGGTTCTGTCCCGTTTTTTGGCAACATTTAATCACAGGTGACCAGCATTCCCTCTATTTAAAAATTCCCAGCATAATAAAATTCAGTAAAAAAGAAACATTGAAACTAGTACATCCCCCCCAAATACTGGGTTGCTTAAACAGCGTAGATTCGTGAATAGTCTTGAACTGTATCAAAGCACTTTAAAAAGCTAATTTGAAACATTACTGCTTGCTACTCTGTTGAACCAACATATTTTATCAATAGGCCTCAAACTGAAAAAAATATATTATTTTGATCTTCCTTTAGTCATTGTGACCTTTATCACATGGAGAGCATTGATAACACTATTATTGCTGCTCATAAAGCTCTAATTAGCCAGGCACTGGAAATCATCGTTAGCATGTAGGCAAAAAGTTGGTTAACATCATTAAGCATAAGAAATGTTCCAGAGACTCATGTGAAACTCTACCTACTGATCACTGCAAACCAATAGCCCACATTGCAGACTATAGAACAGGTTTCAGTTCTCTCTCCACTCTGTACTTTTTCCAGCACTGCTGCTCCTAAACCTTTCAGAGAGGACACTAGAGTGCATCCGCTTGCTCTCCAAAAGATGTCTTCAGCTGGCTTCTGGCAGCTGGAGGGTTGGCCTTTTGGGAATATCAGGCCCAGGGTTCTGACCAGAATCAGCATAGTCCCTTGTGGACATAAAAAATATCTAGGACTGAGGCCCTGTGCAGGAATACCTTCTGCTTTATGTGTGCTTACTTGGGTAAATTCCAGTTCTTGCAGGCAGGGAGATGAAGTGACGGCAAAGAGTGTGCCCTCGACAGGTGTCTGACAGGTGTCTTTGAGGGCCTAGCACGTGATAAAATGGACAGTTTGCGTTCAGATTTGCCCTCTGAATTGCTTTAATTGCTACTATGGTAAATTTCAGATCTTAAAAAAAAAAAAAAAGCACTTATTCGAGGACTGTTAAACTTGAATATGTGCATAATTTATGGATGGTAACATGGTGTTTATACTGCAGCCTTGGGAACTGTGCACTGTCCTTGGAGGAGGACTTGTTTGTGGCATAGACTCTCCGGAGCTCCTGTAGGAACCACAGACAAGGCAGAAAAAGGGAGGCAGGGCAGGACACGATTCGGCATCCGTCGTAGCTATTTGCTTCCCATAACCTTGACTTATAACTTTTTCTTATCCCTGTTATTAGACAGAGTTGCACTGGTAAATACCAAGTAAGTTGTTTCAAATGAATCTTTTAAATTGATTTCTTGCTGATGGATTCAGCTGAAGTCTGCATCTCTGAACACCTGGCTAAACTTTGGGAAATGCCTTTATAATGTGGAGAGCAAAGCAATGGAGCAAATTTCAGTGAAAGGGTGTGTGAACAGTGATGAAAAAAGGCCTTACTTGCTGAAGGGCCCTGCAACAGAGCATTGTAGCTCAGTTAAGCAGCAACTAGGATGGGCCTGAGAAGTGGCTTGTGTTGGCCAAAATGTGGATGTTCCCCTGCCTGCAGGTAGGAGAGATCAGGCCTATTAGATGTATCTGCCAAGTGAGATGCCACGTCTGTTGTTTTTGGGCCCCTGCCAAGATCCAGAATAACTAAGGGGCCTCAAATTCGGGTACTGCTTTCATGCTGCAGGGGTATCTTGAACGCCTCTACTAATGGGGCCCCGGGTAAGGGTAGTGAGCATCACTCAGTTCTTCTAATATCCCCCTTACTAAAATGTGTATCCATCCAAATGCTGCTTGTACCTTCAGTGGTTGGTTTACTCTCTTCCCTCACGGTGGTTCTCTGCAGTGGATCATTGCTGAACCTTTCTGCTCTTGTTAGTTTTGATATTAAATGTTGCAGTATGGCTTCAGATCATCTTCAACTCACTCCTACGTGTATACCATTTCTGCAGCCTTCTGCAGGCCTAGCAGCCTGGGCCTGAAGCAAAAGCAGCATCTAGAGGGTGCAAGGTTTGGATATGAGGTTTGGAGTCCCTCACATCCTTGGAGACAAGCTGCACGAGGAATTTTGGAGTGGTGAGAGCATGAGGGGTTCAGCCATGGAGATTTATGTGACAAAACCAACTAAAGAGGGAAACACCTATCGGGAGCTTTCTGTAAGGTAGGCCTGCCTACAACGGACCCCAGGCCACAAGCAAGAGCTGTGCAATCTTTGTCGGGTGGTAGGGTGCTGAGGGGAAGGAGTGCTACTAAGGGAGCTCTGGCTGAGGTCGTTTATACAGTTATGAAAACTCATGTTAATAAGCAGACTTCTTAATTTGATCTATTTTAATGAAAAGGGTGGCTGTAAAGTTATCTTAGGACACTTTATAAAGATAAAAAGCAATCAGACCCTGTCCCCGTTAGAACTGGTGCAGATGAGTCCTTGGATGTATAAAATGTTGAATTTGCAGAGATGTGAAAATGTTATTTTGATAAATCAAAAGCATCTTTCAGTGGCTCAAAGGATATTGAAATGTCACAGTGAAGCAAATCAGCATCTCATTCTTTATTCCTATGTTAGAGGATATACTTTGCAAACTATGGCAAAAACAGATAATTATGTGTAGGAATTAGGAAAGTTAGAATATTGCTGTACTGCAGTGAACGATTAATGATATTTATCTCTTGCATAAGGCTTTACAGTTTTCCTAAATACATCTCTTTTTGTGCAGTAAGTAGTAATTCAATAAGTACTGTCTCCATTTTACAGATACAGAAGCTGAGACACTTCACAAACATCAAATCTGTTTCAAAGCTTTTGCTAGATTTAAAGCTCTGTACTTAGACATCTTCTTGGCCCCACACGGTACAAACCTTAGATGACATATTCAAAATGTTCCTCTCAGTGAACTTCCGTGTATTTTATATGTGATTCCATCACTTTATTTTGACCTTTTGGGATTATATTTTTCATACTTTAAGACACGTAACAGTAGGAAATTATACATTTTATGTTCATAATTGCTTACTCTCCCTTATTAATACTTGTAATTTTCAGCCATCTACCTAAATATTACAAAGTGCAATACAACCAAAGCAGGGAAGTGTAAAACAGAAGCATAACTGAGGAGGAGAGGAGCTGGGCAAATTAAGGAAAAAGTGGAGATATACTAATTTTTACCATCTCTTTATGTAACTTGAAAATGATTCAGTTAAATCCATGTTTCAAGGTTTTGTGAATGCTGTGGAAAGATCCTGAGCTCTTTCAGGCAAGGGGTGACTCTCATGTTTTGTCAGCACTATACTCTCTAAAGATGAATAACCACTGGTTTCTAATGGCTCCATTTGGCTGTGAACTGTAGCCTGAAACCTGTTTTAGAAAGCAGTAGACTGACAGAGACAAGCTTGAAGATTTTTAATGTATTTGAAATTGGACTTTTGGCAGGAAGCTCCTCCTCATACACCTTTTTTTAAGCCTCATAATATTCAAAATGAACAAGAACAGAAGGCATAAAAGAGCAACTGACAGTCTAATGAGTGCCCCTATTTTTTTTTTAACCAAGACTGACCTTTTTCAGTTGATTCTGTATGATTTAGAGAAGGAGGATACGCTAACCCGGAATGCGTAAGTCTTGAAGTGCTGTAAAAAAACCACAGACAAAGATGATTTAAGATACTTTAATGATTTGGATTTGTAAAAACAAACACTTTACAAAACTAATTGAAAGGACTGCAGCAGAAACAGCTACAATTTAAACTTGGTGCAATTTGGTAAACATCTGATGCTGATGTCTTGTCTTGGTATAAACGGTGTTGCATGTTTTCTGACGTTGTAGAAAGTATCAATACCGGCACCTAGTTTAGCTGAAACTATTAGACTACAGATGCAAGAATATTAGCCTCTATTGTCGATGAAGTCAATGAATCAGATGTTTTGATTAGCCTTCCACATGTTAAAGATCCTAAATAGAGCTACCCTGGCTGCAGATCGAAGATTCGGCAATGCCTAGATCAGCAACTGGCAATATTTTATGCTGTAGCAGCCTGGCTTTAGCTCTCCTTTTAGGGATAACACAGCTGCTTGCTTTGGGGAGTTTGGCTCCTTTCTTGTGGTTACCTACCTATCGGAGCAAAAGCAGCATGTTTCTTCAGTGAAGAATAAGGAGCCCTTGGGGGTTACTTGCATAATTGAGGTCAAACCGTGTCTCTGTAGACACGCGCAAGTCTTTTCCTCAGAAATTCCTGTGATGACAGATGAAACTAACTTCTGTGAAGTGAGATTCAGAAACTTATCTTACCTCTTTCAAGTGGCAAGCACCTAGATCAGAAAGCTATAGTGAAGAAAATTGCCCGATTGAGTTGGATTTTCCTCTTTACATACTTTATTCTATGTTGACTCTCTGTTTAGATGATGTGCCAAGGATAATGTTACCGCGCTCTGAGGAAAGAACCTTCTTTCCTTACAAATACAAAGGTGGGGAATGGGAAAAGGAGAAAGATAAGTTTAGAAAAGTGGGCCTGAGCTGAATGATAGGAAGTTTGTTCTTCAGGTAATAGTGCCAGTTTAGGTGCATGGGAAGTCATAAATGCCACTATACTTGCTTGCCTATAGGAATTGCACAACCATAGTTTGGTAAAGCTTTTAAAGAAACTCTGCTGATGGCAATTAGGGAACTTGACGTTTTTATCTATAGCATTTTTAATCTAATAGATTTAATAGTCTTGATTTCATAACTAATTTATGAAAATGTTGTGACTAGACAGGATTATAAAAAGTCCCATAATCTAATACCTGTTGACAGAGCTGATTAAGACTCTGAAAACAGAGGAAAGTAAGTACTTCAGTCTGTGTCAGAGGTCACTGAAAAGGTGTATTCAAGGCTGCTGATGTAGAGCAGCTAGCTATTCTGCTATCTATGCCTGTTTTGAACAGCGAGTTGCTCTTTAATGGAAGCCTCTTTTCATTGGACTGTCACCACCGACTGTTCTATTATGTATTCAATTATTATCCATTTCAAGAAATATGACTTGTTCTGAGGAATGATAGTTAAAAAATTGAAATGATGAAAGTTTGGAAAAATGTTGTAGCTGTCACGCAATATGCTAGCTGACGTTCCTTTTATGAACCAAAGCAGCTACTGTAGAGGTCCTATCTTATGCAAAGACATGCTTCTTTTCTTTTACCTCAAAGGATGGATAATTTATATTTTGAAAGGAAAGGATACACTTGACCTCTCTAATCGTTTTGTGTTAGAAAGACTGAAACATCCAGATTCAGAGCTGCTACTACTACTTCCTCTTCCACAAGTGTTTGTGTTTCTCTCTTTTTATAGAGTGTGTTGCCCTGTAGTTTGTGCACAAGCAAAATCTAGTAAACTCAGACTTCACATTGGTTGGAAAAGTTGCATTAGTTGCATACGAGAGGGAAGAGGAGGGCACACAAAAACAATAGGATTATACATACTGCACATTGCAGTGACATATTACAGTGCCTGACTTGTCTGGGGTGCAAAGTCATGCAAATATAACCTTGGTGAGCCCAATGTAGCTCCCTTCTTAATTGAAATGTCAAACATTTTCTCCTGTGTAAGAGTCAGGGTAGTTATTTTTGTCCAGCTATTTTTATCCAGTTTAATCAAAAAAGATATATCGGAAGACCTGCTCAGGTACTTAACATTTGTATTAAAAATGTGGTTATTAATCAATGCAGAAAAGAACAGAATTACTTCATTTTAACGTTTCTCAATAATTTTGTTATGCAATTAAAATAATTCCAACCGTATTTTCTTCCTGTAGGAAGTGTGAGGGCATGTATTATTATTCATGCGGTATACTGATGTAGACAAGTCAGTCTCTAGGCTTCGGCAAATGAGGCAGTTGCCTAGGGCAGACACTACCAGCGGGGACAAAATATCTTTGGTCTCTCACCCTATTTTCCCTCAGCATGGGTGAGTCTTAGGGGCATAGCGACAGTTTGCATTCCACCATCACATCTCGCACAGAGGATCTGCAGTGTGAACTTTGCTTTTTATTGTGTACCATAACAGTGGCCACTCCAGGTGGTGTTGCGTAGCAGGATGGCCTGGATCAGGACCATGAGAGAAATTTCTCTGGACTTCACCGTGGTCTCA